>NC_064628.1:383580729-384829729 GCF_023864275.1 Schistocerca cancellata
GCTATCATGACGTAGGAAGCCCGTATGTGTAAAACATTGAAAGATCATACATTATGTCATAAAAAAACAAGACATGAGAGGATACTGAAAGAGCATTGAAATTTCGTGAATCATATTAAAGTGTGCACATTTAAAGTGCATACTTACAGGGCACATTCATATGTCTAGATTCCCAATGAAGTAGACCTCGACCTGATATTAAGCTTTTCAATGTGGTTTTCGGGATGTAAATTTTTCTTGGAGCACCAGTACTGTATTATATCATGTTTGGTTCTTTATTATGGCATAATGCCATATGTGCTAGAAAATAAAAATGTGCACTAGAAATGCAGCGAACAGTTGAAACTAGCCAGTACTGTGGAACTCAACATTTTGTTTCAAATACATTGACTGCCTCTGCGGAAAAGGTTAACAAAAGTCAAATTTCTTTAGCAAACAGACAAAAATAACTTCATTGTTCTGCAAGGCAATTAATGCTTGAATGTCAGAAAGGTGGAAATAAAATCAAATCTGAAACTAATGACGTATTTCAGCCTTCCGTAATTATGTGAATGTGTTTTAATTCACTTGTGAGCTCCCGGCCACAGATATCCGCTTTGTTTTCATTTGACATGAGAGTACATGAAGGGGAAACAGCAAAATCACTAAATGTAAACTCGGGTCCCATGGAGACTGCCCACTATAACTCAGACTGCTCTGTGCATCAGCCCCGGATATAAGACATTTGCGAACTGGGTCAATACTAAAAGAAAATTGAATTTTCAAAATACGTTCATCTTGTAGCGCACATCTTTCTGAAAAGTCTGAAACATAAACATATGTATTTGAGGAAATGTAAGACATATTATTTGATCTTAAGTATGCCAAAGTGGAGTGCCACAACTCTTCATAAAGCATTTTTCTACTACACGTCCAAACTATTTAATAGCTGATGGGATTATTTGTAATCGAGAGAACAAGAACTCTTCAGAAAATCTGAACTCTTTATTGCCTATTAGTTAATAACCTGGTGTTTTGTGTGACATAAAATTAAATATAGGATGTATAAAACCAATACTGACAAGAGTTAAGTAATAAATTACACATTTCTTCAAACCTTAGCTACTAGCATTTTTTCTCTCTAATCTTGCTACAGCTTAACATGGTGTGCTTTCCTTTCTGCAAAAGAATCTATTGCCTCATCAAAGTTCGTCAAACGTTTTGCTACATGAAAAATCAATGTCGTTATCTAATACTGAAAAAGCTGTTAATACAAATAATACCCAAGACTGGTGTGGTTTCTCAATCTGATTACGTCTATTTTGTCACTGTCTGCTAGATAAAACAAAATAGGCCTTTCTAATATGGCAGCAATTTTGTAACGCACCAAATAAATGAAACTGTTTCAGCAAAAATGGCCATTTTTATAACACGGCAGAATATAATCCACGAAGTACAAATATCAAATACCTATTAGGCCTACTAGAAGCAAAAAGCTTTATGGTAGGAAATAGTTTCACATTTCATTCATATGCATCAGCTTCTTAAGCGTGAGATCGAATAGTGATATTATGAAATTTTTATATAAATTTGGAATCTTCTTATTCTTTCATAATTTGTGTGATGTCCACGTTTCTTCTCCTTCCTCATTCTAACAAACAATCTTGTCATCACCAAATTCTGTAGCTATTGCTGCCACTGTCAAAATTTTTCGCTGATTAACTTCACTAACCCTGCCAGAATCACAGGTTTAGTTATCCCGTGATTATTTTCCGGTTAGGCGTTATTATGTGTTTGAACAACACTTTTTCCACGTTACTTCCAGAATAGAACTTACGCAGCTGCTAGCCGGGGACTGTACTACTGGTCCTTACTAGTGTAGTGATCAGGCCAAAAATTTCTGTCAAAATTTCATTTTCTTGGATACACCGAGAAGATACTACAGAATCTTTCTCATCTGTTATTCATGTCAGTCATTTATTTCCATTCTGGTAGTCTGAATCTATGGATTTCGCTAGTAATTATAACAATGCTGATCATTCTCAAACCCAATCAAACACATAATCAGACAGCGATTGGCATTCATCCGTTTGGCTTTACTCCCTCAGCTCGTATAGCACCGTCCCCTTTTGTCTGCAGAAAGTTTATTTCTAGATGCGATGAAGATTCTCCTGACAGAGACATCACGTACACTATGCATGCATGCATTCAACTTAAAATGTGTTCAAAAATATTAAAAAATCGATAGACAAATGTGCGCTGGATGCTAGGCGCTTCGTGAAACAAGTTTTTTTCCTCAATAATATGAATTTGGCGCCTCCCTTTTCCTGGTAGACTGGAGGCAATTTGTTGTTACGAAGCACTGCATAGTCTTCCTAAAGCCTTTGACACATTTTCAATTGGCAGATGCTTGCATGAGCACTGTGTGTTCTTGTATATGGCGCATTTCCTTTGCAATTTAAATTATTTTCGTTTTTTTCTCTCGTTTATGTTGTATTGTTGAAATATTATTCTGCAGTAGCGGGATATAGTAATATCCTTTGTTAGAGTATCGGTTCTTATCAGTCAAAATTACAAAAATCTAACTGAAAACTAAAACAACAAAAAATTCCCGGAATTCTAAAAATATCCCGGGTTTTTCCCGCTTTTCTCCCAGATGAAAACATTCCCAGGTTTTTCCCGGATCTCCCGGTTGTCCCGGATCATATACACCCTGTTAAAAGTCTGCCTCAGAGTGGCTAAATGTGGGCAGTCCAGCAAGAGGTGGACAACTGTCATTTGTGAGCCACAGCGACACTGAGGTGAATCCTCGTGACGGAGGAGGTAACCATGCATTAGCCACATATGGCCAATGCGAGAGGACCGCATGGAAGACTTCCACACATTCATAGTATCCTTAATAATACATTGTTTGTTGTGTGTACTGTTATGCCATTCCGTCTTCCAAAGCCAAAAATACCTGCGGCATAAGACAAAATGCAGGTCAGTTTCGGAGATGCTCATCTCCAGAAGCAGTTTCCACGTAGCCTGTCTGGCCAGCCTGTCGGCAAGTTCGTTGCCAGGGATTCCGACGTGTCCTGAGGTCCACATAAACACCCCTGAATGACAGCACCGTTCCACGTCATAGGTGGACTCCTGAATGGACGCTACCAAAGGATGGCAAGGGTAGCACTGGTCGATAGCTTGTAGGCTGCTCAAGGAGTCATTACACAAGAGAAATGACTTGTCAGGGTCCCGGTACATGTCGAGAATTGAGAGGAAGTGATAGTAGAGAGCCACAGGGTTAACTGAGTCCTTAGGGCCATACAAAAGTTCCAGAAGAATCTGCGGCCTAGGTGTACACCAGGGAGGTGTACGTGAACGAAACTCAAGGAGAGGTGATAGTGGGAAGGACTCCAGTTGAGACAGAAGGGACAGGACGCGAACCACAATCTAAAGTCCTGACCTTGGCTGTCGATGCGGGAGATGAACTGCTGTGGTTGGGAAAAGGAGACGGTAATTCGGATGCACAGGAGAACTACAAACACGTGCAACGTAACTGGCGAGCAGCTGTGCATGCCTAACCTTCAATGGAGGGACTCCGGCTTCCACCAGGACACTGGTCACCGGACTCTATCTAAAAGCTCCCACTGCTAGGCGTACGCCACATAGGTGCACTGGGTTGAGTAAACGCAATGCTGAGGGTGCCGCTGAATCGTATACCAGACTCCCATAGTCAAGGTGGGATTGAACAAGGGCTCTGTAGAGCTGCAGCAGCATAGAGCGATCTGCACCCCAGTTGGTGTTGCTCAAGCAGCAGAGGGCATTGAGGTGCTGTCAGCACGTCTGCTTAAGCTGACAAAGCTGAGGCAGCCAAGACAATTGGGTGTCAAAAACCAGTCGTAAGAATCAATATGTCTCCATTACAATGAGTGGACTGTCATTAAGGTAAAGTTCCGGTTCTGGATGAATGGTGCGAGACTGCCAGAAATACATGACACACACAACTTCGCGGCTGAAAACTGGAAGCTGTGGGCTAGAGCCCATGACTGCACCTTGTGAATGGCTCCCTGTAGGCACCACTCAGCCTGGAGGAGCAGTACGAAATGCAGAAGTCATCCGCATACAGAGAAGGTGAGAGTGACTGCCCTACAGCTGCTGCTAGACAGTCAATAGCCACTAAAAATAGAGAGACACTCAGTACAGAGCGCTGTGAAATGCCATTTTCCTGAATACTGGGGGGAACTACAGGAGGCACTGACTTGGACATGGAAAGTATGGAGTGACAGGAAGTTTTGGATAAAAATCAGGAGCAGGTCCTGAAGACCTCACTCATCTTTGTTTTGTTTTTTTTTGGTTATGGTTTTAGGGTGCAAAACTGCTATGGTCATAAGCACCCATTCTGCGGCTTAGGGAAGGGTAAAAGAACCGAATGTGAAATCGTCAGCAATGGGAGCGAAACTCAAGAAAGAGGAAAACTAAAAACGGAAGGAAACCTTAGAAAACTACTATTAAAAGGGGGGTTGTATTCCCCAAAAAGAAGCTTCAAATGACTGATGTCATCTCAAGGACGTAATTGGCTGAGTGCATGTCATCTGCTGAAAGGGAAGATATATTGGGTAACAAATGTACACCGGCATGTAGCGGATTAAAATAAGTAATAATTAATAGTTAAAATTACCTCCTTTCGACAACGAGGACAGGAGGAAGAGGTTTTACATCCTGAAATTTATTATCGGGAAGTGTAGACCAATGTGTGTGTCATAAAAGAATAACATGACAGCATAAAATGCTCACGACAGCATAAAACACTCACAACTGCATAAAACAGTCTGTAGATCAGCAAAGGGAACCATGCTAACAGTGGGCCGAGACTGCAGCCTTGCCTGCTATAACACTGCCTCATTTCCGCAGATACCGACGTGCCCTAGGATCCAGAGGAATGCCACAGATACTGAGCAAGTGGAGGCTGTCCTGAATCTGGTGGACCAGAGGGTGGATGGGATAAAGAACTTGGAGGTTGGTAAGAGAGCTGAGTGAATCCGAGCATATAAGATACTGTAGTTGCTTATGGCGACGCATGTATAGGACAGACTGGAGAACAGCATAGAGCTCTGCGGTAAAAACCAAACACTGGTCGGGAAGCCAAAAATATATTAGGGATGTCACCAACAATATAAGCACTCCCGACACCAAATGTGGTCTTTGAGTCATCAGTGTAAATAAATGTGGCACCCTCCATTTGTGCGCATAGAGCAGCAAATGCCCGCGGCGGGGGTGGGGGGTGGGGGGGGGGGGGGGGGGTACTATCCTTGGGAAGTGACAAAGGGCATGGATGGAGAAATGGAGAAGGCAGGTACAGGAATGAAGCCAAGGTGGTGCCATAGCACCATTTGTCAAGAAAGTTTTAAGAATGTGGAAGCAAAGAGAATGTAACAGTTGACGGAAGCAGCCTCCGAGTAGTAGTAGAGAGGGAGGGTGGCCTGCATACCCTAAATCCAAGGAGGTGTCAAAAAAAAGGGCATCGGTCAGATGGGCAGGCATGGAAGACAGATGACTAGCGTAACGACTTAGTAGGACAGCTCACTGATTGGACAGCGGAGGTTCAGCAGTCTCAGCGTAAAGGCTCTCCACAGGCTGGTATAAAAAGCTCCAGATGCTAAATGCAATACACGGTGGTGGACAGAGTCGAGATGCCAAAGAATAGACAGCCATGCAGAGAAGTAAACTATGCTTCCATAGTCCAGTTTCGAGTGCACTAAGGCACGATATAGGCAGAGGCAGACCACTCTGTCCGCTACCCAGGAGGTGACGCTCAGAACACGGAGGGTGTTGAGGGATTGCATACCCACTCATAGAATGTGGCAAGGATATGATGTCACCCAGTCATGTCGTATGCTTTATGTAAGTCAAATCAGGCAGCAAACAGATGTTGACGTCTGGAAAAGGCTATTTGGATGGCAGACTCGAGAGACACAAGATTATCAGTGATAGAGCAACCCTGGCAGAAGCCACCCTGACATGGAGCCAGTAGGCCACATGACTCCAGGAACCAAACCAACTGCCAACACACCATATGTTCCCGCAGCTAACAAAGAAAGTTGGAGAGACTGATGGTCCAATAGCTATCCACATAAAGCAGGTTTCGACCGGGTTTGAGCACTGGAATGATGGTGCTCGCCGCCATTGCAATGGAAAGATGCCATTGCACCAGATCCGGTTGAAGATGACGAGGAGTTGTCACTTGTAGTCAAAACAAGAGATGTTTAATCATCTGATTGTGGATCCAATCCAGCCCAGGAGCTGTGTAGGGGCAATGTGCAAGGGTGCTGAGGAGCTCCCACTCTTTAAATGGGGTGTTACAGGGTTCACTATGGCGTGTAGTGAACAAGATGACTTCGCTTTGAGATGGCTTCGCTTTGAGATGACTTCGCCTTCCATCCACCGTTTGAGGGTGACGTATGTCACCCAATGGTTGACACATACCTCTCCCAGCAGTCTCGTTTCCATCGTTCTATAAGCCGGTGAATGCAGGCACGGAGCTTTGGGGTCATATTTCTTAGCATTGAAGTTAGACCTCGATCACTTAGAGACTGCTGGTGTTTGACCACCAACAAGAGATGACGTCCTACACTTCATGGCATGTAATCCACCCTGACGCCACCCACTCCTACCAAGGGACCTCCCCACAGGCACCACCCAGCCACAGCAAAGGAACCCTGGCCCCAGGGTGATGGGCATCTACTCCTTGGCATACGTGGGAAGTTAACAGCACAGCATCAGCAGAGAGAGCCCTGTGTGGTCAGGGGGCTACAATCAACAGGGTACATAGCAGCCCCAAAACAACAGACTGGCTACCGTGCTGGATATCATGTGCAAACAAGCTAAGAAGTCCATTATCGTTGACAGCGGAGAAAGCAATACTGCACAGAGGATGGAGGAAAATGCACCCAGGAGGGTGACCTCACCCAACAGCTGGAGTGAGAGGAAGTGCAGATCCATGTCGATGAAGGATGTGGGAGGTCTCAGCACATGATGGACAATATGTACCATGTAAGGCACCCTCCCCCAACTGGCTCGCTCTTCAGGAAAATTTTGAAAAATGGATGTCAAACCCTACAGGGGACCATCACATAAAGGCTGAAACGTGTTAGACTTCTTTAAGTCACCTCTTACAACAGGCACGAATACGTTGGGCCTATTCTAACCTCCAGACCCGCACGGGGGAATGCACCCTTCAGCTTTAAAAAAAAATTCAAGAAGACTTTTGTTTTGTCCTACCAGTGTGTTTTAGTGAAAATAGAAATGAGCGTATGGCATCGTTGGCCAGGAGGCCCCTATTCAGGGAAGTTCGGCTGCCAAGTGCAAGTCTTATTTCCATTAGACACCACATTGGGCAACTTTTGATGCCAGTACTGAGGACAACAGAACATCCAGTCCCAGAGTGGAGAAAACCTACAACCCAGCCGTGACTATAACCCTTGCTTGCATGGGAGGCGAGCATGTTACCACCCAGCTAAGCAGGCAGACTGTTGTTGTCAACAAAGTTGTGGCTCCAATACACTGATTCATTAATATTAATCATCATTACTACAGTAAAAGAAATTCCTTGCTGTTTCAATTCCTTGTCATACAGCAGTGAAACATGGTGTGATTGCTTCCTTTCTCTTTCCTCTTCTTCACCACACACCCACCCACCCACCCACACACCACCCAACACCACCTACTTCAGTGTTCCTTTACCAGCATTTCACACATTTCACTTGCATCAATCTCAGGTGCCGAAATCAGGATGTCTTCATCACAACAAACAATAGCCTGAAATGTCCCATTTTCAGAAATATCAGTGATCCTGTTCCATTCTTCTTCTGGAACAATGTCGTCTTCAATGGCAACTGATGTATTGCAGCCAGCCTTCATGAAACAAATACTGTCTGATGTACCACAGAATTCCTGGTAGCAACAAACATATGCATGCCATGTGGAATGTTGAGTCTCATCACTTTCTTCCTGTCCAGAAATGAAACTTACTTCTGCACAACTGTTGTTTGTCCAGGTCCAGATGCTGCAGATGACTTGCGCAGTTTGGAGAAAGGAACACAATGCTTATAGCCCTTAGAAATCATGTTTCCTTGGTATGTACAGGCTATCAATCAATAATAATTAAGAATTTTCTGGAACTACCTTGGCATCCAAAAGCCTGAAAAATCGTGTTAAAGATTTCTGACATCAAAAAAGCACTGCCGTTGAACTCAAGGGTTACAAAGTATCTTTACATGTTTATGAAACACCTTGGAACTTTAAATTTTCCTATTTTAAGTGAAACCAACTTTTCACTTCCATCCCTATATACACACACTAGTGTTATCATCCATTCTTTCCTTTTTTACCTCCATGTCATTTTTCTCCCTTAAGTAAATATGATTTTCAGCAAGTAAGTACGAAAGCTGTCATTTGTGTAAATCAATAAAGGATGTCACTTTCATGCATTGAAAATATCTCTGGGCTCATAACATCATCTCTACAACTCACACCAAAGTGCCTGGCAGAGGGTTCACCGAACCATTTTCACACTAATGACAGCTGCCCCAACTCGCGTATCATATCTGTGATGCTCTACCCTCTATTTTGGAATAGTACAAAATGAGCTGTAATCCTCTAAACTTTTTTTGATGTCGTCTATAGTCAGGTAAGGATCCCATAATGTGCAACATTACTCCAGCAGTTGATGGTTAACTTAATGTAGGCAGCCTCTTCAGTGGATTTGTTGCATCTTTTAGGTGTTCTACTAATAAAACACAGCCTATGTTTTGCCTTCCCCACAACATTATGTATGTGATAATTCCAATTTAAGTTATTCGTAACAGTAACGGTGTATGTATGCAGACAAGGAAAAAAATTCCCGGATTTCACCCGGATTTCGTCATTAAAAATACACTTTCTCCCGGGTGAAAACATACTTTTTCCCTGTTAACTGACAGTATATTTTCTCTCGGAACTGTATAACTTATCAGTCCTTTGAATGATTATGGTTTTATACATGATATGAATATAATAGAGGGAAACATTCCACGTGGGAAAAATATATCTAAAAACAAATATGATGTGACTTACCAAACGAAAGCGCTGGCATGTCGATAGACACACAAACAAACACAAACATACACACATAATTCTAGCTTTCGCAACCAACGGTTGCTTTGTCAGGAAAGAGGGGAGGAGAGGGAAAGACGAAAGGATTTGGGTTTTAAGGGAGAGGGTAAGGAGTCATTCCAATCCCGGGAGCGGAAAGACTTACCTTAGGGGGAAAAAAGGACGGGTATACACTCGCGCGCGCCCACACACACACACACACACACACACACACACACACACACACACACACATAATCATCCACACATATACAGACACAAGCAGACATATACAGAGGCAAAGAGTTTGGGCAGAGATGTCAGTCGAGGTGGAAGTGCAGAGGCAAAGATGTTGTTGAATTACAGGTGAGGTATGAATGGCGGCAACTTGAAATTAGCGGAGATTGAGGCCTGGTGGATGACGGGAAGAGAGGATATATTGAAGAGCAAGTTCCCATCTCCAGAGTTCTGACAGGTTGGTGTTAGTGGGAAGTATCCAGATAACCCAGACGGTGTAACACTGTGCCAAGATGTGCTGGCCGTGCACCAAGGCATGTTTAGCCACAGGGTGATCCTCATTACCAACAAACACTGTCTGCCTGTGTCCATTCACGCGAATGGACAGTTTGTTGCTGGTCATTCCCACATAGAATGCGTCACAGTGTAGGCAGGTCAGTTGGTAGATCACGTGGGTGCTTTCACACGTGGCTCTGCCTTTCATTGTGTACTCCTTCCGGGTTACAGGACTGGAGTAGGGGGTGGTGGGAGGACTGCATGGGACAGGTTTTACACCGGGGGCGGTTACAAGGGTAGGAGCCAGAGGGTAGGGAAGGTGGTTTGCGGATTTCATAGGGATGAACTAAGAGGTTACGAAGGTTAGGTGGATGGTGGAAAGACACTCTTGGTGGAGTGGGGAGGATTTCATGAAGGATGGATCTCATTTCAGGGCAGGATTTGAGGAAATCGTATCCCTGCTGGAGAGCCACATTCAGAGTCTGATCCAGTCCCGGAAAGTATCCTGTCACAAGTGGGGCACTTTTGTGGTTCTTCTGTGGGATGTTCTGGGTTTGAGAGGATGAGGAAGTGGCTCTGGTTATTTGCTTCTTTACCAGGTCGGGAGGGTAGTTGCGGAATGCGAAAGCTGTTGTCAGGGATTCCGGACTGGAGCAGATTCGTTTGCCACGAAGACCTAGGCTGTAGGGAAGGGACAGTTTGATGTGGAATGGGTGGCAGCTGTCATAATGGAGGTACTGTTGCTTGTTGGTGGGTTTGATGTTGACGGACGTGTGAAGCTGGCCATTGGACAGGTGGAGGTCAACATCAAGGAAAGTGGCATGGGATTTGGAGTAGGACCAGGTGAATCTGATGGAACCAAAGGAGTTGAGGTTGGAGAGGAAATTCTGGAGTTCTTCTTCACTGTGAGTCCAGATCATGAAGATGTCATCAATAAATCTGTACCAAGCTTTGGGTTGGCAGGCCTGGGTAACCAAGAAGGCTTCTTCTAAGCGACCCATGAATAGGTTGGTGTACGAGGGGGCCATCCTGGTACCCATGGCTGTTCCCTTTAATTGTTGGTATGTCTGGCCTTCAAAAGTGAAGAAGTTGTGGGTCAGGATGAAGCTGGCTAAGGTAATGAGGAAAGAGGTTTTAGGTAGGGTGGCAGGTGATCGGCGTGAAAGGAAGTGCTCCATCGCAGCGAGGCCCTGGACGTGTGGGATATTTGTGTATAAGAAAGTGGCATCAATGGTTACAAGGATGGTTTCCGGGGGTAACGGATTGGGTAAGGATTCCAGGCGTTCGAGAAAGTGGTTTGTGTCTTTGATGAAGGATGGGAGACTGCATGTAATGGGTTGAAGGTGTTGATCTACGTAGGCAGAGATACGTTCTGTGGGGGCTTGGTAACCAGCTACAATGGGGCGGCCGGGATGATTGGGTTTGTGAATTTTAGGAAGAAGGTAGAAGGTAGGGGTGCGGGGTGTCGGTGGGGTCAGGAGGTTGATGGAGGCAGGTAAAAGGTTTTGTAGGGGGCCTAAGGTTCTGAGGATTCCTTGAAGCTCCACCTGGACATCAGGAATGGGATTGCCTTGGCAAACTTTGTATGTGGTGTTGTCTGAAAGCTGACGCAGTCCCTCAGCCACATACTCCCGACGATCAAGTACCACTGTCGTGGAACCCTTGTCCGCCGGAAGGATGACGATGGACCGGTAAGCCTTCAGATCACGGATAGCCTGGGCTTCAGCAGTGGTGATGTTGGGAGTAGGATTAAGGTTTTTTTAAGAAGGATTGAGAGGCAAGGCTGGAAGTGAGAAATTCCTGGAAGGTTTGGAGAGGGTGATTTTGAGGAAGAGGAGGTGGGTCCCGCTGTGACGGAGGACGGAACTGTTCCAGGCAGGATTCAATTTGGATAGTGTCTTGGGGAGTTGGATCATTAGGGGTAGGATTAGGATCATTTTTCTTCGTGGCAAAGCGATACTTCCAGCAGAGAGTACGAGTGTAAGATAGTAAATCTTTGACGAGGGCTGTTTGGTTGAATCTGGGAGTGGGGCTGAAGGTGAGGCCTTTGGATAGGATAGAGGTTTCGGATTGGGAGAGAGGTTTGGAGGAAAGGTTAACTTGTGCCCTCTGGCTCCTACCCTTGTAACCGCCCCCAGTGTAAAACCAGTCCCATGCACCCTCCCACTACCACCTACTCCAGTCCTGTAACCCGGAAGGCGTACACAATCAAAGGCAGAGCCACATGTGAAAGCACCCACGTGATTTACCAACTGACCTGCCTACACTGTGAAGCTTTCTATGTGGGAATGGCCAGCAACAAACTGTCCATTCACATGAATGGACACAGGCAGACAGTGTTTGTTGGTAATGATGATCACCCTGTGGCTAAACACGCCTTGGTGCACGGCCAGCACATCTCGGCACAGTGTTACACCGTCCGGGTTATCTGGATACTTCCCACTAATACCAACCTATCCGAACTCCGGAGATGGGAACTTGCCCTTCAATATATCCTCTCTTCCCATCATCCACCAGGCCTCAATTTTCGCTAATTTCAAGTTGCCGCCACTCATACCTCACCTGTAATTCAACAACATCTTTGCCTCTGCACTTCCGCCTCAACTGACATCTCTGCCCAAACTCTTTGCCTCTGTATATGTCTGCTTGTGTCTGTATATGTGTGGATGGATATGTGTGTGTGTGTGTGTGTGTGTGTGTGTGTGTGTGTGTGTGTGTGTGTGTGTGTGTGTGTGTGTGCGCGCACGAGTGTATACCCGTCCTTTTTTCCCCCTAAGGTAAAGTCTTTCTGCTCCCGGGATTGGAATGACTCCTTACCCTCTCCCTTAAAACCCAAATCCTTTCGTCTTTCCCTCTCCTTTCCTCATTCCTGACGAAGCAACCGTTGGTTGCGAAAGCTAGAATTTTGTGTGTATGTTTGTGTGTCTATTGACGTGCCAGCGCTTTCGTTTGGTAAGTCAGATCATCTTTGTTTTTGGTTTTATACATGGGCATAGAATTTCCCGGCACTTTAAAAAACTAAACACAGGGGAAAAAAACATGTTTTGGAAAGATCTTTGGTGTGCAGCAACATGCACACTGCATATTTTCGTATTACGCAAGCATAAATTTGAATTCCAAACAAACACCGCATGTTACTTTCCAAAGCATTGAAATTGAGATTGCGATGCACTTTTGTAAACTAGTCATAGCTCATGTCACGTGATCTCACAAGCCGATGACAGCGAGTATTGAGAGCTTAGGACACACGATGTGGTCAGCCAATAGCAACATCACTGTTAAGTTGCACCAACACAGAAACAGAAAAACTTAATGGTTTAAATTAATATACATAGTGTTGCTACATGAAACACAAAGCTTTCACATATAATATTGGTCTATAAGATTAATACACTGCAAGAGAAGCTAAGCTTTCACATATAATGTTGGTCTTTTATGTGCGTATTACAGTTTAAGATATATCACACAATGTGCCAGTAAAATTTTTAATAACAACATAAATGTCTGATCTTCTGGACTCTAAATGTATCTAAATGGCTCACCATCAAAGAGTTTATTTTCAAATGCGAGTCAAATGCTCTGTGATTTAATAAATTCATCATACATTCTCGCACATAGTTCAACTTGCGTAAAAGGAAATTTACCTTGATGGTAACGCTTTTCAAACCACCATTCGAAATATTTTCCCACAACCTGTTAGAAATAGGTTCGTTTCTGCAGTTGCCAGAGAGCGTCTGATGACAGACGTCACCGCGCTTGTGCAGCTATGATGTCGTAGGGAGCCTGTATGTACGTTTGTGTAAAACATTAAAAGATCTTCCATTATTTCATAAAAGAAACAAAACATCAGAGGATACTCCAGAAGTTGAAAACGTTCACTTGAAATGCAGTGAACAGTGTGTGGAATTAAGCACTTTGTTTCAATATATTGTCTGCCTTAGTGGAAAAGATTAATAAAAGAAAATTTCTTTAGCAAGCTGACAAAAATAACTTCATTGTTCTCCAAGGTAATTAATGCCTGACTGTCAGAAAGGAGGAAGTAAAATAAAATCTGAAAATAATAACACATTTTAGCCTTTCATAATTATGTGAAAGTATTTTAATTCACTTGATAGCTCCTGGCCACAGAAATCTGTTTTGTTTTCATTTAACGTGAGAGCAGTAAACGAAGAGGAACAGCAAAATAAGTATATGTAAACACAGGTCACGTGGAGACTATCCACTTCCCCATTATAACTCAGATTGCTCTCCGCATCAGACTCTGATCTATGATATTTACGAACCGGGGCAACACCCCGCCAGTCCCTTGAGCAAACGATAGGAGGTCAAAAATTTAAAAAAATCGAATTTTCAAAAATATGTTCATTTTGTATTGCACATCATTCTCAAGAGTCTGATGCATAAAACACATGTGTTCGAGGAAATGTAAGACATGTTACTTGGTGCTAAGTGCGCCAAACTGCACAGCCTCGCCTCCTCACAGAGCATTCTTCTATAGCACGTCACCGTATTACACTTTGTGGAATTGAAACGTGTATATTTTGTAATGGATGCCATCAAACCATATTCATGACAGTGGAAATTAAAATGTCCTGTAGTGCCTCTCCTGCTTACAGTCGGCGGGTTTGACATCCTGTCCCTCTTCAGAAAATTTGCACCCTATATTCCCTATCAGCTAACAACTTGCTGCTTTGTGTGACATAAAATTAAATATAGGATACATAAACCCAGTAAAGACATGAGACAAGCAAGACAATACACATTTCTTCAATCCTTAGCACCTGGAATTTTTTCTCTGTAATCTTGCTACAGCTTTACATGGTGTGATTTCCTTTCTGCAAAAGAATCTATTCCTCATCAAAGTTCGTCAAACATTTTGCTACATGAAAAATCTAAATGTTGTAGTCTAATACTGGAAAAGCTGTTAATACAAATAATACCAAAGACTGGTGCGGTTTCTCGATCTCATTACGTCTATTTTGTCACTGTCTGCTAGATAAAACAAAATAGGCCTTTCTAATACTGCAACAATTGTAACACACACCAAACAAACGAGACTGTTTTGGCACAAATGGTCTTTTTTGTAATGACAGAATATAATTCACGGTGTACCAATATCAAATGCCTATTAGGCCTACTACAAGCAAAAAGCTTTACGTTAGTAAATACACTACTGGCCATTAAAAGTGCTACACCAAGAAGAAATGCAGATGATAAACGGGTATTCATTGGGCAAATATATTATACTAGAACTGACATGCGATTGCATTTTCATGCAATTTGGGTGCATAGATCCTGAGAAATCAGTACCCAGAACAACCACCTCTGGCCGTAATAGCGGCCTTGATACTCCTGGGCATTGAGTCAAACAGAGCTTGGATGGAGTGTACAGGTATAGCTGCCCATGCAGCTTCAACACAATACCACAGTTCATCAAGAGTAGTGACTGGCATATTGTGACGAGCCAGTTGCTCGGCCACCATTGACCAGACGTTTTCAATTGGTGAGAGACCTGGAGAATGTGCTGGCCAGGGCAGCAATCGAACATTTTCTGTATCCAGAAAGGCCTGTACAGGACCTGCAACATGTGGTCATGCATTTTCCTGCTGAAATGTAGGGTTTCGCAGGGATCGAATGAAGGGTAGAGCCATGGGTCGTAATGTCGTAACACAACTGAAATGTAATGTTCACTGTTCAAAGTGCCGTCAGTGCGAACAAGAGGTGACCGAGACGTGTAACCAATGGCACCCCACCCCATAACGCCGGGTGATACGCCAGTATGGCGATGACAAATACACGCTTCCAATGTGCGTTCACCGTGATGTCGCCAAACACAGATGCAACCATCATGATGCTGCAAACAGAACACGGATTCATCTGAAAAATTGACGTTTTGCCATTCGTGCATCCAGGTTCGTCATTGAGTACACCATTGCTGGCGTTCCTGTCTGTGATGCAGCATCAAGGGTAACCGCAGCCTTGGTCTCGGAGCTGATAGTCCTTGCTGCTGAAAACGTCGTCGAACTGTTTGTGGAGATGGTTGATGTCTTGCAAATGCCCCCATCTGTTGACTCCGGGATCGAGACGTGGCTGCACGATCCTTTACAGCCATGCGGATAAAATGCCTGTCATCTCGACTGCTAGTGATACGAGGCCGTTGGGATCCAGCACAGCATTCTGTATTACCCTCCTGAACCCACCGATTCCATATTCTGCTGACAGTCATTGGATCTCGACCAACGCGAGCAGCAATGTTGCGATACAATAAACCGCAATCGCGGCAGGCTACAATCCGACCTTTATCAAAGTCGGAAACGTGATGGTACACATTTCTCCTCCTTACACAAGGTATCACAAAAATGTTTCACCAGGAAACGCTGGTCAACTGCTGTTTCTGTATGAGAAATTGGTTGGAAACTTTCCTCATGTCAGCATGTTGTAGGTGTCGCCACTCGTGCCAACCTTGTGTGAATGCTCTGAAAAGCTAATCATTTGCATATCGCAGCATCTTCTTCCTGTTGGTTAAATTTTGCATCTGTAGCATGTCATTTTTGTGGTGTAGCAATTTTAATGGCCAGTAGTGTAGTTTCACATTTCATTCATACGCTCCAGTTTCTCAAACTGGAGATCGAAAAGTAGTAGTATGAAATTTTTGTACACACTTGGAATTGTCATATTGTTCCATAATTTGTGTGATGTCTCTGTTTCTTCTCCTTCCTCATCCTAATGAACAGTCTTGTTATCATTAATTCTGTAACTATTCCTGCCAATGTCAAAGCGTATTCGCAGGTTAACTTCACTAACTCTTCCAGAATCACCGGTTTAGTTATCCTGCGATTATTCTCCGCTTAGGCATTGTTACATGTTCGTACAACGCGTATTCCGCTTCTTTCAGAATAGAACTTAGAGTGGCTGCTAGCTGGGTCTGTACAACTGGCCTTTACTAGTATAGCGATCTGGCCAAAAATTTTCTGTCAAAATTTCATTTTCTTGGATACACCGAGAAGGTAATGCGTAATCTTTCTTACCTGTTATTCATTTATTTCCGCTCCTGTAGTTTGAATCTATGGATTTTGCTAGTAATTATAACAATGCTCATCATTCAGAATCCTAATCAACTACACAATCAGACAGTGGTTGGCATTCATCTGTTCTGCCTTACTCCGCTCAGCTCGTATAGCCCCTTTTGTCTGTAGGAAAGTCTGTTTCTACACGCGACGAAGATTCCCCTGACAGAGATATGTACACTATGCACACATTCACAAATCAACTTACAATTCATTCAGAAATCAACTTAGAATGTGTTCAAAAACCGACAGGGATGTGTTTCAAAGTCATATGAATAATCGATAGACTAATGTGCGCTGAATGATAGTCGCTTTGTGAAACTACGTTTTTTCCCTCAAGAATATGAATTTTAATTCAGCAGATTACTCCTATTTCTTTTATTGAGTATCGGTGTGACCTGTGCAATTTTCCAGTCTTTAGGTATGGATCTTTCACAGAGCAAGTGACTGTATACAATTGCTAGATATGGAGCTGTTATATCACCATATTCTGGAAAGTATATAACTGGCATACAGCCTGGCCAAGAATTTTGATCTGTTTTGTGTACTATGGGGTAATAATTCCATCTATTATTAATTTATATGGCATAAATATTTCAATTGCTATCAATGTTATTTTTTTTTTTAATTTAAGACACATCTGGTCCACGCTTCCATAGTTATTTCATAATGAATATAGACTTGCTCTTATGAAGATGCTGACGATGTCGAGTTAATTTTAAGGTGATTTTTTAAACAGATATATTTCGCTTTTATTTTTGTCGACATTTGAATGTTACAGTATTCAGCCTCGCTACAACAATATTGTGGTCACAAATCCTTGGATCCATCATGATGCTCCCTTGGGATTATTTATTGCTAAAAGTTCAAGCATGTTTTTGCAACTATTTACACTTCCTGCGAGCTCCTGAAGTATCTGCTCAAACAATTTTCGAAGTAAGCATTTATTACAATTTCAGACAATGTTGTACACCTATCATCAGTTTTGAACATGCATTTTCATCAACACATCGAAGGTAGACTGAAGTCACCACCAACTATAACTGTATCAGTGACCTACCTATTTTAGACGATACTCAAGTTTTCTTCAAACCTTTCAGAAACTATATAATTTGAGTCATGGTGGTTGGTAAAAGAAACCAATTATCAATCTATTTCAACTGTCGAGTATAACCTTTGCCCATTTTAACTCGCAGAACCTATCTACTTCAATTCTGCTACCAGATAAGCTACTGATAATAGCAACAGACATGCTACAACCGACTGTATATAATCTATACTGTCTGAAAAACCACTAGAGTACTTTGCAAAACTTCAGCTGCCCTTTTCTCTTGCTTTAGCCAGCTTTCAGTTCCAACAATGATTTAAGCTTCAGTGCTTTCTATTAGCACTTGGTGGTCTTGTTCTTTCCCAACACAGCTACAACAGTTTACTACTGTAATACCTACAGTCCCTAGGTCTAACCTCATCCTGTGTTTGAGTGTGTGTGTGTGGTTTGAGGTTTTCGGGCGCTAAACAGCGTGGTCATCAGCGCCCAAACGCATAGAAACAGGAACACATGCGGTGAAGGGACGAAGACAGACAGTGAACAAGGAGAATGGCTAAAAGACACAGGCCTGATGCAGTTCCAAATCCTCACATACAGAGGCAAAACAAGTGGAAAAGAAACGCACTAAAAAAGGAAAGGAAACACAAGGAAAAGAGAACAGAAATCAAAGTGAAACAAGTAGGTAATCATGACTGGCGGACCTCTTACCTAAAACCTGGGTGAGCCAGTCACCCAGCAGCACATTAAAATCCTCTCCCTAAAATCTGAGGCAACAAATTGGATAGAAAACAAAACCGTAAGACCTTAACCACAGTCGTTGCATCGTCTTGCAAAATAGAGGGCAAATCCGGTGGCAAGGAAACCACTTTGCACCCTTTGAGACTGAAGCTCTCTAACCTAAAAAGCTGCCCAGTCTACTCCACACAGCCCTCACCACAGACACCTCCTGTGTAATGGACCCCAGACCCATTAAGCGGAAACCGATACTAAACCAACCTTTCCAGCCTTTGCATCAAAGGTCTGGAGGAGGAGGGGGGGGGGGGGGGGGGGGGGGGAAGGGGGAGCAATTCTATAAATGATGCTACAGATGATGATCTCTATTTTCATCTTGCAACTGAGACTGGCAATCCTCACCACACCAGACAGCTGTCTGAAACCAGAGAGAATTTCTTTCGATCCAAAGTGGCACACATCATTGGTAACAACATGAGATGCCACCTGCAGATGACTGCACCCTGTGCTCTTCGAAGCATCTGAGAGGACCCTTTTCACATTTGGGATGACTCTTCCCTGGTATGCACACAGAGAGCACACTGGACTTCTTCCTCTCTCTATTCCTAAGGGGCACCATTACACACATAACACTGAAGCTCCAAGAAACCAGTTATCCAACCTTTTGTGACTGTTCACATCTTTGAGGGTTCCTCTGAAACAGGATTAGCGAAAGCATCTGCCTCAGGATGTTTATCTGCCAGAGATAGTGCCTGAAAGCTCTTTGTCAGACAAGCTGTAGAGACCTTGCTATCAAACCCCCACCCCTCCTCAAAAGTTTTTGTTGCCTACCACAGCTCTGAACGACTTCCCACTCAACTACAGTTGAGGGGTAAACCTCAGTGCATGCAGTAGCAGCGAAGGCCACAGTAATCGACCGATTGGCAGACCCTGTATCAGTCGTGGTAATGTTTGTTCTTCCAGATAGTACACACTTTCTATGACCACAGCCTAACTTTCTTAACTTACACTTTGAAGTGACAGATTACGACTTCTTTACAATAATCAAATCAGCCATGCCATGCAATTAAATTTTCAACACCAAACTTCAGGGTGATTTCACAAGCCATCCCTTTCAGTGTATTTCTGCTGATAGGAATGCTGATTTTTCCAATTCCTTGAAACCATTTTATAAGAATATTTGCAACATTATTGAATGTAGACATATGAATGTTGTTCGTCTTAAATCCACAGGAATCGCTGGCTTTGGCATTTAAGAACACTTTCTTATTTTTGTGCATGCCACACACCTCAATGGTGCTAAATCTTATTTCTTTGACGTGTTGGAAGGTTTTATGTTACAATTATCATAGAAATCGCAGATGACAGTCAGTTTTCACTAAACTGTAATCTCTATATGCTGGCAGGCCATAACTTGACAAAAAGGAAGACTGATAACACTTCAATAAACAATTACACTTTTCAGCTTCATAGACTTTATGACTAACATCAGATCATGAGACCCAAGTCATTGTGCAGGGTGGAAATATATTTCAAGTTCATTCAATATCTGCCAGATTGCTGGAACTATGATCTAGCTATGTGTCGCTTAACTGAATCTTTTAGCATTTATTGTCTCACACGACAAAAAATACAATCTGTGTGAAAGTGAAAGAAATCTGAAACTCACTAACTTGTTAGGTGCTGTGTAAAAACTGATTTTAATTTGAACTGGATTTTAATTTGCATAATGTTTCATGTTTATTCCTTAGACTATTACTTAAGGCGTGATTTGTTAAAAGTGAGGAGGAAAAACATTGGTCTTATAGGAGTTTCACCAGAAATGAGAGAAATATTCACTAAAAGTGGGATTTCCTTCAAAGCAAGCCTGTTACTTCAGGGTTTTACTGTATTCCTGTTCAGTCTCTTGGCACCAAACCTCCATTAAAGATGTTGACACATATTCTAATTTACTCAGACTCCTCCCTGATTAAATCCCAATAGTTTGTATAAGGCTCCAGTATCTGTTTCTACTCATATTGCCTCTTGTGCTTATTCTAGCCCATGTTTCATATTATTAAATACAATTTTATGCAGGTGACATGGAAAAAGCGCTTACCTTGTGCTCCAGCATAGCCTTGGTGTGTCATCTCGATTGGCTACTTCCTTAGCAACTATGGATCTGACTGTCTCGCTGTAGTCTCAGGCTGTCATCATTCATGTTCTGGCTGCCGTTACACTGCCGATCTGACCTATATACAAATAATATGTTTAGAGTTTTCCTTCATGTTTGGCAAATGTCTCTCAACTTTCATGAGCCTAATATTTCCATCCTCAGTACTCTCTCTCTCTCTCTCTCTCTCTCTCTCTCTCTCTCTCTCTCTCACACACACACACACACACACACACACACACACACACACACACACACACACACCATGATTTAATATCCCTTTCATTTTCTTCACAATATAAAATTCTGGCGAGTGTGTGTGTGTGTGTGTGTGTGTGTGTGTGTGTCACCTCCACAAAATGTAATGATTGCCACCTTGTACTCTTTTCTACATGAGCCAACCATTCATTTGGCCTGGATATCCAAGGTGTAGTTGCACAGCCATAAACTTGTCCTACATATGTAGGATTTAAGAAAATCCATTTAACACTTTTAGATAAATGAACTACTCACCAAGAGATGGCAGAAGGGTTATAATTATAACACCCTTTTATGTGCATGTTCTGCTGCCACTTGGTGAGGAGATTTTTTATCTATTCAAGTACCTTATATTGTCAAAAATTGATTGTTTTCACTGTCAACACTTTTACTATAGTAGGATTTAAGCCATCCGGCAGCATGATTATTTGCATATTTCAGCAGGGAACATCCTGCTTTGGTGTCACACTGGGAAGCACTCTGGTTGAATAGATAAAATGAAACTTACAAGTAAGTTTTATATCTAAAAAATTATGAAACATGTAAAAACAGGCTGTATACAAATTTGGAGAGCACAGCTAAGACAAAATTACCAAGTTAGAAAAAATTTTCACTACTCTAATAGAGGAGATTAGAATTGCTAATAAACTACTCAAGTAATCTTTATGAGTGACCTATTATACTTAAGCTTGAGAGTACATTTTCCAAAATTACTTAAAAATCATCATTTCCAGGCAGTTTGTCATTAATTGCTCCAACAATTATGAAGAAAATATTTGTAACTTTTTGTGACCTGTCTTTCAGAAGATCTGAAGGTCTCAAAAGTTTGTTTTGTTTTGTTTTAGGGTGGGGAAAAAATAAAAAAAAAATAATAAAAAAAAAAGGCGGTGTCATACGCACCCAAGTCAGAACTATAGAACACAAACACAAAGAGGAGTTAAATGATTATACGTCAGTCCCAATTGACAGAAGAGAAGATAGTTAAAAACAGGCACGTGGAAAAAGGGCTAAAAAAGACACCATACAGAAACAGAGGTCCAAAACTAAAAATTAAATGGCCTCCGCCATATTGCTTCGGCAGATGAAAAGTAAAACACGGTCGACACCCCTTATGTCATTTGGTAAAACAACTGATAAATCAGATGGCAAACCCAAGCTGGAATGTGAAAGGTTAAAAAAAGGGCAGTCCATCAGAAAGTGGCAGACAGTTAAAATTTGGGTGCAATATGTACAAAGTGGTGGGGTAGTGTCCCTTAGCAAAAGACTATGGCTAAAAAGGCAGTGCCCAATGTGCAGCCGAGTTAAAATAATCTCCTCCCGGCTGAGACAAGGTTGGTTGGTTAGTTTGTTTAAAGGCAGGAGAAGGGACCAAACTACGAGGTCATCGGCCCCTTTTTCCTAATAAAACAATGCCACAGGTGTGAGAATAAAACGGACGAAACATATAACACAAAACGGAAAGAGAGGAAAAGTCACAAGAACAAAGGGAAGGCAACGAACACTAAAAGGAACAAAAGAGGACAAGAAAACAACAGAGAGACGCTAGAAACAGAAGAGAGTAAAACATGAAAGCAGAGTACAGTAGCCGGCCAACCACGAGAATAAAAAGGGAAAGCCAGCCAGCCTGCAACACATTAAAACCTCCACCCTAAAAGCACTAGGATGGAGGACACAGAGGGACAGAGGACGAGCACTAAAACCTACATTGAAGTATAAAACCCTCTCTCACCGATAAAACAAAACTAAAGCCACTGTGGAGACATTGTCGCCTGACACCGAAGGCAAGGTGCTGGGAAAGTTAAAAGTCTCCCGCAGAGCGGCTAAAAGTGGGCAGTCTAACAAGAAGTGGACGACTGTCATTTGGGAGCCACAGCGAGACTGAGGTGGGTCCTCGCAATGGAGTAGGTAACCATGTGTTAGCCACGTATGGCCAATGCAGAGCCGCCACAGGACAACTGATTCCCTGCGAGAGGCCTGCATGGAAGACTTCCACACATTCAAAGTCTCCTTAATGATACGCAGTTTGTTGTGCGTGCTGTTATACCATTCCGTCTCCCAAAGCTGGAAAACCCTGCCATGTAAGACACAACACAGCTCAGCTTTGGAGATGCCTATCTCCAGAAGCGGTTTCCGCATCGCTTGTTTGGCCAACTTCTTGGCAAGTTTGTTGCCGGGAATTCCGACGTGTCCTGGGGTCCACACAAACACCACAGAATGGCAGGACTGTTTCAGGGCATAGATGGACTCCTGAATGGACGCTACCAGAGGGTGGCATGGGTAGCACTGGTCGACAGCTTATAGGCTGCTAAATGAGTCAGTACACAGGTGAAATGACTCGCCAGGGCATGAGCGGATGTATTCAAGAGCACAAGATATGGCCACCAGCTCTGCAGTGAAAACACTGCAGCCAATTGGCAAAGAGTGCTGCTCAATATGTCCTCCACGAACATATGTGAAGCCCATGTGACCCTCAGCCACTGAGCCATCAGTGTAAACCGCTTCAGAGCCCCGGAACACATCAAGAATCAAGAGGAAGTGACAGCACAGAGGGGCTGGGTTAACGGGATCCTTAGGGCCATGCAAAAGGTCCAGACAAAGTTGTGGCCAAGGCATACACCATGGAGGCACCCGTGAATGGACCGCAAGTAGAGGTGGTAAAGGGGAGGACTCCAGTTTGGAGAGAAGGAACCTCACACGAGCTATAACCGTTAGCCCCAATCTGGGCTGCCGATGCAGGAAATGGACTGTCGTGGACAGGAAAAGGAGACGGTAATTCGGATGCTCAGGGGACCTAGCAATGTGTGCTGCATAACTGGCGAGCAGTTGCGCACATCTGATCTGCAGTGGAGGGACACCAGCCTCCACCAACATGCTGTTCACCGGACTCGTCCTAAAAGATCCTGCCGCCAATTGAACCCCACAGTGGTGCAGAGGATGAAGTAAATGCAATGCTCAAGGTGCTTCCGAACCATAAACCACACTCCCATAGTCAATTTGGGATTGGATAAGGGCTCTGTAGAGCTGCAGCACCATACACGGATCTGCACCCCAATTGGTGTTGCTCATGCAACGGAGGGAACTGACTTGCTACCAGCACTTCTGCTTACACTGATGAAGATGAGGGAGCCAAGTCAATCGAGCATTGAAAACCAGTCCTAGGAATTGGTATGTCTCCACTACAGTGAGTGGATCTACATTAAGGTAAAGTGCATGTTCCAGATGAACGGTACCCTTGTGGATGTCTACCCGGAGGCACCGCTCAGCAACAACAGTACTGGAGCAGCAGTACAAAATGCAGAAGTC
Source organism: Schistocerca cancellata (assembly GCF_023864275.1). NCBI lineage: Eukaryota > Metazoa > Arthropoda > Insecta > Orthoptera > Acrididae > Schistocerca > Schistocerca cancellata. Next base: position 383,604,892 of record NC_064628.1, read on the forward strand.
GTCTGCATACAGAGAAGCTGAAAAGGAAAGCCTGACAGCTGCTGCTAGACCATTAATGGCCACTAAAAATAGACACTCAATACAGAGCCCTGTGGGAATACATTCTCCTGGATATGGATGGAACTATGGGAGTCACCAGCTTGGACATGGAAAGTACGGAGCGACAGGAAATTTTGGGAAAAAAAAAAAAAAAAAAAAAAAAAAAAAAATCAGGATTTGTCCCCGGAGACCCTACTCATGTGGCAAGGATATGATCTCTCCAAGTCATATCGTATGCTTTACATAAGTCAAAGAAGACGGCAATCAGGTGTTGCCATCTGGAAAAGGCTCTGTGTGGATGGCAGACTCTATGGGCACAAGATTATCAGTGGTAGAGCGACCCTGGCGGAAGCCAGCAAGCCACGTGACTCCAGAACCCAACCCAACTGCCGACATACTATACATTAAAGCAGCTTACAAAGAATGTTGGTGAGGCTGATGGGCCAATAGCTATCCACATCAAGAAGGTTTTTACTGGGTTTGAGCACTGGAATGATGGTGTTCTCCTACCATTGCGATGGAAAGACGGCATCACACTAGAGCCGGTTGAAGATGACGAGAAGACTTCACTTGTAGACAGATGAGAGATGTGTAATCATCTGGCTGTGGATGCGATCAGGCTCAGGAGCTGTGTCGGGGCAATGTGCAAGGGCACTAAGGAGCTCCCACTCTGTAAATGGGGCATTATAGGATTCACTGCAGCATGTAGTGAATGAGAGGGCGTTCCCTTCCAGCTACCATTTGAGTGTGTGAAAGGCTGGGAGTAATTCTCTGACACATAGGCTCGGGCAAAGCGCTCGGCTGGCAAAGCGCTCGGCAATCGCATTTGAGTCAGTACATAACTCGCCATTTATGGTAACACCGGGGACAGCTGTTGGGGCCTGGTACCCGAAAAGACGTTTGATCTTTGCCCAGGCTTGGGAAGGTGACATGTGGCATCCAATGGTAGAGACTTATCTCTCCCAAAACTCCTTCCATTGTTTGATAATGTAGCGAACACGGGCACGGAGTTGTTTAAAGGGTATGAGGTGCTCCAGGGAAGGGTGCTGCTTATGCCACTATGGAGCTCGCCGACACTCATTAATTGCTTCTGTGATGTCCAAGTGACCACCAAGGCACTGCCTTACACCTTGGGTAGCCTAAAGAATGAGGGATCGCATTTTCTGCTGCAGAAACAATTGTGCTAGTCACCTGCTCAACCATCACATCGATGTTACTCTGTGGGGGAGATTCAGCGGTGACAGCAGAACTGAAAGTTCCCCATTCCTCCTCGTTCAAAGCCCATCTGGGCAGGCGTCCATGTGCCTGATGCTGGGGCAGTGACAGGAAGATGGGGAAGTGGTCACTACCACACAGGACGTCATGTGCTCTCAAGTGGATAGATGAGAGAAGTCCTGGGACACAAATTGATAAATCAATGGCTGAGTAACTACCATGAGCCACACTGAAATGTGTGGCTACCCCAGTATTTAAGAGGCAGAGGTTGAATTGTGACAGTAAAGTTTTGACATTTCTGCCTCGGCCAGTAAGCATTATACCACCCCACAAGGGGGGTTATGGGCATAAAAATCTCCCAGAAGTAGGAAAGGTTTAGGGAGTTAATCAATCAGTGCAGCTAATGCATTCAGAGGTACTGCGCCATCTGGAGGAAGATATACATTGCAGACAGTTATTTCCTGCATCATCCTTATTCTGACCGCCACAGCTTCAAGAGGGGTTTGAAGGGGCACACGTTCACTACAGGCCGAGTTTAGGACATAAACGCAAACTCCACCCGACACTCTATTATAGTCACTACAGTTACTGTAATATCCCTTATAGCTCCAGAGGGCATGGGTCCACATTGCTGGGAACGAGGTTTGCTGGAGGGCAATGCAGACAGCAGGTGTAAAGCTTAACAGTTGCCATAGCTCAGCCAGGTGGTGGAAAAAAACCGCCGCAATTCAACTGCAGGATGACATCGTAAGACTGGGAAGGCATGGAACACTCAATGAAGCAGTTTACACCTAGAGTCACTTTCTGCCACCGATTTATTGCCTCAGCAGTCTATATCCATTGTGTCTGAGGGTCTGGTGAGATGTAGGTCCTCAACAGACACCAAAATCTCCACCCCATCCTCAGCCGCAGAGCCTGTAGGTAGTGGAGGTGTGGGGGCCACTGCAATTTCCTTGGTCTTTGGGGTTTTCTTTCTGGATATCTGTCACTGCTCCTTGGGTTTCCCTGGCTGGGAGAACTTCACTGGCTCAGTCTCCAGGACTGAGGATGAGCGTGAAGCCCTACGACCAGCTGCTTTTGGGCTCTTCAGCCACTGGCAGGTGTAGTCTTTCCCACTAGAAGAAACCTGAGAAAGGAGTGACTCAAGGGACCCCTTCCTAGTGAGAGAAGCCAAAGACGATTTACGCTTCTCCAGCCTGGAAGTGGGGACGGACGTCCCCCATGGTTGGAGGGTGTTGCTCCCAAAGTAGGTGGTGCAGGAGCAACAGGGAGGGAAATCCCCCACCATCAAGTGTGCAGGTGTTGTCTTGCGGCTCTGAGAGGTGACCTGGGGTTGGCAGAGCTGATGGTGTCAGAACTGTTGTGGCAGCGGCATAAGAAGACATATGCACAGGATGCAGGCATTCAAATTTTCTCTTAGCCTCAGTGTAGGTCAGTCAGTCCAGGGTCTTGTACTCCATGATTTTCTTTTCTTTCTGGAGACTCCTGCAATCAGCCGAACAAGGCAAATAGGGCTCTCCGCAGTTGACACAGATGGGAGGTGGTGCACATGGAGTATTGGGATGTGATGGGCGTCCGAAATCTCAGCATGTGACACTATGCCCGAACTTCCAGCACTTAAAGCACCGCATCAGGGGAGGGATATAGGGCTTTACATCACATGGCAGACCATCACCTTGACCTTCTCGAGCAATGTATCACCCTCAAAGGCCAGGATGAAGGCACCGGTGGCAACCTCATTATCCTTTGGACCCCAGTGAACATGCCGGATAAAATGTACACCTCGCCTCTCTAAATTGACTCGCAGCTCATCGTCGAACTGCAAAAGGAGGTATCTGTGAAATATGATACCCTGGACCATATTTAAGCTCTTGTGGGGCGTGATGGTTACAGAAACGTCCCCAGCTTGTCACAGGTGAGTAAATCCCGTGACTGGGCAGAGGATGCTGTTTTGATCATGACTGACCCAGATCTCATTTTGGACAAGCCCTCCACCTCCTCAAACTTATCCTCTAAATGCTCAACAAAAAATAGAGGCTTCATCATCATGAAAGATTCCCCATCAGCTCTCCAACATATAAGATACTGGGGCTAATAAGATCCGCTGCCATTCTCAGCTTGACGTCCCTCCCTTGGTGTGGCCATGGAGGGGAACGATTTGGGGTCATACTTCTGTGCGTTGAATTGAGCTCGTGATCGCTTAGAGACTGCTGATGTTTCACCACCAGCAAGAGATGGACTATGCTTCATCACATGTCATCTGCCCTGATGCCACCCATTCCGACCAGGGGCCGACCCCACGGGTGCCACCCAGCCGCAGCAAAGTCCACCTGGCAGGATGGCCACTGCCGGGAGTCCCGATGCCCCAGGGGGATGAGCATCTACCCCTTGGCATACGTGGGGAGTTAATGGCGGAGGCATCAGCAGAGCAATCCCTGTGTGGTCAGGGGGCAACAACCAACAGGGTACATGGCAGCCCCACCACAACGGACTGGCTACCATGGTGCGTATCAGGTGCAAAGAAGTCCATGGTCATTGTCGACGCAGAAATCTACACTGCATAGTGCATGGTGGAAAACACAAGCAGAAAGGTGTCCTTGCCCAAGAGAAGGAGAATGCACAGGACTGCAATGTGATGACGAGAAAGTGGGCTAAAGATCTCAACGCACGATGGATACGATGCACCTTGTAAGGCACCCTTCCCCAACTGGCTCGCTCTTCGAGAAAATTTTGAAGAATGGAGGTCAAACCCTACAGGGACCATCACATAAAGGCCAAAATGTGTGAAACTCATTTTAGTCACCTCGTATGACAGGCAGGAATACCTCAGGCCTATTCTAACTCCCAGACCCACAGGGGGTGAGACGAGGTCATCCACGATGCTGGGAGAGGCTTAAGCCAAAGCTTATTCCCGTGAAGGGAGGACCATCGGTGATGCCAAAGGAACACCACCTCCTGCAGACAACAATGAAGAGATCATTGGAGGGAATATAGGGACTCGCAAGCTGAGGTACAAGGGCTGCAGCCTTGGCAGCAGCCTCATTTCCTGAAAGACCGACATGACCAAGAAACCACAGAAATATGACACTGGCTCCAGCAAGAGTGAACAAGTGACAGTTTTCCTGTACCCACTGTCCTAAGGGAAGGGCAGTGTACAGCCCACATAGACTTTGAAGGGCACTCAATGAGTAAGCAGAGGACACAACTGAAAAGGCTGTGGTGCTGGATGTACTCCGGGGCCTGATAGTGGGCAAAGAGCTCGGCTGTAAATACTGAGGAGTGTGCTGGAAGCTGATATCAAAAGACATGGGTGCCAATAAAGAAGGCACACCTGAACCCACAGTCAGTCCGAAAGCCATCAGTTTATACAAAAGTGCTATCATGAAGTTCCATGTGAAGGTTGTGAAACTGAAGGCAACAGACCAAGGCTGGAGTAGTGTCCTTATGAAACGAATGAAGGCCAACGTTAACACTGATCACTTCATGAAGCCAAGATGGTGAAAGGTTCACACCCACCGGGAAAGTTGCAGGTAGTGTGAAATTAAGCCACTGTAAGAACTGCTGAAAGTGGACTCCAGGAGGGAACAGAGAAGAGGGACAAGACCCACTCTCACCATCAAAGGAATCAAAGGAGGAGGCATAGGAGGGGGGCCATGCATGGCAGACAAATGGCATGCATACCTGCTGAGGAGAAAGTTCAGCATACAGACTCTCAGCCGGGCTAGTGTAAAAGGCACCCGTGGTCAAATAGATGCCACGATGGTGGGTAGTGTTGAGACTGTGTAAGAGGGATGGGCTTGCAGATGCATAAACAAAGCACCCATAGTCTAGTTTCGAACGGACAAGGGACCAGTACAAATGGAGGAGGGTGGTTCGATCGGCACCCCAGGAAGTACCATTGAGGACACATACGACATTGAGGGACTGCATACAGCGGGCTGCCAGGAAAGATACATGTGAGGACCAAGAGTGTTTCTTATCGAGCCTGAGCCCCAGGAATTTCATAGTTTCAACAAATGGAAGGGCAACAGGCCCAAGATGGAGAGATGGTAGGAGAAATCATTTGCGCTGCCAGAAATTCTGAGTCAGTTTTGTCAGTGGAAAAGCAAAAGCAACTGTCGATGCTTCAGAAGTAAAGATGATCAAGACAGCACTGACTCCGCTACTCAGTGAGACATGTCTGTGGAGAACTGCAATAGATGGCAAAATCGTCAACAAAAAGGGAGCTGGTGATGCCCAGCAGGAGACAGACCATTATAGGGTTAACCCTAGAAACACCAAGGTGTTTTAGGTAACATGGAGCACCAATCAAGGGCAAATTTTGCCCATGTTAAAATAAGTTGTAAATCTTGTAATTTGTTGTAATATGTATTTATTTTATGTAATTCTGTTTCCACTGAGATATTAGTTTAACAGGAAATAGTGACAACATAATTGAAAGATTACTTTTTTAACTCTCATAGGGTGAATATAACAACCAAGATTGGTCAAATCTTGGTCAATGAAAGTTTGTGTAAACAAGATAAGAAGGTTTGTAATTGAATACAAGAGCTGTCTAAAGTTTCTATGCACCCTCTGATCTATTAACTGAATAATACAGCTCTGCCATTGAGAGAAAGTTTCAAAAACAGAAATGAAAACACTTGCTAAAATACATGTCATTGTACATTGAAAACACTCGAAAAACACTTTTCACTCAGAGAGAATATTTTCACTTACAGATGACATTTACCTCCTGCAAACAAAATGGTTGATTCTGAATCAGTCTTACAGATGGCGCCCACAGCTTCCACATGTTAATTTGGTTTTTGTGATGTTGTCTTTTGCTCTCTGGTTACTTGCATTCTTCAAGCATAAATAGCACCTTGCTTTCCTAGTTGGTTCTTCATTTGCAGCAATTTTGTTTACCTCTAGTTTCTTTCCTAGGATCTCTCCCATCATGCAAATAATAGGCAACTGGAGTCCTTTCAAATCCATGGCTCACTCTTCTACATACTATTTCAAAAGTTCATGGCCTAATTCTTGGAGTTACAGTTTTCTGGCATTTGGTTTCCCTGCATTCCATTTAGGCGCATTCATCTTGAACAGTGTGTATGAGTTAACTGCAGCTATATCAAGTAGGTTGTAGAACATTGACAGTGGCCATCTTCTCATACTCCTTTTTGTAGAGTATGTCCTAACCATTTGATCTACAGCATCCACTCCTCCCATAGTGGAATTATAGCACAGGTTTATGAGTTTTCTTTTTTGGTGTATCAACTTCTACTCCTGCATTACAATGTTGTGTAGACAACATCAACAGGTTTTTCTTTAGTTTTTCCTTTGTGATGTAAGAGAGAATTGTTACTGGTGCCTTCTTAGAAGATGTGTCTGTGAATGCGAATTTGGAGGAATACAGCTCTCTGCCTGTCATTGTCTTAAGTTCCTGTGGTACATGTTTTCTGTTTGATTTGAGTGTCCCAACCAATGTAACTTTGTAGTCTTGATAGAGAATGTCCGCCAACTCCACAGAAGTGTCGAAGCGGTCAGTTGTGACATTGTAGCCTGTATTCTTTATTGGTTCCACCAATCTCTTCACAATCTCAAGAGGACCTCGTTCACTGGCAGGTCTACTGTCTTTTCCAGCATACACTTCCATTTTTATTATGTATCGTTCAGTTGCACTACAAAGTATTCTGACTAATATTCCATATTTTCCAGTTTTGTCTTTGAGGAAAACTTTGAAAGGACAACGACCTCTGAAAAGACACAACATTTCATCAATTGTATTGTCAGATCCACTTCTTAAGTACTGCAGGAACATTCCATTCAATACTTCAAATACTTCATGCAGCGGTGCAAATTTGTCGTGTACATGTCTTTCTGACCTGGTGCCTTTATCATCAAAGCAAAGAATTTTCAATAGCTGATATGCTTTTGTCTTACCCATAGCTCCTCTATAAATCGCTCTTCCCAATAAATTTGACCATAAATCAGACAAATTAATATTGGTGTCCTGGTAAACTCCCATTAGAATTAAAATTCCCATCAATGCATATATTTCAGAATCGTTAACGGGAGATACGTTTTCTCTTTCAGCTTCTTCATTTGTATGGTCAAGTATTTTCCGCACTAATTCAGGAATGAAATTGTTTTAAATGATTCACATATGCTTCTTACTTTCCCAGCACTGGTTATTCCTTGACGTTCATGGACTATGCTACCAAAATCCGTTTTACTATGTCTTGGAGCTTCAAGATACACTCTGCCAGAACTTTTAACATATTTATTTGGAGCGTTACCTGCATGGTTTGTTTCTTCTTCATTGTCTTCCGCTTCTTCACTGGAATCCTTTTCTACTTCTGTATGATCCGACTCAAAATCACTTAAATCTGATAATTCGTCATCGAGTAACAGTTCTGCAAGAACTTCTGCGTCGTTCAAGCCTCTATAACTCATCTTACAAAATCTACTTTACAATAAAGGTGTCGCTCTACTGTGACAAACTGCTAATAGTAATAATGGCAAGTCTAAAATCAACAATGCAAGAGAAACTAAACAATTAGACGCTCAACAAACCACTGTAAAACTCATGTTCAAGGTTGCCAACTGAATAAAAGAAAGAAAAACATACAGGAAAATTTTGCCCATGCTTGGTGGTTGTAGGGAAGATAATAAGAATTATGGTCACGTGGAGTACTAACCCCAGGCAAAATGTGCCCTTGGGCATAAAATTCCTATTTTGTACTTGCAATTATAAAAATTTAACCATAGAAACGTACAGCATAGCGTATTATAAGCTAACAGACAAATAGAAAAAGGTCCAAAAAACATAGAAGGATATCTGCCATGACATTAAAAAAAAAAAAAAAATGTACGGGCAATTTTTGCCCATGCTTCTTGTTTCTAGGGTTAATGGCAATAGCAAAGAGGACGATGCTCAGCACGGAACCCTGAGGCACACCATTTTCCTGGATAAAGGTATCTCACAAGGCAGAACCTACACGCACCTTGAAAACTAGGTCTTGTAAAAATGCCTGACGAAAACAGGGCAGGCATCCAAAGAAGGCCCATGTATAAATAATACGGAGGATACCAGTTCTCCAGCAGGTGTTGTAGCCCTTCTCCAAATCAAAAAACACGGCCACAGACTGGAATTTCCACAGGAAACCATTCATGACATGGGTGGACAAAGTAACGAGATGGTCAACTACAGAACGCTGCACTCTAAATCCACACTGTGCATACATTAGTAACTGGCAAGACTCAAGCCACCACATCAGCCGGGCATGAATCATACGTTCCATCACCTTGCAAACGCAGCTGGTAAGAGAGATGAGGCGGTAGCTAGAAGGAAGGTTTTTTGCTCTTACCAGGCTTAGGTATGGGTATGATGGGGGCTTCATGCCAGAGTCCAGGAAATGTGCCCTCTGCCCAGATGCGGTTGTACATGTTAAGCAGAAAGTACTTGCTGACAAGAGTAAGGTACTGCAACATCTGAATGTGGATGGCGTCTGGCTCTTGGGTGGAGGATCGGGATGAACTGAGACCATGATATAGCTCCCTCATAGTAAAGGTGGCATTGTAGCACTCATGACTCAGAACAGAAGGGTATTGCCCAAGCCGCCTCTGCTCATTTCCGATGGAGGAAGGCAGGGTGATAGTGGGAAGAGCTCGAAACTTCCACAAAATGGCAGCCCAAGGTGTTAGAGATAACAACAGGGTCCATGATGACATTGTCAGCTACTGTCAGGCCGGAAATTGGGGAATGGATCTTGGTTCCAGAGAGCCATCGGAGGTGGGCCCACATGAAAAATGAAGCTGTGGAACTGTTAAAAGAACTAGCAAAAGAAATCCAGCTAGCTCTTTTGCTATCCCGAAGAATGCGACAACGCTGCACAGATCTGTTTATAATAAATGCAGTTTGCCTGCGTAGGGTGGCGGTTAAAAACACAGAGAGCATGTGTCCACACGTGAATTGCATCACGGCATGCCTCAGTTCACCAAGGGACTGGGGCACAATGTGGTAAAGAAGAAGTGCAGGGGCTGGAACATTGTTCAGCAGTAAGGATAAAGTTTGTGAGATATTCCAACTGGTCATCATTCGTCCTTCGAAGGTTGCCAGGGAGGAGTAAAGCTGCTAGTCAGCCTTAGGAAGCTGCCATGTAGGCATGCACACAGATGGGGTAGGAGTCAGCCAACGGATAGCACACAGGAAATGGTTGCTCAAGTAGGTGTCAGAAAGAACAGACCACTCAAGACGAGGGGCAAGCTGGGTAGTGCGCAAAGAGAGGTCCAAATGGTAATGCGTGTGTGAGGAGCTGGAATGGAAAGTGGGTGCTCCAGTGTTAAGGCAGAAGAGGTTAAGTTGGTTAAGAAGGTCAGCCAAGTGGACACCTCTCTCATAGGTTCTGGGAGAACCCCAAAGGGGATAATGTGCATTAAAGTCACTGAGTAGCAAAAACGGGGGGAGGTAGCTGCCCAATAAGTTGAAGGAAGTCTACCCTGGTGACAGCAAATGATTGTGGGCAGGGTGTATATGTGGACGAGGAAAAAAAATTCCCGGTTTTTTCCCAGAATTCCCGGTTAAAAGTACATTTCCTCCCGGGTGAAAATACACTTTTTCCGTGTTAAGTGAGAGTATACTTTTCCTCAGAACTGGAAAACTTATCAGTCTTTTGAATGGTTATGCTTATACACATGGGCGTAGAATTTCCCGGCACTTTAGAAAATGAAACTCAGGGAACCAAACACGTTTTGGGAAGATGTCTGACGTGCAGCAACATGTTGCAGGTCATGTACAGGACTTTCTGGATACAGAAAATGTTCGACTGCTGCCCTGGCTAGCACATTCTCCAGATCTCTCACCAATTTAAAACGTGTATTTTGTCACGAAATAGGTCTGCCTAATATTGCAGCAATTGTAACACACACCGAATAATCGACACTGTTTTGGCACAAATGGTCATTTTTATAACACGACAGAATACAATCATGAAGTACCAATATCAAATGCCTATTAGGCCTACTACAAGCAAAAAGTTTCATGTTAAGAAATAGTTTCACATTTCATTCTTACGCTCTAGCTTCTGAAGCAGTAGTACGAAATTGTTATATAAATTTGGAGTCATCATATTCTTCCATAATTTGTGTGATGTCCCCATTTCTTCTCCTTCCTCGTTCTAACAATCTTGTCATCACTAATTCTGCGTTAATTCCTGTCAGGGTTAAAACTTATACTGGAAAACTTAACTAACCCTGCCACAATCATCGTTTTAGTTATCCCGCGTTTTTTCTCCGGTTAAGCGTTATTACGTGTTTGTACAACGCGTTTTCCGCGCTGCTCCCACAATAGAAATTTAGCAGTTGCTAGACGGGAACTGTACAACTGGCCCTTACCAGTGTAGCGTTCTAGCAAAAAAGCAGAAGGTACTACTCATACATGACTCAACTGCGCATGAGCATGAGCTCACTCACAACTGCTCAAGTGAATCTACTGTAAGCCGTTGTGACGTCATGCTCATCAGGGGCAATTTGCTGTTATGAAGCATTGCATAGTCTTCCTAAAGCTGTTGACACATTTTGCTGTTGGCAGACGCTTGTGTGAGCACTGTGATTTGTTGCTGTATATGGCGCATTTCCTTGGCAACTTTGTTTTGTTTTTGTTTTTTCCTCTCTTTCAAGTTTTATTGCTGCAGTATTATTCTGCAGTAGCGAGATACAGTATCCTTTGTTAGAGTGGCTTTACCGGTCAATGTTACAAAAATTTAACTGAAAACTAAAACAATGAAAAAATCCCGAAATTCTAAAAAAATCCCGGGTTTTTCCCAGTTTTCTCCTGGAAGAAAAAATTCCCGGGTTTTTCCCGGATCTCCCGGGTCATATACACCCTGGTGGGACATATATGGTACAGAGGGAAAATGTCAGGTGGGGAAGGAAAAGGCAAACTGCAACAGCTTGAAGATCGGTAGTCAGGGAGATGGATTGACTACGAATGTCATCCCGCATGAGCAGCATGATGCCCCCACGTGATGGAATGCCGACCTCAGGGAGAAGATCAAAACGAATTGGTAAGAAATGAGAAAGCTCAAAGCAGTCGTGAGGCCACAATTTTGTTTCCTGAAGGCAGAGTACAAGGGGACGCTGCGATGCTAAAAGCATCCATAAATCCTCTTTGTGGGACCGCAGGCCGCGGACGTTCCTTTGGAGGAGAGTCTTGATGATGAAGAGAAGTAGAGGTGTCACCTTGGTAGCTGCCGAGTGACAGCTGGGGAAGAGGGGCTACTACAGGACACAGAAGCAGGAGGATCCGCTCCATGGGGTTCACAGAAGCATCAGCTTTCATGTGCGGTCAGTCTGTGGAGTCCAACACTGAAAAAAGGTTGTTGGTGTGCACCGGCAACACGGAGGCTGGTCAGGCTAAGGTACCACGTGGTGACACCATCTAAGAGATCGAGGTGGTGAATGAGAAGACCTCTTGCCTTTGGTGAGCTTCTTCGAGCCTTTCCAGTTAGATGAAGACTCGGGTGTTGTTTGGCTGGAGGGATGGAGGAAGTCTTCACGGGAGTACTACTCCTGTACTTTCCGGGCCTACTGGTTGCGTAGCTGGTGGCTTTGCCCCTTGAAGCAAGGGTTTGATGACCTGTTGCACAGCTGGATGGCGATGCTACCTTGACACTGGGTGATTTCACAACCTCAGAGCTCAATCAGAGGTCGCATGTCTGCGTGGCCATGTCCTTCATGGAGTGAGGGGTAACAGGAACAGAACTATAGGTTCCAGATGGGAGAATGTAAAGCCCGTAACCTGTGAGTGACTGGATAAGGCACCAATTCCTTTACCCGGATTCTTGGACAGTTCGCTCATCAAGATACACTGGACAATCCCAAGTGGAGGTGGCATGGCTGCCATTGCAGTTGATACAGCGGGGAGAAGACTGTGGACAATCGCCCTCGTGCACATCCCTACCACAGGTGACATGTGGCTGGGTGCCAACAAGACATTCAAGTGTGGTTGAAACGATGACACTGGTAGCAGCGCATCGGGTTCAGAATGTATGATCGGACGGTGATAATTTCATAGCCTGCTTTGAGCTTGGACGGAAGCACCACTCTATCAAAGGTGAGAAAGAGTGCAGGTGGGCGCTAAGAAGGAATCTACCTTTTTCATTACATGATGGACAGTGATGACACCCTGATAAGAGAGGTAAGATTGGATTTCGGCCTCTGTTAGACCATCGAGCAGCCTGGTGCAAATTACACCACGTGAAGAATTCAAAGTTCTATGGGCCTCAACAAGAACAGGGTAACTGTGGTGAAGCAATGCGGACAACAAGTTGTTGTGCTTGAGAATCAGAAGCGGTCTCCAAAAGCAAAAAGCCATTCCATAAGGAAGAGCAGAATTTCACAGGACCAGCAAATGCATCTACACCTTTCTAAATACTAAACGGATTTACCGTGGCGAAGGAGCGATCGTCTTCAGTACGTGAGACCACAAGGAACCGTGGTGCAATGGATAGGGTCTTTGAATCATTAGCCTCATTACGTATACGTTTTGTGGATGTTGAGTGGGAAGATGAGTGACTCATTACGAGGAAATCCCCCATGATTGACAGCGTCTCCAATGGCACGCTCCTTCCAACTGGGGGCCCCCTCCACAAGGAAGCACACCCACCTTAGGCGATTGTTCACACCTAAGGTCACACCTCCCGAACACCTGCCAGGGGGACCAATCGGCAATTTTGGAAGGTTACAGCTCTGGCAATCACCCCTCCCTGGGTCTGACCTGTACCAGGGGGTACGTGTGAACCCTACCATTCGACCTGGGGCTGGAAATTATGCATTACCCAGTCACCTGTTACGTGTGTCGCGTGGGCTGGCCTTCAGGAGCACGCAGGGAGGAAGAAGAAAAAAAAAAGAAAAAAGATGATCCTCCAATGCCGAAGCGGAGGAATGAGAGGAGAAGGAAAACAAAGAAAGGATAATGGAGCAAAAAACAAAGGTGAGACTGTTTGCTAGTCAGTGACAGAATGCAGAACATTCCCAATAATACAACAGACATGTTCCCCAATGGAGGGGGGAAAAGAATAGCGAGATGCTAGATGTGCAGCATGGAATGGAAAAAATGCTGCAAAGGCATGTGCAATAACTTCAGGATGGTGTTTAAAACTAATCTATTTGGTATGTGTGACTGGCTTACAAATTATTTGACACCAGACACTAAATTATTGCATTCCTTAAAGTAGAATTTCGAGGAGTACATAAAATTTTAACTTCCACTCCATAAATACGACTTTCTCTGAAAATGTAAAAAAATTCATTAAGATAAACAGTAATGACAACGACAATGCATCCCCTCTCTTCTCCCTTCCCCTACTATTTCCTATTAGTTACAACTGCAGTCAAAGAATAGAAGCAAACAAAAAAGTTAAACATAGGAATAAAATATTAACCATTATTAAATGAAATATAAATACAGGGTGCATCAAAAAAATGTATACACACTTTGAACTGTCATAGACAGTTCATTTCCTGTTCTACAAGGTTAAATACCTGCAAGAAAGTAATGTTATGTTTCTTCAACAGGTGGCAGCAGTGGCAAGGAAGTAACAGCAACATGGCAGACGTGTGTTTGAGCTTTGAAGCGTGGAAACAGATAATTAAGTGGTACTGGAGGTTTGAGAATGTAGCTGCGGTTCGAAGACAGTGGAGAAGTTAGTATGGTACAGAACCACCTTCAAGGTTAACAATTGCACTTCTACGAGACAAATTCGAAATTCATGGAACAGTGTGTGATGTGCATAAAGGTCGATCAGGGTGACCTTGTACAGCTACAAGTGATGATTCCACAACTATGGTCTTGAAAGTGTTTCAGCATTCGCCTCAGAAATCTTCAAGGCAAGTGGCACGTGAGAGTAATGTAAGTGCTAGTAGTGTGCTACACATTCTGAAGAAAGGCAAGTTTCATGTGTACATTCCAAGGCTGGTGCAACAGCTAAGTGATGACAATCCAGATCTAAGGTTAGAATTTGGTGAATGGGTTCAGGACATGGTGAGAAGTGAACCGGAATTTATGGGTAGCATAAGTTGGTCGGATGAAGCCCAATTCAAACTCAGTGGAACTGTCAATAGGCACAATTGTGTGTACTGGGCTGAAGATAATCCTCACATTACAGCTGAAAAGGCTGTGAATTTGCCTGATGTAAATGTGTGGTGTGGTTTGTCTGGAAGGGGACTGATTGGGCCTTGCCACTTTGAAGGTACTGTTACTGGAGAAACGTACCTAACAATGCCTGCTGACTTCATATTCCCTGTCATTTGTGCATTATACGGTAATGATGAGTTTTATTTCCAACAAGATGGTGCCCCACCGCACTATTATAGGGATGTACGAGCATACCTGGATCACAATGTGCCAGGCCAGTGGATAGGACGCAGGGGACCAATCTAATTTCCTGCACGCTCTCCAGACCTCACGCCACTGGATTTCTTCTTATGGGGCACAGTAAAAGATGAGGTGTACAAACATAAACCATGTAACCTGGACACACTTTGGAATGAGATCCAGGCGGTGTGCGCAGAAATCTCACTGGACACTTTGGTACGATGTACGGAATCAGTGGTGACTAGTACTCAGAAATGTATTGATGTGGAGGCCACCAGTTTGAACATTAATCACATTTGCAAAGTACATTTATTTTTCCAATTGGACTTTTAAGCTTTCCATTTCCAGAAATTTAACATTGCAGAACGGGAAATAAATTTTCTATTATGCTTCAAAGTGTGTATACATTTTTTTACCGCACCCTGTATAATGACACTTCATACATCCATCAAGCTTAAATGCAGGGGAATGTCCCAGCATCTTGGAAAGATAACACATTCATATTCCAACAAAGCTGTTTGAGAAATTTTAGCAAATATGTGAGTGGCATAGTCTGTAAATAAAATACAATCGAGATCCCAAGCACATCTTTATTCTCTCTACCTAAGATATTTACTCAAAACAAACTTAGCACTCCCTCAAAATTTGCTGCATTTTTATCATTGTGACAATCTTGTAGACAGTAGCTACCCCATGTGAGTACAAAGGCACAGCTGAATATGCAGCCCTAAAAAAAGGAGAGAGAGAGAGAGAGAGAGAGAGAGAGAGATGAACTAAAATTAATTTGTCTCGCAGTCTAACAAAGCTCAGTCTCTCACACATCCAGCAACTTCTCTTTACTACTGTTCTCCAGAACAGTAATGGTGAACTAGAAGTGTTGATACAATGAATCACGGCATATTTTTCACAAACATATGATGAGTGTGCGTTGCATCAGATATTCTATAGCTGTGGATCCAGTGCAAAGCAAAATCAGGTCCATTTTAAACCTTGCTTTTGGAATGTGAAGAGGCTGTCATGGACCAACTTCTCAGCTGCGTACATATACCTTATTGTGTGGGGTAGATGAACTACAATGCATGGCCATACCTCATTTGCTTCAGAGTAACAAGGATTGCAGGTAGAAGTTCAAGACGACTTTTCGAAAATGGGGTCAGATTATTGATATGTTTTTTATTGCCAAGACGACTTTTCGAAAATGGGATCAGATTATTGATATGTTTTTTATTTCATGATGGACAACCAAAACTACACTCCTGACACTTTCCCCTTCTTTGTCTCCACTCATCCTCACAACAGGTGACTTCCTGTCAATCTGAGGTCTGAATGACTTGCTCCTCCTTTCTAACTCCTTCAACCTAGGATTCTTTCCTTCCACAGAGAGGAACTATATGTTCTAAAGGCTATGTATAGGTACTCTTTCACCTCCTTAAGGGGACCACACCCTGCCTATCTAACCCATGTTAATTTAGGCAAGTATCTGACCCATTTCTGAAAAAACTATTTGATGCAGGACCTTAATATTTTTACTGTATGTTACACGATGCTAATAGAGTCAACTGTACTAAAATCTTTTCTTCGACTGGAACCATGGTGTGGTCCCCTTAAAGTAAGCACTGACCAATCATTCTGTCTCCTAACAATTTACAGTTTCCTCAGTTAATTTTTCTTTTGATACAATACCAATCCAAAAATAGAACTGCCCTCCAATAACTTCCATAATTCAATATTACCAATGGAAAATCATGGAAGATACAGTATTCAAAGTACTTACTGAGAATGCACAGATACAGGCCACTGGGACTGCTGCGGTGGCCCCGGAGTCAAGTCCTTGGCAGAGGCTGTGGCTGCAGCTGCTATGGGAGCAGATGTGGGAGGGGGTGGAGGGGGCTTTGTACAGTTGCCCCAGTCAGTCGTACGAGTGGTGACCTGCTCCATCACTTGCCAACTTGCGCGTGGGATGTGGAAACTGCGTCTGGAAGCAGGCGTGGGGGCGGAACTTGCAGTTGTGATGGTGGGCTGGAATAGTGTCGGGCTGTTGGAGCTGGGGACCAAACAGTCATCACCAGGACCACTGGAGCTGGAGTCTCTGGCAGCTCCCTCTGCCTCTGGCTCAGAACCTGTACCAGTGGAGTCACCGGTATTGTAGGGAACCGAGCTCTTTGCCAGTGGTGAGGAATGTAACCTGTACAAAAAGGATACCATGCATGTTTATTTTCAATAAAGTATCACCATCTATCATTGACTAAGCAGTTATGTTTGGTACATATCTATGAACACACTGAACAGATGTGGCTATCACTCTAGTATCAGCAAGTGCCCAAATTAGTGGAACAATGTTCTACAAGACATAATGAATGCCTTGCCAGAAGTTTCCATCATAAATGCTGAGAAACAGCAATCCTCTCCACTACACGTGTCTCCTCCAAATTAATTATCAGTACAGGAAAATACTTTCACACTGGCTTATCATATGGCTGCTACAGCCTCATTGGCTAATTTCCCCAGATGTGGCAGTCATTGGTAACAGGGAGGCTGAAGTGCTTGGCGAAATATGATCACATTCATGTTTAGAGTCACAGTATATGTACACTCTAAAAAGATGGGCCACTGTGTTTCAGAAGGCTGTGTATTCCCTACAAATTATTTCTTCTACATGCTACAATTTCTCACATTTAAAAACAAAACAAGGGGCATAAATTGTAATGCTTAATTCAAATGCAGGATACATAAAATGAAATCAAGGAAAAAAGATGTAGTGTTTGTGTTTCAAAGGCTTTCACGATAATAACCTGCATATGCATATCACTCAACCTAAATATAAGCATGACAAACATTAAATAACTATTAAAAAGAAAAATCAAATCGACTGCAGCATCAACAATATACACTAGAAAGGAAAGCTGAAACTAGTAATGTTGGAAGCATACACTCTATAAGTTATGTTTCTCTTGACAAAACTCTGTTGCAAAATGACAGTGATATCTATTTACAAGGTAATTTCCACATTCACTAAAAACCACATACAAGTAATGAATACTTGTAGACAAATGGAATAAAACATGTTACCAATTGAGTGATTATTTCTGAATACATATCCTCCTTTCAAGGACGATGGAGCTGGACAAGATAAATTATTTATCGCAATAGGGCCCTCCGTTTTTGTGACTTTCACAGGGCTTTTAACAGGGGACAATTTACTTGTAACAGGGGCTGCTGGGTTTTAGTTATTTAACAGGCCATTAGTCTGTGAAGCTGCCTTACCACTTGTAGGAATGATTGCATGGCTTATGAGCTGTTGTAAGTTGGACTTGTAGCCAGCAAAATGAAAGGAGCACTTTATATATATTTTGCCTACACAGATGCAAACAACCGAAGCAAGATAATATAAGAAATGTATATTTAATAAATCCAAGAGCATGTTTATTAAATCTGAAATTAACAGTTCGAATAATAATAAAAAAAAATATATTTGGAAGGTGGTCAAAAGGGAGACAGAAATAATGACAAGAAACACAGTATCAAAATGTGTTGTAATGGAAGCATAGTAGATGAAGGTGATATAGTTGCCAATAGAGATGGGCAAACTGAAACACGTAATTGTTTCGAAACAAATGAAACAGTACAATGTAATGTTCCGATACGTTGTTTCAAAACAGTGAAACAGTTTGTGTTTTGTATTCTAATAAACCTACACATTTTATCATCTTGAATGTCTGCTGTATAAGTATGTCCATATAAACACAAATGAGGTGCGAGAGCGCTAATCATGTCGCAGAAAGTATGAAACTATCACATAGGCATCTTGGCAGTTTCGTATTTCCTGCAGCAAATGTGCTGCTTTTGTGTTGCGTGACTTTCATACTTTTCAATTGGCTGAGGACAGCCATAGCTGAAGACAAAAGAACCACCACGAATGGAACTGGAGGTGGGAGGAAACTGCAGAAACACACATTCCGTTAGTATGTGTAATATACCCATCCTGCTAATTTCCATCTACACAAAGGGAATTATTATGGATAATAGGCACAGTGACTATAGACTCACAAATAACGCCAAATAATTCGAATAAATAACAAAATATAACAGAATTTTTTTTTTTTGTCTTTCAAGGTGTTTCGAACCGTTACTATAAATTCACCATACTTCCCAGCCCTTCCTGTACACCATTACACTATCAGTGATTTGTCAAACAGATTGCTTGCAATTATACCTACATAAAATTTATGTATATGTCTAATAACTGTCACTCTACACCTTTTTTTATTCAAAATGTTGTAGGTTTACTTGCGTTTCTTAATATGATTACTGTACATGAACAGAGAAGCGTATGTTATAAAAAAAGTGTAATTTAACTGAATGATTTTCACATATTTATTATTTTGAATGTGAACAGTATGAGTTATTTTATTGTTTGGTTAGTGTTTATAAAGCAGATGTTACGCCATTTCGAAACAGGATAATCAGCTAGAAACGAAGCTTTATTTTTGGATATCTTAAGCTTCATGCTATTGCTTGTCAAAAAGATTTCGACACTCTTGAAAGAGTTTCATGAAGTGGTATGTTCCGTTTCAGTACCTGTGCCAAGGCCGAATCTCATCCGACACAGAGTGGAATGAAACATCACTGTTTCGATACAATTAGTCCGTTCGAGGCACAGGTGGACTGAAACAGCCTTATTTTGAAACAACGATACAGTTTCTGTGTCTGGCTCGAGATCGAATCTTGTCCGAGACAGGGGCTGAATGAAACACCATTGTTTCGAAACAGTGAACCACAACTGTTCCGAAACACTGAAACAGTTCCACGTATCCATACACTGTATCGAAACATAGAAACAGTGGCCAAGTCTAGTTGCCAATATCTTCAACACCCATTTTTTGACAGTAGCAGATCAAATTGGTTTAAAGTGTCTAGAGTTGAAGCCATGAGTCTTCTACAAAAAGCAGTGTAGGTGCATGTACCCTGTGTTACAACCAAAAAGATTGAGTAGGTAGTAAGGCACATGAAAAATAATGATTCTGCTGGTGTGGATAATAT
Organism: Schistocerca cancellata; assembly: GCF_023864275.1. Taxonomy (NCBI): domain Eukaryota; kingdom Metazoa; phylum Arthropoda; class Insecta; order Orthoptera; family Acrididae; genus Schistocerca; species Schistocerca cancellata. Next base: position 383,624,546 of record NC_064628.1, read on the forward strand.
ATCTGTCAAAGTGCTGGAACACTGGTACAAATTTTTTCTTGAAGTTCTCTATCACTTATTTAATGAGCCCATAAATCATGGTCCTGTCCCTAATAGACTCAAATATGCAATTGTGGAACCGCTGTCCAAAAAAAGGTGATAAAGCTGATGTTCCTGCTACTGGCCAATGTCACTGTCAAGGAGTGTCTCCAAAATCTAGAAGCTTACAGTCAAAAGAATCATGAATCATCTTAATAGAAATAAAATCCTCAATAAAAATCAGTTTGGATTCCAAAAGGGTACTTCAACTGAACATGCCATTTTCTCATTTGTCAACCAGCTCCTTGAATCCATAAACAATTAAATGTCACTAGCTTAAATCTTCTTTGCTCTAAAGTATTCGACTGTGCTATCGCAAAATCTACATACGAAGGCTGAATCTTCCACTAAGGATTAAATGGTAGAGTAAGGATGTGGCTTGAGTCATATCTAGATGACAGAAGGGAGAAGGTAGTATTGAACAATTGTGCAATGGCACCTGCCTGCTCTCATTGGAGTGCAGTACAATGTGGAGTGTCACAGGCATCTGTGCCTGGTCCCTTACTTTTCTTCATCTTTATCAATGGTCTGCCATGCTATATGACACAAAAAGCACACTTCATCCCATTTGCTGACGACAACCATTATGATTGACTAAACACCCAATTGCAGTCTAGAGATTACTGCAACCACTGTATTCAAAGAAGCTCTAGACTAGTTTACTTCACACAGTCTGTCACTCACTATTAACAAGACTTCATTCATTCACCTTCAAACAGTAAATAAAAACAGGAAAATATTGAAATGAAGTATGATGACAAAGAAATATTGAGAGCTAAATCTTCCAAATTCCTCAGATTACGCATAAACGACGATCTAAACTGGTGTGTTAACATCAACGACCTATGTAAAAGACTGAATTCAGCAATATGTGCCATTCACTCAATTTCATCTGTTTCTGCCTTACAAACAATTAAAGCTGCATACCTAGGATATTTCCATTCACTAGCGACTTATGTGGCACAATATTATGGGCTAACCAATCACAAGCAAATAACGTCTTTATTGCTCAGAAAAGAGTCCTGAGATTCATGGCTCTAGGGCACCCCAAATGCTCTTGCAGAAACTTATTCAAACAGCTCAGGATCCTCACTATGCCATCTCGGTGCATTTGTCCACTAAAGTGCTTTGTGAACAATAATCATACAATTTACAAATCAGTCATGATGCAAGAAGTAAAAGTGATCTTCGCAAAAATATAAAAAATCTCAGCATGGTACAGAAATTATTAGGCCTACATTGTTCAAGTATACAACATACTTCCATTTCATGTTAAATCAGTCATTGTGGATAAGCCTATATTCAAGAAACTGCTGAAACTGTATCTTTTCAATAGTTCTTTGTGTTCTTTACAGTGTGTAACAATTAGTGCACTGTGTTTAATTTTGATCATTCCTATAAGAATGGACTATACAGCACTAGCATATGAATTTATGACAGAATGTTTTTTATATGTATTAGAACGCAAGACTTACAATTTGTTTGTGAAATCATTATTACTACTATAATGTGTGGTGGTGTTTGAACACTTGAACCTCATGTATCTGTTTATATATGATTTAGTTTCTAAGCCTCGTGACCATTTGGATACGGTTACTACTGTAACAATCTGACGCGTTTTACATCTTAACAATACACTCGCAGCACTGCTCTATGGAACACGAAATTAAATAAATAAACTTTCTTACACCATTTTAGCTTTTGTCATTTCGTATTGGCAAAGCATAATTTAATCAGTTTACGTGGGTTATGACACAGTATAAGCCATTAAACTACTGATCAAGACAATGTGAATAGTTAAACGTTCAGCACTTATCCCTCGAGGAATTTGCTACAGGTTACAGATTACTTTTCCCACGTTACCAAGACTAGTGACAACAGACCAGTGAAACACTGGAAGTTACCTTAGTTCACAGTAGTTACCATATCCAGTTGAAGCAAGGAGGATAAAATTTTCTTCCTTGAGTTGAAGGTATTGTGAGTATTATCTTTGCAGGCGAAATTTTTTGCGGGCAGAAAAATCTGTCATCTGTGTCTGTTGTTCATTTCGTCAAGATTCTAAAATCTAAATGCCACACTGAACTGTAGTAGTAACTCAGAAATAACATTCCGGCTGTTCCGACTTCCAAGAGACGGAACGCAATATTGTTGGAGAGGAAATAGGAAACGTAGTATACGAGGGTCATTCCAAAAGAAATGCATACTATTTTTGTATAAATACAGTTCTCATTCTGCATGTGTGAAAGTTTTATAGTGACTAGATACATCCTTCCCGCTTGTTTTCAAACTTAGTTCAACCTGTTCCCGTGAGCGCCGCCAGGTTCGTTTGAGCAGTTCCCAGAAAGCGCCAGACAACAGGCTGTGCTGCGCATGCACAGCTACGCTGATGTTGGCAGCCCATGCTTGGTGCTTGCTCTGCTCATACACTTTTCGTCATATTTCTGGTGGAATTTCGTGCGTGGTAGGGCATCACGTGACCATGTGCCGCCCTGCGGCATATTGTTGAGAGGATAAACTGATTTGTACTTCGAGCAATTGTTTTATCATATCCCACACAGATAAAGGATGCAAATAAGGAAGCAGTTCTTGGCAAAATATCATTTCAAAATTAGACTCCAAGCTCGAAGTACCATAAAATTTTGATAAGGGGTGACTTTGACAGATTTTTCTTTTTTTAATTCGTCCTCTGCAATGTTGTTATGTAGCATTTCCAACAGGTTTGCATCTACATAGCACTGCAAAAAGCTAGTAGGATGGAATACAAATTTCTTGCAAAATAAATAAATAAATAAAGTTTCTTGTGTAGCTTACACCGGAATAAAGGACAATAAATTTCATGACTATTTCTGTGAAAAAATTAACATGGTTATCTGAGAGGCAAACAAACTGTACAACTGACAGTTTATATTCTACTCTAGGAAGAAATATGAAGCCATGTGGGGAGTTAATACGATAAAACACGGTATGCGGCCAGTCTAAAATTTAGCATAGAATGGCATTCTATAAATTTAAGACGTAAACACAAATTAAGAAATAACTTCAGGCCTAGAGGAAGTACTAGACAAGTGCCTTGTGATCGAAAAACAGTTTCACAGAAGGCAGATTTGTAAAATTCTGCTACAACTGTCATTATATTTGAAACAAAATATTTAGTTCAAAACTACTGACCAAATTTGCCTACTTAGTCAGCTTTATTTATTTATTTATTTTGATCCAACATCAACTGATTACAAAAAAAAAAGGTTTTTTTGTTCCAGTCTTCTGGATAAGTCAGAGCCTTACTTACTAGGGTTACATATTAGTGGCTGGCACTCTTATCTACACAACTTTTTCTAAATTTAGTTGAGAGAACAGAGTTACATATATGGACTATACATAAAAAAATTGTTATTGCCATTCTTAGATTAAGGAATCTACAGTTTATGACACAGTATTCATATCTGACATTCAAATACTTACAGTTTGTGACACAGTCTAAGATCTGAGATTACATATATTTTTAGATAGATGGTCTTCCATCATACGAGTGTACTAAATCTAGAAACTCATCTATTGAATATACAGTACTGTTTAGGAGCCATAATTTTAATTTCGTTTTTAGTTTTGTAACGGGCAATTTGGAGATATTAGGATGGAAGCAATTCAGTAATTTTATACCTGCATAGTGAGGACTTTTCTCATAAAGTGTTGTTCTATGAGAGATGATGTGGGGTCTCTCTCTACCTCTAGTGTTGTGATCGTGTATTTCTTTATTAAGTGTTTTGTTACTGTTTACTGCCATAATGATTATCTTCAGCACATACAGCTTATGAACAGTTAGTATTTTAAATTCTTTAAACAGATTTCTGCAGGACTCCCTGGCACATATCTTTCCCATAATTCTAAGTGCCTTCTTTTGTAAGATAAGTACACTTTTCGTATTATCTTTACTGCTGGATCGCCATACCTCTATCCCAAAGCTTAGATGGGATTCAAATAGTGCAAAATATATTTGCCTCAGAGTGGTTATGTGCAGAAAGGTGTCAGTTTTCTTAGGACATATAAGTAGTACATAGTTTTTTGCTAATATCATTCACATGATCAGCCCAGTTTAACTCCAAATCAAGTGTCAGGCCAAGAAATTTGCTTGAGTTACCCATTAAGATTTGGTTTTCATGAGTTTTTTGCCTCCCAAGATAAAATTCAATATAGACAGATTTATTTGTGTTTAATTTTAGTTTGTTTTCATTAAAATACTGCAAAATTAAGCCTGCTGCAGTATTGGATTCCACTTTGAGCTGTGAATAGCTTGGATTGCAGCATATTAACGTGGTATCATCTGCATATAAGATAGCTGTTGCATGGTTTGTTATGGACTGAATATCATGAACATAAATAATAAAAAGAAGTGGTCCTAATATTGACCTCTGTGGAATACCAAAATTTATGTCAGTGGTGTTTGATTTGTATGCTCCCTCTGTAGTGGTAACAGATACAAACTGCTTCCTGTTTGTCAAGTAGGACCTCGTCAGATTATCGGCTGTGCCTCGAATGCCATAGTTCCACAGTTTTTCCAGCAATATGGTCATATCAACACAGTCAAATACTTTTTGTAAGTCCAGAAAGATGCCACATACATGTTCTTTATTATCTATTGCTTGAGTGACACCTTCGATTAAGTTGGATGCTGCTGTAATGGTGGACGACCCCTTGACAAACCCATACTGCCCCTTAGAAATCACTTTTTTGCATACCAGGAAGTTCCAGATTCTTATTTATATTACTTTCTCAAAGATTTTGGATATTGTTGGAAGAACAGAAATGGGTCGAAAGTTTTCTACTAGATCCCTGTTTCCTTTTTTAAAAATAGGCACAACTCGAGCAATTTTCAAGTCATCTGGAAATAGACCGTCTTCCATATGAGAGTTGATAACTGTTGATGAAGGTGATGCAATTTTTTGTATACATTTATTAAGAGTGTCCATACTAAGACCATCATATCCTGCTGCATGGGAATTCTTTAAGCTACTCACTATTTTAATTATTTCTTCTTTACTTGTTGGCATCAAAAATATAGTTCCTGACATGGGTGTTCCTCTGAATTTGTATTTATGATTTTTAAGCTGATTGTTTATGCTGGAGCCAAGTAAGTGATTTTCAGTTGTGTGTTTCTCAGATTTGCCTATTTCTATATTTACTAGTGACTATGATGTTTTGGAGATATTATTTGAGCTCTGAATGACACTTACAAAATGTTTCTGTTTTTCCGAAATTAGGAGGTCTACATAGTATTTCTGATACTTTTTGAACTCTTCTTTTAATTTTTTATTGCTCAAGTCATTTAACATAGCATACTCATACCATCTTAGTTTTTCTCTAGCCTCAGTGACTGAACTTGATATCCAGTTTCAGGTAACAGCATGTGACTGAATTCTCTTTTTTATTAATCGGAAGGCTTGGTTAAGAATGTAGAATAGTTCACTTGAGAATTTGCCATAACTATGAAGTGTCGTTAGAACACTGTTCCAATCCACATTCCTTAGCATATTATTCAAATGAGTTATATTTTGGTCTGTATTCATCCTAATATATCTATAGCAACTGTGTGTAGGAACAATTTTTATGTGCACCCTTAGTTCTACTGCATGGTAGTCTCACAAAGCACTTACAATAACAGAAGATGTAAGATCGTAAAGATAAATACCAGTGATTATATTATCTATTGCAGACTGGCATGTTTCAGTCTCCCTGGTTGCAGTGTTTATCAGGTATCTTACATTATATTCAAGAAGAGTATTCTTGAATTGTCTAGTGTGTAACTTATCTGCTAATACATTTATGTTGAAGTCTCCTATAATTACTAACTTGTTCAGGTGTGATATAAAAACATTCTCTATCATGTCACAAAACTTTGTTAAGAAAACTTCGAAGTTTCCACCTGGCGGTCTGTATAAACATATAACATAAATGTCATCATTTGGTACCTTTATATGTGCTGCACATAATTCAATTGTTCCTTTTAATGAATATTTACTTACATTTACAGAATTAAAATCAAATGTGCTTTTTACACACATTGACCCACCCCCACCTCCGATTGTAGATCTGCAAAATTTATTAGCTAGTACCGTGTTTAGAGGTTTAAAAAGTTCTAATTTGACATCAGATAGGCAGTGTTCATTAATACCAAGCACATCAGGCATAGTTTCATTTACAAACACGTCTAATTGTTCATATTTCTTGCTCAAGCCCTGTACATTCTGGTGGATTATTTTAAAGTTGTAAATACCTTGTTGTAGATTTCTCTGCTTTACCAACTTAAATAAGGTCATATTTCTGTTTCTCTTGTGGGCTTCCTCCTCTTTCTGGTTTCCACTAAAAAATCATTTAGATGGGATGGAGGCACTGGCTTCCGTCTGCTGTCTGAAGTTTTTTTTTTAGTTTGCAGTACTGGTTCTGCTAATGTTGGAGTTGATTCTGCTGCTATTGTGGATGGTTCTGTTGCTGCATTTGTTGTTGTTAGTGTAACTGTTCTTGATGTTTTTACTAGTTTTGGTGGAGTTGGTCCAGCTACCATTGATTCTGTTGCCGCTGCTGGTACCAGAGGTGGCTCTGCTGTTGATGTAGCTGCTGTTGCTGCTTTTGTTGTTGTTGCTGTGATTGTTTCTGATGCTTTTAGCATTTTTTGTGGAAATACTTCTGCTGGTGCTTGCTTTAAAACTGTTGGAGCTAATGGTAATGACATGCTGTCACGATGTTTGTTCAGTCTCTCTAACATTTCACTGATTTTCCCACACAAAAGTTTCTAGCCCTTTTTGTTCAGATGCATCCCATGTTTCGTGAAGCAGTCTCTCTTAAGAAAATCTGTACAAAAAAAGTTTGCATTTGGATACATTTTGCATATTTCCTGAAATTGTGAGTTGGCTTCCCTAATTTCAGCGTTTACACACGAAGTGGGGATAAGGTCGTGTCTACAAGGAATGCTAGTGATAATCACGTTCTGCTTCTTAGTACCATCCAGAAATTTCCTTAAGTTGTGCACAGCATTCAGTAACTCATTCCTGTACATGTCATTGGCACGTCCAATTAATAAAATATAACGATTTGTGCTTTTTTGTTGTCTTTTATTACGTCCTTTATAATTTCCTGCATTGGAGCGCCTGGTTTTACGCAACTGTAGGCTTATAAGTCATGATGATTACTGAGAATTTTCCGCAAGACCGCGTCCATGACTATCAGAGTAAATATTTAGGCCTACCTCATTTTCTGTGCTGTTGGCAGAGTACGATGTTTTTGGCATGAATACTGATGTTTCAGCGGGTTCAGTAAGAAGCTGAATCATGTTTTCTAATAATTTAATGTACTTTCTAGCTGCTTTTAAGTCTTTGAATACTTCATTTTTCACATTTAGTTCGAGTTCAGACTTACGCATCTCTGTGGCAGCTTCTTGGCCGTTACACGGATGATTACAGTGACACGAAAATACATTATTGCGATTGACTTTCGCGAAGCAGCTTGAATGTCAATGTTTACGTATGTTCGTACGTATATAGCATTAAGAGATATTACAGTGTCATAAAAGGAACAGGACATCAGAGACTACTCCAGCAGCATCGGAATTTCATAAACCATACTAAAATGCTTCATTCCGCTCTAATTGCACATTTCTATGTCCAGATGCACTCTCCAGTACCTGATATTCAGCTTTTCATGTGGTTTTCGTGATACTAATTTTCTTGGAGGTCCAGTACTGTATTCTCATGTTTGGTTCTTTATTATGGTATAATCTCATTCATCCCAGAAAATGAAAATTTGCACTTTAAATTGAACGATGTTGAAAGTAGCCAATAGTGCGGAATGAAACACTTCGTTTCAAATAAACTAACTGCCTCAGCAGAAAAAAAATTTCATAGAAACAAAACAGACAGAATTAGCTTCATTAAGACATTAATGGTTGATTGCTAATAACGTGGAAATAATATAAAATCAGAAAATCGAAACTATGAACTTATTTTGGTCTTTCATGGTTATGAGAATGTATATTAATTCACTTGATGTTTCTCGGCCACAGAAATCTGTTTTGATTTCATTTGACGTGAGAGCTGTAAACAAAGACACGAAACATATACACGGATCACGTGGGGAAAGACCCCCCACTATAACTCAGCTTGCTCTGCGCATGCGCGAATCTGGTAGCTTGGGCGCGCCAGAAAAATTTTTCCGGATAGCTTCTGGCTACTTGCTGCTACTGCTCATACAGCAAATAGCCACGCTTCAAGTAGCCAGAAGCGGGAGCAGGTTTGTGATATCCAGACAGCGTGATTCTCGTACCAACCTCATGAAATTCTAGTATTATAGTAAAAATTCTCGTACGTTTTGAAAATTTTTATTCGTAGTATATATATATATGCTTTACAAAACCTTATTTACAAATGAATAAAACTATGAACAAGAATTTGTAATTATGAAACGAATTCGATGTCTACATCTTCTTCTTCCTGTTTCATTTTATAAAGAGTGTCCGACGTCATTTTCTCGTATATTTCGTGTGTTGGCTCAAATGTTACACATGTTTCGTTGTTTCCTGGTCGTTCTTTAATGCATTCAGAGGCAAGAAGTGCTCCATTCAGTGTTTTGGTTTGGAGTCTGATCCTAATTTTCGTTTTCATGAGCATGAAACTTCAATAACCTGACAAGTATGAAATCATATTATTAACTAGTTATTAGCTTTGAAGCAGGGACGTGTTATATCTCCGCTTACAGTCTCTCATGTGCAGTGAATCGGCTTTATCGCCGCGCCCACACACTATGCTCAAGGGAGAGGCTCTCTAGCAATAAACGACTAAAGCGGTTTCTGGACAGGACACATTTATTTTTCCTACCGTTACAAAATGACAAATAATATACTTCGCTAATGTCCATCTATACAGGTGCGTTGCACTGGCGGCACAGCTCGGTCACTGATCCCGGAGGGTGTACACTCCAGTGACGAACCGTGACGCGACCGCGTGGACCGAGCGAGACAAAAGGCCGCGTCACAGAATGTTCTGCTCTTGGCGCGACCGGAGGCACCGTAACGTCCGTGAAGAAGCGAAACACAATTTAACGGCGACTGTGTTTAAGACCGCGCATACGCATTTACAGCGGAGTCGCATTTACTCGGAAGAACTGGGGAGACGTGTGTCGCGTCGCGTCGACTAGCTCGCACTGGCCGCCTGCTTTGTTCCCATGCGGTCCGGTGTGCGACGCACCGTTGCCGAAATTCTGCGTGACGGTACAGCTGCCCCTACTTGTGTCGGCAGTGCCGTAGTTCAGCCCTTCGCGCGTTGGACGGTGCGACGATATTGTCTATCCCCGAAATGTGACGAATGTCAGTCGTGAATTGCGACACGTACTCTAACTGCTGGAGTTGGCATGGTGAACACTTAGTGTGGTTGTTCTCGAACGCGTGTGTAATGGGTTTGTGGTCGGTGAAAATGACGAATTGTCACACCCATCAAAGCTGATCCGACTCACACTTGCCCAATCGAAGGCCACTACGCAGCCCTTTTCGACTGATACTGTCTCCTCATACTATCCGTGCAAGCCAAACCACTGTGCTGCTCTACTGTTGCAATTACTTACAATGCACTATTCCTACAATAGTGATTACCCTTTTGCATAAATTACTTCATACTACTCCATGATACATCTCCATTTACCCATTTTCCTGGCCAATAACACCATTTTGTAACTTTCCCTGTTGCTTTCTTCACAAACACGCTTTTGATTTTCACTCTTCTGCAAATTTACTCTGGCTCTCTGATCTAATCTGAAGTTTTTACAAACGAACTACTTTTTTACCCTTTGACAGTCTCTGGTCGGACCACTCCATCTTCTCCATCACCAAGGGGTGCCTGCCTGTGGATGCTGTGTCATATTTCTAAGCTATCCCTGGCTTTCCTGTGTCCTTCCGCCTCCACATTCTTACAAGTCACCGTGCTGGCCTACCACGCTCAACCCAGCTTTTATCATAACTCTTTGGCTCACTACCTCCACTCTGGCCATCTGTCTGTCTGCCATCCTGTTGCATTCTAATCCGTGCTCGCTTAATTAAAAAGGCTTAACACTATTGATTATCTGAAGCATGGTCATTCGTGCACAGCACATTGCCACTTTTCAGCCTTTTGTTTTATTCTTCAGTTTTTATTTAGCATGACCAGTTTTCAGTTATTGCAAGTGATTTATCATTAGATGGTAGATATAAAAAAAATATTGCATATTTGCAACATTGTGGGAGCCATGTAGCTATGGCAAGATGTGAGAACGAAGCATGTACACACTGAATGTGGTGAGAATTATGTACAGTTCATTTCTGGCCACAGCTGCACAATTTCAACAATCCTGCTAACATGAAATAGATGTGTACCATTTGGTGAAAGCAATTCAAAGCTGGTCATGGTAAATATTAAGTTCCCGATGAGAGAGCCTCCAGCTACCTAATGTAACTGAAGTGGCTGCAACTTTGTTTCTAATTCAGTGGAACACATTTAACTATCATAAACAGAACTAGTGTTAATCAATATTGTGATAACTGATTTGTTAACATAGTGCATGGCGTAGCCTATGTTTGCTTGTCTTTTGTTAATGTGTACCTTGGTTTGTTCCATAGTTGTGTAGGTTAATTTTCTTGATGGGATGTACAGAATATGATGATTAAGTGGCAGAAATCACCATTCTTTTGAAATTATGATGGTTTATTTATGTCAAGCCTCATTAGTAAGTGTAAGTATTGTGAAGGTGCTGTTAGAATGTTTAATGTCTTAAAGATGCACCTACAAAATGAATGTTACTAAACACTAGCATCACAAACAATTTGAGTGGAAGACCTGATCAGATTAGCTGATATATACTTCACAGTTTGACAACTTACTGTATCCTCAAATGCAAGAGTTTGTACTCTTAGGTACTTCATTGGAGATAGATTTGCATCTCACTGATGATGGAATGATGTACACTATGTACAAAATTCACATTACTAATCAATATCTATTTAATTCTTTCCTAATTTGACATGTAGTGACATTATTCTGCTTGTTTGTTTTTACCATTGCTACTAGGTTTGATCGAAAATATTGAATAAGTCATTCAATGTAACTTTATTTTCAGGAACACATCACAGATCCAGTACCATACCAGAACCACTACAAGATTGCACAACCAAATGTTCCCTGCCACTACCCATTATACATAGTGAGTCACTAACTATTACCACCTAGAATAACTCTAAAAGTATGATATCTGAAAAGTTTGTGGGATATGTTGCATGGGACAACGGGGGCCATAATATGACATTGGTGTTTTGTTGCTAGGTGGGGTTGCGTCAGAGACATGAAGGTCAACTTTGTTTTTTTGAATGGGATGCTATAGTTTGGTACTTATTTTCTGATAGCAGCTATAGAGATGAATCCAGTGATGTGTAACAGTAAGGTCATTGAAGGTTAATGAAGGCCAAAAAGTTGGCATTAACATCCATTTACAGAAGGTGTTTGAAGTGATGACCATGGTATCAGTGCACTGCTGCAATCTTCTTACCATGGATTGAGTGGTGATCCTTATCACTTAATTCTCTCTCATATATCGTGCAAATAGTAAATATTCACCAAATATGGTGTATCCATCTGTGTGCCATTGACATTTAAACACCATTCAACAGTTTCACAATACAACACTAATAGGAATGGTAAGACTAGTATCACCAAATCAAGGGAATGTGAATGATTTATCTTTCTCATTGATGGAGAATGCCAGGGAAATTCAGTGAGAGCTAGAGACTTATACGCTGAAAGATATCCTCAACATACTCACCCTACACGTCATACATTTAAATATGTGTATGATAAATTGAGAACAACTGGATCTTTAACGCATCAGAAACATATCTGGAAAATGAAAGTTACTAACGAGGAAATGGAAATTGGTACTGTTGCCACTGTGGTTTTGTTAGTTTGCATCAGATTGCAAGGGAAAGCCAGAGTTTTGTTGTTCGTGTTCTCCATTGCCATAAATGTCATCCTTCCCATGCCAGTCTCCACAAAGAATTAACTGGTACGGATTGTATGCATCACATTGAATTCTGCTGATGGGCTCAGTTTCAGATTCAGAGGAATGGCACATTTATTAATTTTATTTTATCAACTGACAAGTCTACATTCACGAACCATGGAAATGTTAATTTGTATAACATGCATCATTGGGCAACTGAAAATCCAAGTTGGTTGCGGCAAGTTGCACACCAAAAATCGTGGTCGGTGAATGTATGGTGTGGGATTCTGGAGGACAAAATTATAGGCCCCTATTTCATCGAAGGAAATCATAATGGTAGGAAGTACACCACGTTCCTGCAAGAAACATTAGGTCTGTTATTGGATGAAATACCTTTAGGAACAAGGAACAGACTGTGGCATCGACATGATGGATGTCTGGCACATTTTTCGCTGATGTCTAGAAATCAGTTTCAGAGACAATTCCCAAATTGTTGGATTGGACATGGAGGAGATGTGTCGTGGCCAGCTCATTCATTACAGTTGACACCTCTCGATTTTTCTTGTGGAGATTCGTAAAAGACATTTTTTACAAAGACATTCCAACTACACCTGAAGATATGTGAGAGAGAATTGTCACAGCATGTGCTTCAACAAGTGCCTATGTGATAAGGAACACCACTCAATACATTGTGCATTGATACCAATGCTCATCACTTCAACGACCTTCTGTAAATCGATGTTCATGCCACCTTTGTGGCATTCGTTGTTCTTTAAAGACCTTACTATTACACATCATTGGATTTGTCTCAATAGACACTATCATAAAATAAGTACCAAACTATAGCATCCCATTAAAAAAAAAAAATTTACCTTCATATCTCTGAAGTGACCTCACCAGGTAACTATTATTATTTATTATTATTTATTGTATGGCAATACAGAGACATAAGAAAGAAACAGACAAATCACTAATATAACAAATGTTAATAATTGCAAACAAACATCACTAATGTAGCAAAGTTTAAGGATTACAAACAAACATCAAGTCTATTAATATAATCTATCAACTCTGGAATTGCGAGCAGGAAGTCGTCAGGGCTCCCATTACAGGTTCTTCTGGAACACTCTTCAACAATGTGGCTGATGGTTTGACATTCTCTGCAGTCACACTGAGGGGAAGGTATTTTACCCCATTTATACAGGGAGTAAGCACATCTGCCATGACGAGTTCGAATCCTATTTAGAGTGGACCACATTTTGCGTGGTAGGTCAAAACCAGGTGGCTTTTGTGTGATGCAAGGCATGTTATGATTTTGCCATGCATTCCATTTTTCAGTCCATGTGTTTGTGCTACTGTAACCTTCTTGTACACAGATCCTTGCTGTTCTTGTTAGCAGTTTCCTAGATCAAAGCCTATTAGTGTTTGCAGCCTCAATGTCTTGGTGGATTGGCAGGCTTCGATTTCCAATAATGTTTTTGTATTCACGTACAAGGGCATCAGTACGCCACAGGTGTAGCAGTGGGATGTGGCTTAATATTGGGAGCCACTGTGTTGGAGTGGGTTTAATTACTCCAGAAATCATCTTTAGAGTGTTATGCAACTGGACATCCACCTTTTTTAAATGTGGGCTGTTTAGCCAAATTGGAGCACAGTATTCAGCAGCAGAGAATACAATTGTTAAAGCAGAGGTGCAGAGACTGGAGGCCATTGCTCCCCAGGTAGTACCACAGAGCTTTTGAATGATGTTGTTTCTTGTCTTTAATTTTTCGGCAGTCTTTGTTAGGTGCTCTTTAAAAGATAGTGTTCTGTCACCATCATGCCCAAGTACTTTGGAATTTTATTGTGCCTGAGAATGGTGTTTTCAAATAGAATGTTGAGTTCCTTTCCAGCAAGTTTATTGTTGAAATGGAAGCAACTAACCTCTGTTTTGGAAGCATTTGGTTGAAGTCTCCATTTACGGAAATATTCACCCGTTGTCTTCAGGTCTTTCGTTAGGATGTCCTCAGATGCTCCAGTTATGATACATCTTGTAGCAAGGGTCCATTCATCAGCATACCCAAACTTTCTTGATTGTGTTTCCGGCAGGTCTGCAATATGGAGGCTAAACATCCGTGGTGTGAGCACTGATCCATGTGGTAAGCCATTCTTTAGTTTTTTGATGGAGCTGTAGTCAGTACCCATACTTATTTGGAACACCCTATCATTGAGCATGCTGTCTATTAAGCATGCTATAGATTTGCAAGTAATTACTCAGAGAATTTTGTACATGGTGCCTTCTCTCCACATGGTGTCGTAAGCTCCTGAGAGGTCAATAAAGGCCACTGATGTCTCCAATTTTCTCTGGAATCCCACATCAATGTAAGTAGTGAGTGACAACACCTGGTCAGTACAACTTCTTCCTGGCTGAAAGCCTGCCTGTTCAACTGGGATCCCCCTGAACAATTCTGTGTTAATTCTGTTATATGTAAGCCTCTCTAGTAATTTGTAAATTACAGACAGCAGGGCAATTGGTCTGTAGCCTTTTTGGGTTGTCAGCTGGCTTCCCAGGCTTTAGAATAGCTATTACCTTAGAGCATTTGAGTTCCTGTGGGATATTGCCAGTTTGCATGATGTTTGTGAGAAATTGAGCCAGCCATACTTTTGTATACTTGCCACAGTTTATTATGAATGCAGGGGGAACGTTGTCGAAAGCTGGTGCCTTTGTTGGTTTGACATCTTTCAAAGCTTTTTCTATGTCTTTGCTAGAGAAAAGGCGAGAGTGTTCAGTTTCTGTGGCTTCATTTTTTAAGATTTTGAGTTCTCGCTTCACTTGGATTGTATGTGTTTTATCCTTTGGTGTCCTAGATGTGTTAACTAGATGTGCAGCTATGGCATTTGGTCTTACAGCTGCTTTTTGTCATTATACTGGTGGGCCGTTCCCTAGTTTTCTCAGCAGTGACCATGCTTGCTTGCTAGATGTTTGGAAATTGAGGCTTTCTACCGTTTCCGTCCACTTTTGTCTTCTGGCAGCATCCAAGCTGTGAAGCAGTGCATCCGCTATTTCCTGATCTCTGGATTCAAGGAAGCTCTGATATAGTTCTCCCCTGGTTTGGGACCATCCAGGGATGTATTCTTTGTGGTGCCCTCTTGGTATGTGCTTCTTGGCTGTGCTTACCATGGCACCAACAAATCTTTGGTAATTTTTGCTAGTAGGTGGTATCCATTCCAAACATTTTCCAGATCTGTGGAAAACCCACTCCAATTATCTCTTTTTAAAATTCCATCATGGGTGAGGAATAGAGGTAATTAGGGGGATTTAAGTTCCTACCTCTATTATTGATGAAATTTATGGTGAGATAAAAGAAATTATTTAGGTAGTGAAGGGAGAAAAAAATTTAATAGTCATCAGAGACTGGAATTCGAGAGTAGGAAAAGGGAGAGAAGGAAACATAGTAGGTGAATATGGATTGGGGGTAAGAAATGAAAGAGGAAGCCATCTGGTAGAATTTTGCACAGAGCATAACTTAATCATAGCTAACACTTGGTTCAAAAATCATAAAAGAAGGTTGTATACATGGAAGAATCCTGGAGATACTAGAAGGTATCAGATAGATTATATAATGGTAAGACAGAGATTTAGGACCAGGATTTAAATTGTAAGACATTTCCAGGGGCAGATGTGGACTCTGACCACAATCTATTGGTTATGAACTGTAGATTAAAACTGAAGAAACTGCAAAAAGGTGGGTATTTAAGGAGATGGGAGCATGAGGGAACAATTGACAGGAATGGGGGAAAGAAATACACTAGAAGAAGAATGGGTAGCTCTGAGGGATGAAGTAGTGAAGGCAGCAGAGGATCAAGTAGGTAAAAAGATGAGGGCTAGTAGAAACCCTTGGGTAACAGAAGAAATATTGAATTTAATTGATGAAAGGTGAAAATATAAAAATGCAGTAAATGAAGCAGGCAAAAAGGAACACAAACATCTCAAAAATGAGATCAACAGGAAGTGCAAAATGGCTAAGCAGGGATGGCTAGAGGACAAATGTAAGGATGTAGAGGCTTATCTCACTAGGGGTAAGATAGATACTGCGTACAGGAAAATTAAAGAGACCTTTGGAGAAAAGAGAGCCACTTGTATGAATATCAAGAGCTCAGATGGAACCCCAGTTCTAAGCAAAGAAGGGAAAGCAGAAAGGTGGAAGGAGTATATAGAGCGTCTATACAAGGGCGATGTACTTGAGGACAATGTTATGGAAATGGAAGAGGATGTAGATGAAGATGAAATGAGAGATACTATACTGTATGAAGAGTTTGACAGAGCACTGAAAGACCTGAGTTGAAACAAGGCCCCAGGAGTAGGCAACATTCCATTAGAACTACTGACGGCCTTAGGAGAGCCAGTCCTGACAAAACTCTACCATCTGGTGAGCACAATGTATGAAACAGGCGAAGTACCATCAGACTTCAAGAAGAATAAAATAAGTCCAATCCCAAAGAAGGCAGGTGTTGACAGATGTGAAAATTACTGAACTATCAGTTTAATAAGTCACAGCTGCAAAATACTAACGTGAATTCTGCACAGACAAATGGAAAAACTGATAGAAGCCAACCTCGGGGAAGATCAGTTTGGATTCCGTATAAATATTGGAACACGTGAGGCAATACTGACCTTACGACTTATCTTAGAAGAAAGATTAAGGAAAGGCAAACCTACATTTCTGGCATTTGTAGACTTAGAGAAAGCTTTTGACAATGCTGACTGGAATACTCTCTTTCAAATTCTGAAGGTGGCAGGAGTAAAATACAGGAAGCGAAAGGCTATTTACAATTGGTACAGAAACCAGATGGCTGTTATAAGAGTCGAGGGGCATGAAAGGGAAGCAATGGTTGGGATGGGAGTGAGACAGGGTTGTAGCCTGTCCCCAATGTTATTCAATCTGTATATTGAGCAAGCAGTAAAGGAAACAAATGAAAAATTCAGAGTAGGTATTAAAATCCATGGAGAAGAAATAAAAACTTTGAGGTTCGCCGATGACATTATAACTCTATCAGAGACAGCAAAGGACTTGGAAGAGCAGTTGAATGGAATGGACAGTGTCTTGAAAGGAGGGTATAAGATGAACATCAACAAAAGCAAAACGAGGATAATGGAATGTAGTCAAAATAAGTCGGGTGATGCTGTGGGAATTAGATTAGAAAATGAGACACTTAAAGTAGTAAAGGAGTTCTGCTATTTGGGGAGCAAAATAACTGTTGATGGTCGAATAAGAGAGGATATAAAATGTAGACTGGGAATGGCTAGGAAATCGTTTCTGGAGAAGAGAAATTTGTTAACATTGAGTATAGATTTATGTGTCAGGAAGTCGTTTCTGAAAGTATTTGTATGGAGTGTAGCCATGTTTGGAAATGTAACATTGACGATAAATAGTTTGGATAAGAAGAGAATAGAAGCTTTCAAAATGTGGTGGTACAGAAGAATGCTGAAGATTAGATGGGTAGATCACATAACTAATGAGGAGGTATTGAATAGAATTGGGGAGGAGTTTGTGGCACAACTTGACAAGAAGAAGGGACCAGTTGGTAGGGCATATTTTGAGGCATCAAAGGATCACCAATTTAGTATTGGGGGGGGGGGGGGGGGGCAGTGTGGAGGGTAGAGGGAGACCAAGAGATGAATACACTAAGCAGATTCAGAAGGATGTAGGTTGCAGTAGGTACTGGGAGATGGAGAAGCTCGCAGAGGATAGAGTAGCATGGAGAGCTACATCAAACAAGTCTCAGGACTGAAGACCACAACAACAACAACAACAATAACCTCTATTATGATTGTATGGTGATGACTGTGCGGAAAGTCGGGCAGAACTCCACGCGAGGCCATGAGAGGTTGGTCTCTTTTGTTGGACGAGACGAAACACAGGACAGGGTTGTATTCCTGTCTCCAGGCAGCTGATCTAAGCGTAAATCGATCATTAGCATTGAATACATGGTATAAGTATTCGTCTTCTGCCCATTTTGGTAATGGTTCTCCATTTGCATCATTGTCTTTATACTCCCACTGTTCATGATGACTATTGAAATCCCCAACGTATACAGCAGGAAGTGGTTGAGTTTGAAGAACGTGGGCTGGTCAAGGTGTAGCAGGTGGCTTATAAATATTGGAGACAGTAATGCATCCGAGTTTTGTGACAACATTATGAATGTTTTCGTTGGTGGATGTAGAAATTAGGAAAGTGTTTTCAGTATCTTGTTTGACATATGTGGCTATTCCACAAGACCTATGATAGGTTGCTCCCAACAGCTCATAGCCTGGTATTTTGCCCCTTTTATTTAATTGTTGCACTGTATCACAATGGGTGTCCCGTATAACAACCCAAGTCAATTTTGTCATTTTTTAATAGTTTCGATAGAAACTGGTACTTAGCATAGCTTATGCCTTCTATGTTTATGTGACAAATTTGAACCACAGGTCCGAGTTTCCTAGTCAGAGGGACCTGAGAAGGGCCATTTGGTCTGCCTGGTGAAATAACTCTTTCTGAAAGTGTCTTATAGCCAGGAGATCCTCAGATAATCTGACTACCAGTTTGTGCTAGTTGATTTAGTGTTACCCAGGGTGCATGTGTAGTGTTTTACTATGGACGTGAACTAGATTTACACCCCACCTAGCAACTAAAAACCAATGTCGTATTATGGCCCCTGTTGTCCCATGCAACTTTTGTCCAACAAACGTTTCAGCTCCTGTCATACTTTTGGGGTTATTCTTTGTGGCATGGTTAGTGATTCACCCTGTATGTTGTCTACTCCGGGGGCCTTGTTTCGACCCAGGTCTTTCAGTGCTGTGTCAAACTCTTCACACAATATCATATCTCCCATTTCATCTTCATCTACATCCTCTTCCATTTCCATAATATTGTCCTCAAGTACATCGCCCTTGTATAGGCCCTCTATGTACTCCTTCCACCTTTCTGCTTTCCCTTCTTTGCTTAGAACTGGGTTTCCATCTGAGCTCTTGATATTCATACAAGTGGCTCTCTTTTCTCCAAAGGTCTCTTTAATTTTCCTGTACGCAGTATCTATCTTACCCCTAGTGAGATAAGCCTATACATCCTTACATTTATCCTCTAGCCATCCCTGCTTAGCCATTTTGCACTTCCTGTCGATCTCATTTTTGAGACGTTTGTATTCCTTTTTGCCTGCTTCATTTATTGAATTTTTATATTTTCTCCTTTCATCAATTAAATTCAATATTTCTTCTGTTAGCCAAGGGTTTCTACTAGCCCTTGTCTTTTTACCTATTTGATCCTCTGCTGCCTTCACTATTTCATCCCTCAAAGCTACCCATTCTTCTTCTAGTGTATTTCTTTCCCCCATTCCTGTCAATTGTTCCCTTATGCTCTCCCTGAAGCTCTGTACAATCTCTGGTTCTTTCAGTTTATCCAGGTCCCATCTCCTTAAATTCCCACCTTTTTGCAGTTTCTTCAGTTTTAATCTGCAGTTCATAACCAATAGATTGTGGTCAGAGTCCACATCTGCCCCTGGAAATGTCTTACAATTTAAAACCTGGTTCCTAAATCTCTGTCTTACCATTATATAATCTATCTGATACCTTCTAGTATCTCCCGGGTTCTTCCATGTATACAACCTTCTTTCATGATTCTTGAACCAAGTGTTAGCTATGATTAAGTTATGCTCTGTGCAAAATTCTACCAGGCGGCTTTCTCTTTCATTTCTTAGCCCCAATCCATATTCACCTACTACGTTTCCTTCTCTCCCTTTTCCTACTGTCGAATTCCAGCCACCCATGACTATTAAATTTTCATCTCTCTTCACTACCTGAATAATTTCTTTTATCTCATCACACATTTCATCAATTTCTTTGTCATCTGCAGAGCTAGTTGGCATATAATCTTGTACTACTGTAGTAGGCGTGGGCTTCGTGTCTAGCTTGGCCACAATAATGCGTTCACTATGCTGTTTGTAGTAGCTTACCTGTACACCTATTTTTTTATTCATTATTAAACCTACTCCTGCATTACCCCTATTTGTTTTTGTATTTATAACCCTGTATTCACCTGACCAGAAGTCTTGTTCCTCCTGCCACTGAACTTCACTAATTCCCAGTTAACTCCATGAATTATCTGGGAGTAGGCATTAGAAGTGATTTAAAATGGAATGATCATATAAAGTTGATAATCGGTAAAGCAGATGCCAGACTGAGATTCATTGGAAGAATCCTAAGGAAATGCAATCCAAAAACAAGGGAAGTAGGTTACAGTACACTTGTTCGCCCACTGCTTGAATATTGCTCACCAGTGTGGGATCCGTTCCAGATAGATGAGATAGAGATAGAAGAGATAGAGGGTTGATAGAAGAGATAGAGAAGATCCAACTGGGAGCAGTGCGCTTCATTACAGGATCATTTAGTAATCGCGAAAGCATTACAGAGATGATAGATAAACTCCAGTGGAAGACTCTGCAGGAGAGACGCTCAGTAGCTCGGTATGGGCTTTTGTTGAAGTTTCGAGAACATACCTTCACCGAGGAGTCAAGCAGTATATTGCTCCCTCCTACGTATATCTCGCGAAGAGACCATGAAGATAAAATCAGAGAGATTAGAGTCCACACAGAGGCATACTGAAGGCCTTTCTTTCCATGAACAATACGAGACTGGAATAGAAGGGAGAACCGATAGAGGTACTCAAAGTACCCTCCTCTACACACCATCAGGTGGCTTGCAGAGTATGGATGTAGATGTAGATATAGAACCCTCTCGAGCTTGAGCAGAAATGCTCTGAAGTCAGAGTTAGGGGACCTATAAAAAACAATGATTAGAAGTTTAGTTTCACTAAATTCAAGTGCCCCTGCACAACATTCAAATATCTGTTCAGTGCAGTGTCATGATACATCTATGGACTCAAATGAAATACTGGTTTTTATGTACATGGCCACTCCCCCACCCCACAAGAAACTCCTTGAAAAACAGCCAGCTAATCTGTATCCTGGTAAAGGAAGCTTTTGAATTTTCAAATTATTTAAGTGGTGCTCTGATGTACCAATATTTTCAGAGTCCACATCTATAAGCAGTGCACTAACTTTATCTCTAATACCTCTTATGTTTTGATGAAATATGCTAATTCCTTCTCTACTTGGAAACATGACAACCTCTGAAGGTAAGCCCTCACTTAGAGGGGCTTCCTTTAAGCAGGTATACCTATCAGCTGATTCAATCTAAAAAAGGTGCAGCTCTAACACCAATTTTTCGATGAGTGACCCCAACACCACCCACTACAGTGTCATATATAAGCTTTTCCAGCCTACCCTTCCCATATCCACTGAGGTGCAGCCCCTGCCTAGTGAAACCTGATCTACTGATAGACTCAACTGGCACCACTGAAATGTGACCCATACCCTCTGCCATCAGTGGCTTCTCCAGCCCCATGTTGATGCACCTAGTGATGACGTTTGCCCTCTTTTATTTCTCCTTTTGTTGTCCTCGGTGTCAACGTACTGGCTGAAAAAATAGGGCATGGAAATGCAGCACTATCTACTGTAAATGATGTAGCCAACAGGTACACACTTACGTTTCACAGTTGTTTACTTTCACTTTTCACAACCCCCTATACACACTTAATATGGCCAGTGCACTACTGTTTACTTTCGGTAAGGCGCATTGATAGTTTTCAGGCGAACATCCACATACTGCTACAATAGTTCACTGTTGAGTATCTATGAGCAGTAAAACCATAACCACTTAATTCATAGTTCTTTTAGAATTATCAGGTATGTATGGAATTGACATTGTCATTGTTTTAACACACAGCCTAATTGTGTTACACTGGTTTCACAGTTAAGTGGATGCGTTGTTGTTGTTCTAACCAACACAGGTTCCTCATCTGAAACTCAGCCATATACTGACAGTCTTGGGACCAAAAATCAGGCTTTTATACATCCTCACTGTAATAGGTACTGAAACTACACATTGTTTGAAGTTAAATTTACAGAAATTACAATTAAAACTTACTTCATTCAATTAACTGCATACATCAAAAAATTCCTACTTTTTAATAATTCTTTCTAGTACAAGTGTTAGGCCAAATTATTTGTTTAAATGCTGAAATTAACAAATATCATTATGCAAAGAATACTTTTGACAGTACTTTTAATTACCTTGGAATTTATTACAGGCTGGCTTTGCTAACATGTTTTCAAATAGAGCCAAAAGATCCTTTAAGAATACTATAAGTTGTTCCTCCAAATGTCTATAATTATTATAAAATTTATATTTGTTTATAAGTCATCAATAGAATTTACATTACGAAACAATTATTGATTTCATCATACAATGAAAGATACTAACTATGAATAGTCAAAATAAATTAGGAAATCAATTACACACATAAAACTAAGCAGAAAATTAGATCCGGTGTTATATTTTTTAAGACTAATGGCCAACCTTTTTCTTTTATGAAAATATTCACGTATTTTAATGGTAATTAGTTATGAAGAAAATGAATTTTAAGGTGGTGGATGGAAAAACAAGAGGGGAAGTAAAATTATCCCTGCTTGCTTCATCACATCACCCCCTTATTGGATTAACCCAATAGATATTGCAATTCAACGACTATAAGTGATCCTAGAAAGTGAGTTAAAATTCTACATACACAAAAATATTACACATGAAACCTTATCAAAACTACAGTACATATGTTTTTTTTTCAAATTTATACTTTCATGGACTGGTCATATGAAAATCCCCATACAAAATATTTACATGCAGTGTATAGTACATTTGCACAAAATATCTGCAAGTTATACTTTTAACAAAAATTAGGCATATTCATCATACGTGATGTCCTTGTTAGGTACACAAATATTACATTTAAAGATACATATTATTTTATACAATTCCTGTCTTGCTTTAAAAAAAATAGTAAATCCTTGTGTGTTGCAAAAAGTTAATTTACACTGCACATTGCAGTTGACTTTTAAGGCAGAAAGTTTCACTTTGTCTCTCTCTTCTACACATTTACTACTCAATGTTGATTTCTCATTAGTATTATCACAATCTTTAACTACCACATTGAACTTCTTATTTAATTCTGAAAGATTAGAGCTGACTACCTTAATCCCCTTTTTAATTTCTTTTTTTCAGTTTATCCTTTAAGCTAACCATGTCAGTTTTAATGATATCAGTTTTCTTCTCCACTCTGCTAATGTCTTCTTTCATACTACTGTCTTTTTTCATACTGCTAAGGTCTTCTTTCATACTACTTTCCATACTATTGAAACTACTCATAATTTGCCTAAACATTGCTTCCACTTTTCCATTTGCCATACACTTCAGCTCTTGATAATTTTCACTACTAGGTTCCTCCTCCTTAACTCTAACAACCTAATCCACTTCAGTACTGTTTTTTTCCATTTCACTCACATCACCACACAATGTATGTGACACTATTATCATTCAATCTACAGTAGGATTTTCGTCCCCATCATTCAAGTTATGTTCATGCCAGATTGATAAGCACTGTCATCTACAGCACCAGACTCCTGTTGTCCCTTCGCACTGTCTTGTTCAAGTCACTCATTATGTATTGCTTAATACAAAACAGCTTTTGCTATGAAATTACCTTAATCTCATTCACTGTTCTTCTGCTGCTCTGCTACTGCTGTTGTGGTTGTTATCTGGGTCTGCACGGCTGCGGAAAATTGTAATTCTCTTGATGAAGTGCCTTGTTTATCCCGGTCAGCTGTGTACACCTGTATGCTGACTGGCTGCTCCTGTACTCAATGGCTGCTTCCATAGAACCCGCTCACTGATTGGCTGCTGTCATGCTTTGGCCATGAAACCCAAATGCTGATTGGCTGTTGCATCACTGCTCTATAAACCACTATTAATTTACCCTTCACTGTCAAAGTTCGTTTGTCCTAATTTACCAGGTGCATTCAAGTTCTAAAGCCTCCGAATTTTTTTCTCCGGACTGGAAAGAGATAGAAACTTGCGCATTGTTTTAAAATGAGGCCGCGTTCATTGTCAATATGTCCCAGAGATGGCAGCACTGTATGGCAGATGGAATTTTACCACCAGTGGCGAGAATGAGAACTGTTTTAAATACTAAAAATGGTGACGTTTTCCTTACTTGAACATCGTGCAATCATTCGTTTTCTGAATTTGTGTGGTGTGAAACCAATTGAAATTCATCGACAGTTGAAGGAGACATGTGGTGATGGAGTTATGGATGTGTTGAAAGTGCGTTCGTGGGTGCGACAGTTTAATGAAGGCAGAACATCGTGTGACAACAAACCGAAACAACCTCGGGCTCGCACAAGCCGGTCTGACGACATGATTGAGAAAGTGGAAAGAATTGTTTTGGGGGATTGCCGAATGACTGTTGAACAGATCGCCTCCAGAGTTGGCATTTCTGTGAGTTCTGTTCACCCAATCCTGCATGACGACCTGAAAATGCGAAAAGTGTCATCCAGGTGGGTGCCACGAATGCTGACGGACAACCACATGGCTGCCCATGTGGCATGTTGCCAAGCAATGTTGACGCGCAACGACAGCATGAATTGGACTTTCTTTTCATCGGTTGTGACAATGGATGAGATGTGGATGCCATTTTTCAATCCAGAAACAAAGCGCCAGTCAGCTCAATGGAAGCACACAGATTCACCGCCACCAAAAAAATTTCGGGTAACCGCCAGTGCTGAAAAAATGATGGTGTCCATGTTCTGGGACAGCGAGGGTGTAATCCTTACCCATTGTGTTCCAAAGGGAACTATGGTAACAGGTGCATCCAACGAAAATGTTTTGAAGAACAAATTCCTTCCTGCACTGCAACAAAAACGTCCGGGAAGGGCTGCGCGTGTGCTGTTTCACCAAGACAACGCACCCGCACATCGAGCTAACGTTACGCAATAGTTTCTTTGTGATAACAACTTTGAAGTGATTCCTCATGCTCCCTACTCACCTGACCTAGCTCCTAGTGACTTTTGGCTTTTTCCAACAATGAAAGACACTCTCCGTGGCCGCACATTCACCAGCTGTGCTGCTATTGTCTCAGCGATTTTTCAGTGGTCAAAACAGACTCCTAAAGAAGCCTTCGCTGCTGCCATGGAATCATGGCGTCAGCTTTGTGAAAAATGTGTACGTCTGCAGGGCGATTACATCGAGAAGTAACGCCAGTTTCATCGATTTCGGGTGAGTAGTTAATTAGAAAAAAAATCGGAGGCCTTAGAACTTGAATGCACCTCGTATTGTGCCCACATAAAATAGTCCTCATGTCATGGCACCATGTGTGATGACATTCCCTGCTTTCTTTTGTTTCTTTGTTTTTTGTTCTCGGTGTAAACGTACTGGCTGAAAAAAATGGTATCTAGCTCATCATGTTCATTCTGAGAGCTAGTCTCTCTTGCACACACTGAACCTCTATTCACTACTTCATATTCCTCAATCTCCATGTTATTATGTTTAGCCACATTTTCTATACAGCGCTCATCACTATGAGCATCGTCGAATTCGACATCTGATATATTGATGTCAAGATTCGACCTCAGCTGATAAGTATGCTTCAGTTTTATGGGTTGTTTTACACCAAACACAAGTATGAAAATCACTATTACTACATCACTAACTACTTATGATATTCCTAAGCCACAGATCTGCCTCACTCAAACACAGTATTATGACTAAATAGGCACTATGAAGAACTGCTTTTTAGATCAAAATGATTCTATTACTCAACCCAAAATCCGCGCCACAGGAAGTGGAGAGAACTGTTTCCTAACTGAGCTTCTTCACAGCTTCCGACATCTCTTAGCAACGACTCGAAGAGACGGCGCTGCTTTGTCAGCAACCCCTCACAGAGACGACAGCACCAACAGAAGACAGCATGCTGGTTGGTGATTCTCCATCTGACTCACGACGATCGGTGTGAGTTATGACTGAGTCTCAACCACATAATGGAGTCGTCACTGAAGCAGTCGGTCATAACGGTAGTAACTCCAGTTACTCTCATCGATAGTAACGTTGATATTCCTAATTTTCAGGTGCCTTTATGTCTGTTTTCAGGCCCCATGCTGACTGTGCCAGTTTATGCCTGCACACCCACCGTCATCGCGACTGCACTGATATTACTTCGCCATTTCTCCCCGGCAATAGAGCTGATCTCAAAACTTTCTGTATATATTGTCCTGGCTAGTTAAGAACCATTCCCTGCCATGTGGGTTGGGCTTAAAACATCTCTGAATCACGTTAGGAATCTAATTGTGTGAATTAGCAGTTGAAAATTGATCTCGTTTTCTATTTCCAGAAATATTTCATACACTTTCAACCACAACGAATTCAAAGACAGTGATATAGTGGGGCAGGCTTTACATTTATGACATGATACAATAAGAATCACTACATTAATTAATTTTCATATTACATGTACAAATTATTTATCTGTCATTAACCAGTTACACAGAATAACGATCATAATCTTAAAATTCAAATTCTATGCTACAAGCATCCAAGAAATCTCTTAAACTGTAGAATGGATGGTCTATTAACCAGTTATTCAACTTCCTTTTGAAATTAATGACAGATGTATTGAGTGCTGAATGTGGCAGTCCATTAAATCATTTCAAATAGTTCACTTTGTGAGAGTTGCCTGTTTCTGGGAAACAGGTGTTTAGTAGTACTGATCTGAGATTGGGGTATTGGCAGACTCCCCTACACAAGGGCTCTGGACAGTACACCGCATTCTTGTATGTAGGAAGGAGCTACCATTACCATATGCTACTGTCTGGTCTAAATATTTTTACCTCCACTTTTGATAGATCACTGGACAAGCTTCTTGATGAACATTTAATTAAAAAGGTGACCATGTATGTTGATGATATTTTAATTGCAACCAGAACTTGGGAAGAACATGTGAGAGTAATCGAAGAGGTGGTCATAGCCTTTGAAAGGACAGGTGTCACAGCAAACTTAGAGAAGTCAGAATTCGGCAAGGGCGAAATCTGGTATTAGGACATATTGTCAATGCGCAAGGAATCAAGCCTGATGACGCAAAATTACAAGCAGTTGAAGATTTTCCAGCTCCACATCATAAAAAACAGCTTGGGTTATGCTGTTGGTATAGGAAGTTTGTTAGTGGGCAGTCACTTAACAACCCACATTTCTTGAACATGTTAAAGAACAAGGTGTTGTGGGAATGGACAGAGGAGTGTCAGCAGGCATTTCACAAGATTAAGCAACAGCTATGTGAACCACAATTACTTTCACACCCAGATTTGAGTAAAGAATTTTACCTGGCCTGTGATAGTTTGGATTTTGGGTTGGCTGTGCATTTGTACCAAGTGGATGAGGCTGATCCTAAAAACATTAAGACCATTGCATTTGCAAGCCGGGCCCTGACAAAATGGGAGAGACAACACAGTATAACAGAGAGAGAGAGGCACTTGCAGTTCTATGGGGATTTACTTAATTCAGATACTATTTGGCAGGCAGAGTCACTAAGATTGTAACAGACCACAAGGCATTGTCTTTCCTGCTTGAGAGCAAGGTAAATCATAGATGCCTCACTAGCTGAGCACTTGCCTTGCAAGAATATCAGTTTAGTATTATCTACCAACCTGGAAACCAAACTATCATACCAGATGCATTTCCAAGGATGCCACTGGTTGCTGAAGATGTCAATGTGAGTTGTCCGCAAGGATTGGAATTCAGAATTAATTTGATAAAGGGCATTCAATATGAATCCTTTGTGACCAAGTTGCTAAAGAAGATTAGAAGGGGAAAATATCAAGATCCTGCATTAAAGAGTGTCAAGGTGAAGCATGGCTGTCAGGGGAAGAGAAACTGAGAAGGTACTATTTGATTCATCAAAATATTCTGTATCAGCATGTAAGACTGGAGGTTGTGTATTCCAGAACATACAATCGAAAAGCTGGTGTGGTGCACACATTTCAGTAATGCCCATTTTGGCACAGATAAGTGTTTAGTGAAACTCAAGGAGGAGTGTATATTTTTTGGTATGAATACCAAAATTTTCAAGATTCTACGTACATGTGATGTATGTCAGAAGGTGAAGACGACTACTGTCAGACATCAAGGACCTATGCACCCCATAGTTCCAAAGGGCATCAAGGATATTGTGACTGTCAATTTATGTGGTCCTCTGCTAAAATCCCGTGGCAACTGCACACAACTTATGGTAATATTAGAGGTGTGATCAAAGTATGTGAAGTTCTACCCACTAAGAAGAGCAAATGGTAAGATAATGTCCAGTAAAGTGGAGAACCATTACCTTGTAAATGTGTGCAAACACGAGCAAATTCTGACAGGCAATGGTCCACAGTTTATTTCAAGAGAGTGGAAGGAGATGCTACAGAGGATCAATGTTGAACAAGTCTTAATAGCAAAACAGACTGGCATACAATCTGGCAAAGAAAATTATGAAGGAAGTGAACCGCATGTGCCATACTTTTGGTCACCACAAGCACAGTAAATGGAAGAATTGTTTAGAGGACTTTGAAGGAGTAATCAACAGTACGCCTCATGCTATGATGGGATTTGCACCATGTGAAATTCTGCTTAACCAGCCACCTGAAAGTATATTTTCTGAGATTTTGGTTAACTCCTCAGCCACAGATCAAATGTGAGATGAAAAGATAGAGTTAGCCATGGAATAGTTACATGAGAAAGCTCAGCAGAGAAAGCAGAAGCACGATAGAATAGTGCAGCCCATGAGGTATGAGATAGATCTTGTTTTAATTAAGATTCATATGCATTCAAGCAAAGTAAACAAAGAGATACAGAAGTTCCACAATATCTACAAGGGTCCGTGTCATATTATAGGTATCGAGTGTCCAAATACTGTTGAGTTGGAAGCTGTAAAGTCTGGTAGAGGTGAGGACAAACATCATGAAGCATATTATGAGCAGTATTGAGTGCTAATATGTTTAAAGTCCCTAATCAAATTGTAAGGCAAAATAATTCTGCTGTGTATGTGATTATATAGTTAATTGTTTATGTAGACTGACAACTTTTGAACAGTGTGAATAAGTGTTTATTTCTTATGGGAGCATTTAGTGAGATTTTGTTGTGTGCTTAGAGCTGAGTGGTGCTGCTGAGTTAAAGTAATATTTTTGGGTAGTACTGATAGGTGTTAACATGCTAAGTGGTATTCTTAATATGTGGGTAACTTGCAGAATTTTTTTTTCCTCGCTCCAACAAAGAGACTAGCTGCTATCGTGCTTAGGCATGACAATGTATATCTTCAGTGAGCACAGTATCTGCAGTGTGCACAGGTTCATTTAATGTTTTGTAGATATTATTTTAATTCTTGTATTCCTGTTAAAGCTAGTTGAGCAAACTGTAAGGGCTACTGTGAATAGATATAAGCTGAAGATATGATTCATAGGTTAAGAGTAGGTCAACACTGAAAAGGGACTGTTACATTTGTTTCATGTACACTATGGATGGATTACTGCAAGACGAGGGTGGGGATCTGATGTCTGGTTGTTCAAGTGCAGTATTGTTGTGTCAGCAGTCATGTAATCTGTGGCTGCGAGCTGGCAACACTGCAACAGACCAACCCATTCTCCACTTTTCCATGTAATGAATGCCCTAGGGGTGCAGCGCTGTGAGTAATGGATGACCAAGTGCTAACTAATATGTAAGTGCAAAAAAAAATTTTTTTTCTTGTTCTGACAGCAACACCAGTGTATTTAAAATCACTGTGTTTATGTGTCTATACCTTGTTGTTCAGGGACTTAAAATGCTATTGTATTTTGCTTTTGTATTTATCTTTATCTTATTATTATGTTTTTCTTTAGTGGGCTGCACTGTAGGTAGGTTTGTAACTGTGTATGATTTCTTTGTATGTACTATAATATTACATTTCTTGACATTCGTTTGCATGTCATGGTACGGCTTTGCGATAATCAGTTGACTGTTTGTCGATTGTTTGTTTTTCGCAATTATTTACTCAAATTCGATAACTTTTGTGTGTGACAATGTAAGCATAGAACTGTATCGCTGACTATAGGTAGTCGCCTCTCTGCCGAATGTACAGCAATGTGGCGGAGTCATGGCGTAGCTTTCGTGGAGCGTGAGTGAAGTGTTGTGTTGATGCAATGGCTCCAGCACGTATCTTACAAGTTATGGTGAAGTAATTGAAAATGTTTGCCACACAAGTTTTGCTTTTAATTTCAGTGCTCACATACAGCATCAATATTTATCCAAAAGGTGATATTTCTCGGTTTCATGTGTCATGTCGGGAGAACAACAATCACTGCATTGCAACAGTTACAGAAAAATAATGTGGACTTTTATGATCCTAATTTGAAGTTCTAAGTGAAACAAACACATCTCGTTTTGTCTGGCTCACATATCGTTTTGTCTGGCTGAATATCACAAGCACAGGTACTTTCTCATTTGTATATTTTACCTGAAATTTTATGGAGCATCTGTGTCATGATTCAATTACATGCATGCTTATGTTATAAGCTACTGAATTGTTTGGTACTGTTGGAATAACTGTGCCAATCATCAAATGATAAAACATCCAATGAACAGTGATGATTTTGTGTTGTATGCGCCATATTTTTGTGTTGGATGTCATCATTTAGACAGTGACCTTGTACGTCACAACAGACACATACTTGGAGTAGAAATAGTGATCACATCCACTGTGGAATAATGTTAATAAGTGAACAGTGCAGCCCCACCCTGTAGGAGTATTTAACAGAATACAGTGAATTCTACCAGACCAACTTTGTATTGTTGGTGTGAGTGGCTCCTCTTCCTGCTAGACAATAGTTATTACAGGACACATCATAGCAGGCACTGCAGAGAGCAGCAGATCAACTGCCACGGGAAGGACCAGGTAGGTGGGCCTAGGCACATGGTCGTTAAATATCCAGCCCTGTGCCTGTGTCTAGGGAGTCTTGTACAGTCTTGACTGCTAAAGGCTAGCTTTTATTAGTACTGCATATCTACCCCCTTTCCTCCCGGGCATGTTACAAAACAAAACACCCATATTCTAGTTTTGAACAGACAAGAGACTGATAACTGACACCAATGGAGAAGGGTGGTCCAATCTGCTCCCCAGAAAGTACTGCCGAAGACACATAGGACACTGAAGAGCCGCAGACAGTGGGCGGCCAGGTAAGACACGTGGGAAGACCAAGAAAGTTTCCTATCAAGCATGAGCCCCGGGAATTCCACAGGATCAATGAATGGAAGAGCAACAGGCTCAAGATGTAAAGATAGTGGAAGAAACCAACTGCACTGCCAGAGATTCATACAAACAGATTTGTTAGTGGAAAAGCGAAAGCCATTGTCAATACTCCATGAGTAGAGATGATCGAGACATTGCTGAAGACGCTACTCAAGGAGACAAGTCCATGGAGATTGCAAAATCATCAACAATGATGGAACCGAAGATGGCCAGCAAAAGACAGGCCACAGTAGGGTTAGTAGCAACATCAAAGAAGGCGATGCTCAGGACAGAACCCTGTGGCAGACCATTTTCCTGGATAAAGGTGTTCAACAAGGCAGAACCCACATGTACCTTGGAAACTCAGTATTTTAAGAATTCCTGAAGAAAGTGGGGCATGCGGCCACTGAAGTACCATGTGTGGAGAGTATGGAGGATGCCAGTCCTCCAGCAGGTTTGGTTTCTCCAAAACAAAAAAAAAAAAAAAAAAAACATGGCCAGTTTGGTATTTCTGCTGGAAACCATTCATAATATGGGTTGACAAAGTGACAAGATGGTCAACTGCAGAATGGGGCACACAAAACCCACACCGTGCAGTGGTTAGTAAATGTGCAAGACTCAAGCCACCATCCCCGCCGGCCATGAATCATACATTCCACCACTTTGCAAACACAGATGGCGAGAAAAATGGGGCCTTAACTGGAAGAAAGGTGTTTGTCATTGCCAGGCTTAGGTATGGGTATGACAGTGGCTTCACGCCAGCATCTGGAAACATGCCTTCTGCCCAGATGTGATTGTACTTACAAAGGAGAAAGTGCTTGAATGCAAGAGAAAGGTTCTGCAACATCTAAATGTGAACATCATCTGACCCTGGGGTGAAGGATCGGGATGAAGTGAGAGCACAATCGAGCTCCTTCATAGTAAAGGTGGCATTATAGCACTCATGATTCTGAGAAGAGAAGGATATCACCTGAGTCTCCTCCACTTGTTTGCGATGGAGGAAGGCAGATGATAATGGGTGAAGCTCGAAATCTCCACAAAATGGTGGCCCAAGGTATTGGAGATAGCAGTAGAGTCCATGATTAAGGAAGAATAAGTGAATTGCTGCCATAGCTGCAACAATAAATGGTAATACAAAATGAAATGCAAAGAATCGATTTAATTTTGTGTTATCAACAGCAAATCCTCCCCACACTCATTGAACTAAATCTGTTCCTAAGTACGGAATTGCTGATAATAAATTAGTAATTACTGTTGCACCTTAGAATGATATTTGACCTCAAGGTAAAATGTATCCTACAAATGCAGTTGCTATAACTAAGAATAGAATTACTGTACCAGTTATTCAGGTGTGCATGTATATATAAGATCCATAGTAAACTCCTCGTCCTACATGCAAATAAATACAAATAAAGAACATAGATGCCCCATTTGCATGTAAAGTTCGAATAATTCAACCGTTATTTACATCCCGGCAGATGTGTACTACACTACTGAATGCTATTTCAATATTTGATGTATAATGTATAGCTAAAAATTGTCCAGTCACGATTTGAATTACCAAACATAATCCTACTAGGGACCCAAAATTTCATCAAAGTGAAATATTTGTTGGTGCAGGTAAATCAACTAAAGTGTTCTTAATAATTTTAATTAAACGATGTCTTAATTGTAAGGGTTTATTCGTTAGTAAATTATCTTATTTAACGAATAGGCCCCTAGTTAATACCAGTAATTCTAACTATTGCTAATAGTGCTAAAAATAAGTAAATTATTATTATTATTGTAATAATGAATAATAAATAATAATTTTTCTCAGGATATTGTTATTTCTTGGTAATTGATTTAATTATCTATATTTATACTTCTGGTATTTTTGAAGAAGTCTATAAATATTGTTAAGTATAGGATAATTAATATTGATATAATAAATACTCATATTGTTAGGGTGATAGTTATGGTAATTGATTGAGGTTGAAATATTTCGTTGGATGCAATTCTTGTAATATAAATAAATAGAACTGATATACCATCAAGAAATGTTAAGAATAAAATATATGATAGTCAATAGCTTTCCATTATTGTTCCTGTTATGAATCCAACTAAGAAAGTTTCAAGGATAATGAAATGTACTATTGATATAGGGTGCCTTAATTTAATAAAATTAATATTTATTACATTTGATAATGATCTAATTATTATTTTAATCATTTCAGGGGTTAGTTTATTAAAAATATCGGTTTTGGGGACCGATGATGGAACTTTCCACCTCTGAAGTTTTAAAAGCGGGGGCTAGACTTATTTCCAGCTTACA
The DNA here is from genome assembly GCF_023864275.1 of Schistocerca cancellata. NCBI lineage: Eukaryota > Metazoa > Arthropoda > Insecta > Orthoptera > Acrididae > Schistocerca > Schistocerca cancellata. Next base: position 383,658,134 of record NC_064628.1, read on the forward strand.
AGAACGGTGCTTTTTTTTTAACTATTAAAACTAATGTTTATATTCTCTGTTTTTACTTCTTTGTTGGTATATTTTGCTGGTGTTTATGTTTTTTCTTCTAAACGTAAGCATTTACTAATGGTTCTTCTGAGATTGGAGTATATTGTTCTTTCTTTCTTTATATTAATTATTGTATTTCTTATTGAATTTGATTTTTTCCTGTTATTTTTTTAGTTTTTTCTGTTTGTGGAGGTGCTTTGGGTCTTTCTGTTTTGGTTTCAAGAATTCAGTCTCATGGTAATGATTTTTTTAATTCTTTTGGTTTTTATCTTTATGTTAAAGTATTTATTTATAACTATTTTTTTGATCCCTCTTTGTGTATTAAATAATTGTTGGTGGTTGATTCATTCTTCAATGTTTCTGTCGAGTTTTGTTTTTATAATTTGTGTGTATTCATATGCTGATTCAAATATAAATAGATATTATTTTGGTATTCATTACTTTTCTTTTAATTTAATTTTGTTGAGTTTTTGAATTTGTTCTTTAATAATTACTGCTAGAGGTTCAGTTTATTTAAGTTCTTATCACTCTAATTTTGTTTTTGTTTTTATGGTTTTTATTTTAATAATTATGATTTATTGTTCATTTGCTATTTTGAGTCTTCTTTCTTTTTATACATTTTTTTTAGGCTAGATTAGTTCCTACTTTGCTTTTGATTTTAGGTTGAGGTTACCAGCCTGAGCATTTGCAAGCTGGTGTTTATTTAATTTTTTATACTTTGGTTAATCTTTTTATCTTTTTTTAGAGTTGTTTATACTTCGTATATATATTCTTATTCTCAGCATGGAAATTATTATTCTGGGGTTTATACTTGTTCTCTTCGTTATTTTCGTGAGTATCATCTTTTACTTTTGCATTGAATGCCTTTAAATATTCCTTGTTTAAAGGGTGAGTATTTCATAGTGTAAATTGCTTAAGTATTTTAATTTAAAATATTGTTTTGTGGAATCAATGATATGAAGTTTTTCATCTTAGGCCGTGAATTTATTTTCTATTTGTTCTTTGAGTTTTTCTTCTTTGTTCTTTTCTAGAACTATAATTTCTATTTTAGGTATTTATTATTTAAGAATTGATTATAGAGTTTTTGTTGAATGAGAACTTTTTAATTTGAATGGCTCTATGGTTGTTATAACTCTAATTTTGGATTGAATATCTCTTATTTTTATGTCTTCCGTTATGTATATTTCTTCTTTAGTGATTTACTATAGAGAGGATTATATATCAGGAGAAAAAAATATAAATCATTTTATTATTATTGTTTTAATATTTATTCTTTCTAAGGGTTTTTAATTATTAGTCCTAATTTGATTAGAATTTTATTAGGGTGGGATGGTTTAGGTTTGATTTCTTATTGTTTAGTTATTTATTATCAAAATGTAAAATCTTATAGTGATGGTATATTAACTGCTCTTTCTAATCGTATTGGTGATGTTGCTATTTTAATTTCTATTGTTTGAATATTAAATTTTGGTGGTTGAAATTATATTTATTATTATGATTTTATATCTTATTCTTTTGAAATAAAGCTTATTACTATATTAATTGTTTTGGCAGCTATAGCTAAAAGAGCTCAAAATCCATTTTCTTTTTGACTTCCTGCTGCTATTTCATTTCATTTCACTTCATTTTATTATCTTCCTGTATATCATTTACATGATGTAGGAATTGTCACAACAGTTATCATACTAGTACAAGTACTACAGACATAATAATGGAACATCACTTTCAAGGCATTTTTTAAAAGTACAAATTTAGACACATAAATTAAAATTTTTGGCAATAAATTTACACACAATCAAAGTACTCATCTACTTCATACAAAGTTTTGATTAAAAGGTAATTTTTAAGCTCAGTCTTAAATTTTACTTCATCTGTTATTGCCTTCATGTACACTGGCAGAGCATTGTAGAGTTTTATTCCAAAATAACCTACATGCTTTTGGGTTTGTGTTGTCCTTACCCTTTCTACATACAAATTCTTACGAGTTCTAGTATTATAATTATGGCAGTCCTCATTTGTACGTAGATTTTTCATATGTGCTCTTGTACACAGAATGCTTTTAAAAATATACAGTGATGGTATTGTGAGTATTTGCAATTCTTTGAAAAGGGGCCTACAATGAGTTCTTGGAGAGTTATGTGTTATGATTCGTATAGCTCTTTTCTGAAATTTGAAGGTATCGGTTAAACTTGATTTAGTTTTACCCCAGAACACTATGCCGTATGACACGATGGACTGAAAGTAAGCAAAATACACTAGTCTAGTACAATCTGTGCTGCATACTCTAGATAATATCCTCAATGCAAAACATGCCGAATTGAGCCTTTGGGATAAGTACTTGAGATGGTCTTTCCAGCTTAAGTTTTGATCAATGTGCATGCCCAAAAGCTTTGTGGATTGTACACTCTCTATCTTCTTATCCATTAATTTTAACTGGAGGTCCATATCTTGAGTTGCTTTGCCATACTGTATATAATTTGTTTTACTTAGATTAAGTGTTAACTCATTAGCATTAAACCAGTGTTGAATATATTTCAGGACTATATCAGTTGTGGTGGTTAATGATTTTTTATCATCACTTATAATTATGCTAGTGTCATCTGTGAACAACATTATTTTGGTAGAAATATTAGGATTTTTTATGTCATTTATATAAAGCAAGAATAATAAGGGACCAAGAACACTGCCCTGTGGGACACCTATTTCCAATTTCTTTGCATCTGAGACCCACTTGATTTTCTGATTTTTATGTTCTGCGATGACTTCTACAACCTGAGTTCTATCTTGAAGGTAAGATTCAAACCACTGCTTCACAACTCCCCTTACACCTATTGCCTCCATCTTGTTTAACAGAATTTTGTGATTTACTGTATCAAAAGCTTTAGATAAATCTAAGTTAATTCCCACTACACATTTTTTAGTGTTGAGACTCCTGACAATCTCTTTGGTATAGGCATGGATAGCTGCTTCTGTGCTGTGGCCCGAGCGAAAGCCATGTTGATTGCAGTTTAGAAGTTTGTGAGCATCTAAGTAATTTATGAGTCTGGTTTTCATTAATTTCTCTAGAATTTTTGAAAATGATTGGAGAAGGGATATTGGTCTATAATTTTCTACCTTGTATGGATCTCCTTTTTTAAACAGAGGTCTAACCTTAGAGATTTTCAACCTCTCAGGAAACACATCTTCGCTGAAAGACAAATTGGCAATATGTACCAGGGGCTTTATAATTTGTTGGGTAACTTTTTTTATTATTGGCACAGGCACTTCATCAGCACCTGCAGACATTTTTGATTTTAGACTCTTTATCACCTTTAATATTTCATTATCATTTGTGGGAGTTAACAACATACTACTGTCTACTTTTGGGGCTGTTAATTTCTCATGTTTAGTAAAGTTTTTACTTAATGACACTGGTACACTTAAAAAGTAATTATTAATGTAATTTGCCAGAGTTTCATCTTTTAATTCAATATTTTCACTATTTTTGAGTACTATTTCCTGATCCTTGAGGCCCTTACCTGTTTCCCTTTTCACAATTTCCCAAATAGTTTTTGATTTATTGCCTGATTTTCTTATTAATTTATCATTACTTAGTAATTTTGCTTTTGTAATTACTTTTCTATATATTTTTTTGTAATTTGTTACATATTCTTTAAACTTGGGGTCAGTCCAACTTTTCAGTTTATAGTTAAGCATTTTCATGGTCCTGCAGGAATTTCTAATACCTGTTGTGATCCAGGAGTTAGCATGTGTATGCCCATATGTGTTTGTTTTGAAAAGTTTCTTAGGAAAACACATTTCAAAATTCAACATAAACAGGGAAGAAAAAACATTATATGCAGTGTTTGTGCTAGTTTGTAACAGTACTTCTGCCCATGATTGGTTAGTCAGTGTATTTATGAAGTGACTGCAACTATTTGTGGAGAAGGTTCTTTTGTACATTTGGTATGAACTATTTTTGGTCACAGGGGCTATGGGAAATTTAAGGATAAGTGCATTGTGATCAGATATTCCTAGGTCAACATTTATTACATATATATCTATGGCATCTATATTTGTGAAGATATTATCTATGAGACTTTTTGAAGAGCTTGTTATTCTTGTAGGGTTAGTTATATGTGGATACAAATTGAAGCTATGTAAAACATTCAGGAACTGATCTTTGGATGCACCTTCAGTCAATAAGTTGACATTAAAATCTCCACTTATAATTATTGTTGATTTTTATGATGTAATATTTTGCGCAATGCCTCCAACTTATTTCTAAAAATTTCAGGATCACCACATGGTGATCTGTGCACTGACATTATTATTAATTTACTCTTTTGCATATTCAACTGTATTGCTGCAGCTTCAAAATGTTTTTCTGCATTCAAGGATTCAGTTACAGTCATATTTTTAACCTTTACTCCAGGTTTTACATAAATGCAAACACCACCATGTCTTGTTTCCTTCCTGCAAAAATGGCTTACTAATTTGTATGGGAAAATGCAAATATTTTCTAGTTCATAACTCATGCACCAATGTTCTTGAATGCAAATACAATCTATACTAGCTTCACTGGCTGCAATCTCAAGTTCTAATATTTTATTTTTAATGCATTGTATGTTAAGGCTCATTATTTTTAAATTATTGAAATTAGATTGAGAGGAGTTTGTACTCATGCTTCCCAATGTTACCGGCTGTTCGTTGCTGAGGCTGGGTACCAAAAATCCTTAAGAATTACACGTTTGCTGCTCTTTGTATTTCTTACCCCTGGACGTGCCACCATACTTGTTGTATCTGTAGTTGTAGCTGCTGTTTCAGTGGATGCTGGAGGTGTTTCTGAAGCTGATGATTCAGTGGATGTTGGAGCTGCTGCCAGTTTTGATGCTGAGTCTGGTTTTGTAAGTGATGTTCCAATTGCTACTGGAACTTTTGCTGAAACTGTATTTTCGTTTAAATCTTGAACTACAGTTGGCACTGACGTTACTGTGGACGTTGAAGCTGTGTATGAAGCTGATAAATGATGCTCCGATGGTGTTCATTTTTCTTCTGTTGATGATATCTGAGTGGCATTTTGTACCACTGTTCTTGCCTCTGTTCTTCTGATTGATGGACTAGTCACAGATTCTGGACTTGATTTTGAACCTGCTGGGGAGGGTGGTACATCTGCTGCTGATGATAATGGTTCAGCTGTTTTTGATGATTTCGACACTACTGACAATTTGGCAGATGTGGCTGCTGTACTGGACGACACTTCATATTTTTTTACTTCTTCTAACGTCAAAGAATCTTCTGTTGCTACCAATGATTGTGGGACATCAGCTCTTCCTATTTCCACTAATGTTGATACTTTAATAAGGCCGTTTTCAGACAGTGTAATAGTGTTTCGTTCTACTTTAGAGTCTCTAATAGCATTCGATATTTCAGCACTCATGGCTTCTTTCCCTTTCATGTTTCTGTGAAGTCCATGCTCTGTAAAACGCTCTCTGCAATCACTATTTATCCCAACATATGTAGCATTAGGATAACCTCGACATATCTTAGCGAAAAGTCTGTTGGCGGTAATAATCTCAGTATTCACGCAAGAGTTTTCCATGAGATCATACCTATGAGGGATACTGACAACAAAAAATTTCACTTCAGGCATTTTACAAATTACTTGCTTTAAAACTGTTGTAGCACGTCTAGTTTCATTATGGTATACATCGTTGGCGCCTCCAATTATCACACATGTGCTGCCATTCGTCATGGATTGATTACAGCTATTTAAAACTTCACATAGTGGCGCTCCTGGTTTGATTACGCGAGTTACCTTCAATCCTGTTTTCTTAGAACTCATAATTTCAGCTACACCTCTTCCATGGCTGTCTGCTAGAATAAGGATTTCATGTCTATTTTCCAACGTGTGCTATGGCTGCTCCTACTCCTGTTTCTGCTCTAGTTCATTCTTCTAATCTTGTTACTGCTGGAGTTTATTTATTGACTTGTTTTAGACCAATATTAGATACTTATAATTGTGGTTGATTTTTACTTTTAATTGGTTGTATAACTATATTTATGGTTGGATTGGGTGCTAATTTTGAATTTGATTTAAAGAAGATTATTGCTCTTTCTCCTTTAAGACAACTTGGTTTAATAATAAGAATTTTGGCTATAGGTTATCCAAAGCTTGCATTCTTTCATTTATTTATGTGTGCAGGTTCAATAATTCATAATTTAAAGGATTCTAAGGATATTTATTTTATGGGCTCAGTTGTTAATTTTATACCTTTAACTTCTGTTTGTTTTAATGTTTCTAATTTATCTTTGTGTGGTATACCTCTTTTAGCAGGATTTTATTCAAAGGAGTTGATTCTTGAAATGGTTTGTTTAAGATGAATTAATTGTTTAAAATTTTGTCTACTGGTTTAACTGCTTCTTATTCTTTTCGTTTATTTTATTATTCAATAGCTGGCGATGATAATTTTTATTCTAGATTTTCTTTTGATAAGGGTTATTATATTTCATTTGGTATGATTGGTTTATTATTTGTTGCTTTTTTTGGTGGTAGTTTTTTTATCTTGACTGATTTTTCCTATTCCTCATGTGATTGTTTTGCCTTATTATTTAAAGTTTTTGACGATTACAGTTGTTGTTTTAAGTGCTTATTTGGGTTATCTTATTTCTAAGTTTGATTTTCTCATAATTTATTTTCTTTAAGTATGCTTTCTTTTGCTAGATTTGCTGGTTCTATATGATTTATACCTTTTCTTTCAACTAAGTTTGTTAGATATGTTCCTTTAAAGTTGGGTTATTATTCATCAAAATCATTTGATTATGGTTGAGGTGAGTTATTTGGTGGCCAAGGTTTATATAGATTATTTATTGATTTATTTAATTGGTTATATCCAAGGTTGATATGATTCTAACTTTAAGATTTATCTTTTAACGTTTATTTTTTGAATTTTTATTTTAGTAACGTTATTTTTCTTATACTTAAATAGCTTATAATTAGAGCACGACACTGAAGATGTTAAGGAAGTATTTTTACTTTTAGGTATTTATAAATATGAATATATTATTTTTACAGTAAAATGTAATGTTTTATTTAAACTATATAAATTTTAGAACTGTCAACGGAGTTAAACCACTAATATAAAAAGTTAGCAGCCTTCATATTGGCTTTACATTTCCTTAATTGGAACTTTAAAGTTCAATTATATTATTAACAGTAATACGCCTCTTTTTGGCTTCAATTAATAAGAATAAGGGTATAATATTTACCAATCTTTAAGGTCAATACTGACTGCAATATTTCGCTTCTTATTCTATTTAAAGTTGATTGATTATATCAATCCTCTTTGAATGCAACCCAAATGTTATAGTTAACTACAACCCTTTATTCTGCTCATTGTAAGGCTCCTGGATTTCATTTGTGGTACAGTTCACCTAATAGGATTAGAATAAAAAATATTGTTGATACTGTTCAAATTATAATGTCTGAAGTTTTGAAAATAATTACAATTGGTAGAATTAATGCAATTTCTACATCTCAGATTAGAAAAATTACTGCGATTAAGAAGAATCGAAGGGAGAACGGTATTCGTGCTGATCTTTTTGGATCAAATCCAAACGCGAATGGTGATCTTTTTTCCTGGTCATTCATTAATTTTTTTGATAATGTTGTTGCAAGGATTATAACAATTACTGGAATAATAAATCTAATAGAAACTCTGGTAGATAGGATTAAGATTGTTTTTCTTGACTTATATCATGCTTTCTGATTGGAAGTCAAATGTACTATTTATACTAGAAAAACAATTATCTACCTCATCAAGAAATAGAAATATATAAGAATAATCATACTACATCTACGAAGTGTCAATATCATGCTGCTGCTTCAAATCCGAAGTGGTGTCTTGGTGAGAATTGGTTTGAGTGTCAAAGTAGACATGTTGTTAAGAAGATTATTCCAATAATTATGTGGAGACCATGAAACCCTGTTGCAACGAAGAATGTTGATCCATATACTGCGTCTGCAATAGTGAAAGGTGCTTCTCAATACTCATTTGCTTGAAGTATTGTGAAATATAATCCTAATAGTACTGTGAAGAATAATCCTTGTAATGCATGAGTGTGGTTAGATTCTATTAAACTATGATGTGCTCATGTTACGGTTACTCCCGAGGCTAAAAGAATAGCTGTATTAAGTAATGGAATTTGTATAGGATTAAAACGTTGAATTCCTATTGGAGGTCATAATATTCCTAGCTCAGTTGTTGGTGCTAGTCTTCTCCTAAAGAAGGCTCAGAAGAATGATACAAAGAATAATACTTCTGATGCAATAAATAGGATTATTTCTCATCGTAATCCAATTGATACGAATCCTGTATGTAATCCTTGATAGGTTCCTTCCCATACTACATCTCGTGATCATTGAATTATAGTTAATAAGGTAATTCCAAATCCAATTATTAATAAATTAATGTTAAATAGGTGGAATTATTTTGCTAATCCTGATACTAGGCTATTGCTCCAATTGCTCCTGTTAGTGGTCAAGGTCTATAGTCTACTAAGTGGAATGGGTGATTTGAGTGAGTTGTTAACATAGGTTTAATATACTTCTCTAGAATATAAAGTTCTTAAAATTGAGAAAACGTAAGCTTGAATTATGGCTACTGCTGATTCTAGAATTAATAGAAATATTTGTCCAATAATTAGTAGTGAAATTAAGTTTATTGCTATAGACAGTCCTGTGTTTCCTAATAAGGTTAATAAGTGTCCTGCAATTATGTTTGCTGCTAGTTGTACTGCTAGTAGACCTGGTCGAATGACATTTCTAATTGTTTCAATTAATACTATAAATGATATTAATACAGACGGTGTTCATTGTGGTAAAAGATGTGTAAATATATGGTTAGTATGATTAATTCATCCAAATAATATAAATCTTTATCATATAGGCAAAGCGATTGCAAATGTTGATGCTCAATGTCTTGTTCTAGTACAAATTTAAGGGAATAGTCCTATAAAATTATTAAAATAAAGATTGAAATGAAGATGAATGTTTCCAGAATGAGATTTTCACTCTGCAGCGGAGTGTGCGCTGATATGAAACTTCCTGGCAGATTAAAACTGTGTGCCCGACCGAGTCTCGAACTCGGGACCTTTTGCCTTTCGCGGGCAAGTGCTCTACCAACTGAGCTACCAAAGCACGACTCACGCCCAGTCTCACAGCTTTACTTCTGCCAGTATCTCGTCTCCTACCTTCCAAACTTTACAGAAGCTCTCCTGCGAACCTTGCAGAACTAGCACTCCTGAAAGAAAGGAGTGCTAGTTCTGCAAGGTTTGCAGGAGAGCTTCTGTAAAGTTTGGAAGGTAGGAGACGAGATACTGGCAGAAGTAAAGCTGTGAGACTGGGCATGAGTCGTGCTTTGGTAGCTCAGTTGGTAGAGCACTTGCCCGCGAAAGGCAAAAGGTCCCGAGTTCGAGTCTCGGTCGGGCACACAGTTTTAATCTGCCAGGAAGTTTCAAGATGAATGTTGTTCGATTTTGGTCCTAGTAGTGTTTTAAATTCGTTGTGTAAAGTTAAGTTTAGTTTATTTTAGATAATATTAATTCGTGGTGGTGTAAGTCAGAACATTCATGGGATTAATAATAGTCCTAAGAATGTTGTAGTTCAATTTAATGACAAGTTGAAGATGTTAGTTGATGGATCAAATGTTGAGAATAAATTTGTTATCATTTTCAATTTAACTTCTTTATCTCAATTGTTCTTTTTTCTGCTCTTTTAATAAGGTTAGGTTTAAATGAGAAAAAGTTTATTTGATTGAATAGGATTAAAGTAGCTGAAAATATAATGAATAGGGAGAATCATATGATATGAGATATTTGAGGGATTTAGATTTAAATTTCCCCATCAGAAGCAGTCGTTAATTTACTATTGTTTGGTTTAAGAGACCATTACTTACTTTCAGTCATCTAATGTTTCGAGGTGTACTAATTGTTTAGTTATTTTAGATTGACATTCTAATGTCATACATTTTAACTCTCTCCTTAGATTATCTTGGATAATCACTTGATAAATAAATTTACTTAAGTTCTTTCAATTACAATTGGTATAAATCTGTGGTTTGCTCCACAAATTTCTGAGCATTGGCGAAAAAATAGTCCAGGTCGGTTTATTGTAAATGTTCCTTGATTTAGTTGACCTGGTGTGGCATCAATTTTAACCCCTAGAGCAGGTACTGCTCATGAGTGAAGAATGTCTGATGCTCTTGTTAATACTCGTACTTCTGTATTTATTGGAAGAATTGTTCGGTTATCTACATCTAGAAGTCGAAAGCCGTCGTTTTCTAAATCCTGTTCTGGTGTTATGTAGGTGTCAAATTCTACGTCTATGAAGACTGAATATTCATATCTTCAGTACCATTGTCATCTAATTGTTTTGATTGTGATTATTGCATCTACTGAATCATCAAATATATAAATCAGTTGTAGTGATGGTAGAGCAATAAAAATTAGGATAATTGCTGATAATGTTGTTCAAATGGTTTCAATTAAATGCCCTTGAAGTATTTTTCGGTTTGTAAAGGCAATCAATAATATATAACTTAGGGCATAACCTACAATTACTGTAATTAATAATAATACGACTGTAGTATGATCACAGAAGAATGATAGTTGCTCCATTAATGGTGAAGCTCCATCTTGAAGGGATAAATTTGATCATGTTGCCATTAAATGTTTTTTTCTAATAAAAGGTCATACTTTATTTGTAGAGCTTAAATCTACTGCACTAATCTGCCATATTAGAATCTAGAGATTAATGGTAATTCTAAGTAACTATGATCTGCAGGTGGGTTATTTTGTAGTCATTCTGTTGATCATCTTATATTAGGTCTAAATATAATTGCTCGGTTTGTTATCATTCTTTCTCATATGATTACAATGAATATAATAATTCCTACAATAGAAATTGTAGATCCAATTCTTGATACTACATTTCATGATGTATATGCGTCTGGGTAGTCTGAATATCGTCGTGGTATTCCTGCTAACCCTAAGAAGTGTTGAGGGAAGACTATTAAGTTTACTCCAATAAATATAATTGTGAACTGGATTTTTAATCATGTATTGTTTATAGATAATCCTGTAAATAGTGGATATCATTGAATAACACCTCCTATAATTGCGAATACTGCTCCTATAGATAGAACATAATGGAAGTGGGCTACACGAGACTGCAGTCTCAGGCAACAGAAACCACAGTGCGAGCAGCAGCATCAGTGCATGATAGGAGTGGCAACTGGAAGGGGGTAAGGAGGAAGCTGGAGAGAGGAGGGAGAGGGATAGTATGGTGGAGATGGCGAACAGCAAAGAGCTGCAGGTTAGACTGAGGGCAGAGGAGTGGTGGGGAGAGGGAGGGGGGGGGGGGGAAGTAGCAGAAAAGGAGAGAAATAAAAAGACTGGTTGTGGTGCTGGAATGAAGGCTGTGTAGTGCTGGAACCGAAACAGGAAAGTGGCTGGATGGGTGAGGACAGTGACTAATGAAGGTTGAGGCCAGGGGGTTTATGAGAGCATAGGATGTATTGCAGGGATAGTTCCCACCAGCGCAATTCTGAAAGTCTGGTGGTGGTGGGAAGGGTCCATATGGCGCAGTCATTGAAATGAAGGATATCATGTTTGGCATCATACTCAGCAATAGGGTGGTACACATGTTTCTACACAACCCCTGCCTCCAATCCCTTACGTCATGGTTCATACCCCTGTAATAGACCTAGATGCAAGGCCTGTCCCATACATCCTCCCACCACCAACTACTCGTCTGTCACTAACATCACCTATCCCATCAAAGGCAGGGCTACCTGTGAAACCAGTCATGTGATCTACAACCTAAGCTGCAACCACTGCGCTGCATTCTACGTAGGCGTGACAGCCAACAAACTGTCTGTCTGCATTAATGGCTGTCGACGAACTATGGCCAAGAAACAATTGGCCACCCTGTTGCTGAACACGCTACCAAACATGATATCCTTCATTTCAGTGACTGCTTCTCAGCCTGTACCATATGGATCCTTCCCACCAACACCAGATTTTTGGAATTGCGCAGGTGGGAACTTTCCGTGCAATACATCCTACGTTCTTGTAACCCTCCAGGCTTCAACCTTCGTTAGTCAATGTCCTCACCCACCCAGCCCCTTCCCTGTTCCCATTCCAGCACTACACAGCTGTCATTCCACCACCACACCCAGTCTTTATGTTTCTCTCCTTTTACGCTACTTCGGACCCCCCCCCCCCCCGACCGCTCCCCTGCCCGCAGTCTAACCTGCAGCATTTCGCTGTCTGCCACCCCCACCATACTATCCCCCCCTCCTCCTTCCCACTCCAACCTCCTCCTTACCTCCACCCAGTCACCACTCCCATCATGCACTGGTGCTGCTGCTCGCAGTGTGGTTTCAGTTGCCTGAGACTGCAGTTGTGTGTGAGTTTGCATTTTTATATATATGTGTGTGTGTGGTTTTTGTTGATGAAGGCCTTAACGGCCAAAAGCTATAATTGTGAGTCTCTTTGCTATGCCTATCTGCGACTCATCATCTCCGCTATATGGTGAGTGGCAACTTTCCTTCTCATACATAATACTTTTCCCCATAATTTGTGTCATAATCAGACAACATAAAAAAAACTTTTTCACACTAAAATAGAATGTACAGCAACAGAAAATTATACACACATCAAAAAGAGTTTTGCATCACCTTGGTTCCGGAACCTGTACAGAAAATTGGAATAGAATTCAACATAAACATCTTTTCCGCCGTTTTTATTGCTCATGAAAACTACACATTGCATGTTGTACCACCATACAGCGAAACCTTCAGAGATGGTCATCCAGATTGCTGTACACACTGGTACCTCTAATACCCAGTAGCATGACCTCTTGTACTGATGCATCCCTGTATTCGTTGTGACGTACTATCCACAACTTCATCAATGGCAATTTGGCGTGGATCCCTCAGAGTGGTTGGTGGGTCAAGTCGTCCATAAACAGCCCTTTTCAACCTATTCCAGGCACATTTGATACAGTTCATGTCTGGAGAACATGCTGGCCACTCTAGTTCAGCAATGTTGTTATCCTGAAGGAAGCCATTCACAAGATGCACGTGATGGGGGTGCGAATTGTCAGCCATCAAGACGAATGCCTCGCCAATATCATTGCACTATTGGTCAGAGGGTGGTATTCACGTACTGTACAGCCATTACGGAGGCTTCCACGACCACCAGCAGCGTACGTCGGCCCCACATAATGCCACCCCAAAACAGCAGGGAACTGCTACGATGCTGCACTCACTGGACAGTGTCTAAGGCGTTCAAGCATTGTCAAGTTGCCTCCAAACACATCTCTGACGATTGTCTGGTTGAAGGCATATGCGACACTCATTGGTGAAGAGAACATGATACCAATCCTGAGTTGTCCATTCGGCATGTTGTTGGGCCCATCTGTACTACGATGCATGGTGTCGTGGTTGCAAAGATGGACCCCTCCATGGACTTCGGGAGTGAAGTTGCGCATCATGCACTCTATTGCGCACAGTCCTGTGGCTGCACGAAAAGGATTATTCAACATGATGGCGTTGCTGTCAGGTTCCTCCGAGCCATAATCCAAGGCAGCAGTCATCCACTGCAGTAGTAACCTTTGGGCGGCCTGATTGAGGCATGTCATCGACAGTTCATGTCTCTGTATCTCCTCCATGTCCGAACAACATCGCTTTGGTTCACTCCGAGATGTCTGGAAACTTCCCTTGTTGAGAGTCCTTCCTGGCGCAAAGTAACAATGCAGACATGATTGAAATGCAGTAATGACCATCTAGAGATGGTTGAACTACAGACAACACAAGCCGTGTACCTCCTCCCTGGTGGAATGACTGGAACCAATTGGGTGTCCGACCCCTCCATCTAATAGGTGCTGCTCATGCATGATTGTTTAGTGACATCTCTGAACAATCAGAGGGACTGTGTCTGTGATACAATATCCACAGTCAACATCTATCTTCAGGAGTTCTGGGAACCGGGGTGATGCAAAACTTTTTTGGTGTATGTATTATATCTTCGGTCAGACTGTAACACACAATAAAAAAGTTGCACGCACGCACGCACGCACACACACACACACACACACACACACACACACACACACACACACAAAACTACTGGGCTTCTTAGAAGAGAAAGCCACATTGTTGATCAGTGTCATGTGCAAAGCCTAATTTTTTCCATGTAAGAAGCCATCAAAAGATTTCCAATGGCTGAACAACATTCATTGCCTTTACTCACCTTACTTAATAATTATTTATTTCCAGTCTGTGATTTTTCACTCATAAACAATCTTTATCCTTGACTATTATTGAGCTTTACAAGCCAAAAAGCTTCTTCACTGGAGAATGGATGATACTGAGCCAATTTACTCTCATCTCAAAAATAATTTTCCAAGTAACATTGTCTTAATTTATACCAAGGAAAAAAGCATGTAGGGGAAAATAAATTTGGCCACTATTCCAGTATGTATGCTACCATTTGATAGGACATTTCACTCTACTCCAGTATGCCAGCCACGGTATCCAAGAAAAAGCTCCTTATCTTAGCTCTACAAGTGTGGGTCACAGAGTACTAACAGAACTGGTGTGGGTGAGGAACTTTGCACAAGAAAATTGAGGTTTTGCTACATAATTATCAGTTTAGCTTTCAGAAACGTAAATGCACCAGGACCTAGGTCTGATTTTGCGAGTGATAATGGAACAAGATTTAAGAAACATCAAGAAAATTTCATATGGTCTGTCAACCTAGAAAAAGTGTTTGGCAATGAAAAATGGTGCAAGATGTTTGAAATTCTAAGATAAATAAGCTATACGGAAATATCGTAATATACAATATGTACCAGAACCTAGGGGGGGAAATAAGAATGGAAGACCAACAATAAACAACTGAATTAAAAATCAAAGCATGTAACACAGTGATGCAGTCTTTTACCCTTACAGTTTGAAATGTACATGGACAATTGCAAGGATGGGAATAACAGAAGGGTTCAAGAGATTAAAATTCATGGTGAAAGAGCATCAATAGTAATATTCACTGATGACACTGGTATCCTCAGTGAATGTGATGAATTACAATATCTATTGAATGGAATAAACAGTATAATGAATACAGGATATGGATTGGGCATAAACCAAAGAAGGCTGTAATTTACGAGGAGTAGCAGAAATGAGATCGGGGATAAACTCAACACCAAAACTACTGATTATAAAGTACAGGCAGTTAAGGAATTCTGCTGCCTCAGAATCAAAACAACGCATGATGGACGAAGCAAGAAAACAAACAGCAGACTAGCAAGGTCACAGAAGGCATTCTTGACCTGACAAAATCTCCTAGGATCAAAGATAAGTTTAATTCAAGGACGAAATTTCTGAGAACATACATTGGAGCATAGCATTGTATGGTAGTGATTCATTGAGGTGATGGGGTGGGGGGAGGGGGTTGAATGCCAAATGATAAGTCACTTGTGCAGAAAAATGTTCTCAAGATGGCCTTGTGTTTTCCATTACTTTTGCAAAGAAGTGAAGCTACTGGGTAAGCTTCCCCATGCACAGGAATGGGTCGAGTTTGGATACATTCAAGAGTTATATGATGTGGTCTAATCATCCAGAAGATTTTACCCGCAATGACAATGGCAGCAGAAATATGCAGACATGTAATTTTTAAGTCTGTTTTAACCCTCGCAACTGTCAGTGAATGGTAAGAGGTGGCTGAGCAGCTTCAACACACATGCTGGTTGTGGGCCTAGTCCTGTAAGCAACTCCAGACACCGCAAATCTCTCATGATAAACAGTATCTAATATTTTCCAATTCTTTGCTCTGCCATAGATGGTGAACTTGGTTCCGTGCTGGGTTTGAACAAATTCCTTGCAGACTGTTGACTCACAGCCAGCTTCCCATACCATATCTGCTGAGGCTCTTGCAAATATTCAGTGCTTCAACTGATTTTATTCAAAGATCTAGGATTGGTAACCTGCTCAATTTGCTGTTAAAGAGAAGGTGTTATTTTTAAATTCACATCTGGTTGCTCCTGTTTTCATCAGCTAGCTACAATTAAAAAGATGCCAAGGACAACTAAAATCAGCACAAAAAACTTACCTATTCATTTTTCTGGTCCACTGATTTGTCACACATTGTTGACAAGTAACCAGACACACACATTACTACTGGCAATACCGTGTAAGATGTCGCTGAAGGATCGTAATATGATGGCAAGCGCAATAGACATGTAAACAGCTGTTTGTTTACTGACGAAACAGTCATGAGCAATGGAGATAAACAGACGTAACTATGTTACATTTTGGGTTTTGCTGTAATGGTCAAGGTTGTGTTTGGTTATAATTTTTCTTACAACAGCTGGTGCTATCTTACTGTTGTGACTCGCCGACCATTCAAAGTGCCGCCGCGCAATTACGCGCGTCCTCTACGTGCGGCGCTGTCTGCCAGCCGTGCAGCAGCTGCGCCACCTAAGCGGCCAGCCGAGCAGCGGCCGCTAGACTGGGACTCAGTGCTTATTCGAATGCTAACGAATACACATGTCAACTTACTCTGTGACTTATATGTCTTGTTGTGTCGTTATGAAATATATGTGTTAAACTTGAAGTTCTAACAATTGGCGGCGAGGTAGCGGATTTTTCCTTTTCACCGTTGACTCACAGGGTTCCATGGCTACTATCGAGCAACTCTTGCAAAATCTCCTTGAACAGCAAACACTTCTGACAGCGGCGATTCGCGATTTCGTCGCAGCGCCAAATGCGGGGCGTTTCTCATCGTTGGCTATACCTCCTTTTCCTCCTTACGACGAGACGGCGGAAGACTGGTCTGATTATGAAAAACGTCTTCGACAGCACTTCTTGGCATTTCATGTCACGGACGAACAACCATATAAGTCTCTGTTCCTTTCCTGGATTTCACCTCAAATGTATCGGTTGTTGTCGCAATTGGCTCCTTTGAAGGATCCTGCGTCTTTGTACTTCGTTGAAATGTGCTCACTTCTGTCTGTCTATTTTCAAAAGCAAACACATGTGGTAGCCTCTCGTGTTGCCTTTTATCGTTGTCAAAAACAACCAAATCAATCCTATTGCGCTTGGGCTGCTGTCGAAAGTGTCAATTTGTTACTGACGTTCACAAAGAATCCTATGCCGATTCCATGGTACGGGATGCTATTATCCGGTCGGCGCCCGACAAAGAAGTTCGGCAACGTGCCCTTCAGTTGGCGAATCTGACTCTAGATGAAGTTCTCTCCATTGCGCAGTCTTTTGAAATTTCTCGCGCCGCTGGGGCGCAAATAGAAGCGTGGGGTGATGTCGGGGAAATACAACCTCTGTGCGCTGTTGACGACGCGTGCGGCGCGTCCCCGCCAGCTGACGTGGCTGCAGTGCACTCCCACGCGCAGCCTCGGCCTAGCCGTAACAAGCCGCTAAGAAACTGCAGCAAAACCCCCGGCAACTTCCTTCATGTCCGCGGTGTTTTACGAAACATTCACGCGAGGATTGTCCCCAACGTTGGGCTGTGTGTCAGAATTGCAAAAAGAAAGGTCATGTGTCTTCCGTTTGTAAATCCGACCGCATACATGATGTTCATGAACATGACGCTGATTCTGATTCTGTGTTGTCTGTCAATTGTACTTCTTCCCTTTCAGGGAAGTTATTCCTCACTGTCCAAATCCTTGGTTGAGATGTTCGCATGCAAGTGGATACCGGTTCTGCTGCCACTATAATTAATTCTCAGACTTATCTTCAGCTGGGTTCTCCAATCCTGTCCCCTGTCACTCGGCAATTACGGACGTACAATAAACAGAAGATTTCTCTCTTGGGACAGTTTTAATGCTGAGGTATCTTACAAACCCGTCGTTCGCACTGTTCCCATATTTGTGGTCGACCAGAGCAACACAGAAAATCTTTTTGGTTTCGATGCCTTTCGCGTTTTTGGGTTCTCCATAGATGACTCTGTCAATATTGTCTCTGACGCTATTCCTTATGCTCAACTGGATTCCTTGTCGCTGACATTTTCGTCCCTTTTTTCTCCTGGGTTAGGCCGTGAAAACGACTTTGAAGCTCATATCACGCTCAAACCCACTGCTCGGCCTAAGTTTTTTCGGGCTCGGCCCATTCCTGTGGCCCTTCGTGATCGGGTAAAACGGGAGTTGGATCGTCTCACTGCGTCAGGGGTTTTGCTTCCTGTCACTTCCAGTGAGTGGTCCTCTCCTGTCGTCGTAGTTGCTAAGCCGAATGGTGACATTCGTCTCTGTGGCGATTTCAAAGCCACTGTAAATGCTCAATGCTTCATCGACACTTACCCTATGCCCCGTCCTGAAGAACTGTTCACTAAACTTGCTGGAGGCCAGTATTTTTCTAAAATTGACCTGTCAGAAGCTTATCATCAACTTCCTCTCGACGCTGCTTCCCGGCAGTTTCTGGTCCTTAACACGCCTTTCGGCCTCTATCAATACCAACGCTTGCCATTCGGGGTTGCTAGCGCCCCTGCTCTCTTTCAGCGATTCTTGGAACAATTATTGCTCCCTGTCCCTGGGTGTATCAATTACATGGACGACATTGTTGTCACTGGCTCCACCACTGAAGAACATCTTCAAAATCTCCGCACACTTTTTCACGTGTTACAGACTGTCGGTCTTAAGTGTAATCTTCAGAAATCACAATTTTTTCAGGCATCTATCACGTACTTGGGGTTTCAACTCTCCCGGGATGGTATTCGTCCGCTTCAACAAACTGTCGCTGCGATCGATGTCCTACCTCGCCCTACATCTGTTAAGGAACTGCTGGCCTTCTTGGGGGAAAATAGCATACTATCACAAGTTTTTATTGTCTGCGGCTTCGGTGGCTCAGCCGTTGCATCACCTGTTGCATAAAAACGTGCCTTTTCACTGGTCCGCGTCATGTGAAGCGGCTTTCCAGAAATTAAAGACTATGCTGAAACAGGCCCCGTGCCTGGCTACTTATCGACCTGGCCAACATCTTGTTCTTGCCACAGACGCCTCTCAATACGGGGTCGGTGCAGTCCTTGCGCACCGTTTTTCTGACGGTTCAGAACAACCCATTGCTTATGCCTCCAAAACGCTCACGGATGCCCACCAAAAGTATTCTCAAATTGAGAAATTTTCTCTATGGCTCCAAATTTCATCTTGTTACGGATCACAAACCACTTTGTTTCCTTGTTTCATCCATCAACGTTACTTCCTGACTAGGCTGTACACCGCCTCCAACGTTGGGCTCTTTACTTGTCCCGTTTCAATTATGAGATTCGTTTCCGGCCAACGGCTCAACACGCAAATGCTGATGCTCTGTCTCGCCTTCCCATGGGTCCTGATCAGGCATTCGATAGGGACCAACTTTTGTGTTTCCACCTGGATGTTGCCGAGCAGCGGGTTGTGGACGGGTTCCCCATCACTGGGGACAGGCTGGCGGCTGCTACGGGTTCTGACCCTACCCTCTCCCGGGTTTTACGCTGTATTCAGAAGGGTTGGCCAGATCGCCCGTCCGCTAAGACTTTTGATCCGTTGCGGAACTACTACACTTTGCGCTACCGCCTCACGGCTAGGGATGGTGTTATCCTCCTCTCCACTGACAATGCTTCGCCGCGTGTTGTGGTACCTGCGTCTTTGCGTGCTTCGGTCTTGTGCCTCCTTCACCACGGGCACTGGGGTGTCTCGCACAAAATCTCTGGCGCGCCGTCATGTGTACTGGCCTGGCATTGACTCTGAAATAGCACACATGGTCACTGCCTGTGGCCCTTGTGCGTCACAGGCCGCTACCCCGAAGTCATATTTGTCACTGTGGCCTTCGCCTGAGAAGCCCTGGGAGCGCATTCATGCTGACTTTGCGGGACCCTTTTTAGGTACTTATTGGCTCCTCATAATTGACGCCTACTCTAACTTTCCTTTCATTGTACGTTGCACGTCACCTACCACCGCGGCAACCACCAGTGCTCTCGCCCGCATTTTTTCTTTGGAAGACCTCCCCTCTACTCTTGTTACTGATAATGGTCCGCAATTTGCCTCTTCTGAATTTGCGGCTTTTTGTGCTCGTCACGGCGTTACGCATGTCACGGCCCCGCCGTTTCCATCCGCAATCCAACGGTGAGGCTGAACAACTGGTCCGCACATTTAAGGCTCAGATGCGGAAACTTCTGACTTCTTCTGCTGCTGATGAGGCGCTTCTCCAGTTTCTGGCGTCTTACCGTTTCACCCCCATGGGCGACCACAGCCCGGCTGAGCTCTTACATGGCCGACAGCCCCGCACGCTACTTCATCTTCTGCGGCCTCCCATCTCACGGCCATGGGTGCCTTCACTTGGCCGGTTCACCACCGACAACCTCGTCTGGTTACGGGGATATGGCAGGCGGCCAAAATGGAGCCCGGGCCGCATCTTAAGACATTGTGGCAGACGCCTGTATGAAATCCAGACGGACACGGGTGTTGCAGTGCGTCATTCGCACCAGATTCGGCCTTGGGTGCCAGCACCGCCTGTTCCGAATGCCGCCACAGCACTTTTGGATCCACCTGATGCTCGGGATCTTGGCATCTCTCAATACTCACAACGCAGCCCTCTCACCGTCATCGCGATGCCAGCACCAGAACGGACGCCACCAGGAGACGTGCCCATGCAGGAATCGGAGGACCATCCTCTGCCTGAGCAAATCTACTCACCTCCTCCTCCAATGGATGCCGACACATCGCCCATGTCTCCTGTCATATCAACTGGACTTGCCACAATGGGCAGATTGGTGCATGGGGCACCAGCAGATTCAACCCCTACGTCTCCTGTCATCTCGACCCGTTATCATCGGGGCCACTTCCGTCCGTACGGGAAGCCGCCTCCTCGTGACTTTACGGCGAGTCAAACAACGCCTATGGACGTTAGCCATCTCCAGGACACCTCCATCAAGACCAGTGCAACAATTTCAAAGGGGGGAAAAGTGTTGTGACTCGCCGATCATTCAAAGTGCCGCTGCGCAATTACGCGCGTCCTCTACGTGCGGCGCAGTCTGCCAGCCATGCAGCAGCTGCGCCACCTAAGCGGCCAGCCGAGCAGCGGCCGCTAGACTGGGACTCAGTGCTTATTCGAATGCTAACGAATACACATGTCAAATTACTCTGTGACTTATGTGTTGTTGTGTCATTGCGAAATATATGTGTTAAACTTGAAGTTTAACACTTACCTCACTAAATGTCAGGCTTAACTAAAATATGTACCTTTGCCAGTCTAGTTGTGATGAAGCAAGCTGGGATCTCTTTACCTCTTGTTTTGCCATCTGCCTCTTTCAATTCATTTTTGACTAATTAACATTATGATACTTAAGTATAATCTGCATTTTCATAAAAGAAAGAGAAAGGTTGGCCTTCAGTCTTAAAGAATGTAGCACCAGGTCTAATTTTGTGCATGTAATAAGTTTCCTAATTTATTTTGACCACTCCTACTTAATATCTTTTGTTATAGGGTGAAATCAGTAATTGTTTCGTGACTTAGATCCTATTGTTGACTTACAAACAAATGTAAATTATGTACCAATTATAAGCATTTGGAACAAGAACTACTAGGATTCTTTAAGTATTTATTTGGCTCTATTTAAAAACATGTTAGCAAAGCCAGCCCTTATATAATTCAAAAGTAATTACCTGATCCGTCAAAAGTATTGTTTGTATAACTATATCTGTTAATTTCATCATTTAAACAAATAATTTGGCTTAACCTTTGTGGTAGAAGAAACTGTTGAAAAGAAGGAATTGAATAAGCTATGTTTTAATTGTAATTTCTGTAACTTAAACAGTGAACAATGTATAGTTTCAGTGCCTATTATTGTAAGGTTATATAAAGGACGGATTTTTGGTCACAAGGCAGTCAGTCTATGGCCGATTTCCAGAGGAAAATTATGTCCTGATTCCTGTAACAACAATGCATCAACTCAACAGTGGACTTAGTGTAACACAAATAGGCTGTGGGTTAAAACAATGACAGTGTCTGTCCAAATTATTTGAGAAATAGTGTCACACATACTGTATTATTCTACAAGAACTGAACTGTATTGTTAAGTATTTACTGCTCATAGATATTCAGCAGCAAACTGTTGTAGCACTATGCTGATGTTTGCCTGCAGAGGCTCAACATACACCAGTAGTGAACTGGCCATATAACTGTGTAATATGGGGGCAGTGGTGGGGTGGGGGGTGTAAACAGTGAAAGTAAAGAACTATGAAACACAACTGTGCAACTGTCATCGACATTATTTACAGTAGTCATTGTTGAACTTCCACCCCCCCCATTTTTCAGCCAGTATAATAATGCAGTACATTGACTCCAAGGACTATCAACGAAGAAACAAAGCAGGCAAATGTCACATAGTAATGTATGTCTGTACAAATAACTCACTACAGTCTGTTGTGTACGAGCATCATTATCTCTGTAGCCTGCTATAATCTACAGCCATTTGAAGCTGTTTGCTGTATTCAAATGTTGGTTCCATCTTAAACTTCTACACCACTCTCTTCCTTCCATTATGTCATATCCTTCATTCTTCTCATGTGTAGATTTCTCCCTCCTCTAACCTGATTCAACACTTCATCATGTTATCCAACCCACCATCTAATCCTCAGCATTCTTCTGCAACATATCCCAAAAGCTTTTATTCTCACATGTACTGTTTTACAACTAATGAAGTCTTACAAAAGTGTGGTATCTTATTTTGAACAACTCTACAATAGTTTGTAAAAGAAAATATGAAGCACAATATAATAAATAGTGATATCCATAGTTATAATACAAGGAAGAAAGAGGATTACCACATAAAATGCAGAAATAAAGAAGCAACCGATCATAATCCATTTTCTGCTGGAAGAATTTTTTACAACCGACTGCCAAATACCATAAAAATGTTAAAAGGAAACATATTTAAAATAAAATTAAAGCAGCTGTTAATTGCTAAATGTTTGTACTCCATCAAGGATTTTTAATGTTGTATGTACTTTATTTCTACTACTAAACTATTATTATTGTTCATGTATGTACTGACTGACTATGTCCACGACTGTAAGAGTTATTATGGACAAATAAACCATCATTATTATTATTATTATTATTATTATTATTATTGATTACAAACGTTACACTTTACTGAAACAACAAACTGGCCTACATGAAGAATGAAAATGGGCACCACCTTAGGAAATGAAGTGGGCAAGTTGATCACAGACATCAAATGACAGTTAATTTGGTCAAAGAGGGCCAAAGCAACAGATTAAGACCATGGCTTTGGCCCTTCTCAAGACTCAGCATATGCTTTTTGTGAACACAACAACTACCCCAGATTATACCATAAGGACATAATAATGTGAAAATAAGGTAACTTGGTATGGAGTTTCAGTGTAAAAAAATAGTGGAGGGCATACCAACAGTACTCACTTTCTGCACAGCATTCTGAATCTGAACTCTAAGAAAGCTTTAAATGTCTTTCACAGACATCTCTCAATTGAAAATTTCAGTGCTTATTTCAATAGATATTTCGAAGTCCCAAGTAGGATGTACCACATTGTACATCAAGAAATGTAGTGAAAAAGAACAACCTCTTTTCCCAACTTCTCATTTAGTCCTGCAAGTATCTGGCACAAATTGCAACTTTGGTCTCCAAATCTTTCTTGATGCCAAATTAGCAGGTTAAATGTCATAGGATATGTTGCTATTTTGTATTACAATTTCATACAACTACGGAAAATTTAGAAGTGCTGTTGGTCTGCAGCATGTCTTTTTCTGAACTTGTTTCACTAAAGAGTAATTTTAATGGTGTGCTTTCATGTGTACATCATAAAGCACATAATTAATAAGTCATGAGAAAACCAGAGAGAACACTAAGAGTAAAATAGAAGCTTACTGCAGCTGAAAAGACACAATCCAAAGGTAACTTAGTACAGTTCTACTTCACAACTGTACTTGATATTGGTCAGTACCCACATAAATCCCATAGCTTTTAATTATCGATCCACAGGCTCCTCATTGTTTCCTGTGCGACCAACTAGTAGAAGTTCTTAGCGTTTGCCCGCACCAATAACATACTGATTTCACTTGCAAAACTAGCAGCAGGAAATTTTTATTAAATATTCCACCATATGCGTTGTTGGCCACAAACCTTAAATTTTCCCACAGCATCGTTAAAATAATTAGTAGGAAAAGTCAAGTCAGAGAAAATAAAAGAGCATACCACTCCCTTACAATACGATCACAGTTTACTAATACTCTGGTGTTCAAATCAAATCAAATCGAGGACACCTTTACTACTGAACCCCATGCTACTACCTCTGCCAGGTAGGCCTCCCCTATTACTCCACTATAACAGTTTGGCATAACATACATCACAGGCAAGGCCAGCAGCACCATACACTTTGGTGGTTGCTCATAAAAGACTGCCAGCAGTGGCCGAACTACTTTTCCATGCCCATCACGAGCACCAACCAGATGCAACGATGCCACATTGCTTGGACAGCCTACAGACAGGGAGCATACAGTCTCCAGATGCAGCAGCCAATTGCATGGATTCAATGTAGTAATCTGAGCAGCAATAAAACCCACAGCCTGCAGTCTTCAGTGTACAGTCTACAGTTGGCAGTCTTCACAAGTGCAGCCTACAGTTGGCAAACACTGTAGTGGGACATATTATCCTGTGCAACTGGAAATGTCACAGCCCCAGCGCAGCAAAATTGCTATGAGATTAGTCACTTTCAATACTAAACAGCTCTTCAGAATCTGAGTTATGCAAATTTAGTCCTTAGTCTGTACAGAATCATTATATAACCAGAGTTGGATGTTCAGGTACCTTTTCTGAGTTACAATAAATAAGTGTTCTTGCACCTAGACTGATTTGTGTAGTGGTCACAGAACTCTTACACTGGCACATTCTGAACTGAGCATCTGCGGTGTGACCAATAATGTTAACAGTCACAACATTTGCTTTGCAACATCCATTTACTTTCACATTTATTCTAATGCTATTATTCAATCAAACAAAATATGTGGTATCAGAGAAAATGGTGAAGTTTTCTGGAAACGTCTGCACCGATGTATGTATTGTAGACTGTTCTGATGAAAAAGCGTTTTGACAGTTATAGACAATGTCTGCTATGTTTTTTGCCAACAGAGACCATTTTAACTCATATCCTTGAGTGGTACTTCTATATCATGTTCAGCATTTTATATACTGAACAGAACATCTCATTCCCCCACACACAGGCAGAAAAGAGTAGACACTTTTTCATGTAATATCAATGTTGGTGAGGCACTTCAAATGAACGTTTAATTACAGGTCATTGGGGGTGGGGCGGAGGGGGCAGTGGGGGGAACAATAAAACAACAATGTCAATTTACATTAAATAAATGTGAATAGTACCAGACATGTTTATCTTAGGAACATACCTAACTACTGAAAATCACAGACGAGACGTCATCACAACAATTTTAAAACTACTCTTTAAAAGACTAGAAGAAAAGTGGAGCATACTGATAATGTACCATGAAACATATTATAGTTTTACCTCTTGTAACAATTGTTTAACAGCTGCAAATTTATCTCCTATGTTCTGCACAATAAAAATCAAGTAGAAATGAAACCAGTTTAGTCATTTGATTTTATTGCCACCTTTTGCAGGTATCATAAGTCTGTATAATACTGCAACGATCCAGACATTTATGCACACAAATATGTATAAACATGTAAACACAGAGAAATATTCAAGTATCTGCATTGGGGAAACCACTCATTTTTTGAAACACTTATTACATCACGTATCACATTGATAAAGATTTGTTACACAGATTCCATCTAGCTGTTAATGAACAGCAACAGAATTAAATACATGCAGTGCATAAAGAATGGAAAAATAATAATTCTGGTTCTTTTTTAACACAGTGTAACTGCTACACTTACCATGGCAGGAACACTTGTCACTAGCAACACAAGACTGGGTAAACATGCTATTTCTTGTACATCTTCTACAAGAAATAACATTTACAAATAAATAAACTGGGCAGAATATGGTCTTTAAGACCATTATGACTCAAAAGTACACTTACTACCGAGTTCTGAGCTATGTACAGTTCATTTTAAACTCACGATAATCTCAATCTCTCTCTCACCACACACACACACACACACACACACACACACACACAACACACACACACACACACGACATATAAATGCAAAACACAAGAATCACATTGAATACAATTTCTGCACTTCTCACAGTATCAACGATTCCTCTCCACATAACGCAGTCTTTCACAAGCGAAAGGAAAATAATATATAGCTACATACACAATCAAATCTGTTATTCCACTGAAGTTCATATAATACATTTAAAACATCTACTGTCACAGCTTAAAAAACACTTCAATTTACAATGTGACTGCCTGACAACTGAGTAAAAATAAAAGGTACTGAAGAAAAAGAAAAATATTTACATCCATTGAGATATCTGCTCGAGGGTACATCTCTCCTCTACAGGAGAGATGTCAGCGCTGCCAACGAGACCCTTGTTTTGAACCACCAAATCTCCCACTACCATTGAATTTGTGAAAGGAATGGCCACCACGGTTCTTGTAATATAATCCCTTGTGATGGTATGGTGGGGGATGAGGATGTGAATGGTGTGGGCGGTAATAGACCTGCGGCCTGAACATGTTACCAGAGTTATTCCAACGAATCTTCTCATTGTGATACTGCTGGAACGAATTGTACTTGGGTCGGGAATTGTGCTGCGAGCTGCTGTTATTGTTGAATTTCATCTTCTTTGCCTGTAAAGATAATGTTTTCTTATTCACTGTTTCAAACATGTTACAAATCTTAGTACAGACAATGAGGACGAAATATAAACAGAAGAAAGAAAATATGAAAATTCAAAACCACAATGTGCTGCTGCATTTCCTTTGTAGGAACACGAAACAGATTATGAGAGAAAGATCTAAACACACAATGGATTTCTTTTTTTACTGGTTGATCATATGAAAGAATAACTACAGAAAAAGTTGTAACAATTGTGAAGTTCACAGGTTAGTAAACATTTTCCCCTGGCACTGTGCAAATTGTTGAGTGATTTCATGTCTCATGATTGACTGTCTTTTAACTGTTACCTCCTAGGCCTATGATCCTCAGTACTAAGAAACTCCTCTCATGCCATTTCATATCCACTCTTCTGTAACCCTATTGACCTTTGCAGTGTTTCCATTTCTACAAACAAATATGCCCTCATACATTTTTTATTCAGGTATGAATCACACATTTATTTCTTCCTTAAATGTGTATAAACCCTAGTCTTAAATTAATGTACTGATTACAACTCACACTGAGCACTATCAGAAACTTGGCTGTCACTGGAAGCCAAGAAATTTATCAACAAACAAACTTACCCTTCCTCTGTCGAGCTCTTCGTCATACAAATTTTCTAAAGACCTCTTGCGTTCCTTATCACGCTCTTTCTCCAGTTCAATGTCCACGTAGCTCCGTTCACCACCCCAACTAGTCACTGCAAGAGAAAGAAACTATATGAACAACATAGAAAATTAAGACAAGAAGGGCACAGTGAAACCAACACTTAACAAAACAACACACCACAGCTTCAATTTGACTTTTTTTGTTTAAAAAATGAAATATTGGGGGGGAGGGAGCAGACAATCTTTACTAAAGTGCCAGGGTTATTTTACATAATGAAAAAACTGGAAGAACAAGCTGCATAAAAAAAAAAAAGAGACTGTATGCTACTTAAGACCAATTTCCCATTTTCTCTGGTCCCCAGAGTGCCTTTCAGGGCCATGCAATTTTGAGAAATACAGTATGTTGCATATCTGTGTAATATAAATTGGGTACTGACTAGAGAAACAAACTTATTATGCAGAATCGTTTGTACACAACATCGGACAGTGTGGCATGTGCAACCCCTACTCAAACAGCAACTTGTCTTCAGTCTAAATCTTTCATTGCTGGAAATATTCATCAAGTGAATACAAAAAGTGAAATTTGCAACTTTGGACTGGTTTTTCCTTGTACTGACATAGAAAGCCTAGAGATTTAAACAATATAGAATGGAAAATACTGATGTACACCAACACTGTGTGTCGTCTCATGTTCAAAGCAATCCTCTAAAGAAGTGTTTAAGAGATCTAAACTTGTGGGGTGTCGGTCCAGCTATTAATCTGCAGAATGTGAAAGCACAATTAGAAAACATATGGTGATTGGTTTGCACTGAACATATTTGTAATTTCTTTAAAATTAAATAATTCTGCAAAGATGTAAATTACTTTGTTCATGAAAATAAAGATTATCTTTGGTCTGCCCACCTCCCCCCACTTTCCTGCAAACCTGAGGGTAGCTCTCATTAAGCAATTTTACAGTGTTACTCAGAGCATTGAATATTAACTAAACTGGTCTTTATGATGATAATGTTTGGTCTGAGGAGCACTCAACTGTGTGGTCATCAGCGCCCGTACATTGTCCCGATCTTTACACAGTCCAATTCTAGCCACATTCATTCACGAATGATGATGATGAAATGACGGGGACAACACAAACACGCAGTCTCCGGGCAGA
Source organism: Schistocerca cancellata (assembly GCF_023864275.1). NCBI lineage: Eukaryota > Metazoa > Arthropoda > Insecta > Orthoptera > Acrididae > Schistocerca > Schistocerca cancellata. The sequence goes on from NC_064628.1 coordinate 383,686,811, forward strand.
GAAAAATCACTAACCTGGCCGGGAATCAGACCCTGGAGCCTGTGATCCAGAGGCAGCAACACTAGCCACTAGACCACGAGCTGCGGACAAACTGGTCTTTATGACTAGATTTTAAACTGCTTGATCATTGTTCATATTTACTATCTGCTATGCTAAAAGCCCTTATAACCAACCACACGACTATTTTTCATGGATAATATAGTTTGGAACAGCCTTGAAATTATGTAATACCAATAATATGTTAAAACCACTGAAATCAGAAGTGACTGGAAGTTTTCAGCATTTACTGGCAAACCAAATAAAACTATAAAACTGTTCAGGTTTTCACAGCCAGTTGCTGACATTTTTGTCTGTTGTTTTTTGCCTTGGCTTCTTGATCTGGCACTTATTTAATGACTTTTCTGACATTTCACCAGAACCAATGGCTCGAAATGTGAAAGATTCATTTCTCATTGCCGGTGAAGCACCAGAAAAATCATTCAGAAAATATAAGTCAAAAATCCAGAGATGAAAGACGACAGGCAACACATCAAGTTAAAACTAATTACATTCAAATGTTCTCTGTGCAACTATAATGTTAATTCCCTAAAACTGTCTTCGCAAAAAAAAAAAGAGCAACTGACTCACAGAAGTAAAAGAATCACATGGACGTAAATGATGTAATAATGCCAACTGCAACCAGAGGTTACACTAGTAGCAGTGAAGATACATCATCCGAATATTCTTCATTTCCACCACAGTGTACAATGGAGGATGTGCAGTAAAACCCCTTCTTAAACTGTAGACTCAAATATTTTTCCTTACATGGGGGTGTGCCACGAGTACATACAAGGAATGACCCAGAATCATAATTCAAGCAAGTTTAGATAACATACCGTATTTACTCGAATCTAAGCCGCACCTGAAAAATGAGACTCGAAATCAAGGAAAAAAAATTTTCCCGAATCTAAGCCGCACCTAAAATATGAGACTCGAAATTCAAGGGGAGAGTAAAGTTTTAGGCCGCACCTCCAAATCGAAACAAAGTTGGTCCATTGTAATATGAGACACAATTTAGGTCGAATGAATGACGATACAGTTACAGTAGTTTGGTTCGCGTAGTAAGCTTAGCAGTTAGGCTTTACCAGGTAGCCATTGCTATGCGTCAGGCGCTCTGTCCGTATTTATACGGGTACCCTTCCTTTTTCACGTGCTTCGTCTGGTTTGGATCGATTGCTTATTTTTCTTTGATCTGATAAGTGCCGTTCTCTTTGTTATAGGTGTTTACGTCACTCTAAGCTGAAAATGCATTACTGTACTGTGTCATGCACTGTTTGTCGCATTCTGATAATAATCAGTGTTTACGGCCTGTCGCCGGTCGCGGCGTGGCTTGCTTTTGTGCGCGCTACCGCCGCTTACAATTAAAAAAAGAAAAAGAGAGGAATCGTCTCATTAGCGAAACAATGGCAAGAGACTGCTATTTGTTGTTACTAACACTGCTGCTTTCTTTGGCGATGATCAACAAGAACCAAATAATAGACTGCGTATGATAGAAGATGTTCTGAACGAGAGTTTAGCGAAAATTTTTCTTTGTTTGAAAATCTTTGCAGACGTCTCTTTAGTACATAACATTCTGCACAGAAATTAGTCATCTTAGATTTAAAAATCTAGTCAATTGACGTGCTTCATTTCTGACTGTATCACTATTAGGCACAAGAATAATACGAATATAAACATGAAATGATATGTGTATTCTTCAGCGTTTGCTATTGTCTCACTCTAGTTTCGTAGTTTATTAAGCAGACAGGATTTAAATGAGATAGCAGCAAACACGAAAGAATGCATGGCAAAATGTTTATATACGTATTATTCTTATGGTGAAGAGAATACTGCATGTGATTCACGATTCATAAAAGTTCCTATTAGCAACCATCTCTTCTCATAGGTAGAAAAAATTGAAAACGTTGAGTTGGCCATATTGACAAACATCCCAAACAGTCTTGCCAGTCGGATTTTCGTAGTACAGTACATTGAAATGTTGCTACATTCGAAGACGAACAATACGGAATTTGTATTTACTTCATTGGATAATTATGAAAATGCAGTGGTCGAAACTCGGGGCGGAGAAAAAATTTCGTCTTCCACCGTTTCTTTTTTTTCTTTTTTTTTTTTAATTTATTTACTGACGCAGAGGTTTTGGCGCCAGTATTTATCTTTGTGCCTGAAAAGCATGCATGTGAATCGCTACATATGTTCGACGGCAGAAGTTAGGTGTGGCGGCACCTACCAACATTTTTCAGAACTTCTGCTTACTTTGCAGTCGATTCTAAGCCGCAGGCGGTTTTTTGGATTACAAAAACCGGAAAAAAAGTGTGGCTTAGATTCGAGTAAATACGGTAGGTGATATTTAATTACAAAATTATCAATATCCTGTGCTAAAAACTTAACCCGTCAAAAAATGAAACTGACTTCCACAAAATTGCTATTTTTTATTGGCTTTAACACTGTATATTATGCCCAGGTCCAGAGCTGCAGTTGACATCCACAGTTCGGAGGAGGGAACACAATGTTTACAACCCTCAGAAATAACATTTTATGTCCTGGACTCGAAAAATAAATAAAATTTCTTTGCTATGTAAAAGCTATCAGTCAACAATAATTACAATTTTCTGCACCCATCTTGGCATCTAAAAACCTGAAAAATTGTGATAAAGATTTCTGATACCAACCAAGGGTTACAAAGTTTCTTTACGCGTTTTTGAAACACCTGGAAACTTTAAATTTTCCTATTTTAAGTGAAACCAACTTTTCACTTTCATCCATATTTACACACTCTAAAGTCATCATCCATCCTTTCCTTTTTTTTACCTGCAGCATATTTTCGTTTAACGAAATATGATTTTGCAGCAAGTAAATTACGAAAGTTGTCATTTGTATGAATCAATAAAGGATGCCACTTTCATGCATTGAAAATACCTCTGGGCTCATAACATCTACATCCACACAACTTATCTACAACTCACACCAAAGTGCTTGGCAGAGGGTTCACTGAAACACTTTCACACTATTTCTCTACTGTGCCACTTTCAAACAGCATGCAGGAAAAATGAACACTCAAATCTCTCCATGCAAGCTACAATTTCTGTTATTTTATTACAACTATCGTCTGATCAATTTTCTCTACATAGGTGAGTGTCAACAGAATTTTTTCACATTTGGAAGAGACTGAAATTTCATGAAAAGATCTTGTTGCAGTGAGAAAATGCCTTTGGTTTAAAGAGTGCCACCACAACTCTCATATCTTATCTGTGATACTATCTCCCCTATTTCGGAATAGCACAAAACAAGAAGCCCTTCTCTAAACGTTCTTTGATGTTCTCTATCAACCCTGTCTGGTAAGGATCCCATGTGCAACAGTACTCTAGAAGTGGATGGACAACTGTAGTTGTAGGCAGCCTCTTCAGTAGATTTGCTGCACCTTTTAAGTGTTCCACAAATAAAGTACCGTCTATGGTTTGCCTTCCCCACAATATTATGTACGTGATCACTCCAATTTAAGCTATTTGTAACTGTTGTCACTGGGTATTTAGTTAAATTCTAGCCTTTGATTTATTATTTATAACTGAAATTCATGGATTCCTTTTACAACTCACATGGATGACCTGACATCTTCCATTATTTAGTGTTAATTGCTGCTTTATACACCATTCAAATATCTTGTCCATTGAGTTTGATACCCCCCATAAACCATGGACCTTGCCATTGGTGGGGAGGCTTGCATGCCTCAGCGATACAGGTGCAACCACAACGGAGGGGTATCTGTTGAGAGGCCAGACAAACGTGTGGTTCCTGAAGAGAGGCAACAGCCTTTTCAGTAGCTGCAGGGGCAACAGTCTGGATGATTGACTGATCTGGCCTTGCAACACTAACCAAAACTGCCTTGCTGTGCTGGTACTGCGAACGGCTGAAAGCAAGGAGAAACTACAGCCGTAATTTTTCCCGAGGGCATGCAGCTTTACTGTATGAGAAAGAAAACTGGCGTTCTACGGATCGGAGTGTGCAATGTCAGATTCCTTAATCGGGCAGGTAGGTTAGAAAATTTAAAAAGGCAAATGGATAGGTTGAAGTTAGATATAGTGGGAATTAGTGAAGTTCGGTGGCAGGAGGAACAAGACTTTTGGTCAGGTGAATACAGGGTTATAAATACAAAATCAAATAGGGGTAATGCAGGAGTAGGTTTAATAATGGGGAAAAAAAAAATTAGGAGTGCAGATAAGCTACTACCAACAGCATAGTGAACGCATTATTGTGGCCAAGATAGACACGAAGCCCATGCCTACTACAGTAGTACAAGTTTATATGCCAACTAGGGCTGCAGATGATGAAGAAATTGATAAAATGTATGATGAGATAAAAGAAATTATTCAGGTAGTGGAGGGAGACGAAAATTTAATAGTCATGGGTGACTGGAATTCGAGAGAAAGAAAAGGGAGAGATGGAAACATAGTGGGTGAATATGGATTGGGGGACAGAAATGAAAGAGGAAGCCGTCTCATGGAATTTTGCACAGAGAATAACTTAATCATAGTTAACACTTGGTTTAAGAATCATGAAAGAAGGTTGTATACATGGAAGAATCCTGAAGATACTAGAAGGTATCAGATAGATTATATAATGGTAAGTCAGAGATTTAGGAACCAGGTTTTAAATTGTAAGACATTTCCAGGGGCAGATGTGGACTCTGACCACAATCTATTGGTTATGAACTGTAGATTAAAACTGAAGAAACTGTAAAAAGGTGGGAATTTAAGGAAATGGGACCTGGATAAACTGAAAGAACCAGTGGTTGTACAGAGTTTCAGGGAGAGCATAAGGGAATAATTGACAGGAATGGGGGAAAGAAATACAGTAGAAGAGGAATGGGTAGCTTTGAGGGATGAAGTAGTGAAGGCAGCAGAGGATCAAGTAGGTAAAAAGACGAGAGCTAGGAGAAATCCTTGAGTAACAGAAGAAATATTGAATTTAATTGATGAAAGGAGAAAATATAAAAACGCAGTAAATGAAACAGGCAAAAAGGTATACAAACGTCTCAAAAATGAGATCGACAGGAAGTGTAAAATGGCTCAGCAGGGATGGCTAGAGGACAAATGTAAGGATGTAGAGGCTTATCTCATGAGGGGTAAGATAGATACTGCCTACAGGAAAATTAAAGAGACCTATGGAGAAATAAGAACCACTTGTATGAATATCAAGAGCTCAGATGGAAACCCAGTTCTAAGCAAAGAAGGGAAAGCAGAAAGGTGGAAGGAGTACATAGAGGGCCTATACAAGGGCGATGTACTTGAGGACAATATTATGGAAATGGAAGAGGATGTAGATGAAGATGAAATGGGAGATACGATACTGCGTGAAGAGTTTGACAGAGCACTGAAAGACCAAGTCGAAACAAGGCCCCGGGAGTAGACAACATTCCATTAGAACTACTGACGGCCTTGGGAGAGCCAGTCCTGACAAAACTCTACCACCTGGTGAACAAGATGTATGAGACAGGCGAAATACCCTCAGACTTGAAAAAGAATATAATAATTCCAATCCCAAAGAAAGCAGGTGTTGACAGATGTGAAAATTACCGAACTATCAGTTTAATAAGTCACAGCTGCAAAATACTAACGCGAATTTTTTACAGACGAATGGAAAAACTAGTAGAAGCCGACCTCGGGGAAGATCAGTTTGGATTCCGCAGAAAAGTTGGAACACATGAGGCAATACTGACTCTACGACTTATCTTAGAAAATAGATTAAGGAAAGGCAAACCTACATTTATAGACTTAGAGAAAGCTTTTGACAATGTTGACTGGAATACTCTCTTTAAAATTCTAAAGGTGGCAGGGGTAAAATACAGGGAGCAAAAGGCTATTTACAATTTGTACGGAAAGCAGATGGCAGTTATAAGAGTCGAGGGGCATGAAAAGGAAGCAGCGGTTGGGATGGGAGTGAGACAGGGTTGTAGCCTCTCCCCAATGTTATTCAATCTGTATATTGAGCAAGCACTAAAGGAAACAAAAGTAAAATTCGGAGTATGTATTAAAGCCCACGGAGAAGAAATAAAAACGTTGAGGTTCGCCGATGACATTGTAATACTGTCAGAGACAGCAAAGGACTTGGAAGAGCTGTTGAACGGAATGGACAGTGTCTTGAAAGGAAGTATAAGATGAACATCAATAAAAGCAAAACGAGGATAATGGAATGTAGTCGAATTAAGTCGGATGATGCTGAGGGAATTAGATTAGGAAATGACACACTTAAAGTAGTAAAGGAGTTTTGCTATTTGGGGAGCAAAATAACTGACATTGGTTGAAGTAGAGAGGATATAAAATGTAGACTGGCAATGGCAAGGAAAGCATTTCTGAAGAAGAGAAATTTGTTAACATCGAGTATAGATTTAAGTGTCAGGAAGTCGTTTCTGAAAGTATTTGTATGGAGTGTAGCCATGTATGGAAGTGAAACATGGACGATAAATAGTTTGGACAAGAAGAGAATCGAATCTTTCGAAATGTGGTGCTACAGAAGTATGCTGAAGATTAGATGGGTAGATCACATAACTAATGAGGAGGTATTGAATAGAATTGGGGAGAAGAGAAGTTTGTGGCACAACTTGACAAGAAGAAGGGACCGGTTGGTAGGATATGTTCTGAGGCATCAAGGGATCACAAATTTAGCATTGGAGGGCAGCGTGGAGGGTAAAAATCGTAGAGGGAGACCAAGAGATGAATACACTAAGCAGATTCAGAAGGATGTAGGTTGCAGTAAGTACGGGGAGATGAAGCTTGCACAGGATAGAGTAGCATGGTGAGCTGCATCAAAGCAGTCTCAGGACTGAAGACAACAACAACAACATTGATTTTGATGTTATGATGTCTTTACTAGATGGTAAATGGCAGCACCATCAGCAAACAATCTTAAGAGGGTTGCTCAAAATGTCTCCTAAATCATTTATAAAAATTAGGAACAGCAGAGTGCCTGTAACACCTCCTTGGGGAATATCAGATATCACTTCTGGTAGGATTATCAACAATGTAAGATACGTTACTACTTACCACAAAGATAACAAGTTGCAGACAGACACAATTAAAGCGAAACTTACACTTAAGTTTTCAGTGTCAGCCTTCGTCAGGAAAAGAGAAATGCATGCCATTCATTCACACAAGCAAGCACATCTCACACACATGACTGCGAACTCTGACTGCATGCTGCCTGTGTGTTAATAGATCGTTTTCTTCAAGGCAGTTCTTAATGTTTATCTGCAGAGTATGTTCCAAAATCTCACTGAAATTGACATCAGTGAAACAGGTCTATAATTCAGTGGATTACTCTTCTTTCCTTCCTTCAGTATCAGTGTGACCTGTGTAATTTTCCAGTCTTTATGTACAGATTTTTCATAGAGCACGTGACTGTATATGATTGCTAGATACGGAACAATTATATCAGTGTATCCTGAAAAGTTAGTTAGAAATCGTCCGTTAGCCATGTAGCTGTCCTCCAAGCTTTGAGTGAGCAAGGAGTGGGAGCAGCATACATTGAAGTGCTCAGGAAAATCTACGAGAATTCTTCAGCTTATGTTAACATCGGCGAATCAACTCAAGAATTCCGCATAATGAGGGGTGTCAAGCAAGGCGATCCCATCTCCCCAAAACTGTTCTCTGCTGTATTGGAAATGGCTATGTCAAAGCTGAGCTGGGAAGGTAAGGGAATTAGAATTAATGGAAGAAGGCTTACCAACTTGAGATTTGCTGATGATATTGCCTTACTGGCCAAAGACTTCGCAGAGCTCCAAAACTTAGTTACAGATCTTGCATCGGAATGTCAGCTGGTTGGCTTGAACATGAACCTTTCCAAAACAAAAGTAATATCCAACAAATGGGTCCCAGCTGGAGATGTGAAAGTCAAGGACAGTCTACTAGAAGAGGTCAGTGAATATGTCTACCTTGGCCAGATTATAAATATGAAGGGAGACATAAGACCAGAAATCTATCGACGCATCAAGCTTGGTTGGCAAGCATTTGGGAAGAATTCAGAAGTATTCAGATCAAAAATGCCAGTAAATCTGAAGAAAGCAGTATTTGATCAATGCATTCTTCCTGTGATGACGTACGGATGCGAGACATGGACACTGAACTCATTCACAAAAGGGAAACTTAGGACAGCACAGAGAGCTATGGAGAGATCAATGCTGGGCTATACAAGAAAGGACAGGAAAAGGGCAGATGACATCCGGTCTGTGACGAAGGTTAATGACATCTTAGAGAGAGTAGGTTCCTTGAAATGGCAGTGGGCTGGCCACGTCGCAAGAAGAAAAGACAACAGATGGACGAAGCTAGTACTGGAGTGGAGTCCGAGAGAGCACCGGAGGCCTAGAGGAAGGCCACCAGACAGATGGGACAAAGACATCAAGAAGATCGCTGGTAACACCTGGCAGAGAACTGCCCAAGACCGTCCCACTTGGAGAAGACTTCTGAAAGCCTACCTGAATCCACGACTCGAAGAGGCCACATCATTCAATGATTGAATTGGCTGATGATGATGATGATCCTGAAAAGTATCTAACTAGCACACAATCTGGTCCGGAAGACTTGATTTGAGTTGCTTTGCTACACCAAGGATATCTACTTCCAAGTTACCTCGTGTGGGCAGCAGTTCTTGACAGGAATTCTGGATTATTTATTTCTTCTCCTTCAGTGAAGCAATTTAAAAAACTATTTAGCAACTCTGCTTTAGTGGCACTGTCATCAGCAACACTACCATCGGTTTCATGCAGTGAAGGTATTGAATGTCTTGCCACTGGTGTACTTCATGTACAGCCAGAATTTCTCTGGATTTTCTGCTACATTTTGGGACAGAGTTTCAAGTGGGAAACTGTCAGAAGCACATCACACTGAAATCTAAACTAATTTCGAACTTCCCTTGAACTTCATTAGTGAGTTTGCATTCATTTAAATTTTGCATGGCCTTTTTTTCTGTAACAATGTTTTGATCTGTTTTATGTACTGCGGGGTAATAATTCCGACAATGTTTTGTGTTCTGTGGGGTAATAATTCTGACAATGTTTTGTGTTCTGTGGGGCAATAATTCTCTCTTATTAATTTATTTGGTATAAATCTTTCAGTTCTTGTCAATGCTATTCCTCTGAATTTGAGACGTATCTGGTGTATGCTTCCAAAGTTGGTTCATAAGGTATATCGACTGCCTCTTATGAAGGTGCCAAGTGAATTTTTAAACGATTTTTAAAACAGATATATTTTGCATTTATTTTTGCTGAGGTTTGCTGCAACAATATTGTGGTCTCTAACCCCTGTATCCATCATGATACTCCCTATTTGTTGCTAAGAGGTGAAGTATATTTTTGCAACCATATCCTTCGAAATCATCTTTGCCTCCTGCCAGCGGAAAGGTTTTGCCGCAGGTAGGTTCCAACACCCAATCCAACAAGAGGGCATGCGTAGATAGTCCTCCTGACTCAGGAATGACATCTGAGAGTATCATGACAAGTAACAGAACACATGCTGGCGGTCAGAATGTGTTTTTAGTCATTACAAGGAAAGAGGGCAGCTTCAAGAAAGTTTCCCCTTCTTATATTCACAAAGGGCTCGAGGGCATTGCTGGCAGTTTGAAATCTGTTACGTGATTGTGTAATGGGACGCTGTTGGTGGAACCCCCTAGTTCCCAACAAGCTAAAAATCTACAGTCAAGCGGGCACTGGAGTAGATGAGATGCTCTTCCTGCACTAAATTTCTTGCCTGTTCCGATTCACTAAGTGCCCTTCACTCATTGCAATGTTTGTGCCCAGCAGATAAAATAGTCCAGACCATCCAGGATGCCCTCCTCCAACTACAATGACTGGGGAAGGAGGTGACTTTCTGCTGGGTTCCAGGGCACGTCGGCATTGCCGGGAACGAAAGGGCAGGTCTTGCAGCCTAGGAGGCGTGGCTCAATCTGCAAGTATTTCAGTGTGCCATCCCCCTGCACACACTCACTGTTGAGCTCACGAGTCATGCGTCAGTGGGAGGATGAGTGGCTGGAAATGACTGACAATAAGCTCCGTTTGGTCAAGCCCAAAACGTGTGTGTGGTGTACTTCCTTCCAACGATGCAGACAGGACGATGTTCTCCTCACTCGGCTTCGGACAGGCCACAGTCCTATGACGCACGGCTTCCTGCACTGGCGAAAGGACCCTCCAATCTGTGGTACTTGTGGTGTCCAGGTCACTATGCGCCATGTTTTATTGGATTGCGTTTTATTTTCTGACCAGTGGGCCGTGGCTGTCTTGCCGGCGGATCTGTCACCTCTTTTAGGAAATACTCAAATGAATGTGGATAAAGTTTTAAAGTTCAGCGACTTGTCCAACTTTTTACGGAGATTTCAGGGAGAGGGTCTTAATTTGTTCACAGGGTGGCTGGCTCACCCTTATTTTACGTAAGTGGCCAGCCAGTGACAATTTCTTGTGGCATCCTTGACACTCCTTTCTAGTTTTCCTTACGTTTCATTTTCTTGTACAGCATTTTTCATCTTTCCCCACTTTCTTTGTGTGTATGCTTCCATTTTACTAAATTTGGACACATTCGTTTCTTTTAATGTGTGTCAGAGTGCTGATGATCTCAACACTGAGCACCCATAAGCCGCAACACACACACACACACACACACACACACACACACACACACACACAAACTACACTACACTACACGTGGGCTCCTGAACTAACTGTTCAAACAAGTTTTGAACTAAGCATTTAGTATAATTTTGGACAATGTTTTATACCTATCACCAGCTTTGAACACACATTTTCATCAACATATCTAAGGTACCACCAACTATAACTATCAGTGGGCTATCTATCCGAGACGATACTCAAGTTTTCTATGAACCTTTCAGCAACTATATCATTTGAGTAAAGGGGTTTGGTAAAAGGAATTAATTATCAATTTATTCCAACTGTTAAATATAATCTCTGCGCATACTAACTCAGAGGACCTATTTACTTCAATTCTGCTACCCGATCAACTACTGCTAACAGCAACAGACATGCTGCTACCAAACGCATCTAATCTATACAGTCTGAAACTGTTAGATACTTCGTAAAAATTTCAACTGCCCTTTCCTCCTGTTTTAGCCAGTTTTCGGTACCAAAAATGATTTGAGATTCAGTGTTTTATATTAGCGCTTGCTGCTCTGGTTCTTCCCTTTGGAACTGAAACTTTCTAACCTAAAAAAACTGCCCAGTCCACTCCACGCAGCATCCACCACAAACACCTTCTGTGTGTAACGGACCCCTGACCCATTAAGCGGAAGCCAATATCCCACCACCCTCTGGCTCAAGTCAAGGATCTTAGCCTACATGGTTGCAGAGCAGCCTGAGCCTCTGATTCAGACTCTCCACTTCACTTCACTATGTAGAAAAGGTCTGCAAATATAAACAATCTTGTCAATGATGCTAGAGATCATGAGCTCTGTCTTCAGCTTGTGACCAAGACTGGCAGTCACCACCATTTGAGACAGCTGCCTGAATCCAGAGAGAATCTCTTCCAATCCAAAGCGGCACACATCATTAGTATCAACATGAGACACCATCTGCAAGTGGCTGCACCCTGTGCTCTTCATGGCATCCAAGAAGACCCATTTCACATGTGAGATGACTCTCGCAGGTATGTACACAGAGTGCTTACTGGACTTCTGCCTCTCTTTGGTGGCCAAATTCGTAAGAGCACCATTACGCACCTATGTTTGAGGCTTCTTGTGAAACAGGACAAGCGAATGCATCTGACCCACAAACTTTTTCTGTCACAGATAGCACCTGAAAGCTCTGTCAGTCGAACAGGGAAGGCCTTACTATTGACCCCATCTCTACCCAAAAGTCTTTGCTGTCTGCCACACCTTTGAACCGTTTCCCACTTAACCACAGTTGAGGGGTCAAACTCAGTGCATGCAGTAGCACTTTAGGCTGCAGTAGTGGGCTGATCGGGAGGCCCTGTATCAGTTGTGGCAATGTAATGTTCTTACATATAGTTTACTCTTTCTATGACCACCTCACTTTCTCAACTTACACTTTTTGAAATGACAGATTATGACTTATTTAAAATGATCTCACCAGCCATGCCAAGCAATGCAATTAAATTTTCCAACACTGAACTTCAGGATGATTTCACAAGCCATCTCTTGCAGTATATTTCTGCTGATAGGAATGCTGATTTTTTTTATTCCTTTAAACCACTTTAAAGGAATATTTGCCATATTACCGAATGTAGACATATAAATGTTGTTCCTCTTAAATCCACAAAAATTGTTGGCTTGGGCATTTAAGAACACTTTCTTATTTCTGTGTGTGCCACACACCTAGATGGTGCTAGATCTTATTTCTTTGACTTGTTGGAAGGTTTTACATTACAATTATCACAAAAATCGCAGATGATAGTCAGCCTTCGCTGAACTGTAATCTCTATATGCTGGTACGCCATAACTTGACAAAAGTAAAACTGATAACTTTAACACTTCAATAAACAAACAATTACACTTTTCATCTTTGTAGACTCCAAGATTGACATCAGATTATGTGACCCAAGTCATTAGGCAGGGCAGAAATCTATTTCAGATTTGTTTAACATATCTGCCAGATTACTACAAGAGAAGTAGAGTTATTAACTATGATCTAGGTATGTTTCAATCAATTGAATGATTTATCATTTACTGTGTCACATGACAAAGAATACAATCTGTGTGAAAGTGAAAGAAATTGGAAACTCAGTAACATGTTAGGAATTGCATAAAAACTGGATTTTAATGTGAAATTAATTTTAATTTGCAGAATGTTTCCATGTTTATTCCTTAAAAGACTACTACTTATAGTGTGATTTGTTAAAAGTGAGGAGGAAAACCACCAGTCTTATAGCATTATCACCAGGAAAAACACTGGTTTTATAGGAGTTTCACCAGAAATAACAGAAACATTCATTAAAAGTGGGATTTCCTTAAAGCAAATTCATTAATTCAGGGTTTTACTGTATTCCTGTACAGTCTCTTGGTGCCAACTGACTGATTTCACCCACTGCTGAGCGCATAGCCTCCATTAAAGATGTTGAAAATATTCTAATTTGCTCAGCCTCCTCCCTCATCAAATGCCAGTAGTTTGAATTGGGCGCCAGAACCTGTTACAGCTCATACCATCTCTTGTGCTCATTCTAGCCATGTTTCATACAACTAAATGCAATTTTATACACGTAACATGGAAAAAGAGCTTACCTTGTGCTCCCGCATAGCCTTGGTGTGACAAGTGCTTCAGTTTGCCAGTGATTTCTGTTCTGGCAGCACCATCCCACATCTGACTTGGTCCTTTTCCACTGTTACTTGGCCTGCTATCACCATCAGATCGTTCATCTCTTGGCATCCGAACGACAACAGTGTGAGGAATTCGTGATCGATGAATAGGGGATGCTCTATCATCTCCATTGGCTACTTCCTTGCCAACTATGGATCTGACTTCATCTCGATGTAGTCTCGTGCTGTCATCATTGTTGTTCCGACTGCCATTACAATGACGATCTGACCTATAAACAATTATACGTTGAGTGTTTCCCTCATGTTCAACAAATGTCTCTAAAGTTTCATGAACTTAATATTTCCTTCGTAAACACTTTCTCTCCCTGTGTGTGTGTGTGTGTGTGTGTGTGTGTGTGTGTGTGTGGGCGCGCGCGCGCACCTGCCACCTCATCCAAATATAACGATTGTCGTCGTATATTATTTTTTTACATAAGTCAAGCACTTATTTGGACTGGTGTACAAGGTATAGTTGCACGGCCATCTACTTGTCCTACATAAGTAGGATTTAAGAAAATCCTAATCACACTTTTACATAGACAAAAATCTACTTACCAAGCTGTGGCAGAACAAAGACATAACATATGGTTATAACTATAACCTCCTTTTACACGCATGTTCTGCTGCTGCTGCTTGGTGAGCAGATTTTTTATCTATCCAATTAGCTTACCTCATCAAAAATTGATTGTTTTTGTTGTTACATTTAACGTTTTTACTACAGTTGGATTTAAGGCACCCCACTGCATGATCATTGGCATATTTCGGCAGGGAACATCCTGCTTCGGTGTCACACTGTGAACCGCTCTGGTTGAATAGACAAAATAAAACTTACAAGTAATTGAAAAGTTTTATATCTAAAAAATAATGAGCCATGTACAACCGGCTGTAAACCAGTTCGGAGATTACAGCTAAGTCAAAATTACCAAGTTAGAAAACATTTTCATTTTCATTTTCATTGCTCCACTAGAGGAGATTGCAGTAGCTAATGCACTACTCAATAAATCTTTATGAGTGACCTATTATACTTAAAACTTAAAGAGTATATTTTCGAAAATTACTTAAAATTCCTCACTTTCAGACAGTCTGTCATTAGCTGCTCCAAAAAACAATGAAGGAAATATTTGTAACATTTCGTAACTTGTCTTTCAGAAGACCTGTAGGTCTAAGAAGTAAATGTATAACCATGATTAACAGAAACATGCTAAAATGAGTAGACAAAGTCTGAGGACATCACCACAGATCTAATCACCAACCAGGAGGGGGGCCACAGGGAGGCCGGGGAATGCAGCAACGCAAACGCAATTTGGTGCGTGGTTGCGTAAATTCCAGTATGAACGTCAATGAGTTAGAACATAAAATGGAGGTACACCTGAGTCTAACAAAGAGTTTACAATGCCAACTGATTCATCAATCATACGTGGCATGAGCAATAACTTCAGGATGGTGTTTACAGATAATCTATTTGATGTGTGTGGCTGTGGCTTACAAATTATTTTACACCTGACACTAAATTATTGCGTTCCTTAAAGTAGAATTACAATTACTATGCAAGATTTTAACTTGCATTCAATAAATATGTCTCTCTGAAAACGTAAAAATTTCGTATCACATATAACCATTTTATTCACATTGTTTCACACATTAAGATAAACAGTACTGACACTGACAAAAAGTCCTCTCTCTCCCCCCGCCCCCCCCCCTTCTATATCTATCAGTTAGAACTGTAGTCAAAGAACAGAAAACAAACAAAAAGTAAATTATAAGAATAAAATATTAATCATTATTAAGTAAAATATAAAAATACTACGGATACTTCACACATCCAACAAGCTTAAATGCTGGGATATGTCGTAGCATCTTGGAAAGATATATTCACATTCCAAAAAAATTAAGAACAATACAAAGCCTTTTAAGAAATTTGACAGGTATACGAGTGTGGCAGATCCTGTATCTAAAATACACTACAAATCTCAAGCCAAAGTTAAACACCTTCATTCCCTCGACCCAAGATATTTATTCTCCCAAAACAAAAATAGAAACTCTCTCAAAATGTGTTGCATTTTTTATCACCGTGAAAATCCTGTAGACACTAGCTGCCATTTTTTAGTGCAAGGCACAGCTGAATACACAGCCCTCAAAACAAAAGGTGAACTAAAATTAGGTTAATTTGTCTCGGAGGAGAGAAGGGGGTACAATCAATCAAATTGTCTGTTTCATCTACCAAAGGTCAGTCTTTCACGCATCCAGCAACTTTTCTTTAGTACTGTTCTCCAGAACAGTAACATTAACTTGAGGTGTTGATACAATGAATCACAGCACATTTTTCACAAACATATGGTGATTGAGGGCTGCATCAGATATCTTGTTGCTGTGGATCCAGTGCAAAGTAGAATCGGGTCCATTTAAACCTTGAAACTTCCTGACAGATTAAAACAGTGTGCCCGACCGAGACTCGAACTCGGGACCTTTGCCTTTCGCGGGCAAGTGCTCTACCATCTAAGCTACCGAAGCACGACTCACGCCCGGTACTCACAGCTTTACTTCTGCTAGTACCTCGTCTCCTACCTTCCAAACTTTACAGAAGCTCTCCTGCGAACCTTGCAGATGTTTCTCATTCTGGAAACATCCCCTAGGCTGTGGCTAAGCCATGTCTCCACAATATCCTTTCTTTCAGGAGTGCTTGTTCTGCAAGGTTCACAGGAGAGCTTCTGTAAAGTTTGGAAGGTAGGAGACAAGGTACTGGCAGAAGTAAAGCTGTGAGTACTGGGCGTGAGTCGTGCCTCGGTAGCTCAGATGGTAGAGCATTTGCCCGCGAAAGGCAAAGGTCCCGAGTTCGAGTCTTGGTCGAGCACACAGTTTTAATCTGCCAGGAAGTTTCATATCAGCGCACACTCTGCTGCAGAGTGAAAATCTCATTCATTTAAACCTTGCTTTTGGTGAGTGAAGAGTCTGTCATGGACCGACTTCTCGGCTTCGTACATATGCTGTGTATTGTCTGGGGTAGGTGAACTACAATGTATGGCCATACCTCTCTTGCCTCAGAGTAACAAGGACCATAGGTAGAAGTTCAAGACAAAAGCTTTTTGAAAATGGGGTCAGACTATTGACATGTTTTGTATTGCATGACAGACATCCAATAATATACTCCTGACACTTTCTCCTTCTTTATCTCCCCTCATCCTCACAACAGGCTACTTCCTGTCAATCTGAGGTCTGAATTACTTGTTCCCCCTTTCTAACCTTCCTCAACCTAGGATCCTTTTCTTCCACAGTTAGGAACTAGATGTTCTAAAGGCTAGGTATAGGTACTCTTTCACCTCCTTAAAGTAAGCACTGACCAGTCATTCTGTCTCCTAACAATTTACAGTTTCCTCAGTTAATTTTTCTTTTGATACAATACCAATCCAACAATAGAACTGCACTCCAATAACTTCCATAATTCAATACCATCAATGGAAAATCATTGAAGATAGAATATTTGAAGTACTTACTGAGTAGGCACAGATACAGGCCGCTGGGGCTGCTGCGGTGGCCCCGGAGTCGAGTCCTTGGCAGAGGAAAGAGATGACACGCACCACGTTGTGGTTGCAGCTGCTATGGGAGCAGATGTGGCAGGGGGTGGAGGGGGCTTCGTGCAGATGCCCTGCTCCGTCACTTGCCAACCTGCGCGGGGGATTTGTAACGTACGTCTGGGGCTGGGAGCGGGTATAGGGGTGGAAGTCGCGACTGTGACAGGGGGCGGAGGTGGTGTCGGGCTGTTGGAGGGGGGGCTGGGGACCGAACTGTCATCACCAGGACCACCGGAGCTGGAGTCTCTGGCTGCTCCATCTCCCTCCGGCTCGGAATCTGTACCGGTGGAGTCACCGGGATCGTATGGAACCAAGCTCTGTGGCAGTGGTGACGAGTGTACCCTGTACAAAAAGGATACCGTGAATGTTTATTTTTAATAAATTATCACCACCTGTCATTGACTAAGCTGTTGTTAAGTGTGGTATATGTCTACGAACACACTAAACAGATGTGGCTATCAATCTAGTGTCAAAGTGCCCAAATTAATGGAACAGTATGTTCTAAAAGACATGGTGAATGCCTTCCCAAAAGTTTTCACTATAATTGCTGAGAAACAGCAGTCCTCTCAATTGCACTTGTCTTGTCTCCTCCAAATTGATTTTCAGTACAGGCAAAGACTTCTGCACTGACTTATCAGATGGCTGCTACAGCCTCATTAACTATTTTCCCCAGATGTGGCAGTGTTCGGTTACAGAGGGACTGAAGTGCTTGGTGAGGTTTGAGTCAGAGTATGTATATTCTCCAAAAAGAGGGGCCATTGTATTTCACAAAGCTGTGTGTTGCCTACTAATTATTTCTTTTATGCGTTACAAAAAACAAAAAAGGAATATAAATTGTAACGCTTGATTCAAATGCAGAATACAGACAACGACATTAAGGAAAAAAGATTTAGTGATCTTATTTCAGAGACTTCCATGATGATAAGTGGCATATGCAAACCACTTGACCTAAATATAACTATGAGTCAAACAGACTCCAGCATGAACAATACACAATAGAAAGGAAAGCTAAAAGTAGTTGATGTTGTAAGCATACACTATATAAGTTTTGTTCTCTTGACAAAACTCTGTTGTGAAATGAAAACTACATCTATTTACGCAGTTAATTTCCACATTTACTAAAAACGACACACAGTAATGAATACTTGTTTACAAATGAAACAAAATGTATTGCCAATTGAGTGATTATTTCTGGATACATACCTTTCTTTCAAGGATGATGGAGCTGGACTAGATACATTATTTATGGCAATGGGGGCTTCCGTTTTTGTGACTTTCACAGGGCTTTTAACAGGGGACAGTTTGCTTGTAACAGGGGCTGCTGGCTTGTGGTTATTTAACAGGCCATTAGTCTGAGATGCTGCCTTTACACTTGTAGGAATCATTGCAGGGCTAACGAGCCGTTGTAAGTTTGTCTTGTAGCCTAAAAAATAGAAAGAGTACTTGGTATATGTTTTGCCTAATCAGTACAAACAACAAAAGTAAGATAATACGGGGTGTTCAAAAAGTCTCTCCGCAGTGCCGTATGACTGTTAGCCATGTGTGCCATACGACTGTTCACCTGCCTGGGTTACTTTCCTTCAAGTGGGCTCTCCCAACATTCCATTGTTTCATTTATCTCAGCCAGCATCAGTAGTATCATTGGTGGGTGTCGTTACGTGTTGACGTGAATGTTTAAGTTCAGTTCTTTTATTTGTTTGTTTTGTTTTTGTCTGTGTTAAAATGCTAACCATTGAAGAACCTGTGGTTTAGTCGAACAAGTGTTCAAAGCTGGCAGTAAATACACAGTTTCAGTTCGTCAAACATTTAATTCAGTTTTGCCGAAGGCAGCATTCCCACATTGCGATACAGTGCAAGATTTGATTAACAAATTTCGAAGTACAGGTTCAGTGACAGATGCACCGAGCAGTGGTCATCGGTCATCCTAGAGTTTTGTCTGAGGATAAACTATGCGATATTTCCGATAAAATGCCCACGAGTCCGACCAAGTCAGTAAGAAAACTTGCCCAGGAAATAGATGTTAGTGTCACACAGCTGTAAGGAAAAAATTAGAAGAACTTTTCCCATACAAAGTGACAGTTGTGCACGAACTGAAAAATACTGATCATGGCAAGAAATTGCATTATTGTCAATCATTCAAAAATTTCGTTCAACAAAATGGAAGGGATATTCTTAATGAAACTTTTTCCCTGATGAGGCATGGTTTCATTTATCTGGGTACATGAACTCGCAAAATTCACGTATGTGGAGTACTGCACATCCATTTTGTGTTCATGAGGAACAACTTCATTCTGTGAAAATAGGAGTTTGAATTGCAATTTCTAGATGTTGGATTGTGGGTCCCATATTTTTCAATGAAACAATAAACGCACAATGATACTGCAAAGAGTTTCATTTTGGTATATTCACTGCGGCATACGGCACATGCGGCAAACAATCATATGGCAGTGCGGAGAGACTTTTTGAACACCCTGTATAATGAAATGTATACTATTTTCTTATGCCATTTTAGCTTTTGTTGTTTCACACTGGCAGAGTGTAATTTGATCAGTTTTCATAATTTATGACATAGTATAATGAAAAATACACAGCCAATAATCTATTAAACAAGAAAAGGTGCAGAGTCAAAAAATCTGCACTTATCCCTGGTGGAAGTTGTTATAGATTAATTTTCGATGGTGTCACACATTAACATTCCTCAAGGGGAGAAGTTTTATTGCCACATTTATAAAGCAGCCACTTTTTAAAAAATTGAATTAATATGTGCAATGTTTTCTGACCACTGAGATTGCTGACAAACTGTATGGACAGCCAAATGCTTAAAATTTATAATTTCTCAAACTGTAAAAGAAATATAAGCTTCTTAGTTAAAAAATGTGTGTAATATTTATAAGAACAGTTCAGTTGACTGTGAAATCCCTTACATTCAATGTGATCGGTGACAAACTCAGAAATGGCTACATAGAACTTGTCATTATTGAAACCAGATTCATGTAATAGTTTAAGTTGCTATTACATGAAAACGTTTTATTTTGTTCATTGCACTTTCAAGGTCAAACTTATCAATTTATAAACTGTGTTTATATTTTTACAGTTTTAATAATGTAATGCAGCAATGAGAACAGATTATGTGACTTCTCAAAGCAGTTGATTGCACAGTGTACAAATACAGAGCTTATCTACTGACCTGTACTTCCATTTGTAAGAGTGTTTTGTGATGTCACAGAAGTAACTGTTGCAGGTTTTGTAGACACTGCAGGCTGTGTCTGAGGTATATTTGCTTCAGATTTATCCATTTCATAGATGATTATGTATGCATTCATATCAAGAACTGAATTTAGCGATATAGGTCTTACCTGAAATAAATAAAAATAATGTCATTAATAATCATAATAAAAATTGTGTACATCTAATAATCAACTTTAAAGTATTTTTTAGTCATTTTTTGATTTCTTTGACAGGGCCAGATTAAGGACTCTACACATATTCTTAACAGTACAGTAACTAAAAGTACCGACCAAGAAAATAACTTTTCTAAGCACCATTTCTGTTGTATGAAGTGGAGCAGTTAAACATATGTAATAATTTCAGTTTTCCAGCTCCAATCTAAATAGTTCAGACGCTGCATTACTGATAAAATTATCTGTTTAATACAATTACAGAATAAGACCACTGTAATTCGGATGGAACATTGGTTTTACAGTTTATAATTATTGAATTTTACACAATGACGCAGTACAAAACCCAGAAGAATTTTATTCATCAAGATGGTTCTCTTCCTTCTATCTTCCAAAAGCGGACTTTGCCATTTCTTACACAAGTTTATTATCACACCTTACTCACATACACAAACTGAATCAAAAAGCTTCAATTGATATCATAAAAGCAAATAAATATTTGGAAAGAATTAGGGAAAGGGTTAAGGAAGGAATATTGTGGTGCAACATCCAACCAACACCGAGTTAAATATACAGCATGTACTGTGGTAGGCAAGTATGGGGAGGAAAATTGCTAGGATCCTTTTTAAAGGGACCATCATACTGGCATTTAACTTTAGAGATTGAAGTCATTCTCACAAGGTATATGTTTCTCATCATGAAGCACATGCATCATGGTTGCTGCACGCTCTGCATCAACCTGCTTCATCGCACAGAACATGCTCCTCAGCATTCTCCAGTAGCAGTCTGGGGCACATGGTGCATAAATTGCACAGTTTCTTTACAAAAATGGATGTGCATAAAATAGCTGTGTTAAATCTGTTAATGCTTGTCTAATGCTTGTCAAACAAAAGCAGAGGCAATCACGAAATAGATTCTGCAATTGTCGAATAATGCTGTACAATTATCTGACGCACGTACTAGTAAAAGTTATTTGTTAACTCAACTGAATGCTCATACCTTTTTCAGTTTTAAATGGAATGCAGTTATAGAGCCTAATGTCAGTTTGGGTATGCATAGTATCCATATTCTCGATGTTGCACTGACTGCCATCACTCTGAAGTAACGTACTTCATCAAACTGATTTTAAGACCAAGATTCATTTTGTAATTTCATATGAATGACAGTTGATATACAGGGTGGTTGTAATTAAGCTTTCCCTTTTAACACGTTATAACATGAAAACTAACTACCGTACGAGTCCTAAACCTGGTAGCATTAATGTCAAGAAATACTGTGGAATCAATTCAATTGAAACACTTTTAATGTGCTGCTACAGTACCATTATTGCTACAAATGGAACTCATATGATGCCCATCAATGTTCAGAAGAGTCTGAAACGCAACACAGCAGAACGATGCATGTCCATAGGTATGCTTGGCTACCTCTCTTGATAAGCTACGCTTCAGATCAGCATGTGTGAATGTTCCCCTAGTAAACTCTGCCCTTCAGGTTGCCCCACAACCAGAAATCATAGAGACTGAGATCGGGTTATCGTGACAGCCAATCATTTGGAAACTATCGACTGACGATTCGATCGTTCCCAAATGCGTTTTGGAGAAGCAAGTCAACTTTATGAGCGATGTGCGGTGGGGCCCCATCTTGCAAGAAAACTGCTGTCTCTCTCCTGTAGAGTGGGTATCACCTGCTGGCAAAGCATATATCAGTAACGCTGGCCAGTCACACTGCACGTCTTTGGTCCTCCAGTGCCAGCCTGTTCGAAACAGAATGGATCAATGATGAACATAGCCTTTAAGCCACACCATACAGTGACACATTCACCACACAGAGGAACTTCATGCACAGTGACCGGAGGTGAAGATACCCCAACTCGGCAATTTTGTGCGTTCGCCTCACCCGTCAGAGAAAAATGAGGTCGGTTTGTCCATTGAATGGTCCAGCCCTCATCAACTTCAATCCTTGCGAGTGAAGTCAGCACATCACTGTGCATCCTGTGATGCAAGCTGCTGTACGATACAGATCTTGTACAGATACCATTTGAGAATGGCACAAAGCACCTTCTGTACAGTGGACCATGGGATGTTCAACTGTCGTGACACAGCATGAGCACTGCCTGACGATTAGGAATAGTGCGCCTGTGGTGCAACTGGTTGTCAGACTCTTCCCATAGCAACACCCAGTTCTCCAGTTGATTCAAACTACTTCTTCTTCATCATCATGATCCGCACAACAGGTGGAGAAAGACGACACTTCCATAATACTTTCAGCCGGCAATATTCTCTAAGTGCAGCTGCAGCATTACTGTTTTTGATAATAGAGCTTCACCAATAATGCCCTGCTCCTTTAGTCCAAGCTCATGTTGACACGTCAAGAAGTGCACTGCAACTGTCACGTGTGAGAGCCTATGGCTCACGATGACTGATCACAGCACCTGGTGGCCACGATGGGAGCTGGACAGTGGCGCTGTGATGCATGGAAATCATGCACCCCATACTCTGGACATTAATGCTACCAAGTTTGGTACTCATATGGTAATTAGGTTCGTGTTATAATGTGTTAAATAGGGAAAGTTTAATTATAACCACCCATATATATGGCTGCAGATTAAAACAGTGATCCAGGAAGTGGAGAATGAATTTCTTTTATTTCCGCCAATGATGGCAAAACAGGAGAAATGAAATAAAACTAGAGAACAGAATACATCTTAAAACAATAAAATATGTCATAATGAAAAATTACTAGTTTCATGGATGTGAAAACATGCACTTAAAATATGACAAGGCATACATGTTTTATAACCTGTCCCAATATAGCCATAGTGCATCATCACAAAATCAGCTTAGGATCATCGTACATATCTAAAATACTAGGCCACAGTTTTGCAGACTCATACTATATCTGTAGGAAAGTTCAGGCAGAATGAAAAATAACTGCCAATACTTCTGCTATTTGGTGAGTGGTCCTCTTTACTCCTAAAATACACTCCTGGAAATTGAAATAAGAACACCGTGAATTCATTGTCCCAGGAAGGGGAAACTTTATTGACACATTCCTGGGGTCAGATAAATCACATGATCACACTGACAGAACCACAGGCACATAGACACAGGCAACAGAGCATGCACAATGTCGGCACTAGTACAGTGTATATCCACCTTTCGCAGCAATGCAGGCTGCTATTCTACCATGGAGACGATTGTAGAGATGCTGGATGTAGTCCTGTGGAACGGCTTGCCATGCCATTTCCACCTGGCGCCTCAGTTGGACCAGCGTTCGTGCTGGACGTGCAGACCGCGTGAGACGACGCTTCATCCAGTCCCAAACATGCTCAATGGGGGACAGATCCGGAAATCTTGCTGGCCAGGGTAGTTGACTTACACCTTCTAGAGCACGTTGGGTGGCACGGGATACATGCGGACGTGCATTGTCCTGTTGGAACAGCAAGTTCCCTTGCCGGTCTAGGAATGGTAGAGCGATGGGTTCGATGACGGTTTGGATGTACCGTGAACTATTCAGTGTCCCCTCGACGATCACCACAGGTGTACGGCCAGTGTAGGAGATCGCTCCCCATACCATGATGCCGGGTGTTGGCCCTGTGTGCCTCGGTCGTATGCAGTCCTGATTGTGGCGCTCACCTGCACGGCGCCAAACACGCATACGACCATCATTGGCACCAAGGCAGAAGCGACTCTCATCGCTGAAGACGACACGTCTCCATTCGTCCCTCCATTCACGCCTGTCGCGACACCACTGGAGGCGGACTGCACGATGTTGGGGCGTGAGCGGAAGACGGCCTAACGGTGTGCGGGACCGTAGCCCAGCTTCATGGAGATGGTTGCGAATGGTCCTCGCCGATACCCCAGGAGCAACAGTGTCCCTAATTTGCTGGTAAGTGGCGATGCGGTCCCCTACGGCACTGCGTAGGATCCTACGGTCTTAGCGTGCATCCGTGCGTCGCCGCGGTCCGGTCCCAGGTCGACGGGCACGTGCACCTTCCGCCGACCACTGGCGACAACATCGATGTACTGTGGAGACCTCATGCCCCACGTGTTGAGCAATTCGGCGGTACGTCCACCCGGCCTCCCGCATGCCCACTATACGCCCTCGCTCAAAGTCCGTCAACTGCACATACGGTTCACGTCCATGCTGTCGCGGCATGCTACCAGTGTTAAAGACTGCGATGGAGCTCCGTATGCCACGGAAAACTGGCTGACACTGACGGCGGCGGTGCACAAATGCTGCGCAGCTAGCGCCATTCGACGGCCAACACCGCGGTTCCTGGTGTGTCCGCTGTGCCGTGTGTGTGATCATTGCTTGTACAGCCCTCTCGCAGTGTCCGGAGCAAGTATGGTGGGTCTGACACACCGGTGGCAATGTGTTCTTTTTTCCATTTCCAGGAGTGTATTTTCAGAGAAACGGCTCACAAATATTTACACAGACTACGCATGTTGCCTTTGGGGAATACAGTAACCATCCACAATAAGAAATTCAATTGTATTTTTCACCCTCAGGTAATACAAATAATATCACAATCAGCTGCATCTTCTTGGGAACAATGGGTAACATATTAAAGTTCAGTAGTAGTGTATGGCAGTTAGTTTGGTTTTCTAATTTAGTTACCTAGTATTTTACTGTATTTTCCTCTCTCTTTAAACAGATATGACAATTTTCCAGGAAACCAGAATCAGTTACCAGCTACTATTTGTGTGAGCTGAGGTTGAAAAATACAATAAAAGGAATTAGTAAAGTAAAGGGACAAAGATGACCAGACAGGGACAATTTATTAGTGTCTACATGTGTTTACCTATTACCCACTTGTAAACTTAAGTCTGTTCTACATGTAGTTGGTTACTGACTGATAGGGGATTATTCTATTCATTACAAATGTCAGTGCAACTGTTTCACTTACTGAGCTGTCATCAAATTGATACCAGTGACCAGTGGATGTCTGGGCAACAGCTGTGTAGTGACCACAGTTTACAGATGAGCCCATGTGGAGAACAAGTGATGTCAATCTGTAAGTCAAAGGCTGTCCTCCACGATACTGTGACTGCGGACAGAGGTACCTGGTGAGATCCAACCGCTGAGGAAATTCAACATGCTTATTCAATTTAGCACCCAACATGCTGAACCTACAAGAGAGCAACAAAAATTCAACTTGATACACATATGTTCGGTATTAGAAAATTCACATTACATACATAAAAAGTGAGCTTAATTTTAAGGAATACAGCCTGCTTTATTTTACATGTAAACACAATTGTAAATCTGTTACCAAGAGAGAAATCATATGTAAAATGTTTAGTTAATACTGAGATCTTACTATGGAAATTCCACGTTGGAATATCAGCAATGTAGGAAAAAGATAGATTGTACTTACCATAAAGATGAAAGGCACAATTAAAAGGCACTTACACATAAGCTTCCAGCCATAGCCTTCCTCAGAAAAAGAGAAACACACACCATTCATTCACACAAGCAAGCACACATGACCACCAGCTCTAGCAGCTTGGACCAGACTGTCACGTGGAATAGGAGCAGCAATATGGACGGTGTGAGGAAGAGGAAGGGACAGCAGTGTACAGGAAGGGGGAGAGGAATGCTGTCTGGTGGAGTGTGCAGTGACTAGACTCCCAACAAGTACAGCATCAGGAAGTTGTGGGGCAGGAAGATGGGGAAAAAAGGAGAGGAAGAGGGAAAGATGGGAGGCCATATTGGCAGAAGGTGGCACACAAAGATGATGGGAGACAAGAAAGGGGAGGAGAGTGATAGGACAGAGGGGTGGAAAGTTTTGGGTGGAGAGTGTAGGGACAGTACACTACTGTAGGTTGAGGCTAGGATAGTTACAAGGGTGGAGAATGTGTTTTAAGGATAACTCCCATCTGGACAGTTCGGAAAAAATGGCAGTGGAGGTGACCATCAAGATGGCTTGGGTAGTGAGGCAGTCATTAAAATCAAGCATGTTATGTTCAGCTACATGTTGTGCCACAGAGTGGCCTACTTTGTTCTTTGCCACACTGAACGGCATATCTGCTGTGACAAGAACTGCCTTGCCTAGTATGCTAAGGGTCTCACCAAGGCCTTCACAGACAAGTGCTACTCCAGACAAACCTGCAAACAGATCTCTCGTGCCATTTCCCATCACACAAACAATCCTACCAATACCCCCAAGAGCCAACCACAAAGGAGAGCCACATCCTTCAGCAGGGCTTTGATTATCTATCATCATGCCCTGAAATTATGGACATCCTACCCAAGATCCTTCCCAACCCTCCCAAAGTGATGTTCTGTTGCCTACCCAACCTCCACAACATTTTAGCCCATCCCCATGCCACTCCCAGTCCCAACCCCTTGCCACAAGGATCAGAGCCCTGTGGAAGATCAAAGAGCAAGACCTGCCCAATCCATCCACTCCACACTTCCAGACTTGTCATATGTTTATCCTACCCTATCAGAGGCCGGGCCACCCCTGAAATCAGTAAGGTCACATGTCAGCTCTGCTGCAATCATTGAACAGATTTTTTATATTGGTATATCTACTAACCAGCTGTCCACTAGGAAGAACAGCAACCGCTAAACTTTGGCCAAAAACAAAACAGACCACCTAGCGGCACAACATCCAGCTACACATATCATATTTTATTTCAATGGCTGCTTCACTACATGAGTAATTTGCATCCTCACCTTAGCCACCACCTTTTCTGAAGTACCCAAATGGGAGCTATCCTTACAACGCATTCTCTGCTCCCATAATTATCCCAGCCTCATCCTAAGGTAACATACTGTCCCCACATCTTCCAACCAACAGTTTCTACTCCTTCTGCCCGATCACCTCCTCCTCAGTCTTGTCTTCCACCCTCGTTGTGTATCGCCCTCTGTCAAAGTAACCGCCCATGTCCCCCTCCCCCCCAACCCAACCACCACCACCCTGCCCCTCAATCTCCCGAAGCAGTGCCTGCTGGCAGTTTAGTCTCTGTCTGTCCGCCGGAGAGCACTCCCCCACCCAGACTGCCACTCCCATTCCATGTGACGGAAACATTCTGGTCTGAGCTGCCGTATATTGCGGTTACATGTACGTGAGGCATGCATGCTTGTATGAATGAATGGTATACATTTCGCTTTCCTTTTCTGGCAAAGGCTGCAGCCAAAAGCTTATGTGTAAGTGTCTTAACTATAACTGTCTGCAACTTAACATGTCATCTTTATGTTAAGTAGCAATCTATCTTTTCCTACATCGGAGATCCTCTTACAATGATATACAATGTGATACAATTTAAGCACTTCTATATCCCCACAGTTTATTATAATGTTTAACTAATTACTAATGCCGATACTTCAGAAAAAAGGCAAAAAAAGTAGTCCCACTAAACGGCAAAATCTAAGAACACATCTGAACAGTTTTAATACTGAACATTTTCTTTTAAGGCCCAAATTAGTGTTTACCTTTGGGTAACAAAACTTCCAACATTATCAGAAAAGTAGAGGTCGCTGATTTTTAAGACTTATCATGACCACATACATATCACACAATCATTTCATTGCAGTTTTGTTGAAGTAACAACAAAACGGCAGATAATAGATGTATTTACCTTTTAAGTTGTATGCAGAGGACCATTGGAGGTTTCTCAAGAGAAAATTTCTTGTTTGCAGGTACCTTCCGATGACATCTTTCACATCTATAAGCATCATCACCCTCCAGCCTCTCGTGTGTAAAATATGCAGAGAGAGCATCCTCCAATGTACTGGCCCTCCGTATATCCAGGAGGAGGTCCTGAAAGTGCTGGAATGTTGTGGAAACTGCACGGCACTGCAAGCATGTCACTGTAAAGACACAGATATATATTACGAAGGTTCAGTTTGTCATTTATTTATAATACAACAAAAACTAGTAATATGCATAAGAACTACTAAACACAAATACTGTATAGTATTAAAACAACAGTTAAGCTGTCCACGTTGAATAGAACTTTTATTGCAATTTAATATTAATCATAAAACAAGCGATCCCAAGAAATGAAATAGCTATTCAGTGATTCAGCTGGTTTATATAATCCATCATGTGTTACCAGCAATATTTTTTCTCTTTAGTTACTGGTGAGCATGAAATTTTGCTCTCATTTTGTGATGATACTGGGTTTTATTTTTACACTAACATGGCCCAAGGAAAAAAAGCACATCACTGTGGTGCTTAGCATATTTCTTATGTCCACTTCAGTCTGGGTTAAAGCCAACCAACAGTGAAAACCTAAGTATGTAACAACCATAAAATATAGTTAACATGGAAGATGATTATATCCTTCAACAAAATTTTGGCTGTGGATATTTAAAATAAAAAAAATTTAAAAAGAAACATTGGTTATTTAGTGATTGAGACTGTTACTGTTTACAGTTACTGACTGGCATTGGATACTTATAACTCGTGTGTGTGTGTGTGTGTGTGTGTGTGTGTGTGTGTGTGTGGTTTGGGAACTCTTTCTGGCTAGTAATGAGGGATGTATTACACAGATTTACAGAGACTTTGCAATTAAATTTCATTCACAAGTGTTGATGCTCCGCAGATCTTCTGGCATTTCACTAATTATATGGAGCTGCAACTTCCCAATACACAACAGCATCAAAGAGCTGCATCATTACCTGCAAGGTCATTAATATCTGTCGTTAACAATACTGTCCTACAACAGTTTCTTTGGTTAAAACAAAACCAACATTTCCATCTCATAATTTCATCCAATTAAAAACAATGTGCTAACCTCTATTTGCTTGTAAGTCTTCAATCCAATCACAAAGCTGGTCTGATATTTCTTAAGTTCATACTTTGTTCACTTAAAGACAGTGTGGAAGTAATGAATGCTTTCTGTTGAAATATACAGATAAACTTAAGTCGAGGAATACAACTACAACCCATGTGCCATTACCTACTTTCTCCTATACCTCCTGGACAAACAGTTATCTACTTTCGCCAGATCGCTCTTTGCAGAATAACTAAATTCCTACAGTGGAGATTTATGAACTACAAAAATTTCATTAATATGCAAACATATGATGTTTAAATAGATCTACAGCATATCTATGTTGGTAATATATGCCTTCTTGATATCCTTGAAAGGTGAAAATCATGTAAACCGAGAAAGAGGTAGTAACATCCATATGACAGCTAACTTAATCAGAAGTTTATCCTCAGAATGAGAAGGAATTATAATCAGTTAGGTGTTAAGTATTTCGCCTTGTCATAACCTCATTTCCACAGCATCCCAAAAGCTACTGTCTCTGAGAATCTGACAATGTACATTGTCTCTACAGCAAATGGTAAAGTGTCATAAAATTATCTATGTTTCATTTGAAGTTCATTTTAATGATACATTTACATACATACGAAATTAAAGCATCATAAAGCTTATTACTTTCTTACTCACAATTATTATTTTTTATTTAAAATTTTCCTTGCATTATTTTCCTGTACGTAAACAGCAGAGAACAAAGTTTATACGAGCACTAATAAAGCACAAGGTTTTCAAATGTTCCTGTCGTGTTTAGCCCAGAATGGAAATTCATCTATGTAACTGGAACTAAACAGATTAGGAGTTTGCTTTCTGTCTGCTTTGCTCTTTGCCTCAGAATAACTTTTCACTCAATCATTCTAATAATATCAGTTTCCTATGTTTTCATTTCTGTACAAATAATGTAAATACAGGATATATAATATAAAGAAGTTTTACCTTCTGATCGAATGTAGCCACCAAATATTTGATTCAATGGAGTTGTTTCTTTGCTGTAGTTGTCCAACCTGAAACAACACACATTCCTTAGAAAGGAAAGGTAATATGAATCACCATATCATAAACTGCAAGTTCTTCAATCTTACTGGAGCAATTATTATACGCACAGGATGTATTGTCAGCAATGCGCACAAAGTAGATTGCAGAAAAAATTACTCGAGATATTTAAGATTGTCTCAAATGTAATGACAAGGCATTATTATACTAATCAATTTTGTACATACAACACATTACTCTTGGTAAAGAATGTGCATCATTATTAGTAAATTTACTCTGTAATTTATCTGGAATGAAGTATGACCTACAAAATCTCAATCTTGATGCACATATGGAGGTAAGATCATGTCTCACAGGCTATGGAAGTGGTAATGGTTCATAGTTAGTTACGTGTTCCATTGATCAACAGCACGGAAAAACCATTATCATGTGGAACGTGTCAAATGCACAAGAAATGCACACAGGATCCCATTCCCTTAAATGGCACAAAATGCACATATTATATCTATGGTATAGAAGGAGTTGTCATGGAGGTATGATTTCAATTTGTTTTTGAGACTATTACTGCTGTCTGTCAGACATTTTATTTCATCTGGTAATTTATCAAAAAGTTCTATAGCAGCATATTTTACCCCTTTCTGTGCCAAAGATAGGTTAAGTAAAGGATAGTGTAGGCCTTTCTTTTTTCTGGTATTGTAATCATGAATGTCGCTTTTGATTTTAAACTGGTCCATGTTGTTGAGAAAAAATTTCATTACTGAGTAAATGTACTGTGAAGCAGTTGTAAGAATTCCTAACCTTTTAAACAGATGCCATGAACCCCACACATTATTCTAACTACTTTCATTTGAGCAGTGAATACCTTTTGCCTAAGTGTTGAGTTGCCCCAGAACATTATTCCGTATGACATCAAAGAGTGGAAGTATGCAAAGTATGTTAGCTTACTAATTTCCACATCCTCAAAATTGGCAATTATTCTGACTGCAAAAGTTGCTGAACCTAGTCGCTTTAGGAGATCCAAAATATGTTCACCAAAAAACTTAGTATGCTCTATCCTGGCTACTGACTTCTTTTGATGTGTTATATGTTTATTGAAGGAATTTACTTTTTGCAGCAGAAAATTGGATGTACTGTGTTTTTTCAAAGTTCAGAGCAAGCCCATTGGCAGAAAACCAATTAATAATTTTTTCCAAAGATCTTATTTGCATAATTTTCTATCAGACTTTCTTTTACTGGATTAATAATTATGCTTGTATCATCAGCAAACAGTGTCAGTTCAGCATCTTGTTTCACATAAGAAGGGAGATCATTCACATATATCAAGAACAGGAGGGGACCCATGATCGAACCTTGTGGAGCACCTAATGTAATTTCACCCCCGTTAGATGAAGTGGTAAACTCCTTTGAATCACTTGAAGCATATAAAGAGACCTTTTGCTTCCTGTACAGTAGATATGACTTAAACCACTCATATGCTGTTCCATTTATACCATAGAATTGTAATTTCTCTAATATAATGTCATGGTTCACACAATCAAATGCTTTGGATAAGTCACAGAATATTCCTACTGGTGACATTTTACTATTTAAACACTCTATTATGTGGACAGTGAAATTGTATATTGTTGTCTCAGTGGAACAGCATTTCTGAAATCCAAACTGTGATTTACTAAGTATCCCATTACTGTTGAGATGGCTAACTACTCTTGAGTACATTACTTTCTCAAAGATTTTTGAAAATGCTGTAAGGAAGAATATTGGCCAGTAATTATTGACATCTGTGGTTTCCCCCTTTTTGTAGAGAGGCCAGACAATGGCATATCTTAACCTGTCTGGAAAAATACCCTGAGCCAGTGATGCATTGCATATGTGACTCAAAACATCAGCTGTAATTGCTCCACATTGTTTCAATAACTTGTTAGAGATGTTATCTACTCCAACAGAACATTTATTTTTCAAAGATTTAATAATTTTCCTTATTTCACAAGCGGTTGTTAGATGAAACTTAGTCTGACTAAATTCCATGTACTGCCTGGCTTTTTCTTGAACTGTTCTCACAAATTTTTCCTCCTACACTTAAGAAGTGATTGTTAAATACATTGGCTACCTGTGTACTGTTGGTTAAGATGGTCTCATTCTCTTTAACAGTAATACTATCTACCCCAGTGGTTACTTTTCCTGTCTCCCTTCTAACAACATTCCACATCGATTTGATTTTATTGCTGAGTTGTTAATTTCTTCTCTAACATACATATTTCTTGATTTCCTTACAACTTTTCTCAGTATTTTACAATAATTTTTATAGTGTAAAACTACTTCTGGATCTTTACTAGTTCTTGCTGTCTCATATAGTTTTCTTTTTCTTTCTAAAGACACTTCAATACCTGTAGTAATCCAAGGTTTCTTTGAAAAGTTTGTGGTGTTACATTTAGCAATTGTCTTCGGATAACAATGTACAAAAAGGGATATAAATTTATCACGAAATATGCTGCCTTTATCATTAGAATTTGGCTCATTATATACATCTTCCCAGTTTACATTTCCTAAACTATCTATAGATACCGGATTGAGCACCCTCACACTTTACTTGATGGTTTCTGAAATGTACACCCTGTTAGGTTTTGTAAGTTAATCAGTTGTGCATCATGGTCGGATAATCCATTTACCACAGGGAAAGTGTGTGTTTGTTCTACATCCTCTTGCTGTACAAATACATTATCTATTAGAGTACTACTGTCCTGAGCTGTACATGTAGGGAAATTGATCACTGATTCTACGTTATATGTTGTTAACAACACTTTTAGTTCACTTTTCCTATCAGAACTGCTTAGAAAGTTAACAATAAAATCACCACAGATTAATAACTGTTGCTAATATCAACACTACATTATCTAGCTGAAGTTCACATGCACAAACCTCAAAGTGTTTATCAACACAAAATTTGCTTACTTTAACAGTTCTGTATTTATACCCTTATTTTATGAAAATGGCAACTCCTCCTTTATCCATACTAGATCGACAAGTGTAAGATGCTAAATTATACCCATTTATACTGGCATTTTCCATCCCCACAGTTTCATGGTGCTCAGATAGACAAAGTATATCAATCTCATTTTTATTTTTGAGATCATCTAAATATATTATCAGCTCTACTTTATTTTTCATTCCCTTGATATTTTGGTGAAGTAAGTTGATACCACTCTTAGCTTTATCCCATTTGCTGTGGATGCAATTTCTTTTCTTCTACTTTCCTTGGTGGTTGTTGTCTGGAATTTGGCTTTAACCTAACAAAACCTGTCCGCCTGGTCCCAAATTTCTACAGCAACCACCATACTTGTCACACATGGTTTGATAGTAAAACATAACCTAAAAGCAGAAAATAACTTGTGTGACTGTGGCCTCCCTTACAGTATCTGCTAATAGAGAAGCTAACTTATCTTTCCCCTTCTTATCAAGGTGCAGGCCATGTGTAGTGTAACCCCACCTACCAACAGCATCAACTGGAACAACACTCATGTGAGACTTTGCCGGTGTCTGGAGCATACTGTTCAGTTAACACGCCTTACAGCAGTGTTTACCCAGGGCTGATCATGACACTGAAAGCCCTCCACAAACCCCACATTCATGTGCCCAGTTTCTGCTCCTATTTTGTCCAGATCACTCCTAATACTGCATCTTGGATTCATAGCCAGGCTGTTTCCTGTTCCCCCAACTATAATTACCTGATCTTCCTTCTGAAAGTCCTTGCATAGCTGACCTAAGTTTTTTTGTCACCTGGCTAAGGCTAGCACTTGGTTTCACAAAACTTGTGACCTGGTACTCTGTCCCTAATTTCTCCTGAAGCTGTTGGCCCACACCCCTCCCATGACTGCTACCTATAAGCAGCATTTTTCTTTTCCTATTCTGGTTTGATCCTGACCCGTCTTTTTTCTTTAAGCTAGTATTCTGTTTCAACCTACATTCAACTACATCTTAATGAGGCCCTTCCTCCACTACTTCAGATAGCAACCCAAAGTGATTTGCTAACTGAATTTCAGAAGTTTTATCAATTGTTTCCCTTTTTCACCCTTTGCTTGCTACCTTTTCCCAGCGTCCAGAGTCCTTTTCTTCACTTAGATTACATAACTCCAAATTTGTGATTTCTAATTCAGCCTTAAGGGCACAAATCTTTGCCTCCTGTTCCGCATTTTTCTGTCCTTTCTACATAACCTACACTGCCATGGAAGAACCTCATTATCTACCCTCGTTTCCTCTCCGTTGCACTCGCCCCAATGAAACCACAACCTACAGCCTATACAGAACACTCCCTCTTTCAAATTTCTACGGCAACCACCACACTTGTCACACATGGTTTGATAGTAAAACGTAACCTAAAAGCAGAAAATAACTTCAATAACACAAGTTTTGTAACCTGTACTAATACGTAACTAAACACTAATGTAAACAAACTTATAAACTTGCTTCAGAAACGTTTTATCAACCATACAAATTCATGATGAGAGACACAAATCAATTTAACTCTGAAGCACTAAGTCTAGTCAACAACAAATATCTACGCTCATACAAAATTTACGCCTAAGTATGTAAACAAACTCGTGACTGCCGGCCTTTACAAAATACTTCCTTTTCAATGTAATTACGTTTAGAAAAGCGAAACCTTCAATAGATAGATTAGATAAGAAGTAAATGCACTAGTCTAAAATGTAATATTAACTAAATTAGCTCTTATTTCAATATTAATCGCTTAACTTAGTGAGAGCTTCGTACACGCGCGACCGCCTGGCTGCAGGGCTGCCAACTCATAGTGGAGGAATGCTGTGAAACCAATGCAGCCAGGGGAAAACATGATGGAAGTGCAGTGGGGACAATATGAGAAAGGGCAGGGAGTGTGGGACAGACAGCAGAGATTCTGCTGGGGTGAGGGGAGTAACTATAAATGGTCATCAAATTGCCTTATTTTTTGCTGGAAAGATGTGCTAGACTTGTAAAACTGAATCATTCTATTAATGCAACACGTAACTCCTTTTTCTCCAGAGATCTGCATTAATCTCAAATTTATATTCTTTTCTTTTTCATTTTTGTGCAGATTCTTGTTTATACATCTGCTGAAAATTGAGGTGCGCATCTTCCATACTCTCATGTATATGATATTGTAT
The DNA here is from genome assembly GCF_023864275.1 of Schistocerca cancellata. Taxonomy (NCBI): domain Eukaryota; kingdom Metazoa; phylum Arthropoda; class Insecta; order Orthoptera; family Acrididae; genus Schistocerca; species Schistocerca cancellata. Next base: position 383,722,051 of record NC_064628.1, read on the forward strand.
ACTACTCTTAACTCATCATTAAACTAACACAGATGCTAAATGGATGTAGATACTTACTTGTAAACCTTATACCGAAGCAAGTATGCCTTCTCCATACTTTCAATGAGGTAACGCATAAACTCATGCGCATCTTCTTGCTGACCTTGATTCATATGCTTGCATATTGCTGCAGAACACAATAATTTTATTAGCCACAGAGTAAACAAACACACACACACACACACACACACACACACACACACACACACACACAGAGTCTTGTTTTGAAAGACATGATCAACTCATCAACATTTTTGCACACACTAATTCAAAATGAAGCAAGTGCTGAACATCTGTTTTACTTACTTTTCAGTTTACTGTATATCAGAAGAGGTTTGATGATACCGGCACCTTTATTATGAGACGCTTTCATTGTTTTGTTGAGGGCACAAATAATGCATTCGCTTTGAATGCCGCCATCTAAAATTAAACAAAATAAAATAATTTAGCACATGACTAACAGTAAAACAAAATATTTAATTTCACAGTTACAATATCACTTCCTCTTCTTGTTTTTATCGTTAGAGGGATCTGGGTATCAACAGGGCAAAAAAATTAACTTTTCTTCTTCATTATATGACAATAAGAAATTTTTCCAGTTTTAAAAATATATTGCACTTGATAACATTTGCACTGTTTCTTATTGACAGCATATCGAATAAAAGATTAAAAACAGGCCACACCTATTTTACTTTAACGACAATGTACGACAAGAGAAAAAATGTATTTTCCTCAAGTTTGGATAGTCAAATGGCCAAAATGTTTTCGTAGGTTTTCAAGAAGGGGATCACCAGTAACAGAGCATATCTGTAAGCAATTTTAATCTCTATTGTCATGATTAAAGATATAATTGTGTACATCTGCAGAGTGTGACTTCAGTTTTTATTTCTCTGCTTGTGATGCTCACAATAGCAACAGTGAAGAAATGTAATACAGGGTGTATACAGGGACAAGGAAAAAAAAGCAGAGAAGTTTTGGAAAGACTTTTGATTTGCAGCAACATATACGCTGCATATTTTTGTATTAAGAAAGTATAAATTCGAATTGCACCAAACACAGCTTGTTAGTTTCCGGAGCGTTGCAACCGAGGTTGTGATGTCCTTTTGTAAGCGAGTCATATCTCAAGCCACGAGATCTCGCCAGCCGATGACAGCAGCTATTCAGACCATGGACATGTGTTATAGTCAGCCACTAGCAAGATTACTGGTTACATAGCGCGAACACACAAGAGGAAAAGTTAACGGTTTACATTAATGTACACAGTACCGTATATCTACAAGAAAAGCTAAGCTTTCACGTGTAATATTGGTCTTTTTTTGGTGTGATATACTTTAAGATACATCACACAAATGTGCCAGTAAATTTAAAATTGTGACATAAATGCCTCGGCTCGAAATTCTTGAAGTGGCTGGTCCTCAAACTGTTCAGTTTCGAACGCTCTGTGATTTAGATATCCATCCCACTTTCACACACGTAACATAATTCATCTTGCGTAAAAAGAAATTTACTTTGAAAGTAACGCTTTTCTAACTACCGTTCGCAATACTGTTAGTTATAGGTTCGATTTACCAGTTGCCAGAGAGTGCCAAAAACGAATTATAGTGCGTGTGCAACTGCAGTGGTGTAGGAAGCCCGCATGTTCGTGTGTATAAAGCACTAAGAGAGCTTACACTGCACCATAAAAGAAACAGGGCATCAGAGGATACTCGAAATGGCATCAAAATTTCGTGAATCATACTAAAATGCATAATTCGGCTTGAAGTGCACATTGGTTTTTTCCAGATTCACAATGAAGTAGGTCCCATCTGATATTAAGCTTTTCAGTGTGGTTTTTGGGATGTAAATTTTCTTGGAGTACCAGTACTCTACAATCTTATGTTTGGTTCTTTATTATGGCATAATGCCATACATGGCAGAAGATGATAACGTGCACTTGAAATTCACCGAACAGTTGGAAGTACCCAAAATTGTTAAATGAAACACTTTGTTTCAAATAAAATGATTGCCTCAGTGGAATTTCTTTAGCAAACTTGCAAAAATAACTTCATTCTTCCGCAAGGCGATTAATGCTTGACTGCTACTAACTTGGAAAGAAAATAAAATCAGAAACTGAAATTAATAATATATTTTTGCCCTCTGTAATTATGTGAATGCATTTTAATTCACTTGATAGCTCCCAGCCACAGAAATCCGTTTTGTTTTCATTTGACGTGGGAGCTGTACACGAAGAGAAGCAGCGAAATCACTTAACGTAAACACGGGTCACGTGGAGACTAACCCCCTCCCCACTACAACTCAGACAACTCTGAGCAAGCGCGAATCTGGCAGCTAGGGCGCGCGAGAAAAATTTTTCTCGTTTGCATCTGGCTGCTTGCTGCTACTACCGATGCAGCTAACAGCCAAACTTCAAGAAGCGGGAAGTGAGAGAAGGTACTGCTTATACGCGAGTCAAATGCGCATGCGCAACAGACCGCTGGCAACTGGTCAAACGAACCTAATGTGAACAGTTGTGACGTCATGCTCATAGCAAGCAGTTTATTGTTACGAAGAATTACAGTCTGCGCCCTACGGCCTTTAACATATTTTTGCTATCTGTAGACGCTTGTGCGTGCACGGTGTTTTGTTGTCGTAAAATGCACATTAACTTTGCCACTACAGTTTTATTTTTTTCCCTCTCGTTTATATTTTATTGCTGCAGTATCATTCTCCAGTAGCAGGATACAATCACATTCTTTGCTAGAGAATCAATTCTGCAGTCAAAACTACAAAAATGTAACTGAAAGCTAAAACAATGAAAAATTCCCGGAATTCCGAAAAATTCCCGGGTTTTTCCCGGTTTTCTCCCGGATGAAAAAATTCCCGCGTTTTTCCCGGAATTCCCGGTTGTCCCGGGTCGTATACACCCTGTAATAACAAATCAAAATAATATAGCAATAAATTGACAGCTGCAGCAATTACCAAGGACACCATGAAGATTTATCTGGTACTGCAAGCTTTCTATGTTAGCAGACTGTATGGGCCACACAAATGTAGTTAATAACTGATCATATGGCAATGTTACAAAAACAAGTGCTGGAGTGTTTAGGACATTAACAGAAGCAAATGGCAGCCGGGTTAAGTAAGCTAAGTAAAGACTTTCGTAGGAAGAAAGCTATGTGTGATAAATGCGTCAGATGACCTGACTGTCTTATGTAGTGTGGAATAAACAATTTAACTACTATTATGTGTTAGCAACAATAATAAATGCTGGAGTGCATGTAGAACAGAGCAAAACAGTCAGTGTAACACCCTAAAATACCTACAAACCAAAACATGCAGCATACAATGTGCCGAAAAGGGAACGCTTTATGAAGCAAGCAAATGGTGCTGTCACACGCACAGAATATACCCACATTTCTTCCCTTCCATCATCATGGAAGCAATGAAGCCAGTATACAACCATTTTGCATGTTTCAAATTACTTGATAAGTGTCTACATGGCTGCATGCACAACTCTAACAAAAGCTTCAACAAGTGTCTATGGAACTGAATACCAAGAACTTGTCTTTGTTAGCTAGATACTTCTGAAAATACTGGATGAAATAATATATTCTCATGGTGGTGTGAAAGTAGGAGTAAGAATAATTAATAATTTAGACATTCAGCCAGGAACAAATATGATAATAGCTTTGATCATGATTGTTCACAAATGGTTGGAGCAGGTAGACCTGCTGAAGCCACTACGAAGGACTTGACAGCAAGAAAGAGACTGATGAGAAAAAATGCAGAGGTAAAGGAATCAGCTAGTCATCATTAACATACCGAAAGAGCCATATGGTGTGGAAAGTTACTGTGGACTTTTTTTCTCATGTTCCAGAAGGTACATTTTCGATACTTAAAGACACCCTGGTAGAATTTTGCACAGAGCATAACTTAATCATAGCTAACACTGGGTTTAAGAATCATGAAAGAAGGTTGTATACGTGGAAGAGGCCTGGAGACACTGGAAGGTTTCAGATAGATTATGTAATGGTAAGACAGATTTAGGAACTACATTTTAAACTGTAAGACATTTCCAGGGGCAGATGTGGATTCTGACCACAAGCAACCGGTTATGAACTGTTGATCAAAACTGAAGAAACTGCAAAAAGGCAGCAATTTAAGAAGATGGGACCTGGATTTGGAAAAAAAAAAAAATGATTGTAGAGAGTTTCAGACAGAGCATTAGGGAACATTTGACAAGAACGGGGAAAGAAATTCAGTAGATGAAGGATGGGTAGCTTTGAGAGATGAAATAGTGAAGGCAGCAGAGGATCAAGTGGGTAAAAAGACGACGACTAGCAGAAATTCTTGGGTAACAGATGAGATATTGAATTTAATTGATGAAAGGAGAAAATATACAAATGAAGTAATTGAAGCAGACAAAAAGGAAAACAAAAGTCTAAAAAATGTGGTTGACAGGAAATGCAAAATGGCTAAGCAGGGATGGCTAGAGGATAAATGTAAGGATGTAGAGACATATATCACTAGAGGTAAGATAGATACTGCCTACAGGAAAATGAAAGAAACCTTTGGAGAAAAGAGAACCACTTGTTTGAATATCAAGAGCACAGATGGAAAACCAGTACTAATCAAAGAAGCACAAAGGTGGAAAAAGTATATAGAGGGTCTACACAAGGGCGATGTACTTAAGGGAAACATTAAGGAGATGGAAGAGGACGTAGATGAAGATGAATTGGGAGATATGATACTGCGTGAGGCCTCATGACTAGCCAACATTTCATTATAACTACTGATAGCCTTGGGAAAGCCAGTCCTGACAAGACTCTACCACCTGGTGAGCAAGATCTATGAGACTTGTGAAATACCTCAAACTTCAAGAGGAATATAATAATTCCAATCCCAAGGAAAGCAGACATTGACAGGTGTGAAAATTACTGAACTATAAGTTTAATAAGTCATGACTGCAAAGTCCTTTACAGACGAATGGTAAAACAGGTAGAAGCCGACCTCGGGGTAAGTTTAATAAGTCATGACTGCAAAGTCCTTTACAGACGAATGGTAAAACAGGTAGAAGCCGACCTCGGGGAAGATCAGTTTGGATTCCATAGAAATGTTGTAACGAGTGAGGCAATACTGACCCTATTACTTATCTTAGAAGATAGATTAAGGCAAGGCAAACCTACATTTTTGGCATTTGTAGACTTACAGAAAGCTTTTGATAATGTTCATTGGAATACTCTCTTTCAAATTCTGAAGGTGGCAGGGTCAAATACAGAGAGCGAAAGGCTATTTACTATTTGTACAAAAACCAGATAGCAGTTATATGAGTCGAGGGGCATAAAAGGGAAGCAGTGGTTGGGAAGGGAATGGGACAGGGTTGTAGCCTATCCACGATTTTATTCAATCTATATATTGAGCAAGCAGTAAAGGAAACAACAGAAAAAATTGGAGTAGGAATTAAAATCCATGGAGAAGAAATAAAAACTTTGAGGTTCGCCGATGACATTGTAATTCTGTTGGGGACAACAAAAGACCTCGAAGAGCAGTTGAATGGAATGGACAATGTCTTGAAAGGAGGATATGAGATGATCATCAACAAAAAGAAAACAAGGATACTGGAATGTAGTCGAATTAAATCAGGTGATTAGATTAGGAAATGTGACAATTAATTTAGTAGATGAGTTTTACTATTTGGGGAGCGAAATAACTGATGGTGGTCGAAGTAGAAAGGATATAAAATATAGACTGGCTGTGGCAAGGAAAGCATTTCTGGAGAAGAGAAATGTGTTAATATTGAGTATAGATATAAGTGTCAGGAAGTCTTTTCTGAAAGTATTTGTATGGAGTGTAGCCATGTATGAAAGTGAAACATGGACGATAAATATTTTAGACAAGAAGAGAATAGAAGCTTTCGTAATGTGGTGCTACAAAATAATGCTGAAGATTAGAGGGGCAGATCACGTAACTAATGAGAAGGTACTGAACAGAATTGGGTAGAAGAGGAATTTGTGGCACAACTTGACTAGAGGAAGAGATCAGTTGGTAGGACATGTTCTGAGACATCAAGGGATCACCAATTCAGTATACGAAAGCAGTGTGGAGAGTAAAAATCTTAGAGGGAGACCATGACATGAATACACTAAGCAGATTCAGAAGGATTTAGGTTGCAGTAAGTACTTTGAGATGAGAAAGCTTGCACTGAATAGAGTAGCATGGAGAGTTGTGTCAAACCAGTCTCCGGACTGAAGACTGTAACAACAGGACACCTACGTTTTCACAGTGGTTTCAATTATACCCACAAAATTTCTCCTGATTTAAGAGTATGATGGCATCCTTGTATTATGACCAGTACTTCCTAGAAATATGCTGATGTGGGTATATGACATGTTATTGCTGGTGGTAATAAAACAATAATTAGATGAAACAAATTTGTTATTTCCTCAGAAATACTCCAAAATCATTGGATGTGGAGTATAATAAATTCCTATACACATTGAGGGAAGTCTGTCATTCACTGTTGGTGTGAAACTACAACTTATCAAGTGATAGATCAAGAGTAATGTACTCTTATGATGTGAAATGCCCTATGTTCATCTTCAGGTCCCGTTATCATTCACGTCATGTGCAGTAAATTACTCCTTAAAAGATTGACTGGTATTGTGAATCATATTGTGCTTCTAATTATGATATTAAATGTTATACATAAAAAACCCTTCTTAACTGGAGATAGATAGGTCAAGGTAAGTGTTTCGTGATAAGTGCCTAACATGATTGTGATGTCTCAAAGTTTTCATGCAATATGTATCCAACATATTCACATATTTCTGTGTATCCAGCCAGGATGATGTCATATTTTATGCACAGTGCTTCAAAAATTAACTTAAGTCAGCTTGTTAATTAGCTGCAAGCAATAGAACTTTATGAAACATGCAGAAGAATGGATTATGTACTTAGCTCAACAGTCAGAAATATAACATATCACACGTACCAGGAAAAGAAAATTATGATACAAACTTATTTTACTAAGCACATTTCACTACATGCTTACAGCAGCAACACCGACAGGTTTTAAATGACTCATATTCCACTATCCTACACTGCCATTTTTATTAATACAAATAAGAAATGTAGAAAATGAGAGAATCTTAGCTATTACAATGAGAATGAAATTAAGAAAATTACTAAACATAGACCAACTGGTTATGTAAATATTAACTTTAAACAACTTACTTATGGAACATTTTTCAAGATGACCAGAATCACTTTGCAACCAGTTGACTAGAGCGGGAACATGGAATAGTGCCTGAAATGACAAGTATTTTAGTATAATACCCACCACATACAGAAGTTTTGGCCAAAAGAACACTACTTTATTATTACAATAACAAAAAAATAATGAAAACTTTGTGTAGAGTTAACACAGTTGTGACTATGTTTAACAGAGAAATCTAAAACAGAGAAATCACCACTCACTTTATTAGCAATACAAACTGAACAGTTTCAAACTCACCAACTTGCTTTCAAAAGCTGACATAGAACAGGCACACACTCTCTTCCGTGGCTGAGGAAGATCATATGTTCGTGTTCCAATGATGTCAGTTTCTGAAAAAAGAAATTGGTGAATCTGAAAACTAAACACGCACTGGCCCTAGTCATGGTGTTCCACTCATTTCTCACTAGTTTATTTGTTGTCATTGAAGTGACACCTGTCGTCTTCTCTTTACTGTCAGTTGTAAAACTATGCAGATAGGGAGGGTGGATGGGAGAGAAAGATCTATTTCGTGCTCTAACAAAACCAAATGTATTCCTAACAAGTGCCAATGATCAGGATTTCACAAATCTGGATTCTATATCAATAACAAACAGTGCTTATCCGGAAAAGTGTTTACACAATCGATCACTGATGTTGAGATTGAGAAAGCCACCTACCAAAGGAACAGTAATTTCAAATGACAATTTCCAAACTTACTGGCACAGTTATAGCTGAGTAAACCTACAGTGATTTACAAGCCGAATAAGATACTTAAAAAAATGAACTATGTACATTAGTTCCTCTTCTGAAAGTAGTACTGAGTCATGTTGCCAGTGATTGAAAGCATAATAAAAGGCATGTCAAGAGGAATGTTCAATATGAGTTGTTGGCTTTGGCCAATGACATAGTGTTAATGGCTCCTGTCATATCACTTTTTGGTGCACACATTCATAGTACTACTGTTAGTTGAAAAAGCCAACGAATATGAAAGTCTGATCTGTAGGTTAGTTTAAGGTACGGGTTGGAATGTGATAGTTTGGTTGTGAGTTTGTGAAGCCAATGAATGGGATATTTAAAAAAATCTCTTTGGGGTGAGAGACTGATCTGTAGCCTTGCCCATCTGAAAAAGAAAAAAAAGCTGCCAATATCATGTTATAATCGCTGTATTGTTTACTGTGTTTGACACGTTTCCTATGTCACTCATCCAAGCTGACACACCAAATATTCCTCCATATCTGCGTATGGCAAGGTTGACATAGGGTGAGAACTTGTGACAGTGAATAAAGCAGTAATGCCATATCATACAGCATAAGCTAATGATCTCTTCACTGATATGTAATTTATGACAGAGGGGGGAAAGAAAGCTCTGTAGGAATAATGCTTCTGTCTGCATCATGACCTACATAATAAGCTTACTTATCATGCACCTTTTCTCAATGTAACTTTACTACTCTAAGATCGTGTACAGTCACACGAAACCCCTCAATACAGGCAAAATGTCAGTTAATAAAAGAGAAAATAATAGTAGTAATAATACGAATAAAAAAAAAAACATCATTACTGACTACTTTCCTATAAAATTTGTGTTGACACCTTTCCTAGCACTGACAGCAAAGTGCATGACACACAAACTCCACTTCCATTGGAGTGTTATTATAATGTAAATTTTTAAAATGTGCAAGTAGATTTGAGTTCATCTTTAACATTACGGGGTCAAGTGATCTGTGACATGTTCTTTTGGAAATTTACTAAACACAAATTAAATACTGACAACATGCCTTACAAAATAGTGCACAAAACGAGCTGATTGTCTATGGTGAAAGACATATGGAAATCTACACTAGCTTACCTGCAATGTGGAATTCAGGTAGCAGGTATTCCCCATATTTATCATCCCTGCTCCAACTGGAAAAGTCCCCCGCCATCCCAGCTGCACTTTTTCCGCTGGGAACAGAGTTCTCTCTGGAGTAGGAAGCACAGCATCTGGCTCAGGCCTCATTTCGTCGCTTACTGTAAGAACAAAACAATAGTAAGCAACTAGAAAGATTTAAATACTATACTAAGGTTAGTTTGCACTTCCATTACTCACATTTTTTGTTACAGGATTTCAGACAAGTACTGCCATTCGAAATGGGCCCACCAGTGCGTAGCACAGTATATTTTCCCTTCAAAGTATCCAACATAGAAGACTTAAAGGTGCCAGACGACTCATATTCTATATGAGACAGGAGGACATTCGCTGAGGACGCCACTAACCGCTTTTCAAGATCTCCAGTGCGTTCACTTGTTAAGGACAAGCGAAGTGCTGTACTCACTGGATCTCCCCCAGAAGCAGGCATACTATTTTCGAACACATAACTGAAATAATGAATGGCTTACATTACTATTCATTACATTGAAGACATGGCTTAGAAATGTACCGAAGACTACTAACTTCACAAATTCACAGTGTTTGTCAATACCACAAATCTAATGTAAACACATAAAACAAGAATCGTACATAAAACGATGTATAGATCTTATACAACTTCCACTAGTTGTTTACAAATAACTCGCTATATTTACAGACACCATTTGAAGTTCAGTTACTATGAACTATACACACACACTCAACCGCGCCAAACGGTATTACAGCGAAAAACAGCAGTCAGTACAAATTCAAACTAACCCATATGTTACGTCTTCCTAATATAATCACTGTTATTCACACAGAATATTATAAATGTTTAAACTGCTTACATTCAACAAGAAACATAAATGTAAACCGGAACGTGACACATGCCGCTCTATCCGACTATCACGTTTACTACGACACTGAAGCGCTGTACCCATGTGGAATGGAAATATATTTTATATTTAAATGACATAATACTTGCGGATAAATTAACCGTAAGTAACAACTAGAAAATACTTTTTTCATTAAATACAAATTCTGATTCTAGCTTATCACATATTGCTAGTGCGTTTTATTTATGTCTTTCAATTGACTACTATTTCTTCTCAGGTCAATATGGACGACCATAGATGAAATGGCGCGGGGCAGCGCTCGCAGTAATTTCCCGTATGCCCCGATTTTCTAATTTATCTTTGGTCAAGGACATATGTCGAGGTTGCTACGGAGTTTTTCCGTGTAGAAGATATAATAAGATTTGTATATGTTGCTTATCTTTGTTTTCGTTCGATGAAGAGTTGGATATCACGTTTAAGAATCCGCATTAAATCGCTTATATTCGTAACTCATATCGTGGCGTGCAGTCTGTATCAAAACGGTTTTGAAATAATCTTCGTACCGAACCTTAATTCGTAAATAAAAGTTGAAGCGAAACATAACAGAATCATAGTTTGACAACACTGAATCGGAGTTAATCCAACATCCGTGATGATTCTAAAAAGATGCCTAGTCTGAATCATAATTTTATTGTGGCGTGTACTAGTCACGACATATATAACTGTCCACCAGTTTAGTCACAGTCTTGTTGACCACATACGTGGTTTGTAACCATAATCATGTACGCGCAGAGCAAGGTAGCCCAAATAAAATCACCTACATACTTAGCCTATTTTCTTAGATAACCACGTACAGTTTACACCAGAGTGGGAGTACCATGACCATAACTCTTCCCTTAATTTTGTTGAGAAAAGCGCACAACAGAGGCATAGCCTACTTGGCCGTGACAGAGGTGTGCTAATGCTTTTACGCACTGTGTTCATCACTGTCACCACATTGTATATGTACTTAAGGTTTCCAAAAAAATGAACTGCTGCAGCATCCCTTGCACTGGAACCCAGTATGAAATGCTTATCACTGTTCAGCACACACATCGAAAAATCCCACAATCAGAGGACATGGCTGGGGAAAAAAATAGCATCCGAAAATACATAGCAAACGGAGTTATGTACTTTACTAAGGATACCTTTAGCCCTACATTGACACATTCTTGATAATCCATGATGAAGTAATGTTACTTCTTGGCCAGCTTTCACAAACAATAATATGATGTCTTGTGCACATTTTTCTAACAAAGGCTTTCATTACTGGTATTTACATTCTTGATAATTTGTCTTTTAGCGGCATTGGTCTAAAGCATGTTTTGATGCGCGATCTTTTGTCTCATAATGCTAGAAAGACATAATTACAGCTAAGAATGAAAATCAATTAACCCCTTCTCTATAGCTTCTGATGATCTCTCCAGCACTAGAAGACAAAGTACTGGGCACTGAAATATGCCTTACACCAGAGCCTAATAGCCGTGGAACAGATATCAATTAGTAGGTGACAATTTCAATTTGACGTTGAAAATCTCTCTCCATTTATATTTTGCTAGAGTATGCAACAATCTAGAAAATCTATTACATTAGTGTTGTATTAATAAATATAAAGGGTATTAGACAATTTCATGCATTGTGGAGCCAGAAATGGACAGATCATAGCATACTTCTGCCTGTGTTTGGACATAGCACTCCTGTGAATTTTGATGCAGCTGTTGATTGTTTAACATCATGAGTTGAAGAGAAAAGACAGACAAACTATTTTATGTTACAATTTTTCTACAGGACTAGCACTGGATAAGTGTCTTACGGAAGTGTTGTCAGTGCTTGGAGAAGACTGTCCACCTCACTTCATCGTAACCCAGGTGCTTTGGGTATTTTAAATGGTTAACATATGCACGTTTTACATTTGGAAAAGCATTGTTCTGGGTTACTAAACAGAACAGGAGTCGTTTTCCTCAACAGAGTGGCATGGAGACCTGCATCAAACTTGTCTTCTGACTGAAGAGCCTGACAGCAACAATTAAGAGTTTGTTGAAGTGTATGGTACTTGATTTACAATAAGCACTCAGTGGTAAATGATAGACCTATCCCTGCATAAAAGCATGAGTGAAAATGTTATTTTATACAGAGAAGACTTCTCCCAAGAATGGGAGAATTAATGTCCCCAGCTGATGAAATGTAGTTGAAAAATAAATCGAATGGTGGCTAGTTCCAAATAAAGAAGAGATACAAAGAGTGCATTTTAAATTAGTTTTAAAAAGTAATAACAAACAGAGGTATATTTCAAACCATTTACAGTAACTACTGTATAATTACTTTCAATCTCTAAATATAGTACAGAAAATTTTGGCAGGATAAAAACAATTTAGGATTAAAGGGGACCACTTACTGAACAGAAGAATGTTGACTCATTGACAGGCACAAACAAAAGAGAATGAAAACTTACTAGCTATCCGCCCTGCTCCACACCTCTTCCAAACCACCACTACCTACCCTAGCCAGATTGATGCTCACCTTCAATGCACTCACAGTTGGGCTTTGGGACCAATAGACAACTGTGACCTTGTGTGTGAGAGATGTGCTTTTGTGAATGTGTCTGTGTTTTCTGTTTCTGATGAAGCATGTAGATTTAATGTTAGACTGACTAATTTTAACCAACCAAACCATTTTGCTAAAGTAAGCTGAACTAAATCAATTCTTTTGATAGAAACTTACTTAACCAAAGTTTTATGCAAAATAAGAAACTATATAATTCATGTGCTCAAAATTTTTCACTTATAGATAACATTAACAGGATTGTTAAATCTGATTAATTGTATCCAGAAGGAATAAATTTAAAAACTCAGCAATGTAAGGAAAATATAGATTGCTACTTATCATGCAGATGACACATTTAAGTTGCAGACATGCACATTTAAAAGAAACTTACACATTACCTTTCAGCCGCAGCCTTCATCAGGAAAAGAAACACACATACACACTCCACGTGGGGAAAAGTATATCCATATATAATAGAGGGAAACCTACCCTCTGGCTCCTACCCTTGTAACCGCCCTCTGTTACCCACGTGATTTACCAACTGACAGACCTACACTGTGAAATCTTCTATGTGGGAATGACCAGCAACAAACTGTCCATTCACGTGAATGGGCACAGGCAGACAGTGTTTGTTGGTAATGAGGATAACCCTGTGGCCAAACATGCCTTGGTGCACAGCCAGCACATCTTGGCACAGTGTTACACTGCCCGGGTTATCTGGATACTTCCCACTGACACCAACCTATCAGAACTCCGGAGATGGGAACTTGCCCTTCAATATATTCTCTCCTCCCATTACCCACCAGGCCTCAACCTCCGCTAATTTCAAGTTGCTGCCTCTTGTACATCACCTGTCATTGAACAACATCTTTACCTGTGTACTTCCCCCTCGACTGACATCTCTGCCCAACCTCTTTGAATTTACATATGTCTGCCTGTGTCTGTATATGTGCGAATGGATATGTGAGTGTGTGCGCGAGTGTATACCTGTCCTTTTTTCCTCCTAAGGTAAGTCTTTCCGCTCCCGGGATTGAAATGACTCCTTACCCTCTCCCTTAAAACCCACATCCTATCGTCTTTCCCTCTCCTTCCCTCTTTCCTGATGAAGCAACCTTGGGTTGCGAAAGCTTGACACTTGTGTGTGTGTGTTTTCTATTGTGTCTATCTACCAGAGCTTTCTCGTTTGGTAAGTCACATAACAAAGATGCTGTAACTTACCAAACGAAAGCATTGGTATGTTGATAGAGACAATAAACACACAAACAGACACACAAATTTCAAGCTTTGGCAACCCAAGGTTGCTTCATCAGTAAAGAGGGAAGGAGAGGGAAAGACGAAAGGATGTGGGTTTTAAGGGAGAGGGTAAGGAGTTATTCGAATCCCGGGAGTGGAAAGACTTACCTTAGGGGGAAAAAAGGACAGGTATACACTTGCACACACACACACACACACACACACACACACACACACACACATCCATCCACACAATTACAGACACAGGCAGACATATATATATATATATATATAAAAAGAAAGATGATGAGACTTACCAAACTTTGATAAGTCTCATCATCTTTCTTTTAGATATATTAGATATAATATATCTAAAAACAAAGATGATGTGACTTACCAAACGAAAGTGCTGGCACGTCGATAGACACACAAACATACACACAAAATTCCAGCTTTCGTAACCAACGGTTGCCTCGTCAGGAAAGAGGGAAGGAGAGGGAAAGACGAAAGGATTTGGGTTTCAAGGGGAGTCATTCCAATCCCGGGAGTGGAAAGACTTACCATAGGGGGAAAAAAGGACGGGTATACACTCGTGCACACACACACATATCCATCCACACATATACAGACACAAGCAGACATATCAGCTGGTGATATGTCTGCTTGTGTCTGTATATGTGTGGATGGATATGTGTGTGTGTCCGCGAGTGTATACCCGTCCTTTTTTCCCCCTAAAGTAAGTCTTTCCACTCCCGGGATTGGAATGACTCCTTACCCTCTCCCTTGAAACCCAAATCCTTTCGTCTTTCCCTCTCCTTCCCTCTTTCCTGACGAGGCAACCGTTGGTTGCGAAAACCATAATTTTGTGTGTATGTTTGTGTGTCTATCGACGTGCCAGCACTTTCGTTGGGTAAGTCACATCATCTTTGTTTATATATATATATATATAAAGATGATGAGACTTACCAAACAAAAGTGCTGGCAGGTCGATAGACACACAAACAAACACAAACATACACACGAAATTCTAGCTTTCGCAACCAACGGTTGCCTCGTCAGGAAAGAGGGAAGGAGAGGGAAAGACGAAAGGATTTGGGTTTTAAGGGAGAGGGTAAGGAGTCATTCCAATCCCGGGAGCGGAAAGACTTACCTTAGGGGGAAAAAAGGACAGGTATGCACTCGCACACACACACATATCCATCCACACATATACAGGCACAAGCAGACATTTTTTATATATATATACACACACACACACACACACACACACACACACACACACACACACACACACACACACTGGCACTGGCAGCTCGGGCCTGAATGCAAGGGAAAGGGATAGCAGTGTACAGGTGGTGGGAGAGAAGAGCATTGTATGATAGAACATGCAGAGACTAGGCTGCCAACAGATGCAGCATCAGGAAACAGTGGGGCAGGAAGAAGGAGAGAGGGGTGATGGGGAGAGGGGGGGGGGGGAGAGGAGGGATCAAGAAAGGAAGAGAGTGGGGAAAGATGGTTGGGTGCATCTGGAAAGGCCACACACAAAGGGAGTAGGAGTTGACAGTAGAGAGGAGGTGACGGGACAGAGGGTGTGGAAATTGTTGGTGGAGAGTGTGGGCCAGTATATTTCTGATAAGTTGAGGCTGTGATAATTTTGAGAGCAGAGAATGTTTTGTAAGGATAACTCCCATCTGGACAGTTCAGAAAAGCTGGTGGTTGAGGGGAGGATCTAGATGGCTCAGATTGTGAAGCAACCATTGAAATCAATCAAGTTATGTTCAGCTGATGGTGAGCCACATTGTGGTCTATTTTGTTCTTGGCCACAGCTTGGTGACAGCCTTTCATTCTGGTCGACAGCTGGTTGGTTGTCATGACAACATAAAAATGTGCACAATGATTTCCGCAGAGCTGATATGTGATATGGCTACTTTCAAATGTGGCCAGGCATCTGATGGGATATGGTTGGTGGGTTTAATGTAGACAGAGGTGTGGATGGAGCCATCAGAGAGGAGGTCATCCTGGTAAAGGGTGTAGTTCAGTTGTTCCATTCCAGGGTGATATTGAGAGGTGAAGAGGGCATTCACTTGTGGCTGTTTCTTGGTAATGGTGGGAGGACTGGGGCTGTGAGGGCAAGTGGCATGGGAGATATGTCTGTGGACTGGGTGTGGGATCAGTGTCTGTCTGTGAAGGCCTTGGTGAGACCCTCAGCATAATGGGCAAGGGGGTTCTTGTCACTGCAGGTATGCTGTCCCATGATGGCTAGGCAGTATGAGAGGGAGTTTTTGGTGTGGAAGGGATGACAGCTGATGAAATGCAGGTATTGTTGGTGGTTGGTGGGTTTAATGTAGACAGAAGTGTGGATGCAGCCATCAGAGAGTAGTAGGCCAATGTCCAGGAAGATGGCATGCTGTATTGAGAAATACTAGGTGAAGTGCATGGGAGAGACAGTGTTAAGGCTGTGAAGGAATGAAGACAGAGTGTCTTGGCCCTGAATCCAGATCATGAAGACATCATCAATGAACCCGAACCACACCAGTAGTTTGGCGTTTTGGGAGGCTAGGAAGGTCTCCTCTAGATGGCCTATAACCAGGTTGGCTTAGGAGGGAGCCATGTGTGCCCATGGCTGTACTGCACATTTAGTTGTACACCTTCCCTTCATAGGAGAAGTAGTTGTGAGTTAGGATAAAGTTAGTTAAGGTGTATGAGGAATGAGGCAGTGGGTTTAGAGTCTGAAGGATGTTGGTAGGGGTAGTCTTCAGTAGCAGCAAGATCATGAACATGAGGGATTTTGGTATATAGGGAGATGGTGTCCATAGTGACAAGTATAGATCCAGGAAGTAAAGAGGTGGAAGTGGTAGGTATCTTTGACATGGAAAGCTAGATTATGTGCAATTGGTTGAAAGTGTTGGTCAATGAGGGCCGAAATTCTTTAAGTGAGAGCACAATAACCAGCCACAATGGAATGGGGCATCCAAGTGGTTGAGTTTGTGGATTTTTGGGAGTGTGTAGAAAGTAGGTGTGCAGGGTCTCATAGATATGAGGATGGAAACGGATTCACAGAAGAGGTTCTGGGAGGGACCTAAGGCTCTAAGCAGGGATTGGAGGTTATGTTAGACTTCTAGGATGGGATCACTCTGGCAGAGTTCATAGGTGCAGGAGTCAGGTAATTGGCAGAGGCTTTCTGCCAGGTAGTCACTATGATTCATAACAATAGCAGTGGAACTTTCGTCTGCAGGTGAGATGATTATGTCAGGATTTGTTTTGAGGTTGCATATTGCTGTCATTTTTTCTGCTGAACGGTTGTTATTCAGAGGAAGGGACCTGGGGAAGGATGGTAAGGCCAAGTTGGAGGTAAGGCTTTCCTAGAAGATGACCAATGGGTTGTTACGTGGGAGGGGGGGGGGGGGGGGAGATCACAGATGAATGGTGGTATGAAGAAGGTGAGGCAAGGTTCAATGTTGGGATTATATAGGCTTTGGTAGGAGGGATCAATGGCAAAGAAGTATTTCCACTGCAGGGATTGGGAGGAGTGTAGGTCTTTGACATATCCAGCATGGTTAAATTTAGGTGTAGGGCTAAAGATGAGACCTTTGGATAGGACTGAAACTTCTGTAGGGCTGAGAGTTTTGGTTGAAAGGTTAACAACATTGTTATGAGAATGTTTCAGCTCTGCATTTGGTGGAGTTTTGGAGGATGTGACAAGAAGGAAAGCTCAGCTATGCAGGGTTTGGATGCTATGAGGGTTTGACAGAGAGGAATGTTGTGGGTAAGATACGGGTTGGATAGTGGTGCCCCAAACATAACACACTTGATTCCTATAGTTGCTTCACTACCTGAGCCATCTGTATTCTATCCACCACCACCAGCCATTCTGAACTGTCCAGATGGAAGTTATCCTTATAACACATTCTCCATTCCCTAAATTATCCAGGCCTCAGCCTACATTAACATACTGTCCCCACACCCTCCACCCAACAGGTCCCAACTCCTCTGTCCAATCTCCTCCTCCCTACTCTTGTCTCCCACCCTTTTCATGTGCCATCCTCTGCCAATACACCTGCCCATTTTGCCCTGCTCCTCCCCTTTTTTGCTCCCTGTATTTTCCCCTACCCACCTCCCTGGCCCACAACTTACCAACACTGCACCTGTTGGTAGCCTCTGCACACTCTGCCACACAGCACTCTTCTCTCCTCCCACCAGTACATTGCTATCCCTTCCCCTTCCTTGCCATCTGTAGACTGATGCTATGCTATATGACAGCTGCATTCTGTCGGAACTACCAGAAATGGTGGCCATGTGTGCAGGACCTGTGCTTGTTTGTGTTAATGAATATATATGTGGCACCGATGACATCTTCACCAGCATTGATATGCATTCGTCTTTGAACTCTGAGCACCGTCTTTGGACTCTGAGCATTGTCTTTGGGCTGTTCTGCCATGTTCAGTTCTTTGTGAGCCTTGCATGTGTTTAGGTGAATAAATGAACTACTGCTAAATGGGTGTTGTTTGGTGTAACCAACCCGAACTTCTCCCTCACTGGTGAGCCCATGTTGTAACGTTTTCTGTTTTCGCCATTTTACTGTGTCCGTAACCTCCACATTGGTTATTTTCACATGTATTACATCGACACAGCATTCGAACAATGACTTTGGCCCAGTGTCTAACACTGGATTTTGTGATTGACATGCATCATGTTGCGGGCGATGTACACCCGCCAGGACTGCAACACGATGCCTCCACCGATTTCAGCAGACGTTTTCGAGCCTGCAACAATAAGTGAGGTTAGGAGTGCTCATGACTCTGGCTATCAGTCGCCTTTGTTCCTGCCACATGTGCCCTCCCTCATCGACTGTGCAGTTATGTCTTACGGATCTCCATGCAGTGCGGGACCAATGCCGATTTCTGCAAATGCTTCGTCGGACAACATACTACCACCAGGACAACGATTTGCCACGCCAAAATCCGTGCAGTACCACACGGATACCTGCCACGTGGCTGGAACTGCTTCGTTCACAGGTCAACCTCCTCAATATCCGACCATGCCCGCGCCTGCCTCAGTTCAGCACCAGCACATGCCTTCCTACTTTGATACTTTGGCCTGCAACAGGAACAATAACTTGTTATCTGTGCCTGAACTCCACCTCCGTCCCACTGCTACCCCTCAGTGCTTTGCGCCACGACATTCACCTTATCCGCACACCGTTTTGAGTGAAGTGACTATGAACAGTGAACATTCACACATTCCGTCCCATGTTCGACATCAATTCCCACACTGTGCTTCTTGACAGTCTGTACCTCTGCAGCCTCCCTGCAACACAGGCGGCCTCAGCTCTGATCATATATCGAGCTTTCCGCAGACTAACACGCGTTCTCAAACCTTGAACTTTTTCTCGCCTGTCGCCCCCATGCCAGCCCCAGTCGAGCATCCGCTATCATTCTCGGCACATCTCGGTGCCTCATCCGTGTCTGTCTTCCATGATGCGTCAATCTGAACACACCCGCAACATGTTGAGCTTCTGCAACCGCAATCGACACATTACGGTGTCTCTCCCACGTCGCGACGGATCGTGCTCAACCACAACGTGTCACCTTCACGCTGCCACCCGAACGGCCGTCGTTGCCACACCCCCTGGAGGCACACTCTCCTGGAATACTACAGCAACAACAGCTCGATTCAGGCAGTGCCACGATGAACTCAACTCAACTTGTTCTTCCGAACATTCTACAAAGCTTACCGACGCTGCCGCCATTTAATCCCGACAGAGCAACAACCTGGCTTAAAATTGTGGATGAAGTGTTTGACCATTACAAAATCAGCGAGTCAACCAGGTTTCTGTGCGTCATCACCCACCTGCACGACCAGGAGGACTTGATTGCTGACCTGGTCGATGCCTCGGACTCATCTACCCGGTACACTCTAGCCAAAAAGACAGTTCTACATTGGCTTGCACGCTCAACTGAGGCAGCAATACGGCAAGTGCTCCACGTCGAGCAACTAGGCAATGACAAACCTTCCCAGCTCTGGAGACGGCTACGTACCCTGGTCAGCGCCGATCTATTCTCTGACACAGCTCTCCTCGCCATCTGGTAGATAAACTATCTCCTCACATCTGCTTTGCTCTGGCTCAAAGGTTTCCTGAAACTGTCGAGCAAAGAATAACAATTGCTGACTATCTACACGATGCATCACTGCTCTATTTCACCAGCCACTGCCTACCTGACAAGCCTCAGGTTCAGGCTCATCGCCCTGTGGCCGGGGCCGTACTGTGCCGACCATTCCGCTCGTTCTGGGAAGCAGTAAACAAGCAACTGGGATGTCACCGGCTCCACCCACGGTCACGCTCCCTCCTGCAACCGAACCAGCTGCGGCCACCAAACCTCAGCCACCACCACTGGCAACGAACTTTCCGCAGGAAATGCAACTGCACTTCCCGTACTGTTACTTCCACACACGGTTTGGTGAGGCGGCATGGAACTGCAGACGATCCTGCTACTTCCCAAACGCCAATCGCAGTTAGGTCCGGGTGCCACCTCCTGCGCACAACATGACAGGCACCTCCCAGTGCTCCATTCTGTCCAGGAACGACGGAATAATTGCGGACAACTTTACATTAAGGACATTTCATCGGGATACCTTTCTCTAGTGGACACAGGTGCCGATGTTTCGCTACTGCCTATGTCCTTAGCATTGTCAAACATCTGCTCTCATCATACTTCACTGCAAGCCGTGAATTCAACTAAACTGCAATGCTCGGGTTCAACTTCCCATGTCATCTCACTCTCCACAAACTGCAAACTCGAGTGGACATTTTTAGTCTACGAAATTGATGGACCTATACTAGGCATTGACTTCTTGCGACACCACAAACTTTCACCGGACCTAGTGTGAAACACCATGTTTTATCATCCATCCAAGACTCACTTCCCCTGTGCTCCGTCGAGCAACCCCCCTATGACACATCAGTCCGGGCTCATCTCATCCATACATGCTCGTCTCTGTCGACGACGTTACAATAAACCACGCACAAGTGCCTTGTCAAGCTTGAACACATCGCTCGCCTACACAAGGGAAACTTCGAACTCTCCCTCCAGCTCCATGAAACACAGCTCCAGCTCTCCGATGCAGCAAATGAATTACAGACACTACAGCAAGAACAAAGCAAGGTCAGTAAGTGCACCGAATCTGCTTGCAATCCCAGCAATCGAGCCTCCATGTGTTTATCTCCAGCTACCCCTCGCAACTGTGCTATCAAGACTACCATAACGTGTACTGACAGTTCCGCAGGGTCACACTGTCCTAACACGGCAGCGTTTGACACTCGGCCGGACACAAGTGAGCATGCCCGACGAGTGTCACATGTTCCCAAACTGACGGCTCTTACCCCGCCCCTCGCGGACAGCATCTCAAACTATGCAATTTAGGCTCCTGCGTGCCGCCGTGCGACCACCACTGACAACACAAACAGTGCACTCACGCCAAACATTTCGGCACTCCTGGGATACTTCGTCGCCTCGGCTCCTGTCGGATCCACCAAGTGGCTCCGAACACCACAACTACGCCTCGCCTGCCCTGCCCACCACACATTGTAAACAAACCACCTCCCGTGCCGCCGGCAACATTTCCGTTGTCACCAACGGCACGGTTCACAAGCTCCACCTCATGCCAGGTCCCCCGATCTCCAGTAAACCACATCGACTTTGTCTTGAGTGCCTCTCCGACCTTAAAAATCAGGTTTCTGAACTACTACGCTCTGCCGTCATTGAACCCTCTGCCAATAGCTGGTCTATGCCCATACATATGACACCCAAGAAAGACTGGTCCTGGCGCATGTGCGGAGACTACTGTCGACTAAACGCACGAACAATTATGGACATCTACCCCATACCCAACATTGCCGACTTTACCAGTTCCCTCGCAGGTGCGACCACATTCTCTGTCATTGATTGCAAACGGGCCTACCACCAGATCCCCATGGCACCTGAAGATATCAAGAAGACAGCAATCACCACCCCGATCGAGTTATTTCAGTTTCGATTCCTGCCCTTCGGTCTGAAAAACACAACCTAGACCTGGCAATGCTTCATGAACGAAGTGCTATTCGAACTAAAATTCTGCTTTGCATATCTTGATGACATTCTTGTGTTCAGCTCCTCTGTCGAGGACAACATTCGAAATGTGCAAACTGTTATGAACACACTCGTGGCAGCAGGCATCGAGACCAACCAGGACAAACTGCAGCTACATCAACCCGCTGTCACTTTTCTTGGTTTTCGGGTCTCTGCTGACGGCATTTCACCGCCCCCTGAGAAAGTACAAACAATACTAAACCTACCCAGACCTTCGTCATTCAAAGAGCTCTGGCGCTTTCTGGGGATGGTTAATTATTATAGCCGTCATCCCGAAATTCATCAGGGTACAGCCTCAAATCGATAAGAGAAGAGCAAGAACCATTTACTATCGGCCCAGCCATGCATTATTAAGGGAGAGGATACAACACCTCCAGAGCTTCATAGACTACAACAGGCAACTGTACAGCATGCATTTATGGCTGTCAACTATGTTATCAGTGAAGGACTGGGATAACATCGACTGAACAACCCACAACCAGGCCTGCATGGAAGAGGACTTGGTCAGCAGTTGACAGAAAAAGAAATTTGAGGCGCTAACAGGAAACAAACACCACTCACAGCTAGGTCTGGATGCAGCTTGTACCGTGGTTAACATCTTGACACAGACCATCAGTGAGGCAGAAACGTCAGTTCTGTCCAAAGGGTTAAACTTCACAGTTACACCCACAAAGATTCCCACAGAAGAGATCATTCAATCTGTGGAGGCGTCACTCCACCAAGTACCACGTGTTGAAGCAGAAAATATTAGGCAGGAAACTGTAAAAATTTTACAAACAGCAAAACCACCCAGAGCCAATATCACATGTGAAGAAAGACAGGCCACAAAGGAGCTCAGGAATAACAAGGATATTGTGGTCCTACATGCGGACAAAGGAAACACTATGGTTCTGATGGACACTTCTGAATATGAAAAGAAGATAGACGAACTGCTAAGCGATCCCATTTACAGAGTACTAAGGAGTGATCTGACAGTGAGGACAGGCAGAAATACAAAGGCCCTCGTAAAGGACTCGAGAATTGATCCTGACACAGCCAAGAGACTAATCACCAAGGTGCCTGTTCCTCCTAGAATCTACGGAATACCTAAGCTCCATAAGGAGGGTTATTTGCTGAGGCCCATAGTGAACGGAATAGATTCACCGACGTATTATGTTGCGAAACAATCTGGCACCTAAGTTATGCTGTCTTGTGGGACAGGCTCCTAAGTGAAAGAGACTTCCCACTTCATACAAGTGAATAGGGAACAGTGAATAAAGCCATCAGACATTATGGTCAGTTTTGACATCAAGTCTCTCTTCACTAACATACCTACTGAGGAGACTATGTGCATTCTAGAGGATCGGATCCCATCAGATATCTGTGATCTGGTGCGCTTATGCCTGTCATCTACGTACTTCACCTGGTGGGGAAAATATTACAAACAGTTAGATGGGTTACCTGCTCTCCCCTGTAGCTGTGGACATCTTCATGGAAACCTTTGAGCAAACGGCCCTAGCTTCTGCTTCGTTACATCCCAGTTGTTGGCTACAATATGTGGATGACACATTTGTTATCTGGCCTCACGGTGAAGTGGAATTGGGAAACTTCCTCCAGCACTTAAATAGCCTGCACAAAAATATGAAGTTCACACATGAGACTGAAAACAATGGTACCTTGCCATTTCTGGATGGGGAAGTATACAGAGCTGCCGAAGGTAAACTGGGACACAAAGTGTACCGGAAACCAATGCACACTGATTGGTACCTGCACACAGAGAGCCACCACCACCCAGCTCAAAAGTATTCTGTTCTGCATACGTTAACTGCCCGAGCCAACCGGATAAGTGATGAAAATAACATCAAAGAAGAATTAAAGGAGCTACAACACACGTTTCGTGCCAACAGCTATGATGACAACATCATAAGAAAGGTAGCTAAAACCAAAGGAAGCAGAATATGAGAAGAAGGCAAAGAAGAAAAGCTTCCACTGGTACATTTACCATATGTAAAAGGCGTCAGTGAATGGCTAGGCAACGTCCTCCGCCGAGGAGGTTTCAAACCAATTTTTTGAAGCAGTCACAGGATTCATGAAATGATAGGTTCCACCAAGGATGTAGTCAACAATCTTAACACTGCAGGTGTTTACGAACTATGGTGTGAGTGCAGAGCTGCCTAAGTAGGAGAAACAGGGAGACCTGTCAGCTTACGAGTAACAGAACACGAACGCTATGTACGATTACAACAACATAATAAATCGGTGATACTGGAACACCACCATGACTGTGGACAACCTATCAGGTTCCAGGATGCCCGAGTACTGGTGAAAGAATCGTGGATACGAGAATGCAAAATACGGGAGGGGATCGAAATTATTAAGCAGCCTGACAACATCAACAGAGAAGATGGCCACAAACTCCCAGCGTCCTGGCTGCTGGCCATCCCAGTCCAACAGGCCATGAGCAGTCATGGGGCAAAAGCTACATGAGACATGGACGTATCCCCACAAACAGCTGTAGAGCAACTGTCAGTCCACTTCTGCGCACGCCAGGAGGAAAACTTGCCGATCAGAAGCCGAACACTGATTGGCAGACAGCTACCAATCATTGACAACATGGACATCCACGAATAGCCTCTTTCCCTCCACCTTTCCTTACATCATGACTAGCCAATCATATTAGAGGGCCAATTAAAAGTTTTACAACAGTGACATCAGACATCGATAGTCTGTAATAAATAGAAGCACCTATCCCCATGCAAAACCAGTTGTGCCCTGAGGAAGACCATTGCAATTCGGCCGAAACATCAGTTTTAGTTTATTATTGTTGTTAGTTTTTAGCAATGATGTGGCATAATACCCAGAAGAATTTTAATCACTATGACACCAGCCGCGGAAGCCTACGTTCTTATATAAAGAAGAATTTGTTTACATTTAATGTGAATTTAAGTGTTAGGAAATCTTTTTCTGAAATTATTATCTGGAGTGTAGCCTTGTATAGAAATGAAACACAGGCAGTAAGCAGTTCATACAAGAAAATAATGGAAGTTTTTGAAATGTAGTGCTACTGAAGAATGCTGAAGATTTGATGGCTATGTTGGATGATAAATGAGGAGATACTGAAATGAATTAGGCAAAACAGTTATGGCACAACTTGGCTAAAGGAAGGGATCAGTTGATAGAACACATTCTGTGACATCAAGCTACTATCTGTTTGATAGTGAGTCTAAGTGCTGGTGGATAAAAATTGTAGACAAGGCTTGCAAATATAAGCAGGTTGAAATGGATGCGGGTTGCGGTAGTTGTGCAGAGATGAAGGGGCTTGCACAGGATAGACTAGCGTGGAGAGCAGCATCAAAATAGTCTTTGAAATGAAGACCACAACAACAACAACAAAACTTAGCACACAATGACTGGAGATCATATATGAAGAAATAATGAGTTGCTTGCAATATGTGTTACCGAACATAATTTGGCCACTGATGTAGGAATGTTGAATATGGGTGGATGTAACTTAGCACCTAGTTATTGCAAGTCAGGTATGGACAAATCTGAGCTCATGCTGCAGAAGTAGATTTTCATGGAAAGTTAATGATAATAGTCTCAATATGCAGGCTCCAAAAAGCATTTGGTTAACAGTAGTGTGCAATACAGTTTTGATTATCTTGTATAACTATACGCTTGCTTACTTAAAATTCCTACCAACATTAAATATGTTTAAGATACAGTTGAAATAGTTCTTGTTTGACCACTGCTTCTACTCTGCCTTGAATTTCTAGAACATCATACTAAGTAAACCTCATTTATTAAATGTTGTTAATTATGTGTTATGTCTTTTCACACTATAATTTACTTTGTGTTTATGATGTAGTCTCTCATACTAACCTCTGCTATCAAATCTACATCTACATCCATTCTCAGTGAACCACTGTGAAATGCGTGGCAGAGACTATGACCCACTGTATCAATTATTTCAGTTCCTTCCCATTCCATTCACATATCGAGTGTGGAAAGAATGATTATTTGAATGCCTCTGTGTGTGCGGTAATTATTCTGATCTTGTTCTCACAATTGATATGTGAGTGATACATATAGGGTTGTAGTATACCCATAGAATCATCATTTAAAGCCGGTTCTTGAAAATTTGCTAGTAGACTTTTTTGGGATAGTTTATGTCTATCTTCAAGAGTCTGCCATTTCAATTTCTTTAGCATCTCTGTAAGAGTTTCCCATGAGCCAAACAAACCTGCTCTTCTCTGTGTACATTCAGTATCCCCCGTTAGTCCTATTTGGTATGGGTCCTACACTCTTGAGCAATATTCTAGAATGCGTTACACAAGTGACTTGTAAGCAATCTCCTTTGTAGACTGACTGCACTTCTCTCTGCATCTACATCTACATCCTACAAACCACCATGAGGTGCATGGCAGAGATATGTCCCATTGTACCAGTTATTAGGGTTTATTCCTGTTCCATACACGTATGGAGCACAAGAAAAATGACTGTTTGAATGCCTCTATGCAGGCAGTAATTATTCTAATCTTATCCTCATGATCCCTATCTGGGCGATATGTAGGGGATTGTAGAATATTCCTAGACAAATCATTTAAAGCCAGTTCTTGAAACTTTGTTAGTAGACTTTCTCAGGATAGCTTACATCTATCTTTAAGAGTCTTCCAGTCCAGTTCCTTCAGTATCTCTCTGACACTCTCCTATGGATTAAATAAACCTTAACCATTTGTGCTGCCTATCTCTGTAAACGTTCAATATCCTCTGTTAGTCCTATTTAGTATGAGTCCCACACACTTGAGCAATATTCTAGAACCATTCGCATGAGTGATTTGTAAGCAATCTCCTTTGTAGATTGATCACACTTCCCCAGTATTCTACCTGTGACATTTCTGGTGCAGAGTGCCCTATCTTTGGGAACCTTTTTTCTTTGGACTAGGAGTCTGGCATGAACTTTCTGCTTATGTTATGTGCAACAGCCATAATTGTCATATGTATAAGTGTTCAATAAATGTATATTTCATATCAAAGTGAGTTATCTCTCGACTAATCTCCCGTGACAACCACAGTGGTGAACCTGACACCGTCAATGTCTAATCCAGTGTTATTTCAGCTTGTTTTCATCATTGACTCACATTGTGTGCCAGACTGCATTGTTTGTGCCACAATGCATCTAACTGTGACTTTCGGTTCAAGTGTAACGGGCCTCATTAACTCTGCCAATTGCGACCACGAGTGAACAAGTACCTCCTTTGAACTTGGTTAAAAGTGGACAGTTATTTACGTCCATCCATGCTGGCAGCCATGTAACATTACCTGGTTCAACACAGCTGCTACCTAGTGTGGAAGCACAGCAATAGCCATAACATGGACAGTGCCCACCGCCTAACCATGGCATGGAGGATGTTCCACTTAAAGACATTGCGGTCTATCCTTCATGTACATTGTTACCTTCGGGATGGCTTGGCACACAGGCTTATTTCCAGGACTGTGAGTCAAACATTACAATGCATGGGGTAGCACATTCTCATTTACATAATATTGCAGCATAACCTTGCCCTTGCCTCCCCACCCCACCCTCCCCCCACCACACACCTCTGACCCGCTACTGCATGCGGTTTCGGCAATGCCGGTCGCTTCAAACGCACTGGCGACCATCGCACGATGGTTGCACCACAACCACATTCTGCTTGCTTTCATAATGGTGTAGGCCGTTCCACCAGCCCCGGTTCCTGGGTCCACCACCCTGTGGCTCCACCACAACCACCCCTCGCCCCCACCTGCTGTTGCAGTGGCACCAGCTGTTACACGCTCGCCATGTTCTGCATCAGGTTTGCCAGCTGGACATGCCTTTCCAGCTTATATGCATCCTGTCACCTCCGATCCATCCTTATCATGTGCTGCATGTGGTCACCGCCCCACCCAAACCTCGGGCAACACGTCGTTCACCACTGCCGCACTTTTGGCGTCGGAGGCATCCTGCTCCGTGCGCACTAATCT
The DNA here is from genome assembly GCF_023864275.1 of Schistocerca cancellata. Classification (NCBI taxonomy): domain Eukaryota; kingdom Metazoa; phylum Arthropoda; class Insecta; order Orthoptera; family Acrididae; genus Schistocerca; species Schistocerca cancellata. Next base: position 383,749,978 of record NC_064628.1, read on the forward strand.
CCAGCTGCCAGTACAGACTCAACATGTGCTACCAGGCAGGTTCCCTAAGCTATCTGCATTGCAAAAAGTCAACCCTAAAACATTTCACCATAGTGGACCACCTTCTGGACATCCATGGCATTTCCGATGACAGCGCCCATTTTGTCTGCCTGAGCCATCTCCATGCACATACAGACCTCATCAGCGACTTGCTCCTCTCACCACCTGGATTGCACAAATATTCAACAGCCAAATCACTGCTCATCAAGTGCCTTTTCTGCCATTGGGCAGAGGCTATCCATCACATTATACACAAGGAGCATCTTGATGACCATACCCCTTCACAGCTTTGGCAGCATCTACGTGCTTTAATCGATGACCACGCAAAGTCTGATGCCACTCTTTGGACGTTGTAGATATTCAAAATGCCTTCAGATCTGCAGCTTCATCTCCTGTCTCACGACACTGACCCTCTTGAGGTTTGATTACGTATGGCGGATCAGGCTTATACCATCATTCATCACCAACACCACCTGTCACGAATACCATCTCCACCATCCTATTCAGTTGGCACACCTGCACCTCCCCTCCAGTTCCATGCCCAGCCAGCAGAGCCTGGCACGCTCACCTCAACACCTCAACTGCCCGTCAGGAGCTGCCACCTAGTGCCTACAGAATGTACTGCCAGTGGGCTCCTGACAGCTGCCGACCTCACCCGAGCAGTGGCCCAATCAGCTACCTGGCCTACCCACTGTACTGGTTCCACACTACCTATGGGGATGCCGCCTGCAACAGCTGCGCACCCTGCACCTACCCAGATGAGACTGGTGGGCAAGTTTAGGTGCCACATCCTGCCACGTACCTTCACAGTGCCTATCTTCTGACGCTGCACCACCTGCTTCAGTGAGGCGACACCTCTATGCCACAGATATCTTGACCGGCATTCACTTTCTCATCAACACTGTCACTGACGTTAGCATCATCTTGGCAAAGCACGCTGTTGATGCGCTATCCCCAATACCCTCACCTTAAGCGGCACCAACCATTCTCCAATTGTGGTCCACGGCTCCATCAAAATGTCGCTTCACCTCTCACTGGTTCACACCTTCTCTTGAACCTTCCATGCTGCCGATGTGGATGAACCTCTGATCAGGTTGGATTTTCTAGACCATTACGAACTTTCACCAGACCTGCAGGCTGCCACGCTCTGCCATGCATCCGGGTCTCAAGTTCCATGCACACCTGAGTTCAGCACCACTTCATTCTCTGCCTGCTTGGTTGCGCTTTCCACATGTGCTTCCCTGGTCGAGTGCATAACCTCACAACCAGAGCGACGAACTCTGCACCCAGAACAATGACTCATGTGCCTGCATCACCTCTGCCTACACCAAACTGTCACATGCACAGCATACCATACATTGCCTATCTGCAGCCCTGCAGCAAAGTGGCCCAGCACACACCCCTACAGAGTCTTCTCGCCAACCTGCTCCAGTGCCAAGCATCCCACCACCTGCTGGTTTTTTCACATCACCATGGACAAATCTCCAAGATGCACCTGCTTGCACCTCTCCAGATTCTCCATGCCGCTTCATTCCTGCATTGCACCTTCTGTTGCCAACTACAGCTGACATCTCACCTACCTCACGTCGGTTCATCTACGTCAGTGAACCGACGTTGCCTGTGGATACCTTCTTGACCCCTTATGCCATCTCCCCTACACAATTATTGGCCATCAGTAATGGCACTTGCCATAAGATTTGCACCACCGGTGGTCCACCAGTTTGTTATATGGCCAGGCACCTTAACACTTCCAAACTTCTGCATTCCAATGGGATCATTCAGGATCTGTTGGCATTTGGCATCCTCCGCCCCTCCAGTAACAACTGGTGTTCCCCTATTCACCATGTTCCCAAAAAGGATGGCACCTTACGCATGTGTGGGGACTACAGGTCCCTTAACACCTGCACCATTATCGATAACTACCCTATACCACATATCCAAGATTTCACGCAGTTGCTTCATAGTTCTACCTTTTTCTTCATATTAGATTGTTCAAAAGTGTATCACGAGATTCCTATGCATCCATCAGATATTCTGAAGATGGCCATCATCACACCCTTCAGCCTATTTGAATACTGTTACATGCCATATGAATTGAAAAATGCTGCACAGACATGGCAGTGGTTCATGATTCTATTTTGCTTCCCCTGCCTTTTGCTTACACTTACTTAGATGATATCCTTATCTTTTCTTCCTCCAATGAGGAGCATCAAGTTCACCTCGCTTCAGTCTGTTCAGCCCTTGCTGCCAACCATGATCTGCTGACGGCCTCTGGCCGATGAGTTCTCATGTCGAAATCATATTTCAACTTCCTCTCCCCAAGGATTATGCTCAGCTCCATCATTTTCTGGGTATGGCAAACAACTTTTACTGCTGCCACATTCCTCAAGCTGCCTCCATCCAAATGGCCCTCACTGATGCTCTCTTCAGCAAGAGCAGCACTGGAAAACGGAAGTTGGAGTGGACCCAACCAATGCTCGACACTTTTGGTAACCTTAAAACTGCCCTAGCCAAAATCATCACACTCACCCACCCTAACCCTGAGGCCCATGTCTCGATCATGACTGATGCCATTGATTCAGTTGTGGGTGCTGTTTCACAAAAGCAGTCTACTAACTCCACCCAGCCCATCCACATATTTTCTAAAAAACTGGCTAAGTGCAAGTGGTCGGCATTTGACCATGAGCTGCTCGCAGTGAACAAGGTGATTAAACATTAAACCTCAAGGGGCAACCCTTCACAATCTATACCAATCTCAAGCCACTCATGGACGCTATTTGCAATCCAGCTAAAGACCTTCCGCCCAGGCTTTTTCGCCATGTTGTTGTTGTGGTCTTCAGTCCTGAGACAGTTTTGATGCAGCTCTCCATGCTACTCTATCCTGTGCACGCTTCTTCATCTCCCAGTACCTACCGCAACCTACATCCTTCTGAATCTGTTTAGTGTATTCATCTCTTGGGCTCCCTCTACGATTTTTACCCTCCACACTGCCCTCCAATACTAAATTGGTGATCCCTTGATGCCTCAGAACATGTCCTACCAACCGATCCCTTCTTCTAGTCAAGTTGTGCCACAAACTTCTCTTCTCCCCAATCCTATTCAATATCTCCTCATTAGTTATATGATCTACCCATCTAATCTTCATCATTCTTCTATAGCACCACATTTCAAAAGCTTCTATTCTCTTCTTGTCCAAACTAGTTATCGTCCATGTTTCACTTCCATACATGGCTACACTCCATACAAATACTTTCAGAAACGACTTCCTGACACTTAAATCTATACTCAATGTTAACAAATTTCTCTTCTTCAGAAACGCTTTCCTTGCTATTGCCAGTCTCTCTACTTCGACCATCATCAGTTATTTTGCTCCCCAAATAGCAAAACTCCTTTACTACTTTAAGTGTCTCATTTCCTAATCTAATTCCCTCAGCATCACCTGATTTAATTTGACTACATTCGATTATCCTCGTTTTGCTTTTGTTGATGTTCATCTTATACCCTCCTTTCTTGACACTGTCATTCGATTCAACTGCTCTTCCAAGTCCTTTGCTGTCTCTGATAGAATTACTATGTCATCGGCGAACCTCAAAGTTTTTATTTCTTCTCCATGGATTTTAATACCTACTCCAAATTTTTCTTTTGTTTCCTTCACTGCTTGCTCAATATACAGTTTGAATAACGTCGGGGATAGTCTACAACCCTGTCTAACTCCCTTCCCAACCACTGCTTCCCTTTCATGCCCCTCAACTCTTATAACTGCCATCTGGTTTCTGTACAAACTGTAAATAGCCTTTCGCTCCCTGTATTTTACCCCTGCCACCTTCAGAATTTGAAAGAGAGTATTCCAGTCAACATTGTCAAAAGCTTTCTCCTAAGTCTACAAATGCTAGAAACGTAGGTTTGCCTTTCCTTAATCTAGCTTCTAAGATAAGTCGTAGGGTCAGTATTGCCTCACGTGTTCCAATATTTCTACGGAATCTAAACTGATCTTCCCCGAGGTCGGCTTCTACCAGTTTTTCCATTCGTCTGTAAAGAATTCGTGTTAGTATTTTGCATCCGTGACTTATTAAACTGATTGTTTAGTAATTTTCACATCTGTAAGCACCTGCTGTTTTTGGGACTGGAATTATTATATTCTTCTTGAAGTCTGAGGGTATTTCGCCTGTCTCATACATCTTGCTCACCAGATGGTAGAGTTTTGTCAGGACTGGCTCTTCCAATGCCGTCAGTAGTTCTAATGGAATGTTGTCTACTCCCGGGGCCTTGTTTCGACTCAGGTCTTTCAGTGGTCTGTCAAACTCTTCACACAGTATTGTATCTCCCATTTCATCTTCATCTACATCCTCTTCCATTTCCATAATATTGTCCTCAAGTACATTGCCCTTGTATAGATCCTCTATATACTCCTTCCACCTTTCTGCTTTCTCTTCTTTGCTTAGAACTGGGTTTCCACCTGAGCTCTTGATATTCATACAAGTGGTTCTCTTTTCTCCAAAGGTCTCTCTAATTTTCCTGTAGGCAGTATCTATCTTGCCCCTAGTGATATGCGCCTCTACATCCTTACATTTGTCCTCTAGCCATCCCTGCTTAGCCATTTTGCACTTCCTGTCGATCTCATTTTTGAGACGTTTGAATTCCTTTTTGCCTGCTTCATTTACTGCATTTTTATATTTTCTCCTTTCGTCAATTAAATTCAATATTTCTTCTGTTACCCAAGGATTTCTACTAGCCCTCGTTTTTTTACCTACTTGATCCTCTGCTGCCTTCACTACTTCATCCCTCAAAGCTACCCATTCTTCTTCTACTGTATTGCTTTCCCCCACTCCTGTCAATTGTTCCCTTATATTCTGCCTGAAACTCCACCATATGGATTACATTTATCAGCACTCTTCCAACGCATGCTATATCCACAGTACAAAGAACATTATAGCAGACTACCTTTCCTGCATCTGTGTGCTAACTGCACCGATGAATCTGGAGGAGCTTGCTCGACTACAAGTCGACGATGATGATATACGTCAACTAATTTCAGACAATGGTTCATCACTCTCTGTCCAGCCCCATTTACTACCTGGTTCAGCAATCCCTATCCTTTGTGACACCTCTATGGGCACACTTCATCCCCTAGTCCCCACCACACTTTGCCATAGGATCTTTACCGTCTTCCATGGCTTAGCTCACCCTGGCACATGAGCCATGATGGGACTGGTTACTGAGTGCTTTGTCTGGCCTGGTGTCAAGCATGACTGTTGCGCTTGTAGTGTTCCCTTATCCTTGGGGCTCTGCCGTGAAAAATATAAAATAGAAAATCTGATTGATATCTTGAATTTTGGTGGTTTCAGTTACGGATAAGGAGGTCTTATTATTGATTGAGATCGTGCTGTTATTTGACCGTGCATGGCAGACCGGGTCGGCAACACTACAAAAAGCGACTGTACAGAAATAGCATCAGAAAACTAATTGAAATTTACCTTATAATCTTGTTAAATATGCAGTATTAATTACAATATAGTCTACATGGCTGTCCTCCTAATTTCTCTTGTAGTACGACCCGTCTTTCACTTTTCTCTGTCTGTTGAAAACTTCTTCAAGTTGTCACTGTCATGATCAATTTACAAATTTGGCGATAACCACCTCGAATCACTATTGAAACAACCTCGCTTTGTAATGTAATTTTAATTTCCACCCAAAAGCACATTCAACACAGCGCCGAAAAATACACGTCTTTCGTATGAAGACAAGAGAGAGAGTGTCTCATCAATTAGTTGTTAAAAAACAAAAACCTATGCAAAAGTAAAAAGACGAACAAAATTATTTATGGAAATAGGTCGCTGGCGCAGCGCTTTTCTGCATGCGCAATCGTAAATTATATCTTTGTATTGGCGGAGGCGCGGAAGTCAAAATACCATTACATGCTTGCAGCAGTCCGTGTGTTCCGTGCCAACGAAGCAAGGTCAGCAGGCACACCCAACTTCCTCCGGGCATGATTGACATCCCTAAGGGGCGTTTCCAGCATGTCCATATTGATGTCATTGGTTCCCTTTGTCCGTACGAGGGCTACAGATGTATATTGTCGGTCATCAACCGTGTGACCTGCTGGGCTGAGGTCTTACTGACATCACAGCCGACACTCAACATGGTTTGCTTGCTTATGCTGTCCCATATCTCTCACCACTGACCAGGGATGCCAATTTGAGTCTGCATTCTTCGCACAACTGTGTGAACTCTGCGACATCGCCAAGTTTCATAACGCAGCTAACCACCCGCAGGCGAACGGCCTTGTCAGGTGGTGGCACCACACACTCAAGGCCGCCCTAATGTGCCACAGAGGCCTATGCCAGAGGCCCTCCCGTGGATCCTGCTGGGTATTTGCTCAGCTCATAAGGAAGATCTTAATGCCTCGCTCGCTGAGGTTCTGTATGGCAAGCTACTCCTTCTCCCCTATGAGTTCATCGAGGATTCACCTCCCACCACATCTGTTATCTTCCCTCGCTGGTCCAGCAAGTCCACATGCACATAACACACCGCTGCACCCTCCTGCCTCACTCTCGCACCACCTTCTCTGTGTTCATTCACAAGGACCTACATGCAACTTTGTTATGGTGTGGGACAACACTGTGGAGGCACCCCTTCAGCTGCCATATTCGGGCCCTCACCATGTGCTACGCTGCAGTACCAACACATTTGTCATCCATCTCCATGGATGGCTCCAGACAGTCTCAGTTAATAGACTTAAACCGGTGTGGCCCATCAACAATGACCTTCCTCCTGCCTGATGCAGCCACCCTGCCTTCAGCTGACTCGTCTCTGCCCACCGTCACCTCTCATGTGCAGCCATTGGAAACACTGGACTGCAGCACCGCCGACACCACCACCGCCCTCACTTCTCGCACTTGCCACTGCCTACACCCGCCACGTTGGCACTGAGATTATGACTTCGTACCGTGAGCCTACCCACCGCCGTGCTCTACACTACTGTGGTGGTGGTGGTGGAGAGGGGCGGGGAGGGGGGGGGGGGACCCATGGCATCTCTGGTGCAGAGCGCCCTATCTTTGGGAGTCTTTTTCCTTTGGACTAGGAGTCTGGCGTGAACTTTCTGCTCATGATATGTGTAACAGTTATAATTAATAATGTACAACTGTCCAATAAATGTATATTTCATATCGAAGTGAGTTATCTCTTGACGCATCTCCTGTGATAGCCCCATACCGATAAGCAAAAGTCTACCATCTGCTTTACCCGTGACTGAACCTATGTGATAATTCCATTTAATATTCCTAAAAAGTGTTACACCTGGGTATTTCTATGTGTTTATCGATTCCAACAGTGACTCATTGATGTTATTGTCATATGTTTGTTCATGTTTGTGAAGTGCAAAACTTTACATTTCTGAACATTTAGAGCAAGTTGCCAATTTCTGCACCACATTGAAATCTTATCAAGGTATACAGCTTCTTTCAGATAGTACTTCATTATAGATAAATGCATCATCTGCAAAAAGCCTGATTTTACTATTAATAGTGTCTGAAAGGTTATTAATATACAATATGAACAGCAAGGATCCCAATATGCTTCTCTGGGGCACACCCTAAGTTACTTCTACATCTGATGATGAGTCTTCATCTGATGATGAGTCTTCATTCAAGATAACATGCTGTGTCCTCACAACAAAAAGCCCTCAATCCTATCAAAAATTTTGTTTTTGCTACCCCTTATGATCATACTTTTAACAATAAGTGTAGGTGTGGTACTGAGTCAAATGCTTTTTGGAAATCAAGAAATACTGCATCTACCTCACTGCCTTGATCCATAGCTTCGACTATGTCTTGTTAGAATAGTGAGTTGAGTCTAACATGATTGGTGTTTATAGAATCTGTGCTAGTTGTCATTGAGGAGATCATTCTGTTGAAGATATCTCTTTATGTTTGAGGTCAGAATATGTTCGAAGATTCTACAACAAAACGATATCAAGGGCATTGGATGGTAGTAGAGTTAAACATTTTAGCTTTTGCTTTGCTACCCTCATTTTCAGTTCCTGTTGCATTCGCCAGGGATAGGGCACTAACTTTGCTGCCACTAACAACCTTTACATATGGCCAGAATTTCTTTGGGTTTTGTGAAAGGCCATTTGACTGTATTCTGCTATGGTAGTCATTGAAGGCTGTGCACATTGCTCTCTTGACAGCCAAATGTGTTTCGTTCAGTATTGCTCTATCTATAGTCCTGTGCTTTGTTTTATTCCCATAATACAGCAGTTTCTGTTTCTTTATAAGGTTATTTACAGCAACTGTATACCATAAAGGGTCCCTCCCATTATGAGCTGTTCTACTGGGTACATATCTGTCCAGTGCATGGTCAACCACTCTTTTAAACTTTAGCCATAGCTCCTCTACTACTCCTTCCCTGTTCTGGAAGTTTGTAGTTCCTCATTGACCTATAACACTACTGAGTTTTTTGTCTTGTTTACTGAACATATTTATCTTTCTGCTTCTTTTAGTTGTTGTTTGTAGTTTGGTAATCATTGTTGCCAATAAGTGTCATGGTCACTGGTACCAGTTTCAGTGTGGTCTGCTCAAAGAGTTCAGGTCTATTTGCTGCCATTAGATCCAATATATTTCCATCATGAGTGGAGTTTGAACAATATGTTCCAGGTAGTTTTCAGAGAAGGCTTTTAGTAAGGTTTCACAGGATATCTTATTACACCTACCACTAACAAAACTGAAGTTTTTCCAATTGATTGTTGAATGATTAAAGTCTACACCCATGATTACAGTAAGATTAGGGAACTTATGTACAAGTGAACTGAGGTTTCCACTAAAGTTTTTTGTTACATCAGGATATGAGTCTAGTGGATGATGGAAGGATCAAACTACCATTTTATGCCCACACTTATATTGAGTCTTGCCCAACAATCCCATACACAGTTTCAATTTCTATCTCTGTGGATTTGAATTTCTTGTCTACTGCAACACATACAGCACCTCAATTTCCTATTAGCCAATGCTTTTGATATACACATAAATTTTCCCCAGAAACCTCACTGTTATCGTTCTCTGGTTTCAACCAGCTTTCTGTAAGTATATGATGTGAGCTTCACTGCTTTTCAGGAGCGCTCTGAACTCTGAAATGTAGAAGTAATGTATTATGTGAATTTGTCAATTTATATGATTATGCACTTTGATTGCGTTTACCATGTAGTTATAATGCCTACTGTTAATGTAACACAAAGGCATTTGATTCAGTGAATCACTCCACGCTGCTTCATAAACCAGACAAAAATGCTCTACAGTGACTTAGGTCTTATCTGACAAAGGTAATTATAACATCTAATACAATAAATTCTGCATCTCAGTGGGATACAATTTCACAAGGAGTCCCTCAAGGCTCAATCTTAGGGTGAATCTTGTTTCTCTTTTACATAAATTATTTACCTCTCAATATCAGTGCCCACCAGTCATGTTTCCTGATGATACTTCAATACTTATTAAAAAGTAAATGTTATGGAAATTCCAGATGATGTAAATAAACACACTGAACAACCTAGCTACATGGTTTTAACAAAATGGTCTTAAACTTAATATTTCAAAGACCCTGTTTAATCAAATTAAAAGCAAACAATCAAAAATCAGTGTCATAAGTATCATACATAAAAATCAAGTTATGGAAGTCCATCAAATTCTTGGGACTAAACTTGGACAAAATCCTAAGCTAGCAAGCATGTATTGGTTATTTAGCTACTAAATTAAGTAGCCTTACTTTTGCAATGGACATGGTACCTTGTGCAACAGACATAAACAGCAGGAAGGTAATGTACCACAATTACTTTGAATCCATAATTAGATATGATTTAATTTTTTGGGGGAATTCAAGTAACATGTCACGAATCCTGCCACTTCAGAAAAGAATCATTAGGAAAATGTGTGCTACCTCTCCAAGAACATCCTGTCACTTACTCTTCAAGAACCTAAAAAAGGTACGAGCATATGGAATAAGTTCACAGATATGTGAGTGGCTCAAAGACTTCTTAAATTACAGAAACCAGTATGTTGTCCTAGATGGCAAGTGTTCATCAGAAACAAGGGTATCATCAGAAGTGCCTCAGAGAAGTGTGATAGGACCACTGTTATTCTCTACATACATAAATGATTTGGCTAACAAGGTGGACAGCAATGTGCAGTTGCTTGCTGGTGATGCCATGGTGTACGCTAAGTTGTCAAAGTTGAGCCACTGTAGGAAAATACAAGATGACTTGGACAGAATTTACAGTTGGTGTGATGAATGTCAGCTGGCCCTAAATGTGGAAAAATGTGAGTTAATGCGGATGAGTAGGAAGAAAAAACCTGTAATGTTCAGATACAGTATTATTAGTGTCGTGCTTGACACAGTCAAATCATTTAAAGTTCTGGGCATAACATTGCAAAGCAATATGAGGTGGAACAAGCATATGAAAACTGTGATAGGGAAGGCAAATGGTTGACTTTGGTTTATTGCGAGAATTTTAGGAAAGAGTGGTTCACCTGTAAAGGAGACCATATATAAGCTGCTGGTGCAGCTGATTCTTGAGTACTGCTCAAGTGTTTGGTATCCATACCAGGTTGGATTGAAGGAAGATGTCGAAGCAATTCAGAGGCAGGCTGGTAGGTTTGTTACCATTAGGTTCGAACAACATGTTATGGAGGTGTTATGGAGGTGCTTTGGGAACTAAGATGGGAATCTCTGGAAGGGAAAGTGACATGGTTTTCAAGAAACACTATTAAGACAATTTAGAGAACTGATAAACCACCAAACAATTCTAGTGCCGCCAACATGCACCATATGGTGGCTTGTGGAGTACCTATGTAGATGTATATTCCATATCCCTGCATTGAACATATTTTAGATCATTATTTTTGTACACACTAATCCTGAGGTAATGGAAGAAAACCATTTCAAACATATGTACAACACTAGATACAAAGAAAATTTAATGTTTTCAACACATCATGTAAAACTCTACCAACAGACACCTAAGTATATGGGAATGAAAGTCTACAATGAACTCAGGTAGAGATGTACCGAGTGGGGAGATAGGTTCACTGAAGCAAAAACTATGTGATCTCCTGGTTGAAAAATGCTGCTATTCAATCAAGGACTTTATGAGCAATGACATGAACTTTTGAATAGTGTAATTATTTAATATTATAGTGTTGCATGTAGTATCAAACAAGGGAAACTCCAGGTAGGAATATCAACAATGTAGGGAAGGACAGCTTGCTACTTATCATAAAGAAGACATGTTAAGTTATAGACAAATACAATTAAAAGGCACTTACATAAAGCTTTTGGCCACAACCCTCATCAGCAAAAGAGAAACCTTCACCATTCGTACACACAAGCAGGCACATGTCATGCATACCTGACCACTAGCTCCAGCATCTTTGGCTGGAATGTTACTATCATGTGGGATGTAAGCAGCAATTACATTTACCATTGTCCTGTATCATGTGTAGAAACAAGGTGCAAGAAAATGTACTAAATACATGATTATTTTATTGACATGCTGTGGAATGAATCAATATATAGCATATGCATACATGATTAGTGTTAAAATTAATGAACACATTACTTTTTTAGTCCTACTCATGACTTTTTATTTTTTATGTAATTTTTTTTACAGACTACCATAAATAGAAATTCATTCATGTAATAGAAAGAGTTGTCAAGGGGTAATGATTTTAGATTAGATTTAAAATTTGCTTTGCTACCTGTCAAAGATTTTATTGTATTTTACAAATGATAAAAGATATTTGTTGCAGTCTATTGTATTGCTTTCTGAGCCACTTAGAGCTTTAATAATGGGTAATAAAGGTCTTTTTTCCTTCTGGGGTTGTGGGTATGGATCTCACTGTTCTTCTAAAATTGTGATGAGTTAGTGAATATATGTATTGTGACAGCACAATTAAAATATCTGGATCCTTAAAGAGGTACGAGTACCTACATGACATACATGTAGGACACCATATACTTATTATTCTCATTGCTAACCCTTGGGTGGTCAATACTGCCAACTTACACAACTTGTTTCTCATTGCATAAACTAAAATGACAATGCTATAGTCATGGTTCCTATCTCCAAGAAACATCTATGGAATGCTAGGCTTCTGTTTCAGACCTTGCAGGATGTGGTTCTCAAGTGCAGTCTGGATAAATTACATTTCTTCTAGCCCTTACTGAATATCTGAGACATGTCATTTCCCACTGGGGGATCCAGCCAACAAACAGTCATGTTGTTTCTATTGAGACCCTCCTTGGACACATTAACATAAAGGAGCTCCAAGTACTTTTACGCAGGGTTGCTTATTACCATAAATTCATCCCATGGGCAGCTACTGTGACATATTCTCTAAATTAGATACTGAAAAAGAGTACATTGTTTGGACTTCAGCATGTGATCAAGCATTCATGATTTGAAGAACAACCTCCATTCAGATCTGTGCCTGGCCACCTTCCAGCTGCGTCGACAAAATGTTGTGGCTATGGATGTATCTCAGTATGGCCTGGAGCCATACTGGCCCGTCACAATCCCAATGGTTCAGAGCAGCTCACTGCATTTGCTTCAGAGACACTCATCATGGCACAGAACAATTATTTTCAAATTGAGATGGAGGCCACTGAAGCTCTGTTCAGAGCCATGTAATTTCATGTAAACTTAACGTCACAAAAATGATGGAAAGCACATAAAATGTGCTCTTGGCCATTTACTTACTGTAAATAACTTCAAATCTAAATAACTTATGTAAATTAATTTTGTGAAATGTAGTTATTATTTCATAAATAATATTTCAAAGACGTAGCAGCAGTCAGCCTGTGGCTGATTGCAATTGATTGTAATACTGTTTTTTGTTTTAGAAAGTAAGTGAAGAGGATTCCTGCTCAGATCTCTCTCTCTCTCTCTCTCTCTCTCTCTCTCTCTCTCTCTCTCTCTCTCTCATCTGTTAGCCTCTATACTGACAGGATGCACTATAGCTAATTGTTCTTTTGTGTAGACAGATGCAATGTATCATGTATCATCTTTAGAATCATTTGCAATTAAATTAATGTAAATTAGTTAAGTCCCATGAGTTCTCGTTTTAACAGTTGTCCTGATAGATATAAGACACATGAAATGTTTTTATGCTTTATTGTTGCAGCCAATGAGCATTATGAGCTTAACAGATCATGGCACAGAGATGCAATGGCTGGATACAGTTGGTATTCTGCCATTTATTCATTTGCAACTTGCAACAGTTTCCCTGAGATTAATTGCTGATCATCAAAAAGTCTTTTGCAAATTTGAATGCAAGTGTGGAACCTTAAATGATCTGGCCACAGACTCCAAGCTATGATTCTGTTCCACCTGTAAATAATAGATACAGGCCCCACAAAACTGATGATGGTATTTGTAAATTTTATAGCTTTTTTTTCTGGAAGTCTGTTTGGCCACTAACAAAGTTACATCCACCATCAACAATGGCCATCTGCTCCAGTTAATTTTAATATTTTTCCTTCCAGTGATTAATTTCAGTTTCTATTTAAAATAAAATTGTCATACATTGCAGTAATCTTGCACGAGCAGACACATCAGCCTTCACTATTTTTTATGCAATGGAAAAGTTTCATGTGTTTCTATAGGGTGTTAAGTTTCACCAGGTCACAGATCACAAGCCTTTAGTCTCTCTCTTTATCCCAGCAGCACACCTGCTGGACAAGATGGCACAAAGACTTCAATAGCGGGCACTTACAGCAGGGAGGGGTTTTCATCATCACTACTAATTCGTACTGTCTCTCATTAATTGTCCACCTACCTCAGTTCGGCTTCCTTATGATGTCCCTTCATTCTGCAGTAGTAGATACTCACTAGGCCATGTAAAGCAGCATTGATGAAACCACGGCCTAATACCTACCACACAGAGGCCGTGTAACTCAAGTTGCGGATCAGTTCCTGTAAGTTCATTTTAATAAATTTTGGGTGGCAGGACACTGCAGTTTACCTGCAGTAAGCCTTCGGAAATTCTAGGAAACTGGTTTTTGTTATTAAGGAAGCACATGAAATTGCTATCAAGTCCAAATTTACTATTTTAACTGCTCTAATATTCCCAACTCACAGTCTATACAAAATGTTCTCACATGAAAAAAAGCAGCCAGAATATCTACCAGTCCAACCTGATTAATGTTCGATCTGACAGTCACTGACTCACTACTATAGAGAGCTGAACATTTGGCCAAATCAGTGGTCTTCAATGTCTGAAGCGCTCACTCAAGTATTCCATAAAGAATACAGAATATGCCACTTGGAATTTTCACAATGACCGAAATATCACATGTTCAGAACACATCAATTAACTAATTCAGAAACATCAAACTTTCCTCAAGATGTTCACAACTCAAACCTCCTTATTTATGACTAGTTCAAAACGCAATGAACTCAATACAATACAATTTGTACAGTGACATCTAACATGGTCTTACATGTATGACAGCTAGCAAGCGACTCTCTCCATGATCCTCTCCTCTCTGCATATCTAACTATCTGTGTGCGGGAACAGCTTAAATATGACTGGGTGATGGATCCGATTGACCAACCAGAATGATCCTTCTAGATCATTCTCACGGCAAAACTTGCCTGAGCCAATCACTACTCAGAAAATCATTGACATTGTTACACTTCCAATTTCTAATATAATGTTTAATAAAATCGACCAAAATACAAAATAATCTTTAAATTAATTTAGAAACTTATTCCACTTCCGACTTCTATTCTGGCTGCTCTCTTACAAAAGCAAGTACACTTTGACACACATCATAAGTATTGTGGTTGCACCACAATTTTCCCACGATTCAATTTTATCAGGTTTTACATAAAACAATATTAAGTTTTAATGTATGTCCCACTGACACTCTCTCATTCATCCCCATGTATATACACAACAAAATACTAAGCAGATAATAATTTTGAATGATTTTTACACTACAAAATTGCAGTGTAATTAAAGTTTTGAAAAGAAAAAAATCCAATTAAGTGATTTTATATATTGAGAATTCTGGTATGACTTTAGATGATAATAAAAGACAAACTGCTATTGTTCCTAACTGAGTTTTGAAACATAAGTGTCAGTTTTTGGACATTTAAGTTATTTTCTCAATCTCCGGAACTATATGAGATAAAAATCTGAAATTTTGACAGGATTCTTTTCTTAATAACAGAAGATGGTATACCAAGTTTGAACAAACTTGGTTTTTAATTACTATGGTTTATTTAGATTCATAGGGGGTTTGAATTTGCGTTATGACTAGATGTTACTTGAGACCATTCTCACGGCTAATAGTGTCAGCTGCGCTGTGAGTCATAGTGAGGACACCATCCTGCAGCCACTGGGCTGAACAGCTGCATGCTTTACTGCAATGAATGTTATCTTGTAATAACTTGCTATGTTACACACTGTTCCTCAGTTATCATCATTATGAATTTGCTTCCACACAGTGCAAATGCAGTCTCATGTCTCGCTATGAGTGCCAATACCAGCTTCAACTGGAAAGAAATCCTTTATTTTTACCTTAACTAAGAAGTTCAGTGGATTATGTATGAGTTCCCTATTACAAGCCCAGGCATTGCTCAAGCAGTCGGCTCAGATCTTGTTCTCTGCCAGGTGTGGCAGTATATCCACAGGGGATGGCTGGATTGGCCTCTGGCTTCCATTTGTAATTATTTTGTGCTCTCATAGATTGACTCTCATCGATTGTGTAATTTTGTTGACTAAAGAAGATGCAGTGCCTCGGGTGGTCATTCTGGTGTTACTCATTAAGACATCCTTTGCTTCTTGCACCATGGTCGCTGGTGTGCAAATGGAATGCATATTTCATTTCTTCATCTGTAAATCACTCTGTACGTCTTGTATCCTACTTGGCACCCAGGACTACATATCTATTCCAATTAACACCAATGCAATTAAAATTGCAGATGACTGATATCCTCTGCTCCCATGATGAACAAGTTCATGTGCACCTATGAAATGTCCTATGCACCACATAAAACAATAAAGGAACACTTCAGTGCCATGTGCTGATTAAAATATTGTTTGAGAATATGGGTTCCTGTTGAAACATGCTCTATTCTCTAACCTCTTTAAGCCACCTGTAACTATTTAAAACGTCATGAATTTTTTCATTTGTTGTTATTTTCACTTCTTTTCTTTTATAATAATCTTCATTGTTAAGACTGATTTATCTCAGCCATATCTTATATATGTTTCATCTTTGACATATCAGTTAACCGCAGCCAGCTATTTACTTGTTATTCACTCTGACATTGTGCTCCATAAAGCTCACTGAGCAATAGAACTTCAAGAATACAATAAAAGTCAAGAAATATTATATAAGAAAAGATGCACAAATTACTATTTCCATGTGTTACACTAACTGTTAGTAACATTTGTGACAAAATAGAAGCAAGAATTTCCTAGCCACCAAAACAAGAAGAAGTGGAGCACAAGAGCATTTTTTGACAACAATTCACTGGATTACATCTATGAAACAAGACGAAGAAGTGGTACATACATTGATGATGAATGGAAGGAAAGGAACAATTCTGAATCAACAAGAAGAAAAGTTACAGATTATGGGTATGAATTGTGGACTGACTATTCAGTAAACATTACCATTCACTAAACAAATATCTTTCAGCAAATAATTTAAGAAAATCTATCACTCTAAAAATGGACAACCATGGAAAATGCACCAGGAATGTAAAACAGCCTAACAAATGTCAGCATAAATTTAATGCTAGATGTTGTACTACAACTTGCTTGAAAACTGATGGTGCTTACTTTTGGTGATGCATTTTTGGCTACTGTTATCACACATGTATGAATAACAAATAAGTAATATCAAAACTTAGACCTGTTACATAGTTCTACAGAAAGAAATGGAACTGGTTCAAGCAGCAATAATATTAGAATTAAATAAAACAACTGAATTACAACCAGACTTTCCAGATCAGTAAAAGGATTATGAGATGCTGCATATCTTGTAGCCTCAATCAAAATATTTACTATAATTTCAGTGCTCTGTATTAAGGAATATGTATCACATATTGGAGAATTCAAAACGTATTAGTTCACAACATGTTCCAGTGGAATCAAAATTGTAATTCTGAATTTACTATAATTTTGATGTTATGTCCAAAATGATTTCATGTTTTATAAGCAGAAATAATGAATTAAACTAACATAAGATTAATTATTTTATGAGAAACATAATTATTTTTGTATTTTAGACATATTTCATGGTTATATTCATAACTGAAGTCATGAATATTTCAAATTATAATTACAATCATACTTATTGTTAATATAATTGTTCTGAAAGATAAATTGAGAGATATATGTTCTTGTATGTGGGAAATGTAATAGTCTGTAGTTATTAATGCAGTTAAGGTAATGTACATTGCTAATAACACACATTTCGATGGAAATATATTTATTAAACACTGGGCAACTAGACACAATACACGAAAAAACATGAGTGTTACAGTACGTCAGAAAGCCAGTACTGGACTGATCCAAAGAAAGTCATTCACAGGTAAAACACAGTTTTCACTTATCTATAGTCATCACAAAGTGCGGACAACAGTGGAGTGGTGGTCCAGAGGTCCTGTGGTGGTGCATAGGAGACTGGCTGTAGCAAGATGTAGCAGTCTTGATGCCGTCGGGGCTATTGAAAAAGTTTCCGGCTCTGGAGACAGGAGGTACATCAACTTGTGTCAGTTCAGTGGGAGTGTTGTCATCAGTTTCGTGCACTGAGGGGAGGTCCAAAGGGGCATCATCATCTTGGGATAATGAGGAAGCCAGTGCCTTGGTGTAGTCTTTGAGGGTCCAAGCAAGTTTTACACAGTGCACCGATACTATTTGAGATTTGCTGTTGAGCATGATGCGCATAGTATTGGTGCCGCATGTGAGCACTTTATGTGGCCCCAAATAGGGGGCGCTGAAGAGCTCCATGTACAAAATCATCTCATAAAATGACAAAGCAGCATGTTTCCAATTCCATATGGAGGAACATGTGTGGTTTCTTGTGAGGTTTAGGTGATGGTGTTCGAAGATTAGAGATGTGCTTGTGGACATACTCAACCAGGGCAGGTAGTGAGTCTTGAAAGGGATGTGGGACATCATCCATGAACTCAGCGGGCAGGATTAGTGGCTGGCCATATGCGGTTTCTGTGAGTGATGCATCCAGGTCCACCATGTGCGCCACATGTATGCTAAGAAGTATCCTGGGAAGTGCTTCATACCAGAGCCTGCCAAGGCACATGAGCGCACCCTTCAGTGTCATTTGCCAGCATTCAATCAGGCCATTTCTTTGCAGGTGGTAGAGCACAGTGTGGAATTTCAAAACGCCACACAGAGCACACAGCAGGTCAAACACATTAGACGTGAACTGGTGGCCATGGTCTGTCATCAGGCATGAAGGGCAGCCAGATCAGAAGATCCATGTGTTGAACGTGTGGGCAATGGTGTCAGCAGTGATGTTGTCCAGAGGAACCACTTCAACCCACTCGGTGCTCCAGTCGATCATAGAGAATATGTATTTGAAACCCTCGGACGGAGGGAACGGACTCACAAGATCAATAGGATGCTGGTAGGCATGGCAAAGGTGCCGATGAAGGGCAAGGCATATCTGCCTACCTTGCCATGTTGGCAGGAGGTGCAAACCCTTGCCCACATGCAGCAGTTGTGCTTGACTCCTGGCCAGATGTACAGGGTGTCCGAAAAGTCTTTCCCTGAGTACATAAATTGATAATTCAGGCTAGAAGTAAGATACAAATATGAAACTGGTGTCTAATTGTTTACAAACTATCAAAGTTTTTCTCACACATCAGTAAACTTCCACATGAGCACCCTTGGTAGCACGTAGCACATCTAGGTGATATTCAATTTGCGCCCACACATTAGCCATCATCACTGGAGGGATCGATTCAACGACTGTGTTTATCCGTTGGCGCAGTGTTTCAAGATCTGGTATACGTGTTCTGCAGGCCTCGTCCTTGACATAACCCCATAAAAAGAAGTCTAATGGGGTTATGTCAGGAGAGCATGGAGGCCAAACCGTTGGCCCATCATGACCAATCCATCGCCCAGGAAAGGCCATATCGAGACAGGCACGGATGTCCAAACCCCAATGAGGCGGTGCACCGTCTTACTGAAACAAGACATCGGGGTGATACTGAAGCAGCTGAGTAACAGCACACAGTTGCAACATGTCCAGATACACCACAGATGTGATGGTAGCCTCAGTGAAGAAGAATGGCCCGATAATTCGATAGTGCAATAGTGCGCACCAAACATTCACCTTTGGACTGCCTCTGGTGGACTCCATCACCTCGCTAGGGGGTTGTGAACCCCAAATGCATACATTATGGTGATTCACTACTCCACTGACAAAAAAGGTCACTTCGTCGGAAAAGGCAATTTGTCTGAGATAACCATCATCGTCCTCATACATGATAGCATTTCGACTGCAAATTCATATCAACGTGTACTGTCATTGGGCAACAAGGCCTGAACAATTTGCACTTTATATGCACGAAAAAATAAACATTGGGTAAAATGTCATGGAGAGAGCTTTTTGGCATCTGTAATTCACGTGAGGCCCTGCGCATCGATTTCTTCGGACTTCGCAGAAAAGACTGCCTTACAGTTTCCATCCTGTCTGCTGGTGTTCTTGGTTGACCAGACCTCAGAAGGTCAGCAACCGATCCTGTGTCCTTGAACTTCTCATACCAGGCTTTAATGCTCTTGAAATCAGGTGGATTCCTTCCAAATGTTGTCTGGAAGTGTCTCTGCACTGTGGCTGGTGATTGTGTCCCATGGTACCACAGGACACACTGTGCCTTATTTCTAGCCTCAGTTATCAATTAATGTAATCAGGGAAAGACTTTTCGGACACCCTGTAACATTCAGTTACCAGTGTGGTGGTTACCTGGGTGGGCAAAGTTGTGTAAGGCATCAGAAATGTTATGTTGCACTTTTGTCGGTATGAATGGTCAGACCCTGCCTGTTGTGTTGCAGAGCACCAGTGTCATCACTCCAGAGAGGTGGCACGTTTCAAACATGAGTGAACTTGATCAGTCAGTGCATAGCTGATGGATTAATGTGTCAGCAGCCTGCCAGCATGCCACATCTTTGTGGTCAATAGGCACGATGATGATATTGACTCATGAGAGGTAGTTGACCACCACATTCTCTGCCCTGCGGATGTATCGCGTGTCTGTGGAATACTGACAGATGAAGTAGAGGTGGCGAAACCTATGGGGAGGGAGATCCTGATAATCTTCTGGGAGAGGCAGGCGAGAATGAGGTAGACTTGGTCTGAAATGGGACACATGCCGTGAGATAAAACAATATGACCCAGAAAAGTGACAGTGGCACTATTAAGCTGTGACTTTTCATGATTCTTCTCAATGCAGTTCAGTTCAAAGGCTGTGTGAACTGGTTCAAGACGCTGCTGGTGCTCACTGAATGATGATGAGAACATGAGAATATCATTGAGGTATGCATAGGGAAAGGAAATGTTAAACAATTCTGAGTCAATAAAACTTTGCCACATTTTGATGGCGTTTTTAAGGGTGTAAGGCATAAATTGGTGATTGAAGAGTCCAAACAGCATAATGATAGCAGTCTTAGATATGTTAGGTGGGTACATGGTAATTTGGTAGTACGCCTTATGGCAATTGAATACTGTAAACACTTGGGCACCATGTAGCAACTGTGTGAAGTCCTGGTGTGGGGAATAGGGTACTTATCGATGATTGTGCATGAATTTAGGGTTCTGTAATCACTTTACACATATAATGCACCATATTTTTTTAACATGTGGTGTACTGGTGAAGACCAGTTGCTACCTGAAGGCTGTAGCATACCCACACTGAGTGAGTCTTTGACAATGTCTTTAGTGCAGCATATCTTGAAAGCATTAAGGCACCGAGCCTTGTATTGAACTGGAGCCACATCCGTAGTATTTATTTTATGACAGGTGCCACTGGCGATGCTGCCTAAGCAGCAGATGAAGTAGGAGGGGGAGTCAGGTGGCGTGAGCTGGGGTTCACTGGTAGCCAAAGAAACATAGTGTTGATAGGAGACAGATTGTTGGCACGCAGGAGGTGGGGATGTGCCTGCCAGCAGTGCAAGTGATGTGCAAGCTGATATTGGGAGATCAAGGATGAGGAATGCTGAGATGGGGGGTGGTGAGTGTGGCAGTGTGCTAGCAGTAGGGATGAAGCTGCAGTCGTTATCCACGTCGTGCGGAAGTGGGTGCAGTTGCTGGGTCTCATGCAGTGGTGTCCGTGCAGTTGGTGTGGATGGAGGGAATGGTGTGTCAGTCCAGGTTGCAACTGTCAGATCGAGATTGCACTCAAAAGCCCAGGATTCGACAAGGAGGCGACGGAAATCCACCGGTACACTTGACAGTTTGTGGGACATCACTGTGATGTGTGAGAGCAGCTCTGAGTTTTGTGCATGGAGGGCTGGTGTATGAGAGCACTCACACAAGAACTCAGAGAGCATGGTTGTGATCTGCAAGGGCAGTGACAAGCATTCCACAAGTATTACAAGTTGTGGGGTTGAAGGAACAGAGGAACAGGTACTGAGTGTGGTATGTGGCTGTCATCACAGGAGATCAAAGCACCTGGAGAGTGACGAAGTGTGGTGGCTTGAAGGTCAGGTGAGAGGTCATAGTGTGGAGGAAGTCCAACCCTAAGATGGGTTCATCAATTTGTACCATGTAAAGAGTTCATGGAAAAAGCTTACTGTGGGAAAGACAGAGTGTTAACCTGACAGAGCCACGAACGGTTGTATGTGAACTGTTTGCAGCAATGAGAGGTAACAAAGCTGGAGAAGGATCAATAGGCATTGCAGTGACAGGGACGATGCTGATGTCTGCTCCTGTGTCCACAAGGAAGCCAAGACCAGACAGGATGTTGTGCTCGTAGAGGCGGTGAGTGCATGCCTGAGGCAAATGCTGCACATGACTTGGACCGGTAGGTGGCATATGGCATCGGGGTCGGCCGTGGCACCTAAATGTGCCCACTGTTGGCATTTGGGTGACTGCATTGAGGCTGCAGTTGCAAGCAGCAGTGCCAAAGTTTGCAAGAAACCAATAGTGTGGCTAGGTAGGGCAGGAGGGCAGGCAGGTGGTGTCAGCGGATAGGCCAGGTCGTTGCTGAGTGCTCGAGGACCGATTGAGCACGGCTTCATATGAATTCAGTGTATGTCGAGTTGGTGACACTGACAGTGCAGGTTGGAGACCACCAGGAGACATCGGCATAGTGGTGGTGGACTAGCCTGGCTGGATGCGGCTGTGGCTGCGTGATGGTGGGGGTAGCAGGGAGGGCTCTGTCCCCACCACTGTGGTTGACATCCAAGATACCGTGGCAATTAAGGTGATTGTCCACTAGGGCAACCCACATCTTAGTATTGTCTTTTTGCATGGCTGGCAGCTTGAGAAACTTAGGAAGGGTGGTCCTACAGGTGGGCGAAGAAGCAGCCAACATGCCCTGAGGCAGGAGAGCTGCACCAGCCTGTGGTGTGAAATCATGATTGGGCCACAAGGCTCATTATCAGATCAGTGACTGAAAAAGTGGAAGTCTGGTCTGGCTTCTAGTCAGACGCGTATTGAAGTCTGCTAATGTCCGAAATGTATGCAGTCGAAACAGGTGCACCAGTGGGGGGTGGTGGGTGGGGGTGGGGGGTGGGGGGGTGGGGGGGTGGGGGGGTGGGGGGGGTGCCAGAGGGTAGTGCAGCAGGAGCAGGCACAGGCTGCATGGTGTAATCTTACCCTCCCACACATCACCATTAAATTCCTCTTAGTCTGCTCATTATTTTCTAGAACTTCGAGAGGCGTAAGATATACAAAAGAAAAACTTTTTACTTATCTTTATTATCTTGCTGTTGTTGTTGTTGCTGTCTCCAACTCTTGTTGTGTCTAGGGGTACATTCTTGCGGATGTGATATTTATAACATTAAGGGTTCTTGTTGAACTGAATAACTGATGATTTGCCTATTGCTGTGAATCTCTTTCTATTTTACCCCATTCTTCTAAATCACACCGACTTTACAATCTCCATTTTAGAACACTAATTCACATTGTTGTTGGCAAGATTAGCAAATACACGCATTTCCACCAGAGGCATGTCTACTACTACCTAACATTCTGTGGTATTCACCATATTCCAAAGATTTTACAAAGCAGAAGATCTTACAAACTTTCTCGACAGAAGAAGAATCGTCACCAAGTTAGATCATTATTTTATAAGTGAGACCAGAAATAAATTTCATAACTATCATCAGATTGTGCAATTAATAACAAAAATTTTAAGAATACCAGAAATTTCATAATTTCAGGTATTTTTAAAAGAAGAGTAATTTTAACTGTACATATAGAGTACTAAAAATTAATTTCTTCTTACATATTTTGCCCGAAACATAACACATTGTATAGAAAATCATACGAAGTTCATTCAGTTAGACGGCTGATATAATGTTAACTTATACAAGAATTGTTAGTATACATGGTATTGGTTATTTCAATAAAAAAGGTAATGTTACAGGAGGGTGACCCATTACAATATCCCCTCACAAAATTTGGAAACAGAATGTTTACAATATTTTGTGACAGACTATAAGATTTGCCAAACGGTGTACAAAATTATATCCAGGATAGCAGATGGATATATAGAAGTATCTGATACAGACCATATTACAGAGGACATAAGAAAAATATCTACTATACAAATCATAATCTATACATATATCAGGATATGGCATTCAGATTTTCATATCTGTGGAACATAGTGTCACAAGATAAATAATACAAGGTCAAAACTACAACATTACACCACTAAACTACAGAAATAATTACAGAGACAATGAAAATTACTGGAATCTATAAATTTTAAGTTAAGACCTATACAAACTAACCTTCAAAATCTTCAAAAGAGAAGAGAAAAAATTTCAGAGCCTAAGTGTATGATGAGTGAGCCAACTCAAAAACTCACAACAATGGGTACAGACCACAAGAATATAATCAGTCATGAGTAGGAATGTAGTACAAAATCAATCAGACATATAAACCAGAGTATTTGAGGATATGTTGACTTATGAAAGGGTGAAATAATGGAAAAATATTAGGGCGTAAGCTTACAATGTGGAGATCGATCCATGAATCCAAACCACACTGGGTACAAACCAGCAAAAAATGTTTTGACACAACAAAATGAATATAGTTCATAATCATATCAATAAGTACAATTATATGCAAAGAGTAATTGTAAGAAACATCTAGCCTCAATCAGTGGTTGTACACTCTCCTTGAATTCACACATGCAGTCGCGATGACCAGGGATACCCAAAATAAAGCTAAGCATGAATCTCCCCACAACTCAAGTTCCAATCAGATACAATATTGCAATACTTAGGATAAACACAGGTAAATAGAGTCATAAATTAGCTTTGAATGATGACACAATTCAGTAACTTGAGAACCAAAATCACTGTATGAAAGACATGCATACACTTTGTTACATTGTTTATACTAGTAGATGTCTTTCACACTATTTGTTAATTGTCCATGCAAACTAACCTACATACTCAAAGACCTAGAAGATTCATTCACAATTGATAAAAAAAGATACATAGTGATTTAAAGTTACATAATGCACTGGGAAGTCAATCCCCCTACTTGAGAAAAAACTTGCATTTATGCTGAATAACACTGTCTTTAGCAGTCTTGGCTAACAATTCACAAATATCACTCACAACACAGATTCAGTCGACAGATGCTCGAGTACGTTACCCATCATCCATGATCTCTTGCAAGTTGACTGGTCCAGCAAGGTACAGCCATACAGCAGAGTGGAGAATGGATCCGCCCACATCTTTTAGTTTCCTCCTTAGAGTTCTCATCACACTCTCCAACGGATAGGTAACTTCCTGTCTAGTATTCACATCAAATCCTGAGACATTGTTTTGTGTACGTTACTAAATATGCTATTCAATACCTCCTTCACATCATACAAGGTATGTTCTCCTTAGTAATTTTTCAAAGTCAATTATATGGGATTTATGTCAGGTGAAATTAAAAAGTGCTCACATATGAAACATTAATATTCAGAGTCAAACGCAATGAAAAGAATGGACACATGAGGTAATACACACAGATATGCTCAGATACTATTCCTAATCTTTGCAGTACAAATTACACAGCTCTACAAAATAAAATTTTTTTTTCGTTGCCAGGGAAGTTTGAACGAAAATGGGATATTGTTATGATACTCATTCTGAGTATATTTGTACTTTTTCCAAGTTGGCTCTGGTTTTTGAGATATAGGTTATTTGTGGAAATGAGAGTTTCATGTGGATAATATCGACTGCAGGGTCCATATATGGTGTAATGTATTTGCTACCTGTTTTTTAATTAGTGATATTGTACTATCTTTATTAAACAATTGTGCTCAGGGAGTGCATCTGTGTGGTTGAGGATTACATCATGCAAACATCACACTGTCAGCATGTGTTCAGTCCTGTTGTGCGGTGCGTGTGTTGAAGATATTGAGGGTTGTGCAGATTTGAATTCGGCAGTACTCAACATTCATTTGTTGGCCGAGGTAATCCCCGCAACAGCCGATAGGTAGCGTTCAGTGTAAACAAGAAAAATGGCGATGGTCGAAAGTCACACACATGTGCAGTGCAGCTTCAAGGAGATAGAACCTTTTCATCGTGACGTAGCAAATAAGAGGTGAGTATTCATTTCACACAAAACAATTAATGATGTTTGTTGGATGTGATTGATATGCAAATACAAGAAAGTTCTGCATAATATGTATTATTTGTGCAATTTTGTTTTAGGAAAACATGAGTTCTTCACACCGTCTTTGCGTGAACCATCCAGATGAGTTCTGCTACATTTGTGGTGAATACGTTCTTCAAAAGAACAGGAAGAATATCTCTCCTTTTGTGAAGGAAGCGTATCTGGCATATTTCGGAATTAAACTTGGAGATCAAGACAAGGCGTGGGCACCCCATAAAGTTTGTAAATGCTGTGTGGAGTACTTACGGCAGTGGACAAAACGAAAAAGGAAAAGCTTAAACTTCGGAGTGACTATGGTATGGCGAGAGCAGGAGAACCATACAGATGATTGCTATTTTTGCATTGTTAATGTGAAAGGTTTTAATAGGTTCAAAAAACGAAAGTGGGAATATCCCGATTTGGAGTCAGCAACGATGTTCCTATACCAACCTTCACAACATTACCCACGCTAACATCATCAGATGACGAGGTGCACGGCGAGGAATGTACAAGTAGTGGTTCGGAATACGAAGGATGTGAGACACAACCCCAGCAGTTTGACCAGAAGGAGCTCAGTGACTTGATACGAGAACTCAATCTTTCAAAGCAAGCATCAGAACTCTTAGCATCCAGGCTTAAGGAAAAGAACTGTCTTCATCCAAGTGTTAAAATAACAGCTTACCGGACAAGAGAAGAAAACCTTCTTCCATACTTCAACCAAGAAGAGGTTATAGTGTATTGCAGCAATATACCTGGACTTTTACTTGAATTGGGGCTGCCGGAATATAGACCAGAGGACTGGCGTCTCTTAATAGACAGTTCCACTAGAAGTTTAAAATGTGTTCTCCTACACAATGGCAATCGTTACGCATCTATTCCAATTGCCCACTCAACAAAACTTTGTGAAGCATATGCTAACATCAACATGGTTCTGCAGAAAATTCAGTATATGCAGCACCAGTGGTTGATTTGTGTTGATTTGAAAATGGTGAACTTCTTGCTTGGACAACAAAGTGGATACACAAAGCACCCATGTTTTATCTGCATGTGAGATAGTAGGGCAAAGCACGAACATTGGAAGCAGAAAACATGGCCTCCAACGGAACATATGGCTGTTGGTGAAGCAAACATCATTAATGAACCTCTGGTTAGTAGGGACAAGATTGTTCTTCCACCATTATATATTAAGTTAGGACTAATGAAGCAATTCACCAAAGCTTTAGATAGAAATGGTAATTGCTTCACATACATCTGAAATATGTTTCCTGGACTCAGTAGTGAAAAACTTAAGGCAGGAATATTTGATGGTCCTCAAATTCGCAGGCTCATCAACGATACCAATTTTACAAGTGTCATGACTGTCACTGAAGCATCGGCCTGGAACAGTTTTGTCGCTGTTGTAAAATGTTTTTTGGGCAATCATAAAGCTCCCAATTACGAGGAACTGGTCAAAAACATGCTCACTAACTTTCAAAACTTAGGAGCTAACATGAGCATAAAATTGCTCTTCCTTCACAGCCACTTGGATTGATTTCCTTGTAATCTAGGTGATTTCAGTGAGGAACAAGGAGAGCAGTTCCATCAAGATATGAAAGGAATAGAGGAAAGATATAAAGGAAGATGGGACAGGCATATGATGGCAGATTATTGCTGGAATCTGCAACGTGACTGTTCTGAAGAGACCTATAAAAGGAAAGCGTGCAGGAAGTGGTTCGTCATGGACGGAAAATGATATACTTATAGAGAAACTTTTCAATTATGTTTTATACATGGACAAATGCCTATCAGGTTTTCATAGAAGCTATTTATAAAGATTATTTTCTTTTTTCATTGTAGTTTGTAGCGCTTGAGTTCAGTATTAGCAATTTTTTCTAATTTTTTGAATAAATCATGCATTACCTCAAAAACTAGAGCCAAACTGCATAAATGGTTGCTATATTCGTCCTCAGCACCACTAACCCATCCTAAAGCCACTCAAATATCCTTGGCAAGAAAATGAGTGTTGACCAGTGTTATGAATACTGTCTCTTTTCAAAACTGTAATGTCTCATGGCATATATGTATAAAATTTTAAAGCACAAATCTATTACAGAACACAACTATACAGTGTATCACAGATTTTTTTTTAACCCAGTCAATGTAAAACTTTAAGGGGAGTCAAAATGATGAAAATAACGAAATTAACGTTTTTTGGTTTTTCCGTTATAAAATTATTTGGAGTTTTCTGAATAAAACAAATCAAATTTCACCCTTCTAAGTAAATTCTGAGTGTGCTTTTTATTGCTGTGAAGTTGACATGCCGCGTAAACGGTTGTGGCAACTTGGTGTGTCACTTCTCACGGTGCCGCTTGCTGGCTGCAAGCAGGGTATCTTTGCAGAATTAGATAGTGTTTTGTTTTTCAACATTGTATGGCTTTATCTCTGTGACAAATGACTGTTCATATCGGTAAACGAAAACGCTATACTGTGTGTGTTGACTTGTGGAGTTTGCTTTGTGTTGTTTAGCTGTTCAATTTTGCGCATTTGATAAATTTTGCTCATACCTGTTTTACGTATTTGGTTTGTGGATATCAATATGCTCCATTTCAGCAATCAAGTGTTTAAGAAAAGTCACAATGAGTGGAAGAAGCAATCTTTCGTTGTTTCAAAGGGAATTGCTGCTCAGACTGCTTCACCAACTATTCAAAAGGAATGTGATAGATCTTCTTCCAGCAAGAAACTTCAGAACACTAATTCACATTGTTGTTGACAAGATTAGCAAAATATGTGCATTTCCAAGGCATGTCCACCACTACCTAACATTCTGTGGTATTCACCATATTCCAAAGAGTTTACAAAGCAAAATAACTTACAAACTTTCTCGATCGAAGAAGAATCATCACTGAGTTAGATCATTATTTTATAAATGATTCCAGATTAATGCAGGTGTGCAATTAATAATAGGAATTTTAAGTGTACCAGAAATTTTGTAATTTCCAGTATTTTTAAAAGAAGAGTAATTTTAACTGTACATACAGAGTACTAACAAACTAATTTCTTTTTTACATATTTTAACCCAAAACATAACACATTGTATACAAAATCATATGGAGCTCATTCAGTTAGCCACTGATCTAATGTTCACCTATATAAGAATTGTTAGTATACATGGTATCGGTTATTTCTTTTAAAAAAAGATAATGTAGAGGAGGGTGACCCATTACAATGGGGAAAGCAAAGTACATAACAGCAGGGCCAGGCACATGAGCAACAACAGCAGGCTGGGCAGGTGAAGATGAGGCAGCAGCACCATAGAGGTAGCAGGCACAAATGATGCAGGTACGAACGAGGAAGGGACACCATGATCTATAGCTGCAGGAATGGGTGCGAGCGAGGCGGGTGCAAAGGATGCTGTGGCACCATGGGATGGTGCATCTGAAGCAGGCATGAGCAGAGTAGGGGCACTGTAGGTCGGTGCAACGGAGTCAGCACAGAAGGCGGGAGAGCGAAAGTGTCCAGCACAGCAGAATCGACCAGCATTACTGAAACTTCATGTGGGTGGGAGGCAAGATGCATGGAAGGTGCAAGAGTGAAGGCGTCTGGTGAGGCAGAAGTGGCCTACATCACCAAAAAGTGTGAGTGTGAGGGGAGATGTGCGGAGGTGTGGGCGTATGACGCCGTGGATATGACCAGCGTTGCCACTAAAGTGGGCAGTAGAGCTGACACAGAAGAGGTGAAATGTGATACCTGGTGAGCACACAGGTGAACTGGCATGGCAGAAGTGACTGGTGTTACTGAGTAAGTGGCTGAGAACGAAACTCTGTGACCAGAGCCCGTCATGGCAGTGTGAGGTGGGCGTCGTTGACACAAATTGTGAAAACGCCGCAGAATGAGGAGCCAACTGGAATGATGCAGCATGCTGTTGACTCACTGAATGGACCATGTATCTCCAACCTTGTCCGTGGGCCAGCAATGTGGTGTGGAATGGTGTGGCAACGTCCTTTACAGGAACGAGGTTGGTGAGGTGGCAGCTCAATGTGGCATGGTCAGCATACAGGGCAACTGGCAATGTTGGCCATATTGTGCCAGGTGAGGCTGTGAGTGACAAAGTAGGTATGACAGCAAATTCAACCTTCACGGTAGGCATGTAGAAGTCCAAATGCAAAGGAATAGTGTGGTCAATGTTGTGGTGAACAATGGGAAACAAAACACACAAAACAAAAGGGACAAACACTTGCAGTTTTTAATGTTACTAACAGTTGTTAGGGTCACCACTGTGGTTATTAATGCAGTTATGGTAATGTTTATCACTAATAACACACGTTCCCATGGAAATGGAATGGAAATGGAATAGTAGACACAATACAGGAGAAACATGAGTGTCACAGCATGTGAGAAAGTCAACTTCAGACTGATCCAAAGAAAGTCATTCACATATAAAACAGACTTTTCACTTATTGATAGTTACCATAAGCCTTAAGTTAATGAATATCAATTATGTTAGTTGTATGCACTTATATTTGTACTAAAATTGCTGTATATTTGTTCTTGTTGATCTGGTTGTACTGTGAAGTCTTGTGCTGGTAATGGAAGAAATATTTTGTTAGCAATAAGAGTTTGTGGCTAAAGCTAGGAAGCAGCAGGCTAAAAATGCCAAAATTGCCTTATTGCCTGGAAGTAATTGTGAGAGAGAAATCAGAACCACTACAAAGCTTTCTAGATATTTGTGAGGACATTGGTGCTAGTGATACCACTAACCAGAAAGTTTCTGCAGTGGTTGGGAGTACCTGTGATAGCAATACGGTTAGGTCTAGATCCTGATGTAATGTGGTTGTGTTATATTAAAAAAGGCATATTACACCATACTGTGTTGTTCATGATTAGGGTATGTCTCCATATATCTATTAGGGAAATCTACCATGACAAACATGCTGGCAGAACTTCTCATTCTCGTAAATTCTAGATTGGAGCAATCAGTCGTCCTTTTTAAATGTTAATATGCAGATCCAGATTTTTTCTGGAAGCTAGCCATTCTCAATGCACTATTATTTTTGCCCAATACATGTAAGTCCCTGTTGATCAGGCTTCACCCACATACTAGTAGTATTCAATGAACTGTGGGTGAAGCATTGAGCGAAAATAATAGTGCATTGAGAATGGCTAGCTTCCAGCCAAAATCTGGATTTGCTTATTAAAATTTAAAAAGGATGACTGATTGCTGCAATCTATAATTTACAAGTCAATATAACAGTCGCTGAGTGCAACCGCTTTCCGAGTGGAGGGTAACCTGATGACTTTTCATTCTATTCTGAGTTGCTAAGCACTGACCATGCAGCCATCTTACACTACATCTGTTACATCAACTTCTTCACATGACTGTGCTTCATAGATTCTGTCAAGTGATGTGTATTACCAGTGTTACCAGTGCCTTGACCAACAAACAGTGCAAAAATCTGAATCGTGTACTGTTACACATGCTTCCTCACACATCATATCTCCAGCAAGCCATGACAATGGCCACCATCAGCTGGCCTACTATTGGACTTGGTGCAAGATTCACACCCACGTACTTCAGTTTCTGATTCTGGTGCTTGGCTTATGTATGTTACAAATGATTCCATGACACCCACACCAGCAACAGTGCAAGTGCCATTCGACAACATGACTGCCATGCACAGTGCAAGGCCCCTGTCTCCATACTACCCTGACTCCATTCCAAATGCTCTGTGAGTGCTTCCTCTGTCATACTGTTTTGCATGACTTCCATAGCACCACCACATTCATACAATACAGTGCTTTGATGGACCCACTCCTCAAACCGAGCTACTGCCATTTTGACCAGAACAACTGGTCCTGTGGTTTGTGACAGTGAAATGTGTATTTTCATTGCTATGAATCTTGAGTGACAACTCTGAGTTCGTGTATTTGATCTGCCACCTGGCTGAACACACTGACATCAGCAGTGATGTCATACTTACATCCCCACACACAACAAATATACAACAGCCAAATCAGCCTTGTTTCAGCATTTATCTTGCACTCCAGAAGAACAGCTTTGGTAAGTCACTGATAAGATTCCATCTCAGTTGTGATACCAGCTACAAACATCAATAGACTTGAATCTGGTGCCAGACTTCACTTTAAGGATGCTTTTGATTTTTAAACTTCTGCCTCAGCTGCAGTTTTCTGTGACTGAACCGCTCAACAAGAAGCTCAGCCTTGCAAATAGGATTTTCACCCTACTGCAGCATAGGAAGTGCATTAATTACAAGGACACTTCCTCCCACTGAATGTTAGATCTTGGCTACCCACTTTACGTGCTGTATCAGCCCGACCAGAGCTGATGACAGTTGACAGTGACGTCACCACCTCCAGCCCTGTCACCAACCTGAGTGCTACACACACCACCACTCCAGCAATTGACAACAGTTCACCAGCTGCCACCATTGCCTCAAGGTCACAGCTCTGTTGGTACCACACTCAGTCTGGAAATGCCACATGCAACTGCCTGTCTCTGTGTGTCCTTCAAACATGTTCTGTCACAGGCACATTGGCTCATGCTGTCAGTTCAAGGTGTCTTAGCCTTGGCCACATGGATGCACATTCTCCATGCCAGCCAATTTGACAGGTGAAAGACTGTATGTTTTTGACAACAAACCATGTATATGCTTCCTCATAGATACAGAATTTGACATTAAAACGATACCAAAGCACATGTTCACACTCCTCACTTACACAATCAGGCTAGAGCTCTATGCCACCAACAATGCCCCAGTCTTTGTGCATGGAATAGCACATCATGATTTACAACTCACAATGGATCTCCAATGCCCGAGAACCATCTCCATCATCAATATCAGAAAACTGATGGATGGACTAGACTTCCTTTGACATTTTCAGCTCTCCCTGGGCCTGGAACATATGGCAGTTTTACACCACATAACCCACCGTCTCATCCTGGGGCTTTTTCCTCTGATGCTGCCTCCTCTGGCACACACCACTTCATGATCCATTGGCCTTCCTAGCCACAATGTTGCCACTTGCTCTGCCATCACAAAAGACTGTGCTACAAACATTAATGCCACCATGGAGACACACCAGCACTACCTACAAATTGCAAGGTGTTGGAGACACTCTGTGCTAAACACGCAAGTCTGCTCCAATGCATCCACAATGCTGGACTCGTGCTTACATGCACCTCTCAACCAACCCCTCTTGTGATGAACATGCCTCATCGTCTCCACCTCGGGCAGCTATGCCACAGCATCCTCAACAACACTGTAGCTCTCACAGGTTAGTATGGTGCCTCCTGTGTCAGTACCCACTACACTGCCTGAGTGTTCCTTCCCCTCCTTATTAGGAGTGATTGTTCAGCAATGTGCCATCCAAAATGGTGACATTTGTTGCATTTCTCATGGCTCTTGGCTCACCGCTTGGTTGGTTGGGTGGTTGGTTGTTTGGGGAAGGAGACCAAACAGCGAGGTCATCGGTCTCATCAGGTTAGGGAAGGATGGGGAAGGAAGTCGGTTGTGCCCTTTCAAAGGAACCATCCTGGCATTTGCCTGGAGCGATTTAGGGAAATTACGGAAAACCTAAATCAGGATGGCCAGACGCGGGATTGAACCGTCGTCCTCCTGAATGCAAGTCCAGTGTCGGATCACCACTTGGCTGTGGCTCTTCTACAGAGAGGAAAAGTGGTGGTCAATGAACTGTTGAAATTGGGTATAGTTTTCCCTTAAGACAGCTTCTGGATCTCACCCATCAAACGTGGTACAAAAAAGGATAGTTTTATTCGAATCTATGAGACTTCAATGGTAAAAACAATACACAACAGCTACCCCATCCCTAAAATTCAAAACTTTACACATTTCCTCACAAGTGTGTCTATCTTTAGTGTTACTGACTGCGGCGAAATGGCCTACCTTCAAATACTGCAAAATGGCCCACCTTCAAATATCTATGCATCCAAACAATATTCGTAAGACTGCTGTCATTACACATTCCAGCCTATTCAGATTTCTTTTCATACCCTAGAGATTGAAAAAAAAACATCCCAAATCTGCCAATGATATATCAATGGTGTTTCCTTAAAATAGTTGATATTTTAATCTTTTCTGCCAACTCCCAGGATCATGAGCAGCATATCAAACTACAGGGCTATTACAAATGATTGAAGCGATTTCATAAATTCACTGTAGCTCCATTCATTGACATATGGTCACGACACACTACAGATATGTAGAAAAACTCATAAAGTTTTGTTCGACTGAAGCCGCACTTCAGGTTTCTGCCGCCAGAGCGCTCGAGAGTGCAGTGAGACAAAATGGCGACAGGAGCCGAGAAAGCGTATGTCGTGCTTGAAATGCACTCACATCAGTCAGTCATAACAGTGCAACGACACTTCAGGACGAAGTTCAACAAAGATCCACCAACTGGTAACTCCATTTGGCGATGGTATGCGCAGTTTAAAGCTTCTGGATGCCTCTGTAAGGGGAAATCAATGGGTCTGTCTGCAGTGAGCGAAGAAACGGTTGAACGCGTGCGGGCAAGTTTCACGCGTAGCCCGCGGAAGTCGACGAATAAAGCAAGCAGGGAGCTAAACGTACCACAGCCGACGGTTTGGAAAATCTTATGGAAAAGGCTAAAGCAGAAGCCTTACTGTTTACAATTGCTACAAGCCCTGACACCCGCTGACAAAGTCAAACGCTTTGAATTTTAGGCGCGGTTGCAACAGCTCATGGAAGAGGATGCGTTCAGTGCAAAACTTGTTTTCAGTGATGAAGCAACGTTTTTTCTTAATGGTGAAGTGAACAGACACAATGTGTGAATCTGGGCGGTAGAGAATCCTCATGCATTTGTGCAGCAAATTTGCAATTCACCAAAAGTTAACGTGTTTTGTGCAATCTCACAGTTTAAAGTTTACGGCCCCTTTTTCTTCTGCGAAAAAAACATTACAGGACACGTGTATCTGGATATGCTGGAAAATTGGCTCATGCCACAACTGGAGACCGACAGCACCGACTTCATCTTTCAACAGGATGGTGCTCCACCGCACTTCCATCATGATGTTCGGCATTTCTTTAACAGGAGATTGGAAAACCGATGGATCGGTCGTGGTGGAGATCATGATAAGTAATTCATGTCATGGCCTCCACGCTCTCCCGACTTAACCCCATGCAATTTCTTTCTGTGGGGTTATGTGAAAGATTCAGTCTTTAAGTCACATCTACCAAGAAACGTGCCAGAACTGCGAGCTCGCATCAACAATGCTTTCGAACTCATTGATGGGGACATGCTGCGCCGAGTGTGGGAGGAACTTGATTATCAGCTTGATGTCTGCCGAATCACTAAAGGGGCACATATTGAACATTTTTGAATGCCTAAAAAAACTTTTTGAGTTTTTGTATGTGTGTGCAAAGCATTGTGAAAATATCTCAAATAATAAAGTTATTGTAGAGCTGTGAAATCACTTCAATCATTTGTAATAACCCTGTAGTTCTCACTGCCCACCATGATGTGGGGATGACCATTAATGAAGAGAAATATCAGTTGCAGAAAACTGAAGCGACCTTCCTTGGAGACTGTTC
Source organism: Schistocerca cancellata (assembly GCF_023864275.1). NCBI lineage: Eukaryota > Metazoa > Arthropoda > Insecta > Orthoptera > Acrididae > Schistocerca > Schistocerca cancellata. The sequence goes on from NC_064628.1 coordinate 383,785,440, forward strand.
AACACCAAAATATCAAACCAATGACTGAGTGGACAGAACTCATTCTACAGTTACTACCTCCATAGATTTACCATGACCTACAATATTTCCTAAGCACCCTTAAATTTTACCGACCACACACAGTGGTGATTAAGACTCTGCTCACTCATACTCTTGCGTGATTGAATACACATGGCAAGAGGAAATTTATGTGGACTCCTAACATGCAAGGTGCATCCACCAGTGCCAAAGTTAGCATCACAAAAGTGCTAGCACACTTGATACCAGATACACATCTCACAGTGAGAATGGACACTGGCAATTCAGCCATCGAGCTGGCCTTAAAACAAGTTGCAGCAGGCAAAACACAACCACTCCATTTCTTCTCTAAAAACTCATAGCCTCACAATCAAAATGGTCTGTCTTTGAACACAAGCTACTCATTGCATATGAAGCAGTTTGGTATCTCAGAGAAGATATCAAAGGCAGACAGGTGGCGATCTATATAGATCACAAATTTTCACCAACACAATACACCACCCTTCAAAGGATGTGAACCCCAGCCACTTTTGCCACCTTTAACTCATCTCAAAATATGCAGTGGACATCCTTCATTTACACAGAGCCAACATCACAGCCAACAACCACTCATGTATCAATACTATTTCACTCCATGTTGACTATGTCAAGCTGGTGGATGAACAAGACTACAATCCATGCATCATGGATTTACTCAGTAGCAACAGCTCTAATTTGTTCATCAAAAGATGAGGTATTCACAGTACTGATGCCTGCATCCTGTGCAAGTCCCACAGAACAGAATATGATCTCTAAACCCCATATCCTTGTGCTGCCTGATCATTGTTCAGCTACACAATCTGGTTCAACTGGGTGTTCTACCAACAGTACAGCACATAACTGAATGGTTTGTTTGGCCAAATGCCACACATGGTTCCACCCTTGCTTGGAGTGCTAATGTAGCAAGGATGACCAACCAAGTGCAGTCTCCCCTCAGCCCCTTTGATATACCATATTCTCGATTCCAGCACATTGCACATTGCACCTTGACCTTGTTGGCCCCCTCCCAGAACACTGAAAGTACCTACTCTCTACAACTGATTGAGTCACATGCTGGGTCAATGCTCCACCTATTAAAGATATCACACTGGAATCTACCACTTGAGCTTTCATTGATGCATTGATATCTCACATTGGTTGTCCACACACAATAACCAAAGACAAAGAGAGAAAATTCAAATCTTCTCTGTTCAATGCCCTCTGCCACCTCTGCAGCATTACCCACAACTATACAATTGTGTACCACCCACAGAGTAATGTTCTCACAGAGCATTGGCATTGACTTTGAAGACTGCACTCACATGTCATGGTGGACGGTGGATGGTGGATGGAGGACTTCCCACGGGTATTTCTCAGTGTTCACATGGTATAGAGGCAACATACAAGGTTCCCTTGTGAAAATCCTGTATGGTGAATCCTTTATGCTCCCAGCAGAGTTAGTCCTCCCAACACCAACACCCATCCTGGCAGACCTGTCAGCATTACACACATGGTGTGAGGTGCCATATCTGCAACTCACCGGTGCCACCACCTACAGCACACACTGCCCTGAAAACCTACATACACAGAGCACTATTGTCATGCTATGTGATTACATTGTGATGAAGCAAGCTGGAATCATTTAACTCCCCCCCCCCCCCTTTGTTTTGCTATCTGCCTCCTTAAATTCATTTTTTAGTTTTAACTAATTACCATTAACATTGTTGTTGTTGTGGTTTTCAGTCCTGAGACTGGTTTGATGCAGCTCTCCATGCTACTCTATCCTGTGCAAGCTTCTTCATCTCCCAGTAACTACTGAAACCTACACCCTTCTGAATCTGCTTAGTGTATTCATCTCTTGGTCTCCCTCTACGATTATTACCCTCCATGCTGCCCTCCAATACTAAATTGGTGATCCCTTGATGCCTCAACACATGTCATACCAACCAATCCCTTCTTCTAGTCAAGTCATGCCGCAAACTTCTCTTCTCCCCAGTCCTATTCAATACTTCCTCATTAGTTATGTGATCTACTCATCTAATCTTCAGCACTCTTCTGTAGCACCACATTTCAAAAGCTTCTATTCTCTTCTTGAAGAAACTGTTTATCGTCCATGTTTCACTTCCATACATGGCTACACTCCATACAAATACTTTCAGAAATGACTTCCTGACACTTAAATCGATACTTGATGTCAACAAATTTCTCTTCTTCAGAAACGCTTTCCTTCCCATTGCCAGTCTACATTTTATATCCTCTCTACTTCGACCATCATCAGTTATTTTGCTCCCCAAATAGGAAAACTCCTTTACTACTTTAAGTGTCTCATTTCCTAATCTAATTCCCTCAGCATCACCCCCTCTTAATTTGACTACATTCCATTATCCTCGTTTTGCTTTTGTTGATGTTCATCTTATACCCTCCTTTCAAGACACTGTCCATTCCATTCAACTGCTCTCCCAAGTCCTTTGCTGTCTCTGACAGAATTACAATGTCATCGGCGAACCTCAAAGTTTTTATTTCTTTTCCATGGATTTTAATACCTACTCCAAATTTTTCTTTTGTTTCCTTCCCTGCTTGCTCAATATAAAGATTGAATAACATCAGGGAGAGACTACAACCCTGTCTCACTCCCTTCCCAACCACTGCTTCCCTTTCATGTCTCTCGACTCTTATAACTGCCATCTGGTTTCTGTACAAATTGTAAATATTCTTTCGCTCCCTGTATTTTACTCCTGCCACCTTCAGACTTTGAAAGAGCATTTTCCAGTCAACATTGTCAAAAGCTTTCCCTAAGTCTACAAATGCTAGAAACGTAGGTTTGCCTTTCCTTAATCTAGCGTCTAAGATAAGTCGTAGGGTCAGTATTGCCTCATGTGTTCCAACATTTCTACCATTAACATACGTACGTATAATCTGCATTTTCTTAAAAGAGAAAGGGTGACCCTCAGTTTTAAAGAATAGAACACCAGATCTAATTTTGGGTTAGTTTTGTGTATGTAATTAATTTCCTGATTTATTTTGACTATTCCTAGTTAGTATCTTTTTTTATATGGTGAAATCAGCAATTGTTTCATAATTTAAATTCTATTGTTGACTTATAAACAAATATAAATTCTATAAGAATTATAAACATTTGGGGGAACAACTAATAGCATTTTAAGTATTTATTTGGCTCTATTCAAAAACATGTTAGCAAAGCCAACCCTTAATTAATTCCAAGGTAATTAACAGGTTTGTCAAAAGTATTATTTGTAGAACTACATCTGCTAATTTCATCACTGAAACAAATAATTCAGCTTAACCATAGTGGTAGAAGAAACTGTTAAAAAGAACACATTTTTCAATGTATTCAATTAATTTAATGAGTTATGTTTTAATTGTAATTTTTGTAAATTATGAATCAAACAATGTATAGTTTCAGTACCTATTATTGTGATGATATATAAAGGCCCAATTTTTTGTCCCAAGACAGTCAGTCCACAGCTGATTTTCAGACGAGATACTCGTGCTGGTTAGGTCAACAACAATACATCAACTTAATTGTGAAGTAAGTCTAAGACAAATAGTCCAAGTGTTAAAACAATTACAGGGGATTTTACTTCATTTTTATTTGCTTTCAAAAGTTAATTTAATCTCTGGCTATGGACAAGCAGTAGCTGGCAGCTTCAGCTGCCTGTAATTTTCTCATCCCACAGTCTGGCAACAGCAAATCAGCACTGGGGTGGGCAATCTCGATCACACGCCTCCCTTGTGTGCTGATGAGGTAATGCTGTCTATGCAATGTTGAGTAGGCCACGCTCTGGAAATTTCCATGCCACCCCTGCGGGTTCCTTGGCTTATGACCAATCATGTGGAGGAGGTCACGTGACCATGCTGGATGTACTCTGCCACCCTCTGCTGGGACTCTCTCTCTTGATCGTGTGCCATGTAGCAGTAAACATATCCTGCCCTTCCCGGTGCTGCAGCACCATGGACTTCGTTTTTCAGTGGCTGCCATGCCAGTCGGACTTGTCCGAATGGCAGAAACTGCTTTTCCTTAACTACGCGAACTACTTTTTGCCCCTGACTATGCTCTGGTTCACCCTTGCCTCCCTGGGCCTGACTATGTGACCCATTTCAATGCTGTTTTGATAATAAAAGACCTAATGGTTTATTCCTGCCCACCATCTTCTACTCCAGCTATCCTGTACAAAATTGGTGTCAGAAGTACGGATGTGTTCCCATAGCGACTTTGTTGCTAATCTAAATTCTTTCAGCAAATGTAACTTGGCAATAGCCCGATGCCACAGTATCTGGAACTTTGTCACGCTTCTATTGCTGAGCAGTTCGCGTGTGTAGAATGCGCTAGCCAGCTGCCTAGCTCACCTCGCATGGGCCGTGGCTGTGTCAGTAAAAACGCACAGGGTGTGCATTGCAGTGTCAGACGCGCCTGAGTCTGAGGAAACAAGCCATGCGAGCCAGACGCCGATGCTGCCCGCTGCATCTGTCACCGTGTACCGGGCGAGCTGCTGTCATCTTCTGCCAACATGCAGTCATGCCGCCCACCGCATTCGCCACCTTGTACTCACTGAGCCAACGTTGCCTGATGTCAACGCCCGAGGGTCCCGCAGCTCCTCTCCCGCATCTATGTCTGCTGCCACCACATTGCCTGCCGCCGCCATTCCACCACTCAGTCGCTGCCGCCAACGCGTCATGCTGACTCCACTATCGTGTAAGTCACAGTGAAGCTTCCAACTTTAACATCGAGCCACCTGCTACTGGACTAGGTTATTTGTGACCTTTCTTTTTGTAACAATCATTTTAGGGTCACTAACGGCCCCCTAATTTTGCAAACATGCTGATGGGAATGAGGGCAACAAAACAGGATACTCCTGAAGAGGCTACTGCCCTGAAAGACTCGCTCGAAGCTATTAACACTTGAATGAACCAATTGTTCATCCAAAATTGAGAGTTAATTGAGCAAAACCACATCTTGAAACAGACACTGGAAGCCAATGTGCAAACTTCAGTACCTGTGGCTAGCTCCACGCCTCTAACAAATGTACAACCTGTCACTAATACAGCTACCAGAATTTCAGCTAACATGGCAACTACAGGTAATTTTCCTGCAGCTGATTTCATTCCCACCTTTTCTGGTAAGTCCCATGAAAATGTGGTTATGTTCATACAGAAAATTCACGATGTTGGTCTCACTTGGACCTGGCCAGATGATCTATTGGTCAATGTAGCCAGACTGAAGTTGACAGAGGAAGCCGGAATGTTTGTAGAGACAGTGGACGAAGTATTTAAATCTTTTTAGTTGCTTACTATTGTTGTGTTCTTACAGTAAGTGACGAAATGAGGCATGAGCCAGATGCTGTGCTTCCTACTCCAGAGAGAACTCGGGAGCAAAGTAGTTAAGATTTTAGTTGACACTGGTGCACAAATTAGTGTATTATTTGTAGATAAAAATCATCAAAGGGTGCTATAGCCACCCTATTTTCATATCAGTGGCCTTGGTAAAGAAATAATTGTCCCTGCATGTTCATGTGTAGTGAATTTTGACATCATATTAGGGAATGGCTTCTTGCACCATTATCAGGGAATAGTGAATTATCGAATGCGAACAGTGCAGTTTGGTGATGCAATTCATTGTTTTGGCAATGCACTAACCCATCAGATGCGAAGAAGCTGTGAAAGGCTCCGTTCACAGTCTTCCATAAAACTGCAGATGTGGACGATAAAAACCACTGACTCTGTAAGGATAAAAAGCGGAAGTGGAAAAATTCTTTGGATACATGTCAAAAATCAGAAGCAGCTGAAGACAGACATTCTGGTGGATCTGCTCACCCAGAATGATGTATTAGATCGTCAATCAATTCATATTAAGAGAAGTATTTGCCAGTAGGAAAGAAAACAAAAGGGTTTTGCGAAACCGGTGAGCATAGATAACTTTGGTATGAAAGATGTTGTAATACTGAAAGGTACCATTGTTGCTAGTGGATAGGAGGTCTTGGAAGAAGTAGGAGGAGTTGAAATTCCACAAAGTACAGTGTTATAACCTTTAATTCACTAATAAATTGCGTGGATATACAAACGTAGAAACAATAGTGGGTTTCATGCTACCAACTCCGTATCTGTCACTCAACTGCCATGCCGTGACATGCGGCCGGCGCCGTTCATAGCCAGGTGGCGCTCCCGCGCTCAGCCGAGCTGCGGAGCGCCTCTATCGCCGTTTTTGTGTACTGACGTAGCGGCACTTTTAAATCTCGTGGCACTGTCACAACACTTTTCCCCCCTTGAAAAAAGAACACTCACTTCCTTGGAGACACGGACAGTGCGGAGACATCCATGGCCTCTTGGGAGACCCCGAGAAGATCCCGCGGAGAAACACGAGAATATGGTCGAAAATGTCCAGGACGGAAGCTTGTGTGTGGAACGTGCCTCCTGGACGAGATGATGGGTGAAAACTCCGGAGCAGCATCCATAGGTGTAGTGGACCTGGGGGTGTGCTCCAGCGAGATGGGTCCCGGAGAAGGCGGCGTCGCGACTGGGGCCGGTTCCGGCGTACTCGGAAGTGGCAGCGACGTTGGCTGCAGCGACACGCACGGGAGATTGGCAGCAGCGACAGAACTGGCTTCTCGGGCTGGTGGAGGCGAAAGAAGGGGCGGTGGCACCGGCATGGCCACCACTCGTGGGCGCATCTGGTCATAATGACGAACAACCATGCCGTCGTCCGTACGTATTTCACAAAGCCGGCGGCCGCGAAGAGCCTTGACCACCCCTGGAATCCATTTAGGGCGAGATCCATACCCTCGTGCCCACACGTCGGCGCCCACCAAGTATTTTCCCGCACTAGGGGACACAGTACTAGGCCTTACAGGGTGAAGCAGGTGCAGTAGAGTGCGCGGTTGGCGGCCATGCAAGAGTTCAGCAGGGCTGCGATCACCCAGAGGCGTGAAGCGATAAGAACTCAGAAATTGCAACAGAGCATCATCGGTAGAAAAATCAGTAAGGAATTTTTTCATCTGGCTTTTGAAAGTGCGGACAAGGCGCTCGACCTCCCCATTCGATTGGGGATGGAAGGGCGGTGCTGTAACATAATGAATCCCTTGTCCAGTACAAAAATCACGGAAGGCCTGCGAAGAGAACTGAGGGCCGTTGTCCGTGACAATCGTGGAGGGAAGACCTTCTAGTGCAAAGATTTTGGACAAAGCCAGCGTCGTCGCCACAGTGGTGGGCGACGGACATCGAACCACAAACGGAAACTTCGAGAAGGGTCAATCAACAGTAGCCAATAAGTGCCGAGGAAGGGGCCGGCAAAGTCAGCGTGCACCCGTTCCCATGGCTGCGCCGGATCAAGCCACGGAGAGGGCATTGTGCGGGGTGCAGCCAGTTGTTGAGCACACTGACCACACGCAGTGACCATGTGGGTGATGTCCGAATCGATACCGGGCCAATAAACATGCCTGCGGGCCAGGGACTTAGTCCGAGAAATCCCCCAATGGCCTTCATGCAATAGTTTGAGAACATCTTTGCGAAGAGAAGCTGGCACCACGACCCGTGGAGAGGCGCCATCCGTGGCCAGAAGAACAACACCCTCACGAACAGACAGACGAAGGCGCAAGGCATGGTAGTTGCGAAGGGGATCCGAGGCCCGGCCCTTGGTCCTGTCCGGCCAACCCCGTTGAACAAAACCAATCACCTGACACAGGACCGGGTCCCGCGCAGTAGCCGATGTGACCTGCGAACCTGTAAGTGGAAAACCCTCGACCGCACGACGTTCTTCCTCATCAATGTGGAAACAGAGTAGTTCATCTCGATCGAAAACTGGGTCGGGGCCCATCGGCAAACGCGACAACGCGTCAGCGTTGGCGTGCTGGGCCGTGGGGCGATAGTGAATCTCATAGTGAAAACGAGACAAGTATAAGGCCCAACATTGCAGGTGGTGATCTGCCTTATCCGGATGCGACGCCGAGGGGCTGAACAGGGAGACCAGCGGCTTGTGGTCGGTGATGAGGTGAAACTTAGAACCATACAAAAAAACGCTGAACTTTTTTAGAGCATAAATGATAGCGAGTGCCTCCTTTTTGATTTGAGAGTAACGCCATTGGGCATCGTTGAGGGTCTTTGAAGCATAGGCGATGGGTCGTTCTGACCCATCCTCATACCGATGGGCGAGAACAGCCCCTAGGTCGTACTGTGACGCGTCAGTCGCCAGAACCAAGTGCTGACCCGGACGGAAGGTGGCAAGACAAGGCGCCGACTGCAAATGAGCCTTTAGGTGAACAAAAACCTGCTCACACTCGTCGGACCAACAGAAAGGAACGTTTTTGCGTAACAGCTGATGCAGAGGATGAGCCACCGCTGCCACGGATGGAATGAATTTGTGATAATAAGCAATCTTGCCTAGAAACGCCTGAAGTTCTTTGACCGTAGACGGCCAGGGGAGAGCGGTGATGGCCGCAACGTGCTGACGTAGAGGACGTATACCTTCACAGGACAAGTGGAAACCAAGATACACAATGGAGGGTTGGAAGAACTGTGACTTGTCCAGATTGCACTTCAACCCAGCCGAATGCAGAACCCGAAATAATGAACGCAAATTGCGAAGGTGCTCCTCAGTGGAGGCCCCCATGACAACAATGTCATCCAGGTAGTTGATGCAGCCAGGCACGGAAGCCGTGAGCTGTTCCAAAAACCACTGAAAAATGGCCGGCGCGCTAGCGACACCAATGGTAACCGCTGGTACTGATACAACCCACAAGGAGTGTTGATGACGAGAAATTCCTTGGAAGACGCATCCAACGGCAACTGATGATATGCCTCCGATAAGTCAAGTTTGGAAAAGAACTGGCCCCCAGCGAGCTTGGTAAATAACTCCTCAGGACAGGGAAGAGGATAAGTGTCAATGAGGCTCTGAGCGTTGACAGTGGCTTTAAAATTGCCACACAATCGCAGACTCCCATTTGGTTTAGAAACCACCACGATAGGCGATGCCCATTCACTGGAGGTAACAGGAAGGAGAATCCCTGAAGCTGTTAACCTGTCTATCTCAGCCTTGACAGGTGCACGCAACGCCATCGGAATAGGGCGTGCCCGGAAAAACTTAGGGCGAGCTGTAGGTTTAAGAGTAATGTGGGCTTCAAAATCCTTGGCATGACCCAGACCAGCAGAGAACACAGACGAGAATTCAGAACACAATCCATCCAGCTGTTGATACGGAATATCCTCAGATATGAGGTGCACATCATCATCAATGGAGAACCCAAACAACTGGAAAGCATCATAACCGAACAGATTTTCAGTGCCCGCATGATCCACCACATAAAACGTGAGGGGCCGAACAACAGACTTGTAAGCAGTGGAAGCATCAAACTGGCCAACGATAGGAATTTTCTGTTTATTATAAGTTCTCAGATTTCGCGTAACTGGAGACAAGGGAGGGGAGCCCAACTCCAAATATGTGCGAGAATTAATGAGAGGTACTGCAGATCCAGTGTCCACTTGCATGTGAATGTCTTTATCCAGAACACGAACAGTAACAAACAACTTATTTGTTTGAGAAAGCACACAGTTAACATCCATGTCCGATGCCTCATCCGCGTCGACAGGAACGTGAGGGGACTGACACACAGAAGCAATGTGGCCTTTTTTCCTACATGAATTACACGTGGCCCAACGTTTTGGACATGCGGCCCTGTCATGCTGTATGAAACAACGTGGACAAGAAGGAAGGGCGGAACGAACCTGTTTCTGTGGTTGCTGTTTTTGCTGCGAGCATTGCGGCCCAACGCGACGTTGTTTACGCGAGTGAACCGCCGCCACATCATCGTTCTCCTGGGAAACAGGCAAATTGTCCGTGTCGAAAGTTGACTGTACAGCACCCACATCACACCACACGTCTATTTGCACGCCAGCAGCGTGAGACACTTCAAAGGATTGAGCGATGCTTAGAACTTCTGACAACAACGGGTTTGGCAGTTGTAGGGCGCATTGCCGAACTTCTTTATCAGGAGCAAGCCGTAGAATAGCATCCCTAACCATTGAATCAGCATAAGACTCATGATGAGTGTCCGTGACAAACTGACATTTCCTACTAGACCGTGTAGTTCCGCCGCCCAAGCCCGGTAAGATTGATGGGGCTGTTTACGACACCGGTAGAACACCATGCGGGCGGCAATGACATGGGTGTTTTTTCGGTAATAGTTAGACAATAAGTCACACATTTCTTGGAAGGACAGAGAGGCAGGTTCCCGCAGAGGTGCTAACTGAGATAGCAGCTGATAGATCCATGGGGAAATCCAAGATAGAAATAACGACTTACACATCGGAGCGTCGACAACGCCGAAAGCCAAGAAGTGTTGCCGCAAACGCTTCTCATAATCCTCTCAGTCTTCAGCGGCCTCGTCGTAAGGAGGGAACGGAGGCGGAGAAGAGGATGACAGACGATGAGTAAGCGATGTCGACAACGCCAGAATAGCAGCCATCAGCTGTGTTTGTTGTGCCTGAATAGCAGCCGTCAGCTGTGTTTGTTGTTCAATGAGTGCTTGCATAAGTTGTTCCATGTCCGCCCAGACATGAACGCGCAATACTCCAACGCTGGAAAAAAAATATCCGACCTCGTCGCCAAAAAGTGTTATAACCTTTAATTCACTAATAAATTGCGTGGATATACAAACGTAGAAACAATAGTTGGTTTCATGCTACCAACTCCGTATCTGTCACTCAACTGCCGTGCCGTGACATGCGGCCAGTGCCGTTCATAGCCAGGTGGCGCTCCCGTGCTCAGCCGAGCTGCGGAGCGCCTCTATCGCCGTTTTTGTGTACTGACGTAGCGGCACTTTTAAATCTCGTGGCACTGTCACAACATACAGATGAAAAGGGACGGAGGAGAAAGAAGTATCCAGTCAGAGAAGTGAGTTATGTCACGTTGTCATTAAGAAATCAGTTGACAGAGAAGTTGAGTCATTTAAACATTGAGGGGCAAAAGATGTTGCAGCCAGTGTTAGAGGAATTTTCTTGGTTGTTTGAAAAGAGGCAGTTTCTACTGGTCACGGATTTGGTTCAGCAGGAAATTCCAACCAGTGAAGCATGGTTGTGCAAAAGCCATATCATATACCGTATCATTGGCAATCTGTAGTCAAAGATACGATTCAGCAGCAATTAGCTGCAGGAATCATTCAGCCTTCCTCAAGTTCGTGGGTGTCCCCCATGGTCGTCGTGCCAAAAAAGTCAGTAAATGGAGAGAAAGCCTATCGCCTATGTGTTGATATGAGGGCAGTGAACTGAGTAACTACTCCAGACACTTATCCCTTACCACACATGGACAAAACATTAAACCGACTAGGCAACTGCAAGTATTTCACCACCATTGACTTACGCTCTGGATATCATCAAATCCCTCTTGCATCCCAGAACCACCATAAAACTGCTTTTGTCACACCTACAGCATTATATGAATCTGTAAGAATGCCATTTAGTTTGAGGAATGCACCCACCAATTTTCAAAGATTTGCAGATTTGTTGTTGCACAGACTGAAACCGACAACATGCTTAGTATATTTAGATGACATTATCATTTTTTCCAAAACCATCAAGGAATATGCAGAGAGGCTGAGTGATGTTTTGGAAAGGTTGAAAGGAGTTCACTTAAGTGTGAAACTGGAAAAGTGTACCGTAGCCCAATTGCAGGTACAGTATTTGGGACATATAATAAGTGAAGAAGGTGTAAAACTGGATCCCTGTCTGAACACAGCAGTAAAGGAATTTCAAACACCAACAAATATTAAAGAGTTGCAGTCATTTTTAGGCCTTGCCAATTATTACAGACGTTTTGTGAACAATTATGCTACCATTGCTAAGCCCCTGACTAAATTATGGAAAAAGGGGCTAGTTATAGTGGACCAAGGAATGTGATGAAGCAATGCAACAAATCCAACATGTTCTAACAAGAGCCTCTGTACTAGCATACCCATATTTTGAAAAACCATTTATTCTGTTGGCAGATGCCTCTGATTATGCTGTAGGAGCCATTCTGTCACAAGAAATTGATGGAGAAGAATGACCAATTGGTTATGCCTCTCAACAACTTAACAAAACAGCATTAAATTACAGTACAACTGAGAAGGAACTCTTAGCACTCATGTTTGGTGCAACCTATTTTCGATCCTATTTGTATGGGAGAAAAAAACCGTCATCATGGACCCCAGTAGTAGGTGGTGACCAACTTTAAACAGAACTTGATTAATTTTCACACACATTTATTAAAATAATAACAAGCATAAAAATAACTTAACTTGGTTCTGGAAGCTATTTACAATTGACAATTTGAAGTTCCTTTGGTCTTGGTACGTTAATCTTATTCTCACATATCTCTGATACTTGACAAAGTGTCTATACATTTCTCTTCATGGCTATGTACAGGAATATGATAATCTTATTAGGCCCAGGCTGAAACTTGACTGTAGACTAATGCAGACTAATGCAGACTAATGCAGACTAATGCAGACTAATGCAGACTGACTAATCGGAGGTCTGTACAATTGTTATAATACCTTGAGCATTCAGGTATCACTGCACGAGTGTGATCCGTAAGGAGAAAAGGTTCTATGTTAGCAGCAATCTCATTGGCTGCATTACATATTAATACACGGATCGGCGGAAGCAGAATTTGGTCCATCTTTATGGCAGCGCCATCTCGCAGTGCAGAGACGGACGAGCACTGCGCCTGCGCTGTTGTGCTTAGCGGGGCGCTCTCTATTGGGAAAGTTGTGTACGCGCTGACTACGCGCAACTATGTACACAACAGTCACGATAGCCTGCAAGCTTGTCATAATGGTCTTTGTGCCACCAATTGTCGAATAGCTGCCCGCTATTTCTGGGAAGGCAGATGGCGAGACGTACAAAAGTATATACAAAATTGCTTGCCCTGTGTTTGGAGGTCATTGCCGACTCGAACAAAGGTACCTTTACAGCAAGTGCCAGGAGCCACTTCTTCTTGGGATTTAGTAGCAGAAGATATCGTTGGTCCTTTCCCTTTGAGTCCACAAAATAACAGATATATATTGTCCATCATAGATCATTTTTCCAGGTTCTTAATTCTCATTTCCGCAGAAACTGTAGCTCAAGCATTTGTCACCCACTTGGTGTTACCCTTTGGAAGCCCTGAAGTTGTACTTACAGATCAAGGCACGAATCTTATGTCAGCATTGTTTACAGAAGTCTGTTGATTGTTACGAATCAAAAAGTGTAGAAGGACACCGTTTCACTCAAAAGCGAATGGACGCCTAGAGCGAGTCCACCACACAATTCCGTGCATGCTCTTTTACTATGTCAATAAAAATCACTCTGACTGGGACAGGTATGTCCAATACATCACATCAGCATATAATAGCTGTGTCCATGAAGCTACAGGATATTCCCCTTATGAAGCGGTATATGGTCGACCTATGAATTCACCTTTTGAGATTGACAAACTGCCCCGTGGAATTAAATGCAAAGACGTGAAAGGTTTGGCACAACATCTAAAAGTGATTTGGAAGAAAGTAAGAGGGAACAATGCAAAAGCCACAGCTCAACAGTTAAAGAGGGATAATCAGAAAGCAAAAACGCCCGAGTACAAGGTAGGAGATCTAGTTATGTTATGCAATCCAGTAGTAAAAAAGGGAAGAATAAAGAAGTTTACACCTAGGTATGAAGGACTGTACTGTATCACGTGGCTTACTTCACCAGTAAATGCAGAAATTCAGTTAGCAGAATGCACAGTGATTGTTCATTTCGACAGGTTGAAGTTGTATAAGGGTTCCGAGCCACCCCCACTTGATAGCGAAACAGGAAGGCAAGAAAGAAGGTAGTACAACCGGCAAGACTGCAACATAAATATGCTCTAAGATCAGAACACCCCTATGGGTTATGCTCCAGGTATTAGGTCCAATATGACATATAAACAGCTGGAAAAGTCCCGAGTGAAGCAAGAGAATTAATTGCCAGAAGCTGCCCTCATTGCTTTGTATTTATTTAAGTTGTGCATGGTAGTTGTAAGTATACATAAGAATTGGCAACCATTGGTAATATAATTTAGGGTGTCACATGTTAATGGAAGTGATTGGAGTTTTTGTAATCATTTTGTCAGGTATTGTTTAATGTCTCCAGTAATGTGGTCATAGCAGTAGAGAACTGGAAACACAAACACTCAATAGTAACAGAGTTAAAGGGAAAAGTTGTCCTTGTCAGTGGAACACGCAAAGATAGGAATCAATTAATCTTGTATATGTCAAATGGATTTACGCTTCACCTGTTGATTCAGTGAATAGTAAACAGAAACAGCTGTTAAAGCTCTACCATAACAACATATTAGAAATACGTCTTTGTAACTGGCATTAGATAAGCGACAACATGCTGCTATCTACCTACAGTTTGAAATATGCCATGGTACATGTATGTTTATACTAATCACTCACCAATAACAGTGTTAAAGAGGGAAAAAACAATTCGGACACCAAACCCGAGAGACAGTGGTTTCAATTAGCAAGAATACATAAGTCTGAGTTAAACACCAAATATGCTACTTTACAAGTGAAAGGAGTCTTCCCTAACTGCTATTTTATTGCTTTCTTAAATACGGCATTGAAAAGACGACAAGGTAAGTTTCATGATACTATGTGCTTCTGTATATTAAATGCCATCAAGGAAGTCGCATAGTTAATGTCAGGCACAGTCTGTTTACAAAGCGCGTCCCTCCCTGCCAGCTGGCGACGCAACCTCCCTCCTTTCTCCTCCGACCCGCCTCCCCACCAAGCGAGTGGTCATTAGGATTTTGCCCCTTCCTGCCGCTTTGTGAAGCCCCCCCCCCCCCCCCCCCTGCCCACATCAGCTGGCCCCTCTACCATCCCGCTCCCAGCTGCCTAAGTCAACGTCTTGTCTTTCTTCTGCACAGAGATGGTCCCGATCACTCCTCTCCCATTCCCTGCCTTCGCCCTGCAGGCCACATGCCTTGGCCATGCTGAAGTAAGCCACCCAGCTGTGCTCCTGCATCTGCGATCTTACAGTTGCAGTGCAACCAGTAAATATAAGAAGATAGTTATGACAATAAATCCATCTGCCTAATAAGGCCCTATAGATTTCACTAGTTTCACCCAGGGATAGAAACCTATTCATGTCATCTATTTGAATTCTAAGCAAAAAATAAATAAATAAATAAAGAGAGAGAGAGAGAGAGGAGGAGAAGTTTTTGTTTTGTTTTTGTAAACACTGTATAATCCACCCAGACAGGAGACATTGGGGTCTCAAATCGGCCTCAAGCTGTGTTGTAATGTTCCCCTCGTGGTTAATAAACAGATTTAGATGGCATCAAGGAAGCTGGCCTTGCTGTGATATTTCTTCTGTGAGCGACCACTGTGTGGGAACCACATTAGCCAGAAGGAACAGGTTTGAGATGCCAACGTGTAATACAGTAAAGTACAGTAGAAACCAAGTTAATGTTAATTCAGAGTAACAGCCCTAACATTAGTGTCCAGTTCAGACGTTATTAGCTACTAGTTCCAAGTAAATGATATCTGAGAGAGTCAAGTCGTCATTACAGTCCATGCAGAAGTATAAAAATCTATAAATTACATACATTTAAGAAGAATGGAGTATCTAAGTGAGTAAATGAATCATGATAGTTTCAAGAACTTTAACAATCGAGTTATGTGAGTCCCTTGAAAAGAAGATCCTTTGTGAATAACTGTCGTGACCACCCTAAGCTAGGTCTTAGTGACTGCCCAGTGGGACTTGACACCACCCAGCCTCCCCACATACAAAAGCTCTATTCTGCTCTCCACCCTCGCCACCCCCCATTGGGGCCATACCCTGCCATCTGCTTTGTATCTAGCCCCAGACAAAAGAAACAACTATTGAGAAAGACCACAGCAGCATCTGAGCCATGTCGCATAGTGCAGTATACGATGTTATTGACAGCAAAAATACCCAAAACATCTACACTTTATATGCAACCACTTCTACCTTCGCTAATATTGCTACTACTGAAAATAATTTTTAATCTGTTGCCACAGCATCATTGAGAGTATTTTATGCATGTACTAACCAGGGGTTGTAAGGAAGGGAAAGATTAAAGCCCCAATTGGACACCCTGCAAGTAACCTTCAACAGAGTAATAGTCAGAATAAAATCTAAAACTGCCACATACTTCCATTTGCAAAGAGACAGCCTCTACTAGCATCAAACCCCTGACCTGCAAGGAGTCACTTGAGAAGTCATCCTCGCTTCTATCTGCGATATTAAGTACCCGAGTTACATTGATAATCACCGTTAGTGCTATAAAACAATCACTGGACCCTCCTTTCACAGAAAATTATCCTGGAGTTTTTAGCACTCGACACCCTGCCGTAGTGAGGTGCAGTAGAATGGACGTACCTGGCCACAGACGTCAGCACTGCTGCCACTCTGGTTCGAGCCAGTCGTATCTGTAACGTTAACCCTCCGCAATCATATGAGCACTTCACCTGCTGCATCTCCAGTGCTCCAAGCAGCACTGATTCTCAACACCGAATTCTTAACCACTATATGATGAATCCTTTGAATAACTTTACACACATTTTCAATACTAAGGAACTTACTTTCCATCATATACCATCTACACATGACAAATGAACTCTAATTTTATGACAAACAAAAACACCGACAGGTAAGTTATATCGATGTCAGCAAGAGGCACCCATTACTGGTGTCAACGAGTACTAGGAAGCAAGTAGGTGAGAAAGTTAACAAAAGATGATGTTGTGATGATGTTTGGTTTGTGGGGCGCTCAACTGCGTGGTTATCAGCGCCCGTACAATTATCCAATCTTTGCTCAGTCCAATTTCGCCACTTTCCTGGATGATGATGAAATGATGAGGACAACACAAACACCCAGTCATCTCGAGGCAGGTGAAAATCCCTGACCCCGCCGGGAATCGAACCCGGGACCCCGTGCTCGGGAAGCGAGAACGCTACCGCGAGACCACGAGCGGCGGACGTTAACAAAAGGAACAACAAACAAAACTCACCACAAAAGGCAAGGGGACTGCCAACAATCAACCTTACGTAGCAATGAGACCAGAAGTACAAATAATGCAGGAAATATTATACCAAATGTTTAATAATATTAAAGAAGGTAATGGCAATTATTGATCTGATAACTGAAGGAGACATAGAACCACTTTAAATTAAAACCCTGCCAACGGAAGTATTAATGTATCACTATACTATTTCACAGCATTACTAGTAACATTAGCATAACATATCGACAGCACACCTGTAGGTGGACATTCCAGAGACATATCATTCAGTATGGAGATTAAAACAAGAGCATACAAAGAATAACAGAGACCTTTCACACTTATTCTGCTAAGAAATGTAACTGGAGAATAAGGAAGTTTTGTGTAAGGGAAATAATATTTTGTACTTTTGCTCCTGTCGTGGTTTTGATCCCACTTGTGTCACTATGATGGGTTGCCAATTACTTATGTTTATGTATTGTTTCTTCGAAGCTTTTGAAATGTGGTGCTACAGAGGAATGCTGAAGATTAGATGGGTAGATCACATAACTAATGAGGAGGTATTGGATAGGACTGGGGAGAAGAGAAGTTTGTGGCACGACTTGACTAGAAGAAGGGATTGGTTGGTAGGACATGTGTTGAGGCAACAAGGGATCACCAATTTAGTATTGGAGGGCAGCGTGGAGAGTAATAATCGTAGAGGGAGACCAAGAGATGAATACACTAAGCAGATTCAGAAGGATGTAGGTTTCAGTAGTTACTGGGAGATGAAGAAGCTTGCACAGGATAGAGTAGCATGGAGAGCTGCATCAAACCAGTCTCAGGACTGAAGACCACAACAACATGTATTGTTTTTAGTATTATTCATTTTGTCTATGTTTTATTATCAGTTATTGGAGAGTTTTGCTAGAACCTTACCAGAACCAGTAATTTAGTATTTGTGTCAATAAATCTAGTGTTTCCATGTGTCACTGTGTCACTAGAATGATGAGGATAATTATTTAACTCATAGGATTCCAAGTATGCCAGAGTAATTTCCCGAGTATTGCCCATTATTTAAGTGTTTATTAATAATGTTCTCGGTAAGAAACTATTTTGGAAGGGTAATTTAAGATGTAACCATGTCTTATTTCATTTGTATTTGGACGTTTATTTGGAGG
Organism: Schistocerca cancellata; assembly: GCF_023864275.1. Classification (NCBI taxonomy): domain Eukaryota; kingdom Metazoa; phylum Arthropoda; class Insecta; order Orthoptera; family Acrididae; genus Schistocerca; species Schistocerca cancellata. The sequence continues at coordinate 383,803,657 of NC_064628.1, forward strand.
GACATGCCACATGCCTCCCACCATGATAGATAATGTAAACGGTGTGAATAATGCCCAAAGGACAATCAAATTTTGGCCATATACCTTGTCTGTTGGATGAACCAGAGAACCATGTCCATAAGGGCACGTACCTGGCTTGATGTGACCAGCAGTGGTCCAGATCCTGAGCCATCTATGTCATTCCTTGACTTTTCAGTTTCGCGACATAGTCCATTCTAACCACTTTCATCTTTCAATTTTCAACAGAACAACGGCTTTTGGAGTTTATTATCTGGGTGTGTTCCAACACAAAACTATTCAGTTCAGGTGATTTAACACAGTTAGACTTTAACCTTTCATGTCGAAGAAGATTTCATGAGAACAGTGTTCCATGCTCTCTGACAACTGCTGATCAGGCACTATCAGATGAGAACCATGTCTAGCCCACAGCTAACTGCCAGTAAGCAGAAATCTCAGTTCAAAACTTGAGCATTCTTTGACATTATTCTTCCATTGTATTATCTGGAGGATCTCTGACTACTGAAGTAGTATTATTTAACTGTATGACATATCCCAGGACACTGCGATATACCCAAGGATATATGGAGTTTTAAGAAACTAGCTGGGCCCAATGAGGCCAGCACCTACAAGTTATAGAGATGGTGAGTTTAGTCAAAAATGGTGAGAGGATGAAGACAGCGAATTTAGTGACACAGTAAAGTTTCTTTTTTATGTGTGACATGGCGAGTTTGAAGAAGAAGTATGTAGCAGCTATCTTGGTATCGCAGCATTGTTGTATACACACTTAAGTAGGCAATGCCGTCGTGTCAACGATGCGCCATGCACTATACCTTCATAAAGGAAAAGTCCTTCAGAAATTATGCTCCATTTAGTCATTTCTAATTCGATTCCTTGTGCTTTCTGTTTCCACTGTGGAAGTCTCTAGATTCTCATTGAGTTTTGTTTTTCTCCTCTTGTTATCAACAGCATTGACATCCAACAACACAATCTTTATATCCGAGGATAGGAACCCAAACTTAGATTGTGAACCTATCTGCTCCAACAGAAAAAGTAATTCCTCCAGGGCCATGTACCTTGCACGTTGCGGTTAGCACCCACAGAGCACCCAGCTGATCAATTTATTCTTTCAGTTTTCAGTTTCGTAAATCAATCACCTATCTATCTCTTTCATCTGTGTGTCAGTGCCTTTTATCTCTCAATTCGACTACTACAGTCTAGCAAACCATTCTTATTGTGATGTTATCACACCACTAATAACCTTTCATGCCACTATGGCTTACTCCCTTAGTATTTGTGCCCATTTACCCACATTTTTCCTACTGGATAGCTCATTCGTGGTACCTCCGTCAACTAATTTACCTGCTTTGTCCAATATATCAAATGATCGCCTCTTAACGTCAATTGATGACCTCTTAAAACATGAGGAAGGATAAATTTCTTACAATCGCCTGTTAACACACCTAAATGAATGGCAGACAGCCACTACATACCACCATTATGCCCAGTGCCACGGTAACCCTAGTCACTGCTATTTTTATTATTGTTCTGATATAGACCTTGTATAAAAATGGATTTTGCAAGTGGTTAAGACCGTACCCTCCAAGGATTCCAGAACCCCAGCCTCAGGGTGAATATCGCCCATGACTCAAAGGAAAAACCTATCAGGCATGTGCCCTCCCTTAGTTTTAATAGTTCAACTGTGTTATCTACCAATTTGAAAACTTGTGCAGTATAGTGAAGTGCTCTGCCTAGTGCTAACCCCCTTTTTAAATGTGTATGAAATGTGTGAACCTCCCCTCATACCCCACTGCACTGAGTTGCAGTGAGTGGACTTGGCCAGTGCCACACCCCATTCTACCCAGCAGCTAATGCGCTGCCCGCTAAGGACAATACGCTGCGCCCCATCGCACCACTCGTCTCTGCAAGCAACTTCAGTGGATATGTACGTTTTTCAAAATTATCTAAAAAACCAAAGACATTTGGCATGTTAGCCTTTTTCAAACTATTTTAATGTTTTATTCACACTTGTCAACTCATGTAATTTTGTTTTGATGTGTTATAATGATCATACCTTGTTTGTGTATACACATAATATTGTTGACATGTGTAAGCCCCTTTGTGACCCCTAGGAGGTCTTAAAGTATCTATACCCACACATAGTTTAAGCTCCCTGCCGTCTTCTGTGGGAATCTTTAAAAGTCAAATAACCACTTTGTTTTGCAAACTAAAATTTTTTACATTTACGTACCAATTACATTGAGCGAATTCACATAGATTCTCCGCTCCCATGGAAGGGGGAGGAGTGTAAGGTTGAGCCAGATATTAGGGGGTTTTACTTTATTTTTATTTTCTTTCAAAAGTTACTTTATTCGCTGATTATGGACAAGCAGTAGCTGGCAGCTTCGGCTGCCTGTAATTTTCCCATCTCACAGTCTGGCTACAGCAGGTCAGCACTGGGGTAGGCAATCTCCATCATGCGCCTCCCTTGTGTACTGATGAGGTAACGCTGTCTATGTGACACGGAGTAGGTCATGCTCTGGAAATTTCCATACTGCCCTCACATGGGTTCCTTGGCTTCTGACCACTCAGGGCGGAGGAGACCGCGTGGCCATGCTGGATGTACTCTGCCGCCCTCCGCCAAGGCTCTCTCTCTCAATCACGTGCTCTGTAGCAGTAAACATATCCTGCCCTTCCCGGCGCTGCGGCACTATGGACTTTGTTTTTCAGTAGCTTCCATGCCAGTGGGACTTGTCTGAATGGCAGACACTGTTTTCCTTAACTATGCGAACTACGTTTCACCCCTGACTACACCCTGGCTCACCCTCGCCTCCTTAGGCCTGACTATGTGACCCATTTCAATACTGCTTTGCTAATAAAAGATCTAGTAACTAAAACCAACCTAATGGTTTATTCCTGCCCACCATTTTCCACTCCGGCTATCCTGTACAACAGTGTCTATTCAATATGTATTGCATTATTCTGCAAGAACTGTGAATTGTGTGGTTCGGCTTTTATTGCTCTTAGATATTCAACAGTAAACTATTGTAGCTATTTGTTGTTTGCTTGCAACCTATTAATGAGGCTTATCAAAGTTAACCAGTAGTGGACAGGCCAGGCCATATAATTTTGTATTATCGGGGGGGGGGGGGGGGGGGGGGGGGGGTGATGTGAACAGTGAAAGCACAGATCCATGAAATGCAAGTGTGCACCTTGCTACACCATTTAAAGTAGTCAGTGCTGAACTTCACCCCCCCCCCCCCCCCCCCCATTTTTCAGTCAGTATAGCAACGCAGTATGTTGGCACCGAGGATAATCAACGAGGAAATAAAGCAGATGAATGTCACAACATGATCCAGCCAGTGCTACACCCACAATATTCCAGTCTTTTTTCAGCCATCAAGGGTGGCCCACATACCTTTGACGTCTCGATCAATAGGAAAACAGTGACAGTCTCCATGCATAAGCTCAAACTGGTATGGGTATTTCATGACCCTTGAGCTACATACACCACGAATCCAGGTGCCCCACTCTTCCATCAACACCTAATTGGCCAATCATGAAGTGGTGGTCTGGCAGTCATCACATTCACTGTCCATGACTTTGAGCCTGAAGATATCAAAGTGAACATATCAATGATGAACTCTTAGTAGATGCATGCTACAATGCTCTTGATACTCACACTCACTCACTCCACCAATCACTCACAGCCTCATCCATGCTTACCAACTGCCATCACATGTTGATCATGCAGCTTTTTGCTCATCTCTGTTGATAGGTAGCATGCTTACCATCATCGCACTGGCACGGGCTTCCCACTAGCTGTTACCTCATACTGCACCATTTACTCTGCCTCCAACACTGCCTCCACTGTTGTGCTCACAGTCATCACCTGTTCCCAGTGTATCCCTCGTTGGCTGCCACCAGTGACCCCCCCCCCCCCCCCCCCCCAATCACTTGACACTTTTATTTATTTATTTATTTATTCGTAACGTGAATATCTAGATTCCTAATCCATATAAGAGCCGTGTCATCAGCTTTCATGAAGTCGCTCCAACTCCCCCAGTAGGAACACTAGGGGCAATCATCTCTAATGTGCTTGACTGTCTGGTTTGGAGCTCCACAGTCACAAACCAGAGACTCTGTAGCACCCCATTTGTAAAGAGCATCAGCCAAGCCCAGTGCGAGTTCTGTTCAATTTGACCCACAGTTGCCTGTCGAATTCAGTGCCAGCAGTATCACAGCTATACTTTTGGGACCACTCACACTCTTCAGGTTTTCAATAAAATGACAGCTCTGGTCCCCCAGTATTACTGGCATCTAGCTGTTCTGGTTGTCATAATGGTGGGTTTCTTGAACAGGTTCATAAACTTGCTATATCTACCTGTATGGCTAATTCCAGGTTCTCCTGTAGCTTGTGGTATTCTTTAAGCAAGGCCTTGCTTCTGCAGATTGCAGAGGAAGCCAATAAATTGGTGTTGGCTGGATTGCCCCAGTTATCAACCACATAGTGTGGTTCAACTGGATGTCGATCAAGTTGGTTTGGCAACAGTTTAGCCGCACCGGGGCACAATACTCAACCAGTGCAGTAGATGTGCATGCAAGGCATCTGCTGAAGCACCCCATGTCATTCCACACAATTTTTGAATAATACCATTATGAGTTTTTATCTTGGCAGCAGTGTTTGAAAGATGTTTTCTACATGAAAGGGTGAGGTCAAGGGTGACATCAAGATACTTAGATACTTGTTATGGTACTTGGCTATATATCATTTGTACAGCACCACCGCCAGTCCCTAGAAACAAAGAAACTGTCTGGCTATATACTGCATCACAGCCAGCCATGACATGACTGGTCACATACACCTGCATATGGTTTCTTTGTAAATACAGTTGCAGTCACGTAAATATAAAACTAAATAACTAAGGAAACAGGAGCAATTTTCGAAGTGACGGCTTTCCTACTAATTTAGTAGGCTATCTTTAGTCAATGTGAGGCATGGCAGTGATGTGTCTGTCCACTATGCACACTCACCACACTCTTCATGAATAAATCAAGAAATTAAAATAATGAAGGGGACAAGTAATCAGGTGTAACCATATCTAGATGCAAAAAATAGATTTGGTGAAAACAGCATTGGTATATGACTGGACACCCACAAGATATTTGAGTTTTAATTCAGCATAGTTATCTGAATTCATGAGGACTGGAGGTGAGTAGGGCCCATTACAGTTTAGTAGCAAGACAGTTTTGGCCTCAAAATGCAAGTCAACAGAGTTATGGACAGCCATGCCACCCTGAATGTTCAAATACCGGTAGGGCTATTTGCAGAAGTGGACACTCCTCCAGGATGACCCAGATAGCATAGAAGGACAGAGGAAAAATAGGGCAGGCTAAAGTTACACATTGCCAAAGTAGGAGGCAGGAGATAACTTGTCAATATCACTTTGAGAGTGTCTCCTCTGAAGCAATTGATGTGAGTTAGCATAATATTAAAAGGATTAAGAAATCTTCAAGAGGATGGTTCAACATCACTGATGTCCAGGATGAGGAGCAGTGGAGACTGATGGGCCTTTGATAGGAAGGATGCAGCTTGATGTTGACAAAGTATATTTATATTGGTGGCAACTTCTGCAGACTTAGAAAATATCAGACAATGCACAGCTCTTATGCCAGGCATGATACCATAATTTCAGTTCATTTAGGTAAGTTGGATGTTTTGACCATTCCAGGGTTTATTGTCTCTGTGTTGTGATTTTATCATCACTGTTGACCACTTGGTTGTGACCATAAGATTATTCTGTAGTTTTGTGCATGGGAGAATATTGGATTTTTACATAACAGTAATTCTAAAACTATGCTGGTGTTTTGGTAGGATGTCCCACATGATAGGTAGCATCAAACATATGCCGCAAAGTATAGTAGAAATGTGACAGCTCAGCAGCATGATTTTGTGCATGAGTAACATTTTTTGAGTGTTGGTATTGTTAGTTCAAGCATAAGAAGTTACGCTCCTGTGAGCTCCGTGAATTCTGATCAAAGCCTGTGTAACTTTGTACAATTGCTGTAACACTGCAGGTATGATCAGGTGAGTTTGTTTAATGACTCAATGATGTGCTATTGGACTTAGAAGCTGCAGAAACAAAAGGTAGGTCAGCTGTTCACTAGAGCCACTCAACCCTGTTAAACTTTCGCTTTCTGATGCAGGCACTTTGTTGTAATAAGTCAAAACAAATCAGTTTTCAGTTTTTTTGTTGAAAAGATAATAAGACCAGTCACATAGAAGTAGCAGAATGTCAAAGTTGTGATGTAATAAAAGCAATAATTTGGAAAAGCAAAATACAATTGACATAAAATGTGAGCATGTCACTAGTACATTATTACTGTAAAAGACTATCACAAGCAAACCGATGGCTCTAAACTCTACTTGTACTGTACATAACAGACTGTAATGCCACAGCACTGTGAGCACATGTTATTGTAACATTTTGTAGTCTTTATTAATATGTACAACAATGTGTTATTTGCTGTTTGTACATGCTCTGATTATAAATTTATGTATGTTAGTAGGGTTGCAAATAGGTTTTCTTAGGGTGACTGGTATGGACCTACAATTGTATGTCACCAGATGTAAGAAGCAGCCCTGCTTGGTATTGTTAGTTCAAGCATAAGAAGTTACGCTCCTGTGAGCTCCGTGAATTCTGATCAAAGCCTGTGTAACTTTGTACAATTGCTGTAACACTGCAGGTATGATCAGGTGAGTTTGTTTAATGACTCAATGATGTGCTATTGGACTTAGAAGCTGCAGAAACAAAAGGTAGGTCAGCTGTTCACTAGAGCCACTCAACCCTGTTAAACTTTCGCTTTCTGATGCAGGCACTTTGTTGTAATAAGTCAAAACAAATCAGTTTTCAGTTTTTTTGTTGAAAAGATAATAAGACCAGTCACATAGAAGTAGCAGAATGTCAAAGTTGTGATGTAATAAAAGCAATAATTTGGAAAAGCAAAATACAATTGACATAAAATGTGAGCATGTCACTAGTACATTATTACTGTAAAAGACTATCACAAGCAAACCGATGGCTCTAAACTCTACTTGTACTGTACATAACAGACTGTAATGCCACAGCACTGTGAGCACATGTTATTGTAACATTTTGTAGTCTTTATTAATATGTACAACAATGTGTTATTTGCTGTTTGTACATGCTCTGATTATAAATTTATGTATGTTAGTAGGGTTGCAAATAGGTTTTCTTAGGGTGACTGGTATGGACCTACAATTGTATGTCACCAGATGTAAGAAGCAGCCCTGCTTACACTACAATGCAAAGCAGTAAATGGGCACATTTTTCTGCTCCAGCTCTTGTGTCTTATTTGTCCACTCTCACAGTGGATCATTGATTCTCTGTCAAGTAGGAGAAGTGTTAGTCAGACTGTCAAACTCATCTGGCTCTCATCTTTTGTACAGGAAGAGGGTCTGTATCCTTTGGCAGTTGCAGTGATACTGAAGTACTGCTGGTATAGTTGACCGACCTGGCTACAAGTCATAGAATAGAAGGCTTTGAGCAGGAAAGGAGCAATGAGCTGGTTGTGTAGTGTCTGTGCCGCCCATGCAGGATGCACATTAGACTGGGTGACTATACTGCATACAAGAGGAAGTGGAAACTTCGAGGTTGACAGAAACACGGTTGTAGATCTGTACAGTGGGATACAGTGCAGACAACATACAACATGATATGATATGGAATAATATTATGTTATTACTCAAATGGTACATAATAACAAGGCATGTCAGTGCAAGTCAAAACAATAGATTTTATTAACTATACACAATCAGCACCAAAAATAGTCCATTGTGGAGATAGATCAATTGTCCGATTGTCAGTGGAGTTACCATGGTGCAAGGGGAAACTACAGCTGTAATTTTTCCCGAGGGCACGCAGCTTTACTGCATGATTAAATGGTAATGGCATCCTCTTGGGTAAATAATTCTGGAGGTAAAATAGTCCCACATTCGGATCTCCAGGCGGGGACTACTCAAGAGGACATCGTTATCAGGAGAAAGAAAACTGGCATTCTACGGATTGGAGCATGGAATGTCAGATCTCTTAGTTGGGCAGGAAGGTTAGAAAATTTAAAAAGGGAAATGGATAGGTTAAAGTTAGATATAGTGATAATTAGTGAAGTTCGGTGGCAGGAGGAACAAGACTTTTGGTCAGGTGAATACAGGGTTATAAGTACAAAATCAAATAGGGGTAATGCAGGATGGCATTTAGTAATAAATAAAAAAATAAGAATGCAGGTAAGCTACTACAAACAGCATAGTGAACGCATTATTGTGGCATGCCTACTACAGTAGTACAAGTTTATATGCCAACTAGCTCTGCAGATGATGAAGAAATTGATTAAATGTATGATGAGGTAAAAGAAATTATTGAGGTAGTGAAGGGAGATGAAAATTTAATAGTCATGGGTGACTGGAATTCGAGAGTAGGACAAGGAAGAGAAGGAAACATAGTAGGTGAATATGGATTGGGGCTAAGAAATGAAAGAGGAAGCCGCCTGGTAGAATTTTGCACAGAGCATAAGTTAATCATAGCTAACACTTGGTTCAAGAATCATGAAAGAAGGTTGTATACATGAAAGAACCCTGGAGATACTAAAAGGTTTCAGATAGATTATATAATGGTAAGACATAGATTTAGGAACCAGGTTTTAAATTGTAAGACATTTCCAGGGGCAGATGTGGACTCTGACCACAATCTATTGGTTATGAACTGTAAATTAAAACTGAAGAAACTGCAAAAAGGTGGGAATTTAAGGAGATGGGACCTGGATAAACTGAAAGAACCAGAGGTTGTACAGAGTTTCAGGGAGAGCATAAGGGAACAATTGACAGGAATGGGGGAAAGAAGTACAGAAGAAGAAGAATGGGTAGCTCTGAGGGGTGAAGTAGTGAAGGCAGTAGAGGATCAAGTAGGTAAAAAGACGAGGGCTAGTAGAAATCCTTGGGTAACAGAAGAAATATTGAATTTAATTGATGAAAGGATAAAATATAAAAATGCAGTAAATGGAGCAGGCAAAAAGGAATACAAACGTCTCAAAAAGGAGATTGACAGGAAGTGCAAAATGGCTAAGCAGGGATGGCTAGAGGACAAATGTAAGGATGTAAAGGCTTATCTCATGAGGGGTAAGATAGACACTGCCTACAGGAAAATTAAAGAGAACTATGGAGAAAAGAGAACCACTTGTATGAATATCAAAGGCTAAGATGGAAACCCAGTTCTAAGCAAAGAAGGGAAAGCAGAAAGGTGGAAGGAGTATATAGAGGGTCTACACAGGGACGATGTTCTTGAGGACAATGTTATGGAAATGGAAGAGGAGGTAGATGAAGATGAAATGGGAGATATGATACGGCATGAAGAGTTTGACAGAGCACTGAAATACCTGAGTCAAAACAAGGCCCCGGGAGTAGGCAACATTCCATTAGAACTACTGACAGCCTTGGGAGAGCCAGTCCTGACAAAACTCTACCATCTGGTGAGCAAGATGTATGAGACAGGTGAAATTCCCTCAGACTTCAAGAAGAATATAATAATTCCAATCCCAAAGAAAGCAGGTGTTGACAGATGTGAAAATGACTGAACTATCAGTTTAATAAGTCACAGCTGCAAAATACTAACACGAATTCTTTACAGACGAATGGAAAAACTGGTAGAAGCCAACCTCGGGGAAGATCAGTTTGGATTCCGAAGAAAAGTTGGAACACGTGAGGCAATACTGACCCTACGACGTATCTTAGAAGAAAGATTAAGGAAAGGCAAACCTACATTTCTAGCATTTGTAGACTTAGAGAAAGCTTTTGACAATGTTGACTGGAATACTCTCTTTAAAATTCTAAAGGTGGCAGGGGCAAAAAACAGGGAGAGAAAGGCTATTTACAATTTGTACAGAAACCAGATGGCAGTTATAAGAGTTGAGGGGTATGAAAGGGAAGCAGTAGTTGGGAAGGGAGTGAGACAGGGTTGTAGCCTCTCCCCATTGCTATTCAATCTGTATATTGAGCAAGCAGTAAAGCAAATGAAAGAAAAGTTTGGAGTAGGTATTAAAATCCATGGAGAAGAAATAAAAACTTTGAGGTTCACCGATGACATTGTAATTCTGTCAGAGACAGCAAAGGGCTTGGGAGAGCAGTTGAACGGAATGAACAGTGTCTTGAAAGGAGGGTATAAGACGAACATCAACAAAAGCAAAACGAGGATAATGGAATGTAGTTGAATTAAGTCAGTTGATGCTGCAGGAATTAGATTAGGAAATGAGACACTTAAAGTAGTAAAGGAGTTTTCCTATTTGGGGAGCAAAATAACTGACGATGTTCGAAGTAGAGAGGATATAAAATGTAGACTGGCAATGGCAAGGAAAGCATTTCTGAAGAAGAGAAATTTGTTAACATCCAGTATTGATTTAAGTGTCTGGAAGTCGTTTCTGAAAGTATTTGTATGGAGTGTAACCATGTATGAAAGTGAAACATGGACAATAGATAGTTTAGACAAGAAGAGAATAGAAGCTTTCAAAATGTGGTGCTACAGAAGAATGCTGAAGATTAGATGGGTAGATCACATAACTAATGAGGAGGTATTGAATAGAGTTGGGGAGAAGAGGAGTTTGTGGCACAACTTGACTAGAAGAAGGGATCGGTTGGTAGAACATATTCTGAGGCATCAAGTGATTACCAATTTAGTACTGGAGGGCAGCGTGGAGGGTAAAAATCGTAGAGGGTGACCAAGAGATGAATACACTAAGTCAATTCAGAAGGATGTAGGCTGCAGTAGGTACTGGGAGATGAAGAGGCTTGCACAGGATAGATTAGCATGGATAGCTTCATCAGACCAGTCTCAGGACTGAAGAGCACAACAACACAACATGGTGCAATAAGGTGATATCCATCTATCTGTGCAATGGTGCACTGGTGAGTGATGTGCCATGGATGTCAAACAAGACAGTAAGATGTGTCAGAGGTGCAGTGGTCAAGCTCCCATTCCAGATCATCGAGGTGGTAATCTGGCAGGTATGCAGGTGGATGCTGAGTCTGGACATAGCAGGACTGGTGTGGAGTCTCAGTTTTCAAGGGCTTTCTGGGAGGATCAGCTTTCAGTTAGTTGTCCTCATGGTCCTTAACTGCAATGGTGGAGGGCTGTGATGTTTTGGGGACAGTGATTGTGGAGAAACCATTAGGGGATGGGTACAATGTGATAGCTGCCATATCCTCATCATTGGGTAGTTCATAGGAGCATGTGAAATGCTTCCTAATGAAACCATTCCCAGCATCGTATTCAGGATGTTGACCTCCAATGAGCAGGAACTTTTCAAAACGTTTGATACTAAGGTCATCGGAACAGAAGGCTTTGATGTCAAGTTGTACTATGAAGTCATCGACAGCCATGGTGTGTCTGGTCCAGACCTCATGTTGGATGGAGGAATTTGAAGTGTTGTCAATGGACGGGTTATCCTGAAACCTCCAAACAGGTTTTACCCTGTTATTATAGGTTATCTGGCTTGAGCTGACTGCAATCTGATTAAAAAGAATTACACCAGATGTGTTTTGCTTTTATTTTCAAAGCATCATCTGTGGTAATTGGTGTTTCTTTCCATAATCTGCTCATTCCCTTCTTGCTAGCAGTAGTTGGCTTTGACAGGCTCATTTCACATCTGCACTTTGCAGTGTTTGGCATTCTGCATTATTTACTGTGCTGCACTATCTACAATTGACTTTCTTAACTGTTTTTCATTCTTCACTGCCACAGTGTTTATGCCAGGAGTAGGCATAAACACAAGAATGAAAAACAGTTAAGAAAGTCAATTGTAAATAGTGCAGCACAAGAAATAATGCAGAATGACAAAAACTGCCGAGTGCAGATGTGAACTGTAGCCTGTCAACACCAACCACTGCTAGCAAGAAGGGAATGAGCAGATTATATAAAGAAACACCAATAACCACAAAAGATGCTTTGTAAATAAAAGCAAAACACATCTGGTGTAATTCTTTTTAATTAGATTGCAGTCAGCTCAATACAGATAACCTACAACAACAGATGTTAAAAGCTGCTGAGGAAGATGGCCACAAAAGCAAACATATTAGTTTTACTCTATTGATAGAAGCTATATTGCATCTTCCATTCAGTAGTATTTCAAGCATATGTGTGTCACATTTTAGAAACTCATACAACCCTGTATAAGGAGGCTGTAAAGTGAACTGAATCATATCATCGCAAAGCATGTAGGTCATTTTTGTGGGCTGTGCTTATGCATAATGCTACCCATGGTAAAACTTCTATTCAGCAACCAATATGCTGCATAAGGGCAACATTTAGTGAGCAAGTCCATCATTCTACAAGGCTGTTGCTTTGAGAGTGATAAGCAGTAGTGCCACAAAGGTTACATAGTTTACTGAACAGGCCAGATTTAAATTGTCATCCTTGCTAGGTGGTCATGGAAATTAGACACCTGTACTAGGAAATCCAAGGCTCTGGCTGTTGACTCTGTTGCCATGTCTCAGAGCTACCCATTACATTAAACGGTCAATGATTGGAAGGATGTATTGGAAACTCTCAGATTCAGGGAGGGGTCTGACAATGTCGAAGTGCACATGTTGGTGGTACAGCATTGTGACATATGTTGCTTGTAAATTGTGCAATGTAATCCACGTGGCAGAAACTTCTGGAGCACAAGTCTTTCAGTGGGTTACAGATTAAGTCTACTACTGGTCAGTTACTTCCTGAAGAAAGCTTTGGCCAACACTCGAGTTTTGGGAATATCTGACTTTAATAAAAACTTCATGGTGCAAACTGTTGCATTGAATAGTGGTGTTGCTGCCATGTTGCTTCAGGGGGAAAAATGCAGGCCACTGGCATATGTGACATGGAGTCTATCAGAATCAGAAAAAAAGATACAGGTCCTCACAGTCCTCTTTGCCTTGGAGAAGTTCATGTTTTACTTTGAGCATAAACAGTTTGAGCTAGTAACTCATAAACCAGGCTTTGAGCAGGATGCTGGTGAGGCTTCGGAAAATTGGTTGTATTGCTCATTGGGCAGTATGCATATCTGCTTCCAAACTTCAGGTGAAACATAAATGTTGGTCTGAAAACCAGATCCCAGACACCTTGAATCAGATATTTCAGGAAGATGCATCCAGTTTAAATTCTGATAACCTGGAACAGCCTTCAGAAAGGATCACTGCTGTTTGTACTGAGATTCCATTACTGTTTGGTAATTTGAAGCAGGAGCAGGGGCAAGGACCTGAGATGGCAACATTTTGGAGCAACTGTAACAAGGAGAGATAGTTGATTGGTATTCCTTTTCAAGGGGACTATTGGATTATTAGACTTGATATGATGACCAGATGAAGATCTGCTTCCCAAATCGTCTGATACGTGTGGTGTTCAATCATTTCCATAGGTTGTGCAGAAAGCACCCAGAAGATTAAAGAATGCCTTATATGGAGTGGTCTTTTGATCGGGCAATGTGATTTGTGCAAGACAGCAAACCTCAGTTCCAATATCCACCAGGAGTTTTTAAGCTGCACCTGGGAAAGAAAATTTTTACTGGCTTCATAGTATCCTTATCAAAGTATATACATTCAGAAGACTTGTCTAGCTGATATCCCATAAGTCAGTCACTGCTGCTGTGACCACTTAACATCTTATGGGTATTTTCACCAGCTTTTGTCTGCCCATGCACTTGCTCTCTGATAATGCAGCAGCATTTCTATCCAGCCCATTTAAGAGATTTTGTTCTGATCATATAATCTCTCATGTGACTATAGTACCTTATTTACCACAGCCATCCTTTGCTGAACACATGAACTGGAATCTGAAGTGTGCATTAATTATTTACCACTCTCATAATCATTCAAGGTGGTATGGCTCAGTCAGGTGGATAGCCTTCACTTTTAATACTGCAGTTTATGAGATGCATAAGACCAAACTGGCCAAGCTTGTGTTGGGCTACCTCATCAATTCCCCACTAAATAGTCAGTGTACAATTGGCACCCACCTACCTGAGAAGGTGGTTCTGACTAGTATTAAGAAGAAGTGAGATGCAGCTTGTTGCAATATCTCTCTTGTACATCAAAGGCAAGCAGATTGGTACAATCAAGGATGTAATGGGCTTCCCCTTTGCATTGGGGACTTAGTGTACATGAAGAATCTTCCAGTGCATAGTAGAAGTTCATAGGGAATTACAAAGAAGATGTCATGATTTACGGGACATGTAAAGTCATGCAAAAGATTACCTCAACGAGATATTGAATCCACAATCCTCAAACCTATGATGGGGATGAGGAAGCCGGGTAATGGCTAGCCCAAGTCCCCCTCCCCAAAGCTTTTGTTTAAGCAGGGGAGGTCAAGTCAGTCTGCTATGAATAGCCAAAGATCTGCAGTCGTTCTCAAGGCTGCACTAACCTGGCAGCTCCCTTGGAGGTGGCTAAGGTGCATGAGTTGGAATAATGAATTGCATTAGCCCAGCTGAGTGAGGAGTCTTTGTTGTCCCATCTTCCAGTGTGTTGTCTATGAGGGGCTTGGCTAGCAGTGCCTTCTCTGGATAGTCAGCTGTTGTTGTCCCCCTCCGAGAGAAGAGCTAGAGCAGGACGTATGGTGCTGCTGTAGCTGACGGGCATATAGCTGTTGTTCGATGGTTGATTCTATGCATTTTGGAGGTGACCAGCCATGATAGAATATGATTGGCAAATACAGTGCACTAATATAAGTGTGATTTGTGTGTGACCAGGCAGATCAGATAGAGCTGTCAGGCACTGCCTCTATTAGATGGGGACTTTGGATGCTTATCAGCACATGACATGCATTTTTATGGTGGAGAACAAGCAACACTTCAATGCATGAAATTGTGAGCACTATGTTTGCATGTAAATAGTTATGATTTGCATTGGGACAAGTGGCTCACTTATTTGCTTGATGTTGCTGTGTGTGACTTTGCCTTCAAGTGTTGTATTATTACTGGGCACAAGGCACCCACATGATTAGGAATTTTGTGTATGTTTTAAGAATGACAGAAAAACAACTTCATGTTCCATTATATGGTTTGTTTAATGCAATGTTTTAAATTGAGGGGGTCGGAGCAACAGTGGACTAACCGTCTCCAATACAGAAAATGAGATATTGGTGCCGTCTGTTGTCTAGTGAGGTGAACTACCTTTCTATCATGTGGCATAGACCAATATCACCTTGTGCATGTTATTTAGAAGTCACTAATTTCTTCCGTCAAACAAACTTCCATTTTGTTTGAGTGCAAAATTGGTCCAACCTCAAACAGTCAATGAGAGGTCAGTATCTGGATCATGTGTAATAATATCAAGTATGGCTGACAACCAGGGCAAGAGTGATGTCTCAAGCAATGAAAATAATGAAGAAACAGTGGAAAACTGTGGAAGGAAAAGGGCAAGGTGTATACATTCCTGGGACAGGAATATAAAGAAGAGGAAAAAGAAATGTTTCAGTGAAGAACAATGCGAAACAGTGTTCAAAAGGTTTTGGAATATGTGTGACTTTAGTTTACAAAATGTGTATATTAGTGGGTGTGTGAAAGTAAACCTAGGGAAGAAAAGATATGGTGCAAGTGGAAATGAGATCAGGAGACATATATTTCATTATATGGTAGTGATAAAAGAGTTTGCAAACAAGCATTCATATCTTTGATTGGAATCAGTAATGGTAGACTTTCTAGGGCAGTTTCACAGAAACAGACTGAGGGAACACCAAAATCAGATGGTCATGGAAGACATGGAAATAGACCCAATAAAACTAGTGATCATCAGTCCAATCTAGTTGTAAATAATATTAATAGTTTTCCATTGTGTGAAAGTCATTATTTGAGAGCTCCTGCTCCAAACAGAAAATATTTGCCTGAAGGTATGATATATAAACTTTATGTTACTTGGATGAAACAGGAACATAACTCTGAAGATATTGATAGTGAGTATATTTAAAGGGATATTTTAAATACAAAATTCAAACTCTCTTTATTCTCACCATCTACTGACACATTCAAGGTGTGTGATTCATTGCACATAAAACTTTCACACATGCAGGAAGATGTTGAAAAAGCTAACGTCCAAAAAGAGTTAGATTTGCATCAATTAAAAGTGCAACAGGCATATGATAATATAAAGACTGATACAGCTTATTCTAAAAACCACAGTTCTGTGAAAGTTATAGCATTTGATTTACAATAAGCTCTGCTTACTCCTCATCTACACACTCATGAAGTTTTCTACAAGAGACAGTTGTGGACTTATAACTTTTGTGTGCATGATTGTACTTCAGATGATGTGAACATGTATGTATGGCCACAACATATTGCAGGATGGGGTGCTGATGAAATAATACCATGAAATTACAATGAAATGAATAGCTTTAGCTGCATACAGGCATTGATATAAGTCAACAGGGACAGTTGAAAATGTCTACCCTGACCGGGACTTGAACCCGAGATCTCCTGCTTACATGGCAGATCCTTTATCCATCTGAGCCACTGAGGACACAGAGGATAGTGTGACTGCAGGGACTTATCTCTGGCATGCCTCCCGTGAGATTCACATTTGCAACTTATTGTCCCGCACTATATTCATAGTGCCCCTGCCCATCATACTCATTACTCGTGGCCTTACTGCCAATTCCTGTAATAGTTCTGGCACTGTTTGTGCATCCACACAGAAGAAGATGGTCAAGTGGCTGGTGAGCCTTAACTATATAGATATGAAGATGGTATCTAAATAATATCATGTTTAAAAAGAAAGATGATGAGACTTACCAAACAAAAGCGCTGGCAGGTCGATAGACACACAAACAAACACAAACATACACACAAAATTCAAGCTTTCGCAACAAACTGTTGCCTCATCAGGAAAGAGGGAAGGAGAGGGAAAGACGAAAGGATGTGGGTTTTAAGGGAGAGGGTAAGGAGTCATTCCAGTCCCGGGAGCGGAAAGACTTACCTTAGGGGGAAAAAAGGACAGGTATACACTCGCACACACACACATATCCATCCACACATACACAGACACAAGCAGACATTTGTAAAGGCAAAGAGTTTGGGCAGAGATGTCAGTCGGGACGGAAGTACAGAGGCAAAGATGATGTTGAAAGACAGGTGAGGTATGAGCGGTGGCAGATTGAAATTAGAAATTAGCGGAGATTGAGGCCTGGCGGATAGCGAGAAGAGAGGATATGCTGAAGGGCAAGTTCCCATCTCCGGAGTTCTGACAGGTTGGTGTTAGTGGGAAGTATCCAGATAACCCGGACGGTGTAACACTGTGCCAAGATGTGCTGGCCGTGCACCAAGGCGTGTTTAGCCACAGGGTGATCCTCATTACCAACAAACACTGTCTGCCTGTGTCCATTCATGCGAATGGACAGTTTGTTGCTGGTCATTCCCACATAGAACGCTTCACAGTGTAGGCAGGTCAGTTGGTAAATCACGTGGGTGCTTTCACACGTGGCTCTGCCTTTGATCGTGTACACCTTCCGGGTTACAGGACTGGAGTAGGTGGTGGTGGGAGGGTGCATGGGACAGGTTTTACACCGGGGGCGGTTACAGGGGTAGGAGCCAGAGGGTAGGGAAGGTGGTTTGGGGATTTCATAGGGATGAACTAAGAGGTTACGAAGGTTAGGTGGACGGCGGAAAGACACTCTTGGTGGAGTGGGGAGGATTTCATGAAGGATGGATCTCATTTCAGGGCAGGATTTGAGGAAGTCGTATCCCTGCTGGAGAGCCACATTCAGAATCTGATCCAGTCCCGGAAAGTATACTGTCACAAGTGGGGCACTTTTGTGGTTCTTCTGTGGAAGGTTCCGGGTTTGAGGAGATGAGGAAGTGGCTCTGGTTATTTGCTTCTGTACCAGGTCGGGAGGGTAGTTACGGGATGCAAAAGCTGTTTTCAGGTTGTTGGTGTAATGGTTCAAGGATTCCGGACTGGAGCAGATTCGTCTGCCACGAAGACCTAGGCTGTAGGGAAGGGACCGTTTGATGTGGAATGGGTGGCAGCTGTCATAATGGAGGTACTGTTGCTTGTTGGTGGGTTTGATGTGGACGGACGTGTGAAGCTGGCCATTGGACAGGTGGAGGTCAACGTCAAGGAAAGTGGCATGGGATTTAGAGTAGGACCAGGTGAAGCTGATGGAACCAAAGGAGTTGAGGTTGGAGAGGAAATTCTGGAGTTCTTCTTCACTGTGAGTCCAGATCATGAAAATGTCATCAATAAATCTGTACCAAACTTTGGGTTGGCAGGCCTGGGTAACCAAGAAGGCTTCCTCTAAGCGACCCATGAATAGGTTGGCGTACGAGGGGGCCATCCTGGTACCCATGGCTGTTCCCTTTAATTGTTGGTATGTCTGGCCTTCAAAAGTGAAGAAGTTGTGGGTCAGGATGAAGCTGGCTAAGGTAATGAGGAAAGAGGTTTTAGGTAGGGCGGCAGGTGATCGGCGTGAAAGGAAGTGCTCCATCGCAGCGAGGCCCTGGACATGCGGATATTTGTGTATAAGGAAGTGGCATCAATGGTTACAAGGATGGTTTCCGGGGGTAACAGACTGGGTAGGGATTCCAGGCGTTCGAGAAAGTGGTTGGTGTCTTTGATGAAGGATGGGAGACTGCATGTAATGGGTTGAAGGTGTTGATCTACGTAGGCAGAGATGCGTTCTGTGGGGGCTTGGTAACCAGCTACAATGGGACGGCCGGGATGATTGGGTTTGTGAATTTTGGGAAGAAGGTAGCAGGTAGGGGTGCGGGGTGTTGGTGGGGTCAGGAGGTTGATGGAGTCAGGTGAAAGGTTTTGTAGGGGGCCTAAGGTTCTGAGGATTCCTTGAAGCTCCGCCTGGACATCAGGAATGGGATTACCATGGCAAACTTTGTAAGTAGTGTTGTCTGAAAGCTGACGCAGTCCCTCAGCCACATACTCCCGACGATCAAGTACCACAGTCGTGGAACCCTTGTTCGCCGGAAGAATGACGATGGACCGGTCAGCCTTCAGATCACGGATAGCCTGGGCTTCAGCAGTGGTGATGTTGGGAGTAGGATTAATTTTTTTTAAGCAGGATTGAGAGGCAAGGCTGGAAGTCAGAAATTCCTGGAAGGTTAGGAGAGGGTGATTTTGAGGAAGAGGAGGTGGGTCCCGCTGTGACGGAGGACGGAACTGTTCCAGGCATGGTTTAATTTGGATAGTATCTTGGGGAGTTGGATCATTAGGAGTAGGATTAGGACCATTTTTCTTCGTGGCAAAGTGATATTTCCAGCAGAGAGTACGGGTGTAGGACAGTAAATCTTTGACAAGGGCTGTTTGGTTAAATCTGGGAGTGGGGCTGAAGGTGAGGCCTTTGGATAGGACAGAGGTTTCGGATTGGGAGAGAGGTTTGGAGGAGAGGTTAACTACTGAATTGGGGTGTTGTGGTTCCAGATTGTGTTGATTGGAATTTTGAGGTTTTGGAGGGAGTGGAGCTGGAAGTGGGAGATTGAGTAGATGGGAGAGACTGGGTTTGTGTGCAATGAGAGGAGGTTGAGGTTTGCTGGTAAGGTTGTGAAGGGTGAGTGAGTTGCCTTTCCGGAGGTGGGAAACCAGGAGATTGGATTAGTTTTTTTTCTTTTTAAATATATTTTTCCCACGTGGAATGTTTCCCTCTATTATATTAATATCATGTTTAATTAAATATACTTCCAACAATCTTCAAAATATTGATAAATTAATGGTGTATTCTGATAACTGTTTTGCTCAAAATAAAAATATATCCTTAGTATGTTTTTGGTTGCAACTTATTCACAAACAATGTGTTAAGAAAGTAGTTCACAAGTATCTAGTATCAGGTCATCGCTACCTACCCTGTGATAGGGACTTTGGAGTCATAGAGAAGAAAAAGAGATTGAAAAATATGTGTATACACCTGCTAGGTGGGTAGATCTTATAAAAATACTAGGAAAGATAAAAGAAAATTTAATGTAACTGAAATGCAACAGGTTAATTTCATAAGTTCAAAGCCTTAACTGACAAAATAACTAATCATAAATTTACTGAGGATAAAGAACCTGTTGCTTTCAGTCGCATTTCAATGCTGAAAATCTCTGCTGAACAACCATGTGTCAGGTATTGTTATTCAGATGGTATAGAGCAAGGTGCATATGTGAATATCATTAAAGGACAAAGGAGAAAGAACAAACACACCCTTGAACTACAACGTGTTCAGCTAGTACCAAAATATTCCAACCCAAGTCCAATAAACCCAAAGAAACTTAAAGATACTAATGACATTTTGAAATATGTTCCACCTATTCACCATTCATTTTACAATAGTCTGGTATCTCAAAATAGAAGTGAGGAAGATGAAAATATACAACATATTGTGGAGGATGACAGTGAAGACATTTTTGATATTCCTGATTATGTATAGTAGGCCTACTGTGTAATCTTGCAAAACACATACTGAAAAAGTATACTGAAAAATAAAGCTCTTGCTTGTAATGATAAGCTTATAATCTTAATATATTACTGACAGAACCACTTTGTGTAATGTGTTGTTATTGAAATTCATATTAAAACTTGTAAAAGAACTATTAGGATGAACATATGATTAATTACACTACATTTATTCAAATAACACTTTTTCTTCTTTCTCATATGCACAAAAATGTCAGTGCAACAGTGGTCTAACCAAAGAAAACGAGTTGCAGGTGCCTCATAAAAACTGCACTATTCCTAAAACTAATTCACAAAAGACTTTATAACATTGTGGTTAAGTTAACCAATCATCATGGAATACACCACTATAAAAAAGTGGGATTTCCAAATTCCAAGAAAAACCACAATTGTATAACTATGACCTTCTGTTTCTTTACTTCTTAAAAAAGTGGCTTAGACCACTGTTGCACTGACTCCATCAGTTGTTTATTTGCTGGCTCACTTATTCTAGTAGCATTGATTTTCCTGTAACCACCATTCAAAGTGATGAGAATTAAATTGTTTCTTCACGATTGTGATTTGAAGTAAGTCTTACTGAAAGATTCTAGCTAGGCTGTAATTTCTGATTGGTTTAGATTGGCTGGTTATTGTGAGCCAAGGATAAGAGCTAATTTGTTTTAATTTTGTTGAAGCTTAGTATTTTAGATCTGGTTTAAAGAAAGCTGCCTTAGGATTTTCCTGTTTAAAGAATTTTAATTTTCTTTTTAAAATCCATGGCACTTATGACTGCAGTTCTTTTATTAAAGGTTATATGGTTCATTTACTGATTGCTAAGTTTTATTAATTATAGTTTTTTATTACAGAAAGATTGACCAAGTAAGTTTTGGTTCTTTTAAAGCAGATTTCTAGTTACTGAACTGCGGCATTAATGTCGGCTTCATGTGTTAGTGCTATCTTCTGTAATGACTTCATAGGAAGTGGGTGAGGATAGTAATGAGACCAACAACACTGTGAACAATGTAACAAAATTGTGTTGTTCCATTTCTGTAGACCGGTGTTTCATCCCATCCAGATTCTCAGTCTGAGTTTCAGCTCCTTACAGCCATCTGGTAGGTTTTGAGAGCACCATCTGTGAACTTGTGTTTTTGTTGTGTGTAAGGAAGATGGAACAGCTGAATTCAGAGCAACATTATTCCATCAAATTTTGTGTTAAACTTGGGGAATCTGTGAGTGTGACCTTTGAAAAGATGAAACAAGCCTATGGGAAACATTCCTTATCAAAAGCACAAGTGTTTTTCTGGCACAAATCATTTTTGAAAGGCTGAGAGCATGCTGAAGATGAACCTTGCTCAGGGAGAACTTAAACTTAAAAAACTAATGAAATTGTCAAACTGATTTGCTTTTTTGACAGTAGGTGTATCACACATTAAGAATTTGTTCCTTCAGAACATACTGACAACCAAATTTTTTACAACGATGTCCTTGAAAGGGTCTGGAAGAGTATGAATTGAGTGAGACTAGACATTGCAGACAAGTGGATGTTGTTTCATGATGACACTCCATGTCACCGGTTACTTCCATCACATTTTTTACCTCAAAAGGCATCCCTGTTGTTCTACAGCACCTCTATTCAGCTGATCTGAGTGCTTGTGGCTTTTTTATTTTCCCAAAATAGAAAAGTGTCTTAAAAGGACATCATTTTTGGACTCTGGAGAACATTCAAAAGAATGATACCGACAAGCCTTGAAGTCTAGAAGCCTTTTAGCGCTTCTACCAAAACTGGGAGCAACAACTCCACCAGTGTATAGCCGCCAAAGGGAATTACTTTGAAGAGGACAATATTGTTGTTTGAAAAAAATTAAATCTTTTGTAGATAAAAAAATCAGTCTCTTTACTTTTCTCACACACCTCATATAACAGTTTTAGATTTCTCAT
This sequence comes from Schistocerca cancellata, assembly GCF_023864275.1. Classification (NCBI taxonomy): domain Eukaryota; kingdom Metazoa; phylum Arthropoda; class Insecta; order Orthoptera; family Acrididae; genus Schistocerca; species Schistocerca cancellata. The sequence goes on from NC_064628.1 coordinate 383,826,047, forward strand.
AAGCTTTGTATTTGTCAATTTATTTGTGAAGACAGCCGTCAGTTGTGAAAACTATGCCGTCCATTGCATTTGCAATGCCAATGTTATTTGAATTTGTTGTAAATTGTGCAAGCTATAATATAGTATATTTGTTTGTTGTAATTTACAGATTCATTTGTAATTTATTGCAAAATAAATGTGTGGGTATTGTCCATGATCCTTTCAGACTGAGTGCAGTTGGCAATTTAGTTCAATGGTATTAAAGCTAGAGCTCAATCTACAACCACTGACTTGACAAAAGATGCATACTTAAAGACTGGAAAGTTGCACAGGTCGTTCCAATATTCAAGAAAGAAAACAGGAGTAACCTACTGAGTTACAGACCCTTATTACTGATGTGGGTTTGTAGTAGGATTGTGTTTGAACATCATGAATTACTTCAAAGAAAATGATCTATTGACACATAGTCAGCATGGATTCAGGAAATATTGTTCTTGTGCAATGCAGCTAGCTCCTGTTTCTCATGAAGTAATGAATGCTATCAAACAGGGGCTCTCAAATTGGTTTTGTATCTCTACATTTCCAGAAAGCTTTTGATACGATTCCTCACAAGCAAGCTCTATTCAAATGGCTCAAATGGTTCAAATGGCTCTGAGCACTATGGGACTTAACATCTGTGGTCATCAGTCCCCTAGAACTTAGAACTACTTAAACCTAACTAACCTAAGGACGTCACACACATCCCTGCCCGAGGCAGGATTCGAACCTGCGACCGTAGCAGTCCCGTGGTTCCGGACTGAGCGCCTAGAACCGCTAGACCACCGCGGCCGGCTCTATTAAAATTGTTTGCATAGGAGTATCCTCTCAGTTATATGATTGGAATCATGATTTACTGTCAGAAAGGTCACAATTCATAGTAACTAATGGAGAGTCATTGAGAAAAACATAAGCAATACCTGGCATTCCCCAAGAAAGTCTTATAGGCCCTTGCTGTTTCCCATCTACATAAATGATTTAGAAGACAACTGAACAGCCATCTTAGATCATTTCCAGATGATGCTGTTATTTGCTGTTTTATAGAGTCATCAGAAGACTGAAAACTATTACAAAATAATTTAGGCAAAATATCTGTATGGAGTAGAAATTGACACTAAATAATAAAAAGTGTGAGGTCATCCACATGAAAACTAAAAGGAATCCATCAAATTGTGGGTTTATGATCAATCACACAAGTCTAAAGGCTGTCAATTAAACTGAATACCTAAGGATAACAATTACGAACAGCTTAAATTGGAATGAGCACATATATAATATGTGGAAGGGAACTAATGGCTGTATTTTATTGGCAGAACACTTAGAACATGCACCAAATCTGCTAAAGAGACTGTCTGTCAGTCTTCTGCTAGAGTAATGCTGTGCAGTATGGGATCCTTACCAGATAGGGTTGATTAAAGACATCAAAAAAGTTCAAAGACAGGCAGGTCATTTTGTATTATTGTAAAACAGGGGAGAGACTGTCATGCATATGATAGATGATTTGGGGTAGCAATCATTAAAACAAAGGTAGTCTTCATTGCTGTGAGATTTTTTCACAAAATTTCAATCTCCAACTTTCTCCTCTATCTGCATAAATAGTGTGAAAGTCATTCAATTTCCCCTCTTACACACACTTAAGTGTGAGTTGTAGTGTAGTCATGTTGATGTAGGTGTAGATATACTTTGGATCATGGCCTGATTCCCAGGACACTGATATCACCAAGAAAATTGGTTACTAGGTTTAAAACATTCTCATTTTAATAGCTTTTAGGTGTATGTGTTTTGCTCCAGAGAGTCTATGTCGACTTAGTCAGGTAACTATATTATCAGGAGCAGCTTGCACAGGCCTTTCATTTTTATATACTTTTACAATTTTGCTGTTAAATATCTTCGAGAATTTAAAAAAATTGTCTTTGAGCTTCATGTTACATACTGATACCATCATTCCCTTGCCTGGCTGTAGGCTCCGCTGGTGGATTCCGCTGCAATTCCTGTTGGTCCGATAGTCGTGCTAGAAAATCTTGTTAGACTGTTCCATGCTGCATCAACTAATTCAGAGTGTGTCTTCCCATTACTGGCAATAAATATTCATGTGACTTAGTTTAGTAAGGTAAGACTGGTCACAAAGCGTCACACTACAACAAGAGTGGGGTCTCACATATCGTTACAATAGACTTTGCATCAGGATCTATTCCAGATTCAACCAAATTAGCATGGCCTGTCATTAAAACTATTGAGTCTTTCAAAAGGTGCACAATGAAAGAGTGCTGTGGTGTCACCAGTTACTTGTTTGGGGGTAAGGTGGCACAGTTGTGCTGCAAAAGTGAGAGCAGACAGTTGGGACAGCCATTCCAAGGGATCACTTGCTGGATGATCTGGAATGGAGGGCACATTGGCAGAGTGTAGGCAGCCAAAGTAAGAGAGAGGTGGCTAACTAGTTGTTCACAGATTTATCATCATCATCAGTTTCACTTTTGCTGCTGGATAAAAGCCTTCTCTAGACTTTTCCATGGATTATGGTCTTCAGTTTGAGCTTGTGCTTCATTTGTAACAACCTTATCATTCATGGGACATTAAACCTTATCTTCGTCATTTCCTTTCCATTAAGTTCTCCCTGTCATTGCTCTATTTATCTGTACTTGCGGCAAACAGTATAATATCATCAGCAAATGAAGATGATTCAGATATATTGCAGTAATATATATACCTTCTTTGTGTCCTGAAAACTACCTCTTGGGCTGCTGAGTATAGTTTTGGTGACATGGAGTCTCCTTGCCTGACTCTTCTTTCATTTTTGAAGTTGTCACTGTCCTGTTTAGGTGTATAAAAGCTGTAATATTGAAATATGTATTCTTCAGCATAGTAATGTAGGCTGAAAACAGTTCCTTGTTTCTCAAGGGCTGCCATTGGAAGCTAATCTAATCTATTGTTGTTACTGAGTCAAAACCTTTCTGAAAATCTTTGAATCCCAGACAAAATGGCAGATCATACTCATTTTATATATATTTCTGGTTCATGGCTTGAAAGTGGTTCATTGTGTCATATCAATTTCCAAATCCAGCTTCTTGCTTTGGCCAATTAAAATGTTTTTCACTATAGCCCTTTGTATTCATCCTGAGAGAATCAGCAACTGTACTGATATTTAAAATAATTCTCATTTATTTTTTAGTCTCAGTTGCACATTTTTAATCACGTTCCACATTCCATGTTTTGATCACTCTGGATCATCTTCAGATCTAAAACAAAGTAAAATCTAAATATGTACGATCCAGCATTTCACAATAAGTACAAAAGAATTGCACATATATGTAAAATTTACGTAAGTAGTTGTGTCAGCAACCTGTCTTGTTTGTTCACAATCTCACATCAGAGTACTGTGTTTTGCTGCTGTGGTTGATGTTTTACATAGATATCTGGTGGTGGTAGGGGAGAGGGGCGAGGGGCAAGGGAAATGGGGAAAAATGGAGTGAGGGTGATTGTGGAACTGGAAAGGAAGCAAGGAGGTAGAGTGGTAGAGAGGTCTTGCCAAAAGATTCAAAAAAGTACGAGGGCAGTTCAATAAGTAATGCAACATATTTTTTTTCTCGGTCAATTTTGGTTAGAAAAACCGGAAATTTCTTGTGGAATATTTTCAAACATTCCCGCTTCATCTCGTATAGTTTCATTGACTTCCGACAGGTGGCAGCGTTGTACGGAGCTGTTAAAATGGCGTCTGTAACGGATGTGCATTGCAAACAACGGGCAGTGATCGAGTTTCTTTTGGCGGAAAACCAGGGCATCTCAGATATTCATAGGCGCTTGCAGAATGTCTACAGTGATCTGGCAGTGGACAAAAGCATGGTGAGTCATTGGGCAAAGCGTGTGTCATCATCGCCGCAAGGTCAAGCAAGACTGTCTGATCTCCCGCGTGCGGGCCGGCCGTGCACAGCTGTGACACCCGAGAGGAGCTCACAAAACTTCAGTGGACTGTTCTTCCTCATGCACCCTACAGCCCCGATCTCGCACCATTGGATTTCCATTTGTTTAGCCCAATGAAGGACACAATCCGTGGGAGGCACTACGCGGATGATGAAGTTATTGATGCAGTACGACGTTGGCTCCGACATCGACCAGTGGAATGGTACTGTGCAGGCATACAGGCCCTCATTTCAAGGTGGCGTAAGGCCGTAGCATTGAATGGAGATTATGTTGAAAAATAGTGTTGTGTAGCTAAAAGATTGGGGAATAACCTGGTGTATTTCAATGCTGAATAAAACAACCCCTGTTTCAGAAAAAAAATGTGTTGCATTACTTATTGAACTGCCCTCGTATAACTATGTACAAATTCTTGTTGAAATGTTAACAGGGTAAATAATGAGTGTCTAGGTTTAGACACACATTATTTACATAGCTTGAAATAGCACAATTATAAAATGGATTGAGTTGCCTGAGAGTGGAGAAAGAAGGAGTGTGTTGGGGAGGAAGGGTGGGGGGGTGGGGGGTGGGGGGGGTTATAATAGGAATGTTATGGACTTAACAAGAAAGGGTCTTATACTTATGTCTTAACACCACTTAATTCAGTTCTAGCTACTCTTCACAATTACATTTCTGTAATTTTATGATCTTTACCTCTTTTATTATTTATACATCCATTGCTCTACGTATTTAATACATTGATGGAAAACAAATTGCAACACTAAGAAGGAGTTCCATGACATAAACAAAAGATGGCAGACATGTTTCTACATCTGAAAGATGATGTCTATTCCAATTTCACACCAATTGCATTACAATGGTGCTAGTAGTGCCACTATGGGAATGCAAATCAGGTTCACTTTAAACACACGCTGTACCAGTCATGAGCGTGTGATGAAGCAAACTAGGATAACTTTACTTCCCCTCTTGTTTTGCCATCTGCCTCCTTTGAACTCATTTTTTCAGTTTTAACTAATTACAATTAACATACGTGAGTGTAATCTGTAGTTTCATAAAAGAGAAAAGCTGGCCCTCAGTTTTAAAGAATTTAACACCAGATCTAATTTTGTGCTTAGTTTTAGGTATGTAATTGATTTTCTAATTTATTTTGCCTATTCCTGATTAGTATCTTTCATTATAGGGCAATACCAGTGATTGTTTTGTAACTTAAATTTATTGTTGACATATAAACAAATATAAATTCTGTACCAATTATAAACATTTGGAAGACAAAATACTAGTAATCTTAAAGATCTATTTGGCTATATTTGAAAACATGTTAGCAAAGCCAGTCCTTAATCAATCCAAAGTAATTAACAGTTTCGTCAAAAGTATTTTTTGCATACTTATATTTGTTAATTTCATGACTTAAACAAATAATTCAGCTTAACCCTTGTAGTAGAAGAAACTGTTAAAAAGAACAGATTTTTTGATGTATTCAGTTAATTTAATGAGTCAAGTTTTAATTGTAATTTCTGTAAATTTAACTTTGAACAATGTGTAGCTTCAGTACCTATTATTGTGAGGCTATATAAGGACCTGATTTTTGGTCCTGAGACAGTCAGTCCATGGCTGAGTTTCAGGTGAGAAACCTGTGTTGGTTAGTACAACAACAACGCGTCAACTTAACAGTGAAATATGTGTTACGCCAATAGTCTGTGTGAAAGAACAATGACAGTGTCTACTCCATACGTACCTGTTAATTCTGAAAGAACTGTGGACTATGCGGTTATGTTTTTTACTGCTCGTAGATGTTCAACAGTAAACTATTGTAGCAGTATGTGGATGTTTGCCTGCAACCTATTAATGAGGCTTATCAAAAGTTAAACAATAGTGCACTGGCCATATAACTATGTATTACTGGGGGGTTTGTAAACAGTGAAACTAAACTACTGTGAAATGCAACTGTGGACCTGTTGGCTACATTATTTAAAGTAGTCAGTGTTGTACTTCCACACTCCAGTTTTCAGGCAATATCACAACGCAGTACATCAACACTGAGGACAACAAATGAAGAAATAAAACAGATGAGTGTCGTCACATGTGTTAGTTACCTTTGAGACTGGACATGGTGAATTAGTGTTTGTCAAGAGTGGCTTTAAGATGACAAAGATGCCGTTCTCAGCAGCTCACTAAGTCCAAACCATATCATACAAAAGGGCTATGAGAAGCTACATGTTCCTCCTGCAATGCTGCAGAAAGACTTGGCAGGAATGTAGCCACTGTACATTATTGCTGGCAAGTGGTGGTCACAGGAATGTATGGTTGCAAGAAGGCCGGTCTCCAGATGGCCAACTGGCAAACTGAGAGATTACTGTATTCAGTGCACGGCTCTGGTGCATCACACTGCATCTGCAGCAGCAATGTGAGCAGCAGTTGGTACCCCAGAGACACAATGAACCATTATAAATTGGTTACTTTAAGGACAGCTCCAAGTCAGATGCCTTGTAGCACGCACTCCACTGACCCCAAATCACTGCCATTTGCAACTTCAGTTGTGTCAAGTGGGAGCTCATTGCAGGGCAGGGTGGAGCTCTGTTGTATTTTCTGATGAAAAATGGTCCACCTCGGTACCTGTGATGGCCATAGAGACCAGTTGAGGGCTGCAAACAACCTGTCTGCATGGTGGACCTACACCTGGAGTTATGGTCTGGGGTACAATTTCTTATGACAGCAGGAGCACTCTCATGGTTCTCTCATGCACACTGACTACAAATTTGTGCATCAGTCTGGAGACTCTACCTCTTGTGCTGCCATTCATGAACTGCATCCAGGAATTTTTTACCAACAGGATAACACTCATCCAGATTCTGCTGTTGTAATCCAACATTCTTTACAAAGTGTCAACATGTTAGCTTGGCTTGCTCGATCACCAGATCTGTCTCTAATTGAGAATATACAGGACATCTTCGAATGACAACTCCAATGACATCCACAACCAGGATTAACTGTCCCTGTGACCAACCAAGTGCAACAGGCATAGAAATACATCCCACAAACTGACATCTGGCACCTGTACAACAAAATGGATGCACATTTGTACGCTTGCATTCAACCTTCTGGCAGTTATACCGGTTATTAATGTACCAGCATTCCACATCTGCAATGGCTTATCTTGCATTTACATTAACCTGTGATCTTGCAATGTTAATCACTTAAATATTTTACCTAGACAAATCTGTTCCTGAAACTGCATTACTCTATATTAATTATTTTTGGGTGTTGCAATTTTTTCCATCAGTGTATTTCAGTGAGAATTTGTATACAATTTTACTTTGTATCATTATTTTTTAAGACACTGATTGAGTTTTAGTTACTTTACTTTCACTTTTATAATTTACTATTTTGCCGCTTTTACAGTTTTACACAACCACTGAGCTATACTTTTAATATTTTAATGAAACATTTTTACACAATTGATTTCTTGCCATTTTAGTATAATAACCACTCTTGTTAAACCCATAACATCCCTGCCATAACCCCCTTCCCCTACCTACCTTCTTTCCACACTCTCAGTCCTCTTCACTAAACATTAGTATTTTACAGTTTCAGCCATTTATAGTTTACACAGCCACTGTTTATGCAATTAACATTTTAATGAGAATTTGTACACAATTATACTTTCTTAAAATTTTTAGGAGGATCCCTCTACCACTCCCCAGCATTCTTAATCCATCTTCTCTCCCCTCCCTTTTCCTGTGCCTCTGTCTCTACTGCCAACAGATATATATTTAAAACATTGACCACTGTTGTGAAACACAGTACTCTGATATGAGATACTGAGCAGACAAGACAGGTTGCTGACACAACTATTTAGGTAAATTGTACATTTATGTACAATTCTTTTCTACTTATTGTGATATATTACAGGGTACATATTTAATTGTACTTTGTTTTAAACCTGAAGACAGCCCAGAGTCATCAAAACATGACATGAAATTAAAAAAGTGTAACTGAGACTGAAAAATAAATGAGAATTATTTTAAAATGTTGTTGTCTACCCAGTTGGTGATAAATGTGGAGAATTGTCTTACAAATATCCTTTAAATAATTTAGAAGAACCTTTTGTATTACTTTTCCTCCATTTCAGTCACGTCTATTGAAACATTATTAGTCCACCCTTCACCTCAAAAAACTATCCAATCTTCTGGTTTCCCACCTCCAGAAAGGCAACTCACTCACCCTTCACAACCTTACCAGCAAACCTCAACCTCCTCTCATTGCACACAAACCCAGTCTCTCCCATCTACTCAATCTCCCACTTCCAGCTCCACTCCCTCCAAAACCTCAAAATTCCAATCAACACAATCTGGTACCACAACACCCTAATTCAGTAGTTAACCTTTCCTCCAAACCTCTCTCCCAATCTGAAACCTCTGTCTTATCCAAAGGCCTCACCTTCAGCCCCACTCCCAGATTCAACCAAACAGCCCTCGTCAAAGATTTACTGTCCTACACTCGTACTCTCTGCTGGAAGTATCACTTTGCCATGAAGAAAAATGATCCTAATCCTACCCCTAATGATCCAACTCCCCAAGACACTATCCAAATTGAACCCTGCCTGGAACAGTTCCGTCCTCCGTCACAGCGGGACCCACCTCCTCTTCCTCAAAATCACCCTCTCCAAACCTTCCAGGAATTTCTGACTTCCAGCCTTGCCTCTCAATCCTTCTTAAAAAACCATAATCCTATTCCCAACATCACCACTGCTGAAGCCCAGGCTATCCGTGATCTGAAGGCTGACCGGTCCATCGTCATTCTTCCGGCGGACGAGGGTTCCACGACTGTGGTACTTGATCATCGGGAGTATGTGGCTGAGGGACTGCGTCAGCTTTCAGACAACACCACATACAAAGTTTGCCAAGGTAATCCCATTCCTGATGTCCAGGCAGAGCTTCAAGGAATCCTCAGAACCTTAGACCCCCTACAAAACCTTTCACCTGACTCCATCAACCTCCTGACCCCACCGACACCCCGCACTCCTACCTTCTACCTTCTTCCTAAAATTCACAAACCCAATCATCCCAGCCGCCCCATTGTAGCTGGTTACCAAGCCCCCACAGAACATATCTCTGCCTACGTAGATCAACACCTTCAACCCATTACATGCAGTCTCCCATCCTTCATCAAAGACACCAACCACTTTCTCGAATGCCTGGAATCCTTACCCAATCCGTTACCCCCAGAAACCATCCTTGTAACCATTGATGCCACTTCCTTATACACAAATATCCCGCACGTCCAGGGCCTCGCTGCGATGGAGCACTTCCTTTCACGCCGATCACCTGCCACCCTACCTAAAACCTCTTTCCTCATTACCTTAGCCAGCTTCATCCTGACCCACAACTTCTTCACTTTTGAAGACCAGACATACCAACAATTAAAGGGAACAGCCATGGGTACCAGGATGGCCCCTTCGTACGCCAACCTATTCGTGGGTCACTTAGAGGAAGCCTTCTTGGTTACCCAGGCCTGCCAACCCAAAGTTTGGTACAGATTTATTGATGACATCTTCATGATCTGGACTCACAGTGAAGAAGAACTCCAGAATTTCCTCTCCAACCTCAACTCCTTTGGTTCCATCAGATTCACCTGGTCCTACTCCAAATCCCATGCCACTTTCCTTGATGTTGACCTTCACCTGTCCAATGGCCAGCTTCACACGTCCGTCCACATCAAACCCACCAACAAGCAACAGTACCTCCATTACGACAGCTGCCACCCATTCCACATCAAACGGTCCCTTCCCTACAGCCTAGGTCTTTGTGGCAAACGAATCTGCTCCAGTCCGGAATCCCTGAAGCATTACACCAACAACCTGACAACAGCTTTCGCATCCCGCAACTACCCTCCCGACCTGGTACAGAAGCAAATAACCAGAGCCACTTCCTCATCCTCTCAAACCCAGAACCTCCCACAGAAGAACCACAAAAGTGCCCCACTTGTGACAGGATACTTTCTGGGACTGGATCAGATTCTGAATGTGGCTCTCCAGCAGGGATACAACTTCCTCAAATCCTGCCCTGAAATGAGATCCATCCTTCATGAAATCCTCCCCACTCCACCAAGAGTGTCTTTCCACCGTCCACCTAACCTTCGTAACCTCTTAGTTCATCCCTATGAAATCCCCAAACCACCTTCCCTACCCTCTGGCTCCTACCCTTGTAACCGCCCCCGGTGTAAAACCTGTCCCATGCACCCTCTCACCACCACCTACTCCAGTCCTGTAACCCGGAAGGTGTACACAATCAAAGACAGAGCCACATGTGAAAGCACCCACATGATCTACCAACTGACCTGCCTACACTGTGATGCATTCTATGTGGGAATGACCAGCAACGAACTGTCCATTCGCATGAATGGACACAGGCAGACAGTGTTCGTTGGTAATGAGGATCACCCTGTGGCTAAACATGCCTTGGTGCACGGCCAGCACATCTTGGCACAGTGTTACACCATCTGGGTTATCTGGATACTTCCCACTAACACCAACCTATCCGAACTCCGGAGATGGGAACTTGCCCTTCAATATATCCTCTCTTCTCGTTATCCACCAGGCCTCAATCTCCGCTAATTTCAAGTTGCCGCCACTCATACCTCACCTGTCATTCAACATCTTTGCCTCTGCACTTCTGCCTCGACTGACATCTCTGCCCAAACGCTTTGTCTTTAAATATGTCTGCTTGTGTCTGTATATGTGTGGATGGATATGTGTGTGTGTGTGTGTGTGTGCGCGAGTGTATACCCATCCTTTTTTCCCCCTAAGGTAAGTCTTTCCGCTCCCGGGACTGGAATGACTCCTTACCCTCTTCCTTAAAACCCACATCCTTTCGTCTTTCCCTCTCCTTCCCTCTTTCATGATGAGGCAACAGTTTGTTGCGAAAGCTTGAATTATGTGTGTATGTTTGTGTTCATTTGTATGTCTGTTGACCTGCCAGCACTTTCATTTGGTAAGTCACATCATCTTTGTTTTTAGGTATATTTTTCCTACGTGGAATGTTTCCTTCTATTATAACCGAAACATTATTATTGTCACTTACCTTCCTTTTCTTCATACTTTGAATGGCTTTACACACCTCATCTGGCTTTACTTCCAGAGTCTCATTACTTTCATTATTATCTATCTGTGTTTCTGATTGATGTACTGAACTAAACAATACACTATCATCTCATAATGTGCAAAGATACTTCACTAAGATGATTATGTATGAAAGGTGGACAGTTATGTATGCTCTGTTAATGACTGTCATAGAAGGGATGTTGGTACTAGGTGCACCAACATGTACGGTAGATTGTGATCAATGGAGAATTGTTCTCTAGATAAATGTGTGCCAATTTGGCTTGCAAAGTCACTGTCAATGTCATTCATTTTTGGGAGTGTCAGTAACACATTACCATACAATAACACAAGTGTTTCTGCATGGGATGGTATGCATGTAGGTAGACTCACCACATTCTTTCCATGCAGGTCTGTGATTGCACAGGTCAATTGAGAGGAGATCTTCCAAAGTTACATACATTTTTATCCTGATGATTCCATCCAATAAGATGCAATGCTCAATGAAACAAGACTCATCTCAAGGAGTAATATCTCCAGTAGGAAATATTTCACTGTGTGGAGCGAACTTCATTTTTGGGGTGCTCTCAGAATAAACCTATTCCTAAAAATTGAATCAAGAACTCAGCTGAACACTTGAAAACACACCATTACCTGGAAAAAGTTTTGAAACATCTGTGTATTTGCCAAAGTTGAGCTAATATTCAAGGCAAACCAGGAGTGAAAAATACAGCTCTTGGGAAACTTTTACTATGAAATAAAAACAAAATAATAATCAAGATAATGGCAGTCCGTATGAAAACACATGACTATGAAATTGAAGTCTGCTGCTGGGGACTGTGAAATTGAAGTCTGCTGTTGGGTAACATTCAGTACTGTGTTACTCCGCCCTGTGCATTGCAAATACTCAGATCTTTCTTGGCATGCTGTCCTAGACATTACTGTTCAATCCTGTCTCACACTTCAGCAGTAACCATCCTGCAGTCATTAAGTGCACGACACACTGCGATGACACGCTGTGGCGATACACTGCAAATTACAACTGGTTCCAAGCATGCTCAATAAGGTTCATGTCAAAAGACACATCAGGCCATTCAGTTTGGTTAATTCGTGCCTCCTAGTGTCAGATACTCATGAGATGGGCATGGTGTGATCATGTACTGTCATCTAAAGATGAGCCCATTCCAAAATGTTGGTTGAAGGGCAGGACGATAGTTGGAGGTAGACATGATGGCAAGAACCTAGACAGTAGTGAACATCTTTATGCTCCTTAGTCACATATCTTGGAGAGCTAACAGAGTGTGGTGACTATTGATAGTTATACCACTGGTAGTCTCTGTAGCCTTAGCCAAAGCTATCTGACTGGATGCTAGCCAGCTCCATCTTGTTCTCATGTACTGTTGTTTATCTTTTGCATCAGTGTATGGTGTAATAAAACCTCAATCTTAGAATCAACTGGTGAATAATTCTATTCTTCAGTGAGTAAGGACCCAATTTCCCACAGTGTTGATTCCAAATTTGCATCTTGCACCATTATTATGTTACATGTGATAACGATAAACAGGGATGGACAATGGATCGGTTTTCCATGAGTATGCTGTTGTCATCTTTTACCCAACAGGTTAGCCGAGAGCACTAATGCGCTGCTTCTTGGACTTGGGTAGGTGCACTGGCCCCAGATCGAATCTGCCTGGTGGCTTAACAACAAGAGCCAGTGTGCCAGGAAGCTTGGATGTGGTTTTTAGGTGGTTTTCCACATCCTGCTAGGTGAATACTGGGCTGGTCCCCATGTCCCACTCAGTTACATGCCTTGCAGACATTTGAAAAACGTTCACACTATTTCATGGTTACACTAGACACGGACAGCTGGTGTACACTAACTCTGTCCCGAGGGGTATGTGGTGGTGCAGGAGGGACACCCAGCCACCCCTTCATAATAACTATGCCAAATCTGACCTTAACCATGCCAACCCTGTGCAAACTGCAGGACAAAAGCACTAGACATCACCAGACATCACCATCACCAGATATCACCATCACCAGACATCACCCATGTTTCAAAGCCGTGTTCATCCGTGCAGTTACCAACTCGGCACCATCGAGCCCTGTTGCAAGGCATGTCAGCAAATGTACATAAGCTGAGGAAGACAATATCATCATGGCAGGAACAACATGCCATGCCACCATCACATGCCATGATTTCTGGCAGTAGCTACGATCCTGTGAACATTTCGCCTCAGGAACAAGTGCCATTTAAACATAACATAGTGCATTTTTAGCAGCATTGGTACATCCTTCTTCACATTTGGCTAGTCCATCACAACTGGAAAGAGACTTGTGCTTTGTACTGGAACCACATTGCCTTGTTTTGTTTCAATACTGGTTGCAGCCGAATGATTCAACCCACTTCTCAGTGTTCAGGGTCATTCTGTCCACATCAGCTGTGTCTTCGACCATGGCTATTGTACCATGTTCCTTGTGTGGCCATTTACCAGCCCACATTTTCACCAAGGCCTCAGGCAACGCTTTAGGCAGGACACCATCACTGCACTTCGGATGTGTTCCGGACACCTCCAACACATCAATGCAATAGATAGCCACACCATCCCTACCCCATGCTACACTGGGTTCCCCCTCAGTAGTACAACAATATCATGTCAGCTGTTTCAAAAAGCTACCTAAGCTGCTTAAAGATAATCTGAAAATGCTGTTCACATTGGTAGACAGTACCCTGGATATACATGGCATCCACAATAATGACACCAGATCCTTATGTCTAATAAGCCATCTACAAGAACATACAGACTTGGTCAGTGACTTGATCTGGATCCCTCCAGCCTCTCCAAAATATGCCAAGGCATGTGTAATTATCATCAAATACTTGTCTCATTTCCCTGAGGAAACTTTATGGCACATCATCCATGATGAGCACCTGGGAGACAAATTCCCCTTTATAGCTCTGGTGGAGGTTACGTGCTCTTATGGACCCAGTGATGATGCCTTATATTGCTCTTGGACATTATGGTTGGTCAAACTGTCACCTGACTTCCAGCTGCAGCTACTATCACATATCACAGAGCTGTTAGACACTTGACTCCAGCTTGATGATCATGCTTATCACCTCATTTGCGAAAAAGAGCGTAAAGAGAGCAATGAGAGAAGCATTCAACGAATTCAAACATAAAACATTGGCAAACAATCTAAACAAGAACCCTAAAAAGTTTTGGTCATATGTAAAATCGGTAAGCGGATCTAAATCCCCTATTCAGTCACTCGTTGACCACGATGGCACCGAAACAGAGGACGACCGAAGAAAGGCAGAAATACTGAATTCAGTGTTCCGAAACTGTTTCACTGCGGAAAATCGTAACACGGTCCCTGACTTCAGCCGTCACACGGACACCAAAATGGAAAATATTGAAATAAACGATATCGGAATTGAAAAACAACTGCTATCACTTAGTAGCGGAAAAGCATCTGGACCAGACGAGATACCCTTAAGATTCTACAGTGATTATGCTAAAGAACTTGCCCCCTTTCTATCAGCAATTTATCGTAGATCGCTGGAAGAACGTAAAGTACCTAGCGACTGGAAGAAAGCGCAGGTCGTTCCCATTTTCAAGAAGGGTCATAAATCAGATGCGAATAATTATAGGCCTATTTCGCTTACGTCAATCTGTTGTAGAATAATGGAACATGTTTTGTGTTCTCGTATTATGACGTTCTTAGATAATACAAATCTCCTTCATCATAACCAACATGGATTCCGCAAACAGAGATCATGTGAAACTCAGCTCGCCCTATTTGCCCAAGAAATTCACAGTGCCGTAGACACTGGCGAGCAGATTGATGCCGTATTCCTGGACTTCAGGAAGGCATTTGATACGGTTCCGCACTTACGTTTAGTGAAAAAAATACGAGCTTACGGAATATCGGACCAGGTTTGTGATTGGATTCAGGATTTCCTAGAAGAAAGAACACAACATGTCATTCTTAACGGTTCAAAATCTGCAGATGTAGAGGTAATTTCGGGAGTACCGTAAGGAAGCGTGATAGGACCTTTATTGTTTACAATATACATAAATGACTTAGTTGACAACATCGGTAGCTCCGTGAGGCTATTTGCAGATGACACGGTTGTCTACAAGAAAGTAGCAACATCAGAAGACTCGTACGTACTCCAGGAAGACCTGCAGAGGATTAATGCATGGTGCGACAGCTGGCAGCTTTCCCTAAACGTAGATAAATGTAATATAATGCGCATACATAGGGGCAGAAATCCATTCCAGTACGATTATGCCATAGGTGGTAAATCATTGGAAGTGGTAACGACCGTAAAATACTTAGGAGTTACTATCCGGAGCGATCACATAAAACAAATAGTGGGAAAAGCAGGCGCCAGGTTGAGATTCATAGGAAGAATTCTAAGAAAATGTGACTCATCGACGAAAGAAGTAGCTTACAAAACGCTTGTTCGTCCGATTCTTGAGTATTACTCATCAGTATGGGACCCTTACCAGGTTGGATTAATAGAAGAGATAGACATGATCCAGCGAAAAGCAGCACGATTCGTCATGGGGACATTTAGTCAGCGCGAGAGCGTTACGGAGATGCTGAACAAGCTCCAGTGGCGGACACTTCAAGAAAGGCGTTACGCAATACGGAGAGGTTTATTATCGAAATTACGAGAGAGCACATTCCGGGAAGAGATGGGCAACATATTACTACCGCCCACATATATCTCGCGTAATGATCACAACGAAAAGATCCGAGAAATTAGAGCAAATACGGAGACTTACAAGCAGTCGTTCTTCCCACGCACAATTCGTGAATGGAACAGGGAAGGGGGGATCAGATAGTGGTACAATAAGTACCCTCCGCCACACACCGTAAGGTGGCTCGCGGAGTATAGATGTACATGTAGATGTAGATGCTATCATTAACTACTGCCTGCAACAAGTTGCTCTCAGACAGACAAGTTTGGTAACTGGACTTCAACTCCCTCAACGAAAGTAGAGCAGAGGTCCTGTGGGATATCATGCAATGCCTTATAGCGCCATGCTGCTACCTGGGGGCCAGCCCTTGGCCCTACTTGTTACTGATTCCCCCTCCCCTGCAGCCACTGATACACAATCTGCCACTGCTAGTCACCATCAGGGTACAACAGATGGTGCGGGTGACACCCAACTCACTCAGCACCCGGTCTACATGCTAGGCTGGTTTCATGTGATGTTCAGTGATGCCATGAGAAACTGTTGACCTCTCTGCGCATAGCAACCATACCTATTACACAGGCTGGTTTAGGTGCTTTGTTACACTTTGCTACAACAGAGTACTGTCTCCAGAGTCAGTCATCATCCTCAGTGCCTTCTTTCACCGGCAGACCTCATGTGTTTGAGCAAGCAAATAATATACATTCCTCGTCAACATAGGCACAGATTCGAGTGTTGTCCCTCCCCCTTCCCTACTTCAAGCTTTCACCTGACATCAATGATTCTTCAAGCAGCAATATCACTGTCCACAACGCCACTGATTCTTGTGTTCAGCTAACACAGCATCTACAATTCTCTTTGAGCTTCCAAGTGGCTGATGTGGAGGATTCTGTCCTCGGGATTGATTTTTTTGAACTTTTCAATCTCTACCCTGACCTACATTCTGCTGCCTTACTCCACCATGCATCAAGCATGTGCCTTCTCGTCTCCTTCACCTCTTACCTTCCCTCATCTACAGTTCAGGGGTGCCCCCTATTTTGGGCTACCTCTAAGTGCTCCCACCTGACAGCTAACCCCATCAGCTCATTGCAGGAGCTCATGACTCAGCATCAAGACATTGGTGTCCTCCACATCAACAACAACATCCTCCATCAGCTGATTGCCAACATGTCAGCTAACCTGGTGCATGCTGTCCACATGTCGATGACCTCACTGCTGGACAGCTGCTTCCTGTCGAGGGTTCCAGTTTCATATTCACTGCTCCTTCACTGCTACCATCACTGCAGACACTTCATGTCAGTGACTCACAAACTGTCGCTGTTTCCTGTGAAGATTCCCTCCTACCTTCTGTAGCTATGCATACAGCTCTCCCAAGAATTACAAAGACCCTCACTGGCATCATATCTACTACTACCTGCCATAGGTTATCCATGACAGAAGGTCCTCCCATCTGTTACAAAGCTAGGCATCTTATAGCTAAAAGGCTTTGACACGTGAAGGCTGCTGTGCAAGAACTTTGAGATGCAGGTATCATGCACCCATATGACAGCAATTGGTCATCACCCATACACCTGTTTCCCAAGAAGGATGGTACCTTAAGCTGTGCACAGACTATTGCAAGCTTAATGCATGTACTGTTATGGACAACTATCCAATCACTCACATTCAGGACTTTGTGCAGCAGCTAGACGGCATGCTGTTCTTTAGTGTTCTTGACTGTCAGAAAGCCTACCACAAGATACCGATGCACAAGTATGATATTTCCAACTACTGTCATCATACTATTTGGCCTGTTTCAATACTGCTTTACCCCAATTGGTCTGAAGATCATTGCCCAAACATGTCAACAGTTTATCAGTTCTGTACTATTTTCATTACCTTTTTGCTACACTTACCTAGATGACATCCTCATCTTCTCTGCCTCTGCTGAAGAGCCCAAGTGGCACTTATGTCAGGTGTTGAAAATTTTCTCAGACTACAGTATAGAGATCAACCGCAATAAGTCACACCTTGATGCCATAGTGTTGCCTCCCTCAGCCACACCGTCACTTCCAAAGGAGTCTGTCCGATGTCCGACTGCATTGCTTACATTAATGAACTGCTTCTATCCAAAACTTTTCATGTCCTCAGTTGGTTTCTTGGCATGGTGAACGTTTTCTGGCATCATATTCCTCACACTGCTTCTCTTCAGGCCCCCCTGACATATCATGGTCAACAAAAACACTTCCAGTGCACGCAAGGTGCAGTGGTCCAAAGGTATGACATGCATTCATTGACCCTATGACAGCTCTTATGAATGCCACCACTCTTGCGTATGCAATCACCAATGCTAGCATCTCCATCACTGCGGATGTGAGCGAATCTTTGATTGAGCTGTTTTGCAAAAACATTTTGGTGACACCTCACAGCTACTATGCTTCTTTTCAAAAAGCTTCCCTCTTCACAACACAAATAGTTGGCATCTGATAGAGAATTGTTAGTGATCTACAAGTCTGTCCATTACTTCTGTGTGGAAGTGCAAGAGTTCACAATTTTCACCAATCATCAACTGCTTGCTGCTGCTCTCCTTAACCTAGTGATGGATCTCCCACCGCTCTGTTTCTGGGAGATGGACCTCATGTGCCAATTCTCCGCAGACTTCTGCTACATTAAAGGAGCTGACAATGTCATGGATGGTTATACGTAGCTTGTGCAAGTCATTTCCTCCCATTTGACTTAATGAATTAGCTCTCCTGCAAATGCAAGACCGTGACATCCAAAACTTGTTAAATGATACCTCTTCCGCTTTGACACTGCAACCACATCACCTTCCAAGTTTTGTGCAACACATCTAAGGGTACGCCTCCACCTGTGGTTCCCATATCTCTACAGCATAGGATTTTTTTGGCCATATGTGAGCTGGTGAACCCTGGCATCAACACAACCATGTGCCTTGTAACCAAATGTCTTATCTGACGATAAATTAAAAGTGAAATTCGTGGTTTGGTTAAGGTGTGTTAACTCACCAACACAGCAAAGTTGGTCAACATGCCCAACCACCTCAGGGAACTTGCTACAGGTCAGTTTCATCACGTACATGTCGACTTCCTACATTTACATCTACGTAGATACTCTACAAGCCACTGTACAGTGCGTGGTAGAGTACCCTGTACCACTACTAGTCATTTCATTTCCTGTTCCATTCACAAATAGACCGAGGGAAAAACAACTGTCCATATGCCTCCGTATGAGCCCTAATTTCTTGTATCTAATATTTGTGGTCCTTATGTGCAGTGTATGTTGGCAGCAGTAGAATCATCCAGCCGTCAGTTTCAGATGTTAGTTCTCTAAATTTTCTCAATAGTATTTCTCGAAAAGAATGTCGCCTTCCCTCCAGGGACACTCATTTTGAGTTCCTGAAGCATCTCTGTAATACTTATGTGTTGTTTGAACTTACAGGTAACACCTCTGAACTGCTTTGATGTCTTCCTTCAATCTGTAACACCTCTGAACTGCTTTGACATCTTCCTTAAATCTGACCTGAAATAGACTGCAAACGCTAGAACAGTACTCAAGAACAGCTTGCACCAGCAGCTATATGCAGTCTCCTTTACAAGTAAACCACTCTTTCCTAAAATTCTCCCAAATAACTGAAGTCAACCATTCACCTTCCCTACTACAGTTCTCACATGCCCGTTCCAGTTCATATTACTTTGCAACATTATGCCCAGATATTTAAAATGACTTTACTGTGTCAAGTGGGACACTAGTAATACTGTATCTGAACATCACAGGATTGTTCCTCCTAGTCAACTGCATGAACTTACATTTTTCCATATCAATGGGAAATTTTGTCCAAGTCATCTTGTATCTTCCCACAGTCACTCAACCTCAACACCTTACCATACACCACAGCATTGTCAGCAAACAACTGCAGACTGCTGCCCAAGCTGTCTGACAAATCATTTATGTATATAGAAAACAACAGAGGTCCTATCACACTTCCCTGGGGCAGTCCCGATGATGACCTTGTCTCTGATGAACATTCGCTGTCAAGGACAACATACTGGGTTCTATTACATAAGTCTTTGAGCCACTCACTTATCTGTTAACTTATTCCATATGCTCATACCTCCATTAACAACCTGCAATGGGGCACTGTTTCAAATGCTTTCTGGATATCTAGAAATATGGTCTCTGCCTGTTGCCCTTCATCCATAGTTCACAGTACATCATGTGAGAAAAGGGCAAGCTGAGTTTTGAATAAGTTGTTTTCTAAAACCATACTGATATTTGGCATAAGATTCTCAGTCTCAAAAAAGTTTATTACATTCGAACTGAGAATATGTTCAAGGATTCTGCACCAAACCAAAGTTAGGGATATTGCTCTGTAATTTGGAGAGTTCATTCTTTTATCCTTCTTATATACTAGAGTCACCACCTCTTTTTTCCAATTGCTTGGGACTTTGTGCTGGGTGAGAGATTCACGATAAATGTAAGCTAGATAAGGAGTAAATATGAAACTGCTATCTTCACATTTATGTTGACTAGTTTTTAAGCTAATAAGTATGACTTTTGTGCACTGTTATTAATACTATAACAATGTCTTTGTTCTATGTATTTTATTATGTACATTGACATATTCCACATCTGAGTGACTTGCTCACATGTACAGATCTATGGAACAAGTATATAAATATATAAATAAATAAATAAATAATGCTGTAGAGTACCCTTTGTAAAACTGAATTGGGATTCCACCCAGACCTGGTGATTTATTTGCTTTCAAATCTTTCAGTTGTTTCTCTACACAAGGGATGCTTATCACCAAGTCATCCATATGGGAATCAGTTTGATGGGCGAATGATGGTATATTTGTACAACTCTCCTGCGTGAACATTTTTTTACATGTTAAGTTTAAAACTTCATCTTCCGTTTTGCTATCTTCAGCTTCCACAACAGACTGGTCAATGAGGAACTGAATGGAAGTCTTAGACTCACTTAGTGATTTAACATAAGACCTTATAGTTCCACTCCTCTCTTCTGATGGTTTTAGATACATTCTCTCTATGAATGACTGTTCCAGTAGATGAGTGGAAACAATGCCCCTGACAATATTTTGGCAGACTCAGTCACGTGAGCTTTCATTAATACATGGCTAGCCCACTTTGGCTGCCACTCTTTCATCATGATCCTTGTGCAGTGGCAACAAATTCCACACAACCTCGTACCACCTTCAGATCAATGAGTTGGTCAAGCATTGGCACCACACTTTGAAAGCATCCCTGATGTATCATGGCAGATCCTGGTCCAAAGAGCTACCTTGGGTGTTGCTCAGTGAACGTACCACTTTCAAGGATGATCAAAACTCTTCATTGGCTGAGCTCCTGCTTGGTGAACCCTGTAATGTTATGTGAGCCTCACTGCCCTTTTTTTAAACTAATTTGTGCCTGATTTTATTCTGAGAAGCTCAGTAATTTATGTAAATAATGTAAATGTGATTCAAAAAGTACTTGAAGTGAAGTGAAGCACAGCTGGACAGCAAGCAACTCTTTAGAGTGCAAACCTCGCAATTAGAACTTAGAACTACTTAAACCTAACTAACCTAAGGACATCACACACATCCATGCCTGAGGCAGGATTCGAACCTGCAACCTTAGCAGTCGCGCAGTTCCAGACTGTAGCACCTAGAACTGCTTGGCCACCTCGGCTGGCAAAGGAGGTGAACTTCATTGTCATTGCCATCTATCAATCGACAGAATTGTAAGTGTACAAAGTTCACTAAAATACAGGAAAGGAAATGCATTCTCTATAGTTTTCATTCAATATGTAACAACCTCTCATAATTTCTTAATTACAGTATTTGGATTATGATCTTGTATAATAGTATGGTGCTGAACTCCACTGACCAATTTTGAAGCAGCAGGACATGTAGTTTGAAGGAAGTTTGTGTGCTAAGCAATCACCTTTTCTCGCGAAAAGCAGATTGCTGTTTGATCGTATTTACTTACAACAGTGGTCCCTTAGGTATGATAAGCTATGAAAACTTGTGCTCAAAGCTATCCGCAATATGGCCAAGTAACCAACAGAGTCATACTTTAGATCTTAAAGAACAATAACTTCCTCCAAATTATAATACATCACCAACTGGTGCAGAAGCTGATCATTTAAGAAGGCAGCAATCAAAATTCAGGTACCACTTACGACTTAAAGTAAAGTCTCAATCAAAATCAATGTCTCTCCCCCTCTCCAAACAGGTATATAAATATTCATATTACTAAGATAAAAGTCATTTTATATTGGCACCCAAACAGGGACTATTTACCAAGGCATTCTCGACTGAATCAAAAGCTTGTTGACAATCGTCGGTCCAGCTATAATGGACATTTTTCTTTAGCAATGATACCAAAGGTGCACTATTTAAAATGTGTCCAGACAAAAATTTTCGAAAAAATGAGCACATGTCAAGGAATTCTTGTAGCTGCCTTTTGGTAGTAAGTCTTGGAAAATTTCTAATGGCACTAATCTTTTGAGGATCAGGTTTTATTCCAGAGGGTGAAATAATGTGACCTAGAAATTTGATTTCTGATCATGCAAATCAGGACTTTTGAAGATTTGCAGTCACTTCAAATTCTCTGAATTTCTGAAATATATGCTGTATAAGGTGAAGATGCTCTCCCCAAGTTTTTGTGGCAATGAAGAGATCATCAACGTAAATGGTAACTTGATCAACTAAGTCATCATCTAACACATGAGTCAAAGCGGATATGAATACACCTGAACTAACGTTCAATCCAAAGAGCATAACTCAGAACTGGTAAGAATGTCCTGCAAAGATGAATACAGTATTTTTCTAGATTCTTTATGTAGTTGCATCTGCCAATCCCCCCCATGAACCATGGACCTTGCCGTTGGTGGGGAGGCTTGTGTGCCTCAGCGATACAGATGGCTGTACCGTAGGTGCAACCACAACGGAGGGGTATCTGTTGAGAGGTCAGACAAACGTGTGGTTCCTGAAGAGGGGCAGCAGCCTTTTCAGTAGTTGCAGGGGCAACAGTCTGTATGATTGACTGATCTGGCCTTGTAACACTAACCAAAACGGCCTTGCTGTGCTGGTACTGCGAACGGCTGAAAGCAAGGGGAAACTACGGCCGTAATTTTTCCCGAGGGCATGCAGCTTTACTGTATGGTTAAAATGATGATGGCGTCCTCTTGGGTATAATAATCCAGAGGTAAAATAGTCCCCTATTTGGATCTCAAGGCGGGGACTACTCAAGAGGACGTCATTATCAGGAAAAAGAAAACTGGTGTTCTACAGATCGGAGCGTCGAATGTCAGATCCCTTAATTGGACAGGTAGGTTAGAAAATTTAAAAATGCAAATGGATAGGTTAAAGTTAGATATAGTGGGAATTAGTGAAGTTCGGTGACAGGAGGAACAAGACTTTTGGTCAGGTGATTGGTTTGTTTGGGGGAGGAGACCAAACAGCGAGGTCATTGGTCTCATCGGATTAGTGAAGGACGGGGAGGGAAGTCGGCCGTGCCCTTTCAAAGGAACCAACCTGGCATTTGCCTGGAGCGATTTAAGGAAATCATGGAAAACCGAAATCAGGATGGCCGGATGCGGTATTGAACCGTCGTCCTCCAGAATGCGAGTCCAGTGTACTAACCACTGTGCCACCTCGCTCGTTTGGTCAGGTGAATACAGGGTTATAAATACAAAATCAAATAGGGGTAATGCAGGATGGGGTTTAATAATGAATAAAAAAATAGGAGTGCAGGTAAGCTACTACAAACAGCATAGTGAATGCATTATTGTGGCCAAGATAGACATGAAGCCCACACCTACTACAGTAGTACAAGTTTATATGCCAACTAGCTCTGCAGATGATGAAGAAATTGATGAAATGTATGATGGGATAAAAGAGATTATTCAGGTAGTGAAGGGAGATGAAAATTTAATAGTCATGGGTGACTGGAATTCAAGAGTAGAAAAAGGGAGAGAAGGAAACATAGTAGGTGAATATGGATTGGGGCTAAGAAATGAAAGAGGAAGCCGCCTGGTAGGATTTTGCACAGAGCATAACTTAATCATAGCTAACACTTGGTTCAAGAATCATGAAAGAAGGTTGTATACATGGAAAAATCCTGGAGATACTAGAAGGTATCAGATAGATTATATAATGGTAAGACAGAGATTTAGGAACCAGGTTTTAAATTCTAAGACATTTCCAGGGGCAGATATGGACTCTGACCACAATCTATTGGTTATGAACTGTAGATTAAAACTGAAGAAACTGCAAAAAGGTGGGAATTTAAAGAGATGGGACCTGGATAAACTTACTAAACCAGAGGTTGTACAGAGTTTCAGGGAGAGCATAAGGGAACAATTGACAGGAATGGGGGAAAGAAGTACAGAAGAAGAAGAATGGGTAGCTCTGAGGGATGAAGTAGTGAAGGCAGCAGAGGATCAAGTAGGTAAAAAGACGAGGGCTAGTAGAAATCCTTGGGAAACAGAAGAAGTATTGAATTTAATTGATGAAAGGAGAAAATATAAAACTGCAGTAAATGAAGCAGGCAAAAAGGACTACAAACGTCTCAAAAAGGAGATTGACAGGAAGTGCAAAATGGCTAAGCAGGGATGGCTAGAGGACAAATGTTAAGGATGTAGATGCTTATCACTCTAGGGGTAAGATAGATACTGCCTACTGGAAAATTAAAGGGACCTTTGGAGAAAAGAGAAACCACTTGTATGAATATCAAAGGCTAAGATGGAAACCCAGTTCTAAGCAAAGAAGGGAAAGCAGAAAGGTGGAAGGAGTATATAGAGGGTCTATACAAGGGCGAAGTACTTGAGGACAATATTATGGAAATGGAAGAGGAGGTAGATGAAGATGACATGTGAGATACAATACTGCATGAAGAGTTTGACAGAGCACTGAAAGACCTGAGTCGAAACAAGGCCCCGGGAGTAGACAACATTCCATTAGAACTACTGACGGCCTTGGGAGAGCCAGTCCTGACAAAACTCTACCATCTGGTGAGCAAGATGTATGAGACAGGCGAAATACCCTCAGACTTCAAGGAGAATATAATAATTCCAAAAAAAGCAGGTGCTTACACATGTGAAAATTACCGAACAATCAGTTTAATAAGTCACAGATGCAAAATACTAAAACGAATTCTTTACAGACAAATGGAAAAAGTGGTAGAAACCGACCTCGGGGAAGATCAGTTTGGATTCCGTAGAAATATTGGAACACGTGAGGCAATACTGACCCTATGACTTATCTTAGAAGCTAGATTAAGAAAAGGCGAACCTACATTTCTAGCACTTGTAGACTTAGAGAAAGCTTTTGACAATGTTGACTAGAATACTCTCTTTCAAATTCTAAAGGTGGCAGGGGTAAAATACAGGGAGCGAAAGGCTATTTACAATTTGTACAGAAACCAGGTGGCAGTTGTAAGAATCGAGGGGCATGAAAGGGAAGCAGTGGTTGGGAAGGGAGTGAGACAGGGTTGTAGCCTCTCCCGATGTTCTTCAATCTGTATATTGAACAAGCAGTGAAGGAAACAAAAGAAAAGTTCAGAGTAGGTATTAAAATCCGTAGAGAAGAAATAAAAACTTTGAGGTTCGCCGATGACATTGTAATTCTGTCAGAGACAACAAAGGACTTGGAAGAGCAGTTGAATGGAATGGACAGTGTCTGAAAGGAGGGTATAAGATGAACATCAACAAAAGCAAAACGAGGATAATGGAATGTAAGTGAATTAAGTCGGGTGATGCTGAGGGAATTAGATTAGGAAATGAGACACTTAAAGTAGTAAAGGAGTTTTGCTATTTGGGGAGCACAATAACTGATGATGGTCAAAGTAGAGAAGATATCAAATGTAGACTGGATTGGCAATGGCAAGGAAAGCATTTCTGAAGAAGAGAAATTTGTTAACATCGAGTATAGATTTAAGTGTCAGGAAGTCGTTTCTGAAAGTATTTGTATGGAGTGTAGCCATGTATGAAAGTGTAACATGGACGATAAATAGTTTGGACAAGAAGAGAATAGAAGCTTTCAAAATGTGGTGCTACAGAAGAATGCTGAAGATTAGATAGGTAGATCACATAACTAATGAGGAAGTATTGAATAGGATTGGGGAGAAGAGAAGTTTGTGGCACAACTTGACAAAAAGAAGGGACCGGTTAGTAGGACATGTTCTGAGGCATCAAGGGATCACAAATTTAACTTTGGAGGGCAATGTGGAGGGTAAAAATCATAGAGGTAGACCAAGAGATGAATACACTAAGCAGATTCAGAAGGATGTAGGTTGCAGTAAGTACTGGGAGATGAAGAAGCTTGCACAGGATAGGGTAGCATGGAGAGCTGCATCAAACCAGTCTCAGGACTGAAGACAACAACAACAACAACAACCTGCCAATATGACATTTTTAGGTCAATGCTGGTCAGATATCTTACATCATAAAATTTCTGTAGGTGTTCATCTATGGCCTCAGGACGAGTTCTGACGGGAACAATAATTTTGTTTATATTCCTAGCATCGAGAACTAATCGTATAGTATTATCAGTCTTTGGTATAGTTAGCAAGGGGGCTACTATACGGTGAATTGGATGTTTCAATCACCTTCCACAATAACATTTTTCTAATTTCAGGTTTTACAGCATACCTTCTCAAAAATGGTATCGAATAGGTGGTGTGACAGAAAGTGAGATGGAGTATAACCTCCATTCTGTACTGAAAGTCTTGAATTATTCCAGGTGTCATCAAGAAAACAGGTCTGAAGTCAAAAAGGATTTGAAATAATTCTTGTTGAAGCATGACAACCCCTGGTACTTCTACCTGAGTTTGTCAAGGATTCTGCTCCCCCTTCTCTATCTGAGAGTCCAACATTAGTCGAGCGTGCCGCACTAACATTGCCCACATATGCACCCGCTTTTAGATGCTCACCCTTGTATGTTCATCCACAAGGAACTCAACTAGTTTGAGTCTGCTATGCCCCATGATGACTTGGTTTGGGCATCTTTTCAGCCCCCATACTTGGGAATGTACAGGGTACTTCATCGTACAGACAATATGGTGGTTATTTACCTCAATGGACATGCCAGACTGTATCACTAAACAGAGTCAAACCGGCGTGGACACACAACGAGAACCCCCTCCAGCCTCAGATCTGGATGAGCTTGTTCCTTGTGCTGCCTCCTCTGAGTGTGCCCTCAGGCTCAAGTGTTGCATATGTCTCCTCCTACTGCTCTTTCTCCCAAGTTCCCCAATATAGAGGTTCCACTGACCCTCTCACTGTGTGTGCTAACAGAGATGAGTGTTTTGTGTGTAAAATGCACTTCTCCCACATCATTGCCACCCACTCTATCAAGTGAGGCCAAATTTAAGTCAAAGTTTTATCACCTGCATTGAGGACCTCTCCCTCCAATTACATGATGTCATGCTCTTTATGATCTATGCATCCTCGTGCTGTCTACGACTCAATCATTAGCCACATCACACTCCTACCTTCTTATCGCCTTCCAGTGATGCCAATGATGAGAACTTTTTGGCTATGACTGACACCAGTGGCATCTTACTGTTATCATACCCTTCATCTCATGCTCTCCCTGTAAGGCAAGCAATCAAATGATTCTACTTACCTGTGCAGAATGTCCCCTTCAGCATCGAGTCACCACCACACTCCATAAGAAAGGGTCCAGTCATATCTCCCCCTAGGACCAGCTGTGACATGACCAGTCAGGCAGACATTCAAGACTCTAAACAGACATTTCCTCTCCCTGCTGTCCACTTCACCAACACTTCTTGGAGGGAGGAGCAGGGCTCTGTGGTGACTATCATTAGTTACGCCACAGATAATTTCTAGAGATTTAGCTGAAATTCTTTGAGTGGACACTAGTAGATTTCATCTTCTCTTGTTTACTGTTGTTTATGTCTCTTGCTTCAGTGTATCATGTAATAAAACCTCGATCTTACTATCAAGTGGTCAATCATTCCACTCTCCAGCAATATAAGACCTGATTTCCCACAGGGACATGTCTGATCCACTGTCATAGATCTTTCGTGAGGTATGGCTTGACTATGGGAGGGCAGTGTACAGATTAGTGAGAATTTATTACCTGTAGATAACTGACACTACCCGCAATGAGGGAGATCAGCCTGGCCACAGGTGCTTACAGGGCAAGTTCCATAACCTGTCTCTAAAGTGAGACTGGGGAACTGCTACTCACCGTCTGGTGGCATCGCCTCACTGTGCATCGAACTTGTAAGATCCTCGCTGCTCTCAATTCATCAGCATACCATATGGTTGCTTGTTCAATTATCAAACACATTTTCCTCAAATCATATATGAGCAACAAGGCCATTAGGGATCCACCTGAGGCATGTGCTGTCACTTGTTGTGGGGCAAGTATAAACTCAGATCCAATATTGGAAAAACTGCCCCCTTGGATACTGCTGTGACCAATAGCAGTTTTAGATTTATTGAGGTACAGGGATAGCTGCACTCCTGCATCCATTTTAAAACAATATTTTATGATATTTTACATGAGTACCACAACTGTAATCTAAACAGGATAACTCCATTGGCTGCCCTGTTGTTTTCCCAAGATCCATCATGGTGTTTGGTGCCAAGTTATATGTTCTGAATGCCTTAACTCCCTACTCACTGTTTTGCTTACTGATAATGATTCTGTATGCATATTGAAATCTTTGGTGAGTAAAGCACATTAACTGCGCATGTGGGAAAACTAGCCAGTGGCTTGTATCTCCTAGTATGGACTAGTACAAATTTTCAAGCACATATGTCTTAAGTTTGTATTTCAAGTTGATTTTATCATGTATTAGATGTTTCACATCAGTTGGCAAGAGGTCAAGGCTTTTTATGACTGATTACTTCACTATTTTCTGTGCTGCAAAAAGGCTAAGTGATGAATAGTGAAAGTCTTGCTTGTCCTCGTATCAAATGAAGGAAACTCCAGTGTGGAATACCAACAACATGGAAAGGATGGATTGCTACTCAACACCTACATAAGACCTTCCACACATTTACATGGAATAACAACTCATACATACTGTCACAAGGCACTAAGACTGGAATGCGAGTGCTTCTGACTTGAGCAGCAATCTAATGGTGTAAACTGTAGGGGGTAAGCAAGGTGCACAGGGCAGGGAAGGGGTAGGGGTAGGAGGGTAGGGGTGGGGAAAGGCACTAGTGCTCCATGTGTGGGAGCATGCAGGACATGTTAGGAACAAGATAAAGTTGTGTGGGGGAGGGGTGGCAGCAAAGCGAGGGGAGAGAACCAGAGAACAGTAAAGGACTTGTTGGTGCAGTGGTGGGGTAGAAAGTGTATGCATAATACATTGGGAACAGGGAAAGAAATAGACATGTGGAGGACAGGGACTAGTGAAGGATGAAGCCAGGAGGTTATGGGAACAAAGGTTATGTTTTGGGGAGAGTCTCCACTTGTGCAGTTCAGAAAAGCTAGTGTTGGTGGGAAGGATCTAGATAGCACAGGCTGTGAAGTAGACATTAAAGTGAAGCAAATTCTGTTGGGCAGCATGTTTAGATACTGCTTTGGCCAGCTGTCTTGTAGCCACAGTCTGGTGGTGGCTATTCATCCCATCTTTTTAGTTATGCCAACAAGGAATGTGTCACAGTGGTTGCAGCTAAAATTGTCAACCACATCACCAGTTTCACAGGTGGCCCTGCCTTTGATGTGATAGGAGATGCCACTGATATGAATGGAGTAGTTGGTAGTGGGAGAATGCCGGGTGATCAAAAAGTCAGTATAAATTTGAAAACTTAATAAACCACGGAATAATCTAGATAGAGGGGTAAAAATTGACACACATGCTTGGAATGACATGGGGTTTTATTAGAACAAAAGAAAAACAAAGTTCACAAAATGTCCGACAGATGGCGCTGAACAGCAAAACATCAGTGACTGTGCATGACAATCATGTATAAAAGGAGCTGTAATGAGAGAGAGAATCAGATCCGCCAGCAGTCGCAGCATATTGATGTTACCTGAAAAGGTGCTTTTAGTGAAGCTGTATTATCAGAAAGGGGAATGTGCTAGTTCAGCGTTACGATCCTATCACCATAGGAAGGAGATTCGAATGGGTAAAGGTCGATTGACAAATGCAGCTGTTCGAAGTTTGAAGCCACGGGTTGTTTAGACGATAGACCCCATAGTGGCCAGCCAAGCACAAAGCATAATGCTGCTGAGACAGTTCAGGAAGAAATGGAGACTGTAGCGGGCTCATCTGTGCACAGGGAAGTCAGCGCTTGTGCAGTCGCACGTTGCATCGGCATTCCATACACTACTGTTTGTTTGGCACTTAGGCGTACCCTCCGATGCTATCCCTACAAAATCCATCGGCATCATGAACTGTTACCTGGTGATTCAGTGAAGCAGAGGGCATTTGCGGTGTGGGCGTTTCAAAAGATCGCAGAAGATGACGATTGGTTGAGTAACGTGTTGTGGATCAATGAAGCTCATTTCACACTCCGAGGGTCTGTCAATGCCCACAACTGCAGAATTTGGGCTATCGAAAATCCTAGAACTGTCATGGAAACTCCATTGCATGACGAAAAAGTCACGGTATGGGTTGGACTTACCACATCTACCATTATCGGGCCTTTTTTCTTCAAGGAAATGTGCGATTCTGGTTTTGTAACTGCTACCGTGACGGTTGAGAGGTACGCTGAAATGTTACAGAATCGCATCATCCCCAGCCTGGCTGATAAACACCTGCTGGAACATACGATGTTTATGCAGGATGGCGCTCCACCCATATTGCTAGATGCGTGAAAGATCTCTTGCGCCCGTCGTTTGGTGATGATCATGTGCTCAGCCGCCACTTTCGTCATGCTTGGCCTCCCAGGTCCCCAGACCTCAGTCCGTGCAATTATTGGCTTTGGGGTTGCCCGAAGTCGCAAGTGTATTGTGATCGACCGACATCTCTAGGGATGCTGAAAGACAACATCCAACGCCAATGCCTCACCATAACTCCGGATATGCTTTACAGTGCTGTTCACAACATTATTCCTCAACTACAGCTATTGCTGAGGAATGATGGTGGACATATTGAGCATTTCCTGTAAAGAACATCATCTTTGCTTTGTCTTACTTTGTTCTGCTAATTATTGCTATTCTGACCAGATGAAGCATCATCTGTCGGACATTTTTTGAACTTTTGTATTTTTTTGGTTCTAATAAAACCCCCTGTCATTCCAAGTATGTGTGTCAATTTGTACCTCTCTATCTACATTATTCCATGATTTATTCAGTTTTCAAATTTATACTGACTTTTTGATCACCCGGTATATGGGACAGGTCTTACTTCCACGTCTATTGCAGGGATATGAGCCATGAGGCAAGTGACGAGAGTAGGGGTGGAGTGGGGACCAACAATTATATTGTTAAGTTGGGTGGTCAGCAGAATACCACTGTGGGAGGGTTTCTCACAGGACAGAATGAGAGATAGTCAAAACCTTGGCAGAGAACGCGATTCATTTCTCCAGTCCTGGGTGTACTGAGTCTGGAGAGGAGTGCTCCTTTGTGGTCAGACTGTGGGTATGTGGTGATAGCACATGGGTAGTGAGACAAGGCACAGGAGATCTGTTTCTGGACAAGGCTGGGAGAGTAATTTCAGTTTCTGAGTTCACGCTCATATATTTGGAGAGGGACTATTCATCACTACAGATGTGACAATCATGGGTGACTAGACTGTGTGGAAGAGACTTCTTGCTGTGGAATGGGTGACAGCTGTTGAAATAGAGGTGTTATTGGTAGCTGTTAAGATTTGATGTGATGTGATGTGATGGTGGTTCTTGATGTAATCATCCTTGAGATGGGAGTCAGTATCAAGAACGGTAGCATGTTGTGCTGAGGAGGACCAGATGAAGCAAATGGGGGAGAAGGTGTTGAGCTACTGGGGGAATGTGGGTAGGCTGTCCTCACCTCAGTCCAAGTCATGAAGATGTCATCAGTGAATTTGAAATAGGTGAGAGGTTTCAGATTTTGGGTGGTTACAAAGGAGTCCTCTAATGGCACACAAGTGCATTACACAGGACGGTGCCATGCAGTTGCCCACTGCTGAATCATGGATCTGTCGGTAACAGCTTCAAAGGTGAAGTTAATTCTGGGTGGAGTTATAGATTGTCATGGTGACCAGGAAGGAGATTGTAGGTTTATAGTCATTTAAGGGTTGGAAAGGGTAGTATTCAATAGCGGCAAGGCCATAGGCATTTGGAGTGTTAGTGTAGAGGTAGGTGGTATCAACAGAGAAGTGCTAGGTGCTGGATGGTAAAGGGACAGCAACTGTGGAGAGTCAGTGGAGGAAATGGTCATGTCTTTTATATGGGATGGTAGGTTATGGATAATAGGCTGGTGGCATTGGTCCACATGGGTAGAGATTTTCTCTACTGGGGCACAGTAACAAACCACAATGGGGAGTCATGGGTGGTTGGGTTTACAAACATGTAGAAGACAGGAGTTTGGGGAGTGGTGAGGGCGAGGAGAGATGTGGACTCTGGGGAGAGGTTCTGGGATGGACCTAAGGATTTAACGAAGAACAGGAGATTCTTCTGGATTTCTGGAATGGGCTCACTGTGGCAGGACTTATAGGTGGATGTACTGGAGAGATGGTGGAGGTCTTCTGACAGATGACTTGCAGTACATAGCCACAGTGGCAGAGCCTCTGTCAGCAGATAGAACTATAAGGTTGGTCTATGTTTTTAGATAGTGAATTGCTGTTTCTTCTACAGATATGTGGTTGGTTTCCATGTTGAGGGATTTGGGGAATGATGGTGAGGCAAGGTTCGAAATTAGGGAACTCTGGAAAGTTGATGGAGTGTGATTTTGGGTACTGCATACACAGAACATTTATTAATGTAAATCAGTAATTATTATAAGAAACAAAATCTGTTTGTCATAATAGCTTGAGCCTGCTGATAAATTTTTGAATAACTGGTAGGGAGTATGCATACATGAATTAGATGAAAGGAAGATTATGGTTAGAAACTCCCTTAAAACACTGAGTTCATTAGTGGCAATGTACAAACTCAGGATAGACAAGGATGGAGGCAGCAAACTAGCTCTGGTCATTTCAGAGGATTGATCCGAGCATTTACCTTAAATAATGTTAGGAAAAAAACTTTAAATTTATTCTCTCTCTCTCTCTCTCTCTCTCTCTCTCTCTCTCTCTGTCTCTCTCTCTTTTGTGTGTGTGTGTGTGTGTGTGTGTGTGTGTGTGTGTTAAAATTCGATATTCAGTTTACGTAAGCAATTAATAGTCTCCATCTTCCAGTAGTGTAATTTTTTTAATGCTAGCAACTTTATATTACAGTTCCCTGATATTTACAATATTTTAATATTGTGCCAGACAACTGTGATACAAAGATATACAGTAAAAAAATAAATGTTATCGACATTGAAAGTCACTTAAAATGTACAAAAATACAAATCTGTGGCAAATTAACTTCATTAATGTAAAGTTCTACCATATTTTAAGAAAGACATGTATTGTATAGTACAAAATGATTTAAGTAAACTTGTAACAAACATGAGGCATTCTATGGCATTGCCTCTGAACACCTTCAACTACATACAAAACTAAAATATGTACTCTGTCATAAAATATGAACACGAACAACAAATAAGATGTAGCTGTTGTGTCTTTGCAACAATCTCTCAACAAATTTACAAGCATACAAATTAATCTGGATTCTCCAGAACTGTTACTTAATATATAAAAACAAAATATTTCTCAAAACATTATCTGTCACAAAAGAGAGCCAACACTAATGACAGCTAAAAGTTGAATAATCTCTGGTATAATCTCACATAGAGCTTTCAAGTCACGTGCCCAAACAGTGGGCCACAAAAGAATTCAGTCTCATATCTGTGAAACCATTAATGAACCTACAATATTTATTTTCTCTTAGCATTCACACAATAGATATGGAATAATTGATATGTAGGTTTCTTTGAATAAGTGACTATGTTGGCATTATTTTCCTTGAGAGACCCCAACGAAATACAGCAGTTCAAGAAAAACATTATTTGAATCACATTAAAAATAAATTGTGTATTACACCTAATTTCTTTTGTTTTTGTGCCAACTTCTAGTGATAATGCTTTTTCAACACTAATGTGAAATTAACAGTACATAAATACATAAAAGCATCAGGAGATTTGTCAGTTGCATAATCAGCAGGAAATAAACATGCAGCCCACAAATGACTTCCCAGAACAATCAGTTGATGTTATATCAGGAAATAACAAGTGAAAAATTGTATGTTTTAAAAGAAAAATGCAGTTCTGTAATACAGTTTCTCCAAAATTGTTTTTTTATAATAATCATTTCATTGAGTTCCATGAAAAAGGCTTTTCTTTTATAAATTTGTATACTGAACAGATTATCTCTTCTAAGTAAGTCATGTCACGAACATCACAAATATTCTCAGGGCAACACAGTGCCTCATTTTCTTTATTTGTTACCACTTACTTCTAAAAGCACCTAGAAAGAGATGCATCAGTCAGGTAATTAGAACAATCACAATTCAACATAGACTGTCAACATTTTAACAACTTATCTTTGAGGACAACCCTGTATTGAAATTTGCCTGCATAGTTTTACAGGGACTATCATTCATTGATTACTAGAAGTAAAAAAGCAACTTTAACAGAATGTGCTTGTTACACTTGTTTTGCCTATTAAAAGATGCATACACCATTAATGCACTTTTGTGGATGTAAGTGGAAAGAAGCTAAAAAATAACAGTAAATATGTATGTGGGGGGAGGGGGGGGGGGGGGGGGGGGGGAAGAATACGAAGAATACTCCCATGAAACTTAATCTTAGTGGCTAATGGTAGATGAGCATTCACATGAGATTGTTGTGTGCATGTACCCACACCGCATCACTGAACAATAGATGCTTCACGTGTAAAAACAATGTGAGAATTTATCAAGTACTACGCGACAGAGTTCACTGTACTCCACTGTCATGAATAAGCCTTCATCTGATGATGTACTCGGAAGAATATGTAAACTCATAAGGACATGTGCTTAATGCCTCAGTAGTTACAGTATTAAGAAGAATAAAGTATATACCAGTAGTTCCACTACATATCTTTCAAATTCTATAAAATTAATATACAGCAATAACATTGTGATATGCCCTTTATTTACTAAATTGCCCTCACATGTTCAAGACTTAGTTATACAAGGAAAGTGTTTCCGAAAGTAATGACACAAACTTTAAAAATAGTTGCTGTAGTTGGGAGCAAAACCCAGATAATCAGCCAACTTGGGGGATCTTCTTAATTATGTGATGGAGATATGTATTAACAACTTGTGTGAATGACAGTTCACTCCTGGCACCTGAACTTTTCACAAAAAAAAAATGCCTGTCACTAGTGATCAACATTAAACATCTTCTCCATCTAACACCTGTAACAGCACTATTACTGATTATGAGAGATCATCAAATTTTTCTTTTCTTTTCTCTTTTTCAAAAAAATTGATGAAATAAACAGCCATGCAGACATTTGTTCAAATAATTATTCTGAAAAAGCTTTTCACAATAATGCCTATCCTTGCTTTCACACGGTGACACTATACTACAGTGAAGTATAATAGTGATATGTAATATATACAGCAGTAGTATAAACAGTCACAAAATATCTCTCAAAAATAAAAGAAGCATTGTAATAAAAAGGAAAAGGATTACAAGGTAGTGAAAACTAATGACGTAGAATTAAGATTACAACTGTGTCAGAAGCACAAGTGATTCACTTTACTTGCTGTCCCACCATTTGAGGTGAGTTTCAGAAATGGGCACCACTGCTGACTTTTGCCAGCAATCAGTAGCGTATCGGCACCCACTGTCCCGTGTTCTCATCCCGTCGGTAGTACCGTGGCCTATTGTCCCTGAACACCGTGATTGCTGGGAAGGGATGCTCTTGGATGTACTTCAGTGTTGCACGAATCTTAACATTGAGAAAAAGTCTGTCAGTTAAATATTCATGAGGAACATCCTGGGTGAAACACAAAAATGTATGGAATAACAGTACACAACAACATTATATGTTTTAGTGTTGAGCAGTCATCAGGCACATAAATGACATTAAAATCAATGCTAAGCTACTGAGCAATGTCCTCATTTAGAACTATCTGTTTAAGACACACATATACACACACTGCTACACTGTCCCGATGCATCAGCTCGACTGGGCTGAGGAGCTTTGTCAGCTGGAATGAGTGAAGGGAATAAGAAGGTGAAAGGAATAAAAAGGTGAAGGGGAAAGGAAGGGTTGAAAAGGAAGGTGGCAGAAAGGGAAATGAATAGGAATGTGGCACCAATGATCCAACCTTGGTGCAGGTACTCAACATTACATGAGGCACATAATGAATTGGAGGAATGGGTTGAGAAGTGTGGGAGGAATGGATTGAGAGTTGTGGGAGGGGAGGTAGAAAAGGGATATGATTAGTGAGCAGGAGATTGGGAACAAGCATGGCATAATTATGGACCAGAATATTTTATAGATTGGGTTTTGGGGGAAGGGAGTGTATAACAACCTGGGAGAGGTGGCAAAAACATCTTTCTCATCTCTTCTAGATTGGTATTCCACTACCTACCCAATCTCTGGAATATCCTGGTTCATCCTTATGTTACATGTACTCATAACTCCTTGCCACATGGCTTGTATCCATGAGGAAGACGTATTCTATCCACCAAAACAGTACATCCATTCCAGTCCATTAATACACACCCAATGTTGACTCTGATGTTTCTCTTTGCTATCTCCCCCCACCCCAAACATACTCCAACACATTCTTACCCTGGTCCCTTGTTGCCTCTCTCTCCTTTTGCTCCACCACTCCCTCCCCCACCCATCTTCCTTCCGCCTCTCTCCCAGTCCACTTGGCAACCCTCTCACCCTTCAGGCCACACTGCTGGGAAAATGTAGCCAATGGGGACAATACTGACATGCATGTATATGCATGTTTTTGTTAGTTAATTCTGAAGGACATTTTGGGAATGTTTCAAAATGATTTCAATCTTGTACGTGTGCCTGAAAACAGCCAAATGTCTTTGCTGTCGGGTAATTTGTTGCTTTGCCTCCTATCATTGTTTATAAAAATATGAAAATGATCTGAAAATTACAAACAAAATCATATAAATACAAGGAAAATTGAAAGGATCCATTACTGAGAATGAGTGAAGCATGTTACAGAATGCTTTTTTACTCTCTTCAGAAGCTCCTTTATGACAACTTTAACTCTGCTGGGGACACTTTCAATGAGGTGCCTGAATGTCAGTGGGGAATGGCAGTGCATTCTTCCTCAAGAACTGGAACCAGAGAAGTTCATGATGTTGGAGTATGGAGTGAAGTTGATTTTCTGACTCATCCCACCGTCAGGTCAGGACTTTGCGCAGGACAGTCCATTTCAGAAATGTTATTGTCCACAATCCAGTGCCTCACAGATGTTGCTTTATGAACCAGTGCTTTGTCATCCTGACACAAACAATCATCATCTCTGGTGTGTTCCTAAACAGTATGAAGTACACAATGCTGTTAAATGTGTTCATATCCTTTTGCATTTAATGATTTCTTAAGCACAGTAAGAGGATCACACCCGGACCATGAAAAACATTCCCATTCTGTAACACCGTCACCTCTGTACTTCATTGTTGTCACTATACAAAACATCAGGTTCTTCAGGCATTTGCCAAACCCAAACACTTCCAATAGACTGCCACATCTTATAGTGTGATTCATCACTACAAATCACTCATTTCTGGTCATCTACTGTC
The DNA here is from genome assembly GCF_023864275.1 of Schistocerca cancellata. Taxonomy (NCBI): domain Eukaryota; kingdom Metazoa; phylum Arthropoda; class Insecta; order Orthoptera; family Acrididae; genus Schistocerca; species Schistocerca cancellata. The sequence goes on from NC_064628.1 coordinate 383,863,605, forward strand.
CAGTGGCATCACTCTTTACATCACTTCAAGCATCACTTAGCACTGACTGCAGAAGTGTGCGGCCTGTCAATAGTTTTCAACTATTGTACCCCATTCTTTTTAACTCCTTATGCAAGTCATTGTACCAACTATACTGCTGGTAGCACTTTGAAACTCAGAAACGATTCCTCTCACTGACTTCATGTGATTTTGTACAACTGACCTCCACAGTCCTTGATAGTCCATGTCCATCAGTATATGAGGCATGCCTCGCCTTGGTTAAGCTGGGGTTGTTTCTTCACATTTCCACTTCATAATCACATCACCAATCATCAGCTAGAGCAGATTTAAAAAAAGAAATTGAAATGTCCCTGCTGCACCTGTTAATCAGATGACATCCAGTGAATAGTCCATATTCGAGGTCACTGAGCTCTCCTGAAGGAGCCATTCTATTATTCTGGTTCTTTACTGACAACACGATACTCCCTCTCACGACATCTAGTGGTCAATTCCAAATTTCATAGGGCTGTCCAGATACTTTTCACCAGATAGTGTAAATCATGCAACACTAAATCAATTGTGACTTTCTTAAGAAAAAAAATAAATCCTATAGAACATTACACTCAGCATTTACAATGACAATAGCCCAGCTAATAAACATCTGTCACATCTGTACTGTGATAAAATGAGTGTGGTGGCACAGTAATGAAAGAGTGCACTCGTATTTGGGGCGAAGGCAGTTAAAATGCTCATCTGCCCATTCAAATTTAGGTTTTCTGTGATTTCTCTAGAGTGCTTAAGGTGAATGCCAGGCTGTATTTGGTTGGAGTCCAGGAAGTGAGTACACATAACCACAAAACTTGTAGCACCTGAAGAACATAGCTGGGTCAGTATATTGTGCATAAAATAGAAACAACAACTTGGCAGAACACGTGGAAACACACTATTAATTACACTATTAATTACCAGAACTTCAAAATTCACACTGCTGAATATTTGTTCATACATATACCCAGATATAAACTGCGCAGTACTAATACGATGATCAATGCAAAGAATTTAATAGAAGAATTAATTTAATGTTTTGATAGTAATGTTGAATCTATTGTAACAGCAAAACAACAGTTGTGCTGTAACTGTAAAAATGTCAAAGAAAGCATACTGAACAAGAGGATAATATGCAAATTTTTAGTTACGTAACATTAAAAAAATATGATTATATATATATATATATATATATCTAAAAAGAAAGATGATGAGACTTACCAAACAAAAGCGCTGGCAGGTCGATAGACACACAAACATACACACAAAATTCTAGCTTTCGCAACCAACGGTTGCCTCGTCAGGAAAGAGAGAAGGAGAGGGAAAAATGAAAGGATTTGGGTTTTAAGGGAGAGGGTAAGGAGTCATTCCAATCCTGGGAGCGGAAAGACTTACCTTAGGGGGAAAAAAGGACGGGTATACACTCGCACATACACACATATCCATCCACACATATACAGACACAAGCAGACATTTGTAAAGGCAAAGAGTTTGGGCCATGTTTTTTATTTTTTCCATGTGGAATGTTTCCCTCTATATATATATATATATATATATATATATATATATATATATATATATATATATATATAAAATAGAGGGAAACATTCCACATGGAAAAAAATATATCTAAAAAGAAAGATGATGAGACTTACCAAACAAAAGCGCTGGCAGGTCGATAGACACACAAACAAACACACACATACACACAAAATTCTAGCTTTCGCAACCAACGGTTGCCTCGTCAGGAAAGAGGGAAGGAGATGGAAAAACGAAAGGATTTGGGTTTTAAGGGAGAGGGTAAGGAGTCATTCCAATCCCGGGAGCGGAAAGACTTACTTTAGGGGGAAAAAAGGACAGGTATACACACGCGCGCGCGCACACACACACACACACACACACACACACACACACACACACACATATATATATATAATTTATGATGTAGTGTTGATATTAATTAGAGATTTAAATTATTCTTTAATATTTTATCCATCATCAGCAACTGTAATTGTATTTATCAAAATAATCAGCAACAAGTTGCACAAAAGAACTTTAATTTCCCTAACTAGTTTCAGGCACTTAGTGCCCTTCTTCAGAAGGCTATAACTATTGCATTATTTGTGAGTGTCAATAAGATGCACACAGCATACTGCTGTTGTCATGTTGTTCATATTTGCCTGTACAAAAATGGTACAAAGAATCCAAACAAGTGCAGACACTATACCAGAACTTCACTTGTTGTTTCACTTCCTTATACAATCTTTGTACAGGCACAATGAACCACATGACCATAGCAATGTGCTGTATGCATCTTACAGTTGAAACTCGCAAATAATTTGATAGTTATAAACTTCTGAAGAAGGGCACTAAAGTGCCTGAACCTGGTTATCTCTCTCCTCTCTCCTTGGAAGGTCCAATGGTACCGACAAGCTGCCTTATCATCCTCAGCCCACGGGCATCACTGGATGCGGATATGGAGAGGCATGTGGTCAGCACATCACTCTCCCAGCTGTAAGTCAGTTTACGAGACCTGAGCTGCTACTTCTCAATCAGGCAGTTCCTCAGTTTTCCTCACTTGCCAACAGCCCTCGGCAGACTGCATAGTCACCCATCCAAGTGCTAGCCCAACCTGACAGTGCATAACTTTGGCGATCTGATGGGAACTGGTGTTACCACTGCAGCAAGGCCATTGGCTGAACCTGGCTAGGGAAATAAAATTTATTTTGCACAGCTGGTTGCTAATTATTCTGATGAATAATATTATTCTGCATATACTGAAAATTCTGTGCACTTTTTTTTGCATAGTATGTACACATTATGTCCATATACAGAAATCTTTTCTTGTTTCTTCCTTTCTATGTCATGAAACATGTAGCTATTTCACATATATTAGACAATATTTATAAAATGTCAATTGTCTATGAATGAATAATGAAATTCAATTAAATAAATTGCTGTTAACAAAAGGCAGAAAGTGACTACCAGTAGTAGCTGCTGATAATTATGGCAATTTTAAGAAAAATTTAAGTATTATACTAGTAGTTAAAAAGTGAGCTTCTTCTGAAACCTAATAAATTGAAAACATACAGTAGGTAGTTAAGTCCCATGAAGTAAATAGAGAGCATCAGCATCTTTTTATCAAAGGTATTTGAATGACTATTCTCTGAAACAATGACTTTTTCAACAACTTAAAATATTGGGGATGGCCTACTGCATTGGAACTGGGGCTGCAAGATTTGTTACCTACTAATGATTCATACAAAGGCTGAGTGTTATGTTAAAATGGTAAACATTAGAGATTTTTGCACTATTTAAAGTTTCAAAATTATATCTCTTGAGGCAAAAGCAACTAGAAGCGTGTTGCTCATACACCACCAAACTGCATAATTCTCTGCTTCACTGTTCCAGTGAGATTCGCTGTTCTAAGTGGAAGAGGTGGCGAGGGGATGGGAGGGTTGGAAAAAAAAAAGCTTTCCATTTGTCCATTTGTCAGGTTTTGTTCCTTCTACCTTATAACTCCAGTTGCTTTTGTAGATGAAATAGCTGTTATGCAAAATCTCTAATAACAATCAAACAACTGCTAGTGCAGCCTGCTATTAACTCAGATTTACAAGTCAAAAACAAATAGGAAAATGTTGATTTATGATCAAATATGTTGAATTTGTTCTACCACTTCTTTCCATATCCTATGATTTTTGGGTTTCCCAGTGCGTAACACAATATAAATATTTGCTGGGAATTTTTAGTTTCTCCCAGCATACTCAATAATCTATGGTTGACAGCAAGTCAAAATTTCACTGATCATTGAATTTTTGTACATATACATAGCATAATGACAAACCTGCATTACAAAGTGTGGTGGCTCTACTTCAGGTGACGTGCTTAAATGTTGCAGTATAAGTTCATCCGGTTGTTCGAGCCACAAGTCAACTCCACGCAGAGGGTCATAATTGAATGGTCCAATCCTTAACAGACCCAGATTGGAGTCATAAATATCCAGCACCTGCAAATTAATATCACTACGTTAGGAAACGTTCACTGCAACCTTTATTACTTTCTGTAAATGAAATATCTCATCTGTTATAACAAGTAATAAATTCTGGCGGAATGATTTTCAGAGCACTAAACATAGTTACTTGCAGAGACAAGTGATATCTTTGACTTTTTTCAAAAAATGGTTCAAATGGCTCTAAGCACTATGGGACTTAATATCTGAGGTCATCAGTCACGTAGACTTAGAACTACTTAAACCTAACTAACCTAAGGACAGCACACAAGTCCATGCCCGAAGCAGGATTCAAACCTGCAACCGTAGCAGTAGCGTGGTTCCAGACTGAAGTTGACTTTTTTAACTGTTGTTTCAGAGAGATATTTGTAATTCCATGTTTGTCAAATGTGTCTGTATTTGTGCAGCTTTTCATGTATTCTGATCAAGCATCTAACAAGTTACTTTTTTTTCCCACCACAAACACATAGTTCTTAGTGTAGATCAACATTCACACACAACACCAATAACACTTAAACTTATCTAAATGTCAATGTATGCCTTACAGCAATGACAAAAGGAACTGAAATCATAGCATATTATAATAAAGTGTTTCATTTTGACAAATTAAAGGGAAAATGAGGGAAAAGAAAGTTTGCAAGAGTGTGTTAATAAAAAAAAATAAATTAAAACAACATAAAGGGTAAAACATTTAGGATACTGTATCAAGAGAGAGATGCTGAAGGGAAAGAACTGAACAAGAAGATTGTTCTCCAGCGCAGAAGGCTCAAAGCCAACACAGATAGTAACAACCGATAAAAGAAATACTAATGGTTATGAGACTGATATGCTAGATAATTAATAAGTTCTTTTCTTTTTTAGAGAAACATAGATGAGAAAAGGAAAATCAGATAGGAAAAGTCTAAGGATTAGATAGGGCAAAAGATGGAAAAAAAGAAGGAAGATAAGTGCCTAATTCTTCATGGATGATCATGTCAGTAGTGACAAAGAACACACTTTTTTCAGACAAGAATGAGAAAAGAAATCTGCCGTGTCATTTTCATATGAACCATTGTCTGAAATTATGTAAGCAGGCCACAAATCACATGTACCAGGATCGCCAGACTTGGATTTGAAGCTCACTGTCCTCGAATGCATGTCTAATCTGCTAACTGTGCCTCCTCACTCGATAAGAATGAGCAGAAGACCTAAAATGAGACAGAAATGAAAGAAAGAAAGAAAACTAAAATGGTAAAACAAAGACCACACCATTCAGACTAGAGAGAGGAGAAATCACTGAGCAAACAATGATGCATCCAAGGCAGAATATAGAATCGACTAGAATTAAAGTTTTTTATTTTCCTGATTAATTTTTCTAACACTATAATAGATGAATTCTTCCTAAGTGTAGATGAAAACACTGGGAAAATGGACCATTAATATGAAATTCATTATATTTACTTGTACTGGAATTGCACCAAGTCACAGTAATTTCTATGGTTATGATGGTATGGAAACATTAAATATGGTGTGCCAGAAGGTTTGGCGCTTGGCTCCCTCCTATTCTTGGCATACATGAACAATTTATAAATGATATTGGAGGACCCTTAAGAAACTGTCATGTTTGTTGATGACACATGTACACTGATAAAGAGTGTAAACACATTCACATCTGTCAAAGCAAAAGAATAATGGAACAGGTCTATAACTGGTTCACTGCAGATATCTTACCTTCACCTTATGTAGACTCATTGTGGAATTTCAGACTAATTAAAATTACTATCAGGTATCAGAAGTAGAAATCAATGGGCAACACTTTTTTTAAAGTGTGTATGAAATTTCTAGGCATCCAAATACACAATGAACTGAGATGCAGCAATGTCTGGATAAGTTGACTAAAAAGCTCAATCCTGTAGGACTGCACTTTAAATTATTGTATTGACCTGCAAATGAAATTGCTAGAACATTTTGCAGAAGCCTCTTCAGAGCTCTAAAGATTCTTCCACTCATGTGCAAAATATATTTACCCTCTGAATGTATTTATAATCAATCAGAAGAGTGCATTTAAAATGAAACGTGGAATTCACCAACACAATTCTGTAAGTAAAAATAATTTCCAAATAGACCATGCACCCTTGTGTAGGGTACACGATGTCATTTTATATACTGGTGCAAAAGCTGGTAGACATCAAACAAGGAAACATAAAATCCTCAGATATTCAAAAAGAAAGTAAAAGACTGTATCTTATTAGCTCCTCCTCCTCCTATAATTTAGTACAATATTTGGAGGTGAGGCACCAAGACGTGAAATTCTGTTAATACTAATGTACACATTATGCAGGTTTTAACTTTTCCAATATTAGACAGCTGACAATGGTGCCTGAAATCAGTGAAGTTATATGAATGCATAGTATGGAGTACACATAAAAAAAGGGGAGTAGACTATTTCAGAGTAACTCTTGTTGGGGTGGGGTGGGGTGGGGGGGGGGAGGGGAGAGAGAGAGAGAGAGAGAGAGAGAGAGAGAGAGAGAGAGAGTGTTTGTGGAAGTAATCTGCACAAAATTGCTGATGTAAGCAGTGCAGCATTAGTCATAATTTGTTGTATGGCTTCTTTCTGTTTCATTTATGTTTAGAGTATGGGAAGAATGATGGCTTAAACACATCTGCACGTGTTATAATTAATCTAATCTTGCCCTTGTGATTTCTACACAGAAGTGATACATAGGGGACAGTATGAGTCAAATTACAGTCAAATTACATTAGCTCCATGGCATGTAGCTACTGTCAGTTGTCCAAGGAGGTGGTTGCGTTAAACACATCCATCATGTTTGAACAACAAAGTGTAATTTGTTTTCTATGGAGCAAGGGGTGAATGCCCATGAAAATTCACAGGGAAGTGCAGCCTACCTGTGGGAAAAAGTGTCTTGCTTTGTGAAGTGTGAGGTGGTGGTGTTGTGAATTTGCATGACAATGAGCATTTGGCGAGGCTGCATTTGTTGCAGACTGATGACAATACTTCCCACCTGGATGCAATGTTGAAAGTAGAGTGCTGTGTATACCTCAATGGTGTTTCCTAGAAGCTTGACATTTTGTATGAGAGTGTTTACAAAACCGTTCATGGGTCCTTAGGGTACAAGAAATTTTCATATAAGTGGGTTCTTAAGTAGTTGGATGACATGATGAAATGCAAGTGAATGGTTGCTTCACTGAATCATCTGCAATGGTATGCCGAGTAGGGTGACCATTTCTTGGACCTCTTTGTCACTTGCAATGAAATGTAGGTACTGAATTCAGTGCTGGTATTAAAGCAGCAGAGCACCAGGAGGAAACATTCGGGTTCAATAGAAACAAAAAATAAAATTCTGTTCAGTGCCATCTGCTGGGGAGGTGATGTTAATGATCTTCTGGAATCACTGAGGACCACTCTCCAGTATTTCATGACACTACATGCCACCATCAATGTCAACAGTTATTGTTCCACAGTATCACACATATGAGCTGCCATCAGGATTAAGTGCTGAGATATTCTCAATGTGCACAATGAGCTTAATCCTCCATGACAATGCAAGGCCACATGTGGCAAACAGAATGGCCAACAAACTCCAGTCATTTCACTAGGAGAGTATCGACTAGTCTGGACTACCCACTATGCAATCTGAACCTCATCCCTAGTGATTTACATGTTTTCCTGGCAGGACAGTGATTAATATGCAACAGTGAAGCCAAGATAGCAGTCTGACAGTGGTTCCACAGTCAGCCAGATGAATTCTGGCACAGGGGCATATCAAATTTAGTGCTGTGAGGGGGCAAATGTTTTAACTGGTGTGGGGAATATGCAGAAAAATAGTATAAGATAAACAGAATAGTACATGCATTTGTAATTACCTGTATGTACCTTATTTTGACTAATGAAAAATTAAGGCAAAGACTTTCTGATTCAACCCTGTAGTATGTTCCTAGATTCATCATTTAAAGCTGATTATTGCAACTTTGTAAGTAGGCTTTCTCAGAATAGTTTGTGTCTATCTCAAGCATCTGCCAGTTCAGTTTTTTCAGCATCTCCATGATGCTCTCCTGTAGGTCAAAGAGACCTGTGACCATTCATGCTCTCCTTCTTAATACACATTCAATGTTCCATGTTAGTCCTGTTTGGTATGAATCCCACATACTTTAACAACACTGTAGAATGGGTTGCATGAGTGTTTTTAAGCAATCTCCTTTGTAGAATGATTGTATTTACCCTACTATTCTACCAATGATCAAAGTCTGCCACCTGTCTTACCTATGACTGGGCCTATGTCGCTGTTACACCCTAATCCTACCATGTTATTTATCTTTGGTTCACACATTACACTTAGTTTCAATATACTTAACATGTATAGTACATCAAATTATATATTAATGGAAGAAGCAGCCACTGCAAGCTACTTCTGAAAACTATATCAACAACCAGTTAAGCTCATATTTATAATAATGGGAATTAAATATAGATAACTTCTTTTTACCTTTGCTTTTTCATATTTTTTATTTTTATTTATTTTTTTAAACATGGCAGTTATTCCCTGATGTCTCAACAGTTGGTCTCAACAGTTGTCCTACCATCCTATTACTTCTTCTGTCACTGTTTTCCATATATTTCTTTCTTCATCAATTCTCCGGAGAACCACCTCATCCCTTACCTTACCAGTCCACCTAATTTTCAGTGTTGTTCTGTAGCACCAGATCACAAATGCTTCAACTGTCTTCTGTTCCACTTTTCCCACTGTCCATGATTTATTACCATACACACACTATACTCAAAATGTACGTTCAAATTAAGATCTTTGTTTGACACCAGTTGACTTCCCTCCGCCAGGAATGCCCTTTTTGCCAGTGCTAGTCTGCTTTTTATGTCATCCTTGCTCCATCCATCATGGGTTATTGAGCTGTTTAACTAGAAGAATTCCTTAACTTCATCTGCTTCATGAGCCCCAGTTCTGATTTTAGGTTTCTTGCTATTCTCATTTCTGCTACTTCTCATCACTTTCATCTTTCTTCAATTTACCCTCAATCCATATTCTGTACTCATTAGATTCTTTATTCCATTGAACAGATACTGTAATTATTCTTCACTTTTGCTGAGCATACCAATGTCATCAGTGAATCTTATTATTGATATCCTTGCACCCTGAATTTTAATCCCTCTCTTGAAATTTTCCCGTATTTCTTCAAGTATAGATTAAACAGTAGGAGCAAAAGACTAGATCCTTGTCTTACACCCTTTTTAATCCAGGCATTTTGCTCTTGGTCCTCCAGTATTATTGTTCCCTCTTGATTCTTGTACATATTGTGTATTATGAACCTTTCCCTACTGCTTACCTCTATTTTTCTCAGAATTTCGAACATATTGCACCACTTAACACTGTCAAACACTTTCCCAAATCAACAAATCCTATGTACATATCTTGATTCTTCTTCAATCTTTTCTTTTCCATTCATCTGTGTATTATTCTTGTCAGCAACTTGAATGCCCAAGCTACTAAGCTGATCATGTGATAATCTCACACTTTGTAGCTCTTGTTATCTTCGGAATTGTGGGGATGGTGTTCTTCCAAAAGTCTGATGGTATGTCGCCAGTCTCATACATTCTACATGCCAACGTGAATAGTGATTTTGTTGCCAACAATTTTTATAAATTCCATTTGAATGTCATCTATCCCTCCGGCCTTTTTTTGCTCTTAAATCATCCACAGGCCTTTTAAATTCTAATTCTACTAATGAATCTCCTATATCTTCCCCTTGATTCCTGTTTCTTCTTCCATCACACCATCAAACAAGTCTTTACTAAATTGTGGTCCGAGTCTATATCTGCTCCTGAGTACACTTTGTAAGCCTGACCATGATGTAATCTAACTGGAATCTTCCTGTGTCTCTCAGCCTTCTCCAAGTATACCTTTTCCTCCTCCTGTGATTCTTGAACAGAGTATTTACTTTTTGAAAGATTTCATAACGCCTTCAATTGCCATTCTCTTTATTTCATGTACAATTGTACAATTTTGGTCTTAAGCCATTTTAAGGTATTTTATGGGTGATTCTTTACTCCTAGGATTCCATATTATGCTCATAAAATAAAACCAAGATGTTTTATGCCATTTTAAGAGCGTGTTGGTGCAAAGAGCTTTACAACAACTGCTTGAAAGTAATATGCTCCTAAAATAGTATAAAACATCTTGGATTTACTTTATGAGCATTACATGGAATCATAGGAGCAACAACGTACATGGCATAATTTACTACTAAAAAATCATCCATAAAAACTTGAAAATGACTTAAGGCCAAAATTGTACATGAAACAAAGAGAATGGCAGTTGAAGGCATCATGAAGTCTTTCAGAAGTTCTTCGCAGCTGCAGACAGTATCATATTGAAAATTATGGAGTATTCACTGTTACCAATGGAAATTTATTGAAGAACTCAGTTAGTCTTTTACTCTCTCATTCCTACTTTGAAGCCCATATTCTCCCATAACCCTTTCTTCTACACATTCCCCTCACAATTTCATTTCAATCCTCCATGACTATTAAAGTTTCTTCTCTTTTTTTACATACTGAATTACCCATTAAATATCCTCATTTCTTTCTCTCTCTCTTCACCTTCTGCTTGTGACTTCAGCATGTAAACCTGCACTATTGTTGTCAATGTTAGTTTGCTGTCAGTTCTGATGAGAATAACCCTACTACTACTACAGGTTGTCTACATGGACAAGGAAAAATAATTCCCGGATTTTTCCCGGATTTCCCGGTTGAAAATACACTTTCTTCCGGGTGAAAATACACTTTTTCCATGTTAAGTGACAGTATACTTTTTCTCGGCACTTATCAATCCTTTTATGGTTTATGGTTTTATACACCTGTGTAGAATTTCCCGGCACTTTAGAAAATGAAATTCAGGGGAAAAAACACGTTTTGAAAAGATCTTTGATGTGCAGCAACATATGCACTGCATATTTCCGGGTTACGAAGGTATAAATTCGAATTCCACCAAACATCGCATGTTGCTTTCCAAAGCATTAAAATCAAGATTGCGACGCGCTTTTGTAAGCGAGTCACAGCTCATGTCACCTGATCTTGCCAGCTGATGACAGCATTTGACACGCGATGTAGTCAGATCACTCTTAAGTAGCGCGAACACACAAATAAGAAAAATTAATGGATTAAATTAATGTACAATTGTTGCTACATGAAAAGCAAAGCTATCACACATAATATTGGTCTCTAAGATTAACAAGCTGCAAGATAAGCTAAGCTTCCACATGTATTGTTGATATTTTTTACGCGTCATACATCACATAAATGTGCCAGTAAATTTTTTTAATAACGACGTAAATGTCTGATCTTCTGGGCTCGAAATTCTTCATATGGTCGTCCCCAAACAGTTTATTTTTAAATGAGAGTCAAACGCTCTATGATTTAAGAAATTCGTCGTACACTCTCTCACATAGTTTCTTACATAAAAGGAAATTTACTTTGAAAGTAACGCTTTTCAAAGCAATATTCGCAATATTTTACCGTGACCTGTTATAAAGGTACGTTTCAGCAGTTGCCAGAGAGTGCCAGATAACAGGCGTCACTGCACTTGCGCAGCTACGATGACGCAGGAAGCCCACATGTTAGTACGTGTGAAATATAAAAGATCTTGCATTAAAACAAATCTAATGTAAGAAACTGTCACGTCATGCTCATTGGAGGCAATTTGTTGTTAAGAAGCACTGCACAGTATTCCTAAAGCCTTTGACACACTTTGCTGTTGGCAGACGCTTGTAAGAGCACTGTGTTTTGTTGTTGTATATGGCGCATTTTATTTGCGACTTAAGTTTTATTTTCGTTTTTTTTCTCTCGTTCATGTTTTGTTGCTGCAGTATTATTCTGTGCAGAAGTGGGATACAGTAAATTTTTTTGTTAGAGTATTGGTTCTTACCAGTCAAAATCACAAAAATTTAACTGAAAACTAAAACAATGAAAAATTCCCGGAACTCAAAAAGATTCCCGGGTTTTTCCCGGTTTTCTCCCGGATGAAAAAATTCCCGGGTTTTTCCCGGATCTCCCGGTTGTCCCGGGTCGTAGACACCCTGTACTACTACTACTACTACTACTACTAATATTACTACCACTGCCAACACCACTACCACCACCGCCATTGCCATCACCGCTGCCACCACCACCACCACCACCACCACCACCACCACCACCACCACCACCACCTCACATTTCTCTGAAAGAGACACATTTTCTCACACATGAGCTGCATTTTCCATTTACTCCAGTGTGAAAGGCAGTATCCAGTATTAATGCAGTCCAGGAAACTGTCACCCTCCTCAGTAAACCACTGCAGATGATTCTGTGATGCAGTCATTCATGTGCCTTTCATCACGTTATCTAACTTCTTAGGCACCCACCAATATGAAACCCTCTGGTACCCCAAGGACCCATGAATGATGTCAGAAACACTCCCATACAAAATTCCAAGCTCCTGGGAAATGTCCTTGCAGCCACACACAACTGCATCCACATGAGAAGCACTGCTGTCAGTCAATGAAGAGAGAGTGACTTACACCACATTTACTTCAACTGCTCACAATATCCAGTGTTATCCAGACATGGTACAATGTATAAGTAGGACTGATGGAAGACAAGTTGTTTTATAAGACATACCTGCTGGCCACCCCTCAGATGCCTGGCAATCCGCAAAGCCAGGTCGGGGCCCTTGTCTGGAAAAGTTGCTGGGAACAGTTCACCAGTCTTTGTGATAACACCTGAAATATAAGAAATATGGTAACCTCAATTTGTCGGAAGTTCAGGAACATAGCCCTACAGTAGTTAGTTTTATTTCACTCCAGACCTTTCACTGTTATAACAAAATCTGTTTCATGAAACTGAAGTAAAAACTGAATACCAATGATATTTATTGCAAAAGGCAAGAAAACACTGAGAGAATGATGCCTTCCTTTTCGTGTTCCCATTTTAATTTTGGTGAATAAATATTAGAAAAGTTTGAAAAGTGTAGGTTCCTTCTCATTCTCTTCTCCCCCCTACCATCCCCCATTCAAACACACCCCAGCCTGCTGATTTACAAAATATTTACAATGCATGAATCAAGCAGCATAAAGATTCAATAGTAATAAGATTACAAAATTTTTTAAGAAAAAGGTTCTGATTAATGTTTGAAATAAAATAACAAAAAAGTTCTCTAGGCTCAACAACACTAATTCTGAATTCAGATTATTAAATCACTTTCTAAAATAATAATTTTAAGAATATACATTCAGAAAGTAATAGTGTTTCTGTTAGAATATTTTTGTTCTAGGATTCTTAAGTGTCAAAATTCAACATACATATTCTTCTTCAATAATTTATTATCTTTGCTGTGAAACTGTTTTGTTGAATATGGCCTTTATATGTGTTAGTTTGTGAGTTGTGCAGTGATGTTGATTAACAGGTTCAAATATTGTTCAGAACATGATGAATAAATTAATTAATGAATTATAAATGACAACAAAAAATCTGAAAATATAATATAATTGGATAGATACAAAAATCTACTCACCAGGTGGTGACAGCAAAAAATGCACAAAGGTTAAGGAATTGTGTAAGCTTTTGGTGCTAGTGGCTCCTTCTTCTGGCAGAAGGGCAGAAGAGGAAAGAAGGGGCATGAAGGAAAACGACTGGTGAGGTTTAAGGACTGTTGAGAGTTACAGAAAAGTCCTCCAGTAAGTCTCCCCTGACCTGGGGTTCTGGACAATTTTTCTGTAACTCCCCCCATTTCCTAAATCTCCTGAGTCCATTTCCTTCATCCCCCTTCCTTTTTCCTTCAACCCCTCTACCAGAAGAAGAAGCCACTGGCTCCAGAAGCTTGCAAGATTGCTTCACCTTAGTGTGCTTTTTGCTGCCACCATCTGGTGAGTATATTTTTTTATTCATCCAATTATAATACGTTTTAAAAAAATTATTTTCATTGATATATTAACCCTCAATCAGGCATGCCTATGTATAAAGTGCACCAAACACAAATAACAATTGTCTTGTACCACTCCACTGTTGTTTTACAATTATGAGCTCCTACCTGTTGCTTCATTATTGCTCTGTCTAACACAGTGGTAAGTTGTGTTGTCATATATCAAGTGAGCAACAGTAATATAAAATAAACAGTGAGCTGGGTGAGAAAAAAAAATTATGATCTGTGCAAGAAAACGCCCCAGATTCTGCAATAGCAGCACAATCCCACAATGAGTCAGTTGTCTCCAAGATAATTAGTAATCGAATAAGTGTTCAGCTGGGATCTGCTGAACTGCACTGTTTAATTCCCTGAGTGGGTCATTACTGTGGGATAACACTTGAGTGATACAATGAAAGTTTACGTTATTACTGCTTAATTTATCAGTGATTTAGGTCATATAAAATAAGTTTATTTTATCACTGCTTAATTAAACCTAGATTAAACTGTGAGTTTGATAGTACAAGTTTATCTTGGTAACATAGAGCCAGCTATTTTTTACATGTGTAAAAACTATGCCATGTGCCTATTCATGTTACAAAAATTGGTGCACCCACGTGAGGGTTAACAAAGAATATGAGACAGATGCTTTTTTTGTTTGTTTGTTTGTAAGTAATGCATGACCTACTTTATATAAACACAATGTTACTAATTACTTAAAAAGCACTATTTGCAAGACAGTGTGTACTCCTCTACATTAATAACCAACAATGGCAGTCATACTGACCAACACCATACACTATAGGCCAGTGTATGCCACTCCTGATGGTTGTATTAAGTTCCCCCACACATGCCAGTGTCAGGTCTATCTCCACTGGCTGCCGGTGAAATGCATCTGGAACATGTAAAAGTACCATATATGTGCATAGCAAACATGTAGTATTACTTTTGTCTGATTGACTGCTTTACTACTATCTTTGTATTGATTGTTTACTGACACACTCTAGATCCTTGTGGGTCCATCACAGTTGGATCGATGAAGTTAGAAATAAGTAAAATAAAAAAATAAATACATAAATCAGTAGTGAAGGCATTTTTAAATAATGTGAAATGCAAAATTTAATACTTATAGTAATAACACAAAAATGCTGATAAACTGAGATATATGGTTTCATTCTGCTTCTTACTACAAAAAGTAAAAAACCCACCCCCATCATGGGGAAACTTAAAGCCTAGTTCTGTGTCAGTCACATGACTATACTTGTAAGCTGTTTCAGTCAGTTAGGCATCTCTATTGAGTTTTCATCTGTGTAGTCTGCTCACATTAATGATATTTTCAGTCGGGAGAAATTGATGGAACATGAAGCAGTTTACTTCTGCTCTGACAGCATTAGTGCATGGGCACAAAAAGAATAGGAAATATGTTATTGCTGTGTTCAGAAGATAAAATCATTTTGGTGAGTGATATAGCTAACAGGGGTGTTTTTATTGAAATATCTTTACATTATTATATGCACTTAACAGGATTTGCAGTTGTGCTGATTTGTGGATGATATTCAACACCCAGATATTCACAAGAAAAGGTAATAATCTTTTACGTGGTCATTTGAGGGATGATAAAACTAGGTGCACGACTTATACCATAACTATTCATAGACCACAACATAATTATGATCTCTGTCTTTTTAAGAAATGATGTTTTGGAAAATAATTATTATGTTTCTTAAAACAAATAAATATTGGAGATAAATAAAACCACTCTCTATGACAAATTATGAAAATCTGTCATAGGTGCACTGAAACAGATTAAAATCTGTCTGTCTGTCAAAACGTCTATTGATACAAACATTAACATATAATGATTTTTATACAATTCATCAACATAACTCATGCAGGTACAATTAACAATTATAGAATACACTAAAGATACATTAATTAACTGCAAATATTGCACGATGCCAATGACAATTCTGTAAAAAATTTATTCTGCGGATACCATAATTTGTAAACAGTTTTTAGATTAACCTAGTGGCTATGTTGTTTAACTTACTTGTTGCAGCTATAATGATCTTTATGCATGGTTACATTATGAACTGCAATAGCAAAACATGATGGTTTACCACCATATGATGATAATTGTTCATACTGTATATAGTAGCTTTTTCTGTTTCCACAACTGTATCAGAATCACATTCCATCTTATGTTGTAAAAAATGTAACATTACCTATAAGAGCTTCTATCCATATTAAATTGGAATATAAATAATGGAAGGAGAAAATATAATCCCTCAGCAAATAAACTGAACCATTGAGCAGTTGACAGTCACCACATAAACGAGACTAAAAATATTGCTGAGCTTTGCAACACTGGCCTTGTTTCTCTCTCTCTCTCTCTCTCTCTCTCTCTCTCTCTCTCTCTCTCTCTCTCTCTCTCTCACACACACACACACACACACACACACACACACACACACACACACACACACACACACACAAAACGCATAGTACTGCCTGAATGGATCAGTTGTCAGTTGAGACTGTGGTCTTTAATGACATATTTTAAACATGACTGTAAACATTGTAATTAGTTATTTACCTCATGTTTCAAAACAAAATATTTTCTAATGGCAGAGACACTTTATATACTGTACTGAAGGAAATGCTTATGTTTGAGTTATTTGGTGCTTACGCATGATATTGTAAAATAAGTCTTCAGAGTAGTGTCGGCTGTCAGAGAATCCACCAACGAGCTGCAGCTCGAGCCTGCCCTCTGCAAAGCCCATGCCGACTTCCTGGACTCGCTGCACCATAGTGGCAGCACATTCTTCTGTTCCTGCTCCATCCAGATGAGCTAGGGCCACAGCACCTGAACCTGGCACAGAAAAACAGGCTTTGTTGCAGAACTTATATAATTCCTTCAAAATAGCAACATATCACATAAACAATACCAATACAAACAAAACTGAAAATAACTATATTATGAATTGACATCATTGTGTTGTTACCATGACATTACCACCAACACCACCACAATTTCTGAAACTGTATGCAGCATACTGATAAAGAGTTGACAACATCCGTATTACAATGAATTGATTTCATGCCAATTTTCAGTTTTTCAATGGTGTATTCATTTATTATGTTACTGTTAAGATGACCATAGCATTGGTGGAAATCAGTTTGTTAGTTATTGCATGTTCTATGGATCATATTTTTAAAAAAATTACTATGGTGTGTAACATATTACTAGGTTTGAAATCAAATTACATTTTCTCTGTGAAAAATAGGATGCATACTGGCAATTTACTTAACTGGATTTTTACTTTTATCATAATCTGCAACGATATTCAAAAAATGTAAACCAACCATACACAGACTTTATTTGTTCAGAACTTCATCTACGGAGTAGATGGAGAAGCTAAAGAGAGTTGGATGTAAGTAGTTTCATTTTATAGCACCATTATGTAGAGCATTATAAAATAACAAATGCAATATATGCACTGTGTAAAAGAGAAAAAAGTTTATCAATGTCTTCAAAAGAACAGCTAATGCACAGAGATCATAAAGAAAATGTTAGTGTTCAAAAATGTTCAGACTTAGAGCACTGTACAAAGTGCACAGAGTTAGTATCCTATGACTACAATGTTAGCTTTAAAGCTAGAAATTAATGTGAAACTAGAAATGGAATATAAAGAATAGATGCTAAATACACCACACATAATTGTGACCTATTCCAACCCTACGATCCTTGTTATCATCATTTTCAATAAGCACATTCTGTGGCTTGAAGTTTAGACAAAAATTATGAAGTACTACTACTATGCACATAACATAGGCACTACATTATGTTGGCAGCTCTACATTATGACTGAGTGGTGCTGAGAAACAGAATTATGCTTTGGACCCATACAGAAGTGAATATCTGAGAAACTGGCAAGACATCTTTTCATAAAAGTTTGTAAATACAATGTGGGACTACAGATAAAAATAAAACTGGTTCAAGACACAAAGGAATTAATAACATTAGCAGCCAGTGATCGCTGATTAAATCATTGTGGAAAGTTGAAAAACTGTGCTGGACTGGGATTCAAACTCAGGTCTCCTGCTTACTAGGCAGCTGCACTGAGTACTGCACCATCCGGACACAGTGGTCATTGCAAGTGAATGGCTTATCCTAGCATGCTTCCTGTCAAACCCATTAATTCCTTTGTGTCTTGATTCATGGTGTCTGCAGGATCAAAATGGTATCTAATAAAACTGGTTCACATAAACGTCAGGAGCATGCACACACCCCGCAATCTCAAAACTGATGACAGTATGGTTCACGCCCTTCTAGTTCTCAGAATTTCAATTGATCGTTTTCTCATTCTTGTGTCTTGGTAATCTTTTTCCTTACCCTACTCATCATTTTTCTTGTCCACTCATCACATTGCCTGTCATTAACTTCAGAGCATTCTTTCCCTCTCGGAGTGCAAGTAAGGACATTTTGAAACACAAATACATTGCTCACAGTATTTTGAGACCCTCACAATGACACTGTCAACTATAAACTAGTCTCAAAAGCTAATTTATGAATAAAGCAGCAAATGTCTATTATATTTTGAAACCTGTAGCCATGAGCTCATCAGATAAATGTTTGTTCACAAAATATATGTTTTTACATCACTAATGAGAGGATGGCTTACCTGAATGTCTCAGCACAACAATGATGCATGTTGTAGCATCATCAGACCCCAAGATAGTCACATTTTCTGCAAAACACCACAAATGATAAAGAGAAGGCATTAAAATCTTGCATGTACAAAAATTTAAATTTGCAATAGTCTTCTGAAATTCATTTCTGACAAGAGCATTGTAGTAAATCATACATAAGTGAAGAATGTAATGTAAATATAAATAAGGTTATTGAAATATATGAAATAGTCAGAAAGATGTTAGTTGAATTAAATGTCCATCATGCCTCATAATGACAGGTGGGCTACTCTATTTTTATATTTATAATTTTTCCTCCTCTTCATCTTCTCTCAATAAGAACATTTATGTGACACTTCCAGCCCTCTACATGTTAATGTTTCTATGATCCTCACTGCTAATGATATAGTATGACTACAGAGATCATCATGTGGGTATTACATTAATTCTGCAGTGAATTGCTTGACAAATATTATTGTCAGCTATGCAGCTGAACCTCCCCCCCATGAACCATGGACCTTGCCATTGGTGGGGAGGCTTGTGTGCCTCAACGATACAGATAGATTGTGCAACCACAATAGAGGGGTATCTGTTGAGAGGCCAGACAAATGTGTGGTTCCTGAAGAGGGGCAGCAGCCTTTTCAGTAGATGCAGGGGCAACAGTCTGGATCATTGGTTGATCTGGCCCTGTAACACTAACCAAACCGGTCTTGCTGTTTTGGTACAGCAAATGGCTGAAAGCAAGGGGAAACTAAAGCCGCAATTTTTCCCGAGGGCATGCAGCTTTACTGTGTGATTAAATGATGATGGCATCCTCTTGGGTAAAATATGCCAGAGGTAAAATAGTCCCCCATTCGGATCTCCGGGCAGACTACTCAAGAGGACATCGTTATCAGGAGAAAGAAAACTGGCATTCTACGGATCGGAGCGTGGAATGTCAGATCCCTTAAACGGGCAGTTAGATTAGAAAATTTAAAAATGGAAATGGATAGGTTAAAGATAGATATAGTGGGAATTAGTGAAGTTCGATGGCAGGAGGAACAAGACTTTTGGTCAGGTGAATACAGGGTTATAAATACGAAATCAAATAGGGGTAATGCAATAGTAGGTTTAATAAAGAATAAAAAAATAGGAGTGCGGGTAAGCTACTACAAACAGCATAGTGAACACATTATTGTGGACAAGATAGACATGAAGCCCACACCTACTACAGTAGTACTAGTTTACATGCCAACTAGCTCTGCAGATGATGAAAAAGTTAATGAAATGTATGATGAGATAAAAGAAATTATTCAGGTAGTGAAGGGAGGCGAAAATTTAATAGTCATGGGTGACTGGAATTCGACAGTAGGAAAAGGAAGAGAAGGAAACGTAGTAGGTGAATATGGATTGGGGCTAAGAAATGAAAGAGGAAGCCGCCTGGTAGAATTCTGCACAGAGCATAACTTAATCATAGCTAACACGTGGTTCAAGAACCATGAAAGAAGGTTGTATACATGGAAGAACCCTGGAGATATTAAAAGGTTTCAGATAGATTATATAATGGTAAGACAGAGACTTAGAAACCAGATTTTAAATTGTAAGACATTTCCTGGGGCAGATGTGGACTCTGACCACAATCTATTGGTTATGAACTGTAGATTAAAACTGAAGAAACTGCAAAAAGGTGGGAATTTAAGGAGATGGGACCTGGATAAACTGACTAAACCAGAGGTTGTACAGGGTTTCAGGGAGAGTGTAAGGGAACAAATGGCAGGAATGGGGGAAAGAAATACAGTAGAAGAAGAATGGGTAGCTTTGAGGAATGAAATAGTGAAGGCAGCAGAGGATCAAGTAGGTAAAAAGACGAGGGCTAGTAGAAATCCTTGGGTAACAGAAGAGATACTGAATTTAATTGATCAAAGGAGAAAATACAAAAATGCAGCAAGTGAAGCCGGCAAAAAGGAATACAAACGTCTCAAAAATGAGATCGACAGAAAGTGCAAAATGGCTAAGCAGGGATGGCTAGAGGACAAATGTAAGGGTATAGAAGCATATCTCACGAGGGGTAAGATAGATACTGCATACAGGAAAATTAAAGAGACCTATGGAGAAAAGAGAACCACTTGTATGAATATCAAAGGCTAAGATGGAAACCCAGTTCTAAGCAAAGAAGGGAAAGCAGAAAGGTGGAAGGAGTATATAGAGGGTCTATACAGGGGCGATGTTCTTGAGGACAATGTTATGGAATTGGAAGAGGAGGTAGATGAAGATGAAATGGGAGATATGATACTGCATGAAGAGTTTGACAGAGCACTGAAAGACCTAAGTCGAAACAAGGCCCCAGCAGTAGACAACATTCCATTAGAACTACTGACGGCCTTGGGAGAGCCAGTCCTGACAAAACTCTACCATCTGGTGAGCAAGATGTATGAGACAGGCGAAATTCCCTCAGACTTCAAGAAGAATATAATAATTCCAATCCCAAAGAAAGCAGGTGTTGACAGATGTGAAAATTACCGAACTATCAGCTTATTAAGTCACAGCTGCAAAATACTAATGCGAATTCTTTACAGATGAATGGAAAAACTGGTAGAAGCTGACCTCGAGGAGTTCAATTTGGATTCCGTAGAAATGTTGGAATGCGTGAGGCAAACTTAGAGAAAGCTTTTGACAGTGTTGACTGGAATACTCTCTCTCAAATTCTGAAGGTGGCAGGGGTAAAATACAGGGAGCGAAAGGCTATTTACAATTTGTACAGAAACCAGATGGCAGTTATAAGAATCGAGGGGCATGAAAGGGAAGCAGTGGTTGGGAAGGGAGTGAGACAGGGTTGTAGCCTCTCCCCAATGTTATTCAATCTGTATATTGAGCAAGCAGTAAAGGAAACAAAAGAAAAGTTCAGAAGAGGTGTTAAAATCCCTGGAGAAGAATTAAAAACGTTGAGGTTCGCCGATGACATTGCAATTCTGTCAGAGATAGCAAAGGACTTGGAAGAGCTGTTGAACGGAATGGACAGTGTCTTGAAAGGAGGATATAAGATGAACATCAACAAAAGCAAAACGAGGATAATGGAAAGTAGTTGAATTAAGTCAGGTGATGCTGAGGGAATTAGATTAGGAAATGAGACACTTAAAGTAGTAAAGGAGTTTTGCTATTTGGGGAGCAAAATAACTGATGATGGTCGAAGTAGAGAGGATATAAAATGTAGACTGGCAATGGCAAGGAAAACGTTTCTGAAGAAGAGAAATTTTTTAACATCGAGTATTGATTTAAGTGTCAGGAAGTCGTTTCTGAAAGTATTTGTATGGAGTGTACCCATGTATGGAAGTGAAACATGGACAATAAATAGTTTAGACAAGAAGAGAATAGAAGCTTTTGAAATGTGGTGCTACAGAAGAATGCTGAAGAGTAGATGGGTAGATCACGTAACTAATGTAGAGGTATTGAATAGGATTGTGGAGAAGAGAATTTTGTGGCACAATTTGACTAGAAGAAGCGATCGGTTGGTAGGACATGTTCTGAGGCATCAAGGGATCACCAATATAGTACTGGAGGGCAGCGTGGAGGGTAAAAATCGTAGAGGGAGACCAAGAGATGAATACACTATGCAGATTCAGAAGGATGTAGGCTGCAGTAGGTACTGGGAGATGAAGAGGCTTGCACAGGATAGAGTATCATGGAGAGCTGCATCAAACCAGTCTCAGGACTGACGACCACAACAATAACATGCAGCTGAAATGACTCACTACACGGGTACTCTACGTTGCACTTGGTTAAATTTATCAGCTCGCTGTAATCCCGCTTCTACTGTAAATACCTGTATACTGACCATTCGTTATTTGACTAAATATGCGGTACAATCTGATTCGCATGTATCTGACATGGGTTAGCGCCATGACAAAGAAGCAGTTACTAAGGAATGGGTGCCGTTGAAGTCCTGTTACATTGATGGCAAGCAAATGTTCGCAAATCACCTGTATTGCCTCAAAAAACAATTGCACCTTACATGTCGAAGGACAGATGTCCACACTGTCACAGTGTGTCGAAAAACAGCAACGGCAACAGATGAAAATTTGTACCCAACTAGAGTTCGAACCTGGACCTCCTGCTAACTAGGCAAACGCGCTGACCATTGCACTATCGGGACACAACGGCCAACTTGCTTGTAGGGCCTGTCCACTCGTGCCGCATGCGGTACGCGCCGCGCGCAACCGCCCCCCCCCCCCCCCCCCCCCCCGACCACCGTCCATTATTCCTCTCGCTCACAGCCACATTGTATTCCCGCGGGGGTTCGGACGATGATGTGCGTCTGGCACTGAACTTTCGATGGCCCGTCGAGATCTGAATAACTATACAGGATGTTTCAGGAGGAATAGTAAATGATGTAGGACGTGGTAGTATAGACAAATTTCAGAAAAAAATGTCATATAACATGTGTCCAAGTTTTATTGAGTACATGCAGTTGGGTTCAATGCATTTTCGTTTCGTTTGTTGGTCCTTACAGTACCCCACTGTCTACACTTCCTTGAAAATGAGCTTCCAGCGTTATTGGAAGACGTTCCTTTGGCTACAAGAATGCGTATTTTCCGCCAGCATGACTGGACTCCTGCACATTCTAGTTGTCGGGTGACACGTCATCCAAACCTAACATTTCCCGGAAGGGATCAGTAGATATGGGCACTTTTCTTGGCCACCAAGGTCCCCGGACCTGGACCTTATTGCTTTGGATTTTTGACTGTGGGGTGGTTGAAACGAGAAGTCTACAAAGGAAAAGTAAATCTAAGAGCCGATTTGATCGTTCGTATTACGAATAGTGCAGCCCTCATAAAAGAATGCAAAGGCGACCTCAGAAGAGCTACATGTGCTGTTATCAAGAGAAGTCAAAAGTGCATTGAAGTTGTTGGAGGAATTTTTGAAAATCAGCTTTGAACATCCTATTTTGCCTTTGCTTTGAGTTTGTAGGGTTATATACTAACAGTTGTATCTCTGTACTCAGTAAAAAGTAGACACATTTATATAGATTTTCGTCTATACTACCACCAGCTAAAATATCTACTATTCCTTCTGAAACACCCTGTATATGCATATATTTGTGGTGTTTGTTCTTTTGGAATGTCCGAAAGACACACACACACACACACACACACACACACACACACACACACACACACACACACAACGCACACACACTCTTCTGGTAACTCAGTGATAGTGACAGAGGGAGCTGCATTAACCTACTCATTTCACTAGATATATTTGTAATTTTCTGAACAATTCATGTTTAATAAGTGACAGCGATTTGGAAAATTTTCATTAGCGAGATGGTTACTTTATGCTTTAATTACAGTGTCTCTCATCATTTACACTACTGGCCACTAAAATTTCTACACCACGAAGATGACGTGCTACAGACGCGAAATTTAACCGACAGGAAGAAGATGCTGTGATATGCAAATGATTAGTTTTTCAGAGCATTCACACACGGTTGGAGCCGGTGGCGACACCTACAACGTGCTGACATGACGAACGTTTCCAACCGATTTCGCATATACAAACAGCAGTTGGGACCAGCCGCACAGTCCAAGACTGCAGCGCCGAGACCGCTCGGCTAATCCCGCGCGGCATTCTGGGTACTGATTTCTCAGGATCTATGCACCCAAATTGCGTGAAAATGTAATCACATGTCAGTAATAGTATAATATATTTGTCCAATGAATACCCGTTTATCATCTGCAGTTCTTCTTGTTGTAGCAGTTTTAATGGCTAGTAGTGTACAGGGCTATTACAAATGATTGAAGCGATTTCATAAATTCACTGTAGCTCCATTCATTGACATATGGTCACGACACACTACAGATACGTACAATACAGTTTTGTTCGGCTGAAGCCGCACTTCCGGTTTCTGCCGCCAGAGCGCTCGAGAGCGCAGTGAGACAAAATGGCGACAGGAGCCGAGAAAGCGTCTGTCGTGCTTGAAATGCACTCACATCAGTCAGTCATAACAGTGCAACGACACTTCAGGACGAAGTTCAACAAAGATCCACCAACTGCTAACTCCATTCGGCGATGGTATGCGCAGTTTAAAGCTTCTGGATGCCTCTGTAAGGGGAAATCAACGGGTCGGCCTGCAGTGAGCGAAGAAACGGTTGAACGCGTGCGGGCAAGTTTCACGCGTAGCCCGCGGAAGTCGACGAATAAAGCAAGCAGGGAGCTAAACGTACCACAGCCGACGGTTTGGAAAATCTTACGGAAAAGGCTAAAGCAGAAGCCTTACCGTTTCGAACTCATTGATGGGGACATGCTGCGCCGAGTGTGGGAGGAACTTGATTATCGGCTTGATGTCTGCCGAATCACTAAAGGGGCACATATCGAACATTTGTGAATGCCTAAAAAAACTTTTTGAGTTTTTGTATGTGTGTGCAAAGCATTGTGAAAATATCTCAAATAATAAAGTTATTGTAGAGCTGTGAAATCGCTTCAATCATTGAGGGAAACCTACTTTTTGTGCCCTAGCCTATACTACAGCAAAGAGTGAATGCTCACATTCTTGATACTGGATGTGCTACTGCAGCTTTAGCCAAAGATTCAAATCCCTCTGGATAAGTAAGTATATTTCAACTCAGATGGGTTTGATCCTCCTCTACCGTCATTGAAAAAAAATCACAACCAAATTAAGTATAGGAATCCTAGAGTTCATACTGCGGTGCTGTGGAGGTGAAAATTGTAGTTTTTCACAACTATTAGACGACACATGAAGTTTGTCAGATTCCATTAATTATGACTACATTATTAATTATTGGTTCATAGGCGCTTTTCTGCCGTTTACTGTAACTATTTTTTGAATGTTAGAGCTGGAAGAATAAAAACATCAGATTTTCGCAATATGGAATATTGTAATTCACTTTAAGTCTTCACGTTTCGATCAACGGCAGAATATCCGCCAGAAGAGCTGAGAACAAGAAGCCAGGTCATCCCTGTCTTTTGGTGGGTGGGCCAATGACAGTGATCTCAATAACATTATAGTATAGCAAAGATACGTTGCCAAATCAGCCACTGGAGAGCTCCAAAATTGTGAATCGCGTCTGGTGAATACGCTTCAATGTTTCTGTCCGATTAAGAAAGTAAAACACAAATAATTGTCGCCGTTATTAATCTATAACGTTTCATTTGCACTCAGTACATCGATGTATTACAAGTAATTACACTCTAGCCCCTAAACGTAGTTACCGAAATCCGAATAAGACTCGTTGACATGTAATGAGGATATTCCGGCCCTTGCCACTCTCAACTTTGAGACGAAGCTATAGTCACTTCTGAGGCCACTCACAGAACACATCAGCTAGTATCCTTCCTGGTAGTATAACTGAAACTTGACAACAACGCAGAATATGTTTAGCAACTCTGTGTCCGACGAGTTACTTCCTTGATAGCACAGAACTATACTGCTAAATTCACTTGATATTATCGTGTCATTTCAATTGAATAATGTGAGTGATTTTCTCTTGAGATGTGGTATAAGTGTATCAGTTAATGCTTTTGAGTCCACTACAGTCTTCCACACGGGGAATACAACTTCTCTCGTCTCTTATGTCGCGATTTATCTGTCATAGCGTCTACTGGGCCAATAAGTAAGCCCCAACTCCCGCACCTCTTCACTAGAAAAAAAAAAAAAAAAAAAAAGAGGCAATGTGCTAGCCTACTAGCTTTCGAGACTCGCTGAACGCCAAGTTTTTAATTCTTTTGTAGCAGAGCTACAAGCATACAGTTAGAAACTCAATAAGGGAATCATAAGACAACGCTCGAGCAAAATTCGTCTTGCTACTTTCAGTACCACCTTGTAGTCAGAGCGAGAGCCTTATGGTACTGCAAAATTCATAATGCCACTTTTGTTTTCTGCCGACAAATTTTTCGTTGTTGTGAATACATAATTTTATCTATGAACTACCACATTTTCATAATACTTGGGTATGATACAGGACATGAAGTAAATACAGACCTTCTCGAAGTTAAAAGTCGGTAATATCCTAGTAATTCGTGTTAAAATAGGCACAACAGGTTTACAGATACTTAATGCTTTATTAAGATAGACTGCCATTGTGACGTTTCTATAGTAAGTTGAATTTAATTCGTATTAGTACACTGAATATTTTAATTGCGTTTTCCATTAGTTTATTGAACACAATGGTAATCATTAAAAAGAAATTAATCAGCAAACGTCACAATATCTAAAACAATCTGGCAACGCTAAAGTAGTTTGCGAATTATACGCCTGTAGAAACCTACTGGTTTTAACGATGTCATTAACCCAGTGTAGTTTGAAGAGCATTTTCGTCTAGAAACGAGGGAAGGTAAAATTTTACGAGTACGTGATCAGGGGAACAAGTGCCTGAGACTTCCCTGTCAATCTCCTGCATAGCTTTGTTTCTCAAATCAACAGAGTGCGTTATCGTGCAGTAGCACACGTGATATAGTTTTGTCGGTCGATTTTCTTACACTGCGGCACAAAGGTGTCTCAATCGTTGGCAACAAATTCCAGCTGTGATGGACACATCCTTGGGGAAGAACACACAGTGCAAAACGCACTTTCGGAGCTATCACATGGAAAATATTAGGTTCACACTACTCTTTGCTCAAGTTTAGGTCTTTTAATAGGGCTCATCCTTTCATTTCTACTTAGGAAGCTAACGATCTATTCCACAGGAACGCTCAATGAGCAACCTGATGACATTCAAGCAAAACTGCAATAGTCGTTACTCTGTTGATTTTTGTTGTGTCTTCTGAACCTTGCCTGTTGAATGCAAATGTCGCATGATGGTTAAATGGTAATCCATCACTTATATCAGTAGTCGAGACTTCTTTAATGTGGAAAACCATTCATGCCAGAACGATCTTTGTTGAAACAAGAATATCTTTTCTTGGCGTATTTTTCTCTAAATCACTCGCGCTACACACAGTTCAAATCTTTCGAGCTGCCTCCTCAGCAATCACCCCTATATTATACCGAAAGTAAATGTGTTGCAGATGTGACACCTCTCTCCACTTGCGACCCATTTTTACAACGCTTAACTGTAGTTCATGATTTTCAAGCATGTGATCTTCAATGCTAAACTGCAAGATGATAACTAGAACCTCAAATTCGAAAATGACAGCTGATACATACACTGACAGCGTCGCGCCGTGTTCACCTGGGCGGCGCCCGATTACAGGTGGCCGGTAGCCGCTGCAGCGCGAGGAAGCGCTCGAGTGTAAACTGTTCTGATCGCGACGCAGCCACGAGTTGTCCTACGGAATTGTTTTCTGGAAGTATTTGTTATTAATGCTGGGTAGAAAGTGAAGCGAATTATCTTCGATGTTCAATCATACTCGTAACTTTAGACGATGGCCGAAATGTAGTTAAAAAAAGTAAGAGATTCAGTCGGACGCGAATACGCGACTAAGGTTTAGAATGCACAACTATTAACACTAGATCACGGGCTCACACAACACATCTCGGAAGTAGACAACACGTCCTCCTGACACTTCCACATCTTAAAGTGTTGCCAGATTGTGCAGATGGCCGGACTTCGCATTGCCAGGGGCGGTCGGTTTTATTGGCCACCTTAAGTGAACGACTCCGACTTTGTCTCTGTAGCGGCCGGCCGACGGTCAGTTTTTATGTCTAAGACTGTACAGTATCCCCAGTTACTCTTATTTGGTATGGACAGCATACACTTGAGTAATATTCTAGGTTGGGTTGCGTGAGTGATTTCTAAGCAATCTCCTTTGCAGAGTCATTGCATTTCCCCATCATTCTAGTAACGAATTGAAGTCTACCACCTGCTTTACCGACAGTGAGCCTATGTGTTCATTCCATTTTATATTCCAACAGAATATTACACAAGGTCTGACTTAATATTTATGCATCTTCTGTCAGACAGTACTTCATTACACATAACTACATCATCCGCCACACACCGTCAGGTGGCTTGCGGAGTATGGATGTAGATGTAAATGTAGATTTAGATCTGTAAAAGGTCTGAGATTACTACGACGGTCACTCCAAAAGAAAGGCACACTATTTTTTTTCTAAACCCAACTTTTATTCTACATGTTTGAAAGTTTTACAGTGTGTAGCTACATCCTTTAGGAACAACATTTTCATTCCTACAAATAATTTCCATCCCTCTCAACTGTCTTACGCCATCTTGGAACCAGCGCCTGTATACCCACACGGTAAAATTCTGGACCAACCTGTTGGAGCCACTGTTTGGCAGTGTGCAGCTGTGCACAAGGCAGTCATCATCTCCACGAAGAGAGTCTTTCAGTTTCCGAAGAGATGATAGTCACATGGAGCCAGGTCAGGACTGTAAGGCAGGTGTTTCAGTGTTGTCCATCCGAGTTTTGTGATCGCTTCCATGGTTTTTTGACTGACATGTGGCTGTGCATTGTCGTGCAACAGCAAAACATCCTGCTTTTGGCGATGTGGTCGAACACAATCAGTCGAGCGTGAAGTTTCTTCAGTGTCGTCACATATGCATCAGAATTTATGATGGTTCCACTTGGCAAGATGTCCACAAGCAAGAGTCCTTCGGAATCGAAAAACACCATAGCCATAACTTTTCCTGCAGGAGGTATGCTTTTGAATTTTTTTTTCTTGGGTGAATTTTCATGATGCCACTCCACTGATTGCCTCATCGTTTCTGGTGAAAAATGATAGAGCCATGTTTCATCACCTGTCACAATTCTTCCAAAAAATTCATCTCCACCATTCTTGTACTGTTCCAACAGTTTGCTGCATACCGTTTTTCTTGTTTCTTTGTGAGCCACTGTCAACATCCTGGGAACCCACCTGGCACAAATATTTTTAACGCTGACACTTTCAGTATTCTGCAAACACTTTCAGTATTCTGCAAACACTTTCAGTATTCTGCAAACACTTTCAGTATTCTGCAAACACTTCCTTCCCCTATCCCAACATAGCGTGGCAATTCGTTCACTGTGATGCGTCTGTCAGCAGTCACCAATTCGTTAACTCTCTGCACATTGTCTGGAGTGTGTGCATTACGAGGCCTGCCGCTGCGGGACAATCCTAAATACTGCCGTGCCCGCTTTCATCAAGTAGCCTGCTTGCCCACCAACTAACTGTACTGCTATCGACAGCAGCAACTCCATACACATTTTTCAACCTCTTTTGGATGTTTCCCACCATCTCGTTTTCACAGCACAGTAATACTATAACAGGACGTTGCTTCTGACGAACGTCCAGTGTAGCAGCCATCTTGAAGACATGCTGTGACGGCGCCACTCGCGGGAACAGGTTGAACTAAGTTTGAAAACATGCGGGAAGGATGTATCAACACACTGTAAAACTTTCACACATGCAGAATGAAAACTGTATTTTTACAAAAATATTGTGCATTTCTTATGGAGTGACCCTCGTATTACTATTGTCCGCAAGTTCATTAATATACAACGTGGACAGCAAGGGTCCCTACACACTTCCATGGGGCACACCTAAAGTTACTTCTCCATCCAAGGTAGCTTGCTGCGTCCTACATACCAAAAAATCCACACCCAGACATTTTTAATTATAAGCATAGATGTGGTACATAGTCAAATACTTTTCAGAAACCAAAATATACTGCATCTACTTGACTGCCTTGATCCAAAGCTTTCAATATGTCATGTGACAAAATGCGAGTCGTGCTTCACATGATCGATGTTTTCGGAAAACAATGGCTGGCATGGAGGATGTCACTCTGTTCGATATAGCTCATTACGTTTGAGGTCAGAATATAGTCTAAGATTCTGCAGCAAACCGATGTCAAGGATACTGGACGGCAGTTTTGTGGATCACATGTACTATCCTTCTTGTAAATGGGTGTGACCAGTGTTTTTTTTCCAACTGCCGGGCACAGTTTCTTGTTCGAGAAATCTACGACAGATTACAGTTAATAGAGGGGGCAGCTCAGCTGCAAATTCAGTATAGAATATTATAGAGATTCCATGGGGCCCCGCAGCTTTGCTGAATTTTAACGATATCAGCTGTTTCTCAACGCTACTGGCAGTAATACTTATTTCATTCGTCTTTTCAGTGGTGGGAGGGTTAAATTGAGACAATTCTCCTATGTTTTCCTTTGTAAAGGAACATTTTAAAATGGAGTTAAGCATTTCAACTTTTGCTTCGCTATCTTCAGTTTCCGTCTCTGTCTCATCCGTGAGTGCCACTAATAGCCTTTGTACACGACCAAAATTTCTTTGGATTTTGTGAAAGATCATTTGACTAAATTCTGCTACGGTAGTCACTGAAGGCCTTCAAGCTCTCCTCAGTTGACAGGCAAACACGTTTCATTCAGCATCTCCTTATCTATAGTCCTAGGCTTTGCTTCACATCTATTATGCAGTGGTCTATGTTTCCTTAGAACCATCTTTACAGTGACTGTATACCATGGAGGTTCTCTCCCATTATGAACTGTTATACTGGATACACATCTATTCAGTGCGTGGTCAACTATTTTTTTTAAATTTGAGCCATATTCAATAAAAATTTTCTGGGTTTGTGACCGCGTTGCCAACGTATATGAAACTACCGACGTGTCAATTACTGTTGCAAGCGACCTTCTTCAGGGTGTTTACGTGTACATGCTCCTACCCTATGTTACAAATTTCAACTTCGTCATTGAGATATGACATTACTGGTCTTAGTTGTTCTTTGTATTTTGGTAACAACCGCCTCATGATCACCGATACCAGTTTCGATGAGGACATCCTATTTGTTGCCATTAGATCTAACTGTTTCCACCATGTGTGATGTTGCACACTACCTGTTCTACGTAGTTTTCAGAGAAGGCATCAACTGATGTTCACAGGGTGTCTTGTCATGCCCACCATTAAGAAAATTGTAATTCTCCAACTTGATTGTCGGAAGATTAAAGTCTCTACCGATGATGAAACTATCTGAAGTACATTATTAAAAAAGAAACACAGGGAAAGAAAATGATAATCATGCGAAAGGTATGAAACTCTTGTTAAGTTACCTTATGCAAGAGAAAAATCCTGTGAACATGTTATTTCTCCTAATAAAAATACTGTGAAGTTATGTGGTGGCCTCCCTAGAGTTACAACTATCTCTTCAAGAGCTGAACCGTTGCTAATTCAGGTAACTGGTTGTTTTAATTTCCTGTTACCAAACATAGTTCCTTGTTTGCAAAAAAGTTGCCAATTTTTAGGAAAAATTTAAATTTTATTAGTGTAGTTCTCTGTTGTTACAATCAACAGATATGTTTGTAATTAGAGAATTAAAAGTAATACGACAATTTTTAATAAAAATGACGAATACAGCAGAATCTAGACTACGTGGCTCGCGACTATCCATCCCTTCATTTTAAAGGGATGTCCGCAAGAATTTTTACAGGAAGTGGGTGGACGGGGAGGGGAGCAAGAGTTTAAAAATGCCTTTTTTTTTAAATATAAATGAGTAGGTCTCTTTCGAGACTTGTGACGACACAAGAATTACATTTTATAAGTGACATAAAAACTGTGTTATATTCCACAGAGTTGGCGGTTATCTACGCACTTAAAAATGTTTGAGAATTCCATAAAGAGTAACAGCTCTATACTCCAGATGCCACGGTGAGGATGGGGTGGGGGTTGCGTGGGGATGGGGAAAGCGTGAGCCTCCATATTACACAGCCCCTACAAAAACGGAATTTTGTGAACGTATTGCAAGCTGGCGTCTTCGCCGGTCCCTCGAAGTACCGTGCGCATCATGAAAAGTGCAAATTTCCTTGTGTACAACGTGCATTATTTCAAGTTTCATTTGATTAAGGTAAACATTATAACACTTATGTTAAAATGATTTTACCAGGAGCCCAAGGAGGGGTAACTAATGTAGACTAGCTTCCGCAAGGGAATTCTTAGAATCTGTATACAGGATTTTTATTTTTATTCATTACAGATTTCTCACTGATGTCTAGCAATGAGACTCTGCTAAACGTAAAATACTGTGACTTCAGCTTGTGAAGGTGCTCACCTGAAGTTATAGGGATTACTAGGTCCGGTGGCGGTTCTGTCGCTGTCCTACAGTCAAGGTGGATGCGAAACTTTACTGAAAACTGCCGAAAAAGCGCCCACAATATTTACTCTGGCGCTTCCTCGAAACGCCCTTATCCAGACGTGAAAGGGGACCGACCCAATACCCCGGCGTGCGGTCTACCGGCACAACATAAAAATGGCGGCAGTACACTATTGGCCATTAAAATTGCTACACCACGAAGATGTGCTATAGACGCGAAATTTAACCGACAGGAAGAAGATGCTGTGATATGCAAATGATTAGCTTTTCAGAGCATTCACACAAGGTTGGCGCCGGTGGCGACACCTACAACGTGCTGACATGAGGAAAGTTTCCAACCCGTTTCTCATACACAAACAGCAGTTGACCGGCGTTGCCTGGTGAAACGTCATTGTGATGCCTCGTGTAAGGAGGAGAAATGCGCACCATCACGTTTCCGACTTTGATAAAGGTGGGATTGTAGCCTATTGCAATTGCGGTTTATCGTATCGCGACATTGGTGCTCACGTTGGTCGAGATCCAATGACTGTTAGCAGAATATGGAATCGGTGGGCTCAGGAGATTAATACGGAACGCCGTGCTGGATCCCAACGGCCTCGTATCACAAGCAGTCGAGATGACAGGCATCTTACCCGCATGGCTGTAACGGATCGTGCAGCCGCGTCTCGATCCCTGAATCAACATATGGGGACGTCTGCAAGACAACAACCATCTGCACGAACAGTTCGACGACGTTTGCAGCAGCATGGTCTATCAGCTCGGAGACAATGGCTGCGGTTACCCTTGACGCTGCATCACAGACAGGAGCGCCTGCGATGGTGTACTCAACGACGAACCTGGGTGCAAGAATCGCAAAACGTCATTTTTTTCGGATGATTCCAGGTTCTGTTTACAGCATCATGATGGTCGCATCCGTGTTTGGCGACATCGCGGTAAACGCACATTGGGAGCGTGTATTCGTCATCGCCATACTGGCGTATCACCCGGCGTGATGGTATGGGGTGCCATTGGTTACACGTCTTTGTCACCTGTTGCTCGCATTGACGGCACTTTGAACTGTGGACGTTACATTTCAGATGTGCTACGACCCGTGGCTCTACCCTTCATTCTATCCCTGCGAAACCCTACATTTCAGCAGGCTAATGCACGACCGCATGTTGCAGGTCCTGTTCGGCCCTTTCTGGATACAGAAAATGTTCGACTGCTGCCCTGGCCAGCACATTCTCCAGATCTCTCACCAACTGAAAACGTCTGGTCAATGGTGGCCGAGCAACTGGCTCGTCACAATACGCCAGTCACTACTCTTGATGACCTGTGGTATCGTGTTGAAGCTGCATAGCCAGCTGTACCTGTACACACCATCCAAGCTGTGTTTGACTCAGTGTCCAGGCGTATCAAGGCTGTTATTACGGCCAGAGGTGGTTGTTCTGGGCACTGATCTCTCAGGTTCTATGCACCCAAATTGCGTGAAAATGTAATCACATGTCAGTTCTAGTATAATATATTTGTCCAATGAATACCCGTTTATCATCTGCATTTCTTCTTGTTGTAGCAATTTTAATGGTCAGTATTGTATTTGTGCCCGTCATTTGTCCCCGATTCCATTACGCAAAAAAATAGAAGGCGAGAAAATAACATAATAACTCCTGTAACATGAACATATGTGAAGTTCTGTAAGGAAAAAAAAAGTGTCTTAGCTGGGATTTAAGTTAGATAAGAATTTCTTAAAGTTCATTCTCTGATTTTCCACTTCGAGGAGTATCTTTTGTTGGTTACTTTTCTTTATATCGAAAAAGATTTTCTCAATCGTTCTTACTTTTTTTTCCACTTCATTTTTTTAATGTTCAGTTTGAGTCTAGAGTTACAGTCCCATGAATATTCTGTAAATATTTTCTAGCTTTATTTCGTAACTGGGTATATACCATGTGTTTCATCATACAAGGATTGTTGAATCAACAATGTCACACCTACATTCATATTAATAACATAAAAAGATACGATTTGCACATACCGTTGAAGTATGTGTAGTGTTTCAGTATCAAAGTAATTTACCTAAACATTAGCTCCCAATCCCAATAGCAACGACACCTTCCATCAGTGCACAACAGAATCACAACATTATTTTATCATTTGTCTATGAAAAAGAAGACCCACGATGGATTGATGATTTTGTTTTCTGTTATACAAGACAGAGCTATTGTAGCACACTCGGAAAAACATAGCCAGGCTATACTGTAGATCCATACTAAATCACAAACACATTAGTAAAAAAAAATAAAAATAAAATAGAATTTTCTGTGCTACATGAGAGGGCAAAGTACGAAATTTCAAGATCGAAGAAATGTGTGCTCCAGGACTGGGACCTTCTCAACAGTCCATAGATGCAACACCGCACCACGTGCTGTGACAAAGCTGAAAGATCAGCATTTCAGTTAGGACGCTGCACAGCGGTGTGACAAACTGCAGGGACGCGGACTGTTTTGGTTCAGCCCTAGACTATTAAAAGTTGATTCTACCGGTCAATTTGAAGGTCGCACTTTTCTAGTCGTATATTGGTGCTGGGCTACACTTTACCCAACTAATACAAAAAATTTAGCTTTCAAAACCAATTTTGCTCAACTTCAGTTATGACAGTCGACAATAAGTGATAGAAATCATCAAATTAGGAAAATAAACCACTAACATGAACAAATATTAAGTTTCGTAGGCAAACAAAGTGTTATACATGACATTAAAGTTGTATGAGCTTTTTTTCCCTTAAGTTTAGGCCCTGTTTTTCTTCCCACTTCGATGGGTATTAGTGAAACATTTTTCTTGATATCTAGCAGGATTCTCTATTTTTCCCCTATTTCAGTCTGTAATATTCATTTTCAACCTAACATTGTGGGACCACAAATAAATTACTTTTCTGATTATTTTCTAGCTTTATTTCATAACTCATTGGATACCCCAGATTTAATCGTAAGGGGATGTAACTTCAAATTGTTCAATCAATAAGGTTGCTTACATATTCATAAGAGAAAAATATGTCTTGGCTATTAATAAACAACTTCAGCTGTATTTAGGCCTTTATTTTTAGATCACTACCGGTTTCATGGCACTAAAAGTCCCTTCAGATGAACATATAACTAAAACATTAGAGCGGAAAAGTTCGTAATTTTGTATCTGTGCTGGTATAAGCTGTCGCCAGCACACAGGTCGGCAAAGATGTTGCATGAAGATCGATAATAAGCACTCGATCAAGCGCGCATATCACGAGAGAGGCCAGAGACAGACTGACAAGCAACACGCTGCTGCCAACGCCCTCTCGACAGCGTGTATTTAGGCCACTGACCGGAGGGCCTCACTCGCCCCTCCAAAGTCTGTCCATGACTACCACCGTGCCAATTGGGATGCCTACCGGGAATCCATTGCCTTACAGGTCGAAAGTCACCCCCTCACTTTCCACCACCCTGATGACATCACCCATGCCTCTTCCTTCCTTCAGAAGACCATCACTGACGCTGTGGAGTCTCATGTCCCTACCAAACTCATCCACTCTCACCGCCCTACGCTTCCTCCACAGGCCGTCCTCCTTCTGCATGAATCCCGCAGGCTCTACCGCTCCTTCCTCCGCACTCGTAACCGGGATACTCTCACCAGCCACCGGCAATTACAGCGACATATCCGGAACCTCCTTACAGCAAAGAAACGCCGGGACTGGCGTCAGACATGCACACGCCTCTACTCAACCCTCCCTGTCAACTCCTCCAAGAACTGGTCAGCCTTCCACCGCCTTACTGGTAGCCATCCCACCCCTCATTACCCCATCCTCCATGACGATCGACCCTTTCCTGACAACCTCAGTAAGGCTCACCATTTTGCTTCCCACCTATCCGAGGTCTTCTCCATTCCTGACGATCCCCATTTTGTTTACTCCCTCTTCCCCACCGTCCTTGACCGCACTGACACCTCTAAAATGTAGACTTTCACGGCCGGAAATATCATGTCCATTATAATTATCCGGGCTGTTATGCCGTGGTCGGTTGATGAATTCTGTGGTGATTCCCAATGTTTCGTCTCCGACTGCGGGAGACATCTTCAAGGGGGTCCGTAGCTCGATGGAAGGTCCAACAAACACACTGGCTCGCTACTGACTGCCGCTAAATTCCGTGTCCGCGCGCCCCCGCGCCGCGGCGTGACGTCACGTGTTTTGAAAACGTCAGTGCAATTGGCCTCTGTCCGTCGCCGTCGATCGCCGTTGCCATCACCCAGTAGTGGACGAGTGGTACACATCTTCTTTAACATCGGCATCCATATACCGTTTAATTTGACGCCCTCCTCCTTTCGGTTGAAATTATTTGGGTGTTTAGCGATTTCGATTGCCTCCCTGTAGAGCCTTTCGTAATATCCGCTCGTGGCCGCTAGTACTTGCGTCTCCTCGAAACGAATATTGTGGTTCCCTGGCTGGAAAGCATGCTCCGCAACAGCTGATCGTTCCGTTTCTCCTCTTCTACAATTTCCCTTGTGCTCTTCCAAACGTTAAGAAACAGTTCTTTTAGTGGTACCCACATAAACATCACCACAGCTGCATGGGATCCTATACACCCCAGATTTTTCCAATGGTTTGCGAGCGTCCTTGGCAGGCCTAAGGTATTCCTGTATCTTCCTGGTGGGCTTGTAAATTACGGTAATATTCCGCTTCGTCAAGATCCTCCCTATTCTTTCCGTTACATTTTTAACAAACGGCAGGAAAACCTTAGATTTTGCAGTAGCCTGTACGTCAGTATGATTTCTGCGTGGCTGCCTCAACGCACGTTTTATTTCGGCGGACGAATATCCGTTCTTCGTTAGTGCATTGTGGAGATGTTCCATCTCGGCGTCGAGCAACTCAGGTTCACAAATATTTCTAGCTCTGTCCGCTAACGTCTTGATAACACTACTGGGTGATGGCAACGGCGATCGACGGCGACGGACAGAGGCCAATTACACTGACGTTTTCAAAACACGTGACGTCACGCCGCGGCGCGGGGGCGCGCGGACACGGAATTTAGCGGCAGTCAGTAGCGAGCCAGTGTGTGTGTTGGACCTTCCATCGAGCTACGGACCCCCTTGAAGATGTCTTCCGCAGTCGGAGACGAAACGTTGGGAATCACCACAGAATTCATCAACCGACCACGGCATAACAGCCCGGATAATTATAATGGACACTGACACCTCTGTTCCCCCGCTCGCCCCTAGCTTCCAGTACTTGGATCGGTTACCCCCCTCCGACATCAACACTCCCGTCACCACACAAGACATCACACTCGTCCTCCGCTCCAAACGCAACACCGCCCCTGGTCATGATGGCGTCACCTACCGTCACCTCAAGGAATCCCCTCCATCCTTCCTGTCTGTCCTTGCTACCCTGTACAATGTCCTCCTCTCCACTGGATTTTACCCTGACCTGTGGAAGACTTCCCGTGTCCTGCTGTTCCCTAAGCCTAACAAACCCCCCTCTGCTACCTCTTCCTATCGTCCCATCTGCCTCACCTCCGTGTTCAGTAAGGTCTTTGAGGCCATCCTCTCTCGCCGTATCCACCGCCACCTTAACCAGCACCACCTCCTTCCTCTTACCCTGGCTTCCGGCCTTCCTTCTCTGCTGACGACCAGCTCCTTAACCTTACCCATCTTCTTTCCCTCCAACTTAACTCCCGTTGCTCTGCTATCTTTGTTTCCCTTGATCTCCAGAACGCCTATGACCGTGTCTGGCATCCCAGGCTCCTTTTCAAACTCCAGACCTATGCTCTCCCCATCAACTTCGTCCGTCTCGTTGCTTCCTTCCTCTCCCATCGTCCCTCCTATGTGACTATCCACAATTCCAACTCCTGTACTTTCTACCCCTCTGCCGGCGTGCCCCAAGGTTCTGTCCTTTCCCCTCTCCTCTATCTCCTGTATACTGCTGATATGCCCAAACCTCCCCCTCCTGTTTATCTTCTCCAGTTCGCTGATGACGCCGCCTTCCTAGCCCTTTATCCTACCCTTCAACGGTCCCAACGTACCCTCCAAACCCACCTTGACCAATTCACCGCTTGGTGCAACCAGTGGTTCATCCGTGTTAATCCCTCCAAGACCCAGGCGATCATCATAGGCCGCACCACCCGCTCCTTCCGCCTCCATGATTTCTACCTCACCATTTATGGCCGTCCTATCCACCTCACTCCTACCCTCAAATAACTTGGCCTCACACTCGACCGCCACCTCACCTGGACTCCCCATCTCCTTACCATCCAAAACAAAGCTCACAACCGCCTACGCCTCCTGAAACTCCTGTCCGGCCGGACGTGGGGTCTGCATCCTTCCACCATCCTTCACACCTACAAATCCATGATCCGCCCCCACCTTTGTTATGCCAGCATCGCTTGGATTTCCACCCTTCCCCGGTTCTATAGAGCCCTCCAAATCCTCGAACGCCATGCACTCCGCCTCGCCTTCCGCATCCGCCTTCCGTCCCCCACGGACATCCTCTATGACCACATCCCCCTTCCCCCACCTTCTCCTTTTCCTTGAACACATCCGCACACTATATATTGTCTGCCGCCTTGATCCCCCTCACCCCCTGGTGTCTCCCTTCCTCTCCACTCCCAACCAGTTGCCGCGCCTTTACCGTTGTGTCCCTCCCTCTCTCCATCTCCACACCCTCCATCTCCTTTCCCAACACAACTTCCACCGTCTACCCCTCCCGGATGATGAGCTTCGCCCTGACATCTACCCTTCCTACCAACTCTAACCCCCTCTTCCTGCCTCCTCCTCAGGGCTCCCTCTCCTCCCCCTCCCCCTCCCCCCTTCTGAGCGGATTTTCCCACCTAATCCCCCTCCATCTCTTGTGCCTTCTTTCAGTGTCTCTGCGCTCCCTCCTGCCCTGTCTTCCCTTTTCCTCTCCCGCCCCATGTGTCTCCTGCCTCTTCGTGAACCCACGGTTGCCCCTCCTCTCTTCATCCCGCCGCTTCCCCAGCTGTTCCATGCTCTTCCCTCATTTTCCATCCTCTCTGACCTTTCCCTCGGCAGGTCCCACCTGGTAGTTTTATTCTTCGTCGTGTGTGCTCCAAGTGGGTTTTAAGTGTGTTGTTTCGGAGTGTTTTTAATACTGTGGCCAACTTTTAACCTGTGCATGCGCATCCAGTGTCTTCTCTGTGTTTTAAGAATCGTCAACTGTGTTTTTTTAACTTTCTGGTGACTTTTTTAACTGTCCCCAATGAACTTCTACATATCAGTGTATTTTTACCTCCATTTTCTCCCCTTACTCTGTTTTATGTTCCCTTTTTTTATCTCCTTATGTATGTATTATTTTATTCTTGTTTTAGTTGTCGTGTCACTCGGCTGAAGAGCGGCGGATTGTGCTGCTGACAGCCCTCCCCTGCCCATATGGGTCAGGGGAATGAAATCACAATAAAGGAAAAAAAAGTGCCTCACTCACTGACTCACTCATCGAGTTTGGCGTCTGTCAGTACATTCGCAGAGCAGGACTAGCAGTGGGACTAAAGTTTGTAATAACAATGTTACTGATATTGTCTATCTGGGGACTATTACTGATAAGCTTGTACCACAACACATATCCTCTATTCGAGTATACGGTATAAGTAAATAAAGAACCGTCTTAATCTATGTGTGTGAGCCGTGTGGCTCGGTCAGCGATATTCCCGCCGCCGGTGTATGTGTCATCTTTCTGGTGGTGTGCGCAGAGCGCGCGGTGACTCCCCCTACCAGGCCCATCGGGGAGCGAGCGGTAAGCTCTAGCAAGCAGCGAGAAATTTTACTTTGGGACGCCTAGCAGTAACGTCGTTTGCCAGGTCTGGCGGGCAGTACAGGTGCCATGCAGGCAGCAGGAAGAGGACATCTAAAAGGGGCTGTTTACCCAGGTGACGGCGCCGTAGCAAATATCGCCGGCGTGGAAGCAGGCACGTTACTGGGAAGCCGTTGGTGTATTTCGGTTGCTATATGTCTCCTGGATCTGCGGCGGCTGGCATCTTCGAACAAGCAAGATGGTAAGGGCCTTGCTTGTGCTGTAAATTGTGGCCGGAATCGACTACTGGGTTCAGTGCTGTTGACTTAATTTTCTTGGACGGCCGTTGCTACTCCTACTGAGTTTTCCCAGTGTGCGATTTCCAGGGGGGGGGGGGGGAGGATTTTCCCCCCCTCTGCATCAGACTATCCCCTCCTCTGGTTTTAGTTTATGCATCCCTACCTGGGATGTTTATTTCCCACGCACTGGAGTAAAACTTTACATATAATTTAAATTTGTGGAGCCGAACACTGAAAGTTTTTAATAAGTCTTACTATTAATACTATTAATATGTTTCAGTTTTCTATCATCAGAATAAGTACAACTTTTCACAAATGTGGCTCTACTTTTTGAATTCCCCTCGTATATCTGTACCCGGATGTAGATGATTTTGTAATTAAGCTTTACTTATAATGTACTTTCAAAGATATAACAAGGGATGGCTTTTCTGATAGTGCATACGCGTCAATAGTGAGTTTCGGCATTAACATCTATTTATAAATAGCTGTTTAACCACGCGTAACGCCACGGTCCAAGCTAGTAACATATATAATTCTACTAACCCCCTAAGACATCCCCCCCCCCCCCCCCCCACTGGTAAAAGCACAAATCGCACCCTGGTTTGTCCTCGAATGTGTTAATTTTAACTTGCTTACTACGCAAGGTTCTAGTGAGAGCGGTATGTGGTGTGATGATTAACATTTGCTAGGGCTTGGAGTGCTGATACATTCTGTTTGTATATTGCTACAGTCAGTGTTAACTGCCAGTGAAAATAGTTTGGTTGGTCCTTGTCTAAGTGCCGCCTGGTTATTTTATTTATATCACACAACAGAGTTAAGCTGGCCAATTGCTATAGATATACATGGATAAAATTTTCCCTGGATATATTTTGCTGCGAATTGCAATAACAGTACTGTTACGTTTCTATCATAAGTGATAATGTGTCTGAGAGACACGTGTCTTAACTTTAAATGAGTAGTTTCATAAATTCTTAGAAGTTACTGGGAGGCCAGCTGTTATTGTGTGTTTAAAAAGTTTGAAACCGATTCTATTAATGAAAGTACAAGAATTCCTTCAATGACAGTATGTGGATATGCTAATTAATTATGATTTAATCACAGATTAAAGTGTGGCTATTTGCTGTAAGTCGCCTTGTGTTTTGTGTCGGGGGGGGGGGGGGGGGGCGGTGGTCTCGATATACTGTTAGCATGCATGCTAGTTACTTGCATTTGATTTCGTTTTAACTGGACTTCTGCTGTTTGTCTTGGTAGCGGGTGCGGGGTCCTTGGTTGCGTCCTGCTTGTGCTGTTGTGTATTTTCCGTCCCCTTTGCCCGAGCGTGCCGGCTGGCCGTGTATCTTAATTCGCTCGCAGCTTAATGTATAACTGGCCTTACATACATAAGATAATAGATTTGTACTGCTTAGCTGATGTTCATTAATCGGTTGATTAATTCTACAGATAATGTGCTTTATTGTGTTTCCAATTAGTTAAGGCAAGTGTCAGTCTGTTATAGATACCCACTAGCTCTGGGATTTTTCGTGTCTATTCGTGACCACTGCTGTTCCCGTCTGGGAGTCCGTACGGAGCCTGTATTGGAAACAGCTGAATGGGCGGGCGTCCGCTTCTGGGCGTAGTTTGTTGAATCCCACGAGGTTGCTTGGTCACATGAAATTTTTTATATTCTACATTGTAGGGTGCCTGCCATTTAAGTAAGGTGGCTGCGTGGCATGGTACATGATTTTTTGTTGCCTGTACTCTGAATTACTTTTGGTAATACCAATTACTGCACTAACGAAAGACAGGGTTGTAGCGTCTCCCCGATGTTATTCAATCTGTATATTGAGCAAGCAGTAAAGGAAACAAAAGATAAATTCGGAGTAGGTATTAAAATCCATGGAGAAGAAATAAAAACTTTGAGGTTCACCGATGACATTGTAATTCTGTCAGACAGCAAAGGACTTGGAAAAGCAGTTGAACGGAATGGACAGTGTCTTGAAAGGAGGATAAAAGATTAACATCAACAAAATCAAAACGAGGATCATGGAATGTAGCCGAATTAAGTCGGGTGATGCTGAGGGAATTAGATTAGGAAATGAGACACTTAAAGTAGTAAATGAGTTTTGCTATTTGGGGAGCAAAATAACTGATGATGGTCGAAGTAGAGAGGATATAAAATGTAGACTGGCAATGGCAAGGAATGTGTTTCTGAAGAAGAGGAATTTAACATCGAGTATAGATTTACGTGTCAGGAAGTCGTTTCTGAAAGTTTTTGTATGGAGTGTAGTCATGTATGGAAGTGAAACATGGACGATAAATAGTTTGGACAGAAAGAGAATAGAAGCTTTCGAAATGTGGTCCTACAGAAGAATGCTGAAGATTAGATGGGTAGATCACATAACTACTGAGGAGGTATTGAATAGAATAGGGGAGAAGAGTAGTTTGTGGCAGAACTTGACTAGAAGAAGGGACCAGTTGGTAGGCCATGTTCTGAGGCATCAAGGGATCATAAATTTAGCATTGGAGGGCAGCGTGGAGGGTAAAAATCGTATAGGGAGACCAAGAGATGAATACATTAAGCAGATTCAGAAGGATGTAGGTTGCAGTAGGTACTGGGAGACGAAGAAGCTTGCACAGGATAGAGTAGCATGGAGAGCTGCATCAAATCAGTCTCAGGACTGAAGACCACAACAACAACAACAACATTTCCTCTATAAATTTTTAGTAAATTGTTCTTCAGGTGGATCATAGTTTTTGGGTAAATAATTAAGTTATTTCACTAAATATGTAACAGGCCATAAGTACCATGGTTTATGAATGTTTAAATTTTGAAGTAACTTGCTTTCACATAAATGGTAATCTTAAAAAAGTGTTGATGGTTTTATTTGTTATGTCTTGTTTAAATGTGCCAAATAAATGTTCAGTGCAACTGTCGATGGTGATTGCCTGATGTGTTACTTGGTCCAGTCCTAACACCCCACAGCCTACTGTGCTGAGCTTGTGTCGTTGTGTAAAAGGTTGAATTCCATGCTGTGCCGACACATCAGTGTGCATTTGTGTTGTAGAAAGAAGATA
The DNA here is from genome assembly GCF_023864275.1 of Schistocerca cancellata. Classification (NCBI taxonomy): domain Eukaryota; kingdom Metazoa; phylum Arthropoda; class Insecta; order Orthoptera; family Acrididae; genus Schistocerca; species Schistocerca cancellata. The sequence goes on from NC_064628.1 coordinate 383,907,409, forward strand.
CTGGCCACCCATAACATCATCCTCTCCCTTGCTGTCTTACAGTACAAGACTTTTACAGTACCCAAAAGTCCTTGTCCATCAGGACAAAAAAACCACTAAAAGATTATACATCTTTGAATAAAACAGCTGGATGCATGGATTCCAATCCAATATGGTGCAGGTGGCAGCTTCTGTGGTCAATGTGCAGTTGCGCAACAGGTGGCCGACCACGTGTTATCTTCATGTAAAAATAAAGGACTCAATATAGATGAAACAGTTTAATAACACCCATGTCTGTGGTTGCCCTGTCCACAAGGTTGTTTGCAGAAAACGACGTACTCTGCATATATCAAATGGCTCTGAGCACTATGGGACTTAACATCTATGGTCAACAGTCCCCTAGAACTTAGAACTACTTAAACCTAACTAACCTAAGGACATCACACAACACCCAGTCATCACGAGGCAGAGAAAATCCCTGACCCCGCCGGGAATCGAACCCGGGAACCCGGGCGTGGGAAGCGAGAACGCTACCGCACGACCACGAGCTGCGGACTCTGCATATATCGTACTAGTGAAATATGATTACCATGTAGGTAACAACGTAATCTAACTTAAAGATACTAAGTACGTAGATAAATTAATTTTTTGAGATGCAGTTAATTTTTTGTACTTGTCAAATTTAGTTCTTCGGGCATGACACATTTTCAGACTTACTGAACGAGTTACATCAAACTGGCAATTTAAGAATCTTTCTCCCTCTTGGAAAAATTTCTGTGTACATACATGGTCGCAGTCTAAGGAAACCACAGAAAATCCAAAACTGGGCAGCGGATCTCAGTATAGGGTGGTGTGGTGGGGGAGGTGAGTGGTTTTTTTCTTTTTTGTTATGGTTTTAGGGCGCAAAACTGCTACGGTCATTAGCGCCTGGACTGTGACTGAGGAAAAGGTAAAAAATGAAACTGAAAACCAGCAGCAATGGGAACGAAACTCAAAAAATTGGGGAAACTAAAAACAGAAGGAAAGCTTAAAAAACCATTATAGATGGGGGTTGTTAGTCCCCAAAAAGAGCTTCAAATGACTGACATCTCACTGGCACTAATAAACTCGAGAACGCGCTCGGCTGAGAGCGTGTCATCTGCTAAAATGGAAGATATATCAGGCGACAGCTGTAGACGGGCGCGTAACGGAGTAAAACAGGGGCACTCAAGTAAAAGGTGTCTCACTGTCCACAGCTGAGAGCAGTGGGGACAGAGTGGGGGAGGATCGCCACTTAAAAGATGTCGATGGCTAAAAAGACAGTGCCCTATCAGGAGTCTAGTTAAAATTATCTCCTCCCGACGACGAGTTCGGGAGGAAGATGTCCAAGCACAGGGAAGAGCTTTCACGTCCCGCAATTTATTAGTGGGAAGTGTCGACCAATGTGCGTGCCATAAAAGAGCAACACGACGACATAAAACACTCCGCATATCGGCGAAGGGAATCATGCGAATGGATGGCTGAAGAAGAGACATTGCAGCCTTGGCCGCTATATCTGCCGCCTCATTTCCACAGATACCAACATGTCCTGGGATCCAGAGGAACGCCACAGAGACGCCCCCCAAGTGGAGCAGGTGGAGGCAGTCCTGAATCCGGTGGACCAGAGGGTGGACAGGGTAGAGAGCTTGGAGACTGAGGAGAGAGCCGAGCGAATCTGAGCAGATAACATACTGTATCCGCTGATGGCGACGGATGTATTGGACAGCCTGGAGAACAGCGTAAAGCTCCGCAGTAAAAACCGAACACTGGTCGGGAAGCCAAAATCGATTGGGGGTGTCGCCAACAATATAGGCACTCCTAACTCCAAACGATGTTTTTGAGCCATCAGTGTAAATAAATGTGGCATCCTTCATTTGTGCGCATAGAGCAGCAAATGCCCGATGATAAACAAGAGAAGGGGTTACCATCCTCGGGAAACGTGACAGAGGTCACGGAGCAGGCAGGTTCGGGGCCGGAGCCAAGGCGGTGCTGTACCCCAAGTTGTCAAGAAAGTTTTAGTAAAGTGGAAGGAAAGAGAATGGAGAGGAGAGTGGTGCAGTCTACTCACTGTCGTGTGGTACTGTGACGGCGAGCTCGCGCTGGCGCACGTAGAGTAGTCCGGCGGGGCCCACAACCTTGTTGGGGATGGCGACGAACTGCTGGGCCGAGTCCTTATAGATGGGGTGTGCCTGCAGCAGCGACCGCGTATCCGGCGGTGGCTCGTCCTGCAGCACCCCGCTCAGCACCAGCACCATGCTGCAACAGCTGAGGAGAGCGAGGGTCTTCAGCAGGCGGCCATGCGTAGCTCTAGAGGTTGGCAGCAGGGAGAGTACGAGGCTAGTATTGAGGGTTGCATACATCGGAAATCAAGGCGCCGCCGCTACGCCAGTGCCATACCGGCTTCCTTCCGTCTTGCTGCTCACTGAGGTGACAAGTCATGGGATAGCAATATGCACATATACAGATTGCTCTAGTATCGCGCACACAATGTATAAAATGGCAGTGTATTGGCAGAGATGTTATTTTTACTCAGATGATTCACGTGAAAACGCTTTCGACGCGGTTATGACTGCAAGATGGGAATTAACAGACTTCAAAGGCAGTGCCGTAATTGGAGCTTGTAATGGTTTTCTATTTACGTGGCCATTACGGCACTCCAACCCCAGTTCTCGTTACCGGTAAATTCGTACTACTTTCCTGCGAAGTAACAGACATATTTTTTGACAATATTCACATTTGGTTTTATTAATGTATAGGTACTCCGATGTATCGATATATTACAGTGATTTGGTTCTTGTGTGTATTCATTTCTGTGAGACTGTCATATTCTTTGACTTACTTGTAACCGTTTTGGCGCGAATGCGCACACAGAGCAGTCTTTGTTTCACTTTGCAGAAGTTATTTTGTTTTGTAAAAGAACAGTCAAGTACTGTGTTTGGTTACAGTGGAAATTAAATATATGAAGATTGATACAAAACTGTTTTCTTGATGATGTGACAATTAAGAAAAAGTATATCTGAATTAGATGGCTGGTGTGGCCATGCGGATCTAGGTGCTTCAGTCTGGAACCGCGTGACTGCTACCGTCGCAGGTTCGAATCCTGCCTCGGGCATGGATGTGTGTGATGTCCTTAGGTTAGATAGGTTTAAGTAGTTCTAAGTTCTAGGGCACTGATGACCACAGATGTTAAGTCCCATTGTGCTCACAGCCATTTGAACCATATATGTGAATTTACAATAAGTTTAATAAAAATGTGGATCGTGAACACCGAGTCAAAAATTATTTCTACCATACCATTGTTCTGATTTGGGATTGTTTGATCATTAGGAATTTCCTGAAAAACGCATTGGTTAGGTCTTCAAATATTGCTAAAATACAGATCTAGACCTTCTAGCAGTCAAAGTGGAATCACCCTAGAATCAACAAGATGAGTCATAACTTCGACGAAATCTACGTGGGAATCCATTCAAGGTAAGTGCCAAAATTAATGACTTTTTTTACAGTGACTTCATTATTTTCATTCTGACGATACCACCCACAGGCAATAACTTTGTTGTTGCCCGATAAAGCGAACATATGCTGCGTGAGCAACATTATTAGTCTGATTTCTTACCTACTTTGCAAGTGGTGGTATTGTTAGAAGCTGGACACATGGGACATCCCATTTGGGAAATCGGTTTATGAATTCAGTTTTCCGAGGTCAACAGTGTGCTGACAATATCAGATTTCAGGCATTACCTCCCACCACAGACAACACTTTGGCTGACGGCCTTCACTTAACAACCGAGAGCAGCAGCGTTTGCACAGAGTTGTCAATGCGAACAGGCAAGCAACACTGCCTGAAATAACAGCAGAAATCAATGTGGGATGTACAACGGACGTATCCGTTAGGGCAATGTGGTGAAATTTTGCGTTAAGGGGAGGTACCAGTGAAATTTCAACCCGACCGTAAAAAAAATCACAGGGGAGTAAAAATTTGAGTCATAATATATCTCGGCATGCCGAATTAAGCGGGTAAATCCAATTTGCAAAACAGAAAGATTTAACCAAAAAGTTTAAGACTAACGGAGGAGTAGCATTTTTTTGTTTCAGTCATTTTAAATTTTTTCTAAGAAGTTGAAGTACTGTGACCTTTTTAACACACTATGCAAACGAAAAGTGTAGATAAATTATAAAAAAATTGTTTTTATAATACATGACAGGAATTTAGCGTAAACTAGAATTACTAAAACATTCTACAATGTTTGGCTCAGTATGAAGGAAGAATAAATAAAAGACGATCCAATAGTTTGGTGAAAAGTGTCATGAACAACTGAAGGAAGCTACGATAAAAATACTTGCAGAGTATTACAAAAAAGCAGTATATGGATATAAAGGTGATATGAAGATGTGTATAAACATACTTTTCGATATGATTGACATTTTACAGCTACAATGGTCTCAACTAATTTACTATTTTCAGAATATGAAAGCTGCAACATACGCATTAATATATTATTGCGCTTCTACTGAAAAAAAGAAAAAAAAATCCTCAGCATTGTCCTGCCCGAAAGGAGATTCATCACGCTGTTGGTAAAGACATTGAGTCTGGGTCTCATGCTTCCAATATAAAAACACCTATAAATCAACTTTATTTAAATAAAATATTGCCTCTTTCTACTCGCTTAAGTGATGGAAAAATGGAAATGTCGTGTGGTTAGGTCCTCCCGTCGGGTAGACTGGTCGCCTGCCTGGTGCAAGTCTTTTGAGATGACGCCACTTCGGCGACTTGCGCGTCGATGATGATGATGATGATGATGATGATGAAGAGAACACACCGCCCAATCCCTGAGCGGAGAAAATCTCCGACCCAGCCGGAAATCGAACCCGGGGCCCTTGACATGACAGTCCGTCACACTGACCACTCAGCTGTCGGGGCGCTTAAGCGATGATTCACTACTAACAAGATGGGCTCTATGTGTAACTCAAAATGTTAATGAGAGTTTACACAGTGTTTTATGGAGTAGGTGTCCCATAGAGACACATTTTCTGCAATGAGAGTGAAAGTAGCGGTTTCTATCAGTATTTGTAAATATGTTGGCTCTCACCGAGTTATTTTAGAAATAAGGACAAAATGAGGACTAAATGTCCTAACGAACAGCACAAGCATCAGCGAAAAAGGTCAAAGTAGCATTGCACCAAGCGGAAGAGGAATATTCGAAAAAACAGAAACAAGTGGGTCCAAAAACTGGCTCTGCCAAACATCAAAGAGAAGAAGCTATATTGGAACGTGATGATGAGATCTATGACGCAGAACTGTTTTGATGTAATTGCGTATTATTCACATATATACGGTGTGCATGTGATGTAATACATAAACTGAAAATAAAGAACAATTTTCAAACATATCGAGTCGTCTTATTTATTTTTCCTTCATACGTGGCCAAACATTGTATAATGTAGTAGTAATTCTATTTTGTGCTAAATTCTTGTCACGTATTATAAAAACATTTTTTTTAATAATTTATCTACACTTTTGTTTGAACATAGTGTTAAAAGGGGCACAAACTTCAATTTCTTAGAAGAAATCAAAATGGCCGAAACGAAAAAAATGCTACTTCTCCGTCAATTTTAAACTTTTTTTGCTCAAACTGTTTCTGTCAATAAAACGAGTGGTAACCAACAACTCCATGTAAGGGTCTGAAAAAATGATTTTTTCAAAAATCCAAAAGTATGAAAAATTTTTTTATTTAGCAAATTAGATTTACCCACTTGATTCAGCATGCCAATATATGATCTGAAACAAATTTTCAGCCCCTTGTGATTTTTTTACGATCGGGTTGAAATTTCACCGGTAGCTCCCCTTAATGAGCTAAGGCAGCAGACGACCGACGCGAGTACCTTTGCTAACAGCACGACATCGCCTGCAGCGCCTCTCCTGGGCTCGTGACCATGTCGGTGGGACCCTAGACGACAGCAATACCGTGGCCTGGTCAGCTGGTAACTGCTGAGGACAGCTGGTAACTGCTGAGGTCAGCTGGTAACTGCTGATGGCAGGTTTCGAGCGCGGCGCAGACCCCACGAAGCCATGGACTCATGGTGACAACAAGGCACTGTGCAACTGGTGGTGGCTCCATAATGGTGTGGGTTGTTTCCATGGAACGGACTGGGTCTCCTGGCCCAACTGAACCGATGACTGACTGGAAATGTTTGTGTTCGGCTATTTGGAGACCATTTGCAGTCATGCATAGACTTTGTATTCCCAAACATCGATGAAAATTGTATGGATGACAATGCACCATGTCACCGGACAACAATTGTTCGCGAATGGTTTGAAGAACACTTGGAAAACTCGAGCGAATGGTTTGGCCACGCAGATCGCCTGACAGGAGTCCCATCGAACATTTACGGGAAGTCATTTCGTGCACAAAATCCTGCACTGACAACACTTTCGCAATTGTGGACTGCTATAGAGGCAGCATTGCTCAATATTTCGGGGGGGGGGGGGGGTCACTTCCTGAGAATCGAGTCCATGCTACATTGAGTTGATATACTGCGCCAGGATGTCTGGCACGATATTCGGAGGTATCCCGTGACGCTTGTCGCCTCAGTGTAGTTCGCGATCATGACGAGTCTACGAACGATGGCGCTGCGGTCGCTTCATAGTCGACGACTCGTTCCCTGTTACTGGGGCGTGCAGGAATGTAATGCCACTCGTGACTTGGTACTAACGCTGAATGCAATGACGGACTGTCGGGATTAGATGGCTTCCAACAAAGCTGTTTTGTGAGACTGTGGAAGATGAAAATTAAGTCACGCAATGTATACAACAAACAGGAAGAGTGATGTCTGGAGAAGTTCGTTGCTACAGTCCACACTTTAGACAAAAAAATATACGAAGTTCGTTCAGTGTAAACAAAGTGGTTGTATTCTTGTTTATTCTACCACCACCATGAGAAAATATATGTGCTCTGTCCAACAAAAACCGGGCACAGAGCAACGTCACTTTTATGTATCTGCGACCAAAAAGCGCCCATTTCTGTACTTTTTCACTAATAACGAGTTGTCTAGCTTATCGCTCACTTCTGTAACTTTTTCGAAGACCGCTGTAAATTAATCTTAATAATTAATCACCATTTAGAAAATACATTTCATTGTCGTGTCCTGTTTTCTTGTGCTGTCGCCGCACATACGGTAACGTGTCGAAAGTGTGTGCATGTAAACATAATTCTTAGACATTCTCTGAAAGGATATTAAATATTAAAATAAATTTACAGCAGTCTTCCAAAAAGTTTATCCCATTTATCTTGACCACCCTAAATAACTGTTTGTCCAGATGCAAATTACAAAATGTTTTAAGGAAATGTTCTTTAGGCGTCAAGGGGACATCAATCAGCATGATTGCCTTTGTTTTTTACAAAGATATGAACAGCTGTACGACTTTTTTAAATGGCACCCTGTATTTTTTATTCGGTAATTCATTTCCTCTCCTAAAGACCTATTCAAAAATGTATCACAGTGTACCATTCACTGAAACACAACATTATTAATTAGATAACACAACATCGATTTTGACGCTCCCAGCGCTTAGTGCAGGTACTCGGGGTAATGGGACACATCCACGCGCTGATGTTGACAGAGAACAAATGTAAACATGCGTAGAATGCACACCCGTCATTCCGTCAACCATCGTCAGTTGAAGAGTTGTTTGAGTAGAATGTACACCAACGAAGAGAAGGTAGAAATGCTACTCATGTATGGGGAATGTAGGTTAGCAGCACAGTAATTGCAATACTGTTTTCTTATGTACGGGTACATTTAGTATAGTAGTTTAGTCCTTTTAAATAATGTTGTGTAGAGTAGGTATACAGCAAAGACTGTCCTTCCTACAAACTGCATCGACCTAACTTTTCTTTTATTATTGTTGTTATTGTTGTTGCTGAGCAGCGGAACTGTACAGAGAGCGATATCCTGACAAGAACTCACCTTCCCGACGAATTTTTTCTCGTCTTGTTGCGACGCTTCAGGGAACGGGAAGTTTCAGCCCACGACAACGCAATCGTCGTAGCACTCGTACAGACGAAGCTGCCAAAGTTACTGTTCTCTCTTCCCTTGCTATGAATCCACATGTGAGTACATGACAGCTTGAACACAAGATTGGCATTCCTAAAATCAGTGTACATCGAATTCTTAAACGTCACCGCTTCCATCCTTACCATGTACACCTACATCAAGAGTTGCATGGGAATGATTTCCAGAATCGTGTACAGTCCTGTCAGTGAGCACAGTAGCAAATCCTCGCCAACCCGAACTACTTCTCCAATGTTCTATTTACTGATGAATGTTCCTTCTCAAACAAGGGACATGTAAATACAAGGGACATGTAAATACAAGGAACATGCATTATTGGTCCACCGACATCACATGATGGCTTAGACTGGTGGAATATCAGCGTCAGTGGAGAGCTAATGTCTGGTGTGGGATGCTTAGTACAATTATTGCCCCTTATTTCATCAATGGTAGTCTAAACGACACAGGGTATGCCAACTTTCTCAGACGAATTCTTCCTCCTCTTCTGAATGAAGTGCGGCTAAGAACCAGAATGCTTATGTGGTGTCAATACGATGGATGTCCAGCACATAATGCCTTGCATGAAAGTCGTGTTCTAAACCGACGGTGTCCTGCCAGACGGATTGGTCGAGGAGAAACAATTACTTGGCCTGATAGGTCTCCTGATTGAAATCCTCAGAATTTTCTTCTTGGGGGATGCATTAAAGACGTTGTCTGTCGCGATATTCCAACAATCCAGAGGAAATGCACGAACGTATCGTGATTGCTTGCAATTCTCTTCAGCAGGCAACACTGGATGAAGTAAATAATTTTTTCATTCAACGAGTGAACCAGTGTATCGGTGTCCAGGGTCACCACTTTGAGCACCTTTGAATGTGCTACTCCTGGGCAATGGTACAGGAGAGTCAAATTCAATTTTGTATTATGTTTTTACTTGGTATTCATTTGTTTTCTGACAACTCCAGCAAGTGGACTAGTTTGTGATCCCGGGCTCAAAGTCAATGTTGTATTATGTAATTAATAACGTTGTGTTTCAGTGAATGGTACACTCTGATACGTTTTTGAATAGGTCTTTAGCAGAGGAAATGACCCCCCTGCGGGTTCGGGGGTTAGAATAGGCCCGCGGTATTCCTGCCTGTCGTAAGAGGCGACTAAAAGGAGTCTCACATGTTTTGGCCTTATGTGATGGTCCCCTCTCGGGTTTGACCTCCATCTTTCTAAATTATTCCGAAGAGCGAGCCAATTGGGGAAGGGCGCCTTACATGGTGCACTGTATCCGTCGTGCAATTAGACCTTTAGCCGGCTTTCACGTCGTTGCAATGGTGTCCCGCTCGTTTTCGATCTTTAGGGCGGGGATACGTCCCTGGGTGCGATTACCACGCTGCCCTCTGCAGTGTTTCTTTTAACTGCGACGACGACCTTGGACAGTTTTGCACCTAAGATCCAGCACGGTAGCCAGCCCGTTGTGGTGGGGCCGCCATGTACCCTCTTGGTTGTAGCCCCCTGACAACACAGGGATCGCTCTACTGATGCCTGCGCCGTTAACTCCCCACGTATGCCAAGGAGTAGATGCCTATCCTCCTGGGGTATCAGGACTCCCGGCAACGGCCATCCTGCCAGGTGGCCTTTGCTGTGGCTGGGTGGCGCCCGTGGGGAGGGCCCTTGGTCGGAGTAGGTGGCATCAGGGCGGATGACCCGCAATGAAGCGTGGTACATCATCTCTCGCTGGCGGCCAGCCACCAGCAGTCTCTAAGCGTTCTCGGGCTCAATTTAATGCTCAGAAGTACGATCCGAAAACGTTCCCCTCCCTGGCCACGCCGTGGGAAGAGCGTAAGTCCCAGGATGGAGGTAACAGTTATTCGCCCCGATTCTTAGTTTGCACGAGAGCTGATGGGGAGTCTTTTCTCTCCACAAAGCCTCAGTTCTTCGTCGAGCATTTAGAGGACAAGTTTGGGGAGGTGGAGGGCTTGTCTAAAATGCGCTCTGGCTCAGTACTGATACAAACGGCATCCTCCGCCCAGTCACGCAGGTTACTTGCTTGTGACAAGTTGGGGGATGTTAACGTTACTATTACTCCCCATAAGAGTTTAAATATGGTCCAGGGTGTTATTTTCCATAGGGACCTCCTTTTGCAGTCTGATGACGAGCTGCGCGCCAACTTAGAACGTAGAGGTGTTCATTTCGTCCGGCGCGTTCATCGGGGTCCGAGGGACAATCAGGTTGCTACCGGTGCCTTCATCTTGGCCTTCGAGGGTGATACGTTACCGGAAAAGGTCAAGGTGATGGTCTACCGATGTGACGTCAAGCCCTATATCCCTCCCCCGATGCGGTGCTTCAAGTGCTGGAAGTTCGGCCATATGTCTTCCCTCTGCACTTCCAGCCTCACATGTCGAGATTGCGGACGCCCATCTCATCCCGATACTCCATGTGCCCCGCCTCCCATCTGCGTCAACTGCGGGGAGCACCATTCACCTTGCTCGCCAGACTGCAGAATATTCCAGAAAGAGCGCAAAATCATGGAATATAAGACCCTGGACCGACTGACTTATACTGAGGCCAAACGGAAATACGACCGATTACATCCAGTGCGAATGACAACTTCCTACGCCGCTGCTACAACACCTGTGCTAGCCCCATCAGTTTCGCGCCTTCCGGCCGGATCGACGAGTGGTACAACTCCTTCTGCCCCCTTGCCAGTGGGGGGCTCTACCCACCGGGTTGCTCCTGTGCCACCTACCTCAGGAGCAACACCATCCCCCCCATCGGGGACGTCGGTCCCCGCTTCTAAGCCGGAGAAGTGTCCAACTTCTTCGGCTTCTCACGCTCGCAAGGGGTCCCTTGGGTCCCTCCCTTCCCAGGTCTCCACCGGCGGGAAGGCTGACGATCGACAGTGGCGTAAGTGCCCACAATCTGCAGGTCGAAGGGCTTCCCGATCCTCCTCAGTCCCGGAGACTGAATCGGTGAAGCCCTCCCAGCCAGTTAAACCCAAGGAGCAGCGTGAGAAATCAAAGAAGAGCAGCTCTAAGCCCAAGGAACGCGCGGTGGTAGCCACCCCATCGCAACCTTCTAGCTCTGCGTCTGGGGACGAGGTGGAGATTCTGGCGTCCGCTGAGGACCTCGATCTCGCCGGTCCCTCAGACGCCGTGAATAGCAATAGCACTTGCACGGGTGCTCAATCGGAGGCAGCAGGTGACCCAGCGGCGTAATCTGCCGTCCCAGTCCCGGCACGCCTTTCTCAGCCATGGACAAAATCATCCTCCAGTGGAACTGCAGCGGTTTCTTCCACCATCTAGCTGAGCTCCGCCAACTTATCAGCCTTCACCCTTTCCTCTGCATTGCTCTGCAGGAAACTTGGTTTCCAGCAATGCGCACCCCCGCCCTCCGTGGCTATCGGGGTTATTATAAGAACCGAGCAGCTTATGAAAGGGTGTCTGGTGGCGTCTGCATCTATGTCCTTAACTCTCTTCACAGCGAGTCTGTCCCTCTACAAACAGCTTTAGAGGCTGTCGCTGTTAGGGTGTGGACGCCGCAGGCTCTTACCGTCTGCAGTCTTTACCTTCCACCGGAGGGTGATGTCGCGCAGCATGTCCTGGCTGCGCTGCTAGCCCAATTGCCGCCACCTTTCTTATTACTGGGCGACTTTAACGCCCATAACCCTCCGTGGGGTGGGCCAGTGGCAACAGGTCGAGGCGCCACCGTTGAGCATTTATTGTCGCAACTCGATCTCTCGATTTTGAATGATGGTGCCTCCACACACTTCAGTGTGGCGCATGGCACCTACTCCGCCATTGACCTTTCAATCTGTAGCCCTAGCCTCTTCCCATCTGTCCACTGGAGTGTGCATGACGACCTGTGTGGTAGTGACCACTTTCCGATTTTTCTGTCACTACCACAGCGTCACTCTTCTGGGCGCCCTAGCCGATGGGCTATGAATAAGGCTGACTGGGACTTGTTCTCCTCCACTGCCGCTATTGAGTCCCTCTCAACTTATGCCATTGATGCGGTGGTTACATCGGTCACCGCCGGCATCGTCACTGCCGCAGAGTCTGCCATTCCCCGTTCTTCTGGGTCCCCTCGGCGGAGGGCTGTGCCTTGGTGGTCGCCTGAGATCGCTGAAGCGATTAAAGATCGCCGGCGGGCGCTCCAGCGTCACAAGCGACATCCCTCCATGGACCACCTTATCGCCTTCAAACGGCTGCATGCATGGGCCCGCCTCCTTATCCGCCAAGGCAAGGAGTGCTGGGAGCGGTATGTGTCCACCATTGGACTCCATGTCACTCCATCGCAGGTCTGGGCCAAAATTCGACGGGTCTTCGGCTATCGGACCCCTGCCAGCGTCCCTGCGCTCTCACTGAATGGAGCAGTTTGTACTGACTCCGACGTCATAGCAAACCGCTTAGCAGAGCATTTTGCTATGAGTTCTGCTTCTGCGAATTACCCCCAGGCCTTCCGCTCCATTAAAGAGCGGATGGAACGTCGGAGCCTTTCTTTTCGCACCAACGCTTCTGAACCCTACAACGCTCCATTCAGTGAGTGGGAATTTCAGAGTGCCCTTGCCGCTTGCCCCGATACCGCTCCCGGGCCAGATCGCATCCACTGTCAGATGCTGAAACACCTTTCAGTGGACTGCAAGCGACGCCTCCTCGACCTTTACAACCGTCTCTGGGTCGAGGGTGAGTTTCCGTCGCAATGGCGGGAAAGTATTGTCATCCCCATTTTGAAACCTGGAAAGAACCCTCTGGAGGTGGACAGCTACCGTTCTTTGCAAGTTGCTTGAACGGATGGTGAGCCGGCGCTTAAATTGGGTGCTGGAGTCTCGGGGCCTTCTGGCTCCGTCTCAGGGTGGGTTCCGTAAAGGCCGCTCCGCCACCGACAATCTGGTGAGCCTTGAGTCGGCCATCCGTACAGCCTTTGCCCGCCATCAGCACCTGGTCGCTGTCTTTTTCGACATGCGGAAGGCGTACGATACGACATGGCGTCATCACATCCTTTCTACGCTTCATGGATGGGGTCTTCGGGGCCCTCTGCCAATCTTTATCAGAAATTTTCTGTCGTATCGTACCTTCCGCGTGCAAGTCGCGGCCTCGTATAGTTCCTCCCTCGTCCAGGAGAACGGGGTACCCCAGGGCTCTGTCCTCAGTGTCTGCCTGTTTTTAATTGCAATAAACGGTCTCGCTGCGGCAGTAGGAAATTCTGTCTCCGCTTCCCTGTATGCTGACGACTTCTGTCTTTACTATAGTTCTATTAGCATTGCAGCAGCTGAACGTCAGCTACAGGGCGCAATCCGCAAGGCGCAGTCTTGGGCTGTAGCGCGTGGTTTTCAGTTTTCGGCTGCCAAGACCCGCGTTATGCATTTCTGCCGGCGCCGAACGGTCCATCCTGAGCCGCGGCTTTATCTTGCCGACGAACTTCTTGCTGTGGTGGAGACCCACAGGTTTTTGGGTGTCCTTTTTGATGCCCGGTTGACTTGGCTGCCTCATATCCGGCAGCTTAAACAAGCGTGTTGGCGGCATCTCAACGCCCTACGTTGTTTGAGCCACACCCGCTGGGGCGCCGACCGATCTACCCTGTTGCGGCTTTACCAGGCGTTAATCCAGTCTCGCCTGGACTATGGGTGCCTAGCTTATGGCTCAGCATCCCCATCTGCGTTGCGGGTGCTGGACCCAATTCTCCACAGCGGGATACGCCTTGCCACTGGTGCTTTCCGCACCAGCCCTGTGGACAGCGTCCTAGTGGAGGCAGGTGTACCTCCACTGCGGTTCCGACGCCAACGTTTGCTGGCCGCTTATGCTGCCCATGTTTTTAGCTTGCCCGGGCATCCAAATTATCGTGTCCTGTTCCCGCAGTCAGTCGTCCATCTGCCAGACCGTCGGCCCCGGTCGGGTTGTCCGATCGCCGTACGCATCAAGGAGCTTCTCTGCGGGCTTGGATTTTTCCCAGTTCCACCTCCTTTCCGGGCGCCTCTGCGTACACCCCCGTGGTGTGTTCCTCGCCCTTGCCTTCGGCTCGACTTGGCACAGGGCTCGAAGGACTCGGTCCCTCCAGAGGCCTTCCGCCGCCGCTTTTATTCCATCCTGGCCACGTATCAGGGCTCTGGAATTGTTTACACCGACGGTTCGATGGTTTCTGGTCGTGTCGGGTATGCGCTAACTCTAGGGGACCATTCCGAACAACGGTCCTTGGCGGCTGGCTGCAGCGTTTACACTGCTGAGCTAGTAGCCATCTTTCGTGCCCTAGAGTATATCCGCTCCTGCTCAGGTGAGTCCTTCGTTATCTGTAGCGATTCCCTGAGCGGTTTACGAGCTCTTGACCAGTGTTTTCCTCGTTCTCGTCTGGTGATGGCTATCCATGAGTCCCTGCATACTCTAGCGCGTTGTGGCCGCTCTGTGGTCTTTGTGTGGACCCCCGGTCATGTCGGTATCCCGGGCAATGAACATGTTGACCGCCTGGCGAAAGAGGCCACGAGTAAACAGTCTCTGGACGTTGGCCTCCCAGAGACTGATTTGCGGGCAGTCCTCCGCCGAAAAGTTTTTGCGCTTTGGGACGCTGAATGGCGCAATCGGATCATGCCCAATAAACTCCGTGCCATCAAGGAGACGACGACTGTGTGGCGGTCATCCCTGCGAGCCAACCGCAGGGACTCTGTCGTCCTTTGTTGGCTCCGCATTGGCCGCTCCCACCTGACACACAGTTATTTACTGCGCCGGGAGGACCCTCCTGTATGTCGCTGCGGGGCGGCTTTGACAGTGGCCCACATTTTGTTGGCCTGCCCCCTTTTAGCTGTGGTCAGGCAGACATTTGCGCTGCCTGATACGCTCCCTGCCCTCTTATGTGATGACCCTGGTATGGCTGACTTAGTTTTCCGTTTTATTCGGGCAGGGGGTTTTTATTATTTACTGAGTGTTTGTTCTGTTCTTTTGTGTTGATTCTGGCCATTGGCCTACGATTTTACGCTGAGTTTTTAATGTGTTCTTGGTGGTTGGCTTTTCCTTTTTATCTCTATGGTCGGCCAACCACTGTCACACTCTGTGTGATTTTAATTTGTTTCGTCTGATCTCTGTAGGAGTATTTCTTGTCCTGTGTCGTCTGACGTCTTTCCTGTTGTTCGTTTTTTTTATTCTCTTTGGGTGGTTTTACTTTTTTTTTGGAAAAAGGGACCGATGACCGTCGCAGTCTGGTCCCTTTAATCCCCCCCAAACCAAAGAGGAAATGAATTACCGAATAAAAAAATAGGGTGCCATTTAAGAAAGTCATGCCGCTGTTCATATCTTTGTAAAAAACAAAGGCTGATTGATGTCCCCTTGACGGCTAAAGAACATTTTCTTGAAACATTTTGTAATTTGCATCTGGATAAACAGTTATTTAGGGTGATCAAGATAAATGGGACACCCTGTAAATGGGCTGAGGCGGAGATTCGTGGGTCCAGTCTCCGAACACATGGAGGCGGCTATTTCAGACATGACGTCAGAGGACTCGGTTACGAGTTTAAAACGAGTATATAGAACTGATTTACGATCTCTAATTACCACTAGAGCAGCATACAACGAACTCAAGCGTACCAGATCCACAACAATCCACTTCATCACCCCTCAAAATCCTTGAACGCCATGCACTATGAGTTGCCTGCCACATCCGTTTACCTTCACCAACATGGGTCCTCCACAATCTCAACGAAATTCCCGCTTTCCCGTGATCACATTAGAGAGCTCACAACCTCCCTGCTGAGCGCTCTAAATCCACAAACACACACGCAAACTCGACTGTAACAATACCATTCTTTCCCCTCTAATTTCTAAGCTCAGTTCTTGTCCGAACGCAGCCTGACAGATTTCAACAACCCTAGACTCACTCACTCACTCACTCACTCACTCACTCACTCACTCACTCACTCACTCACTCACTCACTCACTCACTCACTCACTCACTCACTCACTCACTCACTCACTCACTCACTCACTCACTCACTCACTCACTCACTCACTCACTCACTCACTCACTCACTCACTCACTCACTCACTCACTCACTCACTCACTCACTCACTCCTCACTCACTCACTCACTCACACACAAAGTCAACCGACTTCATCTCACAGATAGTGAATTCCACCCTGATATTTATCCTTCCTATCCGCTCTCTCCCCCTCTTCCCTTACTATCCCTTTTGAATATTTCCCTAGTCCTTTTCTCTTACTATCATGGCCCGGCCCACTCTCCAGTCTTCTACTCCATTTCTGTCTCCTACCATCCATTCTCTTACAACTACCTTCGTCCTCACCTTACAACCTACAGCGCCTCTGTGGTCTATCTGTTGCCATTTTATGGTGGTTAATTTATCGTCCAGCGTGTGCTGCTGCTACCTTTAGAGAAAATAAATATTTTGGTACTGGCATTATAGAGTGCACGAAATACTTTTTTCTTTTAATTACACTGTCTGTACCCAATAAGTGTTACCCGATATGGATGTAATAAAATTTGTAACACGCAAAAATGCCATTGTTTGTATACTGCTGTAACTTCAATAAAGAGCAGAGAATTATGTTATAAATTTGAAAACGATCATTGTTAATATCTGAGCGCGCCTGCAAAGCAGCGATAAAGTTGCGGGTCGAGGAAGCTGGCAACGGAAGCAGATTTACGACAGAGCACAGTGCTGACACAATGCCTTGGAGCCACTATTAAATAGTACCCGGACTGACGTGGCGCGAGAGATGGAAAAAAGGACAACGCGACGAGAATCCGTGAAGCCTGAAGGTGGTCGCTGCTGTGGCACTAACTGCTTTGAAATATATCTGCAACCTAATTTACATGCATTTTCATTTGCGAATATAGCGAATGGGTCAAAAGTAAATTATGTTGATGCTGCATACCTTATCGAAATACAGGGTGTATCAAAAAGGATCATTCGATTTGGCACGTCTATATTTCTGGAACCAATAAATATATACAATGAATTTTGTTTTTTTGATGAATAGGAAACTCCAAAAAAAATTTTTTTTCGTATCTTTTATAGGTGTTCAATATGCTGTATTCAAATTGTTCCCACACTGCAGCGAGCATGTCTTGAGTCACAGCTTCCACAGCTGCTGTTATGCGATGTCTCAGTTGATTCGGTGTTGTTGGTAACGGAGGCACATAAACAGTCTTTTATAAACCACCACAAGAAATAATCACATTCAGTCAGGTCCGGTAACCTCGGAGGCCAGTAATGTAAGGCAGAATCATTTGGTCCAGTGCGATCGATCCATTTTCAGCACTCCTTTGATTCAAAAATGCCCTCACTTCCAGATGCCAACGTGGCTGTGCCCCATACTATTGGTAAAACTCGAGTGTTTGCTCTCTCCAACAGTACATTGTTCGCGCACATATCTCACATAACATAATACTTACGATTTTTTTTTTAATCGGATGGTTCTTTTTGATACACCTGAACTTTGAACCTGTTCCTAATTCCTGCCAACAGCACTGCTCCATAGCGAAATGATTCTCATCAATAGACTATATTCTGAGCCAGTGTTATTACTCCACATTAATTACGCAAAAGATCGTTCTAAAACTTGTGTCCGACAATTAATTGGAAGCTAGATTGCACCAAAGTGGTAGATAGGTGCTGATGTATGTTTCGAATCATAGGGAGGAAGAGGGGGAGGGGAGGTCGTCACCCCATTTTTAACGTGCCATGGTGACTACATTTTAAAAATAATAACAATAAAATCTTGTCGTAGACTTTAAGAAAGCCTACGAATCCGTAGGCATGGAAACGGTCTACGGACTGTATAAGAATTTGACACAAGGAAAAAGAACTTTGGCAATAATTACAGAAACACTGATAGGAACGAAGTTCAAAATAAAATTCCGTGAGGAAATTTCAGAAATGTTTGAAACTGGTGTAATGCAAGGTGATAGTCTCTCGCCATTCCTCTTCAACAGTGTTTTGGAAAAGATTATAAGAGAATGAAATCTTAGACTTCCTGAAAAATGCATCCATGAAATAAGATTGGTATGAAAAATCCGAACGTCACACTCAGCTGTCCAGCCTTTGCAGATGAGTAATATTTTCCGAAAACATCGATGCGGCAGGTGAGCAAATCAGTCTGTTGAAAGAGTTGGCGGAAAAGGCTAGATGAAACTTGTTTTGAGAAGACGGAATCTATAATGAATATTTAATATGCTACAACATTCCTAAGCACCATGTAGGGTAGAATCAACAGGTGAACAAGTGTTTAGGGGAGATAATATAGCCAAATGGTCCTGCAAAGAAAAACACAGCCCATAAAATGGAAATGGCCGAAATAAAATACCCAACACGACACTGCTAAAAGCGGAGTGTTTTTCTGCAACGGAATGTTTTTTCCTCGGCAAAATGAGAGAAACTGAAGAGTAAAACAAAAGAAAGGAAGGTACTATCGATAATTCTCGGTCCAAGAAAAGTTAGGAATACGTGATGAGAAGTAGTTACGAAGTAATCTACACCCAAACTGAAAATAAATCTGTTGCCCACAGGAAAAGGGGAATTTCTTTATGCGGCCACTTGGTCCGAATGAATCTGGAAAGGCTGACTACAAAAAATATTCGACCATTCTACAATCAGGAAAGTGAAAAATGATCTACCAGAAATTAATGTTGTAAAAGAAGAAATTCTAGGCAGACTATCTTCTCGAAACAAGATTAGGACGTTCGGGAGTTTTCATGAAAACTTCCGAAAGCGCATCGTGGCATGGGCAGATGAAAGAAAAAAAGAACACTGTCAAAGAATGAAGAAATACTGGAAAGACCTAAAATCAGTAAATATGATACAATCATGAGGAAGTTCATTCACGTGGTCCGTAAATGGCAGAAATTGAAGAAAGACGAAGCTAACAATAAAACATAAAACACCACGGCAAGTGCCATAGTCCGATTTCCCAGAAACTCCGCTCAGTGAAAGAGGGGTCAAAATAAGCGAACACGTGCCTTTGCTTATCCGTAGATATTCGACCGTTTCTGAGAAAACGACAGCCAAAGTCTTCGAGGTGCTATATGCGACTATCAACGAGAAAGCAGTCCAGTCGTAGCAGTGGAACACTGCCTAGCGTCGCGGCTTCACACTTAGGCGCTCCGTGTTCGAAACCCGACTATTAATTGTATCTTAGTTTTCCACTTATCTGCCCATGTTCGTAGACGATTACCACATGAATGTTTTTCACTGTATGGTGAAATAACATTGTCCTTGTTCGTCTACAAATTTTGTGTCCGGTGAATGAAGTAGATGAAAGAAAAAAAGCAATAAATAAATGGGAAAAATATTTGAAGTTTTCTTTTTTTTTCCTCGTCAGTGTTGTCCACATATCCCTTTCCTCTCCAATTCTGCACAGAACCTCCTCATTCCTTACCTTATAAACCATCTAATTTTCAACATTCGTCTGTAGCATCACATCTCAAATGTTTCGATTCTCTTCTGTTCCGGTTTTCCCACAGTCCATGTTTCACTACCATACAATGCTGTATTCCAGACGTACATTTTCGGTAATTTCTTCCTCAATTAAGGCCGGTATTTGATATTAGTAGACTTCTCTTGGCCAGAAATGTCCTTTTTGCCATTGCTAGACTGCTTTTGATGTCCTCTAGGTATCAGAATTCCTTAACTTCATCTACTTCGTGACCATCGATCCTGATAAGTTTCTCGTTGGTCTCATTCTACTACTTCTCATTACCTTCGTCTTTCTGCGATTTGCTCTCAATCCACACTCTGTACTCATTAGACTGTTCACTCCATTCAGCAGATCATGTAATTCATCTTCACTTTCATTCAGGATAGCAATGTCATCAGCGAATCGTATCATTGATATCCTTTCACCTTGAATTTTAATTCCACTCCTAAACCTTTCTTTTAATTACATCATTGCTTCCTTGATGTACAGATTGAACAGTAGAGGTGAAAGACTAAATCCTCGTCTTACACTCTTTCTAATAAGAGCACTTCGTTCTTGGTCGTTCACTCTTATTATTCCCTCTTGGCTGTTGTACATACTGTATATGACCAGTCTCTCCCTATAGTTTACCCCTATTTTTCTCAGAATTTCGAACATCTTGCACCATTTTACACAGTCGAACGCTTTCTCCAGGTCGACAAATCCTATGAACATGTTTTGATTTTTCTTTAGTCTTGCCTTCATCATCAATCGCAACGTCACAATTGCTTCTCTAGTGCCTTTACCTTTCCTCAAGCCAAACTGATCGTCAACTAACACAGCCTAAATTTTCTTTTACATTATTCTGCATATAATTCTTATTAGCAACTGGGATGCGTGAGCTGTTAAGCTGATTGTGCAATAATTCTCGCACTTGTCAGCTCTTGTAGTCTTCGGAATTGTGTTGATAACATTTTTCCTAAAGTAATATGATATGTCGCCAGGCTCATACATTCTAAATACCAACGTGAACAGTCGTTTTGTTGCCACTTCCCAAAATGATTTTAGAAATTCTGATGGAACGTCGTCTATCCCTTCTACCTTAAGTCCTCCAAAGCTCTTTTAAATTATGATTCTAATGCGGGACCCCCTATCTCTTCTAAATCTACTTCTGTTTCTTCTTCTATCACATCAGACAAATCTTCCACCTCATATAAGAATATGAGAATTTAAAAATATTGTAACTGTTGAAAATATCATACATACATCTATTATGAAATAAACGTGACACTTATTGTAAAAGCCAGTTGCAATTTCACAATTAGTATAACGCCCTTGTATCCCCTATCTTGAGAAGAAACATTACTTAGTAATCTCCGATGGACACGGATAGATAAATGAAAAATAAAATAAAATAAAAAGAATAATCGGGTTTCGAACACTGGACGCAATAATGAAAGGCCGTGACGCTAGTCACTATGTCACTAGTTAGAAATAGCTTGTCGCTCGCTAAAAAGCATCTAAATTGCGTGGAAAACTTTGATGTTCGTTTTCTCAGACATGGTCGAGTATGTACGGATAAGCCGAGACACTTTTTCACTTATTTTGGCCCCTCTGCCACTTGGCGAAGTTTCTGGGTAATCGGGTTATGGCACTTGCCGTGTTCTCTTCATCAGCGCTAGAACTGTGAACACAGGTCTGCCAAGACTGTAGCTATGGGAGCGCGTGTGGTGAGGGGCAGTTCTGTCTTTCTGCATTTATATCTATATCTGCATCTACTTCTACATGATTACTCTGTAATTCGTACGTAAGTGCCTATCACAGGTTCACCAAACCAACTTCAAGTGATTACTCCATCGTTCCACTCTTAAACAGGGCGCAGAAAAAATGAGCATTTAAATCTTGCCGTGCGAGCTCTGATTTATTTCATTAAGATGATCGTTTCTCCCGAAGTAAATGGGCGTCAACAAATTATTTTCGCATTGGGATGAGAAGATTGGAGATTGAAATTTCGTGAGAAGATCCTGCCGCAACAGAAAACACCTTCGTTTTCAACTCGCGTATTAGATCCGTGACACACTCTCCCCTATTTCGCGACAGTACAGAACGAGCTTCTCTTCTTTGAACTTTTTACTTTTTCGACGTCCTCTTGTCAGTCCTACCTGGTACGTATACCACAGCGCAGAGGGCGAACAATAGTACAGGCAGTCCCTTTAGTAGATTTGTTGTATATTTTGGTGTTTTGCTAATATAACACAGTCTTTGGTTCGCCTTCTCCACAAGATTTTCTATGTGATCGTTCCAAGTTAAGTTGTTCCTAATTCTTGTCCCTAGGTATTTAGTTGAAATGGCAGCCTTTAGATTTGTGTGATATATCGTACAATCGAAAATTAACGGATAATTTTTAGTAATAATGTGGAATATATCACACTTTTGATTTAGATTCGATCGCCAATTTTCACACCGTACATGCAACTTGTCTAAACTATTTTGCAATTGATCTTCTGATGATTTTACTAGACCGTAAATGACACCATCACCTGTAAACAATATAAGAGGGCTCTATAGATTGTCTTCTAAATCATTTATGAAGATTCGAGACAGCAGAGGGACCACAGAACTTCCTTGTGGACCGCCTGATATCACTTCTATTCTAGTCGATAAGTTCCCGTCAATTACTTTGACAGGAAATCACCAATCGATTCGCACAACTGAGACGATACTTCATAAACACGCAATCTGAAAAGAAACCGCTTGTGGAGGAATTGAATCGAAAGCCTTCTGGAAATCTAAAAATATAAAATCAATTTGAGATCCCCCGTCGACAGCACTCAAAACTTCATATGAATAAAGAGCCAGCTCTGTTTGAGAAGAACGATATTTTCTGAATCCATGTTGGCT
The DNA here is from genome assembly GCF_023864275.1 of Schistocerca cancellata. NCBI lineage: Eukaryota > Metazoa > Arthropoda > Insecta > Orthoptera > Acrididae > Schistocerca > Schistocerca cancellata. Next base: position 383,929,743 of record NC_064628.1, read on the forward strand.
ATCTGTCAATAAATCGTTATCTTCGAGGTAATTCATAATGTTCGAACACAGTATATGTTCCAAAATCGTACTAAATATCGACGTCAGCGATATGGGTGTGTAATTCAGCGGATTACTCCCATGTCCTTTTTGAGTACTGGTGTGGCCTGTGCAACTTTACAGTCCTCCCTAAGTTTACATGAAACGTACATGCAGTTGCGAATACGAATACCCATCAGCCGTATAAAGGAATGACGACAATGAAAATTTGTGCAGACCGGGACTCCAACCCGGATTTCACGCTTTACCCGAGCGGTCGCCTTATCCGCTTTGGTTATCTGTGCACGACCCACAGCCAGATCCAGACTTGCATATGTCGTTGTTCCTGCGTCACAACCTGTACTCGTACAAACATTATGTAATTCCCTTACAGGGGAGAACATTTTAATTGAAAGCCGCTGTCTGGTATCGACGGATAAATACGATGTAATACGTGCACGCATGTCCGAAGAAACATTGCATCGTTGTTATTAACAACACAGGCACTGCACTATCTTAGCCTTCAGTAATTTTCTTTCTAAAGGTTCTTTTCTTTTCAAATTTCCCTCAGTCAGCTTCCTGTGCTCCGTCGGATCGACCTCTAGACTCAGGAGTCTCGTCGGGTGCGTTGTCGGCCACAGGAATGGTCATCCAGTGATAGTGCGCCTTTTTCTGGCTGTTGGGATGTTCTCTGCAGAAGTCCATGGGGTGGCCAATATACAACCAACTGAAAACCGACCTGTGTTGCACATAGCTCGTAATTTCTAAAATTCTTTGCCAATTTCCAGACTCTTTAGTTTCATTCTAGTTTATACCGCGAAAATTAGAACTTCGGAAATTTACATGCGTAAAATATAAATGCTTTTAATAAAATGTTACTCTTGGTGGATTTAAAGCCCTGTAATCATTTTAATGATTGTGGTAATTATTTACGCCCTAGTTACAGATATCTGTTTGTTTGAATGTAGCAATTTGAAGGAGAGTAGGCTGCATCAGTGAACTGTTCTACTTCAGTTTTTTTACCTTTGTCTTGTTATTGATTTCATAGACGTAATGCATACGAGTGTACTTGGAACTTGTCAGTGCCAATCTATCTTTAGTTCAATCGTGTAACCAAAAGTCACTGGAGAAGTTGTTTCGGATTTATAATTTTTCGTTGTCGTGTTAACCATTAACTCAGTATTCCGGTCAGTCGTTGATGAATTTCGTCTTCATCTCACAGTACGACTGCTGGGATATAAAAGTAATGAAGATCCACTACACCCAACGGGAATTTTTAAATACACGACCCCTTACGCATGTATTTTGCGGAAAGGATATGCTGTATAAGGGAAACTGGACAAAGTGGATCGCAGTCATCATAGATTAGATTAGTACTTGTTCCATTTATCATGAATACGACACTTCATAATGATGTGGAACGTGTCAGGTTAATAAAAGGTGTCTATACAAGATATTACATTAGACAAAATATTACATGACACTCAAATACTCTATTTATTTATTTATTTATTTATTTATTTTGGAGGTTGGGAAATTACCCACTTACTATATCCAAAAATTCATCTAATGAGTAGAAGGAGTTGCCATTAAGAAATTCTTTTAATTTCCTTTTAAATGCTATATGGCTATCTGTCAGACTTTTGATGCTATTAGGTAAGTGACCAAAGACTTTTGTGGCAGCATAATTGACCCCCTTCTGGGCCAAAGTTAGATTTAACCTTCAGTAGTGAAGATCATCCTTTCTCCTAGTGTTGTAGCCATGTACACTGCTATTACTATTGAATTCGTTCGGATTGTTAATAACAAATTTCATAAGAGAATATATATATTGTGAGGCTACAGTGAAAAATGGTTCAAATGGCTCTGAGCACTATGGGACTCAACTGCTGAGGTCATTAGTCTCCTAGAACTTAGAACTAGTTAAACCTAACTAACCTAAGGACATCACAAACATCCATGCCCGAGGCAGGATTCGAACCTGCGACCATAGCGGTCTTGCGGTTCCAGACTGCAGCGCCTTTAACCGCACGGCCACTTCGGCCGGCGCTACAGTGAAGATTTCTAGCTCTTTAAATAAGTGTCTGCAGGATGATCTTGGATGAGCTCCAGATCTCGCGTAGCGGGATGGTGGTGACCACGAAAACGATTAGGACGAGTGTGGAACAGTACGACGCATGGCGCTATTGATACACGCCGAACTCAACCTAACTAACTAGCAGAGTCCGAAAGCAGGCCAGGGAAAAATGGAACTATACGAGTGCAACAGCGCGAAAGATTTACAGACTGGAATGCAAACAGAATTGAACACTGAACACACGACGAGCAATACAGGCTGTTCAGTCGATCGCAAATGTCCAACGTCTTACCATACTCAAGAGGAACACTCCACTTGTAACGACAGAGGGAGAACGTATTCAAACTTGAAGATGCCTCCAGTACAGAGCAAGTCAGAGAGCAAAGTTCTTCATAGTGAAACATGCGAAGTGGTTGCAAATGTCCGACAGTTTATGAAAAGTTATGCTAGGTGCTCTACTGAAATCAAAACCTACATTGAAACTAGTGGCCGAAGTAACATTTATCGTTTACTTCCGTTCGGCGAATCAAGAAAAAAACTGGAAAGAGTCCAGACAGGTGAATTTTCGACATTTTCAACACTTCATAAGGAAATTGCCAGAAGATCTTTAATGGCTAGTTTAGAAAATTATTGAACTATATGCGAAAAGAAACATAAATTAGTTACAAACTATGACGTCCACACACTTTATTCAACATGTAAACGTCACTGAATATATTCGGATTTAAGTTACGACATGTTCGATATGCCTCCCATCATTGGCGATGATATGGCGCGGACGAATAGCGAAATCCTACATGGCCCACTGAAGTGTCGGAACATCGATGCTGAGGATGACCTCCTGAACTGCTGTTTTCAGCTCAGCAATGGTTTTGCGGTTATTGCTGTACACCTTGTCTTTAAATATAGCCCCACAAAAAGGAGTCACATGTGTTCAGATCCGGAGAATATGACGGCTATTCGAGACCCACGCAAGTGGCCTCTGGGTACCACAGAGCCAGAATGCGATTCCCAAAGCGCTCCTCCAGTATATCAAACACACTCCTGCTTCGATAGGGTCGAGCTCCGTCTTGCGTGAACTACATCTTTTCGAAATCAGGGTTATTTTAGATAATGGGGACGAAGCTATCTTCCAAAACCTTCACGTACCGCTCGGTGGTCACCGTGCCATCAAGGAGTATCGCACCGATTATTCCGTGACTGGACATTGCACACCACACAGTTACCCGTTGAGGGTGAAGAGACTTCTCGATCGCGAAACGCGGATTCTCAGTCCCCCAAATGAGCCAATGTTGGCGAACCCATCAAAAGGAAAGCGGGCTTCGTCGCTAAAGCATACGTATGCACATACGAATTCCCTTCATGCCCCACGGCCAATCGTCCAGTTTGAACGCCCTAAAGCAAACCGTTCAGACGTTATGCCGATTTTATTTCATATAGTTCAATAACTGTCACCCTGTATTTCTAGCCGGCCGGTGTGGCCGTGCGGTCTAGGCGCTTCAGTCTGGAACCGCGTGACCGCTCCGGTCGCAGGTTCGAATCCTGCCTCGGGCATGGATGTGTGTGATGTCCTTAGGTTAGTTAGGTTTAAGTAGTTCTAAGTTCTAGGGGACTGATGACCACAGAATTTAAGTCCCATAGTGCTCAGAGCCATTTGAACCTGTATTTCTACGTTACAGATGGAAGAAGACCCACTCCGAAGAAACTTCGCAAAAAGTTGCAGAGTTTAACACATTTTGGATGAAGTATAAACATACTTCATGAAATCCTTTGCACTCTTTGATTTAGGTGGGGACAGGTGGGAAAGCTTAAAAGTTATCCAGAGCAAAGTAGTAACAGGGCAAAACGAATTGCCTACTTAAAAAGCTTCCGAGAGTACAAACGTCAGTGTAGTCCAATTGTCTATGTGGACGAGAAATTTTTTTAAACTTGTCACACATCATCCCTTCCCCCATGAACCATGGACCTTGCCGTTGGTGGGGAGGCTTGCGTGCCTCAACGATACAGATAGCCGTACGATAGGTGCAACCACAACGGAGGGGTATCTGTTGAGAGGCCAGACAAACGTGTGGTTCCTGAAGAGGGGCAGCAGCCTTTTCAGTAGTTGCAGGGGAAACAGTCTGGATGATTGACTGATCTGGCCTTGTAACATTAACCAAAACGGCCTTGCTGTTGTGGTACTGCAAACAGCTGAAACCAAGGGGAAACTACAGCCGTAATTTTCCAGAGGGCATGCAGCTTTACTGTATGGTTAAATGACGATGGCGCCCTCTTGGGTAAAATATTCCGGAGGTAAAATAGTCCCCCATTCGGATCTCCGGGCGGGGACTACTCAAGAGGACGTCGTTATCAGGATAAAGAAAACTGGCGTCCTACGGATCGGAGGGTGGAATGTCAGATACCTAATCGGGCAGGTAGGTTAGAAAATTTAAAAAGGGAAATGGATAGGTTAAAGTGAGATATAGTGGGAATTAGTGAAGTTCGGTGGCAGGAGGAACACGACTTCTGGTCAGGTGAATACAGGGTTATAAATACAAAATCAAATAGGGGTAATGCGGAAGTAGGTTTAATATGAATAAAAAAAATAGGAATGCGGGTAAGCTACTACAAGAAGCATAGTGAACGTATTATAGTAGCCAAGATAGACACGAAGCCCATGCCTACTACAGTAGTACAAGTTTATATGCCAACTAGCTCTACAGATGACGAAGAAATTGAAGAAATGAATTATGAGATAAAAGAAATTATTCAGGTAGTGAAGGGAGACGAAAATTTAATAATCATGGGTGACTGGAATTCGACAGCAGGAAAAGGGAGAGAAGGAAACATAGTAGGTGAATATGGATTGGGGCTAAGAAATGAAAGAGGAAGCCGTCTGTTAGAATTTTGCACAGAGAATAACTTAATCATAGCTAACCCTTGGTTCAAGAATCATAAAAGAAGGTTGTATACATGGAAGAATTCTGGAGATACTAAAAGGTATCAGATAGATTATATAATGGTAAGACCGAGATTTAGGAACCTGGTTTTAAATTGTAGGACATTTCCAGGGGCAGATGTGGACTCTGACCACAATCTATTGGTTATGAACTATAGATTAAAACTGAAGAAATTGCAAAAAGGTGGGAATTTAAGGAGATGGGACCTGGATAAACTGACTAAACCAGAGGTTGTACAGAGTTTCAGGGACAGCGTAACGGAACAAATGACAGGAATGGGGGAAAGAAATACAGTAGAAGAAGAATGGGTAGCTCTGAGGGATGAAGTAGTGAAGGCAGCAGAGGATAAAGTAGGTAAAAAGACCAGGGCTCTTAGAAATCCTTGGGTAACAGAAGAAAAATTGAATTTAAATGATGAAAGGAGAAAATATAAAAATGCAGTTAATGAAGCAGGCAAAAAGGAATACAAACGTCTCAAAAATGAGATCACAGGAAGTGCAAAATGACAAAGCAGGCATGGCTAGAGGTCAAATGTAACGATGTAGAGGCTTATCTCACTAGGGGTAAGATAGATACAGCCTACAGAAAAACTAAAGACACCTTTGGAGAAAAGAGAGCCACTTGTAAGAATATCAAGAGCTCAGATGGAAACCCAGTTCTAAGCAAAGGGGGAAAGCAGTGAGGTGGAAGGAATATATAGAGGGTCTATACAAGGGCGATGTACTTGAGGACAATATTATGGAAATGGAAGAGGATGTAGATGAAGATGAAATGGGAGATACGATACTGCGTGCAGAGTTTGACAGAGCACTAAAAGACCTAAGTCGAAACAAGGCCCCGAGAGTAGACAACATTCCATTAGAACTATTGACGGCCTTGGGAGAGCCAGTCCTGACAAAACTCTACCATCTGGTGAGCAATATGTACGAGACAGGCGAAATACCCTCAGACTTCAAGAAGAATATAATAATTCCAATCCCAAAGAAAGCAGGTGTTGACAGATGTGAAAATTACTAAACAATCAGTTTAATAAGTCACAGCTGCAAAATACTAACGCGAATTATTAAAAGACGAATGGAAAAACTGGTAGAAGCCGACCTCGGGGAAGATCAGTTTGGATTCCGTAGAAATGTTGGAACACGTGAGGCAATACTGACCTTACGACTTACCTTAGAAGAAAGATTAAGGAAAGACAAACCTACGTTTCTAGCATTTGTAGACTTAGAGAAAGCTTTTGACAATGTTGACTGGAATACTCTCTTTCAAATTCTAAAGGTGGCAGGGGTAAAATACAGGGACCGCAAGGCTATTTACAATTTGTACAGAAACCAGATGGCAGTTATAAGAATCGAGGGGCATGAAAGGGAAGCAGTGGTTGGGAAGGGAGTGAGACAGGGTTGTAGCCTCTCCCCAATGTTATTCAATATGTATATTGAGCAAGCAGTAAAGGAAACAAAAGAAAAATTTGGAGTAGGTATTAAAATCCCTGGAGAAGAAATAAAAACTTTGAGGTTCGCCGATGACATTGTAATTCTGTCAGAGACAGCAAAGGACTTGGAAGAGCAGTTGAACGGAATGGACAGTGTCTTGAAAGGAGGATATAAGATGAACATCAACAAAAGCAAAACGAGGGTAATGGAATGTAATCGAATTAAGTCGGGTGATGCTGAGGGAATTAGATTAGGAAATGAGACACTTACAGTAGCAAAGGAGTTTTGCTATTTGGGGAGCAAAATAACTGATGGTGGTCGAAGTGGAGAGGGTATAAAATATAGACTGGCAATGGCAAGGAAAGCGTTTCTGAAGAAGAGAAATTTGTTAACATCGAGTATAGATTTAAGTGTCAGGAAGTCGTTTCTGAAAGTATTTGAATGGAGTGTAGCCATGTATGGAAGTGAAACATGGACAACAAATAGTTTGGACAAGAAGAGAATAGAAGCTTTCGAAATGTGGTGCTACAGAAGAATGCTGAAGATTAGGTGGGTAGATCACGTAACTAATGAGGAGGTATTGAATAGGACTGGGGAGAAGAGAAGTTTGTGGCACAATTTGACTAGAAGAAGGGACCGGTTGGTAGGACATGTCCTGAGGCATCAAGGGATCACAAATTTAGCATTGGAGGGCAGCGTGGAGGGTAAAAATCGTAGAGGGAGACCAAGAGATGAATACACTAAGCAGATTCAGAAGGATGTAGATTGCAGTGGGTACTGGGAGATGAAGGAGTTTGCACGGGATAGATTAGCATGGAGGGCTGCATCAGGCCAGTCTCAGGACTGAGGACCACAACAACAACACATCATCGTACAGATTTGGGGTGACAATTCACTACAGCGTCTGTTGAAACCTGTTTCGAAAGAAAAAGCAGAACTATCTTCATCCATGCTGGGGTGGAGGACGCTTTTGTACCGAATGCTTACGTAAGGATTCAATATGGCGAGAAAACAGAAGATTATCACAACGACGTGGCCTTCCAAAATTACGAAGAGTAGTTAAGAGAGCGGTTAATACCTGATCTGCTAACTCATATAGTCGTCGTTAAAAAATGCTCCAAACAATATGGGACTTAAAATCTGATGTCATCACTCCCCTAGACTCAGAACTACTTAAACCTAACTAACCTAAAGACATCACACACATCCATGCCCGAGGCAGGATTCGAACCTGCAACCATAGCAGCAGCACCTAGAACCGCTCGGCCACAGCGACCGGCTCGTCGTTACAGATAACATCCTTACCACAATAAGCAACTGACTCGTGCTCCAACAGCAGACTCCACGAGGAGAGAAATGATGTCCTGGTTAAGAAAAAAGGGACTTCCAGCTGAGACCCTAGTTGTATTCATTCATCAAAATGAAGAAACGAGGTAACATCCCCTTTAAACCGGCAGTATTGTAACCTAACATGGTCACACAGTGTTAATACTTCCGCCATGCACCCAGAATTGAATCCTATAGCGCTGATTCGGATAAGAGTAACGAACGACGGTTATGAACGTAATGTAACTTTCAGAATGGACACGTTATTAAAACTTATGGATGACCAGATTGTTTTCATAATAAATGAAGACGGGACGAATGTGAGCACGTAAATACAATTGAAGTGCAGTAATTTCAGGTGAAGGTGTACTGAACAAGCGCAAGAGATAATCACACCTGTAAATCTGGGAAGTGGTGCTAACTCGAATAGTGATGGTCATAGTGATGGGAGCAATACTGATTCCGCAAGTGAAGATGACGGGGAATCACCTGACACTGCCGCTGGAAATGAAACAGACATGGCTACTGAAAATGAAGAAACGTAGGGTGAATCATGTTCTAAACATGATTTGTGAGAGGATATATACACGTACTGAAAGATCCATAGTACAGGGTGATTCAAAAAGAATACCACAACTTTAGGAATTTAAAACTCTGCAACGACAAAAGGCAGAGCTAAGCACTATCTGTCGGCGAATTAAGGGAGCTATAAAGTTTCATTTAGTTGTACATTTGTTCGCTTGAAGCGCTGTTGACTAGGCGTCAGCGTCAGTTGCTGCTAAGATGGCGACCGCTCAACAGAAATCTTTTTGTGTTATTGAGTACGGCAGAAATGAATCGACGAGAATCCGCGGGAAACAACTCAGTATGAACGTGACTCGCCTAAGGTGAACGTTTTCTGTGCCATTTCAGCCAATAAAGTTTTTGGTCCCTTTTTCTTCGAAGGTGCTACTGTAACTGGACTACAGTATCTGGAGATGTTAGAGAATTGGCTGTTCCCTCGGCTCCAACAAGAAGCACAACAATTCATATTTCAGCAGGATGGAGCGCCAACACATTGGCACTTATCTGTCCGTAACTACCTGAACGTCAACTACCCGAGGCGATGGATCGGCCGCCAGGCAGCCCGTGACAGAGCACTTCATCACTGGCCTCCAAGAAGCCCTGATCTTACCCCCTGCGATTTTTTCTTCTGGGGTTATGTTAAGGATATGGTGTTTCGGCCACCTCTCCCAGCCACCATTGATGATTTGAAACGAGAAATAACAGCAGCTATCCAAACTGTTACGCCTGATATGCTACAGAGAGTGTGGAACGAGTTGGAGTATCGGGTTGATATTGCTCGAGTGTCTGGAGGGGGCCATATTGAACATCTCTGAACTTGTTTTTGAGTGAAAAAAAACTTTTTTAAATACTCTTTGTAATGATGTATAACAGAAGGTATGTTATGTTTCTTTCATTAAATACACATTTTTAAAGTTGTGGTATTCTTTTTGAATCACCCTGTATTTTGTCAAACGATGTAACTACTCTAAAGATCTGTAAACGTCTTCTTAACAGTGAAGCCATGTTTACTGCAAAAATTGTACGTTTCGCGTGGCTACGCTTGTAAAATAAACCCGCTTTATTTTTTGTGTATGCTCGAGGTGCCTGCAACCTCTTTGCTCGTACGCTGCACTGCAATACCTCTTTTCCCCTCCCTTGCGTTTGCGCTCTTGTGCAACGAATGTCCTCCTCGGAAGAGTACACGAATGCGAACGAGCATAAGCCGAGTTAACGAGAATCCGGACAAATGTTAGCAAGCGATTGACTTCGGAGCCCGCGTGGATGGAGCAGGAAAATTGTCTACATCTAGATCGAACCACGCGACCGCTACGGTCGCAGGTTCGAATCCTGCCTCGGGCATGGATGTGTGTGATGATGTTAAGTTAGGTTTAAGTAGTTCTATGTTCTAGGGGACTGATGACCTCAGATGTTAAGTCCTATAGTGCTCAGAGCCATTTGAACCATTTTTGAACCACCGTACGGTGCGTGGCGGAAGGTACCCTGTACCACTGCTAGTCATTTCCTTACCTGTTCCACTAGCAAATGGAGCGAGGGAAAAACAGCTGTCTGTACGCCTCCAAATAAGCCCTAAATTTTGGGGGGGGGGGGGGTTGGGGTTGTTTTGGGGAAGGAGACCAGACAGCGAGGTCATCGGTCTCATCGGATTAGGGAAGGAAGACGGCCGTGCCCTTTCAGAGGAACCATCGCGGCATTTGCCTGGAGTGATTTAGGGAAATCACGGAAAACCTAAATCAGGATGGCCGGACGCGGGATTGAACCGTCGTCCTCCCTAAATTTTGGTACCTTATCTTCGTGGTCAATACGCGCATTGTATGTTGGCGGCAAGAGAATCGTTCGGCATTCATCTTCAAGTGCCGGTTCTCTCATTGTTGTCAAGAGTGTTTCTCGAAAAGAATGTCGCGTGCTCACCAGGTATTTCCATTTGAGTTCCCGAAGCATCTCCGTAACAAGTGTCGTTCGAACCTACTGGTAACAAATCTAGCAGCCGACTTCTGAATTTCTTCGATGTCCTCCTTCAATTCGACCAGGTGCGAATCCCAAACAGTGGACCAGTACTCAAGAATAGGTCGCACCAGCGTCCTACATGTGGTCTCCTTTACAGATGAACCACTCTTTCCTAAAATTCTTCCAATAAACCGACGTCGATAATTCGTCTTCCCAACCACAGTTTTCACATGAGCGTTCCATTTCATATAATTTTGCAACGTTACGCCCAGGTATTTTAACGACTTAACTCTGTCAAGCAGGGCACTAGTAATACTGTATCCGAACATTACAGGTTTGGTCTTCCTGCTCATCCGCAATGACTTACATTTTTCCACATTTAGAGCTAGCTGCCATCCATCACAAGAGCTGGAAATCTTGTCCAAGAAGTCTTGTCTTCCTTCAGTCACTCAACTTCGACACATTACCGTGCACCACGGCATCGTCAGCAAATAACCGCAGATTTCTGACCACCCTGTCCACCAAATCATTTATGTGTGTGGAGAACAACTGTGGTCCAGAGGCGCTGTCCAGTCTACGCAACATTCACGCCGCTTGCGGTGCTCTCTCGGATCAGTCCGACTCTCGACCGCGAACAGCTTCTCATCTGACACGCACGGATCTGTCAGGGATACCAAGTGCCTCCCCTCTTAAAGAGGCACGCATGACGGAAAATGCCCCGAAATGTACCAGAGACGCTGAGTCAAGAGTCGAGGGGCAACAGGGTTCAGCAGCAGGGGTTACGCCTGGGCGCTCCCCACAGGAACATCAAAGGCGATGCTGGTGATAGGTTGATGTCCTCTGGAAGCTGGTGGTCGAGGACCGCTGAGGACTGGGGGCAACATCGGTGAGCTGCTGTAATGACAGAGGAAGGTGCTCCACCTCTGTCAGATCCCCCTTGGCAAAGAGTTCTCCTGGGTGGCGGGTTTCTCCAGTCGAGGGTGCAAATTATACTCCAAGTGCCAAACAGATAGTGGGAACGTTAAGCATGTGCAGCTCGGTGCTCTGAACGTGTGGTTTTGGATCCCGTCCTTGTCGCCAAGCGGTGCCTCGTGTAGTGAGATGACATCGTTCACGAAAACGCTTAGAACTAGTCTGGACTACCGCCTGGCGCTCATGATAAACACCGAACTCAGTCTAACCGCCCGAGCAGAGTCCGGAAGCACAGTCTGGGACGACATGAAAGTATAAGTGTGCAACACCACGAAGGATCCACAAACTTGATGGAAACGAGCGCAAGCCGAGTAACCAAGAATCCGGTGTAATGCTATCACGTGACTGACTCCGGACCAGGGAAGTTTTGACTCCAGAAGCATTGTTCAAGGTATATGCGACAGTCATCCTGCTTACGGTGCAAAAAAATGGTTCAAATGGCTCTGAGCACTATGGGACTTAACATCTGTGGTCATCAGTCCCCTAGAACTTAGAACTACTTAAACCTAACTAACCTAAGGACATCACACACATCCATGCCGGACGCAGGATTCGAACCTGCGACCGTAGCAGTCGCGCAGTTCCGGACTGCGCGCCTAGAACCGCTAGACCACCGCGGCCGCTTACGGTGCAGTCTCCAAAACAACCCACCGCCAGTCACTAGTCTTTCTTCCCCCGCTGTGCACTGTGATGTTTGTGCGGTGGCAGCTGTCTCGGTTGAGGAGATATGAGTGCTTGAAGCGGTCGCCATCACACTGTGGTGCTCATCACTTCGTCTGTCTCTCTCGCAAAATATTCAGGATTTTTTAATAAAGTTACCGAGCTTCCATGAATGTTCTGGAATGTTAACGAATGCTTTTGAATCTTCCAGAATATTCTGGAGTGGTGCAAACTTCGAATACCTGCATATCGCGCGTTTCTACGAAAGTACTGCGAGCAAAAGATTCCCGAAGAATCGAAAACTATTTACATTTTTGTTGCCAGGAGGTTCTCAAACGTGTGCGACGCCATGTAAGTGACAACCACATACGGATAGCCGTCGACGAAACAACTGACGTATGTGGACATTTCATTGCGATTTCATTGTTGCAGAATCCCCAAAGCCATTATTGATATCCTGCAATGAGTTGGAACGTACAAATCATTTAATAGTAGCTTGTTTTGTGGACGACGGGCTTAAAGTGCTATGGCGTAGCAGCTACCCAGAAGTAAATAAAATAATGTAATATACTATGGAAGTGGTGTTCAAGGCACGGTATCGTGTATCGCTCTATAGAGTACTGATTTCGAACCTAGCTTTGCTGTCTAAGACTGTCATACCGAAGTGGGGTACATGGATACAAGCTTTCGAATTTTATAACCAACATTTTCAAGACGTTACTTTGTGATTAAATCACTTCCGAGAGAATCTCGAGTATCGTTAGGAGTACCCCAGGGAAGTTATTATAGGGGCTGTAATATTTTCTATATACATAAATTATCTGGTGGACAGGGTGAGCAACAAACTGCGGCTGCCTCCTGGTGATGCTGTTGTGGTGTAACGAGAAGATGTCATCGTTGAGTGTCTGTAGGAGTAAACAAGATGACTTACACGTAATTTCTACTTGGTGTGACGAAAGGCAGCGTGCTCTAAATGTAGAAAAATGTAAGTTAATGCAGATGAGTAAGAAAAACAATCCTGTAACTTTGGAATGAGGCATCTGTAGGGTGCTGCTTGGCACAATCACATCGACGAAATATGTAGTCGTAACGTTGCAAAGCGATATGAAATGGGGCGAGCACTTCAGGTTGGCGTAAGGAAAGCGAATGCTCGACATCGCTTTATTGAGAGAATTTAGGGAAAGTGCAGGTCATCCATAAAGAAGACGGTGTATAGAACGCTAGTAGACCCATTCTCGACTACTGTTAGAGTGTTTGGGATTCCCACCAAGTCGTATTAAAGTAGTTCAGAAGCGAGCTGCTAGATTTGTAAACGGTAGGTACGATCATCACGTAAGTCTTACGCATATGCTTCGTGAACTCCAGTGGGAATCCCTGAAAGGAAGACGATGCTCCTTTTGCGAGGCATTATTGCGGAAACTTAGAGAATCACTATTCGAGGCCGATCGGAGAACAATTCTGCTGACGTCAACGTTCATTTCGCGTAAGGCCCACGAAGGTAAGATACGAGAAACAGGCTCGTACGGGGGCATACACACTCATACTCATAAATTAAGAATAATGATGATACATGGTGAAACAACACACTGGTGGGCGGTTTGCGGGTTTAAATCATCACGGGGTATGACCATGCGGCGCATTTTACCTGCGGTCGTCGCACGGTGGCGCTGGCAGCAGTCCACATACGCAGAGATGTGTTGGTGCATGTCAAAAAATGGTTCAAATGGCTGAGCACTATGAGACTTAATATCTGAGGTCATCAGTCCCATAGAGCTTAGAACTACTTAAATCTAACCAACCTAAGGACATCACACACATCCATGCTCGAGGCAGGATTCGAACCTGCGACCATAACAGTCGCGCGGTTCTGGACTGAAACGCCTAGAACCACTCGGCCCCCGCGGCCGGCAGGAGGCTCGTCACAGTACGGTGCACCGAGTAAGTGTGCAGACGTTTTCAAACGCGCTAATGGTGACAGTGTGTTGAAAATGGCTCAAAGAACACACATTGATGACGTTATGAGGGGTAGAATACTAGGGCGACTGGAGGCTGGTCAAACACAGCAGGTCGTAGCACGGGCCCTCTGTGTGCCACAAAGTGTGATCTCAAGATTATAGCAACGATTCCAGCAGACAGTAAACGTGTCCAGGCGCTACAGTACGGGACGTCCACAGTGTGCAACACCACAAGAAGAGCGATATCTCACAATCAGCGCCCGCAGACGGCCACGGAGTACTGCAGGTAGCCTTGCTCGGGACCTTACTGCAGCCACTGGAACAGTTGTCTCCAGACACAGTCTACAGACGACTGATCAGACATGGTTTATTCACCCGGAGACCTGCAAGGTGCATTCCACTGACCCCTGCTCACAGGAGAGCCCGTAAAGCCTGGTAGCAAGAACACAGTACATGGTCATTGGAACAGTGGTCCCAGGTTATGTTCACGGACGAGTCCAGCTATAGTCTGAACAGTGATTCTCGCCGGGTTTTCATCTGGCGCGAACCAGGAATCAGATACGAACCCCTTAATGTCCTTGAAAGGGACGTGCGTGGAGGTCGTGGTTTGATGGTGTGAGGTGGGATTATGAATGGTGCACGTATACCCCTGCATGTCTTTGACAGAGGAACTGTAACAGCTCGGGTGTATCGAGACGTAATTTTGCACCAGTATGTCCACCTTTTCAGGGGTGCAGTGGGTCCCACCTTCCTCTTGATGGATGATAACGCACGGCCCCACCGAGCTGCCATCGTGGAGAAACAGAAGATATCAGGCGAATGGAGTGGCCTGTCTCTTCTCCAGACCTAAACCCCATCGAGCACGTCTGGGACGCTCTCTGTCGACGTATCGCTGCACGTCTTCAAACCCCTACGACACTTCAGGAGCTACGACAGACACTGGTGCAAGAATGGGAGGCTATACCCCAGCAGCTGCTCGACCACCTGATCCAGAGTATGCCAACCCGTTGCGCGGCCTGTGTACGTATGCATGGTGATCATATCCCACATTGATGTCGGTGTACATGTGCAGGAAACAGTGGCGTTTTGTAGCACGTGTTTCGGGACGGTTTTCTCAACTTATCACCAATATAGTGGAATTACAGACCTGTGTCTTGCGTGTTCCCTATGTGCCCATGCTATTAGCGCCAGTTTTGTGTAGTGCCACGTTGTGTGGCACCACATTCTGCAATTATCATTAATTTATGAGCATGAGTGTACATAGTCGTTTCTCTATAGCTCTATTTGCAGCTGGAACGGGAAAAGAAATGACTAGTAGTGGTACATGGTACCCTCCGCCATGCACCGTACGGTGTCTCGCGGAGTATGTATGTATACGTGGATGTAAAGTTTCAGTAGTAGAGGCACAAAATGCTTTCACTGACCCTGAAATTGATAGTCGGTAATGAACAAGTCTGATGCTGTTTTGGTAAGAAATCCAGGCTACTCGATTTGTGCTGTTATCAGCAATATCTTCTCCAGGAATATTTCTTCTAAAGTTTGCAGAATCAACGTCCTGTGATGTGGATGCCTCACTTGCCTGCTACAAAAACATTCTTCCTGACTGGCGACATTCTGTGACTACAGGCGATTTGGAGAAGTATCTAGTTCTTCATTTGGCTTCAAAAAGAAAGACATAGTAGGTAGAGTACCTTAGTAATTTCATTGAAGATTTACATTTTAGCAGACAGACCAAAAATAATTTCCTTTCATAAGTGCAGTGCAGACTTTCAAATTAAACAGTTAAGTGATATAAATTGTACTTTTTAATATACTTTTCGTGTTTCTTGTATGTTTAAGTGCTTATTAAGATAATATAGTTGGCTATGCGAGACACCACATTGATTTCGTGATCAAAACACAATTGAACCGTTTTGTTTTTCCCCCTCAGAAAATTACACTGTAACCCTCATGGGGTAATCATCCCCAGAGGTGGCAGGTCTGCTCAGTAAATTTCGCATCCTGTATGAACCACAAATTTAATCATGTTTTCTTCCCGCTATACTGCACACGCAAAATAAGTTAAATTTCGCTTGTTCTTGTCACTCCTGATTGAAACATTTAGAACTTAGCGTCAGAGCATCACAGCGTAAATATTTCAGTCGTCATACGACGGTTGTTCAGTAAGTAATGCAACACTTTTTTTCCCTGGAAGCAGGTTGGTTCAAAAATGGTTCAAATGGCTCTGAGCACTATGGGACTTAACATCTATGGTCATCAGTCCCCTAGAACTTAGAACTACTTAAACCTAACCAACCTAAGGACAGCACACAACACCCAGCCATCACGAGGCAGAGAAAATCCCTGACCCCGCCGGGAATCGAACCCGGGAACCCGGGCGTGGGAAGCGAGAACGCTACCGCACGACCACGAGATGCGGGCAAAAAAGCAGGTTGGTTTTATTCGGGACTCCAATTCACAATATTATTCCCCACTTTTTCGGCTACAAAACCCTGTTTTTAACATAATCTCCATTCACTGCGACGGCCTTACGCCACCCTACTGGGAGGGCGTGTATGCCCCCTGCTACCACTCTGCTAGTCGACATCGGAGCTAAGCCTTGTTACATCTGTAACCTTCCCATCATTCACGTACTGCTTCCCGCGAAGGGCATCCACCATTGGGCCAAACAGTTGGAAGTCGGGAGTTGCGGCATCTGGGGTGTAGTGTGGATGAGTAACAACAGTAAAATGAAGTTTTGTGAGATTCTCTTGGTTGTGCAGACTTGCGTCTAGCTTTTCATTGTCATGGAGAAGAACGTTTGCGTTTTTGTGGCGACGAACGCGCTGGGGCCGTTTCTTCTGTTTCCTAAGGGTAGCGCAACACGTTCCCGAGTTGACCGTTGTACCATGAGGGATTACATCACGCAGAATAACCTCTTCCGAGTCCCAGCAGACCGTCGCCATGATTTTACCGGTTCAGGGTGCGGCTTTGAACTTTTTCATCGGAGGACAGATGGTGTGGCGCCACTTCATACACTCATGCTCATAAATTAAGGATAATTGCAAAATGTGGTGACAAACAACGTTGCACTACACAAAACTGGCGCTGATAGCACAGGCACATAGGGAACACACATGGCACAGATCTGTAAGTCCACGGCATTGGTGATAAGTTTAAAAAATAGTCCCGAAACACATGTGCTGCATAACGCCACTGTTTCCTGCGCATGAACCCCGACATCAATATGGGATATGATATCATGCATATGTACACAGGCCACACAACGGGTTGGCATACTCTGGATCAGGTGGTCGAGCAGCTGCTGGGGTATAGCCTCCCATATTTGCACCAGTGCTTGTCGGAGCTCCTGAAGTGTCCTAGGGGTTTGAAGACGTGCAGCTATACATCGATCGAGAGCATCCCAGGCGTGCTCGATGGTCTGGAGAACAGGCAAGCCAATCCATTCCCCCGATACCTTCTGCTTCAGGGTACTCCTCCACGATGGCAGCTCGGTGGTGTCGTGCGTTATCATCCATCAGGAGGAAGGTGGGACACACTGCACCCCTGGAAAGGCGGACATACCGGTGCAAAATTACGTCCCGATACACCTGACCTGTTACAGTTCCTCTGTCAAAGACATGCAGGGGTGTACGTGCACCAATCATAATCCCACCCCACACCATCAAACCATGACCTCCATGCACGTCCCTTTCAAGGACATTAACGGTTTGGTTCCTGGTTCATACCAGATAAAACCCGGCGAGAATCACTATTCAGACTATACCTGGACTCGTCCGTGAACATAACCTGGGACCACTGTTCCAATGACCATGTACTGTGTTGTTGCTACCAGGCTTTACGGGCTCTCCTGTGAGCAGGGGTCAGTGGAATGCACCTTGCAGGTCTCCGGGCGAATAAACCATGTCTGTTCAGTCGTCTGTAGACTGTGTGTCTGGAGACAACTGTTCCAGTGGCTGCGGTAAGGTCCCGAGCAAGGCTACTTGCAGTACTCCGTGGCCGTCTGCGGGCGCTGATTGTGAGATATCGCTCTTCTTGTGGTGTTGCACACTGTGGACGTCCCGTACTGTGGCGCCTGGACACGTTTACTGTCTGCTGGAATCGTTGCTATAATCTTGAGATCACACTTTGTGGCACACAGAGGGCCCGTGCTATGACCTGCTGTGTTTGACAAGCCTCCAGTCGCCCTAGTATTCTACCCCTCATAACGTCATCGATGTGTGTTCTTTGAGCCATTTTCAACACACAGTCACCATTCGCACGTCTGAAAACGTCTGCACACTTACTCGCTGCACCGTCCTCTGACATGCACCAACACACCTCTGCTTATGTGGACTGCTGCCAGCGCCACCGTGCGACGACCGCAGGTCAAATGCACCGCATGGTTATACCCCGAGGTGATTTAAAACCGCAAACTGCCCGCCAGAGTGTTGTTTCACCATGTATCAGCATTATCCTTAATTTAGGAGCATGAGTGTAGGTAGCTGTTTTACGTCCAGTTCGGAGTGATGATCCCATATTTCATCGCCTGTGACCATGTCTGTCCCCAAATTGTCAGATCATTCCCATAACACACAAGCAATTTCACACAGATGGTCCTTTGTTGTTCTTTATAGTCTTCTCTTAGATGGCGAGGAACCCCGCGGACAGACACCTTTGAGTACCCCAACTGGTGGACGAGTGTGTCTGTGCTTACCAAAAGAGACGTCCAATTGAGCACCGAGGTGTCTGTCTGCGATCTGCCGATCACCTCGAATGAGTGTCCGCACATTCCAACACTGGAGGATTTACAGCCGCGTGCGGTACGCGGGAGATCGGACAGGTTTTCGCGACATTGTCTGATGGTGATAAGCGCCTCGCCCAAAGACTCACCGCGCTTTTGTTCACTACCGCCGACTCACCGTGCTTTTGTTCACTATCAGGTCTCCGTAGACATTCTGCGAACGCCTATGAATATCTGCTCTGGTTTTCCTCCAAAAGAAACTCAACAACAGCTCTCTGCTTGGAAAGCTCCTCCGTAACAGACCCCATTTTGAAGGCTGCGTATAGCGGCGCCACCTATCGGAGCTGTAAGAGGCTCTAGTGGCTGAAGTGAAAATATTCCCCGATGGCGCACAACAAATTCCGCTCATTTTCAACCAAAATTGGCCGAGAAAAAAATGTGTTGCATTACTTATTGAACGCCTTTCCTATATGACGTTCTTTGTTTTAAATTTATCGGAGAATATTTTTTTTTAGAGCAGGTGGAGGATAACCGCGAAATGCGAGCGTAGCCAGATGGCCACAGATCACCGGGGAAGGGCCCCTTACCGCCCTAACAGGAGGTTTGGGGTGGAAGGCAGGGGAGGGAGCTGTTTGTGATTAAACGGCCCGCCGCGATATTGCGCTGTGAGGGATTGAGTTGTCAGCGCTAACTAACGGCCCGGCGTCCGGTTGCAGCCCCTGCGAACGGTGGCGCCGCGCCACAGCGCTACCAGAAACCACCACAACGTCGCGGACCGCACCGCTGGCTGCAAACCCAGACAGGGTCTGCCTCCGTCCTGTTCCAAAGTTTCTCATCGTTCAGTTCGATAGCCTTTTCACTCCGCGGCCACTCGACCTGTACGTTTGATGAAGCGATAAATCAAATCAAACAAAATGTCGCAGGGTTAATAATGCGAGAGGAGTGAGTACCAGAGCGGAGTTCGCCTTAAGACGTAGCAAGCCCGAAACACGAAATTCCTTTTCCTGTAATTGTTTTCACTGAAGAAGATCTTGCTTTCAGTAGCCACACCAACGTCAAAATGGTAGACAGCGAAGTAACTGAAAGCGGTAGGAGATCACTCGGGACGTGAACGTTTTCGTCGACGAGGAGCTGATCGAGTTTATTGACGTCACAGCGTGGAAATTCACGTTCCGTTAGTTTCGAAGCCTCGAAGGAAGAATCTGCCAAGTCTGCTGCGTACAAAGGAACTTGGCTAAGGAGACGCAACATCCGTTTTACGTCACAAGCGGAACTGAGGAGACGCCATATTAAATTAAGTCGATAGCTGAATTCCGTATTTGGCGGTTTTTATATTGTGAAGTACGTGCTATGAATATAAGCTGTTTTCAGAGCACTGAAACATTAAGTATGTCTCGAAAATGCGTCGTTTTTGGTACAATTTGTTACAACAAAATGACGAGAACTTACGTATTACGAGTTACAGGCTTCTCGTGTTCGATGCTTTTCATATTATAATTTGTGTACTACGAAAATATGCCGTTCCAATGCCACGACATACTGATTATTTATCCAAAGCGCATCGTTTCTGACGCAATTCATTATTCGAGGGGTGATCAATAACTAATGCAACACTTTTTTTTCCTCGGCCAGTTTAGGCTGAAAAATATGGAATTTGTTGTGGGACATCGTGTGATATTCCAGCTTCAGCTTCTATAGTTCCTTGAACTCCCGGTAGATGGCGCCGCTAGCCTTGACGTCTGCAACGGATGTGCGTTGCAAGCAGAGACCGGACAATGAATCTGGTTGGTTGATTCGGATGAGGGTACCAAACAGTGAGGTCATCGGTCCCATAGGATTAGGGAAGAATGGGGAAGGAAGCTGGCCGTGCCCTTTCAGAGGAACCATCCCGCATTTGCCTGAAGCGACTTACGAAAATCACGGAAAATCTAAATCAGGATGGCTGGACTCGGGTTTGAACTGTCATCCTGCCGAATGCGAGGCCAGTGTGCTAACTATTGTGCCACCTCGAATTTCTTTTGGCGGAAAACAAATTCATCGGCACTTGCAGAATGGCTACGGAGATATGGCAGTGAACAAAAGCTCGGTGAGTCGTTGGGCAAGGTGTCTGTCATCATTGGACTGTTCTCCCTCATCCATCCTACAGCCCCAATATCACACCTTTCGACTTCCATATGTTTGGTACTACGAAGGATGCACTCTCGTGAAGCATTACGTAGATGATGGCGAGGCTAGTGATGCAGCAAGATGTTGGTCCTGATGTCAACAAGTAGATAGGTACTGTGCTTGCATACAAGTCCGCTGGGTAACGTGGCGTATGACCGTCGTATTGAACGGATATTATGTTGAAAAATAGGATTCGGTAGCCAAAAGAGTGAGGAATTATATAATGTATTGGAATCCTGAATAAAACCAATCTGATTTCAGAAAACAATGTGTTGCATTACTTACTGAACACCCCTCGTACTTCAGTATCAAATAATGATATATATACAGGGTGTTTTCGTAAGAGCGTGCAAAAATGAAACAGGACATAAAGAACGCTCCACTGAACAATTTGATGTAGGAACCTGGAGTCGGAGAAGCCAGCTTAACGAGATACGGAAGTAAACTTGTCAGCCGCTTTGTCTAGTATTACTGTTTCCCGGCTTATTTACGAGTAGCGTGCGTACAACTTTACACCTACTGTGAATTCTTCGTTACCTGGAAGAAAACTAGGAGAACGAGCCTGATTACCAGAAAGTCATGATGCAGGTTTTGTTTACTTTACTTGTTCATAAGGTGGCTTTGTTGTCTCCTATTTACATTATCCCATGACAGAACGTGCGATGAACCAACGACAGACCCATTTATTACAGAGTGGTGTTCAGAGACGTACAGTACAATACGATGGAGCTGTACCTGTACGGTATTTCCTGGTCACTGCCTTGAAAGGGGAAGTCCTATTCCATAGTCTGCGAGATCACCTGAACTGCCGGCCGTGGTGGCCGTGCGGTTCTAGGCGCTTCAGTACGGAGCCGCGCTGCTGCTACGGTCGCAGGTTCGAATCCTGCCTCGGGCATGGATGTGTGTGTGATGTCCTTAGGTTAGTTAGGTTTAAGTAGTTCTATGTTCTAGGGGAATGATGACCACAGCAGTTGAGTCCCATAGTGCTCAGAGCCATTTGAACCATTTCACCTGAACTGAATTCCCGTGATTATTTCCTATGGGGATACCTAAAGTCACTTGTGTTTGAGACTCCAGTGGATATGGAGACGGAATTAGCTGCAAGAATTGTAGCTGCCTGCCATGTGATTCGAAACATACCAGGGATATCCGTCAGAGTGCGTCAGAGTCTTGTTTGCCGATGTCACGCTTGCATTGAGGTTGAGGTTGATGGCAGCCACTTTCAGCACATTTTGTAAGATACAGTACAAATTGTACGTTCATTGCGTGAATGATGGTGTCTGCAGTTAACTAACGTAAATCAAAACGTACACAGTAATGCGATTTGACTCCTATTATCTTCTTAAGCTGGCTCCTCTGAGCCCAGATTCCCTACCTCAAATTGTTCAGTGGAACATTCTGTATGTCCTGTACCACTTTTGCACGCACTTACGGTAACGCCCTGTATGGTTACAGCCTTTAGGCCTGTATTACACTACCAAATTTCTTTGTCAAAGATTTGATCAAAGATGTGATCAAATATTCCGTCAAATATATTTGACAAAGATCTTTGACGTAGCGCTAGAAGGTGTGTTACACTGTCATCATATTTTTCGTCAAAGTTCAAGATGGCTGACAACAACAACTTGTTACTAACCGCAGCAGTTCCATGTGCCACAATTGCACTATGTGCACATACGGAAGAGAAGCGGGGAAAAAAAGGAAACATACCTGGGTGAAGCAGTGGGTTTTACGACGACACGATAAAAGCGTTCAACAAAACTTGTTACGTGAGCTTATAGTGGAGGACGTCAAGTCGTACATCAATTACTTAAGAATGGATGAGCATACATTTCTGTATCTGCTCAGTGAAGTGTATCCTCACATCACAAAGCACAATATTCACTAAGAACTGCTACATCTGCAGAAGACAGGCTCACTGTAACACTCCTATTCCTTGCTACAGGAGAGGGTTGGGTTAGGTTAGGTCTCCAATCTTCTTAATCTATTTTTGTATTCAGGGTGCCTCACGTTGTAAAGCGCCTCATCAGCTTCATACATCTCTTATTAATTTTGTAGTTGTCGGCACACACCAATTGTATTTACCGGCAATGTTTATAAAAACACTACCGCTGCAGCGATGCTAGCGCTCCATGTGGTAACATCTCACACTGCAGTGAACAGAAGACAAGCGACTTCTTTGATCAAATCTACAGCGAGGCCCTAGATCTGATCAAATATTGGACGCCATTTGACAAAGTTCCCTATTACACCATCAAATATCTTTAACAAAGATTTTTTTTGACAAAGATATTTGACAAAGAAATTTGATAGTGTAATACCGGCCTTAGACCAAGGGCGGGCAAACGTTGCACGCGGCTCATGAGCGCACAGCGCTCCACGTGTGCTGCTCGCATGCGATCGTCGACCGGGGCAGTGGCGACAGCCGGCAGGTTGCGGCAGTGTAGTACCGGGCTAAGCTGCGGACGTTGATGCGTAGCGACCACTACGTAGTGAACGTTGCATTTCAAGAACCGGAAAATGCAGAGTGAAACAAGGAAACGGAGAAGTGGAGATTTGCTATCTTCTGAAAAGGAAAGGGAGAATCATTTTTTCTTTGTGCAAAAACGTGAAAATTCAAAGTGTTTAATATGTGGCAGTATTCTCGCTGGCCAGCGGAAGTTTAGTATTGAAGGCCATTATAACAAATTTCACAAGGACGAGTACAATTTATTGTCGGATTCTGAGCGTATGGAGAAATTGACTGAGCTTAAGAAGAGCGATCTGACGATACTAGATGAATCTGTCGTAGTTGCTGTGGCCACGAGAGATCTGCGACTTCCTTTCGTCATGTTTCTCATCTAACTGATTTAACATTTTATGGAGCACTGTTTTCAATTTTTCAGGGCGACAACAATAACAGCCCAGAGGTACGAGCAAGTTATAAGATTGCGCTTAATATAGTGAGAGCTGGAAAACCATTTGCTGAATTAGTATGTGTCGGTTAAGAGCAAACATCAGAGATGAAAATTTAAGTAACTGTTTGCGTTTGTCTGTATGTACAAATTTTGTTCCACTCCACCTGTGATAATTAAATAAAACGTATCGTAGGTAATAGGTACTCTTTCAAAACACGACATCTTTCAAGCACTCCTACTAATCTTATTCCTACATTCAATAAAGCAAGCTAGGAAACAAACGCATTGCAGAGGAAGGAGCGTACAGAAGGTACGGTGGGGAGTGGAGAGAAGCGGGTGGCCAGCTTGCCCCTGTGTGCACGCAGAACACCTGTTAACTGCACGCGTGCAAGTGCACCGCACACGTGCAGGATTCCTGCCTGCTCCTGCTTTAGACATTTACATGCGTAGTGTAACATATAACTAAGACGCCAGTTCTGATGTACAGTAGAGCCTCGTTTATCGGATCTTCGGTTTCCGACCTTCTGTGTTATCCGACCCTTTCACAGCGCCGGCCGTACGCCAGCCGAGTGCAGGTCAGTGACTAACGTGTTGTTTGTTGATACTCAGTTCATTGTCGCCGTCTGCTACTCCTCACTCCTCAATGCTAACGTAGATCTGTAGTGGAGTGGACGTGTTGCACGTCGTTTATTGTAAAAATTTGTGGTGATGGCTTCAAAACGGAAAAAGGTGGTCGTTTCAATGGAAGAAAAACTTAAAGCTTTAAAAAGAATAGACAATGGTGAAACTTTATTAAAAGTGGCACAAGATTATAACGTCGGGAAAAGAACAGTCGGAGACTGGAAAAGGAACCGCAATGAAATTGAGAAGTGGTGTTCTCAGCGAGCAACCTCGGCTGTTTTGGGAAGATCGGAAAACCATGAAAAATGCTATTATGAAAAAGTAAGTGAAGCTTTGTTTCTGTGGTTTACTCAACAGAGATAAAGGTGTACCCATGTCGGGACCTATTTTGCAGGAAAAAGCCGTAAAGTTTCGTAAGGAATTAAACGAAGGTGAACCTGATTTTACAGCTAGTGTAGGCTGGCTCGATAGATGGAAGAAAATATACGGAATTCGGCAACTTAATGTCTGTGGTGCAAAGCTTTCAGCAAATTTTGAAGCTGTTCAATTGTTTAGGAATAAACTTCACAAGGTATTGGACAAGGGAAACTTAACAGGCGATCAAATTTTTAACTGCGACGAGACTGGTCTCAATTACAAAATGTTACCGGAAAAAACATTAGCGTCAAAGGCCGAAAAGGCAGCGCCAGGCTACAAACGTAGCAAAGTAAGAGTAACAATTCTTACATGCAGTAACGCCACAGAAAATTTGAAAATGGAACTGTCTATGATAGGTAAGCCAAAAAAAGAGAGCATTTAAAAATGTATCTGAAAGTGTTTTACCGGTGAAATATTACAACCAAAAAAATACTTAGATGAGCTCAGACATTTTTAAAGAATGGTTTTTTAACGAGTTCGTGCCACAAACTGAAAGTTTTTGAAAGCCAACAACTTGCCCCGCAAAGCACTGTTGCTTCTAGACAATGCCACTTGTCATCCTAATGAAGATGAACTTCAAGATCAAGATATAGATGCCACGTTGTTGCCTCCGAATGTCACATCCTTATGTCAGCCTATGGACTACTGGGCCTTAGAGACACTGAAGAGAAACTACCGCAGAAACTTGCTTTCCTCTTTAATTAATGCTATGGACAAGGGAGAAGACACGCTAGAGCAGTTGCGCGGTATTAGTTTGAAAGACGTAGCTAATGACGTGACCCAATCTTTGCAGAGTGTTGGAGCAAATACAATTGCAAACTCCTGGAACATTTTGCTACAGGGAGATCAAGAAAATTCTCCAGATGATGAAAATCTACAGCAGCAGACCGAACCAGAAAATACTACCCTGCTTTCATTGTTACGAAAAGTTCCGAGATGTGCTGACGCCACAGAAGATGACATAAATGAATGGATTGTCCAAGATGTAGAATTTGAAGTGACATATGAAGAAATAGTCAACATGGTAAACGAAAAAGAAGCGGATGTAGTGGAGAAAGTGCGCCCAAGATTTCTCACAACGAAGGACACAAGGCCTTAGAAACTGCTTTAAAACATGTAGATCAACTGGAGGAAACATCGTCTACCGAGGTTTTACTTCTTAAGAGACTGCGTGATTTAACGGCAAAAAAAAAAAAAAAAAAAAGGCGGCAAACAGCAGGCAAACATAATACAATTACTAACTTCTTAACACAGTAAATATCCATTCAGTCTAATTTGATATGTATTGTATTAATACTTTAATTTTTGTGTTATTTTCCGTGTTATCCGACCTTCCCGCCGCCAGTTTAGGTCGGATAATCGAGACTGTACTGTATAAGATTAATAGCGCAGTTGATAGAATCGTAGACTACGAAACGAAAGTTGGTAGATTCGCGTTTGGGTGTTGGCCTTTTTATTCGCCTTGTGTTTTTTAAAAGATTCTAGGACTCTGTTATTAAATTAACGGAAGTGTGATCTGGAAAACTCGATGTTATTTCTGATAAATAAGAGCGCTCTCCGTCCAAGAGTTTGTTCGATTCTGTGAATGTGCCAGGCAAGATGGACCGGAGAACGCAAACAACAATCTACATCTGTGGCTGATTCCATCAATCTTCTACGGTCGCTGACAGAGAGATCGCAGCTTTTCCACGCGAGTCCATTTTCGTAAACAAATACTGTGCTTTGTGCGCAGCTGCAGACAGGAACTGCCGCTGGAAAGCTTTGCGATCGCAAATCACGATGAGCAGCACGTTACGCTGCGTGAGCTGTACCAGGTCGTTTCAGACCGTACAACAATGACGTCTCCTGTTCTTCGCGGATGACAGACACGTCCCGTGTGATGACGGATTTAAAAGCAACTATACTCGCTCAACAGAGGAAAGACGCCTGGATCTGATGGGATACCTGTACGATTTTACATACATTTTACGAATGGACTTGCTCCGCTTGTAGCAGAAGTCTTCCGTAGATCCCTGGAGGAGCGGAGGGTTCCTAGTGTATTTGGAAGGAAGCACACACAGGTCGATCTCATTTTCAAGAAGAGTCGTCGAACAGAGCAAACAATTATATAGTTGTGAATCTTCAGGTTTTGGCGGCGCAATGACTGTTCCATTAAGTTTCGAGTGTGCAGCCGCAAGAAATAATCTTTTTCTTCTTCTTCTTCTTCTTCTTCTTCTTCTTCTAATATTTCGGCTGTATACCGTCCAGCCATCTTCAGAGTGAGTCGCAAGACTGCCGCTCCAGTGCTCGCTTCGTCCCTTTATACTCGTGTACCGCGCGACTGCGCATGCGGCCACAGATGCAAATGCGCCAGAGACGTGGGTCGGCGGTAGAGACGTGCATAATGCGCGGGTTGTATCTATGACTCCGCAGTCGATCTGTGTTGGCATATCGATATATCATTGTGAGCTGCACTGTGACGACGTCTTTGTGAGTTTATTACAGCAAGCGCCGGATTCCATGACTTATCAAGATTGAAACCACTATCTCTATTAATTAAATTCGTCGTCAAGCGAATTTCAATTGCCTCCTTCTCTATCGAGTCCCAAAAGGATGATGCAGTTGCCAAAATTTCAACGTTGTCATACAACATACTGTGACCATTATCAAAGTCGGCAGTGGCAGAGCACTGTATTGATAATAGTCAGAGTATGTTGTATGACAACATGATAAACCATGGAATTCGGCACTTGCTGTAATAAACTCACAAAGACGTCGTCACAGTGCAGCTCACAATGATATATCGATATGCCAACACAGATCGACTGCGGAGTCATAGATACAACCCGCGCATTATGCACGTCTCTGCCGCCGACTAACGTCTCTGGCGCATTTGCATCTGTGGCCGCATGCGCAGTCGCGCGGTACACGAGTATAAAGGGACGAAGCGAGCAATGGAGCGGCAGTCTTGCGACTCACTCTGAAGATGGCTAGACGGTATACAGCCGAAATATTAGAAGAAGGAGATTTCTTGCGGCTGCACATCCGAAACTTAATGGAACTATTATAGAGTTAGTTCGCCGACGACAATCGCTGGAAGAATGTGTGCGGAGATATTTCTGAAGACAGGAAATTCCTTCTGCGTGCATCAAAATAGATTCCGCGAACGAAAATCGTGCGAAACCTAGCTCGCTCTGTTCGTCTACGAGACCAACACAAGGCAGTAGATGCAGGCGTCCATGTAGATACCGCGTTCCTTGACTTCCGAAAGTTGTCCGATAGTAATGAACAAAATACGATATCTTTTGAAAGGAGTTAACAGCATACTTACCTCAGAACATGCATTAAGTGTAGGCAGAGCAATGAAGGTGGTGAAGAATGAGCAGAAGGGAGAATAAAGATTTGTTCAACATCAAAACCGCGGAAGAAGCAGTAGTGCAAGATGACAAGGGATTTTTGTATACAGAAGTAAACTTATGCAAGATGATCAAAGCGCGAAAGACATCGGAAGTAAAATCCGTGGGCGAACAAAGCTTTTGTTAATGAGGGAGGTTTACTAGTGTCAGATTTGATATGGAAATGAGGAGGAAGTTCCTAAAAGTGTGTACGTCTGGAGCAGAGCGCTATGTGTAAGTAGAAAGTGAACCGTCGGAAATCCGAAGGAGGAGGAACTCTAACTACAGGACTCGAAACGTGTCACTATCGTAGATGCTAAAAAGTAAATGAGTATGTTTCTAGCTCCAACGACCACTCTGCATTGAAAGTCTTAATTTCCGTCATGCGGCCATAATTACTTCGGAAACCTTTTTCGCATGAATCACCCGAGTAGAAATGACGGCTCCACTAATGAACTGTCCTTTTATAACTTGTTTACGCGATACTAGCACCATCTGTGATATGGGAATATCACTATGTCATATGACTTGTGTCGCCTCAGTGTATAGCTATAGCTCCGTATGTGGGGGCTCGATATTCTCTCTCTCTCTCTCTCTCTCTCTCTCTCTCTCTCTCTCTCTCACACACACACACACACACCTGCGCGCACATAGCAAATATCAAACCACATACACACCGCAACACAAACAAAAGACGAAGGATAAACACATCTGACAGTTGGCAATACTGCACACTGTAAACACACAGATTAAATACACAGTGAAAAACCTGGAAGTGAGGTATGAAATAAATATGGTCGAAAGAGCGCCGAAAATCAGTCATCTGGGGGATGCAGAGCGAGTAAATACATCTCTAGGACGACACACATGAATTAACTACTTTGTGAATCGTAAGTAACACCAACCGATAGTTTAACCTAACGAAACTTGTGCTGCAAAAGTTGATACTAACAAAAAGAACAAGAGAATAAGAAGGGAAAACGTAACATGCGAGGGGCGTTGAATAAGTAATTCAACATTTTTTTCGAAAATAGGTGGTTCCCTTCAGGATCCCCGTACATCGTATTATTCCCCACTCTTTTGGCTGCAAAACTGTATTTTTCAGTATAATCTCCACGATATGGGACGGTCTTTCGCCATCTTAGTGGGAGAACCTACATGGCCGCATGGTATCACTCTACACTTGCCGCATCAGTGACCTCCCCATCATCCACGTACTACTTCTCGCAGAACGCATCCTTCATTGGGCGAAACAGATGGAAGACAGAAGATGCGAGATACGTGCTGTAGTGTGGATGAGAAAGAACAATCCGGCCAAGTTTTGCGAGCTCCTCTCGGGTGTGCAGACTTGTGTGAAGTCTTCCGTTGTCATGGAGATGCTCGTTTGTACTTTTGTGGCGTGGAACATCTGGAGTCGTTTATTCAATTTCATGAGGGTAGCTTTGCTGCAGTCATAGCTGTGTGCGGCCGGTCCAAGCCCGGGGTATCTGACAGGTTTACGCGACCTTCCTGACATGACGACAGACGTCTCGCCCAACGACTCGCCTTGCTTTTTGCCAGGTCTCTGTAGACACGCTGCATGTGCCTAATGAATATGAGCGATGCTCTGGTTTTCTGCCAAAAGAAACTCAATGACAGCGCTCTGCTTGGAAAGCACCTCCGTCACAGACGCCATTTTGAAGGCACGTATAGCGCCACCAGCTATCGGAACTTCATGAAACTACAGGAGCTGAAGCGGAAATATTCCACGATGTCCCACAACAAACTCCGCATTTTTTCAACCCAAAGTGGTCGAGAAAAAAAAAGTTCTGCATTACTTATTGAATGCCCCTCGTAGCAACATGCTTGTCTACATCTACATCTATATCTACGTGATTACTCTGCTATTCACAATAAAGTGCCTGACAGAGGGTTCAGTGAACCACCTTCAAGCTGTCTCTCTACCGTTCCACTCTCAAACAGCACGCGGGAAAAACGAGCACTTAAATTTTTCTGTGCGAGCCCTGATTTCTCTAATTTTATCGTGATGATCATTTCACCCTACGTAGGTGGGTGTCAACAGAATGTTCTCGCAATCGGAGGAGAAAACTGGTGATTGAAATTTCATGAGAAGATCCCGTCGCAACGAAAAACGCCTTTGTTTTAATGACTGCCACCATTCACATATCATGTCTGTGACACTATCTCCCTTATTTCGTGATAATACAAAACTACTATATAACGAATTCAATTTTTGTAGTCCTGCCTTCCTCAGTTGCGTGTAATATTACGGTATACTGACCTCACACAAAAAAAATCACCCCCCCCTTTCGCCTTCTCGACACACACACACACACACACACACAATTACACTCTAAAGACATAACAACATTCGATCTTTGACAATAACAGCTGACAGTCGGCAACCCGGACCAAAACATTGCATCAAAACAAGGTTCAGTTCCTAGTGCTATGAAATGTGGGGAAAAACCGCAAATTGGCATTAATAAGAAAATGCAGCAGGAGCGTAATATGTAGAAAATCGTCCTCGCAACCTGTAAGTACAGTTCAAAATATTACTACATAATAGCAAAAACAAACCACCAGAACTGTTTATAACCTATAGGCACACTGACCAAAATGTAAACTATATAGCAAAAATATGTACATATTCCAAGCCACTGAAGTTTCCTTGCAGAAAATAAAGACGAAACGCGTATGACACGAAAAATTTGTTTCATTCAGTTCTATTGAGACGGTCCATAAAGTAAAAAATCATCAGTATACCATGTAACGAGTTTACTATATACGGAAACAAACGAACGGGTACATTTCAATAAACTAAAGATCCTTCACAAACAAAATAAACGAAACGGGCATGGAAAAAAATGAAACTGCCTGTCATTTACTTGCAAAGACGGAATATACTTCCACGAATTTTGACAAGTAAGGAACGGCAGAAAACGGAAAAAGGACCCTTTTAATATTAATAGTTGCACATTACTTCACCAGCACCAACTAGTAACAAACGAAACAGACAAATTTCAAGGGGCTGTTGAGGATAATTAGAGTAACAAAATGTAAATGGAAATCGACGTCCAGAAACGTCGTCAAACGACGCAACAGGCAAAAAAAGTTATAGTGGGCTAAGCCTGTTGCCTTCGGCAGCACACTTATGTTACTGTGTACGGTACCCGGTATTGTTATGATGTCATCTTGAAATTATGAAAACTTGCAGACCCACTGCGTGGAGTCCGGTGCGCGATTTGTCAGCGTGTTTGGTTGGTTGGTTGGTCTGGGAAAGGGGACTAAACAGCGAGATCATCGTTCCCATTGGATTAGGGAGGGATTCGGACGGAAGTTGGCCGTGCCCTTTCAAAGGAACCATTCTGGAATATTCCTAAAGCGACTTAGCGAAATCACGGAAAACCTAAATCAGGATGGTCGGATGCGGTTTTGAACTGTCGTCCACAGGAATGTGAGTCCAATGTGCTAACCACAGCGCCGCCTCGTTCGGTCCATGTCAGCCGTGCAAGGGGTGGCTTGGGGGAAGCCGTGGGCTCCTCTAGCTTCTGTAACTTATACGTTCTGTAGTGTGTTCGGTGACGTTTCAGAACATGGGTTTATGTCATCAAATTGAGTCTCGAAAAACCCTCCAAACATCTTGAGTTTTATCGGTATCGATTTGATACACCTTGTAGAGCGTTAACAGATACCGCCATACATGGTGAATTCACTGATGAAATCTTCTTGAGTTATCAGCCGAATTGTGGAGTCGGGTTAGTATACACTTCGTACCTTTATAACCGCTGGACCGCAGGCTACTCCTACCATTCGGCATTATCCATTCTTCGAGCCTCTACAATGATGGTTACGGTGTGTCCAGTGTACCGAAAAAAGGAAACTACCTTTTTTTTAAGTTCTCAGCTAATGAATCACTGTCACTTTCAGTTCATCTTGGAATACCAATGAATCTGGTTGTTACTTGTTTTCCGGGTCGTACAAATACACTGAAGAGCCAAAGAAACTGGTACACCTGCCTAATATCGTGTAGAGATCTCGCGAGCACGCAGAAGTGCCGTAACACGAAGTGGCAAGGACTCGGCTGAAGTATAAAGAAGTGCTGGAGGTAACTGACACAATGAATCTTGTAGGGCTGTCCTTAAATCCGTAAGAGTACGCGAAGGTGGACATCTCTTCTGAACAGTACGTTGCAAGACACCCTAGATATGCTCAATAACGCTCATGTCTGGGGAGTTCGGTGGCCAGTGTTTAAACTCAAAGAATGTTCCCAGAACCACTCTGTAGCAAATCTGGGCGTGTGGGCGTCGCATTGTCCTGGTGGAATTCCCCAAGTGAACAATGGACACGAATGGATGCAGGTGATCAGACAGGGTGCTTATGTACGTGTCACCTGTCAGAGTGTCCGCCCCTGGTAGCTGAGTGGTCAGCGGAATGTCATGTCTAACGGTCCGGGTTGGATTCCAGGCTAGGTCGGAGATTTTCTCTGCTCAGGGACTGAGTGTTGTGTTGTCCTTATCATTCTCATTTCATCCACATAGACACGCAAGTCGCCAAGTGGCGTCAAGTCGAAAGACTTGCACCCAGCGAACGGTCTACCCGACGGGAGGCTCTAGCCACACGGCATTTCCATTTACCTGTCAAGAGTCGTGTCTAGACGTATGAGGGGTCCCATATCACTCCAACTGTACATGCCCCACACCACTACAGAGCCTCCACCAGTTTGAATAGCCCCCTGCTGACATGCAGGGTCCACGAATTCATGAGGTTCTTTCCATACCCATACACGTCCATTCGCTCGATTTAATTTGAAACGAGACGCGTCCGACCAGGCAACATGTTTCCAGTCATCAACAGTCCAATGTCGCTGTAGATGGGCCCAGGCCAGAGGTAAAGTTTTGTGTCGTGCAGTCATCAAGGCTACACGAGTGGGCCTTCTGCTCTGAAAGGCCATATCGATGATGTCTCGTTGAGTGGTTCGCACACTGAAATTTGTTGATGGCCCAGCACTGAAATCTGCAGCAATTTGCGGAAAGGTTGCACGTCTGTCTCGTTGAACGAGACTCTTCAGTCTTCGTTGGTCCCTTTATTGCAGGATCTTTTTTCGGCCGCAGCGATGTCGGAGGTTTGATGTTTTACCGGTTTCCTGATATTCATGGTACACTCATGAAATGAAATGGTCGTAAGGGGAAAGCCCCACTTCACCGCTACCTCGGAAATGCTGTGTCCCATCGCTCGTACGCCGACTATATGTTGCTCATCTACCACATGATCATAGACAACGTGCTGTGGCCTTCTCCACCAGACATCACGGCGCCTAGAGTATCAGCAACCAAAATGACACCCTGCAGCCGCGGGTTGCCCGCTTCGCAGGCACACCGAAGCACTACACAACCGACAGGCAATATTAATGAACGGCCACAATAACAACAACATAACAAAGACACCAGCGGCCACCAAGGGCCACTACCGGCCCACATAAACATAAGGAAGAGGTCGCTGCAAATCCCGGAACTATTTTCACACGTCAAATCACGTGATGGAAAATAGTTCCAAGGCACTCATCCGCCGAAGCGCTATAAGGCCAGCGCTCGGCCGCACATTGGCAGTTCATCGACCGCCAGCAGAAGTGGATAGCCGCCGCCCCAGCTAGCCTGGCTTGGATCTTCTCGCTGATCTCTGGATTAGGCTTGGTATATCGGAGATGTCTCTGGTGGAGAATAGTAGGAAATTATTTCAGTTGTTTTCTATATGTTTCTTGTATTTAGTTGTGATTCGAAGACGGATCAGTGTTTTGTGTTGGTGTTGTACTCGGAGAATTTTTTTGGTTAATTGAACAGTCCAATAAATTGTTTTTGGACTTTGGTCGTTAGTTTCTTCTTCTAATGCAAACATATCACAATGCGTTGCTTACCGAAGAAGAAAAGATGCATGACTTTTCCTGCACTTGGTTGAGCTTTGGTCTTTTTGGGTCTTTGATCTGAAAGATGTCTCCATTGAGCACTGCCCTGTTTTGGCTCTGGATCATAACGGTGAAACCACGATTTCTCACATGTGAGGACTTTCTCCAAGAGATTTGGTTCTCGCCGAAGCATTCCCACCCATTGCTGACACGCCATCACACGGTCAGCCTTCTGTTTGTCACTGATCATTCGAGGCACCCACTTTGCTGCAACGTTTCTATACCCTAGAACATTCCATACAATGTCTTCAGTGATCCATAGGATGTATTCATAATCTCCAAGATCTTTGTTAACGATAAACGATGGTCTTCCGGCAAAATGACGAATTGTGTTGACATTGGTTTCAGTCCTCGAGTTTGAGGTCCTTTCTGGGGTGCGGGCGGTCTGCAAGGTCATTTTTACCCTCCCAAAATAGTTTATGCTACTCAAAAACTTGTTTTCCCTATGGTCTGCTGCATATTTCCAATGTTTTTTATGAAGGTTTGTTAAGAACAAGAACAACGCAAAATCTAACTGACGCATACTGCTGCAACTTGAGATCCATGTTGGGCACAGTAAAAACGCCTGTACACTTTCCCTGCTTTCCTCCAACTGCGTACCGCCAGGCGACTGGCGTTGTAAATCTTCAGGTTTTGGCGGCGCAATGTCTGTTCCATTAAGTTTCGTGTGTGCAGCCGCAAGAAATAATCTTCTTCTTCTAATATTTCGGCTGTATACCGTCCAGCCATCTTCAGAGTGAGTCGCAAGACTGCCGCTCCAGTGCTCGCTTCGTCCCTTTATACTCGTGTACCACGCGACTGCGCATGCGGCCACAGATGCAAATGCATTTGGTTGAGCTTTGGTCTTTTTGGGTCTTGGATTTGAAAGAGGTCCCCATTGGGCACTGTCCTGTTTTGTCACTGGATCATAATGATGAAACCACGATTTCTCACATGTGAGGACTTTCTCTGCTGCATATTTCCAATGTTTTTTTATGAAGGTTTGTTAAGAACAAGAACAACGCAAAATCTAACTGACGCATACTGCTGCAACTTGAGATCCATGTTGGGCACAGTAAAAACGCCTGTACACTTCCCCTGCTTTCCTCCAACTGCGTACCGCCAGGCGACTGACGTGTATCATATTACATTAGTCAGTGTCAGACCTATCTGGTACTGCCAACACCAATCACAAGCGCGGGCACAATAAAAATAATTCCGGTTACTTTTGACATCTCCTGGAATATCATAGAAACTTGTTGTTTCGTGTGATATCAATAACAGTTATGGCAAAGCCTAATCAAAAATTTCGCATTCAAAGGTCTTTACGAATATCATAAAAAAATCAACGAACGCAGACTATTACGCAAAATTCTCATTTCTTTTCACAATACTGTTCTTTAATCACTCAGTGTAAACAAACTAGGTGGCTCATCTCTGAGACGCCATTGCCCGAACGATAACAAACGAAAAACTTTAAAGCAGCTCCATAGTGTTGGCATCTAGTGGCCGCCTGTGAAAACCTAATTTGAGGTTCCGCTACCTCGTCGCTAGGTGTCTCGCTGGTCGCTCTGCTGCAGGACACGGTGGCACCTCCCCGGTGGGCTGTCAGATAGCGTAATGAGCGCCGCTTCGTGTCGCGTAGTGTCCGATACGGTTGATGGACGGCGCCGCGCGACCCGCCGTACCTAGCAGTAGCGGCACCGAGGGCGCTGCACTAGAGCAGCAGCGATCTAGAACACCACTAGCCAGTGGGAGAGCATATTCATCCAAAAACCCAGCGCTCGCCAGACTTCACATTAAAGACAGGGTAATAAGGTTTACCTACGAGGATTGTGCATAAGTTCGTAGCGTTTTTGTTGTGTGTGGTGGTATTTCGCTTGCTATGGGTTTATTTATCGGTTGTAATTTTTTATTTCTAGTTCACTGTTGCTTTTTGAGTTAACGTATTGTTAGTGAAGCTGTGGACGATAGAAGATGGAGTGCAAAGCGGAGAAATCGGAGCATTTCCGACATATTCTTCTGTTTGAATTCAATAGAGGGGTGACAGAAGCGGAGGTACCCAGAAACATTTGCGCCGTCTACGGGGATAATGCCATTGCACAGAGCATGGGAAGAAAATGATTTTATCGTTTTGAGGAATATAGTTTCGACATTAGTGGCTCTCCACATTCAGGAAGACCTTCAGCATTTGACAAAGGTCGTTTAACCGCATTCATCCACAATCATCAACGTCTGTGTGCTCGAGAACTGCAAATGTGATGGGATTGTGTTAATCCCACCACCGTGCGACATTTGCTTGCATGTAATGCGAAAGGTTCGAAAATCGAGTGTATGGGTACCGCATGCTCTAAGCCAAAAACACGAAAATCAGTGGGTGGTCATATGTGCATCTCTTGCTTGTCATCAATTGGCTCGTGAACAACACTGACAGTTCCTATCTTGTATTTTTACTGTTGACGAGGAACTGTGTCTTTATGGTAACATAAGGAAAAGAGGTTGAGCCTAAATAAAGCAGCAACTCCCCATACAAAGACCTTTCCTGATGAAAATGCGCCCCCAAGACGGCTCGCCGAGATCTTCACCTCAAAATCAAGTGATTTCTACAGTCGCGGAATCTAAAAGTTATCGCAGCATTGTCAGACTGTTGTAAATAGTGAAGGAGAATATATTATTGACGACAAGTATCTGTTCTGTGTATCTATTGTGTTTATTAAACTTATGGAAGAACGCCACGAACTTATCCACCAATCCAGTAACATGTCGTTACTTGTCTGTAGAGTGGTCACTTCTACCTTCCATCTGACAGACAATTTGGATTAAAAAAGTAGGTAACCGAGAAAACCGACAGTTTACATTCCCAAAGAGTATGCAGAAATGATCGTTTCAGTATATACTCTAGGAAAGTATACTGTTACTATGGTGAATACAAGTGCCATTTCTGATTTCAGAGTCTGGTGGCCTTGTTACCATAAAAGGGTATGCCTGTCTTTGGAAAGTGTGTCCAGAAGTGTATCTAAGGATGGAAGAGTCAGCTTCAACACTGTCTCGTTTTTGTTGTTCGAGTACAACACAGCGAACCCAGGCGCCGTCTAACAAGAGAATACACTGACAACATTGTGTAAACATATGTTTCCCGTTCACTTGCCAGCAGTCCGAATTATCCAACAGTCTACGTTACCTGTGTATCCATAAGAACGTGTGTGAATTAATGCAAAGAAGCTCTAAGATGTTAGGAAAGTAATGAAGTTTATTCCACATGAAGTACCTGAGCTTTATGTTGCTATTTTGAAATGCCCAACAACATCAGAAGACTGTGAGCGAAACATTGCAGTGTGTATTTTAACGTATTTAAATATACTGTAACACACAAAATTACGTTTAAAAACATGTAAAGTGTCGTTTCTTACACAAATAGTGTAATACATTATTATCTGTCTTATTTCTTGGAAGAAGCTGCCACGTCCTCCAAACAAATTGAAATAATATGTCACTCTTTTTACTTGAAATCATTTATTTTTCTTATTTTTTATATAGAATATATTATACTTTATAGTGTAACAAATCATTATTGTATCTTATTCATTGGAGGAAGGAATAAGTTCACCAAACAAATTGCAGGAAATTTGACGCTCTTCACTATTTTATTTTTCTGTTCAGTCATCCCATAGTCCCCCATCCATTAAAATCATTCCAGGCTAAAATTATTAATAACTATTAAAATAAGAAACTCCAATTGACATAACCCACCTTTCCAAATTCAACTGTAACACCTTGAAGGCATCACGCAACGTACGTCAAATTGGCATGGAGTATACTTCGATGCAGGGTCGTGTAAATCATTAGCATTTAGGTGTAAACACACAACATATTTGCAAGTTGCTTCGTCTACATTCTTTGTACAGGAAACGATTACACAGTAGGTTTATCGTTTATGATATGCTCTTGTATGTTTGTTAGCGAAAAGATCGAGTTATGGCTGGCGTAATTACAAGAGGCAGGTAAGACCATGGAGCATTTGACTGAGCTTCCCTGTACTGTGGTACTGCTGCTCGCAGTGTTTGGGGTCTCATGACTGTCACGCGAGTATCGAAGCTATTGGGTCAGGAGGGCCGTACTCAACACCATGCAGGATCTCAACGGCCGCACGCGACTAGCGCACGAGAGGTTAGTCACAATGACGTCTCGGCAGTGCAGGATCATACAACCATGTCACATTCGTAGAGTCAGAAATTCGCCTTGTGTTGCTGCGAGATAAGCAAACACATGAAGAGTGCGATGGCATCTGGAACCCAATGTACAGTCAGCATGGTCCTCATTGTTGCGGTAGCAGAAAGAGTCGCGCCAACATTGCTGTGGCCAATAGCCACTCTGCATTCAGGACAGGCCAGTTATCCTGGTGTAGCGAGTCTAATTGTCTGTTGTGTAGATAGTGATGTTGAGAGACATCTTAAATTTTTATAAGTGAACAAGGCCAGATGCAATCCTTATCGGTTTGGATACAAAAATTTGTGGTTGAAGTAACGCTGTTTTAACCATAATATACTAAAATACCAAATTAAGATAACCTGAAGATGCCAAAATAAGGCGAAACGCGTCGTTGAAAAATAAAAACTAAAATTGCAACCAACACTGTTTTCAACCAATACTGTTAAGCACTGGTTTGCTGTATGCCACATATGGATTGGAAGAATTACTATATACCCCTTGAACAAAAAAAATGTCTAGTAACTACAAGAAAGCATAGGTTACACTTGGCTACAAGAATGGTAGCTGGAGTTCTCGACAAAACTACAGTCCAATATCTTTGCTATGCATTTGTTGTAGAATATTAGTCGTATTTGTTTGGTGCATACGTTTGTAGCTTTTTCCAAAAGTTTAATAAACACAATAAATACACATTACAGGGAATTTAGTCAACAATAATATATTCTCCTTCGCTATTTATGACAGTCTGCCAACGCTGGGGTAACTTTTCGATTGCGCAGTTGCAAAGAACAAGTAGCTTTTCAGTAAAGAACTCGTCGAACATGTTTGGACTGTAAAGTATGTTCCTTGAGGGTTATTCGATAGAGAGTGGGTAAGGTGAAAGTCAGAGCGCAAGACCAAGTGAATAAGGTCGTTGCGGTATGATTTCCCTACCCATCTGCTGTACAGTGTTATCTATCAATCGAGTAGAATGTGGGCGAGCATTATCGTGGAGCAGCGTCACTTCACACAGTCTTTCTGGTC
The DNA here is from genome assembly GCF_023864275.1 of Schistocerca cancellata. Lineage (NCBI taxonomy): Eukaryota > Metazoa > Arthropoda > Insecta > Orthoptera > Acrididae > Schistocerca > Schistocerca cancellata. The sequence continues at coordinate 383,969,002 of NC_064628.1, forward strand.
GTTGTTCTTGGATTGCGCCTGCAAGACGAAACACTTCTTTACGATAAATGTCAGCAGTGATGATTACACCTCGGGGAAGAAATTCACAGGGCACCACACCGTCGCTGCTCCACGCGATGCATAACATTATCTTTTGTGGATGCGTGCAGGTCTCTGTACAGGTAGTTGCTGATTTGTTTGGGTTCAACCATTCCTTTCTTTCCTTTATGCTAGCAAAAAGTCATTTCTCGTCGCCAGTAACGATACAGGACAGGAATAATCAGTGCTGTTCACAAGCCAATTGATGATGATATGGCCACCCACAGATTTTTGAGATTTTAGCATAGAACATGCAGTACCCATACACCCGATTTTTGAACATTCCCCATTGCGTGCAAACGTCATACATTGGTGGAGTAATCACAGCTGATCACATCTGCCAGTTCTTCAGTACACCTTCGAGGATCGTTGTGGATTAATGCGTTTAAACGATCTCCATCAAACCCCAAAGGTCTAGCAGAACGTGGAGAGGCATAAATGTTAAAAAGGACCCTTCTTGAAACGAGAAAACCATTTTCTTGCCGTGCTCTGTCCAACAGCATTATCCCCCATTCACGGCGAAAATGTTTCTGGTTGCCTCCGCTGCTGTCAGCCCTTTACTGAACTAAAACAGGAGAATATCTAGGAGTTGTCTCACTTTCTCCAATTGGCAGTCTATTTTCTACCCTCCTGAGGTGCGCTCAGTATCTCCAAATGACAAAACGACAATATGTAAACTCAAAATAGCAACAGTGAAATCCAAATAAAAGCTGACATTCCACAAGTGAACTTATAAAAAGCGGAATATCAACATGCAAAACAAAAACGCTACGAACTTATGTACCAGGGTAATACTATATTACACCACTCGCCATTAAAATTGCTACACCACGAAGATGACGTGCTACGGACGCGAAATTTAACCGACAGGAAGAAGATACTGTGATACGCAAATGATTAGCTTTTCAGAGCATTCACACAAGATTGGCGCCGGTGGCGACACCTATATCGTGATGACATAGGTTTGCAACCGATTTCTCATACACAAACAGCAGTTGACCGGCGTTGCCTGGTGAAACGCTGCTGTGATGCCTCGTGTAAGGAGGAGAAATGCGTACCATCACGTTTCCGACTTTGATAAAGGTCGGATTGTAGCCTATCGGCATTGCGGTTTATCGTGTCGCGAAAATGCTGCTCGCGTTGGTCAAGATCCAATGACTGTTAGCAGAATATGGAATCGGTGTGTTCAGGAAGGTAATACGGAACGCCATGCTGGATCCCAACGGCCTCTTATCTCTAGCAGTCGAGATGACAGGCATCTTATCTGCATGGCTGTAACGGATCGTGCAGCCACGTCTCGATTCCTGAGTCAACAGATGGGGACGTTTGGAAGACAAAAACCATCTGCACGAAAAGTTCGACGACGTTTGCAGCAGCCTCGACTATCAGCTCGGAGACCATGGCTGCGGTTACCCTTGACGCTGCATCACAGACAGGAGCGCGTGCGATGGTGTACTCAACGACGAACCTGAGTGCACGAATAGCAAAACGTCATTTTTTCGGATGAATCCAGGTTCTGTTTACAGCATCATGATGGTCGCATCCATGTTTGGCGACATTGCGGTGAACGCACATTGGAAGCATGTATTCGGCATCGCCATACTGGCTTATCAACCAGCGTGATGGTATGGGGTGCCATTAGTTACACGTCTCGGTCACCTCTTGTTCGCATTGCCGGCACTGTGAACAGTGGACGCTACATTTCAGATGTTTTACAACCCGTGGCTCTACCCTTCATTCGATTCCTGCAAAACCCTACATTTCAGCAGGATAATGCACGACCGCATGTTGCAGGTCCTGTACGGGCCTTCCTGGATGCAGAAAATGTTCGACTGCTGCCCTGGCGAGCACATTCTCCATATACCTCACCAATTGAAAACGTCTGGTCAATGGTGACCGAGCAATTGGCTCGTCACAATACGCCAGTCACTACTCTTGATGAACTGTGGTATCGTGTTGAAGCTGCATGGGCAGCTATAGCTGTACACGCCATCCAAGCTCTGTTTGACTCAATGCCCAGGCGTATCAAGGCCTTTATTACGGCCAGAGGTGGTTGTTCTGGGTACTGATTTCTCAAGATCTATCCACCCAAATTGTGTGAAAATGTAATCACATGTCAGTTCGAGTATAATATATTTGTCCAATGAATGCCCGTTTATCATCTGCATTTCTTGTTGGTGTAGCAATTTTAATGGCCAGTAGTATACCAGAAATACTGAGCTCAAACCCAGTCTGGAACAGAACGATCTCTGCAGAAAACGCGCAGCAATTTGGCGACCGCGCCAGGACCGTGTCGCGTGGAGACACCCCCCCCCCTCCACTCCCCCTCAGGTGGCGTCGCGCCGCGGCTACTGGCTGCATTATTCAGGAGCCGGCCCCTCAATGGCGGCTTATTATCTGACGGGACGTGCCCACAGCCGCTGCATATTTATGTGCAGTCGCCGCGGCGTCGCCTGGTCTGACCTCTGACCGACCCTCCAGCTCAGAGTCAGAGCGACTCCAGTGAGCGCTTCCGCTCCGCTATCGTCAGGTCTCTATCTGGGGCCGCCCCCGGCATGCGCCCCGTCCGCGCTCCAGGGGATGAACGCGGTCCCGTTTGCTTCATTACCGCCACATCCTGTTTACAGTCGGCAGCCGAGCTGTGCAAATATACAATGCTAGCCATTACAATCAGATGGCCAGAAAGTACCCCATGGGATGAAAAGTAGCTGGGCACCAACTGGTCTACATTAATGTGGGTGGGTCCACTCTGTGCTGTTATGACAGCTTGAACTTTGCTAGAGAAACTTTCAGTGAGGTTTCTGAAAGAGTGTGGAGAAATGGCAGTCCATTCTTCCTCAAGAGCCGAAACCAGAGAAGGTACTGACGTTGGACTGTGATTCAGAGTGAAGTCATCGTTCCAACTTATCCCAAAGGTGATTCACTGGGTTCAGGTCCAGACTCTGGACAGGGCAATCTATTCCAGGAATATTACTGTCCGCAAACTGTTGTCTCAAGGTGCTACCTTACGGCAGGGTGTATTGTCAAGTTTGTTACGGTGCTCGCTTATTTCCAGGTCGGTATCGATCTTAGTGCTGAGTTTTCACTCAGATGGCGCTTTGGCGTTAGGCGGTTGTTTCCGTGTGTGATCGCTGGCCGGGGTTAGCTGGAGGCGTGTGAGGTGGAGAGTTGGCTGCCTTGGTGTGAAGACAGTTCGGCTCGGCTGGGGTGGTTGTTTGTGTCTGGACGCCGAGTGGGGCCCGATGGGAAGACCGGACCGTGATTTTACGGTTAAGAGTGTGGACGGCGCCGTGGTGTGCCGTTTAACTTGATTCGCAAAGGGAGCAAAATCTCGCCTGTTGTAGTTTGTCGAGCCTGAGTTTGAAATACCTTGTATGTGCGGCGGGATGTCATTTCGTCCTCCTGTCTCTCCGTCGCTGGGAATGCTATCCTCGTTTACCGTCCCACGGGTGTATATCCATGGGGTATGCTGCTCTCCGTACTCTACTAGACGCTGGTGATGGAAGTGCGTCGTTCAGCGGCACGTTAGTGTGGGTGCTTTATGTTTGATCTTCAAGTACATAGTCTTCGAAAAAAGAAAGGTTCAAATAGCTCTGAGCACTATGGGACTTAACATCTGAGGTGATCAGTCCCCTAGAAATTAGAACTACTTAAACCTAACTAACCTGAGGACATCACATACATCCATGCCCGAGGCAGGATTCGAACCTGCGACCGTAGCAGTCCCGCGGTTCCGGACTGAGCGCCTAGAACCGCTAGACCACCGCGGCCGGCCATAGTCTTAGAGTGGCAATCCTTAGAGTCTGCCGTGTGCAGTTAGATTGGAGTTTATTTTGTCTTGTGGTGCTTCCGCTTTCTGTCAACGAAGGTTAAGCTTGATTCGGCACTCCGTACGACGCTTGGCACCTCAGCAGGCGGGTCGGAGCCATCTTCGCGACTAAACGGAAGCCTTTGGACTGAGAGGTCTTGTGTTTTGCATATTGTTCATAAATTGTTGTTTTGGTATTAAGTTGGCTGAGGTTTCTTAGGGATTTCCCGAGATTTGGTCTGTTGTCCGGCCCGGACTAGGTGTCGTTATTTTAAAGGTCGGTCCTTGTTTTGGCTTAGTACGACTTTGGTTTACCGCCTGGTGGTTCTGGTAGTACGCCGGGTCGCTGTGGTTGTGTTGCATTTGTATGGGGCTGTGTGCTCGGAGCCGTGGAGCACCATTTGTGTGAACTGCTTCACTGAGGAGCTCTGATCGGGCCATTCTTGGTTTTCTTTGTATGAAATAATTTTGTTATTATTTTAAAGGAACATTATCACTTAAATGATTTAATTCTTGCTGCGTTAATTGCAACTTGGGTACTGAAAAGTTTAGTAGTGTAATTCCGCAAGATTTAATAGTGGCACATGCCCTTTTACCTTTCGTAATCTGTTAATTACCGAAAGACCTTAAGCTCATACTCATATGATGTGATTTTTCTTAAATTGTTGTATTTTATGTCACGTTATTGTTTTTTAAATTTGCTGATGACTGGTGTACTGTTGAAAGTTTTAAATGTTTCAGGTAGCTATTACTTGGGTGGAACGCGCGGAACCGCAACGAAGAGAGTAGCTGCGTGCCTTACGTGTCCGTTGTTGGCGCGGCCTGGTGTCCGTTTTGTTTTGGTGCACCTGAGTTAAGTATTGTGTTGCCTCCTCCCTTGCGGCCCCGTCGTGTTCTTCTCATAAACATTTCCTTCAAGACACTTTAGTTAATTGTATGCTAGTATTATTTTAATTTCTTACATTGGTAAAATTGTGCGGCCTTCATTATGCACACTGTTTGTCACAATGTCTCATATATCATGATGTGCGTGTGTAATGGTGCAATAAATGGATGATTGTTATTTCTGTTGGCGCCCTTCATGCCTCCTTTCTTGTCCCTATTGGTACGCCATCCTTGCACTTGTGTTGGTAATCCATAACAAAGTTGATACAAGTAGTTACCTCCGAAATGTTTCTCTACGGTACACAGTACACAACCCTGGAAAGGTGTTCATATCAGTACGCATTTAGCGTTTTCTTAAGCGCAATAACGGGACAACACCCTAACCTCGAAAGCTAGTCACATACCGATGCACCACCTCCTCAGTACTTCACTGTTGATGCCAGGTAACGTTTTCCAGGCATTTGCTAACTCTAAACCCTTCCGTAGCATTCCCACAGCTACAGCGTGACTCATGCCTCCAAATCACTCGATTCCAGTCATCCACAGTTCATTGGCGTCGTTCTTTACAGCACTTCAAGCGTCGCTTAGCAGGAATGTGTGGCTTATTAGGAGCTACTCTACCATTACGCCCCATTCTTGCTAACTCCCTGGAAACAGTCAATGTGCTAACTGGTTTGCTTGTAATACCTTGGAAGTCACGAGTGATTCCTTCCACTAATTTCAAATGTTACCTTTTACAGTCACTCTCTAAAATACTCGATAGTCCATGTCCTTCAGTATATGAAATCTGCCTTCCCTTGCTTCAACTGTAGCTGTTCGTTCGCCTTTCCACTTGACAGTAACATCACCAGCAAGCGACTTAAACGGGTTCAGAAGGGCTGAAATGTCCTCGATGGATTTGTTACTCGGCTGACGACGAATAACTTGTCCACGTTTGAAGTCACTGAACTCTTCTGGCTGGTCAGTTCCGCTTCTCTACTGACAGGACAATACTTCCTGCCTCCTTTCATGCCGACTCGTGTGCCTGTCTCACCATTTAATCGTTTTGGTGAGGAAGACAGAATGAGGATCGAAGTAGCTGGTTACCCACTTTTCTGCTACAATCTTTTAAAGAGTTAATACACTGAAGAGCCAGAGAAACTGGTACACCTGCCTAACATCTTGTAGGGTCCCTGCGAGCATGCAGAGGTGCCACAACGCGACGTTGCATGGACTCGACTGATGTCTGAAGTAGTGCTGGAGGCAAATGAGAACATGAATCCTGCAGGACTGTCCATAAATCCGTAAGAGTACGAGGGGGTGGTGATCTCTCCTGAAGAGAACGTTGTAAGGCATCTCAGATATGCTCAATGATGTTCATGTCTGGGGAGTTTGGTGGTTAGCGGAATTGGTTAAACTCACAAGAGTATTCCTGGAGCCACTCTGTACCAATTCTGGACGTGTGAGGTGTCGCATTGTCCTGCTGGAATTGCTCAAGTCCGTCGGAATGCACAATGGACATGAATGGATGCAGGTGATCAGACAGGATGCTCACATGTGTGTCACCTGTCAGAATCGCATCTAGACGTATCAGCGGTCCGGTATCACTCCAACTGGAGACGCTCCACACCATTACAGAGTCTCCATCAGTCTCAATAGTGCCCTGCTGACATGGAGAATCCACGGAATCATGAGGTTATCTCCATACCCGTTCATGTCCATCAGCTCGATACAGTTTGAAACGAGACTCGTCCGACCAGGCAACATGTTTACAGTTATCAACAGTCCAATGTCGGTGCTGGTGGGCCCACGCGAGGCGTAAAGCTTTGTGCGGTGCCATCATCAACGGCACACGAGTGGACCTTCGCCTCCGAAAGCCCATATCCATAACGATTCTTTGAAAAAATGGTTCAAATGGCTCTGAGCACTATGGGACTCAACTACTGAGGTCATCAGTCCCCTAGAACTTAGAACTACTTAAACCTAACTAACCTAAGGACATCACACACATCCATGCCCGAGGCAGGATTCGAACCTGCGACCGTAGCGGTCGCGCGGCTCCAGACTGTGGCGCCTAGAACCGCTCGGCCACTCCGGCCGGCGCTTCTTTGAATGCTGACACTTGTTGAAGTACTTAAATCTGCTGCAATTTGTGAAAGGGTTGCACTTCTAGCACTTTGAACGATTCTCTTCAGTCGTCTTGAAGGATCTTTTTCCGGCCGCTTGATGTTTTACCGGATTCCTGATATTCATGGTAGACTCGTGAAATGCTCCAACGAGAAAATCGCCACTTCATCGTTACCTCGGAGATCCTGTGTCCCATCGCTCGTGCACGGACTACAACACCACGTTCATACTCACTTAAATCTTGATAATCTGGTATTGCAGCAGCAGTAACCGATCTAACAACTGCGCCAGACACTTGTTGTCTTACACAGGCGTTGCCGACCGCAGCGTCGTCTTCTGCCTGTTTACATATCTCAGTATTTGAATACGCACGCCTGTATAATTTTCTTTGGTGCTTCAGTGTATATTCGCCTTTTCTGTGCTCCAACAGTAGCATTTTCCGCTAGTTTACACATAAATGACATGATCAAGTAATGGAATGAGGAAATACTAAAAAATCGAAAGAATAAAACTAGATAAGGACTGTTATAAGAAAATCTTACGAATCTGAGGTTTCGACAGCAAACAAGCTAGATATAAATCGAATATGGCGTTGGAAATTAAATTTCTCAGATCAGTTAAAGAATGTCAACTAGAAGACAGATTAAGAAACGTCGATATTAGGAATGAGCTTAAAATATTTGCAAAAGCAGAAATCGAAAGAATATGTAATCAGAATGCAACAAGGCAGATATCCTAAAAAAGTTTTGCAATATATACTCAAAGCAGTAACGACCCAGCATACGATGGAGCTAAGACGCTCAAACCGGAAAAGGTTCAAGTGGTTCAAATGGCTCTAAGCACTAAGTCCAGAACCATACGGGTTTTATAGCGGAAATAGAGAAGATGGAAAGAAGAGCAGCACGTTTCGTCACAGGTTCGTTTAGTAAGAGCGAAAGCGTCACTGAGATGTATACTGAACTCCAGAGGCAGATACTACAACAGACACGTTTTGCTCCAGGCAGTCACTTATTGTGAAAATACTGACAGCGTCGTACCTAGAGGAGTCAAAGTCAGTATAGCACTTTCTCCTAAACGTATCTCGCAGAAACTATATGAAGGTAAAACTAGCGATATTCCGAGGAGGCTTAACAACAATCTTCCTTTCTTCGCCGGCCAGAGTGGCCGAGCGGTTCTAGGCGCTACAGTCTCGAACCGCGCGACTGCTATGGTCGCAGGTTCGAATCCTGCCTCGGGCATGGATGTGTGTGATGTCCTTAGGTTCGTTAGGTTTAAGTAGTTCTAAGTTCTAGGGGACTGATGACCACAGCAGTTAAGTCCCATAGTGCTCAGAGCCATTTGAACCATTTTTTTCCTTTCTTCGCACCAGTAGCGACTGGAACAGACCAGGGGGAGGGGGGAGTGATAGTGTACACAAAGTACCCTCTGCTGCATAGTATAAGCACGTTGTACACTTCTAGAAAACTCAGTTCAATCAAATCATTATAAATCGTGATTACGAACCGAAACAACCTGAATTTTATGGGGGACGCTATTTAAAATTAGAAGGATTTATTTGTGTTTGAAGCACTCCTATAGCGAACTACGACGTTGGTTTGCTTACACTGACAGAACAAAATCGCAGCACCAAAGAGTTGTTCGACATAAACGAAAATTGGTAGACGTGTTTCTTCATCTAAAACATGATGTCTATTCGAATTTCGCGCCAGTCGCATAAGGGCGGGGCTAGTACACCACTATGTGGGTGCAAATCAAGTTTGCTTTAAATACACGCCGTAAAGGTCGTGAGCGTTAGTTACCTTTCAGACTAGACGTGGTGAGTTGATGTTTGTCAAGACTTCCTTGAAGGTGACCACTGAGTTTGAACGAGGTCGCTTAATAGGGCTACGAGAAGCTGGATGTTCATTCTGCGATATTGCAGAGAGACTTAGCATGATTGTAGCCCCTGTGCATGATTGCTGGCAGCGGTGGTTACGAGAACGTACGGCCGCAAGATGACCGGCTTCCGGACGGACATGTAGCATTAACGAGAGGAAAGACCATCGTGTTCTGCATATGGCTCGGTTCATCGTACAGCATCCGCAACAGCAGTCTGAGCAGCAGTTGGCACCACAGTGGCGCAATGAACTGTTACAAATCGGTTACTTCATGGACGCCCTGCAGCGTGCATTCCACTGACTCCAAACCACCGCCATTTGCGACTACAGTGGTGCCAAGCAAGAGCTCATTGGAGGGCAAGGTAGAGGTCTATTGTGTTTTCTGACGAAAGCTGTTTCTGCCTCGCTGCCAGTGATGGCCGTGTGTTGATTACGAGGAGGCCAGTTAAGGGCCTTCAATCAGCCCCTCTGTGTGCTAGACACACTGGACCTACACCTGGACGTATGGTCTGCGGTGCGACTTGGTATGACAGCACGAGCACTCTCGTGGTTATCCCACTCAACCCAACTGCAAATCTGTAAGTCAATCTGGTGATTCGACCAATTGTGTTGCCATTTATGAACAGAATTCCACGGGCTGTTTTCCAACACCATATCGTCCACATACCGCTGCTGTAACCCAACATTTACTACAGAGCATCAACATTTTGCCTTGGCCTTCTCGATCACAAGATACCTCTCCAGTGAGCACATATGGATCATCATAGGACCACAACTCCAGCGTCATCCAAACACAGCTTTAACTGTCCCTGTATTCGCCGGCCGGAGCGGCCGAGGGGTTCGAGGCGCTTCAGTCTGGAACCGCGCGACCGCTACGATCGCAGGTTCGAACCCTGCCTCGGGCATGGATGTGTGTGATGTCCTTAGGTTAGTTAGGTTCAAGTAGTTCTAAGTTCTAGGGGACCGATGACCTCAGATGTTAAGTCCCATAGTGCTCAGAGCCATTTGAACCATTTTGTCCCTGTATTCAGCGACCAAGTGCAACAGTCATGGAATTCTATCCCGCAACTGACATCCAGCACCTGTACAACACAATGCATGCCCGTTTGCGTCCTCGTATTCAATGGTCTGTACCAGCACTTCGCATTTACAGCGGCTTACCTCGCGCTTACATTAACCTGTGATGATGTAATTTTTATCACTTAAATATGTTACCTACACTAATATACTCCCGAAATTTCATTACTCTATTTCAATTATTTTTTGCTTTTGTGATTTTTTTTCTCGTCAGTGTGTGTTCTGATTCATTCACGATCACAGGCGTCCGAGGGGGACGAGGTGACGCCCCCCCCCCCTTCCCCTATCCCTGCCGAAATCTGCATTGCAGAGGTTTCGTTCATTACCGGATCCTCGTACAATTCTGTGCGTAGAGGATAACCACCAACAGGTAATACAGTTTTTTGTGTCACGTACAAAATTTATTTCTTGTGGCGTCACACGTCTCTTAACTGACCAACTCGTTTATACGGAAAAATGGCAATTTTAGTCCTGCCTCGACGCCCCCTTGCATAAATTTCTGTGGACGCCCATGATGTAGGCAGTGTTGTTTTGGAACAACTTCAGACACAAAAAGCAGTGCTTGTTAAGTACACACACGAATGAAATGTGGACTAAGAAGTCGGGCTCAAACGTAAGTAAATGGAAGATATGACCAACCCGAAGTCTGGTGTGAACACCACAATGCTTTGCTGGGCATTGTGCTACTGGAGATGGTACACTCTCGCATTCCTCCGACCTCTGAACTGACTTAATCAGACAGTTTTACTGGACCAACAGCTTAACGTGGATTCCGAACCAGTTGGTATTTTTTTTCATTAACCAATCAATACCAGAAGAAGATGGGATGAAAGACGAATTATCACAGGACCGACTTGGAATTGGAACGCGAAAATATTAATTTTTTTAATCTCCCTGGATTAAATATTCACCATTCCTGGCCAGAGAGCTATTTCCGCACTTGTGGCGTTCGCCAGATATATTTCGATATACTTAAAACCGTGGAGAGAAGCGAGACATGCCTCGTCATTCAGTGCACCATTGTACTGTATGTTAACCGGGGACATAGAAACGACGGAGAGGCTCCGTCCCTGCCGCAACCGCAGTGGTCCAGAACCCCGCGACGACTACCGCAGTCCACTTCACCCCTCCGCCGCCCCACACCGAACCCAGGGTTATTGTGCGGTTTGGCCCCCACTGGACCCCCCTCCCCCCCCCCCCCCCCCCCCCCCCCCCCAGGGAACGTCTCACACCAGACGAGTGTAACCCCTATGTTTGCGTGGTAGAGTAACGGTGGTGTACGCGTGCGTGGAGAACTTGTTTGCGCAGCAATCTTCGACATAGTGTAACTGAGGCGGGATAAGGGGAACCAGCCCGCATTCACCGAGGCAGATGGAAAACCACCTAAAAACCATCCACAAACTGGCCGGTTCACCGGGCGGATTCGAGCCAGGGACCAGGCGCTCCTTGCCGCCCAGAAAGCCGTGCGTTAGACCGCACGGCCAACCGGGCAGGACATTCAGTGCACCATACTGAGCTATTTTACAAATGATCAATGTCAGGTGACACCATGATTTTTGGCGTTGTGGAACTGTAGTTGTTAAAAATGTCCGGACGTCACGCTTCCTTATCGCTCGATTCTGCTGATGCAGACACTCCACATTTCAGACTGCCCGTCTTTTTTCGGTCATTTTAATTAGAGGCCGACCCACGGCGCTAGCACCCACGTGAAACTGCGCGCTAGCTGGAGAGCTCGACCATGGCCGTGTTCCCGGAGCACGTGTCTGGCGTGCGGTGGTGGGGGTGTCGCATGCGTGCGCAGGCGTGCGGTCAGCACGGTCGCCTGTGTGATCACACGTCCCCACGATGTCCCCAACACTAATTCATGAACGACCGCTAGCGCGCCTCGTCAGGGCCGTTAACCACAAATCCAGTTAAGGCATACACCGAAGCTGTCGTCAACGCTGGTACACTTAAAGCACCTGCCAGGTTGTCAAGCAAAGTGAACTGAAACTTATCTTCAGCTCCGCCTCGTTAAAAAAGAAAGTAAAAAGAAACAGAAAAACCAGTTCAGTTTCTTTTGTGAGGGGCATGTTGCGGCTCTCCCGTAACACAGTTACTGGGTACGCTGTTTGTTCTACTGCATCAACACTGAAGAGCCAAAGAAACTGATACACCTGCCTAATGTCGTGTAGGGCCCCCGCGAGCACGCAGAAGTGCCGCAACACGACCTAGCATGGACTCGACTAATGTCTGAAGTAGTGCTGGAGGGAACTGACACCACGAATCCTGCAGGGCTGTCCATAAATCCGCAAGAGTACGAGGGGGGGTCGAGATCTCTTCTGAACTGCACTTGCAAAGCATCCCAGATATTCTCAATAATGTTCATGTCGGGTGAGTTTGGTGGCCGGCAGAAGTGTTTAAACTCAGAGGAGTGTTTCTGGAGACACACTGTAGCAATTCTGGACATGTCGTGTGTCTCACTGCCCTGCTGTAATTGCGCAATTCCGCTGGAATGCACAATGGACATGAATGGATGAAGGTGATCAGACAGGACGCGTACATACATGTCACCTGTCAGAGCCGAATCTAGACGTATCATGGGCCCCATATCACTCCAGCTGCACACGCCACACACCATTACACAGCCCCCACCAGCTTGAACAGTCCCCTACTGACATGCAGAGTCCATGGGTCCATGAGGTGGTCTCCATACCAGTACACGTCCATCCGCTCGATTCAATTTGAAGCGAGATCGTCCGACCCCTTGTTGATGGGCTAGCATTGAAATCAGCAGCAATTTTTAAAGGGTTGCACTCATGACACATTGAACCATTATCTTCAGTCGTCGTTGATCCCGTTCTTGCGCCGGCCGGGGTGGCCGAGCGGTTCTAGGCGCTTCAGTCTGGAACCGCGCGACCGCTACGGTCGCAGGTTCGAATCCTGCCTCGGGCATGGATGTGTGTGAAGTCCTTGGGTTAGTTAGGTTTAAGGAGTTCTAAGTTCTAGGGGACTGATGACCTCCACTGTTAAGTCCCATAGTGCTCAGAGCCATTTGAACCATTTTTTGAACCCGTTCTTGCAGGATCTGTTTCCGGCAGCAGTGATGTCGGAGATTTGATGTTTTACCGAATTCCTAATATTCACAGTACACTCGTGAAATGGTCGTACTGGCAAACCCCCACTTCACGTTACCTCGAAGATCCTGTGTCTCTCAGCTCGTGCGCCGACTATAACACCACGTTCAAACTTAAATCTTCATAACCTGCCATTGAAGCAGCATTAACCGACCTAAGACCTGCGCCAGATACGTGTTGTCTTATATAGGCGTTGCCGACCGCAGCGCGGTATTCTGCTTGTTTGCATTTCTCTGTATTTGAATCGCATGCCTATACCAGTTTCTTTGGAGCTTCTGTTTATGTCTGTATAATTGTAAATAATATACGCATTTTGCTTTTATTTCTAAAGTAATGTGTGTGTTTCATAATATGTCGTTGTTGTTGTTGTTGTTGTTGTTGTGGTGGTGGTGGTGGTCTTCAGTCCTGAGACTGGTTTGATGCAGCTCTCCATGCTACTCTATCCTGTGCAAGCTTCTTCATCTCCACGTACCTACTGCAGCGTACATCCTTCTGAATCTGCTTAGTGTATTCATCTCTTGGTCTCCCTCTACGATTTTTACCCTCCACGCTGCCCTCCAGTACTAAATTGGTGGTCCCATGATGCCTCAGAACATGTCCTACCAACCGATCCCTTCTTCTAGTCAAGTTGTGCCACAAACTCCTCCCCACTTCTATTCAATACCTCCTCATTAGTTATGTGATCTACCCATCTACTCTTCAGCATTCTTCTGCAGCACCACATTTCAAAAGCTTCTATTCTCTTCTTGCCTAAACTATTTATCGTCCATGTTTCACTTCCATACATGGCTACACTCCATACAAATACTTTCAGAAACGACTTCCTGACACTTAAATCAATACTCGATGTTAACAAATTTCTCTTCTTCAGAAACGCTTTCCTTGCCATTGCCAGTCTACATTTTATATCCTCTCTACTTCGACCATCATCAGTTTTGCTCCCCAAATAGCAAAACTCATTTACTACTTTAAGTGTCTCATTTCCTAATCTAATACCCTCAACATCACCCGACTTAATTCGACTACATTCCATTATCCTCGTTTTGCTTTTGTTGATATTCATCTTATATCCTCCCTTCAAGACACTATCCATTCCGTTCAACTGCTCTTCCAAGTCCTTTGCTGTCTCTGACAGAATTACAATGTCATCGGCAAACTTCAAAGTTTTTATTTCTTCTCCATGGATTTTAATACCTACTCCGAACTTTTCTTTTGTTTCCTTTACTGCTTGATCAATATACAGATTAAATAACATCGGGGAGAGGCTACAGCCCTGTCTCACTCCCTTCCCAACCACTGCTTCCCTTTCAAGTCCCTCGAGTCTTATAACTGCCATCTGGTTTCTGTACAAATTGTAAATGCCTTTCGCTCCCTGTATTTTACCCCTGCCACCTTCAGAATTTTTAATAATAAAATAACAATATTGGAATTCATCGGACATCGTGTCCAGCAGTGTAGCTTACTTGCCGCTCGGAGCGCTGCTCTCGCAGTGCGTAACAACTGTGGCCTGAAGGCTACGTACGGCATCTGCCTGTTGTTCTGTTAGCGCTGGCGGCTCGGCGAGGAGCTCGTGGCGGCGCTATGCGCGTGGGAGTGGGAGGGGCCGCTACAAGTCTCCCGCTCCCCCTCCCCTGCCCCCCCCCTCCATCCAGAACTCCGCAGCCGAGCAGGCAGCCCGCGTAATTGAACGCCGAGACGTGGGAACCTGGCGCTGGCGTCCCGGGAACTGCCGGCCAGCGCTGCAGCGCCGCCGTGGCTTTCCGGGCACAACGGCTGCACCTTGCGGCACGGCGCTCACGTCCCGGGTAGTATAAACACAGCCAGTCTTCTGCCATTAGCGCGACTGGCCGGACTCACTTCAGCAGATTCGCAACCAGTGTTGTTGTTGTTGTTGTTGTTGTTGTGGTCTTTAGTCCTGAGACTGGTTTGATGCAGCTCTCCATGCTACTCTATCCTGTGGAAGCCTCTTCATCTCCCAGTACCTACCGCAACCTACATCCTTCTGAATCTGCTTAGTGTATTCATCTCTTGGTCTCCCTCTACGACTTTTACCCTCCACGCTGCCCTCCAATACTAAACTGGTGATTCCTTGATGCCTCAGAACATGTCCTACCAACCGATCCCTTCTTCTAGTCAACTTGTGCCACAAACTCCTCTTCTCCCCAGTTCTATTCAATATCTCCTCGTTAGTTATGTGATCTGCCCATCTAATCTTTAGCATTATTCTGTAGCACCACATTTCAAAAGCTTCTATTCTCTTCTTGTCCAAACTATTTATCGTCCATGTTTCACTTCCATACATAAGGAAAGCGTTTCTGAAGAAGAGAAATTTGTTAACATCGAATATAGATTTAAGTGTCAGGAAGTCATTTCTGGAAGTATTTGTATTGAGTGTAGCCAAACAGGGTTAAAACTGAAAAAAAAGTCACTAATGCTCGACCCCCCTCCCCTCCCTCTCGCTCTCCAAACGTACGCACACGAACAAAAGTTCTGCACCACTCTTTTATTTCGACATCCATGACACAGAAAACAATAACTGGCTCTGAAGCATGCGTAACCGAGCGAGGTGGTGCAATCGTTACACACTGGATTTGCCTTTGAGAGGGATAGCGTTTCAAACACGCGTCCGGCCATCCAGATTCAGGTTTCCGTGATTTCCCTAAATCGCTCCAGACAAATGCCGGGATGGTTGCTTTGAAAGTGCACGGCACATTTCCTTCCCCATCCTTGACACTGTCCCGAGCTTGTCCTCTGTCTTTAATGACCTCGATGTCGAAGGGACGTTATACCCATCCTGCCTTCTTTTTGGGCACGCGTATATATTCACTTGCATTGCGTTCGGATCATCAAATCAAAAGCCGAACATTTGTATAATGACAAAATCATCTGTTTCCCTAACGGTTCTCTTTTCTCCACGGCACTTCTGAGCAACGATAGTACATGGTGGAACGTCCTCTTGCTGGGATGCTAAAAATGGTTTAAATGGCTCTAAGCACTATGGGACTTAACATCTGAGGTCGTCAGCCCCCTAGACTTAGAACCTAACTAACGTAAGGACATAACACACATCCATGCCCGAGGCAGGATTCGAACCTGCGACCGTAGCAGCAGAGCGGTTCCGAACTGAAGCACCTAGAACCACTCGGCCACTGCGGCCGGCTTTGCTGGGGTGCAACCTTGAATCCGTCGTGTCATATCATCAATGAGATCATCAATCCAGATTGGCTAACTCTTTAATGATGATTCAGCGAAAGTGGCGCAGAGTACGTGGTCCTTGTCAGATTGCAGAAACAGCTCGTTTCAGTAGATCCTACACATGTTCGATTGGGTTCAAATCAGGAGAAGAGGCAGGCACTCCTTTCTGATTATCCTAGCATACTGAAGGAATGTGATCACAAGAACAATGCGATGAGCACGCGCGTTGTCATCCATGAAAGTGAATTTACCACCAAACGTTTGAAGACAGCGCCCCACTATTGGTTGTAGAGGAGGAGGAGGATATTAGTGTTTAACGTCCCGTCGACAACGAGGTCATTAGAGACGGAGCGCAAGCTCGGATTAGGGAAGGATGGGGAAGGAAATCGGCCGTGCCCTTTCAAAGGAACCATCCCGGCATTTGCCTGAAGCGATTTAGGGAAATCACGGAAAACCTAAATCAGGATGGCCGGAGACGGGATTGAACCGTCGTCCTCCCGAACGCGAGTCCAGTGTGCTAACCACTGCGCCACCTCGCTCGGTTTGGTTGTAGAACGTCATCCCTGTACTACAGAACAGCGAGTCTGCCCTCAACAGGAGGGGTGAGTTCCGCCCCAGAACATTGCTACTCCATCAGCTTGTTTCTATGTTGTAAGGATTTGATATTACCGGGTGGTCTCCAAGCACATTGTTTACCATTGTCAGGGTACAAACAGATCCGGTTTGCCACCGTAAACAACACCCGACGCCAAACCTAGGTCATCCGTTCTGCCCAACTGTAACGGAGACCATGGTGTTTTGGTGTACGACGTGGTGCTCGCCTTGGCCGTCGAGAATGGAAATTCGCATCATGCCATGTTCTTCCAACGGTTTGATGCAATGACGTCATGTAGCCTTCTTAAACACTGCATTCATTTCTAGAGCACTCAGCCCACGGTTCCTTTTCCTCAAATGTCATACATATCGATCATCCTCTGCACCTCTGGAAGATGGACGCCCTGTGCGCCGTAAGTCATCAACATTGCCGATCAATTGGAACCAATCCCATCTCCGCATCAGATCATCTTGAAACCCGTGCACACGACAAGCACCTTCCGCCGCTAACAAGTCTTTTGCTCGTAAAGTCATAATGCCGATACGTCACGTTTGTGACTTGATGGACGTCCACCACACTGTTCAACGGACGTCTCTAACATGTGCTTTACTTCGAACTGAAATGCTCATGCGTGTTTGCTGATGTGGTCTTCAGAGTGAAAACTCGTCGATACAGGCAACTCTCTACGTTAATCTATCTTGTGCAAGCCTTTTATCTCTGCATAGCTATTGTCAGCTATATTCATTGGAACGTGCTTATTGCATTGAAGCTCTGGTCTCCCTCTACAATCTTAACCCACCCCACACTTTCCTCCATTTAGAAACTGACGACTCTTGGACTCCTCAGAATGTCTCCTGTCAACTGCTACCTTCTTTTAGTCTTGTACCACAAACTTCCTTTCTCCTCAGTTCTATTCAGTACTGTCTCATTGATTACACGATTTACCCATCTAATCTTGGCACTCTTCCGTAGCACCACATTCCTTACACTTCTATTCTGTTCTTGCCTGAACTCGTTGTTGTCTTTGTTGTTGTGGTTTTCAGTCCAAAGACTGGTTTGATGCAACTCTCCATGCAGCTCTTTCCTGTGCAAGACTCATCATCTCCGAGTAACTACCGGAACCTACATCCTTCTGACTCTACTTACCGTAGTCATCTCTTGGTCTCCCTTACGATTTTTACCCCAATGCTTCCTTCCAATACTAAACTGGTAATCCCTTGATGCCTCAGAATGTTTCCTACCAACCGATCCCTTCTTCTAGTCAAGTTGTACCACAAATTCCTCTTCTACCCAGTTCTGTTCAGTACCTCGTCATTAGTTACATGATCTGCCACCAGTAAACCATCTCTGGAGATTGATTTGCCACGAAGTTCTATCGCTTTGGGACACTGAATGGCGCAATCTGCCCACGCCAAACAAACTCCGTCCAATCAAGGCGACGACCATTGTGTGGCGTTCGTCCATGCGGGTCTCCCGCCAGGAGTCTGTTGTCCTCTGTCGGCTGCGCATTGGGCACACTCGGCTGACGCACGGCCACTTATTGCGCCTTGAGGACCCACCTCTACGTCGCTGCGGCTCCGTTTTATCTGTGGTCCACATTTTATTGGAGTGTCCGCTTTTAGCTGTGCTCAGGCAGACGTTCGCACTGCCTGACACGCTCCCTGCCCTTTTAACAGATGACCCTGCTATGGCTGGCTTAGTTTTGCGGTTTATTATAGCAGGGGTTTTTATCATTTAATCTGAGTGTTTCTGTTTGTTTTTAAATGCTGATTCTGGCTTTTGGCCTCCAATTTTAAACTGAGTTTTTAATGTGTTCTCGGTGGTTGGCTTTTCCTTTTTTTCTCAATAGTCGGCCAACCACCGTCACACACTGTGTGATTTTAATTTGTTTTGTCTGATCCCTGTCGGAGTATTTCTTGTCCCGTGTCGTCTGACGTCTTTCGTGCTGTTCGTTTTTATTCTCTTTGGGCGGTTTTAATTTTTTGGAAAAAGGGACCGATGACCGTCGCAATCTGGTCCCTTTAATCCCACAAACCAATCTGCCCATCTAATCTTCAAAATTCTTCTGTGGTACCACATTTAAAAAGCTTCTATTATCTTCTTGTCTAAACTGTTTATCGTCCATGTTTCAGTTCCACACATGGCTACACTCCACACATTACTTTCACGGAAGACTTCCTGACACTTAAATCTTTACTCAATGTTAGCAAATTTCTCTTTTCAGAGACGCTTTTCTTGCCACTGCCACTGCCCCTCTAATTCGACCATCATCAGTTATTTTGCTCCGAAATCCTTATCGTCCACGTTTCACTACCCAACAAGCCTGCACCTTTAAAAAGGACTTTCTACCACTTAAATTTATATTCGATGTTATACTGCCCTTTTTCAGAAAATTTTTTTGGCACTGACAGTCTGCATTATATCATCTCAAATTCGGTCATCATCGATTATTTTTCTGCCCAATTAGGAAAACTCATCTAAAACTTTTAGCGTCTCATTTCCTAAAATATTACCGTCAGTATTGCCTGATTTTATTCCACTACATTTGTTACCTTTCTTTTTTACTATTGTGGATATTCACCTTATAGCCTCTCTTCAAGACCATTCTCTTCAACGGACTATTTGTCTCTGACAAAATTAGGGAACACCATCAACTAACCTCAAAGTTTCTACTTCTTCTCACTGAACTTTAATTTCTACTCCAATTCGTAATTTTACAGCTACACCTTGAGCTGTGTTGCAGTGCATGGAGTTTGAGAAGATCTCTTTTCTTGAAGTGCAGTTCTTTTCGATATTGATTTTTCACAATCATTTTCTTCTTTTCTAGCACAGGGAATGGTATATTTTTATTTCCAATTGATACATTTGGATCCATAGATGAGGCACAAATGAACAAATCTGCAATGTAGCAAGACTCTGTTTCTCTAGAGTTTGCCACAGTAGCCAGTGATTCACAAATAAAGTGAGGTCTCCGTAAGCCGTGAAGGGCCTTCTTTGACCAGACACAAATGGTACACTACTGTTAGTTGCGATTAAGTTGTGTATTAGCATGAGGTAGAGTCCTTGTGGGAATTAGGGGCGAGTGCTGGGCAGGTAAACTGTAACCAAATCCATATTATGAAATTCGCGTGCCAGCGTCTTGGAATAATGCTTTCCTGGAGCTCCATAAGAACAGCACGAGGAAGAGGCAGAAAGAATAGTCTGCGAACGGTATTTTGCAACGTTCTGTAAATCGTCACATCCGCCTTGAACGCAGGACAACCCGAAACCATCACCGCGCCGAAGAAGAGACATAATTCCCCGTGAACAGCCTGTGTTAGAAATCCGTACACCAAATTCTTGGAGGGGCACGCACCCCTCCCCCTTGCGCACCATCCCCACTCCTCCTTGCGAATGCGTATAACACTTGACATGTACTGGGCGTAAACGCATGCAGTTGAAAGTACACGATACTAGAAGCAAAAAAGTCTCAGCAAACATGCGCTCTAAAACGTATATCTTAAGCACTATGTCTACTCCTTAACCTTTGATATCGTGAAATAAATCTCTACTACTGCACGCACTTTATTTTCCATATTTTCCAGATTGTCCAGTAAACACGGACTCTAAAATGCATAACTTAAACGCTATAAGCATTTGGTCAGTAGAAGAGAGGTGTTTCACAGTAGCGAAGATGAAGGGCTCATAGCTCTTAAGGTATGCCCATGTTAAGAGACTTTTTTGCTTGTAGTATCGTGTACTTTCAACTGTATGCGTTTTTACCATCAATTATGATACACTCTGTATAAATAAAATTTACTTAACTTCGAGAGCTCTAATGATCCCACCTAGTCCGAAACGAATCCAGTGGCATGATCTTTGACATATTTTTTTCTCGAAAACGGGAGCTTAGTGACATAATCTCGTCAACAGCTCTGAGCACTATGGGACTTAACATATGAGGTCATCAGTCCCCTAGAACTTAGAACACTTTAACCTAACTAACCTAAAGACATCACACACATCCATGAGCGAGACAGCATTCGAACCTGCGACCGTAGCGGTCGCGCTGTTCCAGACTGAAGCGCCTAGAACCGCTCGGCCACAGCGGTCGGCACAGCTACTTTCGAGTGATCGACAAGTTCATCGAAGTTCGTAGTAATCGGTGGGTCGCAATGTCTGACCTCGTCTTGCTCGTGCTGCACAAAGTAGGAGTCTACAGAATTACAGACGAGTGCATCAAATCTTGTACAGCACAAACCACGTATACCATTCAAGAGCGCATGTGGAGCACCAATGGCACACTCGTCTCCTGCAAGTCAGCAGATCCATCGCATTTCTGCTGGTCATTCGATGAACTGTAATGAAACGAAAATTATGGCTCATAATAGAACTTTTGGGACTCTTTATCAGCAAGAAGACAGAGGAAATACGATTGTCTCAGTCGCTGAACAATTGGGATGATGGTTCGCAGTTAGATACTACAAGGAAACTGTCATCATCAAACTTGATCCCTGCATAACTGACCACTCTCTGCGATTTTACCGAAAGAAGATGATGCATCTGTTGCCGGTAAGCTGAGCTTTTCACTGTCAGTACGATGCACACTCGAGGAAACGCACGTACTTGCAGCGGATGCGCTCAGCTAAGCCTGAACACCGAACCGGTTGGTATATTATGCGAAAGTTCGTGATTTCACGCCCAAATAAGGAAATACCAGGAAATGGAGTGTTGCATCGCCGCGATACCGCTATGGAAGAGGCAAAGAGAAAAGATAAGCAGTAGTTGTGAAGGGACTGAGACTAGGTTGTAGCCTGTCCCCAATGTTATCCAGTTTGCTCATTTAGCAAGCAGTAAAGGCAACTATCAGTAGTTTACCATTTCTGTCTGATCAAAGAAGGCCCTTCACGGCTTGCGGATATCTCATTTTATTCGTGAATTACTGGCTACTGTGGCAAACTCTAGCGAAACAGAGTCTTGCTACATTGCAGATTTGTTCATTTGTGCCTCATCTACGGATCCAAATGTATCAATTGAAAATAAAAACATACCATTCCCTGTGCTAGAAAATAAGAAAATGATTGTGAAAAATCAATATCGAAAAGAACTGCACTCCAAGAAAAGAGATCTTCTCAAACTCATCATGCACTGCAACACAGCTCAAGGAGTGGCTGTAGAATTACGAATTCAGCAGTCCAGTTAGCATAACCATACAATGATTTGTCAAATTGGGGGAAGAAGGGGTGATAAGACTCCTCTTACTTCGTAGGCTGTTCAGCTGATTGTACTGGGCAGTATGTCATTGCTTCGGGAAGTTTCCCGGATTTCTCTTGTCGAATGCTGGCCTGGGTTACACTTTACCAACAGATCTATGAAAAAGTAGCTTTGAAGACGCATTTTATTAATGATAATAGTCAGTTTTAAAAAATAGGAGGCATTAAAATCTAAACAAAAATCTAAATGTTCGTTTGTTTAAAATCTCAAATCTCCGAAAGTTCTTAATCGATTGCTTTGGAACTTCGAAACAATGTTGCATTGGAATACGCCGTGTTTTTATATGCCTACTTGAAACGCAAATGCATATTTAATACAGAAGTATTATACTTGAGAAGTATTTGACCGCTTTACTTCAAATATTTACTCGATACTCAAACATTCGAATCGACAGATTCCATCGTTCATGAAGGTTTGTATCATCATCACGGAATCACCCTGTATCTAAATGACAACGGCGGACGTTTCATGAGGTTGCTGAGTGTGGCGAAATGCAAGAAGACCTGAAGACGATCGAAGCTTGATGTAGAATTTGGCAGCTGAACCCCAAAACAAACAAATGTAATGTTGTGTGATTCAAGATTCCAGAACAATCTTTGAAAGCAGCTACGTGCATAGAGCATATAGGATTTGGCTCAGCGATTTAATGGAACAACCACATGAAATTCATCGCAGAAAACCAGATCCCAGACTGAGGTTTATTCCTCGGAAGTGGTAGTCCACCCACAACAGACGTAGCTTACGAAACACTCGTTCGACCAATACTTCAATATTTCTCGTCAGTATGGGATCCAGACTAGATAGGACCGATAGAGGAAATTTGTGGTATCCACCGGAGGGCACGCCTTTCGCCATAGGTTCGTTTAGTAAACGCGAAACCGTCACCGAGGTGCTCAGCTAAATCCAGTGGCAGACGCTGCAAAAGGGCCAACACGAGTAACACAGAAGTAGGTATCCTCGTAATAGCGTAAAGCAGCTTAAACCACATAATAAAAGCTAGTCTTCCGGTCCAGACCGTTTACCATTTAGGTTCCTTTCAGAGTATGCTGATGCAGTAGCTCCACACTTGACAATCATATACAACCGCTTGCTATACGAAACATCCGTACCCAAAGACTGGAAAGTTGCACAGGTCACTCCAATATTCAAGAAAAGTGGTAGGAGCAATTCACTAAATTACAGGCCCGTATCACTGAAGTCGATATGCAGCAGGATTTTAGAACATATATTGTGTTCGAGTATTATGAATTACCTCGCTTAAAACGGTCTGTTGACACACAGTCGCCGGCCGGAGTGGCCGTGCGGTTCTAGGCGCTGCAGTCTGGAGCCGAGCGACCGCTCCGGTCGCATGTTCGAATCCTGCCTCGAGCATGGATGTGTGTGATGTCCTTAGGTTAGTTAGGTTTAATTAGTTCTAAGTTCTAGGCGACTGATGGCCTCAGAAGTTAAGTCGCATAGTGCTCAGAACCATTTGAACCATTGTTTTGACACACAGTCAACACGGATTTATAAAACATCGTTTTTCTGTAACACAACTAGATCTTTACACGCACCAAGTCTTGAGTGCTATTGACAAGGGCTTTCAAATTGATTCCGTATTTCAGGATTCCCGGAAGGCTTTTGACACTGTAACACACGAGCGGCTTATGGTGAAATTGCGTGTTTAAGGAATGTCGTCTCAGTTATGTGACTGGATTCGTGATTTCCTGCCTGAGAGATCACAGTTCGTAGTAATTAGCGGAAAGTCAATGAGTAAAACAGAAGTGATTTCTGGCGTCCCTCGAGGTAGTGTTATGGGCCCTCTGCTGTTCCTCATCCATATAAATGATTTAGGAGACAATCTGAGCGGCCGTCTTGGATTATTTACAGTTGACGCTGTCGTTTATCGACTAGTAAAGTCATCAGAACATCAAAAGAAATTGCAAAACGATTTAGAAAAAATATCTTTATGATGCGAAAATTGGCAATTGACCCAGATAACGAAAAGTGTTAGGTCATGCACATGAGTGCAACAAGGAATCCGTTAAACTCTGGTTACACGATAAATGAGTCAAACATAAAGGCAGTAAATTCGACTAACTATCTAGGGATTACAATTAGGAACATTTTAAATTGGAATGGACACATACAAAACATTGTGGGGAAGGCAAACCAAAGAATGCGTTTTATTAGCAGAACACTTCGAAAATGCAACAGATCTACTAAAAAGACTGCCTGCACCAAGCTTGTCCGTCTTGTTTTGGGGTATTGCTGAGCGGTGTGGTATCCTTACCCGACATGATTAACGGAGTACATCTAGAAAGTTCAAAGAACAGCAGTACGTTTTGTATTATTACGAAATGGGGGAGAGAGTGTCACGGACGTGATACAGGCTGTGGGGTGCACATAATTAAAACAAAGGCGGTTTTCGCTGCAGCGGAATCTTCTCACGAAATTTTAATCACGAACTTTTTGATCCGAATGCGAAAACATTTTGTTGACGCCGACCTACATAGGGAGAAACGATCATCATAATAAAGTAACGGTAATCAGACCTCGCACGGAAACACATAGGTGTTCGTTTTTCCGCGAGCCGTTCGAGAGTGGAATAATAGAGAATTACTGTGAAAGTGGTTCGATGAACCCTCTGCCAGGTACTTAAGTGTGATCTGCAGAGTATAAATGCAGATGCACATGTAGAGCCGTTCTGCATCACGATGTAGTGGTGTATGTTCCTAGAAGATTGAGCCAATACATTGCTTCGTCCTACGTATATCTCGCGAAAAGACCAGGAAGGTAAAATTACAGAATTTCACGCGGAGGCTTATTAGCAATCTTTCTTCCCGCGAACCATTCATCACTGGAACACGAAATGGAAGTGACAGCGCTACGTAAAGTACCCTCCACCATACACTGAGACTTGCGGAGGTCGATATAGATTCATTGGCAGTGCTGCAGTAATTCGCTTTACTTCCCGATTAGATAGCGTCTGGTTTAGTATAATGAAGCAAAAGCAATACGGATTGTGACATTTAAAACAACAGGTTACCTCCCTAACACTTGGAATGTTTCCACGCAAACAGAGCACTAAGAAAATATCAGGATACAAATGGTCTTCCGTCTTGGAACAAAAATTTCGGCGCTTCTGAGAACTGTAAGAGATGAGTTACAAAAAGAGGACAGGCTCTGCGACCGACCGATTACGAAGGGCTTCGGATTACTAGTCGGCGGCCGCCCGAAAGTATTTCGTCTCGAAGAGTTTGGGACATACGACGATGTTCTCGAGGGGAAAAAAAGCTGAGGTTATAGGTTATCCATGTTGGAGAAAGAGGAGTAGTTGTAACCGTATCAAGCCCGAATACGAATACTTTCCGAGAAATCAAAAAATTATTGACTTCGAGGCGTTGGAGATATCCCTGAAGAGGTAATTTGGAAATTTGTGGAGAGTTCCTACGGGACCAAACTGCTGAGGCCATCGGTCCCTAGGCTTACACATTACTTAATCCAACTTAAACTAACTTACGCTAAGGACAACACACACAACCATGCCCGAGGGAGGACTCGAACCTCCGACGGGGGAAGCGATGCGAATCGTTGCAAGGCGCCTCAGACCACGCGGCTACTCCACGCGGCTGCCTGAAGAGGAAAGCCCTTGCTAATACTCCCAGTAGCACGGAAGTGATATTAATGAAGGTCTTACACTACTTGGCAATCTCAACTGATCTACACCACTAATTCTTCGATTTTTTGTTAAGTATTATTCACCATGCTTGATGGGGCGTCCGCAGAAATTTATGCAAAATAAAATCGCCTGATTTTATATAAGAACAGTTGATCATTTTTTCCTGTTGATTGGGTTCAAATGGCTCAGCACTATGGGACTTAACATCTGAGGGCATAAGTCCCCTAGAGCTCAGAACTACATAAACCTAACTAACCTAAGGACATCACATACATCCATGCCCGAGGCAGGATACGAACATGCGACCGTAGCGGTCGCGCGGTTCCAGACTGTAGCGTCTAGAACCGCTCGGCCACAACAGCCGACCTCCTGTTGATTATTAACAAAAACAATCCACAAAAACGCCGGTATTAATATTCCTCAAACAGGAAATAAACTTTATAATGTTGATATGAAACTTCCTGGCAGATTAAAACTGTGTGCCGGACCGAGACTCGAACTCGGGAACTTTGCCTTTCGCGGGCAAGTGCTCTACCAAGTGAGCTACCCAACCACGACTCACGCCCCGTCCTCACAGCTTTACTTCTGCCAGTATCTCGTCTCCTACCTTCCAAACTTTACAGAAGCTCTCCTTTACAAGCAGAAGTAAAGCTGTGAGGACGGGGCGTGAGTCGTGCTTGGATAGCTCAGTTGGTAGAGCACTTGCCCGCGAAAGGCAAATGTCCCGAGTTAGAGTCTCGGTCGGGCGCACAGTTTTAATCTGCCAGGAAGTTTCATATCAGCGCACACTCCGCTACAGAGTGAAAATCTCATTCTGTATAATGTTTATTCAGCTTTCGTCACCTGTAAGTGTTTGCTTGCAAAACTTCACATCTGATCATGTTAATGGATTTTATTGCATTACTAGCGAATCCGGCAACGTCTCGCAACTGCTAAGTATGTATGGGAACTATATTATATATATATATATATATATATATATATATATATATATATAATGCTTCTCCTCACTCTCTCTGTCCGTCACCTCCCCCTCCCCCCCCCCCATCCTCTCAGTCCATCTCCTCCTCCTCTTTCACACTACCTCCTCCTCCACCTTTTCTCTGTCCATTTCCTTCCCCTTTATATGTCCATCTACTGCTCCCCAACTCACAGATCTTGAGTCTTGTTTACTGTTACTGCTAATTCAAATTCAGTAGTGGTACGCTAATCGTAAGGTGATAAGCCACACAATACAACTTTTCTGTTTTCTGTGAAAACCAGCTGGGAGGAAGAAACGAAAACATCGCATTGTTGTGTATACAATTTATTTTTAACGCAGAGAAGATTGTCTGTCTCCAGAAATGTCGTATACGTGATCACAAAACATGATACAGAAGTCTACAACAGGTCGACGTCAGAGATAGTGCCTGCTTCGTGCGTCTGTTCAACGACCCTTCTTGGAAACAGGAATGACCTGCGCTGTTTTTTTCTAATCGTTTAGCAACGCTTCGCCCTTCTAGCGACCTATAGTATACTGTTGCTAGGAGGGAGAGCAATTTCTTTCACGTACTCTATGTAGAACTGTACTGGAATCTCGTGAGGCACAGTCGCCTTTCCTCAGCTGTGTGCAGTTTCAGCTGATTCTCCATACCACGGTCACTTAAGGAAGCGTCCGGGTGTGGGCTAGAAGCGCTGCGGAACCGTGCAGTACTGGAACGGCTGCGCTGGAGGCGAGTGCGGCCTGCTCCAGGCTGGAACTCGGCAGCTCTGGAACCGGTTCCGCGGAGAAACGCTGCGCCCTGGGCGTAGAGCGGCCGCAAGCCTCCAGCTGGGCGGTGTTGGGCAATCCCGGGTGGCGTGGATCGCGACTGCCAACTTCTGTCTTCCTAGACTGACTGCCCGCTGCTCACCGCCGTGTGTACAATGTCAGTATACAACTGAGGTGACAAAATACGTGGGATAGCGGTATGCAAATGGACAGGTGGCAGTAGTGTCGCGTACACAACTTATAAAACGGTAGTGCATTGACGGAGTAGTTATTAGTGCTCAGACCAGGGGTCTCCAAACTACGGCCCGCGGGCCGAAACAGGCCCGCGAGGGTTGGCAAACCGGCCCGCGTTAGCTGGCCGGACTTCCCCGGTATCCGGCCCGCCTAATACACTCCTGGAAATTGAAATAAGAACACCGTGAATTCATTGTCCCAGGAAGGGGAAACTTTATTGACACATTCCTGGGGTCAGATACATCACATGATCACACTGACAGAACCACAGGCACATAGACACAGGCAACAGAGCATGTACAATGTCGGCACTAGTACAGTGTATATCCACCTTTCGCAGCAATGCAGGCTGCTATTATCCCATGGAGACGATCGTAGAGATGCTGGATGTAGTCCTGTGGAACGGCTTGCCATGCCATTTCCACCTGGCGCCTCAGTTGGACCAGCGTTCGTGCTGGACGTGCAGACCGCGTGAGACGACGCTTCATCCAGTCCCAAACATGCTCAATGGGGGACAGATCCGGAGATCTTGCTGGCCAGGGTAGTTGACTTACACCTTCTAGAGCACGTTGGGTGGCACGGGATACATGCGGACGTGCATTGTCCTGTTGGAACAGCAAGTTCCCTTGCCGGTCTAGGAATGGTAGAACGATGGGTTCGATGACGGTTTGGATGTACCGTGCACTATTCAGTGTCCCCTCGACGATCACCAGTGGTGTACGGCCAGTGTAGGAGATCGCTCCCCACACCATGATGCCGGGTGTTGGCCCTGTGTGCCTCGGTCGTATGCAGTCCTGATTGTGGCGCTCACCTGCACGGCGCCAAACACGCATACGACCATCATTGGCACCAAGGCAGAAGCGACTCTCATCGCTGAAGACGACACGTCTCCATTCGTCCCTCCATTCACGCCTGTCGCGACACCACTGGAGGCGGGCTGCACGATGTTGGGGCGTGAGCGGAAGACGGTCTAACGGTGTGCGGGACCGTAGCCCAGCTTCATGGAGACGGTTGCGAATGGTCCTCGCCGATACCCCAGGAGCAACAGTGTCCCTAATTTGCTGGGAAGTGGCGGTGCGGTCCCCTACGGCACTGCGTAGGATCCTACGGTCTTGGCGTGCATCCGTGCGTCGCTGCGGTCCGGTCCCAGGTCGACGGGCACGTGCACCTTCCGCCGACCACTGGCGACAACATCGATGTACTGTGGAGACCTCACGCCCCACTTGTTGAGCAATTCGGCGGTACGTCCACCCGGCCTCCCGCATGCCGACTATACGCCCTCGCTCAAAGTCCGTCAACTGCACATACGGTTCACGTCCACGCTGTCGTGGCATGCTACCAGTGTTAAAGACTGCGATGGAGCTCCGTATGCCACGGCAAACTGGCTGACACTGACGGCGGCGGTGCACAAATGCTGCGCAGCTAGCGCCATTCGACGGCCAACACCGCGGTTCCTGGTGTGCCCGCTGTGCCGTGCGTGTGATCATTGCTTGTACAGCCCTCTCGCAGTGTCCGGAGCAAGTATGGTGGGTCTGACACACCGGTGTCAATGTGTTCTTTTTTCCATTTCCAGGAGTGTATTTGAGGTGATAACCTATACTGCCAACTATTGAGTTTCGAGGCCTACCGCGACCAATACGATAGCAGGCGTTTCAGAGACTCATACATTTCTAATCGTTTCCATCCTGTAAACTTGGAGTAAATCTGAGAGTGCTTAGTCTCATAATGGCGTTTTATATTGTATTTTTTGAAGACTGATATTGCTTCATTGCAAATAATACACTTTGGTTTGTTGCGTGACTCCACCACGAAATATTGACATCCCCACTGCTCTTTAAAAATTCTACATTTACTGTCAACCTTTCGTTTCTTTTCCATATTTGTACAGAATTTCACAAAAGATTGAAACCTGAAAATAAAATTGTACTATTTAATACTAATAAAACTGGGGAGTAGTCTGCCTAAACAAAATGCAATGGATTTATTTTTAAGGTACTTTAATTACTAAATTAAATACTCCCAATTACACTGTAGTTCCACTAAAAATACAGTGAAAAAATACTCAAGTCGTGCTATACGTATTTAGATTTTCAGATTTTCCTTCTCTCTTCGAATTCAGACTTTGAATTGTCCCACACTTCGTCGCCTCACCTACTAGTACAGCGCATAAAACACTAAAAAAACTCGTGAGACACTCGCAACATAGACAGACTCACGCAACAGAAGTATCAAATATATGCTCTGGTTCTGCTACTCGCTACAAGACTACATAACTAAACTTATTGTTGCGCCGCTTGAAATAACAGTACGTTGACATACTCTACCTCTGCTACGTCTTGCAGTAATAGTGTTGCTAACAATGATTTTGAGATTTCGTTAATTTTGCAGGACGATTTCGTGAATAATGTGCAGTGACATACTTTTTTGTCGGTGAAATTCGCCAGAATAAAATACGCCAGAATTTCGGTCAGGTACATGTGGAGAGCACATGGTTTTTTTTTTTTTTTTTAGGTTAGACAATCCCCTCCCTAGGCCCGACAAGACGCCTCCTGAGACGCGGCAAGATAGGAGTAGGCAAAATGCAACAGGGAATAACAATATTAATGTGCTAATAGTAAACTGCAGGAGTGTCTATAGAAAGGTCCCAGAACTGCTCTCATTAATAAACGGTCACAACGCCCATATGGTACTAGGGACAGAAAGTTGGCTGAAACCAGACGTAAACAGTAATGAAATCCTAAACTCAGATTGGAATGTATACAGCAGAGACAGGCTGGACAGTGAAGGGGGAGGCGTGTTTATAGCGATAAGAAGTGCAATAGTATCCAAGGAAATTGACGGAGATCCGAAATGTGAAATGATTTGGGTGAAGGTCACGGTTAAAGCAGGCTCAGACATGGTAATTGGATGTCTCTATAGGCCCCCTGGCTCAGCAGCTGTTGTGGCTGAGCACCTGAAGGATAATTTGGAAAATATTTCGAGTAGATTTCCCCACCATGTTATAGTTCTGGGTGGAGATTTTAATTTGCCGGATATAGACTGGGAGACTCAAACGTTCATAACGGGTGGCAGGGACAAAGAATCCAGTGAAATTTTTTTAAGTGCTTTATCTGAAAACTACCTTGAGCAGTTAAACAGAGAACCGACTCGTGGCGATAACATATTAGACCTTCTGGTGACAAACAGACCCGAGCTATTTGAAACAGTTAACGCAGAACAGGGAATCAGCGATCATAAAGCGGTTACGGCATCGATGATTTCAGCCGTAAATAGGAATATTAAAAAGGGTAGGAAGATTTTTCTGTTTAGAAAAAGTGACAAAAAGCAGATTTCAGAGTACCTGTTGGCTCAACACAAAAGTTTTGTCTCAAGTACAGATAGTGTTGAGGATCAGTGGACAAAGTTCAAAACCGTCGTACATTATGCGTTAGATGAGTATGTGCCAAGCAAGATCGTAAGAGATGGAAAAGAGCCACCGTGGTACAACAATCGAGTTAGAAAACTCCTGCGGAAGCAAAGGGAACTTCACAGCAAACATAAACATAGCCAAAGCGTTGCAGACAAACAAAAATTACGCGAAGCGAAATGTAGTGTGAGGAGGGCTATGCGAGAGGCGTTCAATGAATTCGAAAGTAAAGTTCTATGTACTGACTTGGCAGAAAATCCTAAGAAATTTTGGTCTTATGTCAAAGCGGTAGGTGGATCAAAACAAAATGTCCAGACACTCTGTGACCAAAATGGTACTGAAACAGAGGATGACAGACTAAAGGCCGAAATACTAAATGTCTTTTTCCAAAGTTGTTTCACAGAGGAAGATTGCACTGTAGTTCCTTCTCTAGATTGTCGCACAGATGACAAAATGGTAGATATCGAAATAGACGACAGAGGGATAGAGAAACAATTAAAATCGCTCAAAAGAGGAAAGGCCTCTGGACCTGATGGGATACCAGTTCAATTTTACACAGAGTACGCGAATGAACTTGCCCCCTTCTTGCAGCGGTGTACCGTAGGTCTCTAGAAGAGCGTAGCGTTCCAAAGGATTGGAAAAGGGCACAGGTCATCCCCGTGTTCAAGAAGGGACGTCGAACAGATGTGCAGAACTATAGACCTGTATCTCTAACGTCGATCAGTTGTAGAATTTTGGAACACGTATTGTGTTCGAGTATAATGACTTTTCTGGAGACTAGAAATCTACTCTGTAGGAATCAGCATGGGTTTCGAAAAAGACGGTCATGTGAAACCCAGCTCGCGCTATTCGTCCACGAGACTCAGAGGGCCATAGACACGGGTTAACAGGTAGATGCCGTGTTTCTTGACTTCCGCAAGGCATTCGATACAGTTCCCCACAGTCGTTTAATGAACAAAGTAATAGGATATGGACTACCAGACCAATTGCGTGATTGGATTAAGGAGTTCCTAGATAACAGGACGCAGCATGTCATTCTCAATGGAGAGAAGTCTTCCGAAGTAAGAGTGATTTCAGGTGTGCCGCAGGGGAGTGTCATAGGACCGTTGCTATTCACAATGTACATAAATGACCTGGTGGATGACATCGGAAGTTCACTGAGGCTTTTTGCAGATGGTGCTGTGGTGTATCGAGAGGTTGTAACAATGGAAAATTGTACTGAAATGCAGGAGGATCTGCAGCGAATTGACGCATGGTGCAGGGAATGGCAATTGAATCTGAATGTAGACAAGTGTAATGTGCTGCGAATACACAGAAAGATAGATCCTTTATCATTTAGCTACAAAATAGCAGGTCAGCAACTGGAAGCTGTTAATACCATAAATTATCTGGAAGTACGCATTAGGAGTGATTTAAAATGGAATGATCATATAATGTTGATCGTCGGTAAAGCAGATGCCAGACTGAGATTCATTGGAAGAATCCTAAGGAAATGCAATCCGAAAACAAAGGAAGTAGGTTACAGTACGCTTGTTCGCCCACTGCTTGAATACTGCTCGCCAGTGTGGGATCCGTACCAGATAGGGTTGATAGAAGAGATAGAGAAGATCCAACGGAGAGCAGCGCGCTTCGTTACAGGATCATTTAGTAATCGCGAAAGCGTTACGGAGATGATAGACAAACTCCAGTGGAAGACTCTACAGGAGAGACGCTCAATAGCTCGGTACGGGCTTTTGTCAAAGTTTCGAGAACATACCTTCACCGAAGAGTCAAGCAGTATATTGCTCCCTCCTACGTATATCTCGCGAAGAGACCATGAGGATAAAATCAGAGAGATTAGAGCCCACACAGAGGCATACCGACAATCCTTCTTTCCACGAACAATACGAGACTGGAATAGAAGGGAGAACCGATAGAGGTACTCAAGGTACCCTCCGCCACACACCGTCAGGTGGCTTGCGGAGTATGGATGTAGATGTAGACCACCAATCAAAATTATGTAATTAAATAAAAATCGTAGTTCGTTTCAGTGCTAGCTATTACCACAACCTTAGATTTTTGCGATTTCGTGTTTCCTTTAGCCTTACATTACGGTGATCATGGAGTGCTAGGGTACTTTAATCCTACTAGGTAGATCTTGGCCATTATGACTCCGTGGAGGAGTCAATGTGGCCCGCGGACTAAAAAGTTTGGAGACCGCTGGCTCAGACGATTCATGCAAAAAGGTTTCCGACGTGATTATAGCCGCACGACAGGCATTAACGGGTTTTGAAAGCGGATTGGTAGCTCGAGCCAGACGCATAGGACTTCAATTTTGGAGCTCAGTATTCCGCCATCGACAGCGTCAAGAGTGTGCCGAGAATGCCACATTCCAGGCATTACCTCTCACCACGGACAACGCAGTGGCCGACGGACCGAGAGCAGCAGCGTTTGAGCAGAGCTGTCAGTGCTAACAGACAAACAACATTGTGTGAAATAGCCGCAGAAATCAATGTGGGGCGTACGACGAAAGTATTCCTTAGCACAGCACGGCGAAATTGGGCGTTAGGGGCTGTGGAAGCAGACGACCGACGCGAGTGTCTTCGCTAACAGCACATCGCCTGAATTGCTTCTCCTGGGCTCGTGACGACAGCGGTTGGACCGTAGACGATAAGAAAAAACCTTGACCTGCTCAGAAGAATCCCGATTTTACTTCGTAAGAAATGGTTCAAATGGCTCTGAGCACTATGGGACTTAACATCTATGGTCATCAGTCCCCTAGAACTTACAACTACTTAAACCTAACTAACCTAAGGACAGCACACAACACCCAGCCATCACGAGGCAGAGAAAATCCCCGACCCCGCCGGGAATCGAACCCGGGAACCCGGGCGTGGGAAGCGAGAACGCTACCGCACGACCACGAGATGCGGGCTTACTTCGTAAGAGGTAATAGTAGGTTCGAGTGAGGCGCGGAAACATGAAGCCATGGACCCTAGTTGTCAAAACGCACTGTGCAAGGTTTATCTCATGAATCCGTGACAGTACAATTAAAACATTCATTGAGGTGACAAGTCATGGAATAGCGGTAGGCAGATATACAGATGGCAGTAGTATCGCGTACACAAGGTATAAAAGGGCAGTGCAGTGGCGTAGCTGTCGCTTCTATTCAGGTGATACATGTGATTACGGCCGCCCGACGGGAATTAACAGACTTATGGTAATTAGGGAATTTATTATTCCCAGATCAGCAGTGTCGAGAGTATGCCGAGAATACAAAGTTTCAGGCATTGCCCCTCAGCCCAGACAACGCAGTGACAGAGTCTTCACTTAACGGCCGGCCGGAGTGGCCAAGTGGTTCTAGGCGCTACAGTCTGGAACCGCGCGAATCCTGCCTCGGGCATTGAATCCTGCCTCGGGCATGGATGTGTGTGATGTCCTTAGGTTAGTTAGGTTTAAGTAGTTCTAAGTTCTAGGGGACTGATGACCTCAGATGTTAAGTCCCATAGTGCTCAGAGCCATCTTTTTTTCACTTAACGACTGAGAACACCGGCGTTTACGTAGAGTTGTCACTGCTAACAGACAAGAAACACTGCGTGAAATAACTGCATAAATCGGTGCGAGACGTGCGACGAACGTATCAGTTACGACAGTATGGCGAAATATGGCGTTAATAAGCAATGGCAGCAGATGATCGACGCGAGTGCCTTTGCTAGCAACACGACATCCTCTGCAGTGCCTCTCCTGGGCTCTTGACCACAGTGGTTGAATCCTAGACGTCTAGAAAACCTCAACCTGGTCAGATGAATCCCGATTTGAGTTGGTAAGAGCTGATTGTAGGATTCGAGTAAGGCGCAGACCCAACGAAGACATGGACTCAATTTGTCAACAAGGCAGAGTGCAACTTTGTGGTAGCCCCATAGTGGTGTGTGCTGTGTTTACATGGAATGGATTGGGTCCTCTGGTGCAACTGAACCGATCGTTGACTGGAAATGGCTATGTTCGGCTACTTGCAGACCATTTGCAGGCATTCATGGATGTCATGTTCCCCAACAACGATGGAATTTTTATGGATGACAATTCGCCATGTCACCGAGCATTGAAGAATACTCTGGACAATTCGAACGAGTGGTTTGGCCACTCAGATTCCCCGATATGAAACATTTATGTGACGTAATTGAGATGTTAGTTCGTGCACAAAATCGTGCGCCAGCAACACTTACAGAATTATGGACGTCTATAGAGGCAGCATAGCTAAATATTTTTGCAGGAGACTTTCAAGGACATGTTGAGTCCATGCCTCGTCGAGATACTGCACTATGCCAGGAAAAAGTAGGTCCGACACGATATCTACATCTACATTGTTACTCTGCGATTCACACTTAAGTACCTGGCAGAGGGTTCATCGAACCATTTTTATACTACTGCTCTGCCATTCCACTCTCGAATGGCGCGTGGGAAAAAGGAACACCTAAATCTTTCCGTTCGAGCTCTGACTTCTCTTATTTTATTAAGATGATCATTTCTCCTTACGTAGGTGGGTGTCAACAAAAAATTTTCGCATTCGGAAAGTTGGTGAATGAAGTTTCGTACATAGATCTCGCCGCAAAGAAAACCGCCTTTGTTTCAGTGACTGCCACCCCAACACGCGTATCATATCAGTGGACACTCACCCTATTGCGCGATAACACGAAACGAGCTGCCCTTCTTTGCACTTTTTCGATCTCCTCCGTCAATCCTACCTGGTAAAGATCCCACACGGCGCAGCAATATTCCAGCAGAGGACGGGCAAGTGTAATGTAGGCTGTCTCTTTAGTGGGTTTGTCGCATCTTCTAATTGTTGTGCCAACAAAGCGCTGTCTTTGTTGCGCCTTCCCCACAGTATTACCTATGTGGTTTTCCCAATTTAAGTTGCTCGTAATTATAATTCCTAGGGATTCCACTGCTTCTGTTACCTCAGTGTGAACCCTGGTTTGCACGATCACCTTCCTTGTTCAAATCGATTACCCGAACGGATGACAGATGGACCAAGAACACTCTCTGCTGGAATCCAAGAGATAAGACAAGGCCAATATTTAATGCTTGGAGGTCACTGGAGAAGGCTCTTGTCCAGTAATGGGTGTCCAGAGCCTGATGATAGTGGAGGTGTACCAGATACTCTAGCTGCGAGGAAGAGAGATTATGGAGTGACATTCTTCAGAAGAATCGTAAAGAAATGTAATTTACTTGCCAAGAAGCTCTATTACAAAACATTCTTAGTATCTCATGAAAAAAAATACTGTAGGAGTGATACACTCCTGCCATCCCCAGGAATATGGTTGGGGCTAGGAGAATGACGACACGAAAAGAAGCATTGGTCTCGTGGTATCACCCGAAGAGCAAGGTCCCGGAGCAAGGTTTCTACCTCGCAACCCAACCACAAGAGGAGACAGTCGCTGAAGGCCGCATCGTCGAATGAGTGACACCGGCGCAGCCACGCCCACACGACGCCGCCGCATCCGTTCGTCTATTGACGGCCGAGCACAGGACCGTTCAGCCCTAGTCTGCAGACAACGACTAAGACGACAGCACCATCTTCTAATAGGCCAGCCGTGTGACCAGGGTATTGAGCATAACTCAACGTGAAAGTTATCTCAAATGTACTATGAGTGAAGAGACTTGTAATTTGTCTGCATCATGTGGTACGCCAACGTTCAGAGACAGGCGTTGATATGATATTGCTATGGAAATGGATCGCACGAGGTTAAGTAATTCTCCTAATCTATGTTGTAATAATGTTGTTGTGGTCTTCAGTCCTGAGACTGGTTTGATGCAGCTCTCCATGCCACTCTATCCTGTGCAAGCATCTTCATCTCCCAGTACCTACTGCAACCCACATCCTTCTGAATCTGCTTAGTGTCTTCATCTCTTGGTCTCCCTCTACAATTTTTACCCTCCACGCTGCCCTCCAATACTAAATTGGTGATCCCTCGATGTCTCAGAACATGTCCTACCAATCGATCCCTTCTTCTGGTCAAGTTGTGCCACAAACTTCTCTCCTCCCCAATCCTATTCAATACTTCCTCATTAGTTATGTGATCTACCCATCTAATCTTCAGCATTCTTCTGTAGCACCACATTTCGAATGCTTCTATTCTCTTCTTGTCTAAGCTATTTGTCGTCCATGTTTCACTTCCATACATGGCTACACTCCATACAAATACTTTCAGAAACGACTTCCTGACACTTAAATCTATACTCGATGTTAACAAATTTCTTTTCTTCAAAAACGCTTTCCTTGCCATTGCCAGTCTACATTTTATATCCTCTCTACTTCGACCATCATCGGTTATTTTACTCACTAAATAGCAAAACTCCTTTACTACTTTAAGTGTCTCATTTCATAATCTAATTCCCTCAGCATCACCCGACTTAATTCCACTACATTCCATTATCCTCGTTTTGCTTTTGTTGATGTTCATCTTATATCCTCCCTTCAAGATACCATCCATTCTGTTCAACTGCTCTTCCAAGTCCTTTGCTGTCTCTGACAGAATTACAATGTCATCGGCAAACCTCAAAGTTTTTATTTCTTCTCCATGGATTTTAATACCTACTCCGAAATTTTCTTTTGTTTCCTTTACTGCTTGCTCAATATATAGATTGAATAACATCGGGGAGAGGCTACAACCCTGTCTTACTCGCTTCCCAACCACTGCTTCCCTTTCATACCCCTCGACTCTTATAACTGCCATCTGGTTTCTGTACAAATTGTAAATAGCCTTTCGCTCCCTGTATTTTACCCCTGCCACCTTCAGAATTTGAAAGAGAGCATTCCAGTCAACATTGTCAAAAGCTTTCTCTAAATCTACAAATGCTAGAAACGTAGGTTTGTCTTTCCTTAATCTTTCTTCTAAGATAAGTCGTAAGGTGAGTATTCCCTCACGTGTTCCAACATTTCTACGGAAGTGAACTTATATTTTATGTGTTATAGTACCCACTTGGCCTACTCCTGGAGCAAACCAAAAGATGCAACCGTTGTACTGGCGATGATATTTTCGCCTGGGACAACGGCTGTATTAAAGGTGAGGCAATTTAAACCATATTGTGAGGTAAAGGGCGAGTTGTGGCGCCCTGAAAATATTCCAAGTTCGGAGCTGGCGTAGCCGAGCTGGGGCCTCTCAGCGGGCTGCAGCTCGACGGCTGCCGCGTAGTGCCGAACGGTAGCCAGGCTCCAGGCCCACCACGTGGCTGGCAATTCCGTGGTGACGCCGTGTCGATGAAAGAGACTTGTATGCCGAGAGTGCCAAAGATGGCGGACCTTGTGAAACCATCATGGCAGACTTCTCACAGCCCATGTAGAAATTAATAATAGCTAGAGGAATCGTATACCTTAAAAAGAAACATGTACATTACCATTATTTGCATCACGATTCTGATGGTGTAATCAGATTTTCAATATCTTTATTAGCTTAAAGTTTAGTATCTGACGATAAATTATGCAAGTAACACCCAGCAACGAATTTTCAAAATCTGAACGGTTCATCCGATTTTGTCAATCGACGTATCTTTAGAAAGCTATTAATCTAAACCTAAATTGGTATAAATTACAGGCATGTAACTTGAATAGTACATGAGTAATTGGAGGTCAAAGTGGCCGATTTCTATCGATCGCGTCAGGTCATAAGTACTCCACAGTTACACGAAAAAACGGTAGCAGCATGCTTATAAATATATTTATTCGTCTATGTCTTTCTTTATATCCGATATACACTATTCATGAAGATATTGGTCAAGTATTTACTGTGTTTTAGAAAGCACTTCTGTTCTATTCCTTTGATATATGTTTCTTTAATTTGTTTATGTATTTAATAATGTGTTCTGGACAGTACGGGAGAGGATTCGAAAAGCGGTTTTGAACACAGCGGCGCGAGGGACAGTCGCACGAAAGACTTGTAGAGTGGAGCAGTTTGCGTGTGGTCGTGAGAGAGAGAAATATTTCGTAGTGCCGACTTGTGCACTTGTGAGATTTCCGTGGCTTCTGCAGTGAAGACGTAGTATGCGTTTAGAAGTGAATATCTCGCGAGCTATGTTGTTGCTCATAACTAATTACGTGAAGTAGGAATCTATTGTTTCCCTGTTATTCAACTTATGTTTTATTTCATTGCACGACCATCGACTCCAATAAGTGTTTTACAGTAATAAATGGCATTCTTAAAAGTACTTCAGCTATCGTACTCATCATTTAAAGTCGTTGATACAGGAGCTGCAGATTTTATTTTATTGCAATCTTTCATTGATAAATTTCTATGTTATATTCAAAATTCGCAATTGCGGAGTGATACGAACCTTCGACCACTCCATTCTTGTATATACTCATTTTGTATACTGTAGACTCAGCAGTATTTGGCCTGTAATGACAATTATTGAACTATTTGAAAAAACACACAAATTAGTTACAAACTACGGCGTGCACGCACTTTATTCAACGTGTAAACGGGACTACAGATACTTTGGTTTATTTTATGACATGTTCGATATGGCTGCCATCCTTGGAGATGATGATGCGCAGACGAATAGCGAATTCTGCATGACCCGTTGAAGTGTGGGAACATCGATGATGTCAATACCGGAATGGCTGTTTACAGCTCAGAAATGGTTTTGCAGTTATTGCTGTACACCTTGTCTTTAATGTAGCCCCACAAAAAGGAGTCGTTTGTGTTCAGATCCGGAGAATATGGCGGCCAATCGAGGCCCATGCCAGTGACCTCTGGGTACCCCAGAGCCAGAATGCGGTCCCCAAAGCGCTCCTCCAGGACATCAAACGCTCTCCAGCTTCGATGGGATCGAGCTTCGTCTTACATCAACCAAATCCTCTCGAAATCACGGTCACTTTGGATAATGGGGATGAAATCATCTTCCAAAACGTTCACGAAACGTCCGGTAGTCACCGTGCCATCAAGGAGTATCGCAGCGATTATTACGTGACTGGACATTGCACACCACACAGTCAGCCGTGAGGGTGAAGAGACTTCTCGGTCGCGAAATGCGGATTCTCATTCTCGCGAATGGACCAATTTTTCTTATTGACAAACCCATCCAAATGAATTTGGGCTTCGTCCCTAAACCAAACCGTACTAATTCCTGTCACGCTCCGTGGCCAGCCGTACAGTTCGAACGTCCTAAGGCAAACCGTCAAGAACTTATGACGACTTATTTCATATAGTTGCATACTTGTCACCCTGTACTGATAGACTGACAAGCCAAAATATTACGACCACCTCCTTCGTAGCGTGTTGAACACCTTTGGAACGCGATACAGTGGTGATCGTGCGTGAATGGATCCGACAAGTCCTTGGTATGTTCCCAGAGGTGTGTGAAAGCATATGTTTACGCAGAAGTCACGTGGTGCCAATAAATTACGAGATGGTGGTTTGTAGGTAAGGAATTGGAGCCCGGTAGCATGCCAGGTATCTTCTGTTGGGTTCAGATCAGGAGAATATGATGGCCAAGACATCAGCGTTGAGTTCATTGAGCTTCTCCTCAAAGCACTGTAGTAGCACGCTTCTGGCCTTTTGATACGGACAGTTATCCTGTTGGAAGATGCCATCGCCTTCGGGGAAGACAGCAGCTTGAAGGGATACAGCAATAACGTCCGTGTAGTGCGCTCCGAAACACTCGCGCCTGCACCAGCGTGGTGCTCTGTCCTCAGATCTCCCACACATCGTCGGCTTTATTGGAGCTGTGGTTTTACTATCCAAGCTCAGTTGACTGAGCATTTCATTTCAAACAGTGCCTTTCTATTAACTAAGACGTCGTTAGTATTATTATATTTTAGCCTTACACACATGTTCAACAAACTAATAGCAGATCCTACAAAAGAGGCGTTGTGTGTCGTGGAGATGTTAACTGCTGAAACAAGAGGTTGGGAACGTTTTACTTCCTCGTACATTCGTCTCACGAAATAATCGTGACGGGAAAATGAGAGGAATTAGAGATCATACAAAGGTTTACCGACAGTCATTCTTTCACGCATACCGTTACCTAATGAAACAGGGACAGGGGTTAATAATGGTGATAGCAGAAGTACCCTCCACCACGTACCTTGTAGTAACATGAATGATGTAGACAGTAAAATAGACAGTCCTGTCACATGATAACGATTGATCGTTTCCTTCTAAAACAAAATGAATCAATTAACCATAGCTCAGATTTTTTTTGATGTAATTATTCCGCCAGCTCTGGTGCGGTTCACCACAATATCCTACCTCGCGACGATATGTTCATCTCAAAGTAGCACTTAAACCTCCTCAATCAAGTTTTATAAATGGTGATGCGTGTCTTCCCCTATAACACAATATAAATAAGCCTCCAGCTACTGCCAGAGAAGTTGTTCAAATGTATGTGAATTCCTAAGGGACCAAACTGCTAGGGTCATCGGTCCCTAGACTTACACACTACTTAAACTAACTTATGCTAAGAACAACACACACACCCGTGTCCGAGGGAGGACTCGAGCCTCCGGCAGGAGGGGCCGCGCAATCCGTTACATGTCGCCTCAAATCGAGTGGCCACTCCGCGCTCGAGAGGTTGTTCCCTGACGTCTTTACACATGTCCTCTCATTCTAACGCTTCTTCTAGTCAGAGTTTTCCATATATTCTGCGGTGAACCTCTTCGTTTGGTATGCTATCAGACCACTTAATTTAATTCTATAACACCACTTCCCAAACGCATCAATTCTCTTTTTTGCCGACCTTCTCACAATCCATGGTCCATTTCCTTTAACGCTCCGCTCTAGACGTACACTCACAGAAATTTCTTCCCCAAATAAAGAATTACGTTTGATGCTAGAAGACTTCTTTTGACGACGAATGCCCATTTTTTCTGCGTGAGTCTGCTTCTTGTGGCTTGTTTCGTTCGTTACGAGTTGTTTTGTTCGCAAAGTAGCAGAATTGCTTCACTTACACTATGTGTGTCAACATTTCTGTTGTTTCTTTGGTTTCATCTAACTCCGTGCCATAATCTGCGCTTCATTCCATTCTCGAGCACTTTCACGAGGGATGGTAATGTCAAAGCTAATATTATCGTTGATGTCCTTTCACTCTTAATTTTAATCTGCTTTTGAACTGTTTTTTCTTCAGTGATTCTTCGCTGTACACATTGGACGTTAAAGGGAAGGAAATACATATCTGCTTTAGGATCCGAGATCTTGTCTCATAGTCTTCCACTCGTATTGTTCCCTCTTGTTTCGTGTACATCTTATGATTGCCCTTCTTTGTATAAAGCGTGTACCCATTTTCCTGAGAATTTCAAACACCTTGTCTCACTTTATGTTGCCGAACGCCTTTTCTAGGTCGGCACATCCTACGAAATTGTCCTGATTTTCCCTTAATGTTGTGAAGCATAATGTCAAAACTGCCTCTTAGATGAATGTTACAAGTACCAAATGCAAATATCTGAGTAAGTAATATGAGAAGCACCATTATGACAATCGTCATACACGTGTTTGAAAATGCGAAGCCGGCTCAAGGCACAATCGCTATAACAAAAACGAAGTCTCTCTCTGTGTTGTGTGTGTGTGTGTGTGTGTGTGTGTGAGAGAGAGAGAGAGAGAGAGAGAGAGAGAGAGAGAACAAAAAACAGCAAGATGATCTTAAAATGAAAAGCTTCCTGTTAGCAGAGAATTTTGGAGACCATACTCTGAATTCCGGTAACCTTCGCTTGCTGCAGACCTGTTAGAAAATTTGGAAAGTCTCTGTCTTCCAGCTTGCAAAGCTAAGCCAGTTAGAGAATGGTCACCTGAAATATGTGTTGTCAAGGTGCAAAAACGAGTGGTGCACGTTAAAATCCGGCCAACGCACACAAGCACACGCGTACCACACACCTCAAACACATTCATCTTGGCGACGCTATTGTCATTATCGACAAGGTGTGGAATAAAAACCACAAGCAACATGACGTAATAGCACAACAGCGATTTTCCGTGTAGATAATTGCGTAGGCGGCTTGTTTTGCTCAGCGACTGTGTGCGAGGCTATTTTTCGCAAATGACGGAATCATGAGCAGGACAAGCAGAAGACACAGACTCTGTGTTAGCAGCTTCTCTGACAATGATACAGATACTTATGTTCCGCAATGGGTTTTAGCATTTCACACTAACACAACGTAGCCATAGGGGTAAAAGGGTCTAACCTGACAGTAACTAACATAGCATTGCATTAAACTAAAAAGAGGTCGCCTTCCAAATATCTCTAAGTATCTCTAAGTATCAATAGAAGTGGGAAATTCTGGACAAAAGATGCGTTAGCCGAATACCTAGTAGATATTTGCCTGTCTACATCTACATGTGCACTCCGCAATCTGCCACACGATGTGTAGTTGAGGATACATGGCATAGGCTACCAATATTTGCACATCTTCCCCCTCCCCCTCCCCCACCAGCGACTCCCATCCGTACTGCCTCTCCCCCTATTCTATGCCGTTTGTTGATGGTACTATAGAAAAGCGGTTCCCAAACTTTTACTCTAACAGAATTCTTTGAGAATTCTGGTACCTTGTTTATTTAGAAGGTTAATAAAATAGTTAAAAAAAAGCGAAAAACCTGTTTCATTCAGTGATTACATCAAATTCTCAATCACGACTAACAACGCAGAAAACATAATAGAATTTAAAAAAATAATTAATATCCTCAACAGAAGCCGACCTCAGGGAAGATCAGTTTGG
Organism: Schistocerca cancellata; assembly: GCF_023864275.1. Classification (NCBI taxonomy): domain Eukaryota; kingdom Metazoa; phylum Arthropoda; class Insecta; order Orthoptera; family Acrididae; genus Schistocerca; species Schistocerca cancellata. The sequence continues at coordinate 384,012,725 of NC_064628.1, forward strand.
ATTCCGTAGAAATATTGGAACTCGTGAGGCAATACTGACCCTATGACTTATCTTAGAAGCTAGATTAAGGAAAGGCAAACCTACGTTTCTAGCATTTAAAGACTTAGAGAAAGCTTTTGACAATGTTGACTGGAATACTCTTTCAAAAATTTTGATGGTGGCAGGGGTAAAATGCAGGGAGCGAAATGCTATTTACAATTTGTACAGAAACAACATGGCAGTTATAAGAGTCCAGGGACATCAAGGGGAAGCAGTGGTTCGGAATGGAGTGAGACAGAGTTGTAGCCTCTCCCCGATGTTATTCAATCTCTACATTGAGCAAGCAGTAAAGGAAACAAAAGAAAAGTTCGGAGTAGGTATTAAAATCCATGGAGAAGAAATTAAAACTTCAAGGTTCGCCGATGACATTGTAATTCTGTCAGTGACAGCAAAGGAATGGAAGAGCAGTTGAAAGGAATGGACAGTGTCTTGAAAGGAGGATATAAGATGAACATCAACAAAAGCAAAACGAGGATAATGGAATGTAGTCGAATTAAGTCGGGTGATGCTGAGGGAATTAGATTAGGAAATGAGAAACTTAAAGTAGTAAAGGAGTTTTGCTATTTGGGGAGCAAAGTAACTGATGACGGTCGAAGTAGGGAGGATATAAATTGTAGACTGGCTATGGCAAGGAAAGCGTTTCTGAAGAAGAGAAATTTGTTAACATCGAGTATAGATTTAAGTGTCAGGAAGTTGTTTCTGAAAGTATTTGTATGGAGTGTAGCTATGTATGGAAGTGAAACATGGACAATAAATAGTTTGGACAAGAAGAGAATAGCTTTCGAAATGTGGTGCTACAGAATAATGATGAAGATTAGATGGGTAGATCACATAACTAATGAGGGGGTATTGAATAGAATTGGGGAAAAGATAAGTTTGTGGCACAACTTGACTAGAACAAGGGATCGGTTGGTAGGACATGTTCTGAGGCATCAAGGGATCACCAATTTAGTATTGGAGGGCAGCGTGGAGGGTAAATATTGTAGAGGGAGACCAAGAGATGAATACACTGAACAGATTCAGAAGGATGTAGGTTGCAGTAGGTACTGGGAGATGAAGCTTGCACAGGATAGAGTAGCATGGAGAGCTGCATCAAACCAGTCTCGTTTGGTTGATACGGGGGAGGGTACCAAACAGCGAGGCCATTGGTCCCATCGGAAAACCTAAATGAGGATGGCCGGAGACGGGTTTGCACCGTGGTCCTCCCGACTGCGAGTCCAGCGCACTAACCATTGCGTCACCTCACTCGGTCGCCATATTATTAATAGTTTTTCGCGGAACACTAATTCACAGTTTGGGAAATTCTGCTTTAGAAGAATCTCTGTCGATATCTCTCTGTATGAGAGTGAATTTCTCTAGCTTTACCATTTTGGCCATTACGCGCGGTGAACAACAGATTGGAAGCGCCCAGAACGGGAGGAGTTAACGAAATGAAACTTCACGGGCCAACTGGGCTTGTGCTGAAATACCAGTGATTGAAAAATGGAGTCAGATTTACAGAGATCTTGGCAATACGACCCCACTTATCAGTACGACGTTGTACCCCATATGGCCTGCATGCATGCACTGATTCAGTTGGGGAAGGGCCTCATCAATACGTTGTCTTCTGTCCTGAGGAAAGATGGTCCACAACTGTTGCATCTGGCCCTTGATGTCCTGCATACTGCCTCTGGGACGCAGTTGGCGTCAGAGCGGGATCCACCCATGTTTTACCGCGGCAGATTTTGGGACCTCGTAGGCCACAGGAGTTCCTCAACATCAGCAGGCAGTTCAAAGAGAAACGTACCATGAGTGGCAAAGCATTGTTCTGCTGAAAAATGGCACCATCATTCTGTCGCATGAGACGTAACACATAAGGACGCACGATGCTACAGTAGCCCATTACGAACCGTATTGTAAGGTGCTTAGAAATGTCATTAGGAAGGCAAAGAGTATGTGGTAAGCAAATACAATAGCTAATTCACAGGATAAAATTAAAACCATGTGGTCAGTCGTAAAGGAAGAGTGTGGTCAGCAGCACAAGGTCGACGATATAAAGTCAGTTCGTTGTAAGAATATTTCTGTTACTGATAATTCAGATACATGTACGCTACTTAAAAATCACTTTGTGAGGATTGCAGGTGAATTAAATAAAAACTTAGTTTCTACAAGGAATCATATCTCTCTTGGAAAATGCCTTTACGAGAGTGATATCTGAAATACTCCTCTGTGATACTGACAAGGGGGAGATTGAATGTAATTCCATCTTCTGGCTGGAGTGTGGAACTACGGCTGGTCCATATCCAATAAAACACTGCCAATCGCCGTTATTTAGGTTCAATTTTTAGGCCCAAAAATAAAACAAATAACGGCGACTGGTATTGTTTTATTGGAGGGGGAGATTGAGGCAATAATTAAATTACTCAAGACTAAGGACTCTCATGGATACGATGGAGTGCCTAGCAGAATATTAAAATATTGTGCAGAACATAATAGTCCTGTACTGAGCCATACTTGTAATTTTTCCTTTAAGAATGGTCAGTTTCATGAACTGTTAAAATACGCAGTAGTAAAGCTGCTTTATAAAAAAGGAGAACGGGATAATTTAGACAAATTTAGACGTTTATTCTATGCCGTCAGTGTCGGCTGAAGTTATTGAAAAGGCTGTCTATGTAAGGGTAATTGATCATTTTATTTCACATAATTTGCTATTAAGTATACAGTTCGGTTTTAGAACTGATTTAACAAGTGAAAATGGTATATTCTCTCTTCTCTGTGACGTCGTGCATGGACTAAACAAAATATTTCGAACGCTAGGCATCTTATTTGATTTAACGTTGTGTGGAGTGACGAATCTCTGTATAAATGTGCGATCCGATGGCAGTGTTGGGTATGGGGAATGCCCGGTGAACGTCATCAGCCAGCGTGTGTAGTGCCAACAGTAAAATTCGGAGGCGGTGGTGTTATGGTGTCGTCGTGTTTGCAGGGGACTTGCACCCCTTGTTGTTTTGCGTGGCACTATCACACCACATGTCTACATTGATGTTTTAAGCACCTTCTTGCTTCCCACTGTTGAAGAGCAATTGGGGAATGGCGATTGCATCTTTCAACACGATCGAGCACCTGTTCATAATGCACGGCCTGTGGTGGAGCGGTTACACGACAATAACATCGATGTAATGGACTGGCCTGCACAGAGTCCTGACCTGAATCCTATAGAACACTTTTCGGATGTTTTGCAACGCCGACTTCGTGCCAGGTCTCACTGACTGACATCGATACCTCTCCTGCGCGGCACTCCGTTAAGAATGGGCTGCCATTCCCTGAGCAACCTTCCAGCACCTGACTGAACGTATGCCTGCGAGAGTGGAAGCTGTCATCAGGGCTAAGTATGGACCAATACCATATTTAATTCCAGCATTACCGATGGAGGGCGCCATGAACTTTTAAGTCATTTTCAACCAGGTGTTCGGATACTTTTGATCACATAGTGTACATTAGTGGTTTGGTCACATGGTAAAAAAGCGTAGAAGAATTCTTTCGTTATCTAAATGATACAAACGCAAATATCCAGTTTACCATGGATATTGAAAATGACAACACGATATCCTTATTGGATGTTTTAGTTATGAGACTCACTGATGGAAGTTTGAAACATAAGGTCTTCCAGAAAACCACAAATACGAATAAATATTTGCAGAAGAACTCCAACCATCGTCAACAACAAAAGAGACGTGTATTAAAAATCTTGTTGACAGGGCCAAAAGAATTTGCACACTGGGACACTTAAGACGCCGAATTAAAATATCTGTAGCAGGCTTTCGAGAGAAATGGCTACTCAGGCAAAGAAGTAAATAAAGTTCTGCGACAAAACAACAGTAGGTCTAAGGAAAACGATAAAAAAACAGCGATAGAAGAACACGGTCCCTGTCTCTATTATCAAAAAAGTGACTAGATCGCGAAGATTTTACAGAAACGTGACAGACCGGGTTTTAGATCAATTAAAAAAATATGTTCAGCAGCCGGATCTGTAAAGGATAAACGTCCATCTCTGTTGGTATGTGGGGTATAATCAGATATCGTATACGTGTGGTAAGCTCTACATTTGAACTACCAAGACAAGCGTGAATACAAGACTGAGAGAACATAAAAGTCTCTGCTGACTAGGGAAAAAGAGAAAAATGAGCTGCAGCAGAGCACGCTCTTCATTCAGGAAATCATGAAGTCTTCTGAAACCAAAATTTTATTTACAATAACAAACTATTATCCAAAGCTATATAGAGAAGCTATCGAAATAAACATAGTGAACATTGATAAGACCGAAAAACTACAGGAACGGATTCCTGACTGTAAATGGAGGAAAAATGTTCCCGTAAACATGTGTCCGCAAATGCATCGTTACAACAGTAGACGGTGCTGACGAATGAAAGTTCCTCTGACCACGTACCGTGTGTTCCTTGTGTGTTGCAGGTTGTGTGTTTGATTCATGTCGGGAACAAGCCGAGATGGTGTTTGTGTTTGGCCAAGAAGATGGAAACGGTCGGAAGGCAGAACCCGGTCCTCCATAGCTGATGTACGCACAGTCCGCCGTCTCCCTGCACATTCGTCTGTCTGGAAGGACCCATAATCATACAAACGCACAAAAAGTGCAAGAAATGTTGTGTGATGTGGTCGGTGTCTGTGAGGGTGCTTGTTTTGGTACAGCCTTACCGCCTCTAGACCGTTTCCATGTGTTTGGCCGTGCGCAAACACCATCTCGGTTTGTTCCCGACATGAATACCGGACCATTCTGCTGCTTACAGTATGCCGCGTCAATCACACAGCCTGCAGCACATAAGGAACACACGACACGTGGTTAGGGGTACTTTCAATCGTCAGCGCCCTCCACCGTGCCAACCATGCATTTCCGGACACACGTTCGTAGGACCCTTTTTTTCTCAATTTCCAGTTAGAAATCCGTCCCTGGGGTTAGTCTGTTTTATTAATGTTCGCGCTTAATAAGCATGGGCATAATTTTAGCAGACAAGAAACCATGAAACTTAGTGGCTCAGGAGAATCGGCAGATAAGTTTTATCTCCTTCCAGAAGAATGCTGAAGATTAGATGGCTAGATCACAAAACTAATGAGGAGGTATTGAATAGAATTGGAGAGAAGAGAAATTTGTGGCACAACTTGACTAGAAGAAGGGATCGGTTGGTAGGACATGTTCTGAGGCATCAAGGGATCACCAATTTGGTATTGGAGGGCAGCGTGGAAGGTAAAAATCATAGAGAGAGACCAATAGATGAATACACTAAACATATTCAGAAGTATGTAGGTTGCAGTAGGTACTGGGAGATGAAGAAGCTTGCACAGGATAGAGTAGCATGGAGAGCTGCATCAAACCAGTCTCTGGACTGAAAACCACAACAACAAGTCACAATCGATAGTTAAGTTTTATCTCTGACAAGGATTATCTCTGCTGATCAAGTATAAATTAGGCCACGCCCGTTTTTCACAGTATTTAAATCGCTCTCCGATTTCCGACTCGTCAGTCGAGAAGGCACAGTGTCGTCGCCAGGAACACCTCCGAATATGTCCAGCACAGTTCTGGGCGAAAAGTCAGGAGCCATAAAGTTGTTTGGACCACGGCCGTTCAACTCGGAAGGCTCACCAGTAGCTTCGGTGTAGTAGTACGTCCCTTGGGTCGCTATGGAACTCAGGTTCTCAGAATTTTGTAAACAGGGCTCTCCGCTACGGTGAACGTCTTTCTTCGATCTAATGTCTCCCAATGCAAATGATAGAGCTCTGGCACACTCTCATGCTGATTAAAGAAATTCTTGACGAGCTGTGCAGTCTTTCTATGAATCTTTTCTGTGTGTTCAGTTATGTCATAAAATACAAAAAAGTTTACATTCCTCCACACTTACAACATTGCCAGAAGTGAGAAGGGGTTTGTAATGTCCCTATCGATGGGTTTTATGCAGCCCGCAATGCCTTTAAAAACCACACACCTGGTTTTCATATTCTCTCGGTCGCTACGCGCAAAGTATCAGTCTTATAGAAAAAACTGACCAAGTTTCTGCAGGAAATTATGTGTAATTAAATTTTACTCGGGGATACGTTTTCGCTGGAGGCTCTGGTTTTCAAGTTACTCACGAAAAACGCGTCTGAAGGTCACTTTTGTACGGTTTCCTTGAATAATTCGAAAACATCGGCCTCTAACAAAAACGTCTTACCGTACAAAATTTAACTACATTAAATTTCCTGCAAAAAGATTATAGTCATTTCTTCAGTACGACGTGCAGCGAGAGAGATAACATGAAAATCTTGTGTGTGGTATTTGAATATGTTGGAGACTGCATAAAACCCATCGGTAGGGGCAGCTGAATCACCCCGTGTACCTGTATTGGACTACAGTTACATTGACTGAGATAACCCTTACAAAAGGTATTTAGGAACAATCGATTTTTTTAAATCACAAACTCAGATTATAAAGAAAAGAATAATTGACCATTATACTAATGAAAACCTTGGGATCAATTTTCAGGGTGTTAGTTATGACTTTGAGACAAATGAAACACTGCTACGCACACATTTACATCAGCGATGTACTTCATTTCAAGTTCAATGCGCTGGTGAGACCTCGATTGCGTTATAGTATGATGTACCGCACTGACATTAGTTAATACCAAATCAGAAAATAATTAAAAAAAGATAATGCTGCACCGTTGTGCTACAATGTGTGAGCCATGTGTCCAACAATGACTAATACAGCGCCTGTTCCTGGCGGATAAATTTATGTTACGATGTTACGGAGTATACAAAAAATGGAAATGAGCGTATGGCATTGTTGGCCGGGAGGCCCCCTTCGACGGAATTCGGCCGCCGTATTGCAAGTCCTTTTTAGGTGACGCCACATCGGCGACTTGTGAGTTAATGATGATGAAAATGATGATGGACACGCAACATCGAGATCCCTGCCGCGAATCGAACCCGGGCCTCCTGCGTGGTAGGCGGTAACGCTACCGCTACGCTACGGAGGCGGACGCGGACGCGGAGTATACAAAGTCTGCAGCATCCACCTCTCCCACCTTACCATACCTTCTCCCAATAAGAAGTTAACAGAGGCAGGACAACTGTTTCGAATCAGTTATCGTTCGTTCTTGAACGAAATGTGCGCTGCTGAGTAGTAAACGTTACTTAAGAGAAATGTTTTCTTACAGCCCTGTCCACCGGGCTAACTAGCCTTCGAAATTCCCCTTCTGAGCTACTCACTTCGTGCATGACCCATCTACTCCCAAAAAGTGAAACATCAACTATTAACAGATGTCCATGAAAACTCTGCAAAGCGTTTGAAACATTCCCTGAGAGGTCGAAAATGTCGTACTCCCTCTTTCGGAAAACGTCTGTGTTGACTGCAAAGTCATCAACCACCAAGAAAATTCTGTAGTTCGTCAGGCAGATAGGGTTGAGCGAGATCCTGATCAATCTGACTCGAATGTGCTTTCGTTCCTGAATATTCCAGCAATATGAAAAGAAAACAATGTTCACCGTACGAACATAATGCAGGAGTTGTTTGAGCTACAGCGGCGTGAAACTTTGGTGAACTTTTTCTGTATACCAATACGTCAAGATTTCCAGCAAAATGAGTATGTGGATCTCCTCTAATCGTCTGCATACCATACGACAATATGAGCAATTTAAAGTGTCAGCATAAAACGTGCGGAAAGAAGACGGGTAGGAAATATGCTACGACTACATAACGGTCGGCAGTATTGTGAAGTGAGCATAACTTCACCCCCCATTCACCGAAGATCGTGATTTGCGAGACGATATGGGACAGTGGTACTATGCGCTCTCTAGGTGCTAACATAAATCTGTCCTAATCATCAGATGTACTACACTACTGGCCATTAAAATTGCTACACCAAGACGAAATGCAGATGATGAACTGGTATTATTCATTGGACAAATATATTATACTAGAACTGACATGTGATTACATTTTCACGCAATTTGGGTGCATAGATCATGAGAAATCAATACCCAGAATAACGCCCTCTGGCCGTAGTAACGGCGTTGATACGCCTGGGCATTGAGTCAAACAGAGCTTGGATGGCGTGTACATGTACAGCTGCCCATGCAGCTACAACACGCTACCACAGTTCATCAAGAGTAGTGAATGGCGTATTGTGACGAGCCAGTTGCTTGACCACCATTGACCAGACGTTTTCAATTGGTGAGAGATCTGGAGAATGTGCTCGCCAGGGCAGCAGTCGAACATTTTCTGTATCCAGAAAGGCCCGTACAGGACCTACAACATGCGGTCGTGAATTATCCTGCTGAAATGTAGGGCTTCGCACGGATCGAATGAACGGTAGAGCCACGGGTCGTAACACATCTGAAATGTAACGTCCACTGTTCAAAGTGCCGTCAATGCGAACAAGAGGTGACCGAGACGTGTAACCACTGGCACCCCATTCCCTCAAGCCGAGTGATACGCCAGTGTGGCGATGACGAATACACGCTTCCAATGTCGCCAAACACGGATGCGACCATCATGATGCTGTAAACAGAACGAGAAATCACCCGAAAAAATGACGTTTTGCCATTCGTGCACCCTGCTTTGTCGTTGAGTACACCATCGCAGGCGCTCCTGTCTGTGATGCAGCTTCAAGGGTAACTGCAGCCATGGTGTTCGAGCTGATAGTCCATGCTGCTGCAAACGTCGTCGAACTGTTCGTGCAGATGGTTGTTGTCTTGCAAACGTCCCCATCTGTTGACTCAGGGATCGAGACGTGGCTGCACGATCAGTTACAGCCATGCGGATAAGACGCCTGTCATCTCGACTGCTAGTGATACGAGGCCGTTAGGATCCAGCACGGCGTTGCGTATTACCCTCCTGAACCCACCGATTCCATTTTCTGCTAACAGTCATTGGATCTCGACAAACGCGAGCAGCAATGTCGCGATACGATAAACCGCAATCTCGATAGGCTACAATCCGATCTTTATCAAAGTCGAAAACGTGATGGTACGCATTTCTCCTCCTTACACGAGGCATCACAACAACGTTTCACCAGGCAACGTCGGTCAACTGCTGTTTGTGTATGAGAAATGGGTTGGAAACTTTCCTCATGTCAGCACGTTGTAGGTGTCGCCACCGGCGCCAACCTTTTGTGAATGCTCTGAAAAGCTAATCATTTGCAATTCATAGCATATTCTTCCTATCGGTTAAATTTCGCGTCTGTAGCAAGTCATTTTCGTGGTGTAGCAATTTTAATGGCCAGTAGTGTATTTATGTGATATCGTGTTAGCTGTATGCTATCTATTTCAAATGTCAGTAAATTGTATGAATGAAATGTGTGACAATTTCGTGTTATTATGCCCAGGCTTCTACATCCTTATGAGTTTATCCAAAAATTTGAAACTGTTCTCCACTTGGCGGATCCAATGCAATAAGTGGAGACCGTAGCGCCAGAGGAAAACAGAACGGCTTCAGGAACCGAGATGTGGAAACCACTGTGCTGCCATCCGCTATCACCAGCGAGGGTTAAGGGGTCACCTGCCTTATCGCCGCTATAACATACATATACACAAAAATATCCTGCTGACGCGGGACGGCTGATACTACCACTAGCCTTCAGAAAGACGTCGGAGAGCCAGAAAGGCGTAGCACGCTTCACTCTAATGTCTGGAATTGCGAGCAGTTCTCCGAAATACACTAAAGAAAAGTCAAGTGAAGCCCCTGCAAAGTCTCACGTTCACACGCAAGACGTACTGAACATGTCATTTCCGAACCTGCTGAGACAAAGATTACTGAATTCTACAGGGCTTTGAGCCAATAATGCCCAGATCCCTTCATGCAGAGCTACGTGCTTGACGAACGGCCAAGACTAATTTTTTTACGATCCACAGTTGTTTCAGCACCCTTCCTATACCTTCTCATACATGTTCAGTACAACATACGTAAAGAAACTGGAACCCATAGCATACCTAAAATATTTTGGAGAGCTTTCCGGAAGGATATAGATTGTCCTACCGCAGACTTCAAATGTCAGCGGTCGCCGTCTGATGGACAACCATTGGGTTGAGAATCTTGGAAACAAACTGCTACTGTACAATTCTCTGTTTTTGCCATTTCACATTAAAGCAAGTAGGTTCCTTGACCATGAGTACTCTGCAATTCAGCTTTGTTGCTGTTCCTAGAAGCTTCGATTGCAACGATCCCTGCGGCCAAGAGACAGTAGAGACAATGCGTCATTAATCGTATTGAGAAAAACAATTGTCTTCTCTGTCTGGTTAATTCAGTACCTGGTCTTCGAGAAAGTGATCCTTCGTTTGACGATTGCTGCCATACACACAGTACTGCTTTTTTTGCACTACGAGGTGAGCCTATTGTCCTTAGTAACAATATACTGCCACGGGGACCAATTACACGACTCCCTCCTATCAAAAACGACAGGCGTCTACCTTGTGCTCCTATTTGTCCTCGTTGAATGTTTGAGAAGTGAGTTTTTCATCCCATTTCGCCTCACAGAGTGATAGTCGACGCAGATGGATTGAGGTTCACCGTATAAATAGCCCGGTTGGGCTGACTACACTATTGCTCACACTAACACATACACCTACACAAACTAGGCTTCCAAATTGTCCCAAAAACAAAACAAAACTAGTTCAAACCCCCAGTTCCGACGAATAGATTCAGGAGGTTTTCCAATGGTTATAAGGGAAATAACAGAATTAGGAAATTCCTCTCAAATACTCTGGAATGGAAACCAGAAACCTGCTCCCACCTCATTGGATTTTGATTGAGGAAAAAAGTCGCTCACCAGACGGGCTGGATATCAAGTAACTTGCCCTGTTCAAGTATAGAGAATGAAAAGTAAAAATAAAATTAAAAATGCTATGTAGATTGCATACCAACGTCAGATCATCTTATATGCCTAAATTTAAAAAAAATCACATACTCTTTCATGGTGTCTGTGATATTTGCGTATGAGGGAACTCCCAAACACTGATCAGACAGACAGGAGAAACTTTTCACCAGACAAGCAGGGCCCATCTGAAAGTGTTTGGTTGATACAGACCTCAGGAACCTCAACCACTATCTTCTTGTGCTGCACACCAGTGAAAGTAGTACACTGGAGGAGATCAAATGACCTCAACAAGACGACTAGGGGTTCTAGATATCAGCAAACCGAAGATGGTTCAAATGGTTCTGAGCACTATGGGACTTAACATCTGAGGTCATCAGTCCCCTAGAACTTAGAACTACTTAAACCTAACTAACCTAAGGGCATCACACATCCATGACTGAGGTAGGATTCGAACCTGCGACCGTAGCAGCAGCGCTGTTCCAGACTGAGGCGTCTATAACCGCTCGGCCACAACGGCCGGCCAAGCAAACCGAAGATTACTCGAGACTGCTAAGAAAAACTTTTACGGAGTATTATACTCTCTTAACGTGGGAAAAGGGTCCGTTACACCCGGGCAACGAAAGTAGGGAAGAAATAAATTGAATAATTCGGGCTGGCCAAGAGAGATATGGACACACTCAACGCAAACTTTGCAGAATGTTAGAGAGGAGGTCCTCTAGTTTGAGACACTTCACTGCCTGGTCTGCTACTGCTCATTGATCCCCCTGTGATTTGGTTCTGAGCGCAATGTTCGTCAGTTAGTCCCAGCCAGAAGAAGCCTGGCCTGGTCCAGCGCAACTGTTGGTGCAACCCGACTGCTGCCTCCCCAGTGGCTGTACCTTTCTCTGGGGCACAGAGTGGTTCGGTGGCTGCCTACAGGTTGATCACTACCAGGCTAGTAGTTAAATGTACTGATGCAAGCGTGACCTGGCAATGTTCTGCTGGTTGCAAAGGCATTACCAAAAATCTAAGATCACTCTGAGAAAATTATTTACCAGTTCAATACCCAGTCTCTGTGCAGAAGCAGAGAAACCGTCGCTCCCCATCCGTCGACAGCTCCTCACTGTGTATCAGGCTGTTCCTCAGCCATCTCTGAAACGCCTTTTCTGAAGTCGTCCACGAGCAACACTTCCGTTTGGGATCCGCGTGTAGGGTGTGTTGGAGTCACTTGGTGTGGACCCAGGCTGAGTTTAGATTTTGCGCAGTATAGAGGAGGTTTCACTCCTCCTACTGTTTTCAAAGGAATTTTTCTTGACATGCTATAAGAGGGTGTTCAAAAAGAAACGAGCCGGAGTCTGGTAGGTGCATAGCGGTGACAGGAGGGTAATATCGTGGCCCGTGTAACGAGGTGTGGTTCCGACCAGAAGTTCAAAACCCGACGCTAGAGAGCACACGCGCACGTCACGTGACTATACAGAGCTAGCAACAGCATGCATCAGTCGTCCAACGCTGCCAGTCGCGTTGCAGACAGTGACATGGGGGCGTCAACAGAAGAGCAAAGAGGTGGTGTTCGTTTTCTGACAGCTGAGGGAGTAGGAGAAACGACATTCATCGACGAATGTCACAAGTGTACGGCGATCACTGCATGTCCCTTGCAAGGGTCAAGGCGTGGCACAAGCGCTTCAGGGAAGGACTGGTGTCGTAGCCGATTATGCACGGTCTGGAGCACCACACTGCATTACCGATGACATCGTCCAGCTGGTGGATGCACTCATTACTCAGGACCGCCGAGTGACAATGAAAGCCATAGCCGACGTGGTCGGATTGAGTGTCGGAATTGTTCACACCGTCATGAAGGAACTACCCCAGATGCGCAAAGAGTGTGCCCAATGGGTGCCCCACAGTCTTCAACCACACCAGGAAGCATGTCGAATGGCCCACTGTGTTGCTGATATGCAGCGCTATGCTCGGGAAGGGAATGCATTCCTGGCACGAGTGGTGGCTGGAGATTGTGTCATGCTGTCATCACTTCGAAACACAATCAAAACGACGAAGTCTCCAGTGGAAACATCCAGGATAACCACCACCAAAAAAAGTCAAGGCCATCCACACGAGTGCAGGGAAGGTTATGCTGACGTTCTTCTTTGACCAAGATGGCCCCCTTCTGATTAACTTTCTGCAGCACGGGACACCCAGCGTTACTCGCAAATCTTGACCACCCTTCGCCAAGCGATCAAATCAAAACGACCAGGCAATCTGCTCCACGACAATGCAAAGCCTCTCACGGCCAACACAGAGGCGGCACTCCTGCAGAAATTCAAATGGGAGGTTCTAGGCCACCCTCAATACAGTCCGGACGTCTCTCCCTGTGATTACGCCATTTTTGGTCCCCCTTAAAATGGCTCAAAGGGGGCAAACGACTCACCTTGGACGACGACGTCCAGCTGTACGTGCGGAACTGGTTAACAACGCAGCCCCAGGAATTTCATGAGCCAGCCATTCACTGCATGGTGTCACAGAGGGACAAGTGTCTCGACGACCTGGGTCAATACTTCTAACATACAGATACTGGCTTCTGCAATTATGCCTCTGGCGCGTTTCTTTCTGAATGTCTCATATATGAGCACCAAAGCTATGTAGCTGTCTTTACAGATGGGTCTAAACAGGGGGATTCTGTTGGTTACTGTTTTGTTTTCTCGGATTGTGTCCTAAAGATCCGTTTGCTCAAGGCTTTACTGTCTTCGACGCAGAATTGTGTGTGATTTTGCGGGCATGGAGCAAGTGAGACGTTCCTACGGTGCTAAGTTTCTTGTTTGTTCAGATTCTCTGAGTGCCCCTCACTCCCTACAGTGTTTGTACCCAGCAGATAAAGTAGTCCAGAATATCGAGGATGCCCTCCTCAAACTACAACGACTGGGGAAGAAGGTGTTTTATGTTGGATACCGGGGCACATGGTTATCGCGGGGAATGAAAGGGCGGATATACCAGCCAAGGAGGCGTGTCGTGATTCCCAGTTATTTCAGTGTGCCATGCCCCTGCATGCTATAGTCTCGCTGTTGAGATAAAGAGTCTTGCGTCGGTAGGAGGATGAGTCACTGGAAGTGAAAGTCAATAAGTCCGCCTAGAAAAGTCCACAAGGTGGCCGTCTTCAAAGCCCGGTCACACATGGCTTCTTGCTCCGGGAAGAGGACGCTCCAGTGTGTTGGTGGTTGTGGCGTATAGATCACTGCGCCCACATTTTATTGGGCTGTGTTTTATTTACCGACCAGCGAACCAGGCGGATATGCCGACGGATGTCACCTCTACGAGGGTAATCCCAAAAGTAAGTTGTTCTATTTTTTATAAGTACTCAGTCCTGTTTATTTCTGCAATGGTTTACATCAGTTTACACCTTGAACATTTAGCTATTTTTCGACATAATCACCATTTCTGTCGATGCATTTTTGTAACGCTGTGGCAGTTTTTGTATGCCGAAGTCATACCAGCTCGCCGCCATGCTGTTCAGAAAGTTATGAACCTCTTCTGCTTGGTCTCAGATGTAAAGTGGTATGCCCAGGTTTCGTCACTCGTGACAACTGAGTCCAGAAAGTTATCCTGTTCGGCTGCAACGCGGTGAAGAAATGCGCGGGACGCTTCAGCTCGTTGCCTCAGTCAGCATACGTGGCACCCATCTTGCGCACACCTTCCGGTAGTTCAATGTTTCCGTTTAAATTCTGTAATGCTCTGAGCACTATGGGACTTAACATCTGAGGTCATCAGTCCCCTAGAACTTAGAACTACTTAAACCTAACTAACCTAAGGACATAACACACATCCATGCCCGAGGCAGGATTCGAACCTGCGACCGTAGCGGTCGCACGGTTCCGGACTGAAGTGCCTAGAACCGCTCGGCCACCACGGCTGGCTTAAATTCTGTGAGCGGTGTTTCGGGAAACCTTAGGAACTAACGTGCAGAGATCATCCAGGGTGATCCGCCGATCTTCACGCATGCTTTGCTCAACCTTCAACACTGTCTCCTCAGAAACTGACGGTCTCCCGCTCTCTTGTTCGTCGTGAATTTCGGTCCGACCAGCTGCAAACTCTCTACACCACTTACGAACATTTTTGACATTCACGCACGACTCACCACGCACTTCCGTCAATTGGCGATGGATTTCAACCGGCGCAGTGCCCTTTGCATTCAAAAACCGAATAACTGCGCGCAATTCGCTCTTGGCGGTAACATCCAACGGGAGCTCCATTCTCAACGGCTGCCAAGCCAAGACTGAGCGCCTCAGCGCGGTGTGAGCATGTTTACACACAGCGCATTCATAACAGTACGACCACAAACAGAGTTCTGTACTTATAAAAAAAATAGGAGACCTTACTTTTGGGATTACCCTCGCATTTTAAGTAACGTTCAAACGAACGTGTGGGTTTTGAAGTTTTGTGGGTTGTCCAACACTTTTCCCAAGATTTTAGTGCGATGGTTTTAATGTGTTAACAGGGTGACTGGCTCACCCATGTCGTTTGTAAGTGGTCAGCCAGTAACATTTCCCTGTGCCTTTCTTTTAGCTTTTAATCTCACGAACAGCTACTTTCATGTAAGTCTGCAGGCTTTCGTGGCCGTTGTCACTAAAGTTAAAATTGTCTGGGTTGTTGGGCCGTGTAATATTTCCTTTTAAAATAATCGACGTTTCGGGCCCCTCTGCTGGGATCTTCTTGAGGATGTTATGGGTGTCCACAACTGCTAGAACACTGTGCCTGTACCGACACCTCATCTGCAAAAGCTAGTCGCCTCTTGATTTGCCTTGGTTCCCCGCGCGGCGGCTGACACTGCATCCGACTCTCGCCTCGGAGAGGCTAGGGACTCGAACTCCGGCCGAGCGGTTCTAGGCGCTACAGTCTGGAACCGCGCGACCGCTACGGTCACAGGTTCGAATCCTGCCTCGGGAATGGATGTGTGTGCTGTCCTTAGCTCAGTTACGTTTAAGTAGTTCTAAGTTCTAGGGGACTGATGACCTCAGAAGTTAAGTCCCATAGTGCTCAGAGCCATTTGAACCATTTGACTCGAACTTCACCACAGAGAGGCTAGAGGCATCACTCACCGACCCCATCCAAAAGGCAAGGCATGGGGCACAGTGGGACTATTTTATATTGCGCATCATGCGGGCTTAAGAACACTGAGTGTTCTAGCAACAGTGGACACCGTAACATCCTGAAGAAGATCCCAGCAGAGGCGTCGAAACGTCGACTATTTTAGAAGTAAATATGACGCGGCTTAACAACCCATAAGATTTTAACTTTAGCTACTTTTCCTCTTTCTCCGTTGTTTTAGCCCAAGTGAGATAGAGTGATTGAGTCGTCAATTCGAGTTCTCGATTGCGCAACTATTTTAGAGATTTTTTATCCATACTCATTCGTTTTAATGAGTGTAAGGTCGCTGATAACCTCGCCGTTAACCCTCCACACACACACACACACACACACACACACACACACACACACACACACACAGAGAGAGAGAGAGAGAGAGAGAGAGAGAGAGAGAGAGAGAGAGAGAATTATTAGCACACTGCGAACATCAACTTTACCCTTTTCTAATGAGGTGCATAATAGAAAGTTGGAGTGATATGGGACTCCTGATACGTCTACATACGACTCTGACAGGTGACACGTATGTAAGCATTCTGTCTGATCACCTGCATCCATTCATGTCCATTGTGCATTCCGACGGACTTGGGCAATTCCAGGAGGACAATGCGACACCCCATACATCCAGAAACACTCTTCTGAGTTTAAACACTTCCACTCGCCACCAAACTCCCCAGACATGAACACTATTGAGCATATCTGGGATGACTTGTAAGGTGCTGCTCAGAAGAGTTCTTCACCCCCTCGTACTCTTACGAATTTATGTACAGCCCTGCAGGATTCATGGTGTCAGTTCCCTCCAGCACTGCTTCAGACATTAGTCGAGTACCTGCCACTTTATGCTGCGGCACTTCTGCGTGCTCGCAGGGGCCCTACACGATATTAGGCAGGCGTAACTGTTTATTTGACTCGTCAGTGTATATTGTTGCAGTTGTTTCTATATGTGGTCCAAGTTTCTTCGAGCTATGTTACTTTCCAGCGACACATCATGCGCAAGTTACTTTCGTCCTTAACTTTTGCTCACCTCTGTACTAGTCTGTACAATACAAACCGAGATTATGACATCTTTCATCCACCTATCTGCACTAGATCACAGCATAAATATTATCTCAAATTCTCAACAAGGAATAAATAACTAGAACAAGAAACACGTCAGCAATCAGCACTTGTCTGCTGCGACAGAGGGTAGATCGTTTTCAGGCGTTATCAGTGCGTAGCTGTTGTTCAGAGCATTGAAGATCGTTGTGTAATAACTGTTTACATTGCGTAATTCAGAAGAAAACAGTTGTCTTGCTAAGTGAGAGTGGGGTAAACGGCACACATCAAGGCAATGACTCATGTGCCTCTTCATTAGGTCACCGAGAATCCACTTATCCGTTTTCTTCGCTTTCGCTGTTTCTTGCAAGTGCTTTAGATCTGCAGGACGCCACAGTCTCACCTCTACTTGCATCGCTTCATCACTATCGAAGTGAAGGGCTCGCAGGTGGTCTTTAAGTTTTGGAAACAGATAAAAATTTGATTGGGCAAAGTGGGACTGTGTGGAGGATGATCGATGATAGTGAATCATACAATGAAGGCTTTCACGACCGGATGTTTCTGCTGCAGAGAATTCTTCCGTCGACAACACTAAGCACAACCAGAAACACCTCCGAAAATGTTCAACGTAGCTTTGGACTAAACGTCAGAGATGGAAGAGTTCCATGGACCACGGCCATACAACCCGGAAGAATTCTCGGCTGATGATAGTGAACACAGGGGGTTGGATTCTTCCGAATGCCACAGCGCTCGTGTGTAGTCTGGTATTATCATGTTGAAGGAAAGGTGCTCCATGTGCGGACGAACTCTTCCAGCTGGAAACTCGATTATAGCACGCTATTTCTCAGCCCTCTAGCGGCAGAGGGCTGCAAATTTGTGGACATGAAGCATGAAGATGTACAATGTAAATAACACTTGTTTCATTTTAAAATCTGTAAGACTTTTCATGTAAAAAATTCAGAGGCAGTACTTTTCAGCACGCCCTCGCATTTGTGATGTAAACTGAATAACGTGTTACAGAAGCCTGTTCAAAGAACTGTCTATACGAATGATGAAATATTGAAATTTGTGATAATACATCTGCCTCTCAAACCAGCAGCGCATTTAATGGAATCAATACCACATATAAGGGTTATCATGATAATGACATAAAGCTGTACGTCATTCAGGTACACACGTTTTCAATAGTTTACCAGCAAATCGGGAAGTTCAGCTGGTAACAACGTACAGTTTAAGATGAGCCTAAAAGTTTTATTGGCAGTAAACTCTTTCTACTCCGCTAATGAATTTCTGGGAAGAAGGAACAGACGTGCTTATTACTACGTCTAATAACACAAATACTATGTAACAGCTGATTTCGCCATAGATTCACTGCAGTAATGCGATCTGTGTTAGTAAGTCTTGCACAATGTTTTTGTTTCCAATGACGTTTGGTTAGCATTATCTTGGGATTATCACATGATCTTTCACGTGTACAGATCTAAATATGAGTGCTCAGGTTTTCAAATAACATACAAATGAAAATATTTATAAGATTTACTTCTCCATCATTTTTCTCAGGATGTTTGAAAGAAAAATTAACAGATAAGTTCTTTTATCATACATTACGTACTTTCGTATTTCTGACACTGCTCATCCTTCAAGATCTCCTCACTATGGACCTATGGAACAAACACTGTATGTAATCAGTCTATTGCAGGGCTTCCCAACATACGTGCTCGCGGAGCAAGCTGTGAGTAGCAAGGCGCGAGCACGGAGCAGCGCGAGCACGCAACCCCTACTACCGGACCAGAGCGGAGAGTGGGGAAAGTCACGTGGGGCACACAACAGCTGCCGCCAGTCAATGTAAATCCGCGGCCACCTGCAGGGATATCACTCACGAATTATTACTGCGACAAATGAAACAAATAAAGGAGAATGTACACATGCCACATAATTTTATTAGCTTAGTGTATGCCTCTACATTCGTGTTAATTTGTGAACTGTTACACAATAAAAGGTGTCACTGAAGTGTGGGATTCTCGGTTATCTTTTACTTTTTGCCCTTTACAATTGCGTCTATGTTCGGAGTAATTGTTCTTGTGTATTGTAGGCGCAGCGTGCAGTTTAAATTTCGATCAGACAATGCGTTTCTCAGGCGCGTCTTGTTACATTTCATTGCAGAGAACAGTTGCTCACAAACATACGTGGAACCGAACATTGATATTATTGTAGCCGTCAGTTTGTGCAAACGAGGAAATCTATCCTGAGGGAAGTGTCTGTAGAATTCCAAAAGTTTTTCTTGTTCTGAAATTTGTCTCTGTATTCTCTGTCACACTGCAGGTCAATAATTTCTAGTTGCAGCTGAGGGCGAACCTCTTCAATATTCGCTGAATATGGAGAGGAGAACAGATCAGAATCACTGTCTAGTGCTGTCAGAGCTTGAAAGCGTTGATCAAATTCTTCCTTAAGGGCAACTAAACTATGTGAATAACGTTCACAGTCTTTGTGAACATCTTGCATGGATGATAATTTAGGAAAATGAGCTAGGTTTCCTGTTTCCAGCTGACTCACCCAAAGTGCCAATTTCATTTTAAAAGCTCGTATTCGATCTATGAAATGAGTAATTAGCAGATCTTTACCTTGTAGTAAAATGTTCAAAGCATTCAGATGGCTAGTTAAATCTGCTAAGAACGCGAGATCACATTCAAACGTGCGCGCGTTTCCCCTCCCTACCCTCCCTCCCTACTCCGTGAGCTTGCACCTGCTCGCGAGCACGTGCCTGAGCAGACGCGAGTACTCGCGCTCAAAACCGGCCAGTTGTTAAGCCCTGGTCTATTGTGTGTTTTCTAACAGTCTATTAGCAAAAACAATCACTAGTTTTAGTAACCATTTTATTTATCACTCGTCCTGCTGGTGTATTTCTCGTAGTGAAGCATCATCAGCAAAAAGAGTTGTATCCGCAATATCAATAAAATATTGGAGTTTATTAAAGCGTAATAAGAATATTAGTTGTCCTACTATTGAATCCTGTGGTACATGTGCAATGATTTGTTTCCTGTTAGAAAAATAATAATTATCTACCCTCGTGAAGGATTCTAACCGTGAGTGTGTACTCACTTCTAGGAAAGTACGGAGTTTACGTTATACAGTCCCACAGGACATTTGGCAGTGTTAAGAGATCGTCCTATTCTGATACATCGCGAATGTCTCACGGCTGCGTGACCGCCGTTCCTACCTTCATTTTCCCTCTGAGTTGAGGTTTTGCATTAATGTAAATCGCCAATGGGAGCCGACGTTGCGAGTCGCAGCACGTCACCTGGGGAGATAAGCGCACACTTCCAAAGAGCCCTTGCGCAGACCGACCAGCGTGAAGCCTGTGACAGAGCTGTCCACGGTCCAAGGACTGAGAACATGCGTGGTCTCCACTGCTTCGCGAGTGCACAGTTTTTAGATTGCGCCACACAACCAGCTTACTCGCACAGATAACACAAATTATGTTCAAGAATGCAAATTAAGTTACAAAATCGCTTCAACAAGTACCAATGTTTGAAGACAGATGGCGTTGTTAATGCGTGTCGGTGTTACCACGAATACTGCCATCTGCTGGAATACTCCAATACAAAAACGACACTGATTTATAAGTTATTTCTGATTGACACTCTTTTTACTAAACTGTACTACGTGGTTTCCTCTATGCGGAAAAAGCGCAATAGTTTTATGAAGTCGGTTACGTATCAGATGTTTAGAGAATTTTCAGCTGTTACTTATTCCAACGAACGTCAGTCGGTTAGTTTCCTTACAACTACATTTTTATTTTGTTTCAAGATTTGTCTCAAGTAAGTACAATCGATTTCAAAACAATATTGTCTCATCTTCAGGCACCTGTTAGGTGCGCTCGTCGCTAAGAGCGCGGTGCTGTGATGGCGGCCTGCAATATCGAAACTTCAGATCTTTAACGCCAGACACAAAATAATTGAAATTACGCTATAGCTAGTCAAAATGCAGAAGTAAGAGTAAGAAGTGACATCTCCAACATTGGAAGGCATATTGTTGAGTACGGTGTAGCTAAGATCTCTTATACGTCGAAATGAACTACTGGCGTATTTTGTCCTGTGTTGTGTTGGTCCAAGTCCATAGGTCACATTCATATTGCAAGGTTATCAAGACTACTCTAATCCCATAACAAAGCAGCTCATGTACATTAAATACACGTCGTAACTGTAGTTATCTGTGCAAATTTGGTTTAATAAGTACCCAATATTATACTGTCAAAGTTATTTTTCTTTTAAAAAAATGCTAGGACCATGTGCACCGTCAAAGATTTTGATTTTGTAAAACATATTTTATAAGAGATTTTTTTTTTTACTTTCCAAAACAAATTAATCCTTGCAACCCTAGAAAAATTAGAAATTGTCAAGCTTTTTTAAACAGGTCTCTGTCTCGTTAATGGCCTCCATCTGAGCAGGATCTTACCTATGAGCCATGTATTCATCATCGGGAGCTCATGTTTATGCCAAAATCTCCAGCTGAATCACGGCAAATCACGGAAAACCTAAATCGGGATGGCTGGGCGCGAGTTTGAACCGTCGTCCTCAAGAATCCGAGGCCAGTGTGCTAACCACTGCGCCACCCTGCTCGGTGCGCCATGTTTTCTTCAGTTTATTGTCGAAATGGTCCAATGGTATAGTCAATTCATCGTTATTTTTCTTTTTTTCTATGAAGTCTGTGAGTATGATTCACTTAGAATTCTAATAAAAAACTAGCTTTTATTTTTCTTGACGATTCGTCTGTATTCACCTTCTTTGGAGAAGATTCACCAGATGCATTCCGTTATTTTGGTTATTGATTCGTTTCCCGTGCATAACGATGAGTCCACGTCTCTTCGGCAATGTCAGCTCTATGCAAAAAGATCCTTCGAATCTGGCTTAAATTGCTTACACAGTTTCGGCATGCGTTTTTGTCACCCATAAGCAATCGCGGAGCCTATTAGACTGATTATTACTCATGGCGAAGGGTCACCATAAATAGCGTGCACAATTTTGCTTTTATCTAGTCACACGTTTCCGAATCGAGTCGCTGAACAACGTAACACGTTTGACGCGCAAACGTCTGTTCAATCGTCGGTCGAACTCTCTTGTGTGAGAAAATACCGCCATATTTCATTTGCTATTAACTACGAGACTAGTAATGGGAAAACAACGGTTGAGCCAACAACGGACAGATCCGCCTCTACGTATTTGCCGCGCAGTATTTGTTTCGACTATGACGTCATCGTACCAGTGTAGCCGCACGCGCATGATTGTTATGGATTAGCTTTCTGCAAAGTTATAAAGTGGTGTAGTGTGGAAACGCGTTCAGCTGGGACAATGAGTCAGGCGTCACTGTGAAGAATGTGTGAGGCTACTAGGACCAGAATGAGACAAAAATATTCGCCGGACTGTGAGTGAAAATAGTTATTTAATTGAAAATTACAAAATAATGAAAGATGTCGTCTCATATAGGCATAAATTTGCTCGGAATGACAGAAAACGCAATTCAGAGGGAAGATCGAGACGAAAGGAACGCAAAACGCCTAAAAAGTCCAGCACCAACTGAATTCGAGTACCACGGCTACTCGGAAAGTGTATGGTAAAACGACGCAATGTGATTATGTAGCTGCCCCATCCGCCATAGAGCGGCCAACGACAACCAAAACTCGTGATTTGTCTATTCTGTAACCATTATATTATTCTGTGTATCCAGCGTATTGAAGAAATACATAATTAAATTGCGTATTAATACCAAACACCTGTTATGATTTCATCGCGACGTTTATTCGAAAAATCTGCGGGGCGGACCCGAACCGTGCACTCAATTCTTTTTTTTTTTTTTTTATTCAATGAAAGTCAATTTCCTTACAGCTGTAATTTTCATTTTATTTTGATGTTTCTCCCATTTACTTACAATTGATTTCAAGGCAATATTGTCTCATCTTCAGATACTTGTTAGGCGTTCTCCATGAATCGAACGCTGGTAAGTTCCTTAACTGTCGTCCCATCAAGGTAGGAGCCTATGACGCGTCCGCCAAAAAGCTGGATAATTTTTGCCAAACAGCGTCTATTTTCTACTTCGAAACGAAGAAGAGAGAGTAGAGGGCGTTTGACACGAATTATCAAGCTGTTTGGTTATGGACCTTCGAATGCCGTTAAATACCCAAGCGTTGTTCCATCAAGGAAGGCACCTCTAATACGTCTGCCATACAATTTGGTAATTCGTGTTAAACACTCTCTGCCCTCTCATTTTCGTTTCGAACGAGGGAAGTAGACGATGTTTGACACGAATTATCTAACTGTTTGTGGTAGATACATTAGATGTGCCTTCGTTGATGGAACAACACTTGGGTATTTAACGGCATTCGAAGGCCCATGTCCTACAGAAACCACCTAAGACAACTGAAAACCGATGTAGCTGTCCTACTTTTCTAAGTATTTCAAAAATCTGCTCTTATTTGTATTAAACTGGAACTTTGTTTTCCTTGAATTAGGCGAAATTTTCGCGTTTGAAAAAGTTTCTTACCTGAGAAATGCCAGGAAAACGCTTTGCGCAGCGAAAGTGGCAACACGGTTGGAGCTGACAAATAGGCACCAGGAGCAGATGAGATACCACAGATATTCTACAGAGATTATGCGAAATAACTTGCTCAGCTCCTAGCAGTAGTTGATCGTAGTCCGCTGGAGCAACGGAGGGTACCTAGCGACTGAAAAAAAGCGCAGGCCATTCCCGTATGCAAGAATATTCGTAGGGCAGGCGCACGTAATTATAGACCAACAGTGTTGACGTCAATCAGTTGTACAATTATGCAACATATTTTATGTTCACGTATTATGGCGTTTTTGGAGAACGAAAATCCCTTCCATAAAAATCAACGTGCGTTCAGCAAACAAGAGATCTTGCGAAACTCAACGCGCGCTACAGTCTGGAGCCGAGCGACCGCTACAGTCGCAGGTTCGAACCCTGCCTCGGGCATGGATGTGTGTGATGTCGTTAGGTTAGTTAGGTTTAATTAGTTCTAAGTTCTAGGCGACTGATGACCTCAGATGTAAAGTCTCATAGTGCTCTGAGCCATTTGAACCATTTTTGAAACTCAACGCGCTCTGTTTCCCTATGAGATCCACAGTGCAGTAGACAACGGCGCTCAGATCAATGCCGTGTTCCCCTTGACTTCAGAAAATCATTTGACACCGTCCCGTACGCATGCTAGTGATAAAAATACACGCTTACCGAGTATCGGAGCAGATTTGCGATTTGATTAAAGGCTTCCTTGCAGATAGAACTCAGCACGTCGCTCTTAACACAATAAAATCGACAGATGCAGAGGTGATTTCAGAAACATGTAGTGCATACGTAGGCAATGAAATCCACTACTGTACAACAACAATATCGATTAAAAATAGCTGGAAGCAGAATCTACCGTAATATCTTGGAGTAACTATTCAGAGCGACGTTAGGTGGAATGAACGCCAAAAAACAGTAAGAAAAGCATATCCTAGGTTGGATTCATAGGAAGAATATTACGGAAATATAACTCATCCACGAAACAAGTGGCTTACAAGGCGCTTGTTCGACAGAATGTCGAGTACTATTTATCAACCTGACATATTAAACAGGTAAGACTGATAAAAGAGGTAGAGAAGATCCAACGAAGTGCAGCGCATTTCGTCACGAGGTCGTTTAGTCAGCAAGAGAGCGTTACGGACATGCTCAACAAACTTCACTGGCAGACGCTACAAGAGAGGCGTTGTCCATCACGGAGAGGACAACTGAGGACTACTGCAATTTCGGGAGGGTACTTTCCGGGAAGAGACGGACGACATATTACTTCCTCCCACATAAATCTCAAGAAATGTGACCACGACGAGAAAATTCGAGAAATTGGAGCTGATAACAGAGGATTATCGACAATCATTCTCCCACGCCCCATCCGCGAATAGAACAGGGAGAGGGGGGAGGGGGAGAGAAAGTACCCTCCCCCTCACGCCATCAGATAGCTTGTGGATTATTGATGTAGATGAGGACGTAGACAGCAGTAAAGTTCTTTTGCGCACTGCTGGAGGGAATAGTGCATCCCGATCGCTGTCAGATGCCATCAAATTTAGGTTAAAATCAACAGTCAAAAATGGTTCAAATGGCTCTGAGCACTATGGGACTTAACATCTATGGTCATCAGTCCCCTAGAACTTAGAACTACTTAAACCTAACTAACCTAAGGACAGCACACAACACCCAGCCATCACGAGGCAGAGAAAATCCCTGACCCCGCCGGGAATCGAACCCGGGAACCCGGGCGTGGGAAGCGAGAACGCTACCGAACGACCAAAAGATGCGGGCAAAATCAACAGTCGAGATCGCAATAATATTTCTTTATTTATCGGTTTCGGCTTATGTTGGCGCCATCTTCAGCACTGTACGATCGTGGTATGACGAGAAAACCGAGGAGCCGCCAGCATAAGCCATAGAGGGTCAAAAATTCTGAAGATGGCGTTAATATAAGCCGAAACCGGCAAATAAACAAATATTATTGCGACCTCGACTGTTGATTTTAACCTAAATATAGCACACGATCGCTACGCTCCGTAAACAATGTTGTCTAAATTTACCAAAAGATTGAAACAGGACTTCAGGCGTTGAAGGGAGTGTACACTGATGAACCAAAACTTTACGACCACCTGGTTAATGCCGTGATGCCCCAACCTAGGAACCCAATACAGCAGCGATTTTGTGTGAATTGTACTCGGCAAGTCCTCGGTAGGTTTCTGAAGGCTTGTGGTTCCAGATGTCTACACACAGGTCACGCAATGCCCGTAAATTACGGACAGGCGGTTTTGCGGACGAAGTTGGCAGCAAAGACATCAACGTGTGTTGACTATCATGCTCCTCAGCCCACTGTGGCACCATTCTGGCCTTGTGATACTGCCTGTTATCTTGCTGGAAGGTGCCTTCGCCGCCGGGCAGGACTTCAAGCAAGAAGGGATACAGCTGTTCCGCTGTTAAGTTCATGTGCGCCACAACTGCCGCGATACGTTCAATTACTACCGCAGGACCCGTGGAAGACCAGATGAATGCCCCCCCACACCATAATACTATCCACAGCGGTCTGCGTCCGTGGCGAAGTGTACGAGGTGTGTTAAAAAAGTAAGGTGACACTATTTTTATGAAAAAATATTTATTTATTCATCAATATTCATGTTGTCCCCTTCAGAGTAATCCCCCTTAGATACAATACACATGTACTAAAGTTTCTTCCATTCCTCGAAGCACTGCTCATAAGCACTTATTGGCACAGCCTTGAGTACTTCCAGCAATGCAGTTTTTGAAACGTTCCTGGCAGATTAAAACTGTGTGCCGGACAGAGACTCGAACTCGGGACCTTTGCCTTTCGCGGGCAATTGCTCTACCATCTGAGCTATCCAAGCACGACTCACGCCTCGTCCTCACAGCTTTACTTCCGCCAGTACCTCGTCTCCTACCTTCCAAACTGCGAACCTTAGATACGCGCAGCTGATAAGAGCTCAAACTTCCATAAGAATAACATTACCGGAAGTTGCGCAATCTTGATTATAGCCCGCACAGAGTCTAAGTAATATATACACGCGCTGCAGCGGCTAAGTCAGTCGTAACTGCGAACCTTGCAGAACTAGCACTCCTGTAAGAAAGGATATTGCGGAGACATGGCTCAGCCACAGCCTGGGGGATGTTTCCAGAATGAGATTTTCACTCTGCGGCGGAGTCGTAGAGCACTTGCCCGCGAAAGGCAAAGGTCCCGAGTTCGAGTCTCGGTCCGGCACAGTTTTAATCTGCCAGGAAAGTTTCATAATAGCGCACACTCAGCTGCAGAGTGAAAATGTCATTCTGAATGCCGTTTTTATTTCTTCAGTCGTCGAAAACCTTCGTCCTTTCATAGGTCTCTTCAGTTTTAGCAACAGGAAAAAGTCGCAGGGGGCCAAATACAGTGAATACTGTGGCTGTGGCATGATTGTCGTGTTTTTGGTAAAAAAAAATCTCTCACAATCAACGATGAATGTACAGGTGCGTTGTCGTGATGCAAAAGCTATGAATTGTTTTTCCACAACACCGGACTTTTTTGAGTATGCTTTCTCGCAAATGGTGCATAACGTCAAGGTAATAAATACTCCTTATTGACCGTACGACCTTGAAGCAAAATTCATGATGCACTCAGCCACGGTAATTGAAAAAAAAAGTGAGAAAAACTTTGACATTTGATGGAATTTGGCGCGCTTTTTTCTGTCTTGGCTCTCCGGGATGCTTCCAATGGGACGATTGGGCTTTGGTTTCGATGCTATAACCGTAAACCCATGTTTCGTCACCAGTTATGGCCCTTTTGAGCAGATCATGATCATCACTGACGCTATTCGAGAGCTCCTGAGTAATGCTTATGCGAGTGTTCTTCTGATCATAACCTCTTTATCTATCAAAAACAAACGAAGTATGCTGAACACCTGAAACTGTGAACATATGCTTGTGACATGTGTACCAACAAAACAAAAAGAAGATCGGTAATCGAATGTACGTTGCCCGCTCAATTTAAAAAGTTAACTAAATTTTTGAACAGCCCTCGTATGTTTCGTACAGCCGTTCGCCTGGAT
Source organism: Schistocerca cancellata (assembly GCF_023864275.1). Taxonomy (NCBI): domain Eukaryota; kingdom Metazoa; phylum Arthropoda; class Insecta; order Orthoptera; family Acrididae; genus Schistocerca; species Schistocerca cancellata. Next base: position 384,040,377 of record NC_064628.1, read on the forward strand.
GAGTGAATATCCGGACACTTCCGTCGACTTGGTGTAACAGGAGATGTGGTCCATCTGACGACACGTTTCCATTCTCCCACGATCGAATATTACTAATCCAGTGCCCATTGCAATAGTAACTATGTTTTCGGGTCAACACAGGGACAGGTAAGAGTCGTCAGCTAAGGAGCCCCAGTTTCGACGGTGTGTGCTGAACAGCGTGCTCAGAAACACTTTCAACAGATCTGCCACAGATTGCCGCCTATCCCGGTTTTCAGATCAGACAAGTCTGTGACTTCACTGTCCTTCAACCACTTTCCGTAGATGTTCACGATTCAAGCGCGCGAACAGTCTACCAGCTCCACCCTTTCCGAGACGATCATTTCCAGGGCCGGGCCATAACAATCTGCTCTTTGTTAGAGTCGCTTGTGTCAGTAGATGTGCCTGTTTGCTTCCCATATCTCGTTAGAACGATTCCCCATTCCTCTTTGCCCCTGCTGTATACTCTCCTGACCGCCTCATTCGCTCGCAACGCCACCAGGCGGCATTAAGGCTTGCACTGCGCTGTGGTCATAATGCTTAGACCCTTCAGTGTCATTTTTTTATTACTGGAGCGCTGCCCTTCCCTTCTCCTCCCCGGCAGAGTATACAGGGTGTTTCAAAAAGGACTTTAAAAATTCATATAAATTTATTGAAAGAAGATATAGAGCTGGGTTTAGTATTATTTTGTAGGGAAACACATCTAGGTTTTTCAGCTTAAACTAATGATGATGTATGTGGATTCCGTTGATTATCCTGCACACATCCCATCAGAAGTCAATTTCTTCCCAAATTCGCTGTAGCAATGCAGGTGTACCTTGTTCAGTGCTGGCGTAAATTCTTGCTCTAACAAGGGGAGGCCACGACGTTTGGAACGCGGATTTACTTCAAACTTCGTACATTCGTAGTACTCCATTAGGACAACAAAATGTGTAAGCAGTAGCGCGTACCTCTCAAGCGTTATTGAGAAAATCGCAAGATAATTTCGGTCGTCAAATATATACCTGTGCGAGGCCGTTTTTAACATGAAGCGGCGGCAGCCGAGTGAGTAGCGTTCAAGCCACGTAATCGCTGGATCGAGTCCCGTCCCTCAGTTTTTTTTTATTTCTAACACAGTCATTTTCTTTACCATTTATAGTACAATTGATATAACGGGAAAAATACGTGTAATCGGATAACTTTTATTTATTAAATTTACAATGTTATTTGACAGTCTACAAATTTTTACTATCACAAATAATAAAATATTCATAACTATCGACTAATAAACGACCAAACGCATAAAGTGATACTGAAAATGTATGCTTGTCCGTGATTTGAGAAATCCCTTATAACTGGAAAGAGCCCGAAACTACTTGTCCAAGTTTTGACCGCCACAGACGGCTTTCGAAAGATATACAATTAGTCGTCACTTTCTACATTACGAGTACAATGGCAGGATGGTATTTTTCGTAAAAACATGGAAAACAAAGTTATACGGCACCATCTGCATTGCATAAATGCTATTTCCACATACGCAAGGTCTTTCGAGGTTTTCCGTGGAAAAACAAACCTCGTTAACATTTTCAAAAACCTCCCTTTCAGCCGATAATTTGGAAGCAAACCATGCATAACGCAGCATTTCCTCAAATATCGGCGCTGATAATTGATCATGCAGTATCGAGTGTATTTTAACAGCGTCTTCACGAGAAGCAATTTCTCGTTCTTTTTCGATTAAATACGAACACATTTGAAGCCACGGACAAGCATACATTTTCAGTATCACTTTATGCGTTTGGTCGTTAACTTGTCGATAGTTATGAATATTATATTATTTGCGATAGCAAAAATTTGTAGACTGTTAAATAACATTGTAAATTTAATAAATAGAAGTTCATCCGATACACGTATTTTTCCCATTATATCAATTGTAATATAAATGGTAAAGAAAATGACTGTGTTAGAAATAAAAAAAACTGACGAAAGGGTCTCGATGCAGCGATTACAGGGCTTGAACGCCACCCACTCGGCTGCCGCCGCTTCATGTTAAAAACGGCCTCGCACAGGTATATATTTGACGACCGAAATTATCTTGTGATTTTCTCAATAACTCTTGAAGTACGCGCCACTGCTTACACATTTTGTTGTCCTAATGGAGTACTACGAGTGTACGAAGTTTGAAGGAAATCCGCGTTCCAAACGTCGTTAACTGCCGCTAGCGTTCCTTAAGGTGCCATTCGTAACTAGCGAACAAAGCGGGATAAAAGTTGATCTATTTCCCTATAAATTGACACTACAATCACCTCTGTAGGTAGGATGAATTAATTTATATGAGTTTTCAGGAACACCCTGTATAATCTGCTTAGCAGTGTCCTATTCCATGCGCACACAATACTGAGATAACATTCCCCAGAGCAACGTCATTCTAGCGAGGCGTCTTCGTCACAAACGACAGGCTAGGACTGCCTTCAAGGGCGGAGGAACAGCGCATACATTACATGCACAAAGCAGCCTTTATGTGCACTGTGAAGCGGTGAAAGCGAGTATAAGGCCCGCGCATCGGACGTCAGACAGTTTTGCATTATTCCATCGAGTCGTTCGGTCAACGAGAGGCAGAGAAACCGCAAAAGGTAAGCAGAGTTCGAATCGTCGGCAACGGGGGAAGCCTTCAGTAGCAACAATGAACAATGGGTACTTTCAAGTTGCTAATTTGGAAACACCCACTTCGCACAGGTCGCATACGTACAATTTAATAATTTATTTATCGCTGTTTATTGTACATACTACGCAGCCAGCACATTGTTACATAAGTGGTACATCTGATCATTAGTAAATTTATGTAACGTGCGGGCTGTCAAACAATAATGAAATGAAATGAGGTGGCCCTCAACTATGTACCCTCAGACTCAGAGTTGCAATATGAAAAGTTTTGGCTGGTTTCGTTGTCTAGGGGCTGGGATACGTAGTTGCCGCATTACAGGCCAAATACTGCTGAGTCTACAGTATACAATATGAATATACACAAGAATGGAACGGTCGAAGGTTCCTATCACTCGGCAATTGCGAATTTTGAACGTAACATAAACATTTATACATTGAAGACTGCAATTAAATAAATTCTGCAGGTATTATTTGAACGACTTCAAATGATGGGTACGATAGCAGAAATACCTTTCAGAATGCCCTTTATTACTGTAAAACACTTATTGGTGTCGATGGTACAGCAATTAAATAAAACATAAGTTGAATAACAGGGAAACAATAGATTCCTACTTCACGTAATTAGTTATGAGCAACAACATAGCTCGCGAGATATTCACTTCTAAACGCGTACTACGTCTTCACTGCAGAAGCCACGGAAATCTCACAAGTGCACAAGTCTACACTACGAAATATTTTTCTCTCTCACGATCTCGCGCAAACTGCTCCACTATCCAAGTCTTTCCAGCGACTGTCCCTCGCGCCGCACTGTTCAGAACTGCCTCTCGTATCCTCTCTCGTACTGTCCAGAACACATCATTAAATACATAAACAAATTAAAGAAACATATATCAAAGGAATAGAGCGAAAGTAAGCCAGTAGCCTAATGTCTCTCTGCATCCTAAAACTCAGTAAATAATTGACCAATTTCTTCATGAATAGTATATATCGGATATAAACAAAGATATAGATGAATAAATATATTTATAAGCATGTTGCTACCGTTTTTTCGTGCAACTGTGGAGTACTTATGGCCTGACGCGATCGATAGTAATCAGCCACTTTGACTTCCAATAACTCATGTACTATTCAAGTTACATGCCTGTAATTTATACCAATTTAGGTTTACACTAAAACTTTCTAAAGACACGTCTATCGAAAAAAACGGATGAACCGTTTAGATTTTGGAAATTCGTTGCTGGATGTTACTTGCATAATTTGTCATCACACACTAAACTTTAAACTAATAAATATACTGAAAACCTGAATCGTCGTGCAAATAATGGTGGACCATGTGCTGGGGCTACCCCTCTCGTCCGGCTAACTTTCGGCACCACATATCTGCTGCCGGGCCCCGGCTGGCCGAGTGGCCCGTGCAACCACGCCAACTCGGAACTTAGAATATTTTCAGGGCATCACAATTCGCCCGTTACCTCACAAACAGGACTTTGATCACATTCCACCTTAAGACTTTAAAACACGACGCACCACGGAGTTATCCAAATGGACCCATAACTGATACATGTGACGTACACATACAAGCAAATGATTCCATTTTGGGAAAAAATGGATGATTTATTCGAGAGAAAGAGCTTTACAAATTCAGCAAGTAATTAAGGAGTCAGTACACCTCCGGCCCTCATGCAACCAGTTACTCGGCTTGGTACTGATTAACGGAGTTGTTGGGTGTCTTCCCGAGGGATAACGTGCCCAGGTGCCAGATTCTATCCAATTGGCGCGTCTGATTCTTAAAATCTCGAGCTGGCTGGAGGGTTCTGCCCATAATGTTCCAAACGTTATGAGCTGGGAGGAGACCCGGCGACCTTGCTGGCCAAGGTAGGGTTTGGCAAGCAGGAAGACAAGTGGAAAAAACTATCGCCATATAAGTTTAGGATGGTTTGCCCTTCGCGTAGAATATTGTCGACGTGCAGTTGAGCTATAAGGGTGCCGCGGATGAGAAAAATAGGAATCCTGCTATAAAATAAAATAGCACTCCAGACCATCACTTCTGGTTGTTAGTCTTGCGGCGGGCAGCAGCCCAGCTGGTATCACAGCGCCACGTGGGGCGCCTCTAGACAGATCTTCACTGGTCATCGTGGCTCAGTTTGGAGCGGGGCTCATCACTGAAGACAATTGTACTCCAGCCAATGAGATTCTTGGCCGAAGACATGTCTGGAGGCGCTCCAGACAGAGGTGGAATACCAACCTGTCTGTCGCCTGCCATCAGCCAGGAATGGCGGTCCGGTGTGCCATTTCTTCTCGTAGCAGGACCCCTTTGTTTTCATCCATTGCATCCTTAGAGCACAGCGGTATATCGATGATATTCTAAGCCCCATTTTGTTGCCCTTCATAGCAAGCCACCCTGGGCTTAGATTTCAGCAATATAATGCCCTCCCTCACATGGCGAGAGTTTCTACTGCTTGCCTCCGTGCTTGCCAAACCATACCTTGTCCAGCACGGTCGACAGATCTCTTCCCAGTTGAGAAACGTTGGGGCATTCCAGACAGGGCCCCCCCAACCTCTCGGGAGTTTGACAATATAACGTGACAATTGAACAGAATTTAGCTCGATATCCCTCAGGACGACATCCAACAACTCTATCAGTGCCAAGCCGAATAACTGCCTACACAATGGCCAGTGGTGGATCGAAGCGTTACTGACATGCTCAATTTTTGACGCGTTTTCTCTTGAATAAATCAACCAGTTCGTCTTAAACTGTAATGAATTGTTTGTTTGTACATGTACATCAAATGTACCGATTTCCGCCCCACTCGGATAATTTCTTTGGGTTGCGCACTTTTTTTTTATCTTAGTATGTATACATTATAGCGTGTTGACAAAGTAACACAACCTTAAGGGAGAAACGAGTAAATATTTTTGAAGGCGATTTCCAACAGCTTTAACGTATTCGTTAATGGCCATGGCACGCAGCTTTTTAACTGTAGATTATTACAAACAACGTCTTCAGTATTGCACCAGCATCATGGAACAAAAGTTCAATTATTAATTACATGTTGTAGTTTCTATCAATATGATAATTTTTATAAGTCCTGTCCCACCTTAATTGCTAAACACATACAGAATCGAAGTGATATCTGTGCAGTTACTAGTCACAATTACAACTAAAAAAACTCAAATTGATGTACACATGGTACACTGCTGCATGCCACGCACTTTTTTTTTTTTTTTTTTTTAAGAAAAGCTGTGTTACAAATGATATTTAAAGCGGCGTCCATTAAGGGAGTCACTTAAGATTTCGCATGTTTTTAAACTCAGGTGGCCGAGCGGTTCTAGGCGCTTCAGCCCGGAACCGCGCGACCGCTACGGTCGCCGGTTCGAATCCTGCCTCGGGCATGGGTGTGTGTGATGCCCTTAGGTTAGTTAGGTTTAAGTAGTTCTAAGTCTAGGGGACTGATGACCTCAGAAGTTAAGTCCCATAGTGCTCAAAGCCATTAAACTCATGCTGAAACGTCTGTTGAAGAATGGCAGCATCATATCCTTCAGTTTCTACCTCAAATTAGGGAATAATGTGAGAGTGAAGTTTACAAGCACTATCCATAAGGTATCTCCATAAGAACGAGTCAGGTAGCGATAAATCAGGAGACAGACGAGTCTAAAGCCCTTTCGAAATCATTTTTCCTCTTCCTGCCTTCAGGAAATTCTCATACAGCCGTTTGAAGGCTGACTTGCTTGGCGCATCCTTACCAGAATTTTCTGTGACGGTGATCTGAGTCCAGGCGTAACTGTCACATCTGACGTGTTGGGTGACAATGAATACTCCATGTTGTAAAGTGTATCCCGTTGTTTCCTCATTTAAACAAGGATCATACCTGCAACAAAAACAAACATCATTTCATAAGGTCGTGTCAGTGTTTGTACAACCTGAAGCTGATAACATAACACATGATGGTAACAGTAGAAAACAAGTCTTTTACGTTACACAGGGAAATAAGGAAAACATGTGTTACGAAATTGAAATTAGTACCTAATCATTTGTTTAAACGATGGGTTTCATAAAGTAAAGATTTAACAATACCTAGATAACAAAGTGAAGAAACCCGATATTGAGCCTTTGTTGTACAATTTGCAGAGGTGGGTGCGTGATCGCTATCTGAGTTTGCTATTATTTTGCAAGAATAATGTTATAAAGTTGTCTTCCAGTAACACTACAGCCACTGCAATTGGCAGAACGAATTACCCTAGAGCTTGGATAACAGGCAGTGATGCATTCAGTCGCCCTGGCTTGGCACCGTTGTGGACAGGTAAAAGTCCAGTGTGGATCCTCCGCCGCATTCACATTAGTCTCTCAGTTACTCCATTCCTCCTGTAGCAAATCATTATGACTCAAGATCAGAGACTTAATTGGCCGTCTGTGGGAATTTCGTATTCTTAATGTTTTTGTCCTAGGGACCGAAGGCCTCAGCATCGTGAATCCTAGGGACCGATGGCCTCAGCATCGTGGCCCCAAACTAACTTACTACGAATTTCCAAATTTGTTACATTAGTTCCCTTCAACACTATATAGGTAGTTTATTTAGCCATTCCGAGATGACTGGAAGCTTTTCTGCAAGTCTACTGCAGTATCACAGACATTTCTTGAGGTTTTCTTAGGTAGCGTAAATATTGATGCATAACCGAGCAAGTAATTTATAGGGGTCAAAGACTCTTTACAGCTGCGAGAGACAGATTCTCTCTCATTCGTGATTTAAAAACTCTGTGGGTAGAATGTGGAACATTGAGTGTACAATGGAATATCTACATCTGATTTAGAATAGCGCAGAGTACCGAACGAGGTGGCGCAGTGGTTAGACACTGGACTCGCATTCGGGAGGACGACGGTTCAATCCCGCGTCCGGCCATCCTGATTTAGGTTTTCCGTGATTTCCCTAAATCGCTCCAGGCAAATGCCGGGATGGTTCCTTTGAAAGGGCACGGCCGACTTCCTTCTCCATCCTTCCCTAATCCGATGAGACCGATGACCTCGCTGTCTGGTCTCCTTCCCCAAACAACCCAACCCAATAGCGCAGAGTAAGTTCGCAGTGGAATTGTAATTAGCGGCATTGTTGTAAGCTGCCATCTTGAATACCGAATGTAATTTCGTTGAATTGTGATGAAATTTCATCTCATACAAGAAGACCATGTGAACTGGAATGTAGCTACTAGGAAAATCATTTATGGAAAAGTATAGTTTCATGAATGGAAAAAGTACGTTCAGTTCTCTGATTATCTTAACTTCTCCCTTGTTTGCGGCTCGGAACAATATTGTGTGTGGCGTAACTCGTAGAGTGTATTCTGGAAAATCAGTAGAGCCTGCACCACGGTTATTTATGATCTATTTTAACAGATTAAATTCTGGAAATTGATACACATGATTCCCACGCTGCAGAGTGAGTACGTCGTAGCACCCAAGACGGCTTCCTCACGACGTACGATTGTGCCTCTGATTATTTTAAAAATTTTCAGAGTCGGCAATAGCCGGAATCCTGCAGAACCACAGAGATTTTATTCCAGGTGGAGTAATTAATTTGATACCTGAAAGAGCGGGAGATAATGGTGTAAAAATATTGAGGAAGCGACTTCTCTCGCCCGAAGTTTTCCATTCAAGTAACTCGATATTATTCAGTCATAATTTAAATTTCAGACGTGGAGGCAAGTTAAATTTGGCGACAATGACAGGACCTGAACCTGTCTCCTACGAAATTAACAGGCTTCCTACACTGTATTAGGAACGAAATGTGTTTTCATATTTTTGACCGCTCCTTGTTTGTAGATACAGTGCGCTATTACATAACAGGGAACGATGTATCCGACAGTGTACGTCGATAATAGTTTATTGTATTTGTCAATGTCTATTCTTTAACAAAAGCTGGCACAAAATAATTAAGATTTTCTTAAAAAATCGTCACCGCTTATCTACACAGAATTGGGATGTATTTTTTACTTCGCGCTGTATATCTATTGTGAAGGTTAATGTTTAATAGCGACAATTTTCCCTACTGTTACTAGGCTTCTGTTCTTGATGCATGTTCCTGTAATGTCAGGCACGCCGTCGCACTTTTTCCACACGTGAACGCCTGATCGGTGAACAGTGTCACGGTTTTGCAGTATACCATGTCACGCCACTGGGCTACTGATTAATTCCATGGCGGCCTTTGAAACTATTTACGTTTCGCCTGGCTCACTGGAGGTGGTTGAGTAACTTTATGTACCGCGCTTTATCAGTTACTGCTTCATTTTCTGATACTCTAGCTGTAATTAAATTGCTGATGCAGTGTGTAGTCTACTCAGCACTTTATCAGTCCGATTTGCTTTATTCGTCTGTCGCGCAATATGTTTTTGTCCTGGGATAGTTATCGGTTTGTCATAATTCTCCTTTCTTTTGTGACTCGTTTTGTGACTCGTTTTGTGTTACCGCGGATAATAAGTATCGCTGTTTCTATGTGCTGGTTCGTTGGTTTCCTGATAGCGTTGATGTCGCCGGTCTTACAATGTGGAATCGTTGGTGTCATCATTCCATGTTCATATGTTTTATTAGTCCCCCGTATGAGATGTGTTATTTGTTGTGAAAGCTACACAAGGGACCTGTTTTCTATGGAATGTTTTCAGTTCTTTGTGTTACCTTACGTTTATATTTTATTTACTTGCTTCCTGAAAACATTTCCTTTTGTGTGCCTAAGGCAGATCGCACAGGACATTCAATACATTGTGTACCCTCCACAAATCTATATTTTCTCTTATTCTTAGCTTTTACAAAGCAAAACCAAAGCTTTTGATACAATATGACTAAACAATAAGTACATAAATTAAAGGAATCCCGGTCAGCTATAAACAAATTGTAATAAAAGTAAGTAATTAATAAAACAAAGTGATGAGCTGCTTTTAATGTTTCCACGTTAGCAGAATTTTTTCAATGTCTCTTGAATTGCGGTCATGTCAGCGTATCTAGAGTTTTACCTCCAGCGAGTGGAAAAATCTTCTGCAGTTGCGCCCAGATGTATATTTTATACAGATATTATCAATGATTAACACTATTTGTATACTTACAGACCGGCCGGTGTGGCCGAGCGGTTCTAGGCGCTTCAGTCCGGAACCACGCGGCTGCTACGGACGATGTTCGAATCTTGCCTCGGGCATGAATGTGTGTGCTGTCCTTAGGTTAGTTAGGTTTACGTAGTTTTATGTCTAGGGGACTGATGACCTCAGATGTTAAGTCCCATAGTGCTTAGAGCCATATACTTACAGAATCAACAACCCTCCCGTCTGTATGTGACTCAGTAAATCTCGATCCAGCACAGATCCATACGGGGTTTTACACATCTATCAGCACATACAATATCTATCTACACCTATTGTTGCAATTATAAGTAACCGCCAGATACTGTGCGCTTCGGCAGAACTAGAAGCATCACAATTCTACGCAGATAAAAATACTATCCTATTACTAGTTAGTAATGTATGCTACGTTTGTACACAGAATAATTCTAAACATTTGTTAAGAAGGTATGGGGTGATTACTAGCATTAACAGATTAAAATTTTCCTATGAACATACACACAACAGAAGTTCTGCATCAGTCCCACACGTCGTGCAGCTGTGTTGCTATTGCAACTCTTCCTGTACCAATCGAAAGGTCACTCTCGACGTAGTTTTGTAAACATACACATAGTTACCATGAGCGCTACCTGGAGTAGAACGCCATATTTCGGTTGGAAGTAAACCACCTGTAGTGACGCATTAGAGACGTCTATGGAAAAGTAGAGTGAACATCCATCATAACACGAACGACATTCGCGACCAATGATCGGGTCTGCATCATGAATTTTCGAGCGGAAGGATTGTCGATCACGAAAGTTTCTCAACGTGTGTACAGGAGACAAAGCGATGTGATGCGGACATGGAATCGGATTCAGCTGACAGGTAGTGTTGAGGACTTACACCGTACAGGTCGTCGACGTTCGACAAATGCTTAGGATGATCGATACTTACGACTTTTGAGTAAAAGAAATAGTGGCCTGAACGCTCCAGAACTGAATTCGAGGTTCGAAGAAACCACATGACATCATCTATCGCATAAACTGTTAGTAGAGATACGAACCTGCTTCCCCGACGACCATGGGGTGCCTCACGTCATACACATCACTATGGACTCCGTTACAGATAGGCACGAAATCGTACCGAATGAACGCTCCAAGATAGGCGTCCGTTGTTGTTCCCGGACGAAACACGGCTCTCTTTGTACCCCGATAATCGCAAAACAACGTTTTTAGAGACTACCTAGAAATATCAAAACGCCTCCAACACTGTGCCCCTTAAGCGCAACAAGGTGAAGGTAGAGGAGTGTGGCGGTAAAGCGATGTTCTGGGTGACATAACGTGGGGTTACCGTACACCATCTCGTGGCTGTTGTGGGCAATCTTACTGCCCTACGATACAGGGATGAGATTCTGCAACCAATGGTGGGACCGTATCGCCAACAGTGGTAGCAACTTCATCTTCTAACTCGCGTGGCAATCGAGCTGTTGTGAACTCGTTCCATCAACATGTCAGTATCACCAGAATGGAGTAACCCCTCTGTTCCCCGCACATGAACCAAATCGAACATGTGTAGGATCGATGAAAACGAACTGTCTTTGGACTCCACGTACTCTGAGCGACTTACGCAGAATCGAGTGAGGGACGATTTGGGCCAGTTTTGGTTGTCTCATCGACGGTATGCCACGACGGATTCAAACGTGCATCTGAGCGACGGAAGACGATTTTGTCTTTACACGAATGTTTGGTTTTTTGATTTGGAAATCCAGACACATTGCGAATGAGCATATACGCATGCCTCAGAACCAATGTTTGTTTTCTGTGACACGAATTTCGAAATAAAGGTGTGATGCAGAACTTTTATTGATGTATGGTCTGGAAAACCTTGTTACTGAACTACGTGCTAAAAGTTTACAGTACGTCCAGTTTTCACATCACAGGAGATGCTGAATGTGTGTGTCATGAACAGCGCAACATATTCGTGGCAAAGGCTCCATATGGAGTGAACAAACTTTCCTTGGGAACATACATCTTTTAGATTATATTTTTGTTACAACCATGCAACAGCACATTTGTAAAACTGAAACTAGGATATAAATAGCAGAATTGAATAAAGGTTATAAGGTGGTGAATTCATAAACGTTTTTTGGAGGAGCTGTGAAATCGTGCCTCACTGCATGGCAACCAGACACTGATATATGTTGCTATCTCTCTACCTTCTTTTATTCTTCAGGACAAGTAACGTCTATTTTTAAAAAATTAGGTTTCGTATTTAGAAAACCGTCGTAGTCTTTTAATTTGCTTTTTAATGTACGTCGGGAAGTCTGTGTTGACTATTGCGTTGTATACTTATTTTTAGCTATTAGCCGGTTTATTGTGTTACTCTCTGTGCTAGGACGAAACGGCTCTTCTGGATTTATCATCACCTATCTCTGAATGTTGGACGGGTTTGTTCTTTGCATTATCGCTAGCAAGTTCTTCAAATTTTCTCTACATTATGATGCCTGCTCTGTTAAATCAAACCATTTTTCTGTACAGATATTTTTATATGTAACAAAATATTTTTATATTATGGATATATTTTGGTTGCCTTCTGGAATTCAGTTTTATAGCCATGAACGTACGCTAATGCGAATAATGGCTAACTTCAAAGCAACACGGTAGGCGAAAATGTTCAGTCGTAAAATATAAATAATTCCGCTACGTAATAAAAACAATTAGCTGTGGATCCTTTCACAAAGGAACATTACACCTGGGTATTTTCGAACAGCTGTGAAGGCTTTATGCATATGCTGTTGCAGAATGTCGATGTCGAACTGGAGTAGAGCCCACAGCACTTATCACTGTCTCCACAACGAAACGTCATCTAGACTGAATACGCGCCGCGCGGGGTAGCCATGCGGTCTAGGGCGCCCTGTAACGGTTCGCGCCCTCCCACCCCGTTGGAGGTTTGAGTCCTCCCTCGGGCATGGGTGTATGTGTTGTCCTTAGCGTATGTTAATTCAAATTATATTAGGTAGTGTGTAAGCCTATGGACCGATGAACTCAAGAGTTTGGTGCCATAGAACCTTACCACAAACTTACACATTTACAGTTGGAATTTTGAGCAGACTGGAACTTGTAGCCGGATTATCCATTAGGCTGTCTGTGCATGCCTCCAGGCTCGACTCAAACTTATATTGCCACTGAGGCTTCAAAATGGTTCAAATAGCTCTAAGCACTAGGGGACTTAACATCTGAGGTCATCAGTCCCCTAGAACTTAGAACTACTTAAACCAAACTCACCTAAAGACATCACAGACATCCATGCCGGAGGCAGGATTCGAACCTGAGACCGTAGCAGCAGCGCGGTTCCGGACTAAAGCGCCTATAACCGCTTGGCCACAGCTGCCGGCCACTGAGGCTTCCACCTATACTTTCGGTACAGTAGTACCCATGGCATATCGGGTATAGCACCAAAAGCAGAATGACGCCATGAACGATATGTATGAAACGAATTAAATGAACTGATACAAAATAAATGGATCCCTAGTCAAGATGAAGTCTATGGAGATACGATGACATGAAACGATATCAGTACTTGCAAATTGTAGACTATCTGATCAAAAGTACCTGGACACCCGTGTGTAATGAGGAACTGACCACCAGACGTCACGAGAGGCGGATTCCGCAATATAAATGGAAATCAGAAGGAAAGCAATAACTGCAGAATGTGTCGGTCAGGAAAGCTCGGTGGCTTCGGACGAGGCCTAATCATTGGACGCCATCTGACTAACAACCCCATCAAGGACATTTTAATCCTTCTATACCTGCATAAGACGATTGTTGGTGATGTTACTGTGAAGTGGAAAAGTCGAAGGACCAGCCACAGCTAAAGAAAGGCCAGGTAGACTTCATGTACTGACAAATGGGCCGTCGATCATTGCAGAGAGTGACTGTAAAAGGTCGCAACGTGAAATCAGCGAAAGGAATCACTAGTGACTTCCAAGGTGCTACCAGCAGCCCAGATGGCACATTGACTGTTTGCAGGAAGTTGGAAGGTTCGATTGGTTCAAATGGCTCTGAGCACTATGGGACTCAACATCTTAGGTCATAAGTCCCTTAGAACTTAGAACTACTTAAACCTAACTAACCTAAGGACATCACACACACCCATGCCCGAGGCAGGATTCGAACCTGCGACCGTAGCAGTCCCGCGGTTCCGGACTGCAGCGCCAGAACCGCTAGACCACTGCGGCCGGCGAAGTTGGAAGGAGTGGGGTGTAATGGTCGAGCAGCATTTCTGTAGTCATTGCTAAGCGACGCTTGAGGTGGTGCAAAGAACGACGCCAATGAATAATGAATGATTGGAATCGAGTGGTTTGGAATGACGGTATAAACTACGGCAGTCAGGTAGAAGGGTTTGAGTTTGGCGAATGCCAGGAGAATATTATCTGCAATTAAGTGTACTTCCAACAATGAAGTATAGAGGAGGAGATGGTGTCGCATGGGAGTGGCTTTCGTCGTTAGGGTGTGGTCGCCTTAATGCCCTTACAAGAATGCTAAATATGGAAGGACATGAACATGTTTTACAGCACGGCGTACTCCGTACAGAACAGGGTTGGTTTGTTTGGGGGAAGAGACCAAACAGCGAGCTCATGGATCTCATCGGATTGGGGAAGGAAGTCGGCCGTGCCCTTTCAAAGGACCCATCCCGGCATTTGCCTGGAGCGATTTAGGGAAATCATGGAAAACGTAAATCAGGATGGCCGGACGTGGGATTGAACCGTCGTCCTCCCGAATGGGAGTCCAGTGTGCTAGCCACTGCGCCATCTCGCTCGGTCCGTACAGAAGAGGAACAGTTCGGAGATGATGCCTGCTTGTATGAGCATGACAATGTACTCTGTCATAAAGCGGCAATGTTTATTTAAGGACATTTTCTATACACTGTGAGCTGCACTAGAAATATTTATTTCCCAAAACTGGTTTTAGTGTGGCATATTACATAATCTGTAGCAGCGTGTTAGTTAATAAGATAGGATATGAAATCTGTCCTATCACAGAGTGTAGCCTACAGGTTGTCATGTATGTTACATCTTAGACAGTCACAATTCTTGATTATGTTTGACGTAACTGTCATATAGTATAAACATGGAACGGACAGGTCAAAGAGTATTAACTGATATCCATGTCACTACTATACAGGTGAGGACGGGTTATAAACCCGAAACCCGACTTTGGCAAATAAACATTCCGAGTGCAGCTCATGGTGTACAGAAGATGTCGTTTAATAAATATCTTAAGGCTGCGGAGCAACAAGGCATCTGGATTTTTATTCCTCAAACGGCCTGGCCTGTCCAAAACCCGACCTGAACCCAATGGAACACCTTTGGAGCTAGTCAGAAGGTCGACGTCGCTCCAGACCGTATTGAATCGTACTATTTTTCTCTCTTTTCTTTTCCATATGTAAACTGCATGAGCTATAAACCGAAGACACCACCAAAAGTAAATTAACGAGTTGTTTTGTGGCAAGGATAATGTTTCGATACACCGTTGAATATCTGTATGCTCTTCAATTTATTAATCCATGTATCTTCACTCTTTTGTTTCGGGAAGTAGTAGCGTACGGAAGTATGCTTCGATCCGTTGTACCAGCATTGTTAAAAATGAGTATTTTAACCGTTCATTAAAAGTATTATGAAAAGTTATTAGAGAAGGATTATTTACTCGCACGGTTATAAGTTAAACTCGTATCTGTTCATCATTTCACTCGCCGCCGAGATCCTGCATCAAGAAGTTCAGTGCAGATAAGAATAATTAACGCCGTATCTGGAGGAGCGTTCAAGCATCGACGTTGTCACACTCAACACTAAACGCAATGGAATTTATGTGAAGGCAATGACAGACTTGATATGCACCTATTGAACATGGTTTACTTGAACTAAAACTGTTGTGCTTCGTGTTTTTAAGAACTTACAGACAAATCTACAATTTTAATGGTTGCGGTGATTATTTGGTATAGTATACTACTGAAAGCAGCAGTACGTAATCCAAATTATGTTTATTGATCTTGACTGTAGTGATATTCGATGTCTGTTGATACTGGTGTCAGTTAAAGTTCACCCAAGATTGTGTATAGATTCATAAATTAACTTCACAATTTTCTCAACTATTTTTTCCAATTTTTCCAATTATTCAAGCAATAATTAATCCATTTCCACATCTCTATTCAAGACCCCAGCATCCAATACTACTACCTTTATCAGTTTCGGCTTTTGAGGAAGAATAGGTTGCCATTCCTCCACAGACATTCAAAAAGCTCACTGAAACTGTCTCGAGCAGTGTTAAGCCGTCCCGAAGACGAAGGGTGCACACTGTCAATATTTATGTCCACTAATAGGTGTTGGATGCTTTTGATCAGATGGTGTGGAAGGAAAACTCGGTAACAAAGAAAGTTTCAGTCAGACCTGCATCCGTGTTCAGAGAGCTTCGTGGTTTAAAGCGAATATTTGCGAAAAGCAGGTAACTGAGATTCGAGCCCTGGTCTGCATAAAATTATCAGTTTCACTGCGTATTCATTCCAGGGGTAGATGGGAACGTTGGCCACAATTTGCTCGCTATGAACTGCACATTCAAGCTACAGAAATTGCAGAGAGATAAGAAATTAAGAAGATGGCAAATTGATAGATTTAAAGAACTAGAGAACGTTGAAAGTTTCAAAGAGAGCATTAGGCAACGATTGACTGAACCAGTGGAAAGAAGGAGAACAGAAAAGAACGGGTGGCTTTGAGACAGGAAACATTGAAGACAGCAGAGGACCAAACAGGTGAAAAGCAAATGCGTAGTAGAAATCCTTCAATATGACATGTGATCTTGCATTTAACCGATGAAATGAAAGAATGTAAAGATGCTTCAAATGAATCAGGTGAAACGGAAAACAGGCGTTCAATAAACGAAGTTTGCAGAAAGTGCAATGTGGCTAAGCAGGAAACGCTAGAGGACAAATTCTAAGCTGTGGAATCACGTATAACTAGGAGAAAGATATATACCGCCTGCAGGAAGAGTAAAGAGAAGTTTGGAGAAAGGAGAAGCAGCTGTATGAACATAAGAACTCGGATGGAAAACCAGTACAAAGCAAAGAGGGGAAAGCTAAAAAAAGGGAGGGAATATGTAGATGGTCTACACAAGGGACACGAACCTGTACACAGTTTCACAAAAAGGACAGAGGAAATAGAAGAAGATGAGATGGGAGATATTTATTTAACCTGATCTGATCTGGGACATCAGGTCCTTTCTTACATCAGATCAGGTTTCACGTATACAGTACCTTTTCCACATCATAGTTACCTAAGATATAACAATTGTAATGTGACAAACAGTACTGAAATTATTTCAGTGTCTATAGTGACAACATAAGTAAATAATACTGATTAAGAACTAATGAAGTTAATACTTAAAGAACTTCTACTACTGCAACTTCTGCCACTAATAATGATAATAACAATAATAACACTAACAATAGTAACAATGACAGTAATAATAATAATGATAGTGGCAGATGTGACACTGTGAGAAGAATGTGACAGAGCACTGAAAGACCAATGATGACACAAGGTCCCTTGAGTATACGACATTCCCTCAAAACTGATGAATCCTTTGAACAGAAGCCATGGCTAAACTATTCCCCATGGTGTGCAAGATATATAGGGCAAGGGAAATACCCTCACACTCAAGAAGAATGTAATAATGCCAATTTCAGAGAAAGCAGGTGTGAATATTATTGCCGAACTATAAGTTTAATAAGTCATATTCGCAAAATACTTACATGCATTCTTCATAGAAGATTGGAAAAACTGGTAGAAGCCGACCTTATAGAAGATCAGTTTGGATTCCGGAGAAATGGAGGAACACGAGAGGCAATACTGACCCTATGTCTTCTCTTACAAGACAGGTTAAGAAAAGACAAACTTACGTTCATTGCATTTATAGACTTAGAGAATGCTTTTGACAATGTTGATTGGAATACTCTTTGAAATTCTGAAGACAGCAGGGGTAACACACAGGGAGTGAAAAGCTATTTACAAGTTGTGTAGAAACCAGATGGTAGTTACAATAGTCAAGGGCCATGAAAGCGATGCAGTGATTGAGAAGCGACTGAGACAGGTTGTAGCCTACCCAGATGTTATTAAATTCAATCTGTACACTGAGCAAGCAGCAGAGAAAGCCAAAGAAAAAATTCGGAGAATGAATTAAAGGTCAGCAAGAAGGAATACGTGCTTTGAGAATGAAATTTTCACTCTACAGCGGAGTGTGCGCTGATATGAAACTTCCTGGCAGATTAAAACTGTGTGCCGGACCGAGACTCGAACTCGGGACCTTTGCCTTTCGCGGGCAAGTGCTCTACCAACTGAGCTATCCAAGCACGACTCACGCCCCGTCCTCACAGCTTTACTTCTGCCAGTACCTCGTCTCCTACATTCCTTCTGCTTGGGTAGCTCAGTTGGTAGAGCACTTGCCCGCGAAAGGCAAAGGTCCCGAGTTCGAGTCTCGGTCCGGCACACAGTTTTAATCTGCCAGGAAGTTTCATACGTGCTTTGAGGTTCGCCGATGACATTGCAATTATGTCAGAGACAACAAGGGACTTGGAGGAGCGGTTTGAAGGGAATGGATAGTGACTTGAAAGGAGGATGTAAGATGAACACCATTAAAAGCAAAATGAGGATAATGGAATGTAGCTGAATTAGAGCAGGTGATAGCGAGAGAATTTGATTTGGAAAACGAGGCACTAAGAATAGTAGATGAGTTTTGCTATTTAGGCAAAATACGAGTTACTGGCGATGGCCGAAGTAGGATGGATATAAAATGTAGGCTGGCAATAGCAAGAAAAGCATTTCTGAAAAAAAGAGGAATTTACTAATATCGAATATCGATTTAAGTGTTAAGATATCTCTTGTGAAAGTATTTTTATGGAGCGTAGCCATGTATGGAAGTGAAATATGGATGATAAACAGTTTAGAAAAGAATAGAAGCTTTTGAAATGTGATGTTACAGAAGAATGCTGAGGATTAAGTGGATAGATCAAATAACTAACGAGGAGATACTGAATCGAATTGGGGAGAAAAGCTGTTTATGGCACAACTTGACTAAAAGAAGGAACCGGGTGAGATCGTCGTCGAGGTTAAATACTGCACATGGAGGCGAAGGCCTGAATACAGTAAACAGGTTCAAATGGATGTAGGTTCCAGTAGTTGTTTGGAGATAAGGATGAATGCAGAACATAAATTAACGTGGAGAGCTGCATCAAACAAGTATTCAGACTGAACACTACCACAACAACATTCATATCATTGCCAAGTTTAGCGCTTCTGATCCGTTTGCGCTGATATAATTTTATGTCATCGCATTTTCGATGATTTCATCTACATATATCAGTTGATTTCATTTCAGTACCTGAATTTCAGCTCTCCGGATTAAGGACAGCACACTGATTTCGGCAATGCACAGGACCTAGACGCACGATCCACTGTTGGAGAAGGTAATTTCTGAAAACAGGTGAACATCTAAATTTGGCAGGAGCCCCATAATGCGTGAACCACTTGGCGCGGCGAACTGCTGCAGGTTCCTGTACCAGTAGGACACGCAGAGTGACCGTCACGAACGAAGCACCACTGTACGCGTCTCCGGTTAAAAGCGACAAGTTGGAATATATCCTTTTATTAACAATGCTGCGAAAATCTGTTGCACGTATATCGCAACGAAGGGCGGCGCGTTCCGTCAAGGGATCATGTAGTGTGCACGAGAGCGTTACAGATATAGTCACCAAACTCGAGTGGCAGACGCTACAAAATAGGTGTTGTGCATCACGGAGAGATTTACTACCGAAATTTCGAGAGAATACCTTCCGGGAGAAGTCGGACAACATATTACTTCCTCCCACACTCATCTCGCGTAATGACCACGACAAGAAAATTCGAGAAATTAGAGCTAATACAGAGGGTTACCAATAATCGTTCTTCGCAGACGCCATTCGCGATTGTAACAGGGAAAGAGGGATCAGTTAGTGGTACCAGAAGTACCCCCGCCAGACACAGTTAAGTGGCTTGCGAAGTATAATGTTGATATACACTGAAGAGCCAAACATACTGGCACACCTGCCACGACGTGGCATGGACTCAACTAATGTCTGAAGTAGTGCTGGAGGGAACTGACACTATGAATCCTGCAGGGCTGTCCATAAATCCGTAAGAGTACGGCGGGGTGAAGATCTCTTCTGAACAGCACGTTGCAAAGCATCCCAGATATACTCAATAATGTTCATGTCTGTGGAGTTTGGGGGCCAGCGGAAGTGTTTGAATTC
The DNA here is from genome assembly GCF_023864275.1 of Schistocerca cancellata. Classification (NCBI taxonomy): domain Eukaryota; kingdom Metazoa; phylum Arthropoda; class Insecta; order Orthoptera; family Acrididae; genus Schistocerca; species Schistocerca cancellata. The sequence continues at coordinate 384,060,441 of NC_064628.1, forward strand.
AGAAGAGTGATCCTGGAACCACTCTGTAGCAATTCCGGACATGTGGGGTGTCGCATTGTCCTGATGGAATTGCCCAAGTTCGTCGGAATGCACAATGGACATGAATGGATGCAAGCTTACGTACGTGTCACCTGTCAGTTGTGTCTAGTCGTATCAGGGATCTCATATCGCTCAAACTGCACGCGCCCTACACCATTACAGAGCCTCATCCAGCTTGAACAGTCTCTTGTCGACATGCAGGGTCCATGGATTCATGAAGTTGTGTCCATACCCGTACACGTCCATCCGCTCGATACAATTTGGCCGGCCGCGGTGGCCGTGCGGTTCTGGCGCTGCAGTCCGGAACCGCGGGACTGCTACGGTCGCAGGTTCGAATCCTGCCTCGGGCATGGGTGTGTGTGATGTCCTTAGGTTAGTTAGGTTTAAGTAGTTCTAAGTTCTAGGGGACTTATGACCTAAGATGTTGAGTCCCATAGTGCTCAGAGCCATTTGAACCATTTTTTGATACAATTTGAAACGAGTCTCGTCCGACCAGGCACCGTGTTTCCTGTCATCAACAGTCCAATGTCGGTGTTGGCGGGCCGAGGCGACGCGTAGAGCTTTGTGTCGTGCAGTCATCAAGGGTACATGAGTGAGCCTTCAGCTCCGAAAGGCCATATTGATTATGTTTCGTTGAATGGTTCGCATGCTGACACTTGGTGATGGCCCAGCACTAAAATCCGCTTCAGTTTGAGGAAGGGTTGCACTTCTGTCACTTTGAATGATTCTATTCAGTCGTCTTTGGTCCTGTTCTTGGAGGATCTTTTTCCGGTCGCAGAGAAGCCGGAGATTTGATGTTTTACCGGATTCCTGATATTCAAGGTACACTCATGAAATCGTCGTACGGGAAAATCCCCACTTTATCGCTACCTCGGAGATGGTGTGTCCCATCGCTCGTTTGCCGATTATAGCAACACGTTCAATCTCATTTAAATTTGATAACCTGCCATTGTGGCAGCAGTAACCGATCTAACACTTGCGCCAGACACTTGTTGTCGTATATATCCGTTTCGGAACGCAGCGCCGTATTCTGACTGCTTACATATCTCTGTATCTGAATAGCATGCCTATACCAGTTTCTTCAGTGTCGATGTATTGTAAACGATGTCCGAGCCGCCACGTAGCATCGTGTTAGGAGTGTACTGTGCGTATACCCTTTTCATGTGACTACGTAAAAAGTCTGAAAGTTATATTTCTGACAAAGGAGGGACACATCACAATTACTTTCAATGATATGGCGCAAGTTTATCTCTAGCGCCGTAAGACACCTTTTCTGGTCGGGACGTTGAGATTATCATTGCCAGAGGTCACAGTTGGAGAACAGTTAGCTTAGTGACGCCAGTCGGTGTAGTTGTTACAGTTAATGCAAAACCTCAGCTCTGCATGACAATGGTAATAATGATGGGATTTGCTTAAATTATAAACTGCAGGCGGGAATGGTCTACGTTGTAATTTGGAAACAATAGTGCGCTTATGGCACGTGATCGTTTCGTCACCAAACTGGCCACTTCCAACTAATTTAATAGGCTGAAAAATACATAAAATATTTTTGATTAGTGGAGTATGGAACTAAATATACCTATGCTAAATAAAGCATAATGCATTTTATGCATCTCATTGGCATTTCATTACAAAATTACGGTAACATAATATACAGGGCCTTCTAATGTGGAAGCTCGACGAGGGAAAAGAATAAAAAATTAAAAAACTAAGAGTGAGTTTTCGTATTCTTCAAAATTTGTGGCGAGTTCCTACGAGACCAAACTGCTGATGTCATCTGTCACTAGGCTTACGCACGACTTAATCTAACTTCAACTAATTTAGGCTAAGCGCAACACACACACACACACCCATACCCGATGGAGGACTCGAACCTCCGACGGGGGGAGCCGCGCGAACCGTGGGAAACCGCCTGAGACCGCGCGGCAAAAACATTAAAAACACGAAATTCCCATTGACAGCAGAATATGCACAAGAGGGGAGTTTTATGCAGGACAATTAAGTCTTTGATCTTGAGTCATAATGGTTTGCTAAAGGAGGAATGGAGTACCCGGGAGACTAATGTGAATGCGGCGGAAGAGCAGCAGAATAGCCACGGAACAAGAGCCACAACGTAACCCACCAGCTGATTTATTTCAAAAAGCAGCAGTTAAGATTTGCTTATGAAAGGGGCAGTATTTTTATTGTATCCACACTGGACTTACCTGTCCACAACTGTGCCAAGCCAGGGCGACTAAATGCATCACTGCCTGTTATTCAAGCTCTAGGGTAATTCGTTCTACCAATTACAGTGGTTGTAGAGTTACTGGAAGAATTCAGCTTACCTGAACCGCTAAAACCATCACCTGATCCCAGTCACTGGTTGACAATTAATGGTGTTTCATATAATTATTTGTGGAATTTAAAAATTGAAAATACTGTCTTAATGTACAAATTAATAAGTACGATCTTACATCAAGGTTTCTTAACACAGTAAGTCAAGTATTAAACTCAGAGGCAGTTTTTCTGTCTCGAAAAAGCGTAACTCATTGCGCGCAAATTACCCAGACTATGTTCGTCGAGTATCTGATAACGAGAGCGCTTAGCGATTTCCCACAAACTTTTACATGTGGGAGTTTCATTCTTTAAAAAATCCAACTTCAATATATGAAACAGCTTCGACCATCTGATTACTTTAAAAATGTGTCAGAAGGTGATAAATATTTAACCGTTAAGCAACCTTTTTATTAGTTTCGAATTATTACACTAATGGGAAAGTCAAAACCAAAGGTGGTAACTAAAAAAGTGATAATACCTTTACATGTTCATGTATGTCTTTCTTGACAAATAATGTACGGTGGCTAATGTGCGCTCCGTTTCAAGAGAAGTTAGTTTTCCACGCATCTCAATGCATGTTCTGTACCGTAGAACGTTATAATTTTGCAGGTACATTCAGTGGTGTATTTGGATATTGTCTGCAAAATGTGTTGTCAATAGAGCTAGTAGTAAAGAAGTAGTAAATTAAAATGTCATGACTACGCTTAAATTTTACTTTATGAACAGCGAATATGTGGTAAGCAATAACGTCTTACCTCTTGATAATTTTTTCGTGGGCTATGTTAACGAGAAAAATTTTCCTCAAGGTTTGCAATAATGTGTACAGTTTGTTGGAAGTCGACAAGTGCTCTTATTCTCAAATACTGGATGAATATAGTCTGAGTAATTTGCGCGAAATGAGTTGCGCTGCTTCAGTTTATACACTGAAGCGCGGAAGAAACTAGTATAGGCGTGCGTATTCAAATACAGAGATTTGTAAAAAGGCAGAATAGGGCGCTGCGGTCGGAAACGCATATATAAAAGGACAAGTGTCTGGCGCAGTTGTTAGAGCGACGGGAGGTAGCGATGAAGTGGGGATTTTCCCGTACGACCATTTCACGAGTGTACGGCGAATATCAGGAATCCGGTAAAACATCAAATCTCCGACAACGCTGCGGCCGGAAAAAGACCCTGCAAGAACGGGACCAACGACGAGTGAAAAGAATCTTTCAACGTGACAGAAGTGCTACCCTTCCGCAAATTGCTGCATACTTCAACGCTGGACCATCAACAACTGTCAGCGTGGGAGGCGTTCAACGGGACATTATCTATATGGGCTTCCGGAGCCGAAGGCCCACTCTTGTATCCTTGATGACTGCACGACCCAAAGCTTTACGCCTCGCCTGTGCCTCTGTCTATAACAACATTGGACTGCTGATGACTGGAAAACACGTTGCCTGGTCGGACGAGTCTCATTTCGAATTGTATCGAGCGGATAGACGTGTACGGGTATGTAAACAACCTCATGAACCCATGGACCGTGCATGTCAGCAAAGGACTGTTCGAGCAGGTGGAGGCTCTGTAATGGTGTAGGGCATGTGCAGTTGGAGTGATATGGGGCCCCTGATACATCTAGATACGACTCTGACAGGTGACATATCATTCATGCCTATTGCGCATTCCGACGGATTTGGGCAATTCCAACAGGACAATGCGACACCCACACGTCCAGAATTGCTAAAGGTGGCGCCAGGAATTTTTTTTTCTTTATTGTTATTTTCAACACCTTGTAAAAACGTGGGCTGTCAGCAGCATAATACGCTGCTCTTCAGCCGAGAGTAATACAATATAAAACATAATGGAGGTACAGATAATACAAGACAAATGGCGGGTAAAAAACTGTAGCTACTGAAAAACAATATACACGAAGCCGTTCACGCTGGACAAGAAAAAACACTAAAACCTGTGGACATGGCGCACAAAACACGGACGACTGCGACGGCACAGGTGAACGGTGGTAGCGTGACGGCGAAAGAACACTAAACACAAAACGAACGCACACACACGAGACACTGATGGCGATGATCTTCGGCGCGCGAATGTCCACTGAGCGTGTAAGAGTCCGGTGACCTGCCAAGAGAGGAGGAGGGGGGGGGGAGAGGGAGAGGGGAGAGCAGAGATGCCACGGGCAGGGGATGTAGGGGGGAGTGAGGAAGGGAGGAAGGGGGAGGGGAAGCGCAGGGGAAGAAGGGGGGATGGGGGAAAAGGAGAGAGAGGGGAGGGAGGGTTCCCAAAGGAAAAGACACAGGAAGTGGGAGGGGAGGATCAAAATTGATAGGAGGGGTAGATGGAGGGGAGGAGGACATCATCAGGGAGGGGGAGCGGGCGGAAACCACCTTGGGAGAGGGTAAGGAGGGTGGAGAGATGGAGACCAGGTGGGACGTGGGAATACAGGCGCAGCAGTGGGCGGGGGTGGGAGAGGATGGGTGAGACAAGTGGTTGAGGAGGATCGAGTTTACAGGAGGTCTACAGGATCCGTATCCTTTCAAGGAAAAGGAGGAGGTGGGGGAACGGAATGAGGTCGTACAGGATCCGCGTGGGGGAGGGGAGACGGATGCGATAGGCGAGGCAGAGAGCATGGCGTTCAAGGATCTGAAGGGATTTATAAAAGTAGGGGGGGGGGGGCAGAGATCCAAGCCGGATGGTCGTAACAAAGGATAGGACGGATAATGGATTTATTGGTGTGGAGTATGGTGGAGGGGTCCAGACCCCAAGTACGGCCGGAAAGGAGCTTGAGGAGACGGAGTTGGGAGCGTGCCTTGGCTTGGATTGGATTGTCCGGAGATAGGGGTCCAGTAGAGGCGGCGGTCGACAGTGACGCAAAGGTACTTAAGGGTGGGGGTGAGGGCGAGAGGACGGCCATAGACGGTTAGATAGAAATCGAGGAGGCGGAAGGAAGGGGTGGTTTTGCCTACAATGATGGTCTGGGTTTTGGAGGGATTGACCTTTAGCAACCACTGGTTGCACCAAGCGGTGAACCGGTCAAGATGGGATTGGAGAATGTGTTGGGAACGCTACAGGGCAGTGTCATCGGCAAACTGGAGAAGGTGGACGGGGGGGTGACGGCGGTGGCATGTCCGGCGTATACAAAAGGTACAGAAGCGGGGAGAGGACGGAGCCTTGGGGCACACCAGCGGAGGGAAAAAATGTGTAGGAATCCGTATTATGGATGGTGACGTAGGAAGGACGGTGGGAGAGAAAGGAGCCGATCAGACGGACGTAGTTAATGGGAAGGGCGAAGGTTTGGAGCTTGAAGAGGAGACCGAAATGCCATACGCGGTCATAGGTGGCTCCAGGAACACTCTTCTGAGTTTAAATACTACCTCTGGCCATCAAACTCCCCAGACATGAACATTACTCAGCATATCTGGGATGCCTTTGTAACATGCTGTTCAGAAGAAATCTCCACCCCATCTGAGCCGTGTATCGACTCGTGCTACACCTTGTGGTTAGATTGCATTGGTTTTCCTTTTCTTCCCCTGACATTTGTTTGATATGCTGTGCCATTAAGTGGCTGCTTGGTTGTCTCACCCCTCTGCTATCGATATCTGCGTTTTTGCTTCCGGGAAACTGCTATGGAGGAAGTGAGATCTTTGACCGGTTGTAACCTCGTGTGGTGGCGCAGAAGTAGGGGCGTTGCGCGCGGAGAGTGTGGTGGACACGGGAGGGCTGTGTGGCTCTCCAACGCGAAGCAGGCGTGGTCGGTTGTACCGAGTCGCCACGTGATGTATGTCGGTTGTGTGTAACGAGCGGGTCGAGTTGACGGAAGAGCTCCCCGCATGTTGGTTGTATACAGAATCGCCCCACGAGTAGTTGCTGTTCGTTCCGCCTTGGTGGGACGTTAACAAGCTTCTTTAAATTCTCCGTTTCAACACTGGAGTTTAAAAGGAGATACCTAAGATAAAGGAGCGGTCACTACCCGTCAACGTTGCAGGGAAGACGTGAACTCCGGTGACAGAGCGTGTTGTCGCGTGACCGTGGCGTGTTGGGTACGCTGGCGACGCGTGGGCGGTCGGATGTGTGGATCCTTGCCATCGGAGGTCGTGTACTGCCTGTTCGAGCATAATTGCAAGTTAAGTTCGTGGAAGGTTTAATCATTAAGTAATAATTTTGTGTAACCAGCGTCTCTTCTGCCTTGTAGCCTCCGGCGACCGGGTTTCCTGTCCCTGGCACCGGTGTAATTGAAGGCAGTGATCTTTCCTCCTCTTCTCGTTACTGTCCGATGGGAGGTGTAGTTTTGGCAGTTTAATTTTTTCGCTATTTTGTCGTTGGTTATGAGTAAATTCATGCTTCTTGTTGGTTGATCATGTGGTCGCTCATTCAGGACTGTGTGGTGTAATGTTTCCTTGCACGAGGTTAGCTCTAATTCTGTCAGCAATTTAAGCCATATTATAATAAGTTTTCGCTGGCTAAAAGTCGGTGCAGTGACCAGCGTGAGAGTGGCAATTGTGTTTACGGGCGTATTTAAATTGGTCAGTATTCTGTCTAGCCTGAGCATCCCTAAGTGGGTGATTTGTGGCCGCCTTACACGGGTCCGTCATATCTGTTATGTTCTAATGATATTCCAGGACACTTTTGTTTAAAATTTTTTTAAATTCCTCCAAGTTTGTAAATTCCTTTTATTGCCATTAATCGCGTATTTGCTGAGACCTGTTTAATTTTTTTTAATGGCGGTGTACCTCACCGTACTTTATTAACAAAGTTCTGTATTTACTTTAGTAGCCTGTTTTTTAATGTTCTTTAAATTTTTTAAAGTTTTTGTATTGCTATAAATTACTTTGACTGGCGTTAGCGGCGTGTTTTAAAAGGTAGTTTATTGCCGTACTGCTAGCTTTGATGCTTTTTAAAAAAAAATTAAATTGTTGTATTGCTATAATTACTTGATTGCCGTTAGTGGCGTGTTTAATAGGCTGTTTATTGCCGTACTGCTAGTTTCTGTAAGATACGAATAAAACATTTGTGAAAATCTCAACTCGACAGTAAACTACTACAAATTTGGCCCCGTTTCCCAACTTGTGATGTGGCTTGTAGTAGCCGTAACCACTGTGTGTGTCACCATCGTACTCTTACGGAATTATGGACTGCCCTGGAGGATTCATGGAGTCAGGTCCCTCCAGCACTACTTCAGATATTAGCCGAGTCAATGCCACGTCGTGTCGCGGCACTTCTGCGTGCTCGCGGGGGTCCTACACGATATTAGGCAGGTGTACCAGTTCCTTTAGCTCTTCAGTGTGCAAACAGTTTATAACTTTAATATTTGAATCACTGTGTTAAAGTCTGAGGTCTGATCGTACCTCTTAGAGAGTGAATTATGACAGCCGTTTAAATTTCTAAAATTCGACAAATAATTCTACGAAATACTGGAAATCAAATTTGTGTTGCCCATGGAAGCCGTGACAGAGGCAACCTGGAGCTAGGTTTGGCTGAGTGGGTAATCGTTTTAGGCGCCTACTGATGGGGACCCAGTGAATGCTAGTGCTCCTCGTCTCATGGCCTCGCTCACTACAGGAGGTTGGACGGCGGTCTGGCCTTTAGGTCAGCTCCGGAGGACTGCGCCAGTGCGCCAACCGGCCAGGTTCCGGCAACTCCCACAACTCGCAAACAGGTCTGGTCGCGCAACAGCAGAGAGCCGGGACAGATGAGTGCGGTACAGTGCCGGCTAGTACGGGACAGGACAGGAGTGGGATGTGCTCGGTGCGCAGCCGGCTGCTGCAGACGCGCAGGGCTTTCCCTGCTGCGGGGCACAACTGCCTGCCGCCGCCGCTGCTCCTGCTTTCTACGACTCTCCGTAGCGCACAGCTTTCGCTGTTCGAGACGCCCTCCAGGTCTCGCTCACGGTGTCTTCTCCAACCACCGCCTCGAAGCACCGGCCACGGTGTCTTCACACACGACACCGTACGATTCGTGTACAAAGAAACCAGCAGGAATTTAATGTTACCGATTCAGGACGTGAAGTCTGTATTTACGTCTACAGCTACGTGACTACTCTGCAATACACACTTAAGTGCCTCACAGAGGATTATTCGAACAACCTTCAGACTGATGAAATCTTCTTGGGCTTCCATCCGGGTAGCTGCGACGAAAATCCGCGACGTTTTGATGAGTGTCATTTCATCATTTTCACCAGATGACGATGAGAATGACACTCATCGAAACGTCGCGGATTTTCGACGTAGCTACCCGGATGGAAGCCCAAGAAGATTTCGTCAGCAGTATACACCGCGAAACCCTACATTCACACCTTCAGACCATTTATATCCAACAGTGTGCGGAAAAATGAATACATTAAATCTTCCTGTAAGAGCTCTCTTTGCTCTAATTTTGTGATGGTGATCATTTCTCTCTGTGAAAGTTGGCGTCAATAAAATATTTTCACATTAAGAAGAGAAATCGCTTGATCGAAATATCGTGAAAAGATCTCGCCGCAACGAAAAACGCCTTTCGTTGAACGGTAGCATTCCACGTCGCTTAACGGGGTGACAATTATTGAACTACACTACTGGCCATTAAAATTGCTACACCACGAAGATGACATGCTACAGACGCGAAATTTAACCGACAGGAAGAAGATGCTGTGATATGCAAATGATTAGTTTTTCAGAGCATTCATACACGGTTGGCGCCGGTGGCGACACCTACAACGTGCTGACATGACGAAAGTTTCCAACCGATTTCTCATAGACAAACAGCAGTTGACCGGCGTTGCCTGGTGAAACGTTGTTGTGATGCCTCGTGTAACGAGGAGAAATGCGTACCACCACGTTTCCGACTTTGATAAAGGTCGGATTGTTGCCTATCGCGATTGCGATTTATCGTATCGCGCCATTGCTGCTTGCGTTGGTCGAGAACCAATGACTGTTAGCAGAATATGGAATCGGTGGTTTCAGGAGGGTAATACGGAACGCCGTGCTGGATCCCAACGGCCACTTATCACTAGCACTCGAGATGACAGGCATCTTATCCGCATGGCTGTAACGGATCGTGCAGCCACGTCTAGATCCCTGAGTCAACAGATGGAGACTTTTGCAAGGCAACAACCATCTGCACGAACAGTTCGAAGACGTTTGCAGCAGCATGGACTATCAGCTCGGAGACCATGGCTGCTGCATCACAGACAGGAGCGCCTACGCTGGTGTACTCAACGACGAACCTGGGTGCACGAATGGCAAACCGTCATTTTTTCGGATGAATCCAGGTTCTGTTTACAGCATCCTGATGGTCGCATTCGTGTTTGGCGACATCGCGGTGAACGCACATTGGAAGCGTGTATTCGTCATCGGCATACTGGCGTATCACCCGGCGAGATGGTATGGTGTGCCATTGGTTACACGTCTCGGTCACCTCTTGTTCGCACTGACGGCACTTTGAACAGTGGACATTACATTTCTGATGTGTTACGACCCGTGGCCAGTAGTGTATATTTACAAAAACCTAAATTACTTACACACTGCGGCGTCCACACACTTTATTCAACGTGTAAACGTCACTACAGATTCTGTTATTTAGGTTATGACGTGTTCGATATGCCTGCCATGATTGGAGATGATGTGGCGCAGACGAATATTGAAATCCTGCATGACTCGCTGAAGTGTCGGAACGTCGATGCTGTCGATGACCTCCTGAATGGCTGCTTTCAGCTCAGAAATTGTTTTGGGGTTACTGCTGTGCACCTTGTCTTTAATATAGACCCACAAAATGGAGTTACATGTGTTCAGATCCGGAGAATATGGCGGCCAATCGAGGCCCATGCCAGTGACCTCTGGGTACCCCAGAGCCAGAATGCGGTCCCCAAAGTGCTCCTCCAGGAGACCAAACACTCTCCTGCTTCGATGGGGTTGAGCTCCGTCTTGCATGAACCACATCTTGTCGAAATCAAGGTCACTTTGGATGGATAATGGAGATGAAATCATCTTCCGAAACGTCCAAGTGCCGTTCGGTAGTCACCGTGCCACCAAGGAATATCGCAACAATTATTCCGTATTGCACAATATTACACGCCACACAGTCACCCGCTGAGAACGAAGAGACTTCTCGATCAGGAAATACGATTTCTCAGTCCCCGAAAAAGCCAATTTTGCTTATTGACGAACCTATCCTAATAAAACTAGGCTTCGTCGCTAAAGCAAACAACAATGCGCATACTAATTCCCATCATGCCCCAAGGCCAACCGTGCAGTTTGAAAGTCCTAACGCAAACCGTTCAGAAGTTGTGACGATTTTATTTCATATAGTTCAATAATTGTCACCCTGGATGCATATCGGTGACCCTCGCTCCACTATTCCACGATAATAGAAAACAAGATCCCCTGATTTGAATTTTTACCATATCCTCCGTCAGTTCTATCTGGTAAGGATCCCATACTGCACAGCTGTACTCTAGCAGATGACGGACAAGCGTAGTGTAGGCAGTCTCTTTCGTAGACGTGTTGCATCTTCTAAGTCTTCTGCCAATAAAACATAGTCTATGGTTTCCCTTCCCAACAAGATTATCAGTGTGATCGTTCCAACTTACGATGTTCGTAACTGAAATACTAGGTATTTAGTCGAATTGACAGCCATTAAATTTATGGTGTAATCGAAATTTAACGTATTCTTTTTGTACACACGTGGATGGCCTAACACGTTTCCATAATGAGAGACAATAGTCACTTTTCGCACCATTCAGATACCGTGTCCAAATCATTTTGCAATTGGGTGTGGTCATCTGACGACTTTACTAGACGGTAAATGACAGCATCATCTACAAACAATCTAGGAGGGATCCTTAGATTATCTCCTAAATGTTTCATATCGATTAGGAGCAGCAGAGGAACTGCAGCAGTTCCGTTCGGAACGTCAAAAATTACTTTAGTTTTACTCGATGACTTACCGCCGGTTACTACGTACTGTGAAGTTTCTGAGAGGAAATCTCGGATCCACTCGCACAGTTGAAGCGATACCCCACAGTCGCGGAATTTAGTCGGAAGTGTCTTGCGAGGAACAGTGTCAAAAGGAGTTCTGGAACTCTAGAAATATGAAGTCATTTTGTGATTCCATGTCAATAACACTCATTACTTCGAGCGAATAAAAAGCTAGTTGTGTTTCACAAGAATGAAAGTTTCTGAATCCGTGCTGACTGTGTCAATAGGCCATTTATCTTCGTGGTAATTCATTATGTTCGAACATAATATATGGTCCGAAATCCTGCTGCATATCGACGCTAATGATATGGGCCTGTAATTTAGTGGATTATTCTTTCGTTGATTATGGATGTGACACGTGCAACTTCAAGTCTTTAGGTACGGAACTTTCGATGAGCATGTGGTTGAGTGTAACTTAAGTACGGAGCTATTGTATCAGCTTACTCGGAAAGGAACCTGACTGGTATACAATCTGGACGGAAGACTTACTTTTATTAAGTGATTTAAGTCGCCTCACTTCTCCGAGGATATCTATTTCCAAGTTACTCATGTCGGCAGCTCTTCCCGATTCGAATCCTGGAATGGCTGCGGGGCTTGTCGTGAACCGACATGTCGGCGGTATTACTGAGTAAACGCAGCAAGTGGCTCAGCCACAGCGCTGTTCTATTGGTCGCCTACATCTTCCTTGATTCCTAAGTCTACGGGCGTCAGCTTCTAGCTACTCCGTCAAGGAGGCATTGCAAATTTCTGATTATGTATCTGCCTTAGAACAATTCTACACAGGCGATAATAAATCTCATTCCGTTGTCATTACCTCGCAGATTCAGAATACTGCCACGTTTCTTTTCATGAACGGCGATCTCTAATTGTTCCACCAGATCGAGTTTTTCCCTTTATTTTCTCTGAATAAAATTTCTGTGTCTTTTCCTGCTTCGTTTAAATGATTCGGAACAGCTAATTTGTGATAGTTACTACGTCTGAAAGCATCTTTATGCTGCTGTTATCTGACCGGAAACGTTCTTCATATATGTCTAGTATACTTTTCATCACAGGATGCGCACGAAATTTTTTAAACTCTCCTTCTTTCGAACTTGTTTATCTTTTTACCGAAGTTATGGTTCAAGCGATACTTGACTAAACTGTTTGCTTGGAACGCTATTTTAGCACCATGCTGTTTAAAAATGCTAATAACTGTTACAACGTAGACATTGTTAATTATTTACTATAGATAGGTAATAAGAAAAGCACGAATAAAATTAACGCAGAAGAAATGAAAAGAATCAGTATGCAGTATAAAGGAACAGCTTCGCAAAAGATAGAGAACATTTTTAAACCGCATGTTGTTAAAACAGCGTTCGAGGCAAACAGTTTAGTGAAGTACGGCGTGAACCATGACGTCGGTAAAAAGATAATCAAGTTCGAAAGAAAGGGGGCTTATTCCTTTCGACCCTGAGAGAAATTGTTTTAAGCCTTTATCTGAACTATGCCAATTCCCATGCGTTATGACCTGTGGAATCAAGTAAAAATACTGAAAGCATTCTCAGGGTGATGGGTTTTTCAAAACGTCACCAGAACGATCGCGATTGTTAGGTTTTATCCCAGTCCAAGTAATATGTGTTGTGCTGTTTAAGAAGTGCTTTTATTTATTTATGGTTTGAGGACTTTGAATACAATAGTATGCCAAAATTTATATAGACATACATATGTTGCAAAATAACCTCTCTCTTTCTCTACCACACACACACACACATACACACACACACACACACACACACACACACACACACACACAAACAAACACATTAATTTTTAATATGGAATACACGAAAGCAGTTTTTTCCTTGGACATGCACAGATATTGGACACACTTGATGCAACGTCACTTGGCTCAAAACCGTCGTCATTGTCGTCACTGGAGATGTCAGATAAATCGAAATCCTCCAAAATAAGTTTTATTATTTCTTCACCTGGTAACCCTAAAACACAAAAGAATATTTTGTTTGTATGTAGAAAACAAAGCAATACTATTTGTTCATAGATCTTAGTGCGAATGTTTACTGTAGTGTCTGAGTATGAAAGTGTTGTTGGCGCCCAAGCTTGCCGTCATTAACACCTGAGACGCACGATCGTGCTACTCCAAATATAAACTATTATAAAATCCAACTGGCACTTCATGTACTTGTCTGGACACCTTATATACGTTAAGTGAAACAGTCTCAGTCAAAAATAATGCAGCATTGCCTTAAATGAATGAAATGGAGGAAAATGCATTGTATTTACCTCGCGAACGCATGGCTGTGTCTTCTCGTCGGAGTCAAGTCATCTGCTGCCCTTTGGTGGTCGCATGTGAAACAAAAAGCTACGAAACGCAAGCCGCGAGCCAGCACAATCTTTGCAAGTCCGGAGTGACGCAGAAAAACGATGTATTTGAAGCGCGACAAATTGAAAACGTAACCCGCACGATCGTGCGAGCCAGGTTGGAAGGAGTTATAAAATCCGTTACGCATTCTGTGAGCAAAGTATATTTGACAGACAGGAAGATATTTTCGGTCAGATACAAGCAGCAAAAAAATGCGTTCAGACTTGGTAATTATGGCAAATTAGCTGTTGCGAATCATTTACACGAAGCAGGCCATCCCCTTAGAGGAACAGAAGAAGACACAGAAATTTTGCACGGAGAAAAGAAAGGGAGAAAGCTGGATCTGGTAGAACAATTCGGGGTCGCCGTTCGAAAACGTAGTAATACTCTGAATGTGCGAGGTAATGACAACGGAATGAAATTTATTATCGCCTGTGTAAATTTGGTCTAAGGCAGATACATAATCAGAAATTTGCAATACCTCCTTGACGAAGTAGCTAGAAGCTGACGACCGTAGACTTAGGAAACGAGGAAGATGTAGGCGACCAATAGGACAGCGGTATGGCTGAGCCAATGGCTGCGCTCACGCAGTAATACCGCCGACGTGACGGTTCACGACGGGTCCAGGAGCCCTGTAGAAGCGTCGACTTGACGCTCTTGCAGCCCACAGTGGATCAGCAGGACGCAGCTTGGTGCAGTGACCGGCGGAAGTCGACTTTATTGTATGGCGAGCGGGAAGGCGTGCCGGTCCCCGGCACGAATCCGCCCGGCGTATTAGTGTCTAGATCCGGTGTGCCGGCCAGTCTGTGGGTGGTTTTTAAGGCGGTTTGCTATCTGCCTCGGCGAATACGGGCTGGTTCCCCTCATTCCGCCACAGTTACACTGTGTCGGCGATTGCTACGCAAACATTGTCTCCACGTACACGTGCACCGTAATTACTCTACCACGCAAACATTGGGGTTACACTCTTCTGGTATGAGACTCGTCTGGTATGAGAAGTTCCCAAGAGGGGGTCCACTGGGGGCCGAACCGCACAATAACCGTGGGTTCGGTGAGGGATGGCGTGGGTGAATTGCTGTGGCCTGTTGTGGGGTTGTGAACCACTGAGGGCTGTGGAGGGCCGAAGCTCCTCCGTCGTTTCTAGGTCCCCGGTTTAATAGACGATACACCCACCCCTAACCGAGGGTGGTTTTATTACATTTTACTTTGTTAACGCAGCAGTTGCGTTGGCAGACTTTTCAGCGTTTTAACCTCTTGCGCCAAGGTTTACAAAATGATGACGAGAGCACTGTCTCTCGAACCGCGTTCTTGAGTTGTGTGAAGGACAAAAATTGCTGCTGAAAGCTGTCAATTACTACTGTAGAATCAGCTTCTGTGTATGTATTCAGCAAGCCACCTTACGGTGTGTAGCGGATGGTATTCTGGCACCACTATTATTCCCCCACACCCATTCTTTCCTATTCGCAGGTGGCGCTTGTGCGGGAATAACGACAGTCGGCATTTCTCCGCATGGACTGGACTTCCGCTTCGTCTCTCAGCTTTTCTCGGCGTCATTGTTGTTTCCATTTTACGCACAATATTTCGACGACTGACTCAGTCGACGTCTTTAGGTGCGGCCAATTTCGCTGGTGCGTGTACCGGCTACGTGTACTCCAATCAGACTGTCAACCACTCGCCATCTGGCGCCGCTGTTTAAACCTGAGTTCGATTCCCGAAGCCCACTACATCCTTTGATGCTCGTTTGTTTTTCAGAGCTCGTATTGATATTCCTTGAAAAGCGAATACTCTCATCGTTTTCCAACTCTGGTGGACGTGATGGCCACCGAGATTTCAATGGATCGAATGCTGGACCCTGAGCGTTATTTAAATTGAAACCGCCTCGCTCCTTTTTCTGACATCTTCGATAGTCCGAGAAACTTGCCGTTTGCACCAAGCTACTGGTCTCATAGTATTTCATCCAGTAATTATAGTCGAGGGCGTGCTCGGCAACGGGTAATTTGCTCGGTTGTTTTGATCCGCTGTGTCGCTGATATCTCTTTCACCTCTCCTCGACTGTTATAACAACATCATTCCGTACGTAAGACAGGCAGATTCACATATAGTGCACTGTATAACTGGCGTTCGGAGACCTAGATCGTCTTTTAACATAACAACTTTGTTGACGAGAGTGAAATCAAGGGCGTATCAAAAAGTATTATTCGATTTTAAAAATCAAAACTCTTATGTTATTTGAGATATGTGCGTGAACAATGTACTGTTGGAAAGAGCAGACTCTCGAGTTTTACATGGTTCTCGCTATTGCTAGGTAGCAGCAGTGTGCGCCCACTTCAGTTCTAGTAAAAATGGTGTTGGGATAACAGAAAGCGTTTTGTGTTCTACATTTTGCGCAGTGCCTGTCAGTAATAACTGTTCAGCGTGACTTTCCTACTAGGTTTGGTGCGGATCGTCCTACAGCACAGAGCATGAGACTATGCCATGAACAATTCCGAGAAACAGGTTGTTTGTGTAAAGACAAATCGCCGGGCCGTCCTCGAGTGTCTGACACAGACGTCGAACGCATCCGCCATAGTTTCACAAGGAGTCCGCAGAAATCCGTTCGCCGTGCAGCTCGACAGCCCAACATGCCCTCGATGTCCGTCTGGCGTGTGTTGCGTCGACGTTTCCACATAAAACCGTACAAAATTCAGCCACTGCAGAATTTTTAAATAATAGTACTACTGAAAGATGCATCGGTCGCATTGGACCAAATGATTCAGCATTACATTACTGGCCTCCAAGGTCACCGGACCAGACTGTGGGTGTCTGGGGGTTTATAAATGACTCGGTTTATGTGCCTCCGTCACCAACAACAATAAATGAAGTGAGACATCGCATAACAGCAGATGTGGAAGCTGTAACTGAAGGCATACTCGCTACAGTGTGAGAACATTTTGAAGACCGCACTGACATATGCCGTGCATCTCGAGGGAGGTATATTGAACAGCTATGAAAAGGAATGAAAAAAACTTTTTGATTTTCCCGTTCATCAAAACACAAAATTCATTGTATATGTTTATTAGTTTCAGAAATATAGACGTGCCAAATCGGATGCTGCTTTTTGATACACCCTGTACACTGGACGCCATGTCAAGGTCAGAGTCTGCCGATCTTCCCGACTACTGTGCCAAATACTCTTTTCCTTCAGCTAACGTAAAAAGGCTGCTTTGTAATGACAAAAGACGAAATAGGTCTCTGAGTGCCGGATGTGTAACGTACTGCAAGCGAGTGTGGCATGTCTTATGTGGAGCAGACTGTTGTTAGAACAGCCGAGGAAGGACGAAACGGACATCGCCCACTCAACGGCCTGTAACAACCAAGCAAATCAGCTGAAGCCGAGCACTGCTTCGAAAATGATGAAGAACTTAACTAAGATGAGGCCAGTATCGACGTGCAAACGCCTAATTTCTGGGACAGCGTAGTTAAGGAGTCTATCAAAAAAAAAAAAAAAAAAAAATTGGTTCAAATGGCTCTGAGCACTACGGGACTTAACATCTGAGGTCATCAGTCCCCTAGAACTTGGAACTACTTAAACCTGACTAACCTAAGGACAGCACACACATCCATACCAGAGGTAGGATTCGAACCTGCAACCGTGGCGGTCGCGCGGTTCCAGACTGAAGCGCCTAGAACCGCCTGGCCACACCGGCCGGCAAGGAGTCTATCGAAACAAATATGTCGGAAAATATAATAAGCAGTGAGGCAGGTTGTAATTAAAATATGGCATGCGGTCTGGGAAACAGTTTATTAAAATTGTGCTACCCATGCGTTTCACAGAAAAATAGCGGGGTCTCTGAAAAACGAAAGAACATCAAAGGATGTAGCGTGCGTCGGGTGTGGATCTCAGCTGTGGCCAGCGGCGCAAGATGAACGTAATAGTCCACAGTCTGACTGGAGTCTACTCGGCGAGCACATGTAACAACAAAATTCGCAGCACTTTAAGAAGGCGGCTGTGTCGGTCATCGAAATATTGGGCACAACATGCGAACGACGTGATCTCTCAGGTTTTCTCGGCGCGATTGATTGATGGTGTAGTTTCGAATGTTCTGCCGAGGTCTCGTTTCCATTTTATGCATAAAATGGGAGCACACCAACTCGACCATATACCAGGAAGCACACCGTTAGTCTATTTTCTCTCGTTCACCCGCCATCGTCTTTTCTCGAGACTTCTGTGGGTGGAACTGAATGCCGCTCGACTCTTCTCGGAACGCGCGTTCTCGGAATTTCAACAGTAGGCCTCTTGGTTACGCGCAATGCCTTTCTTGTAGCGTCTCTGCCACTGGAGTTTCATTAGCATCTCCGTAACGCAGTCGCGCTTAATAAAAGACACCGTGCTGTATTCTACAGGCAAGTGTTGTCGTTGGACATCTTAAGGAAGTGCAGGATGACTCGCACAAAACTTTCACTTGGTGTAATAATGGCAGCTGTCTGTAACTGCAAAAAATCGCTAGACAATATCCGTAACAAACAGAAATGTCTCGGTTATCTTACAGGTCAATAGCTGCAGCACATGACTTCCTTTACAAACGTCGAGGACCTGCAGCGGGATCCAGACGGTTAATTTCAGCATAGGCTCTCATGTCCGGAAACGTTTCTCTTTCCCGTTAAACGCTAAATATAATACAACACACGTTCAAATCTCCAGCATTTTCGGCGCCATTGACTAGCTAGGGTATTACGTACGTCACTCATCTATGGCCCGATGTCCCATGCACATTACAGGTCTGTGTACATGCCGTTCAGCTAAGTCTGTGATCTGTCCAGATACGAGGGTTGCCGAGAAAAGTAATACACCGAATTTTCTTTCTTCAACATTTCTTTACTGAATATCATCAGAATTACACACACGAAAGAATGGTGTTCTATCTACACACCCTATTTTTCCACGTAATCTCCATCCCGTTCTATGGCCTTCCTCCAGCGCGAAACGTCCTCAGCGCGTGGTCGTGACTAGCCTTGCTGCCTCTGGATCATGGGGTCCCGGGTTCGACTCCCGGCCGGGTTGGGGATTTTCACTGCGCGGGGACTGGGTGTTTGTGTTGTCATCATTTCATCATCATCATAATTTGTGACAGTAGCTAGATTGGACTGAGTTGGACTCAGTAAAAATTGGATTGTGAGAAAAATTGGGACTTTGTACGGGCGCTGATGACCACGCAGATGAGCGCCCTACAAACTAAACATCAACATCATTAACATCCAGCGCGAAAAAAGGGCGTATATGCCCTGTCAGTACCAATCCTTGTCCTGGTGGTGGAGCCAGTGCTTCACTGTGTGAATCACCTTCTCATCGTCCTCAAAACGCCGAGTCGTAATGCGTCTGCCTTCGACGAATGACATCAGTTCGCTGCAGCATGTCCGGTGTGACAACTGTGGATGGCCTCCCCGACCGCTGCAAATCGTGTAACTCCACCAAACCGCCTTCTGATGACCTCACCCTACATGCCAAACGACTAACTGTACTTCTGTCGACAGCAGATGCTCCATACACTTTGCACAAGCGTTTGCGAATATCCCCCATAGTTTCTATCTCTGCAGTGAGAAATTCAATGACGGCACGTTGCTTGTAACGTACATCACTTACAGACGCCATTTTGAAACTGTCCTGCAGCTACGCTATCTGTCGGAAGAGACGGAAACTTGGTGTGGTCACTCAGAAAACGTCAAATAATACATTCGTAAGGTTGAACATTCGCAGCACTGTTTTCGGCTGAGAAAAAAATGCGTTGTATTACTTTCTGGGCTACCCTCGTGCTTGTGGACTTTGTGGACTTTGTTCATATTCTACTACTGCACTGTAGTGATCATCAACTACAGTACAAACTACAAGCTGTACGTACATTTGACTTTTAATGTGTTGCTGTTGATCATGGTGAGCTACAGGTTTGTGGAGCACGCCGTCATGGTGTTATGTGGCGAAGCTCGGTGCAACGGCAGGACAGCTCGTCAGCTGCACGTATGAGGAACGTTTTCCACACAGCACCTTCGCACTTCCTCTGTGCGACGGGCGTCAACTGGTACATGCACCACCAGCAGGTCCGACTGTTGAGGTCCACGGCGGCGCCGCACACCCGAGTCTGAAGGGGCTGTGCTGCATGCAGTGGACGAGGACAGGACGAAGGGTATCAGAAACATAGCAGGTAGACCGAATGTGTATCAGCAAACTGTCTGGCGTCTTCTGCATCAGCAGACCCGATAAATCCGATAAATTTGGGTATACGATAAATCGCACAAATCCAAGGGCTGTCAATTCAACTAAATACCTAGGAATTACAATTACGAGCAACTTAAATTGCAAAGACCACATAGATAATATTGTGGAGAGGCGAAACAAAGGCCGGCCGTGTGACCGAGCGGTTCTAGGCGCTTCAGTCTAGAACTGCGCGGCCGCTACGGTCGCTGGTTCGAATCCTGCCTCGGGCATGGATGTGTGTGATGTCCTTAGGTTAGTTAGATTTAAGTAGTTCTAAGTTGTTATAGGGGATTGATGACCTCGGATGTTAAGTCCCATAGGGCTCAGAGCCATTTGAACCTTTTAGGCGAAGCAAAGACTGCGCTTTGTTGGCAGAACACTTAGAAGATGCGACAAACCCACTAAAGAGAGCCTACATTACACTTGTCCGTCCTCTGCTAGAATATTGCTGCGCGATGTGGGATACTTACCAGATAGGATTGACGGAGAACATCGGAAAAGTGCAAAGAAGGGCAGCCCGTTTGATGGCGAGCTACATGGATTCTTAGAAGATGTTCCAATGCATGTGCGTCAAAATATGTGGTTCCAGAACGATGGCGGAATCATTTTTCACGTGCAGTCACTCGGACCAACGATTTGGGCGATGGTGGGTAGTTCGTGGTGGCCCGACTGCTTGGCTTCCAGGTTCTCTCGACTTCAATCCGCTTGACTATTACCTACGGAGACACGTGAAATCCTTGATTTACGAGACCTCTGTGGCATGCGAGGAAGACCTACAGGCGGCTGATGCTCGGTCTGATCGTTCAGACCAGTGACTGGTGATCGTGTGTAGCAGAACATGGTACAGAGGTACCATATCTGTTTTGACGTCGATTTGTTTGTTTTGTTTTGCTTTAGGGTGCAAAAAACAACTGGGGTCATACGCGCCCGTGTCTGAACCACAGACCACGAAAACAGACAGGGGTTAAACGACTAAACGTCAGTCCCAATTGACAGAAGACAAGATAGCTGAAAACATGAAAGTGGAAAAAGGGCTAAAAGAGACACCATACAGCAACGGAGGTCCAAAACTAAAAATTGAATGGCCTTCGCTATATTGCTTCGGCGGATAAAAAGTAAAACGCGGTCGATAGCCCGCGCGTCATTCGCTAAAACGGCTGATAAATCAGACGGCAAACCCAAGCTGGAACGTAAATGGTTACAAAAAAAAAAAAAAAAACAAGGGCGGTCCATCAGGAAGTGGCGGACAGGTAAAATTTGGGCGCAATATGTATACAGTGGTAGGGGAGCGCCACTTACCAAATGACGATGGCTAAAAAGGCAGTACACAATACGCAGCCAAGGCGCTGAGAGAGGCTTAATAATCCGAAGCTTATTCCCGTGAAGAGAGGACCATTGGCGATGCCAAGTGGACAGCACCTTTTATGACAGATGGCAACGCATAGATCATCGGAAGGAATACAGGTACTCGCGGGCTGAGGTACGACGACTGCAGCATTGGCAGCAGCGACAGCGGCCTCGTTTCCTGGCAGCCCGACATGACTAGGAACCCACAGGAACATGACACTGGCACCACCATGAGTTAGCAAGTGACAGTTTTCCTGGGCCCGCTGCACTAAGGGATGAGCAGTGTACAGCGCACAGAGACTTTGAAGGGTACTGAGTGTGTGTCAACACAGAACACAATTGAAAAGCCCGTGTCGCCAGATGTAGTCCCTGGCTTAATGCAGGACGAAGAGCTCGGCTGTAAATACTGAGGAGTGTGCCAGAACCCGATATCGAAAGACACGGGTGCTAATGACGAAGGCACACCCCATCCCACTGTCAGTCCGAGAGCCATCAGTGTATACAGAGGTACAATTGCGAAGTTCCACGTGAAGGTCGTGAAACTGAAGGCGATAGACCGAGGCTGGAATAGTGTCCTTAGGAAGCGAATGAATGCCAAGGTTAACATGGGCCGTTTCACGAAGCCAAAGTGGTGAAGGGTTCACACCCACCGGGAAAGTCGCAGGTAGTGTGAAGTTAAGCCACTGTAAGAAGTGCCGAAAGCGGACTCCAGGAGGTAACAGAAGAGGGACGCGACCCATACTCACGATCAAAGGAATCGTCAAAGAAGGAGGCTTAGGAGGGGTAGCCACACATGGCAAAATGGTTCAAATGGCTCTGAGCACTATGGGACTCAACATCTTAGGTCATAAGTCCCCTAGAACTTAGAACTACTTAAACCTAACTAAGCTAAGGACATCACACACACCCATGCCCGAGGCAGGATTCGAACCTGCGACCGTAGCAGTCCCGCGGTTCCGAACTGCAGCGCCAGAACCGCACGGCCACCGCGGCCGGCCACACATGGCAGACAAACGGTATGCATACCTCCCAAGGAGAAAGTCACGGCGGTACGGCAGTGGTAGTTCAGAGCTTCAGCATACAGACACTCAACTGGGCTAGGGTAAAAGGCACCTATGGCCAAACAAATGCCACAATGGTGGATAGTGTTGAGCCACAATGGTGGATAGTGCTGAGACGGCGCAAAGGGGATGGGCGTGCAGACGCATAAACAAAGCACCCACAGTCGAGTTTCGAACGGACGAGGGACCGGTACAAACGGAGGAGGGTGGTTCGATCGGTACCTCAGGAAGTACCACTGAGGACATGTAGGACATTGAGGGACCGCGTGAAGCGGGCTGCCAGGTAAGATACATGGGAGGACCAAGAGAGTTTCCTATCGAGCATGAGCCCCAGGAATTTCGTAGTTTCAACGAACGGACGGGCAACAGGCCCAAGATGGAGAGGTAGTGGGAGAAACCATTTGCGCCGCCAAAAAATACATACAGACGGTTTTGTCAGTAGAGAAGCGAAAGCCAATGTCGACGCTCCAGGAGTAAAGATGATCAAGACAGCGATGAACAGGCTGCTCAGTGAGACATGTCTGTGGAGAACTGCGGCAGATGGCAAAATCGTCAACAAAAAGGGAGCTGGAGATGCCCAGCGGGAGACAGGCCATTATAGGGCTAATGGCGATAGCAAAGAGGACGACGCTCAGGACGGAACCTCGAGGCACACAATAGGAGTAACTATCCAGAGCGACTTTAAGTGGAATGACCACATAAAGCAAATACGAGGGTTGCCCAGAAACATATTGAAAACTCGGTTTTGTATAAATGCCCGACGAAAACAAGGCCGGCGCCCACGGAAACCCCACGTATAGAGTGCACGGAGGATAGAAGTTCTCCAACAGGTGTCGTAGGCCTTTTCCAAATCGAAAAACACGATCACAGTCTGGGATTACCGCAGAAAAACATACATGACGTGGGTGGACAAAGTAACGAGATATAATCATCTGCAGAAAGCTGTGCTCGAAATCCACACTGTGCATTCGTTAGTAAATGGCGAGACTCGAGCCACCACACCAGCCGGGCGTGAATCATACATTCCATTACGTTGCAAACGCATCTGGTAAGAGAGATGGGGCGGTAGCTAAAAGGAAGGTTTTTGTCCTTACCGGGCTTAGGTATGGATATGACGGTGGCTTCACGCCAGCGTACAGGAAATGTGCCCTCCGCCCAGACCCAGTTGTACGTGTTAAGCAGAAAGTGCTTGCCCACAAGAGAAAGGTGCTGCAACATCTGAATGTGGATGGCGTCTGCCCCTGGGGTGGAGGATCGGGATGAACTGAGAGCATGATGTAGCTTCCTCATAGTAAAGGCGGCATTGTAGCACTCACGATTCGGAGAAGAGAAGGGTATCGCCGGAGCCTCGTTTCCGATGGAGGAAGGCAGGGTGATAGTGGGAAGAGCTCGAAACTTCCGCAAAATGGCGGTCCAAGGTGTTAGAGATAGCAATAGAATCCATGATGACATCGTCAGCGACTGTCAGGCCAGAAATCTGGGAATGGATCTTGGTTCCAGAGAGCCGTCGGAGGTTGGCCCACACGACAGAGGAAGGTGTGGAAGTGTTAAAAGAACCAGTGAATGAAATCCAGCTAGCTCTTCTGATATCCCGAAGAACTCGACAACACTTTCAACGCATCTGTTTATAATGAATGCAGTTTGCCTGCGTAGGGTGGCGGTTAAAAACGCGGAGAGCACGTCTCCGTGAGCGAATTGCATCGCAGCACGCCTCAGTCCACCAAGGGACTGTACGACGTGATTAAGAGGAAGTGCGGGGGATGGAACATTCTGCAGCAGTAAGGATAAAGTTTGTGAGATATTCCACTTGGTCATCACAACTGGGGAAACCTCGTTCTTCGAAGGTCGCCTGGCACGAGTAAAGCTGCCTGTCAGCCTTAGGAAACTGCCATTTAGGTGTGCACGCAAATGGGGTAGTAGTTAGCAAACGGATAGCACACGGGAAACGGTCGCTCGGTTAGGTGTCAGAAAGAACGGACCACTCAAGACGAGGGGCAAGCTGGGCAGTGCACAAGGAGAGGTCCAAATGGGAATAGGTGTGCGAGGAGTCGGAAATGAAAGTCAGTTCTCCAGTGTTAAGGCAGAAGATGTTAGGTTGGTTAAGATTAAGAAGGTCAGCCAAGAGGGCACCTCTCTCACAGGTCCTGGGAGAACCCCAAAGGAGATGATGTGCGTCAAAGTCACGGAGTAGCAAAAATGGGGAGGTAGCTGCTCAATAAGTTGAAGGAAGTCTGCCTTGGTGACAGCAAATGATGGATGGACATACACAGTACAGAGGGAAAACGTCAGGTGGGGAAGGAAAAGGCGAACTGCAACAGCTTGAAGATTGGTAGTCAGGGAGATGGGTTGACTATGAATGTCATCCCGTATGAGCAGCATGACGTCCCCATGAGAGGGAATGCCGACCTCAGGGGGAAGGTCAAAACGAACCGGTGAGAAATGTGAAAACACAAAGCGGTCATGAGGGTGCAATTTCGTTTCCTGAAGACAGAGTACAAGGTAAAAGCAGATGTAAATCCTCATTGTGGGACCGAAGTTCCATTGGAGGAGAATCATGATGAGGAAGAGACGTAGGGGTGTCTCCTCGGCGGCTGCCCATTGACAGAGCTGGGGAAGAAGCGCTACTACAGGGGACAGAAGCAGGAGGGTCCTGCTCCATAAGGGTCCACAGAAGCATCGGCTTGCTTGTGTGGTCGGTCTGTGGAGTCCAACGCCGAAAAACGGTTGTTGGTGCGCTCCGGCTGGCCGGGCTAAGGTCTCATGTGCCAACATCATTGAAGAAGATCTTCGAGGTGGCGAAGGAGAAGACCGTTTGCCTTTGGTGGATTTCTTTGAGCCCTTCCGGTTACACGAATGCTTGATTGGAGGGACAAAGGAAGTCTTCATGGGAGTACTCCTTCTGTCCTTCCCGGGCTATTGGTTGTGTAGCTGGTGGTTTGATGGATTGTTGCACTGCTGGACGGGGGGGGGGGGGGGATGTTACCTTGACAATGGGCGATTTCACAACCACAGAGCTGAACTGGAGGTCGCATATCTGCGTGGCCATGTCCTTCATGGAGTGAGGGGTAACAAGAACAGAACTGTAGGTACCAGACGGGAGTATGCAGGGTTTGCGTCTAGCCAGTAACCTGTGAGCAACTGGATTAAGCACCTTTTCCTTTACCCAAATCTCTTGAATAGCCTGCTCATCAAGATACACTGGACACTCCCATGAGGAGGTGGCATGGCTGCCATTGGAGTTGACACTGCAGGAAGAAGGAGGTGGACAATCACCCTAGTGTGCATCCCTACCACAGGTGACACATTTGGCTGGGTGTCGACAAGACGTGCTAGTGTGGTTGAAATGATGACACTGGTAGCAGCGCATCAGGTTCGGAATGTATGGCTGGACGGTGATAATTTCATAGCCTGCTTTGAGCTTGGATGGAAGCACCACTCTATCAAAGGTGAGAAAGAAAGTGTGAGTGGTCGCTAAGGAGAAATCTACCTTTTTCATTACACGATGAACAGCAATGACACCGACATCAGAGAGATAAGATTGTACTTCAGCCTCAGTTACACCGTCGAGCAGCCTGGTGTAAATTATACCATGGGAAGAATTCAAAGTTCTATGGGCCTCGACACAAACAGGGTAACCGTGGAGAAGCGAGGCAACAAGCACTTGTTGTGCTTGAGAATCAGAAGTGGTCCCCAAAACCAAAGTGCCATTCTGTAAACGAGAGGAAGATTTCACTGGGCCAGCAATTGCATCTATACCTTTCTGAATAATAAACGGATTGACCATGGCAAAGGACTGACTGTTTCAGTTTCAGTATGTGAGACCATGACAAACCGTGGTGTAGCAGGAAGGGTCTTTGAATCATTAGCCTCATTGCGTTTACGTTTTATAGACGTTGAGTGGGAAGATGATTGACTCATCACGAGGAAATCCCACATGACTGCCAGTGTCTCCAGTGGCACACTCCTTCCAACTGGGGGGCACATTCACAAGGGGGCGCACCCGCATTGGGTGACTGTTCACATTTCAGGTCACACCTCCTGAACACCTGATGGAGGGACCATTTGGTAATTTGGGAAGGTTACAGCTCAGGAAATCACCCCTCCCTAGGCCTGGCCTGTACCAGGCGGTACAAGCGAACCCTACCTGTCGACCTGGGGATGGGAATTACGCGTTACCCAGTCACCTGTTACGCGTGGGCCAGCCTTCAGGAGCGCACAGGGAGGAAGAAGAAAAACGAGGATTCTCAAACGCAGAAGTGGAGGAACGAGAGGAGAAGGGAAACAAAGAAAGGAAAAGGGAGCGAAAAACAAAGGTGAGACTGTTCACATGTCAGCCACAGAATGCGGAACACTCCCAAGAATACCCCAGACATGTTCCCCATGGGAGGGGAAAAAGAATAAGAAGAGGATAGACATGCAGCACGGAAGGGAAAAAATGCTGCAAAGGCTGCGGCCCCGTGGTAGCCAAGCACGAACCCGGCAAAGAGTGGCGACCCCACTGGGGGGTTTGACGTCAGTAGTCGTCATATCGAGTCCTACCTATAAATGGATCCAAGGGACAAGTACCAGGAGTTACAGAGCAACGAGCGTTGTAGTATTTTGCGTGTAGCGGGAGAACAGTACGCTTCCAGATACGAGTTCTTGTTCTCAACTTCACCATCTTGGTCTCACACTGAAAGCCCTCACAGTGTATACAGGGAATTTAGTTACACCCTGTATAGTATTATCCAGCTTTTGGATTCATTATAATGAAGAACGGCAACAGATACTGGACGAATTCGAAGACGCCAGGCTAAGATCATAACAGGTTGGTACACCCCAAAGAAATGTGTGACACATGCTTGGGGAATTTAAAAATGGGAATCCTTGAAAGAAAGACGGCGTAGTTCTCATGAAACACTAAATTGGGTGAATTTAGCGAACTAGTTCTCGAGGTGTAATATGCGACCGTTTGTAGCCACCTCAATATGTATCACGTAGAAATACTGAGAGTAAGGTGCGAGATATTAAGGCGCGTAACGAGATACATAGACACTCATTTCTCCTTCGGTCTGTGCGCGAAATGAACAATTAGAAAATCGATAATATTGATAAGGGTACCCTCCCTATAAAAGGGAGATGTACTTTAGGGCAGTTTTATGGAAATGGAAGAGAACGTAGATGAAGATAAGAAAGGAGAGATGATTCTGCGTGAAGAATTCGACAAAGCACTGAAAGACCTAAGTCGAAACAAAGCCCCAGGAACTGACAACATTGTTAACCTTGGGAGAACCAGTCATGACAAAACTCTTCCATCTGCTGAGCAAGATGTGTGAGACAGGCGAAACACCTTTAGACTTCACGAAGAATATAATAATTCCAATCCCAAAGAAAGCAGGTGTTGACAAATGTGAAAATTACCGAACTATCAGTTTAATAAGTCACAGTTGCAAAATATCTACACGAATTCTTTACAGACGAACGGAAAAACTGGTAGAAGCTGAACTCGGGGAAAATCTGTTTGGATTCCAAAGAAATGTAGGTACACGCGAGGCAGTACTGACCCTACGACTTCTCATAGAAAATAGGTTAAGAAAAGCCAAATCTACGTGTATAGCATTTGTAGCTTTTGACAATGTTGACTGGAATACTCCCTTTGAAATTCTGGAGGCAGCACAAGAAAAATACCGGGAGCGTAAGGCTGTTTACAATTTTTACAGAAACCAGACGGCAGTTATAAGAGTCGAAGGGCAAGAAAGGGAAGCAGTGGCTGAGAAGAGAATGAGACAGGATTGTAGCCTACCCTAGATGTTATTCAATCTGTACACTGAACAAGCAGTAAAGAAAACCAAAGAAAAGTTTGGAGTAAGATTTAATTCCATGGAGAAGAAATAAAAAAAAAAAATAGGTTTGCCGATGAATTGTAATTCTATCAGAGACAGTACAAGACTTGGAGGAGCAGGTGAAGGGAATGGACAGTGACTGGGAAGGCGGATATAAGATGAACATCAACAAAAGCAAAACGAGGATAATGGAATGTAGTCGAATTAAAGCGGGTGATCCTGAGGGAATTAGATTAGGAAATGACACACTTAAAGTAGCAGGTGATTTTTGCTATTTGGGCAGCAAAACAACTGATGATGACCGAAGTAAAGAGGATATAAAATGTAGACTGGCAATGGCAAGGGACGCGTTTCTGAAGGAGAAATTTGTTAACATGGAATATTGATTTAAGTGTCATGAAGTCCTTTCTGAAAGTACAGGGTTATTACAAATGATTGAAGCGATTTCACAGCTCTACAATTACTTTATTATTTGAGATATTTTCACAATGCTTTGCACACACATACAAAAACTCGAAAAGTTTTTTTTGGCATTCACAAATGTTCGATATGTGCCCCTTTAGTGATTCGGCAGACATCAAGCCGATAATCAAGTTCCTCCCACACTCGGCGCAGCATGTCCCCATCAATGAGTTCGAAAGCATCGTTGATGCGAGCTCGCAGTTCTGGCACGTTTCTTGGTATAGGAGGAGTAAACACTGAATCTTTCAAATAACCCCACAGAAAGAAATCGCATGGGGTTAAGTCGCGAGAGCGTGGAGGCCATGACATGAATTGCTGATCATGATCCCCACCACGACCGATCCATCGGTTTTCCAATCTCCTGTTTAAGAAATGCCGAACATCATGATGGAAGTGCGGTGGAGCACCATCCTGTTGAAAGATGAAGTCGGCGCTGTCGGTCTCCAGTTGTGGCATGAGCCAATTTTCCGCGGGCTACGCGTGAAACTTGCCCGCACGCGTTCAACCGTTTCTTCGCTCACTGCAGGCCGACCCGTTGATTTCCCCTTACAGAGGCATCCAGAAGCTTTAAACTGCGCATACCATCGCCAAATGGAGTTAGCAGTTGGTGGATCTTTGTTGAACTTCGTCCTGAAGTGTCGTTGCACTGTTATGACTGACTGATGTGAGTGCATTTCAAGCACGACATACGCTTTCTCGGCTCCTGTCGCCATTTTGTCTCACTGCGCTCTCGAGCGCTCTGGCGGCAGAAACCTGAAGTGCGGCTTCAGCCGAACAAAACTTTATGAGTTTTTCTACGTATCTGTTGTGTGTCGTGACCATATGTCAATGAATGGAGCTACAGTGAATTTATGAAATCGCTTCAATCATTTGTAATAGCCCTGTATTTGTGTGGAGTGTAGCCATGTATGGAAGTGAAACATGGAGAACAAACGGTTTAGACAAGAAGACAATAGAAGCTTGTGAAATGTGGTGCTACAGAAGAATGCTGAAGATTATATGGGTGGAACATGTAACTATTGAGGAAGTACTGAATAGAACTGGGGTGAAATTTGTGGTACAATGTGACTAGAAGAATGGATCGGTTGATAGTACACATCCTGAGGCATCAAGCGATCACCAATTTAGCACTGGATCGAAGCGTTGGGGGGGGGGGGGGGGGGGATAAAAATCGTATGACGGAGACCAAGAGACGAATACAGTAAGCAGATTCAGAAGGATGCAGTTTGCAATAATTACTCGGAGATGAAGAAGCTTGCACAGGATAGAGTAGCATGGAGGGCTGGATCAAACCAGTCTCTGGACTGAAGACCACAACAACACCACCCTCCGCCATGCACAGTAAAGTGAATTACGGACTGTATATGTAGCACTAGAAAAGCTTCGTTCTTATTTGGATCATCCCTGTCTCTTTATTAATCCTTCCTGCAAAGTTCTCAGACTGACAAGCAATACTGAAGAATCGGTCTGGATGAATTACATTCCCTCAGGATTATGACAATGAATCCAAGCCTCGCATGTGCTTTCCTGCAGCTACTTTATAAGGTTGTCGTACTTTATGTCACTTCGGACGTTTACCCTAAGGTACACTCCCTGACAAGAAAAACTGAATCACCCATAAGGGAAGGCGGACACGAAATGAAACTTCACGGGTTGAGAGGACATGTTACGTTATTATATTGATTACAAAATCGTGTCAAACGTACAAAGAACTTTTCAGTATCAGCCCACGAATCGGTATGAGGTTGCACCCCCTCTGGCCTGGAAAGGTGCACAGATTCGGCTGGGAAGGGCGCCATGAAACCGTTGAATCCTCTCGTGAGACAGGCTGTCCGACAACTGTTTTATCTGGCCTACCGTGTCCTAGATGCCGGCACTGGGACGGATATGATATCCGAGGCGGTCACACTCACGTTCTATCGGGTACAAATGTGGAAATATCACCACCACGCTGACAGTTCATAGTAACACGTGCCATGAGTTCAGTTTTCGGAATTTTAACTATTTTCGATCATTAGACCCATTGCTCTCTTCTACGGAAGTTCGTGATTCCATTCCCAAATATTTGTCACGCCGTATAAGGAGGAAATACGTTTTTGCACTCCCGCGATACCGGTGTAAATGGGACACAGACGAAATGGGTGAAATAATTATAAATCAGATACCACTGTAATGTAACTGTTACCCGCATATAGCTGAGCGCGTTAGCAGACCGCTTTCGGAATTCGGGGAGGCGCGCCAGCGCGGGATCGCGTACGCCAAGCGGATTGACAACGAGAGGCAATATGCCGGCCAGCCTGGATGAGGTTTTTAGGCGGTTTCCCACATCTGGCTTTGTAAATACCAGGCTGGCACCTATGCCCCGTCTTATTTACACCATTCGCAAAAATTTACAAGACCTCCGCACTGTTTCACGTGATACAACATTAGACGCGACAGAAGATAAGCTGCAAATATTCTGTCTGAGTGGGAGTGGCAACAGCAAGGGCATCCGGACACCCACACTATTAACAGTGCCAAATCTAGTAGTTAACGTGACGAAACCGTGAAGAAACATGACAAAAGTCAGGTAAAGTAAGGAGAAGAAAATGACTGGAATGTAAATGTTAACTGTGTGGTCCATTGTTATTAATGGTGGGCTTACAGTAAACATGGTTAAAACCGATATCGGTATTTTACTTCTGAGTAGCCGGTATTTTTGATATTAGTTCAGTCTCGCTATTAACACGTTTTTTTTATTTTTTTACTAATGAGCGAGTAAAAAACCGAAATATTAATTAGTCGTGGCAGCAGTAATACAACCTTTCTTTTTAATATAACTTTAACATGAGTAATATTTTTTCGTAAAATTTGCATTGGTTTGAAATACAGTGTTTATACAGAAAATAGGAAAAGCGACCAGTGCTATTTTAATAACAACGCCTACAGAAACGAGCAACAAACACATGGCATAAGAATTGGTGTAACATTGCTGAGACAATGATGTCCCTGTTGCCGCGTGACGTAGCTTGAGGTACGCGAGTACGTGCTGTATGCAAAACTGGACCCCACCTGGTCTACACGCTAGTTTCTCCCTGTCGTCGCCTCACATCCGTTCTATCGCAAAATGCCACCATTCCTAGTCTGGAAATATTTTTACGAAGCGTCGTAGTAGCAATAAAGTACTAAGCTTAATTTGCTCTAAAAGATTAAAACGTGGTCTCTCGATGAAATAATACATGGTTATTACAAATGATTGAAGCGATTTCACAGCTCTACAATTACTTTATTATTTGAGATATTTTCACAATGCTTTGCACACACATACAGAAACTCAAAAAGGTTTTTTAGGCATTCACAAATGTTCGATATGTGCCCCTTTAGTGATTCGGCAGACATCAAGCCGATAATCAAGTTCCTCCCACACTCGGCGCAGCATGCCCCATCAATGAGTTCGAAAGCATCGTTGATGCG
The DNA here is from genome assembly GCF_023864275.1 of Schistocerca cancellata. Classification (NCBI taxonomy): domain Eukaryota; kingdom Metazoa; phylum Arthropoda; class Insecta; order Orthoptera; family Acrididae; genus Schistocerca; species Schistocerca cancellata. The sequence continues at coordinate 384,092,468 of NC_064628.1, forward strand.
AGCTCGCAGTTCTGGCACGTTTCTTGGTAGAGGAGGAGTAAACACTGAATCTTTCACATTACCCCACAGAAAGAAATCGCATGGGGTTAAGTCGGGAGAGCGTGGAGGCCATGACATGAATTGCTGATCATGATCTCCACCATGATCGATCCATCGGTTTTCCAATCTCCTGTTAAAGAAATGCCGAACATCATGATGGAAGTGCGGTGGAGCACCATCCTGTTGAAAGATGAAGTCGGCGCTGTCGGTCTCCAGTTGTGGCATGAGCCAATTTTCCGCGGGCTACACGTGAAACTTGCCCGCACGCGTTCAACCGTCTCTTCGCTCACTGCAGGCCGACCCGTTGATTTCCCCTTACAGAGGCATCCAGAAGCTTTAAACTGCGCATACCATCGCCGAATCGAGTTAGCAGTTGGTGGATCTTTGTTGAACTTCGTCCTGAAGTGTCGTTTCACTGTTATGACTGACTGATGTGAGTGCATTTCAAGCACGACATACGCTTTATCGGCTTCTGTCGCCATTTTGTCTCACTGCGCTCTCGAGCGCTCTGACGGCAGAAACCTGAAGTGCGGCTTCAGCCGAACAAAACTTTATGAGTTTTTCTACGTATCTGTTGTGTGTCGTGACCATATGTCAATGAATGGAGCTACAGTGAATTTATGAAATCGCATCATTTGTAATAGCCCTGTATAAAAGGAAGGAAACTGTAGTAACGGCAATACACTACTGGCCATTAAAATTGCTACACTAACCAGAAATGCAGATGATAAACGGGTATTCATTGTAGAAATATACTCTACTAGAACTGACATGTGATTACATTTTCACGCAATTTGGGTGCTTGGATCGTGAGAAATCAGTACTCAAAAATGGTTCAAATGGCTCTGAGCACTATGGGAATTTACTACTGCGGTCCTCAGTCCCCAAGAACTTAGAACTACTTAAACCCAACTAACCTAAGGACATCACAAACATCCATACCCGAGGCAGGATTCGAACCTGCGACCGCAGCGATTGCGCGGTTCCAAACTGTAACGCCTAGAACCACTCAGCCACAAGGTCGGCAATCAGTACTCAATAACACCTCTGGCCGTAATAACGGCCTAGATACGCCTGGGCATTGAGTAAAATAGAGGTTGGATGGCGTGTACAGGTACAGCTGCCCATGCAGCTTCAACACGATACCACAGATCATCAAGAGTAGTGACTGGTGTATTGTGACGAGCCGGTTGCTCGGCCACCATCGACCAAACGTTTTCAATTGGTGAGAGATCTGGAGAATGTACTAGCCAGGGCAGCAGTCCAACATTTTCTATATGCAGAAAGGCCCGTACAGGACCTACAACATGCGGTCGTGCATTATCCTGCTGAAATCCAGGGTTTCGCAGGGATCGAACGAAGAGTAGAGCCACGGGTCGTAACACATCTGAAATGTAACGTCCACTGTTCAAAGTGCCGTCAATGCGAACAAGAGGTAACCGAGACGTGTAACCAATGGCACCCCATACCATCACGCCGGATGATACGCCAGTATGGCGATGACGAATACACGCTTCCAATGTGCGTTCACCGCGACGGCGCCAAACACGGATGCGACCATCATAATGCTGTAAACAGAACGTGGATTTGACTTCTGAAATTTTCCCGGCGTATTTCTTCTTCTAATAATTTCCGGGTATGCAGCCGGATCCCGTCGACATTCTGCCACGATATTTCGGCCCAGAGACGTCCGGCCATCATCAGGTGAGTACACAACTACTGAAGAGCCCAGGTGCAGTCGCGGTATTTATGCCGAATCTCGCGCATGTGAAATGTACTGGCATCCTACAGCGCATGCGTCAGGTGTTGACATGCGCAGCATAGCCGAGTTGTACGTGCTGCCCTCGGTGGTGGAAATAAAGGTTCATCTAGTCATTGAGTATCGAATGACACTGTCTTATAAATCGTGACAACGGCTTTCAGCTGGATAAAAATTGGAATCCTGTTATTAAAATTATACAATCACAGCGGAATCGACAGTGTCATTCGATACTCAATGACTAGATGAACCTTTATTTCCACCACCGAGGGCAGCACGTACAACTCGGCTATGCTGCGCATGTCAACACCTGACGCATGCGCTGTAGGATGCCAGTACATTTCACATGCGCGAGATTCGGCATAAATACCGCGACTGCACCTGGGCTCTTCAGTAGTTGTGTACTCACCTGATGATGGCCGGACGTCTCTGGGCCGAAATATCGTGGCAGAATGTCGACGGGATCCGGCCGCATACCCGGAAATTATTAGAAGAACGTGGATTCATCCCGAAAAAATGACGTTTTGCATGTCGTGCACCCAGGTTCGTCGTTGAGTACACCATCCTACCCGCTACTGTCTGTGATGCAAGTGTCAAAGGTAACCGCAGCCATGGTCTCCGAGCTGATGCAGCTGCAAACGTCGTCGAACTGTTCGTGCAGATGGTTGTCGTCTTGCAAACGTCCCCATCTGTTGACTCAGGGATCGAGACGTGGCTGCACGATCCGTTGCAGCCTAGCAGATAAAATGTCTGTCATCTCGACTGCTAGTTATACCGAGGCCGTTGAGATCCAGCACGGCGTTCCGTATTACCTTCCTGAACCCACCGATTCCATATTCTGCTAACAGTCATTGGATCTCGACCAACGCGAGCAGCAATGTCGCGATACGATAAACCGCAATCGCGATAGGCTACAATCCGACCTTTATCAAAGTCGGAAACGTGATGGTACGCATTTCTCCTCCTTACACGAGGCATCACAACAACGTTTCACCAGGCAACGCCGGTCAGCTGCTGTTTGTGTATGAGAAATCGGTTGGAAACTTTCCTCATGTCAGCACGTTGTAGGTGTCGCCAACGTTGTGTGAATGCTCTGAAAAGCTAATCATTTGCATATCACAGCATCTTCTTCCTGTCGGTTAAACTTCGCGTCTGTAGAACGTCATCTTCGTGGTGTAGCAATTTTAATGGCCAGTAGTGTTCATTAAAATTAGATGTATGGTTTATGTCTGCCCTTTCGGACATGTGTTCCCTCGCGTTCATATAAATGATTCTCCTCAATGTGCAATGGATCCACCTTCTTCAGTGCGAATGCAGAAGCACGTGTGACCTTCTTCGGGAATCTCAGAACAGAGGTCATGGAGGGAACGGACAGGGACTGCGCATATGTGGCGCTCGGTAGGAGTGTTGGTTGGCTGTGAGCCGTGCCGAGACAGCCCGCCCATTTGCGCTAACACTGTCCCGGATGGCACAGTGGTTAACGCTCCTGCCTATTAATCAGAAGATGCCGAGTTCGAATCCCTGTCCGGCACACACTTTTACTCGTCGCCGCTGATTCTGCGTGATGTCCCGATGCAGGCAACATTAGTAACCTTCCCTTTCCTTTCTCCGCCTTCAATTTACATGAAGTAAACTAAAAACTTAGCAGCAGTACATTCATAGCGTACAATGAACATAGAAAGTAGTTGATCTGCTGCCTAAATCTACATTATATGCCTCTATCTATTTGTAACCATTGAAAGCAGACGAATTAACACGATTATTAAGAGTTTTTAAACAATTTTCACGCTTTAGCACTGACTATTCATAATGCTCAAACAGTGGTATGATCCCCGGTTGGAACAACATTTGAGCAGAGTTTCAAAAAATTGGAATCAAGAGAAGAACACTGGCGATTTTTGTAGTTTTCAGCCAATTACTAAGTTTTGTTTTTTGCCTGTTTAACTTAATATTTTAATTCTTTGTATCTTGAAACTGAGTCAAAATTTTTCGACTTTTGTTCGATTTCTACGTTCATTACAGGGAAAAACTGAAAATCGAATATTTCAGAAACCAGTTATTTTGAGCGGTTTTGACAATCAGGTTAAACTGGCGTGACGTAAAAGCTATATAATCGAAAATCGTTTGTCTCAGCGATAACAGTCATCCTCAGCTTGTAGTGTTTTGTACCCGATAGAACACGAGTGTGACCAGATGTGATGTCATATCCGTCGCAGCGAAGCCCACAAGAAAGACAGGCCGCGGCGCGTACGTCACGAAGGTAGACAAAATGCGTTTCAACGCCTGTTAACTCGTAACTAGATGTGTACGTACAAACGAGAATTCCATATTCTACTGGAATCCGGCGTTATGGAGTCTTACTGTTATTAGTCCTACAATGACTGAAGTCCATAGACCTACTGATAATCTGTTACGTCTGTACTGAGTACAATAAAATTAAAAGCATTCCAAAATGATCATCAGTTGTATAAGGCACTACTACTTGTATGAAATGAGGACTGTTAGGCACAAGAGACTAAACGCTATAAACACGCCGTTACACTATTTATATCGAATACTGATCTTAAATTAAATTTTGTTGTAGTACTGTTAATCAGTGAGACTTCATAATAGCAGATTCCAGTAGAAGATGCAATGCTCATTCGTACGTACACACCCAGCTGCGAGTTAACAGGTTTAGAAACGCATTTTGTCGCAGAGCTGAGCGAGCGAGCGAGTTCGGACCTACCCTCGTGACTCAAGGGCCGCGGCCTGTCTTTCTCGTGTGCCTCGCGTCGCAGAGCCAGCATCCAGGATATCGAGTTACAACAGTTGTGGGTCATGAAATTTTAAACATTTTTATTATCTGAGATCCAGCAACCGTGCGTTAACTTGATTACAGGATGTACATACGTCCTATAATTAAGTTGTGGGTCAGCTTGTCTCAGGAGAGAATTCAGCGGCTTCATGACACCGAGAGGACTCAGCTGCTTCACGACACCCTGCCCAACAAAATGTGTGCACCCTTCCAGGCCAGATAGGGTGCAGCGTCATACCGATAAGTGGGCTGATACTGCGAAGTTCTTTGTACGTTTGACACGAGTTTGTAATCAATATAATAAAATCACATGTCCTCTCAACTTGTGAAGTTTCATTTCATGTCATCCTCATTTGGGCGCTTCCGGTTTTCTTGTCAACGCCCGAAGTGACGTAAAATAAGACGACCTCAAAGTACACTCCTGGAAATTGAAATAAGAACACCGTGAATTCATTGTCCCAGGAAGGGGAAACTTTATTGACACATTCCTGGGGTCAGATACATCACATGATCACACTGACAGAACCACAGGCACATAGACACAGGCAACAGAGCATGCACAATGTCGGCACTAGTACAGTGTATATCCACCTTTCACAGCAATGCAGGCTGCTATTCTCCCATGGAGACGATCGTAGAGATGCTGGATGTAGTCCTGTGGAACGGCTTGCCATGCCATTTCCACCTGGCGCCTCAGTTGGACCAGCGTTCATGCTGGACGTGCAGACCGCGTGAGACGACGCTTCATCCAGTCCCAAACATGCTCAATCGGGGACAGATCCGGAGATCTTGCTGGCCAGGGTAGTTGACTTACACCTTCTAGAGCACGTTGGGTGGCACGGGATACATGCGGACGTGCATTGTCCTGTTGGAACAGCAAGTTCCCTTGCCGGTCTAGGAATGGTAGAACGATGGGTTCGATGACGGTTTGGATGTACCGTGCACTATTCAGTGTCCCCTCGACGATCACCAGTGGTGTACGGCCAGTGTAGGAGATCGCTCCCCACACCATGATGCCGGGTGTTGGCCCTGTGTGCCTCGGTCGTATGCAGTCCTGATTGTGGTGCTCACCTGCACGGCGCCAAACACGCATACGACCATCATTGGCACCAAGGCAGAAGTGACTCTCATCGCTGAAGACGACACGTCTCCATTCGTCCCTCCATTCACGCCTGTCGCGACACCACTGGAGGCGGGCTGCACGATGTTGGGGCGTGAGCGGAAGACGGCCTAACGGTGTGCGGGACCGTAGCCCAGCTTCATGGAGACGGTTGCGAATGGTCCTCGCCGATACCCCAGGAGCAACAGTGTCCCTAATTTGCTGGGAAGTGGCGGTGCGGTCCCCTACGGCACTGCGTAGGATCCTACGGTCTTGGCGTGCATCCGTGCGTCGCTGCGGTCCGGTCCCAGGTCGACGGGCACGTGCACCTTCCGCCGACCACTGGCGACAACATCGATGTACTGTGGAGACCTCACGCCCCACGTGTTGAGCAATTCGGCGGTACGTCCACCCGGCCTCCCGCATGCCCACTATATGCCCTCGCTCAAAGTCCGTCAACTGCACATACGGTTCACGTCCACGCTGTCGCGGCATGCTACCAGTGTTAAAGACTGCGATGGAGCTCCGTATGCCACGGCAAACTGGCTGACACTGACGGCGGCGGTGCACAAATGCTGCGCAGCTAGCGCCATTCGACGGCCAACACTACGGTTCCTGGTGTGTCCGCTGTGCCGTGCATGTGATCATTGCTTGTACAGCCCTCTCGCAGTGTCCGGAGCAAGTATGGTGGGTCTGACACACCGGTGTCAATGTGTTCTTTTTTCCATTTCCAGGAGTGTAGTTGCAGGAAAGCACATGCGAGGTTGAGATTCATTGTCAGAATCCTGAGGGAATGTAACTCATCCACAAAAAAGGTGGCCCGCATAACACACGTTTCAACACACGCTGTTTCCTTCGACTGTTCTGTGATTTGCTCGTGTGCCAGTTGTGAATACCAACTCGACTGCCACACATACCCGCCGTAGTGTCGACGTCAAGGGTAATACCCAATATGCTGACAGCAAATAGTAGAAGGCTATAAAGGCTGAGTGATAGACAATATTCCATGCGGATCGTAAAACGGTTTTACTGCCTGTCATGTGCATTCCACTGAAATCGCTTGCCAAGAGAGACGCGGGCACCTTCTAAAACAAGCAATCATTCTCTCCTCGCTCCGTTCGCGCTTGGGTATCGCTAAGGAACGATGACTTGCGGTGGATAGCAGAATTCCCCCACGCACTGCAGGATGCACGTAACGACACTTCTGATGCAGACATTCGAACGTGTTCCATCGATATTTCCACGTGCTCCACCGCCAACACCGCGACATAACAACGTCAGTGATGTATGGTGACTGCCACTCAGTAGGAGTGTGTGTTGTTTTGAAAGTTCTTGGCAGATGAAACCTGTCTGCCGGGTCATCCATTTCAAACTTGATTACTGTGATGAAACCTTGGTCCTTTACGTCCATTATGTTATATAACTTCACAGTAGGCCATCGATTATTAAAGTAAAGTCGATCACGACCAACAGCAGCAGACTTTTGACCCCAACCTACATTGATATTGCGTAAATTCTATTTTTGTATTCGTAAGACATGTTTATAACAACAGCACTACATTACTGATTGCTTGCCCATTCCATACACACCATACAGCCCTTCTGAAATTGTACTTCAAAATTCCTATAGGAAGTCCGTATTTCGCATGTTAAAACCGGCTAAATTCATCAACCTCTATTTTGCTACCCTAAATAACGACTAAAGATCATAATGCATAACAGGTTTCAAAGGGGTCTAGTTCGTTTGCTAACTTCGAAATTGTGTGAATCATCAACGAGAGAATTTATGATGCAATAGTGAAATTCAGTTAAAAGACCATTTTCAGAAGTAACGTTCAATCAACTGATGCTAGAGAACAAAAGATCAAAGTGCGCCAGGTGAATTAATACTAATAAAATACTGATCATAGTGTAATTGGGTCTAACTTCGGAAATATTTCAGACTCGCAAAATATACGACCAGTCATCCTTGAAGATGAGATATTTTACACGTTTCGTAAGAATTACATTTATTTTATTTGCTAAAATGGCAGACCGACTTAGGGAAGAAACAGATGAGTCAAATATTATTGTTACCTTATTAATAAACATTACTATTAATTGATATACAAAAGAAACAGTCTTATCTAAAAACTAATGTAAATTAAAATAGCGCTAGCCATCAGGCAGCTTATTTATACCATGAAGTACATATTTATGCCACGTCTTTGTGCCTCACATCCCTTAAACTAGTGGGGAAAGACGTGTTTATATATATAAACTTTTATGAGACGCCGCAGGCAGTTCAGTGAGTTGTAATGTTAAGGAAGGTCGCTGTGAACTATAATACTTGCATTCTGTCATTGGCTTTCAAAGTTAGGTTGCCACAATTGCCAAAACGTGGCCGATATGCCTGTTGGTACTGCGATTGTGTATGTAAACAGTGTTTACGTAACAAATGTAATTGCATTTAGTCACGTTTTGACTTACTGTTTCCTACGTGGACCACAGTGCCAGCGCAAGAGAACCCTGGGACCTAACTTCTGGAATGGACTGCAAACAGTTTAATTCATCACTGTTTGTTGATGTAATCCATCAGAATGGATTTGTGACGCAATAGTATGGGAGCTCAGAATTTATTTGTTTACTGTGCTCGAGTGAAGAATAAGCCACAATCACCAAACTACACTGAAGCGCCAAAGAAACTGGTATAGGCATGCGTATTCAAATACAGAGATATGTAAACAGGCAGAATACGGCGCAGCGGTCGGCAACGCCTATATAAGACAAGTGTCTGGCGCAGTTCAGTTGTTAGATCGGTTACTGCTGCTACAGTGGCAGGTTATCAAGATTTAAGTTTGAACGTGGTGTTACAGTTGGCGCACGCGACACAGCTTCTCCGAGGTAGCGATGAAGTGGGCATTTTCCCGTACGACCATTTCACGGGTGTACCGTGAATATCGCGAATCAGGTAAAACATCAGATCTCCGACATAGCTGCGGCCAGAAAAAGAGCCTGCAAGAACGGGACCACGACGACTGACGAGAATCGTTCAACGTGACAGAAGTGCAATCCTTCCGGAAACTGCTGCAGATTTCAATGCTGGGCTGCCAACAAGTTTCAGCGTGCGAACAATTTAACGAAACATCATCGATATGGGCTTTCGGAGGTGAAGGCCCGCTCGTGTACTCTTGATAACTGCACGACACAGCTTTACGCCTCGCCTGGATCCATCAGCACCGACATCCAACTGTTGATGACTTGAGACATGTTGCCTGGTCGGAGGAGTCTCGTTCCAAATTGTATCGAGCAGATGAACTTGTACGGGTATGGAGACAACCTCACGAATCCATGGACCCCGCATGTCAGCAGGAAACTGTTCAAGCTGGTGAAGGCTCTGTAATGGTGTGGGGAGGGTGCAATTTGAGTGATGTGGGACCCCTGATACGTCTAGATACCACTCTGACAGGTGACACGTACGTAAGCATGCATCCATTCATGTCCATTGTGCATTCCGACGGACTTGGGCAATTCCAGCAGGACAATGCGACACCCCACACGTCCAGAATTGCCACAGAGTGGCTCCAAGAACACTCTTGAGTATAACACTTCCGCTGGCCAACAAACTCCCAAGACATGAACATTATTGCTTTACAACGTGCTGTTCAGAAGAGATCTCCACCCCCATCGCACTCTTACGGATTTATGGTGCCAATTCCCTCCAGCACTACTTCAGACATTAGTCGACTCCATACCACGTCGTGTTGCGGCATCCCTGCGTGCTATGCCACGTCGTGTTGCGGCTTTCCTGTGTTTTCGCCGGGGTCCTAAACGGTATTAGGTAGGTGTAACAGTTGGCTCTTCGGTGTATATAATGTTTCATGGTTTAGGTTGTGTCCAATCAATCGACCCCTTCTTTTTATCAAGTTGTGCCACACATTTCATTTCTCCCCAGTTAGATTCAGAACCTCTTCATTAAATATCCGAACTACCCACCTAATCTTCAGCATTCGTCTTAACACCACACTTCAAAATCTTCTATCTCTTCCTGTATGGACTACTTGTGGTCTATGTTTCATTTCCGTAGAAGGCTACAGAAACTCTTATTCCCGTTGCCAGTCTGCATTTTATATTCTCTCTGCTTCAGCCGTTGTAAGTTATATTGCTGGTAAAATAGCAAAACTTATCTGCTACTTTATTTGTCTCATTTCCTAACTGAAATCCTTCAGCATCGCCTGATTTCACTGGACTAAATTCCATTACCTTGACTTCACTTTTGTTGATGTACAAGCAGTTTTTCAGACGTTATCAGTTCCGTTACACCACTCTTCCAAGTTCTTTGCAGTTTTTGACAGAATTTCGATGTCGATGAGTAACCTTAAAGTTTAAATTCTTATCCTGAACTTTAATTCACTTTCCAAATTACTCTTTCCGCTCCTTTGATGTTTGATCAGTGTACAGATTGAATTACATCGGGGATAGGCTACAACCCTGTCTCAATGCCTTCTCAAACACTGCTTCCTTTCCTGTCTCTCGACTGTTATAACTGCCGTCTGGTTTCTGTACTCGTTCGAAACAATATTTCGGTCCCTGTATTTTACCGCTGCTACCTTCCGAATTTCAAAGACTGTTGTCCTGTCCACACCGTCAAAAGCTTTCTCCAAATCTATAAAAAATATAAACGTACGCTTCCCTTTCCTCAACCTATCTTCTAAATTAAGACGTAGTTTCAGCATTGCTTTTACGGCACCCAAACTGGTCTTCCCCGAGATCAGCTTCTATCTGACTTTCCATTTTTCCGTAAATAATTCGTCAGTATTTTTCAACCGTGATTCATTACTTTGATGGTTCGGTAATATTTCTGAGGAACTACTGTCTGCCGTAGGGATCTTCTTTGGACTTAGGTCTTTCTGTGGTCTATCAAATTTTTTTCGCAACATCGTCTCTCCCATTTCAAATTCATTTACTTCCTCTTCCATTCCTGTGAGGCCGTGTTGAAAAGAAACGTCACCGAATTTATGTGAAAACTCTTACAGATCTTTAAATAAAACAAACTTTGCTAACATTCTACGTTTTTATTCTTCATGTGTACATATTTATTTTTCAGCATGGTCACCCTGGCGTCGAATACATTTCTCTCAACAAGAGACTACCTTATTGATACCGTTACTTTACAATGTTTGACTTTGCTGACACAGCCACAACCTCACCTCTGCTTGCACCGCTTCACCACTATGAAAGTGAAGTCTTCGAAGGTGTTCTTTAAATTTTGGAAACAGATGAAAACCGAATAAGACCAAGTCAGGTCTGTATGTAGGTTGATCGGTGACAGTCAACCCAAGGCGTAGGATTGTTACAGATGTAGCGCTCTTACGTAGACCGGCATTGTCATGCTGAAGGACAAGGTGCTCCATGTGTGGTAGAACTCTTCTGTGGTTGGAAACTCTATTACAGAAAGCTGTTTTCACGTTCCGATATAGTTACGCTGACACCGTTGTGTTACACGCTGCAAGTTTGAGCCATCTAGCGGCAGAGGGTTGCAAGTTGGGGCAGCGAAGCGGGAAGTCGTCACAAAACGAAAAAAGTGGTCCAACTAATTCATATTTCTTTACGTACTACACGAATATGTAATAAAAAAATGGGGGTTCCTATTTAAAAGAACGCAGTTGATATCCATTTGACCTATGGCAGCGCCATCTAGCGGGCCAACCACAGCGCCATCTGGTTTCCCCCTTCAAGCTAGACAAGTTTCGTTCTTTGTAGTTTTTTCGTTTGACGCTTATTTCGTGAGATATTTGGTCCGGTCACGATCAATGGACCACCCTGTATATACAGCTACAGAACATTCCAGTACAATGATTCTTGCCATTTGTGGATACTTCTAGAGTGTACTCGAACCGAATACAGAAATTAAAATTTCACAGTTCAGGTGAGTTTTGAACTCACGACCCTGCATGCAACAGCCCCCCCCCCCCCCCCTCCCCCGCCACCGCTGTCCCAATTTCGAACGGCGCTCCTCGCGCGCCCACTACTGAGCGTTTCTCCATCACGCCGCCACCTTGGCCGTCACGCCGCATTTGTGTAGTACTGTCTTTTTTCTTCTTCTTCTGCAGCCCTGGAGCTCGTCCTTGTTAGCACGTCTGCTGTGGCGTTAATTGCGGCCATTGCGGGGAGCAGCTCGGCTCTAGCACGCTCGCCGCCCAGACAAGGGACACTGGCCGGGAACAGACAAGACAGGCAGACAGACAGAGAGAGACGGGCGGCGGGCGGAAACAGCTCTCGCCAATTAGGCGACCCCAGCCAGGCTCACACCGTAACTCGGCCACTTGCCGGCGCCGGCGCCGTGCATTACAATACCGACCGGGTCTCGCTATACTGCCTGCCACTACGGTCCGGTGCTCGTTTGCTCTCTAATGGCCTCTCAAACTGCAACATGGTGAGGGCGTCGCGTTACGAAAGGTCGAATCGGCATGCTCCGACATGCATATGCTCAGCATTTCAGGGCAACCTCCACAGCAAGGAAGAATAACGCCATCCACATTCGGCACATAAGGAAAGACTACGTAACGGGTTTCTCGTTCAGAAATCGCATTTGAATGTTATTTTTGAGGAAATTATGATATGCACCTTTTAAGAAAGCCAAACTGCCACCAGCTCATGTTACAACTGTACAGCGGCAGGTTCGTGACCTATCGGAACTGTAGTTTATCGTCCTGCGACATTTCTGTCGGTGTTGATCGGGATCCTACGACTGTTATGCGAATATGGGATCTATGGGTTCAGGAGGGACACTCAACACATTGCTCTTAACGGAACAAAATGGACAGATGTAGGGAGGTACCACAAGGAAGTATGATAGGATCGTTACTATGTGATCTGGTAGAAATGGTCGGCAGCTCTTCAAGACTGCTCGCATATGATGTGGTTGTCTATACGAGGGTAACAAGGCCAGAGACCCATGGATTTGCAAAATGACCTGCAGAGGATTGACGAATGGTGCAGGCACTGGCAGCTGACCCTGAAAGAAAATAAATGTAGCAGATTGTGCACACACGGAAAAAAAACCACTACTGTACAACTTCACTGTTGACGAGAATTTTCTGGAAACAGTTCAAAACTTCAAATGTGTGTGAAATCTTATGGGACTTAACTGCTAAGGTCATCAGTCCCGCCGGTCGCAGTGGTCTAGCGGTTCTGGCGCTGCAGTCCGGAACCGCGGGACTGCTACGGTCGCAGGTTCGAATCCTGCCTCGGGCATGGGTGTGTGTGATGTCCTTAGGTTAGTTAGGTTTAAGTAGTTCTAAGTTCTAGGGGACTTATGACCTAAGATGTTGAGTCCCATAGCGCTCAGAGCCATTTGAACCATTTTTTTCATCAGTCCCTAAGCCCGAGGGAGGACTCGAACCTCCGCCGGGATCAGCCGCACAGTCCATGACTGAAGCGCCCTAGACGCTCGGCTAATCCCGTGCGGCCTGGAAACAGTACCTGCAGCAAAATATCTATGATTAACTATCCAGAGCGACTTTAAGTGGAATGACCACATAAAGCAAATACGAGGGTTACACAGAAACTAATGCGCCGCATTTTTTTTCTCCCACGAAAACAATGCTACGAGTGCGAAACGTTACGAATGTATTATCTGAAGTTTCCTCAGTGAACGCGCCAAGTTTCCGTCACTTCCGACAGATAGCGTACCTCCAGAACAGTTTCAAAATGGCGTCTGTAGGTGATGTAAGTTGCAAGCAACGTGCCGCCATTTAATTTCTAACTGCAGAGAAAGAAACTGTGGGGAAGGTTCACAAACGCGTGTGCAAAGTGTATGGAGGGTCTGCTGTCGACAGAAGTACAGTTAGTCGCTGGGCACGGAGGGTGAGCTCATCAGAAGGCGGTTCGGCGGAGCTCCACGATTTGCAGCGGTCGGGGAGACCATCCACGGCTGTCACACCTGACACACTTGACCTAGCCCCCTCGGACTTCCACTTCTTTCGCCCATTAAAGGATGCCTTACGTGGAAGACATTTTGAGAGAATGAGGAGGTGATTCACACAATGAAGCACTGGCTCTGCTACCAGGACAAGGATTGGTACCGAAAGGGCATACACGCCCTTGTTTCGCGCTGGAGGAAGGCCATACATAGAACGTGATGCAGATTACGTGGAGAAATAGGGTGTGTATATAAAACACCATTCTTTCGTGTGTGTAATTCTCGTTCATGGTTCAAATGGCTCTGACCACTATGGGACTTAACTTCTGTGGCCATCAGTCCCCTAGAACTTAGAACAACTTAAACCTAACTAACCTAAGGACATCACACACATCCATGCCCGAGGCAGGATTCGAACCTGCGACCGTAGCGGTCGCGCGGTTCCAGACTGTAGCGCCTAGAACCGCTCGGCCACTCCGGCTGGCGTGTAATTCTCATTATGTCCAATAAAGAATTGTTGAAGAATAAATGCGATGCGGTTGTCTGTAAGAGGGTAGCAACGGCGGAACACACATCAATTTACAGAATGATCTGTGGAGCATTGATGAATGGTGCAGGCTCTGGCAGTTGACCTTGAAAGTAAATAAATGTAACATATTATGCATACATAGGAGGAGAAATGCACTACTGTACAACTTCACTATTCATGAGAAACTGCTGGAAACAGTACCTGCAGCAAAATATCTAGAGCGACTTTTCAGTGGAATGACCACATAAAGCAAATATTAGCAAAAGGCAGATCCCAGACTCAGTATCTTAAGGAAAAGTAACTCATTCACGAAGGAAGTGGCTAACTAGGCGCTTGTTCGACCGATTCTTATGTATTATGTCTCTGTGTGGGATCCTTACCAGGTAGGACTGATAGAAAATCTTGAGAAGATCCAAAGAAGAGCGATGCGTTTCGTGACGGGGTCGAGAGAGCGTTACGGATGTGCTCAACAAACTCCAGTGGTAGACGCCAGAACAGAGGCATTGTGCATCACGACGATGCTTTCCATTGTAATTTCGAGAGAGCATTTTCCGGGAAGAGTTGGAGAGCGTATTACTTCCTCCTGCATACTCCTCACGAAAAAACACTACGAGAATTGGAGCTAATACTGTGGCTTATCGTCATTCTTCCCACGCGCCTTTTGCGTATGGAACACCGAAGGGGGCATCAGTTAGTGATACCAGAGGTACCCTTTGCCACACGGCGTCAAGTGGCTTGCGGAGTATGATGTACGTGGAGACGCAGGATGTCAGCTATTACACATGACGAGCGCCCGAGAGGACAGTCATGTTTCCTCGGGCTCACAGGATCGTACGGACACGTCATGTAAATCGAGTCAGGCAGTGTACTTGTTTGCAGCAAGACATGTATTCAAACGGACAGCGCGGCGACGTCTGAAGTACCACAGACGTTTGATGTGGCATGAAGGTGCATGGAAGGAGGAATACGGATGTAGTGGCGGAGCAGAGTACCTAGATTGGTTAGTAGTGGGTGGGAACAGGGTGCTGGGACTGGGTTTTGGGATTAGTGTATCGGATCCGAAGAGAAGAAGGTGTGTGAAGCAGATGAGTTGGTACACTGAAGAAGGTAAGTGGATCCAGAATTTCAAGGGACAGATACAGGCTCCCACAAGGAGTCCACTGTCTTATGCCGTTTTCGCATCCGTCATACCAGGCTCACCCATTGTTTTCTCTTGTGTAAAAAGCCACTTCCACAATGTGGTCGTAGGGCCAGACTGATAGTATCCCATATATTCAAGCAATGTCCCCTTCTTTTGGCCCTTCGCACCAAGTATAGCTTTCCAGATTCCTTGTCTTTAATATTAGCCTACGATTCGTGGATGGTTGATCTTGTCTTTAATTTCGTACGTGAAAGTGGTTTTTATTTTCAGTTATAAGGGTTTGCTTTACTCCTGGAGCAGGGGTAGGGTGGTTGTGGTTGGGGCCCCTCTCCGTGTTTTCTGGGACTGTGACCCATAACCATTCCCCCGTGCAAAGACAGCTCTTTTATCCCTAAGTTTTTCCAGTTTTTAGATTTGGCCTACTGTTTTATGCCTTCTACTCTGTGTGTTTTTAGCTTCCTCGCTTTATAGTTTGACCCCTCTGACTGGATCCGCCCACTTTTAGCGGACACTATCTTACGCAAGTAACTTTTGATGAACTCGTCGTTTCGTCCCATAACCCCGTCAATCAGTCATGTGCCTATAAAGGCAATTTCTTTCAACTGGTATAAAAATATATTTTTAAACAAAATTAATTACATCCAGGCAATGTTGGCATAGGTTACGATGGGGTGGATCAGGCATTTATAGGTGAGGATAATGGTAAGGATGTAGACCCCAGATGCGGCCTCTTAGTAGTTTTAGTTGGTTTCGGGCTTTGTGTTGGATGGTAAGGAAATGTGAGTTCCATGTTAGTTTTCTGTCGAGGGTTAGTTCTAAATACTTTACTATTTAGTCAGAAGGATGGGTTGGTTGAAGATGCAGAGATGGAAATCTGGACGATGGAAACACAAGCGGTGCGACCAAAGATGGTGGCTTGGCTTTTCTGTGGATTTACTTGAAGTTTCCATATATTACACCACTCGACTGGGACATTCAGGTGATGTCTGTAAACTCCTTTGCCAACGCACTGTCCTTTTATACCTTGCGTACGCGCTACTGTCGCCATCTGTATGTGTGCATACCGATATCCCATGACTTTTGTCACCTCAGTGTAAGATGGCTGTTCAGATTGTCTTCTAAAACATGTATATAAATTAGAAACAGGAGAGGGCCTATACCACTTCCTTTTTAAACGCCAGATAACACTTCTGTTTCACTCCACGATTTTCCGCCAGTTACCAAGAAATGTGACCCTTCTGAAAATCAAGAGTCCAGTCGCACAACTGCGACGATACTTCATAGGTACCCAATGAGATCAGAAGCCCCTTGTGAGGGACGGTATCAAAGGCCCTGTCGAAATCTAGAAATATGGAACCAATTTGAGATCTCCTGTCGATGGTAATGATTCAAAGACAGCTTACAACGAGACTCAGCAGCTGAGATTCCATGTCCAGCGTCTGGATCCCTTCGTGAATGGCCGGCTGAAATCGTCCATGAGTCGGAAGAAAGCAAGGACAATAGCGCGGTATCAAACGCAGGCGTCGATTCATTGGTAGGATACAGGCAAACCGGTTTGTCTACAACGGAGGCTGCTCACAAAACACCTGTACGGGATATACAACAATGTTGCACAATCCGTTTAATGAACACGTACCACAGGACGTGGAACGCCTGCAGCCAGTGGTTACAGGTGCGTTACACTCGAGTGAGATGGTTGCAGACACGGTGCTTAATCTGAACTGGTACACATACAGAGAGCTTTACAACAAATTGACTAGGAGAAGGGAAAGAGTGATACGACACACTCTCAAGTATCAGGGAATAGTTGATTTGGCAACAGAAGAAGTAAAGGGGGTAAAAATTGTATGCTTGACTTCGGCAAACAGGTCCAAGTGGACGGCGGTTGCAGTTGTTATTAGCACAGGATGGGCCAACCTGGACAGCTGGACTAAAACAGTCTTTGGACGAAGGCTATAACAACAACTTAACATGAATTTCTGTCGTGACAAATATTTATGATGAAGAATACGCTCACGCAAATGAATGGTTCGGGTTCATTGATAAACTTCACGCCTCTACACAACGAAGGGAGGCAATGTGATTCTAGTAGAATCATATATGGGTCTAGGCTTATATAATATATCTACATTTATACTCTGCAAACCATTGTGAATTGCACGGCAGAGGGTACTTCCCAGTGAACTACAAATTGTGGTTGCTCCCTCTTCCATTTGCATATGTAGCGTGGGAAGAGTTTCTGCCTAAAACCTTCTGAGCGCGCCGTAAATACTCGAATATTGTCATCGCAGTCCCTAAGGGAACGATACGTAGGGGATTGCAGTACATATCCCAGATTCCTCACTTGAAACTGGTTGCTGTAATTCTGCAAGTGCCCTTCACAGGGCGGTGAGGGGAGGGAGGCGGTTATCTTCAGGCGTCTGTTAGTTTATGTGTTTTAGCATCTGTGATCACTCTTGCTGCTGTCCTCTGTATACGTCCAACACCACCTGTTAACCCCCTTTGGTACGAGTCCCACGCAAACGAACGGTAGTCTAGGATGGGTCGCACGAGTGTTTCGCAAGGAATTTCCTTTGCAGACTAACTGCATTCTCCCCCTATCCTACAAAGAACTGAACTCTTCCGCCTGTTGTACCTACAACTGAGATGATATCGTTCCATTCCATATTTCTGCAAACAGTTACGCTAAGGTAATTGGACGAACTGATGTTACAGTCACAGAATTCTTCGATTCTGTGTTCTGTGAAGTGCCAAATTTTATGTTTCTGAACATTTAAAGCAACTTGCCAACTTTGCACCTGCTTGTTGACTTTCCAAATTTAATTGAATATTTGAGAGGCTTTTTCAGGCTCTACTTCACTGTAGACAAATGCATTGTGTGCAAAGAAGTCGGAAGTTGCGATTAAAATTTTCTTTACAGTCATTAATACTGAACATGAACAGAAGAGTCCCAAAACACTTCCCTGGGGCGCGCCTGAAATTACATCAATTTCTGTCAATGACTACACATCTCAGATAACATACTGCGTCCTTGCTACCAAAAAATCAGTCCAGTCACAAATTTCGCTTGATACCCCATACTATCACACTTCTGATAGCAAGCGCAGATGTGGAACTGAGTCAAAACCTTTTTTTTGGAAATCGAGGAATACTGCATCTACCTGATGGCCTTGGTCCATAGCTTTCAGGATGCCATGTGGCAAAAACTGCGAGGTTTTCGGAATCCAAGGAGGCTGGTATGCAGGAAACCATTCTATTCGAGATATCACACTATGTTTAACCTCAAAATATATTCTAAGATTCAACAACAAATCGATGTCATTGATTGCATACACTTTCTTTTTATTTTAAAGTGGATTACACATTTCAATGGTTGTATCATCATCATCATCATCATCATCATCATCATCATCATCATCATCATCATCATCATCATCATCATCATATACAATAACACGATTACCGAAGAAGCACAGGAAGCGGTCACATCCATTAAATATCTGCGTAAATGCGTCCGGGGCGACTTAAACATAAAGCTAATCCCTAGAAAAGCAGATGTCACACTGAGATCCATTGGAGGAATCCTCAGGCAATGTTGTCCTCCCACAAATGATGTAGATTATAATACTCTAGTTTGACCGGTACGTTCATATTCTTCGTCACTGTGGAACCCATTTTAGAAGGTATTGTTACAGGAAACAGAGAAGGTCCACATAAAGGCAAGGCGCTTCGTCCTAGTGTGGAAGCATAGCAGAGGTGATAGCCGAGCCAACGGCAGACGCTATAAGAGGCATTAATTATGTGATCTACTCTTTAAATTCCGAGAGCGTATTTTCTTAGAAGTGTTGATATAACGCTTTGTCCTGCGTATATCTCGTGAAAAGTTCATGAGGGCAAAATCAGAGAGCTTCGTTCTCTACGCGCAGCATCTGCGACTGGAATAGGGAAGTGACAATTGGTCCACGAAGCCCCCTCCACCACGCACCAGAAGGCGACTAGATAGAAAAGAGGCACATGCAGTGCAGTGCAGTGCTGAGTGTTCCATGTTCAAAGATTTGGATGTCAGTACGTCCACGCATCATCATGCCTCCCCACACAATAACACTTCGGCCACCAAAACGATCATGTTCGACAATGTTCCTCGGCGCGATCTGTGGTCTCACCTCTCGTCATATGAGGGTTCGTCCAGCATTCTAGAACAGGACCGTTTTGGTGGTCCAGCTGTTATGGTGGGCGGAAGCATGATGCATGGGTGCACTGACTTCCAAATCACTGAACACGGCATATTCACCGGTCAACATTATTCTGATGCTGTACTCCTTATCCATATGCGTCTTTTCAGAGGTGTATCCGGCCCTGACTTCGTTGTTATGGATGACAAGGCGCGACCGCACTGAACACAACAGGTGGACGAGATCTTCGAACGAGAGGATATTCGGCGAACTGACTCGCCTGCCCGCTCACCTGACTGAAACCCACAACGACATTTCACCAGTTGTCAACTGCGCTGGTGGAGGAATGGCACTTTCTACCACAAGAAATCGTTAAACAACGTTGCAGCCAGCGTGGGAGCGCATTGCAGATCATGTATTGCCGTCTACGGTGACCACACACCGTATTAAGAACCATGTCGCTCCTTTTATGATGTTCAGTGGACCATCACAAATCGCGGTAACATCGGTTTAATTATTGTTTTGAATAAAAGTGTCATTTCTGCTCGTCTCGCTGTGTACTATCAGCTACCTTCAGGACGATACTGTAGTAGTTCTACGTACGGTCTAAGTTTGTTCGAGCTATGTCACTTGAGTGTGATACATCATCAAGCGATAGTTTCTGTCGTCCTTCAGTTTTTCACAACAGTGCAGTTACGGATTACGATGCGCATTGTTTGCGTATTTGTTTTCCAGAATATAATGTAGACTGACTGTTCAACAGTCTCCTGTTTCATTTTTACAAGTTGAAACAACGCGTACGACTATGAGATGATCTTGATTCGAATTTATTACGTGTCAACTTTTCATTTAAAGCAGTGAGATACGCTATTGGGACTGACAACTATTCTGAGACTGAGGTCTTCGCTTTTACACATTTATACTGAAATCTTTGTAGGAATTGCGCGTTCGCAGGCAGTGAAGTGCAAATTTTGGGGCCGCAAAAAGACTTTTAAACAATTATCCGTTGTGCATTAGCGGAGATCTTGAATGTGAGGCCCCTGTTCAATAGACTGTTCACTCACGAACGGGAGTCTGGGATAGTTAGTAAAGCCCAGTTCATTCAGAACCCGTTAACAAGAGTGCCACCACAACATATGTAGTCTATTTTGAAGACAGCGATTTGACGAGGCGGTCGTGTGTCGTCTTGAAGAGTGTCGGTGACAGCGCCTGACGAAAACTTTAACTGTGCGGTGTTCGAGTGAATGGTCCGTTGCACGGCTACATCTAACGAGTGTAAACAGACACACGGAGTTTTCGCTTTTCAGCTGTGAGTGAAATACGCGAGGGATTGCGGACGAAATTCCCCTGACTGCAAGCCGAGGAGTGGAGCTGTGGCAGACGCGGAACCAAGCCGCGAGTGCGTCACGGCATCCATCGACATGGCGGTGTAGGAAGTGCGTCGGTGAAGCGAGGCGCCAGAGACACAACGCTGTGCAGAGCGGAGCAGGGGAAGGCGAGCGGGCCCACCTGTTGCTGGCTGTGGCGTGTAGCGCAGCTGCGGGCGTGGCTGGCCTAGGAGCGCGCGTGGCTCATCTCAGCGTGGCGTGGCGTGTGACGCGACGCGGGGCGGAGCGCAGCGACGTAAGGTGTTTCCGGCAGCGCGGCGCGTGCAGTACTGGCCGCTGACACGGACGGTCGGGCGGGGTCGGGCGCGTTCGGCGCCGCTCGGCCGCCTCCGCCTGCGCTGCGCGGCGAGGCGTGCGCTATGGCACAGCGGCCGGCCGCAGAGGGCAGCAGCGGTCACGGCGCGGCGGACACGCCCCCGCGCGGCGTCGCGACGCGGCAACGCCGGCGCCGGGCGCCACCGCCAGCATCACACAGCCGCGTTCCTCGCCGGCGCCCCAACTGCAATAAAACAAAAGGCTGCTCCCGCAACGTGTCGTAATTCTGCGACTCGTCCGAAAACGCCCGAGCCTAAACGCCACTGCCAATTACAGTGACACGCCTGTACATTACTATACCCGTAAGAACGCCGGAACTGGCAACAGAAGCATAAATTCTACAGCAGTGGTTCCAAACCTGGAGGTAATTACTCCCTGAGAAGTAAGATTAAAATTTATGAGGGATAAACAGAAGAGAGTTCGATTGTGTTTCGATCACAAAACACAATGATTTTTAATAGATTATTACTATTATTACTGCTGTAATACCAATTACATACACTGAGAAGAGGAAAATCATGAGATACTTCCTAATATCGTGTCGGACCTACTTTTGTGCAGCGCACCAACTCGACGTACCACAGACTCAGTAAGTCGTTGCACGTCCCGTGCAGAAATATTCAGCCATGCTGTCTCTGTCGCCGTCCGTAACTGCCAAGTTGTTGCCGTAATAATATTTTATGCGCGAATTGACCTCTCGTTTATGTCCAATAAATGAACGATGGGATTCATGTTGGGCGATATGGGTAGCCTAATCATTCGTTCGAATTGTCCAGAATTTCTGGCAAGGCACATTGTCATCCATAAAAATTCCATCGTTATTTGGGAACTTGACACCCATGAACGGTTACAAATGCTCTCTAAATAGCCTAACATAACCTGTTCCAGTCATTGATCGGTTCAGTCGGATCAGAGGAAGAAGTCCACAGCACGTAAACACAGCCGACACAACTATGGAGCCACCACCAGCTTGCTTAGCGCCTTGTTCACAACTTGGGTCCATGGCTCGTGAAAGTAATGTATGAACAATATCTTCCCCACATAGTCCACCCGCTACACACATATGGGGCGGGCAAAATGAAACTGGTCCGCAAAATATGTATTTCATGCCCCTGAAGATAGGCAACCCAATTTAAATAACCCACACGTAAGTCTGATTTAGTTATCTGGATTGCCAATGTTACGGTGCATGAAATAGGTGTTTTGCGGACAAAAAAAAAAAAAAAAAAATGCACCACGAACGAACTATCCGAATGGGGGAGAAATCGACAGATGTGATTTACGAGTACAGACAAACTAACCATTACAATTTAAGAGAAATTGGATGACTCGTTCAGGAGAAGGAGTTTTACAAATGGAGCAGGACAACAACGCGTTTGTCCACCTCTGGCCATTGTGCAAGTAGATATTCGGCTTGGTACTGATTGATACAGTCGTTCGTCGTCCGGCTGAGGTATATCGCGCAAAATTCTGGCCAATTGGTGCATCAGATCGTCAGAATCCCGAGATGGGATTCGTCTTTGGCGCGGAATCTCACTGACTGGAGCCAAATTGTCTTCAGTGACGAGTCCCGCTTAGAATTAAGCCCCAACGACCACCGAAAACGTGTCTGGAGTCGCCCTGGACAGCGATGGGATACCAACCAGACTGTCGACCGCCATACGGCCCGACAAGTGTTAAGTGATGGTCTGTGGTATCGCTTCTTTTCATAGCAAGACCCCTGTGGTTGCCAGCCGCGGCACATTGTAAAGCGCAGCGGTAAGTCTAAGATATTCTACGCTCCGTTTTTTTGCCGTTCATGGCAAGCCATCCTGAGCTTCCATTTCAGCAAGATAATGGTCGCCTGCACATGGCAAGAGTTTCTACTGCTTGTCCACGAGCTTGCCAAACACACCTTGGCCAGCAAGGTCGCCGGATCTCTCCCCATGAGAATGTTTGGAGAATTATGGTCAGACCCTCAGGATTTTGACCATCTACTGCGGGCACTGGATAGAATTTGGCACTCTATCCCTCATGAGGGCATCCAACAACTCTACCAATCAATGCCAAGGAGAATAACTGCTTGCATAAGGGTCGGGTGTGTACGAACGCATTTTTGCTGTGCATTTACGCTACGTGCTGATTTCCGTCCTATTCGGCTAATTCCTTCCTTTTTTGTCTTGTGGTGTATGTAATGGAAAATACATTCTCTTAATTATAGATTGTTCCTGCAATGGACCATACGAGGGTCACTCCAAAAGACATGCACACTATTTTTGTAAAAATACATTTTTCATTCTGCATGTGTGAAAGTTTTACAGGGTAAAGACACATCCTTCCCGCTAGTTTTCAAACTTAGTTCAACCTGTTCCCGTGAGTGGCGCCGTCACAGCATGTGTTCAAGATGGCTGCTACACTTCACGATAGTCAGAAGCAACGTGCTGTCATAGAATTCCTGTGCTGTGAAAACGAGACAGTGGGATACATCCACAAGAGGTTGAGAAAGGTGTATGGAGATGCCGCTGTCGATCGCAGTACAGTTAGTCGCTGGGCAAGCAGGTTACGCGATGAAAACGGGCACGGCAATATTGAGGATTGTCCTCGCAGCGGCAGGCCTCGTACTGCACACACACCAGACAATGTGCAAAGAGTTAACGAATTGGTGACTGCTGACAGACGCATCACAGTGAACCAATTGTCACGCTCTGTTGGGATAGGGGAAGAAAGTGTTTGCAGAATATTGAAAGTGTTGGCGTTAAAAAAGGTTTGAACGAGGTGGGTTCCCAAGATGTTGACAGTGGCTCACAAAAAAAAAAAAAAAACAAAAAACAAAAAAAAAACGGTAGGCAGAAAACTTTTGGAACAGTACGAGAATGGTGGAGATGAATTTCTTGGAAGAATTGTAGCAGGTGATGAAACATAGCTCCATCATATTTCACCAGAGACGAAGAGGCAATCAATGTAAGTGGCATCATGCAAATTCACCCAAGAAAAAAAAAATTGTTTGTGGACAGCATGCCAAGTGGAACCACCATAAATTCTGATGCATATGTGACGATACTGAAGAAAGTTCAAGCTCGACTGAGTCTTGTTCGACCACATCGCCAAAAGCAGGATGTTTTGCTGTTGCACGACAATGCACGGCCACATGTCAGTCAAAAAAACATGGAAGCGATCACAAAACTCGGATGGACGACACTGGAACACCCGCCTTACGATCCTGACCTGGCTCCATGTGACTATCACCTCTTTGGGAAACTGAAAGACTCTCTTCGTGGAACAAGGTTTGAAGATGATGACTCCCTTGTGCACGCTGCCAAACAGTGGCCCCAACAGGTTGGTCCAGAATTTTACAGTGCTGGTATACAGGCGCTGGTTCCAAGATGGCGTAAGGCAGTTAGAGGGATGGAAATTAAGTGGAGAAATGAAAATACTGTTCCTAAAGGATGTATCTAAACACTAAAACTTTTAAACATGTAGAATAAAAGATGGATTTTTAAAAAAAGTGTGCATTTTTTTGCAGTGACCCTCGTAAATTGCTTCATCATTCACTTCGCAACAGTTGAACGAACTAACTGAGAGCACAACATACCAGTAACTACACTACTGGTCATTAAAATTGCTACACCACGAAGATGACGTGCTACAGATGCGAAATTTAACCGACAGGAAGAAGATGCTGTGATATGCAAATGATTAGCTTTTCAGAGCATTCACACAACGTTGGCGCCGGTGACGACACTTACAACGTGCTGGCATGAGAAAAGTTTCCAATCCATTTCTCATACACAAACAGCAGTTGACCGGCGTTGACTGGTGAAACGTTGTTGTGATGCCTCGTGTAAGGAGGAGAAATGCGTACCATCACGTTTCCGACTTTGATAAAGGTCGGATTGTAGCCTATCGCGCTTACGGTTTATCGTATCGCGACATAGCTGCTCGCGTTGGTCGAGATCCAATGGCTGTTAGCAGAATATGGAATCGGTGGGTTAATACGGAACGCCGTGCTGGATACCGACGGCCTCGTATCACTAGCAGTCGAGATGACAGGCATCTTATCCACATGGCTGTATCGGATCGTGCTGCCACGTCTCGATCCCTGAGTCAACCGATAGGGACGTTTGCAAGACAACAACCATCTGCACGAACAGTTCGACGACGTTTGCAGCAGCATGAACTATAAGCTCGGAGACCATGGCTGCGGTTACCCTTGACGCTGCATCACAGACAGTAGCGCCTGCAATGGTGTACTCAACGACGAAACTGGGTGCACGAATGGCAAAACGTTACTTTTTCGGATGAATCCAGGTTCTGTTTACAGCATCATGATGGTCGTATCCGTGTTTGGCGACATCGCGGTGAATGCACATTGGAAGCGTGTATTCGTCATCGCCATACTGGCGTATCACCCGGCGAGATGGTATGGGGTGCCATTGGTTACACGTCTCAGTCACCTGTTGTTCGCATTTACGGCACTTTGAACAGTGGACGTTACATTTCAGATGTGTTACGACCCGTGGCTCTACCCTTCATTCTATCTCTGCGAAACCCTACATTTCAGCAGCAATGCACGACCGCATGTTGCAGGTCCTGTACGGGCCTTTCTGGATACAGAAAATGTTCGACTGTTGCCCTGGCCAGCACATTCTCCAGATCTCTCACCAACTGAAAACGTCCGGGCAATGGTGGTCGAGCAACTGGCTCGTCACAATACGCCAGTCACTACTCTTGATGAACTGTGGTATCGTGTTGAAGCTGCATGGGGAGGTGTACCTGTACACGCCATCCAAGTTCTGTTTGACTCAATGCCCAAGCGTACCAAGGCTGTTTTTACGTCAGAGGTGGTTGTTCTGGGTACTGATTTCTCAGGATCTATGCACCCAAATTGCGTGAAAATGTAATAGCATGTCAGTTCTAATATAATATATTGTCCAATGAATACCCGTTTGTCATCTGCATTTCTTCTTGGTGTAGTAATTTTAATGGCCAGTAGTGTATAATGAGCACTATGTTGTAGGACCTACACAGTATTATTATTATTATTATTATTATTATTATCTTTTTGACTTTTTTTTTCTCAGACTTAAGTCTGGTTAAAAATGGAACGTGACGCGGACCTCGGTCAAGCGTGACTTCCTTGTAATTGTATGGTATATGTTATATTGCATTTAGGAACTTTCGGGTAATTGAACATGTATCAATAATTACAGATTTTTGTAGTTGTATATATATGTTTGGATGTAGCTGTATTGCATTGATGTACTGGTGAATATTGTGAGGTATGACTCCTGTAGTTGATAGTATAATTGGGATAATGTCGACTTTATCCTGATGCCACATGTCCTTGACTTCCTCAGCCAGTTGGATGTATTTTTCAATTTTTTCTCCTGTTTTCTTCTGTATATTTGTTGTGTTGGGTATGGATATTTCAATTAGTTGTGTTAATTTCTTCTTTTTATTGGTGAGTATGATGTCAGGTTTGTTATGTGTTGTTGTTTTATCTGTTATAATCGTTCTGTTCCAGTATAATTTGTATTCATCATTCTCCAGTACATTTTGTGGTGCATACTTGTATGTGGGAACGTGTTGTTTTATTAGTTTATGTTTTATGGCAAGTTGTTGATGTATTATTTTTGCTACATTGTCATGTCTTCTGGGGTATTCTGTATTTGCTAGTATTGTACATCCGCTTGTTATGTGATCTACTGTTTCTATTTGTTGTTTGCAAAGTCTGCATTTATCTGTTGTGGTATTGGGATCTTTAATAATATGCTTGCTGTAATATCTGGTGTTTATTGTTTGATCCTGTATTGCGATCATGAATCCTTCCGTCTCACTGTATATATTGCCGTTTCTTAGCCATGTGTTGGATGCGTCTTGATCTATGTGTGGCTGTGTTAGATGATACGGGTGCTTGCCGTGTAGTGTTTTCTTTTTCCAACTTACTTTCTTTGTATCTGTTGATGTTATGTGATCTAAAGGGTTGTAGAAGTGGTTATGAAACTGCAGTGGTGTAGCTGATGTATTTATATGAGTGATTGCTTTGTGTATTTTGCTAGTTTCTGCTCGTTCTAGAAAGAATTTTCTTAAATTGTCTACCTGTCCATAATGTAGGTTTTTTATATCTATAAATCCCCTTCCACCTTCCTTTCTGCTTAATGTGAATCTTTCTGTTGCTGAATGTATGTGATGTATTCTATATTTGTGGCATTGTGATCGTGTAAGTGTATTGAGTGCTTCTAGGTCTGTGTCACTCCATTTCACTACTCCAAATGAGTAGGTCAATACTGGTATAGCATAAGTATTTATAGCTTTTGTCTTGTTTCTTGCTGTCAATTCTGTTTTCAGTATTTTTGTTAGTCTTTGTTTATATTTTTCTTTTAGTTCTTCTTTAATATTTGTATTATCTATTCCTATTTTTTGTCTGTATCCTAGGTATTTATAGGCATCTGTTTTTTCCATCGCTTCTATGCAGTCGCTGTGGTTATCCAATATGTAATCTTCTTGTTTAGTGTGTTTGCCCTTGACTATGCTATTTTTCTTACATTTGTCTGTTCCAAAAGACATATTTATATCATTGCTGAATACTTCTGTTATCTTTAGTAATTGGTTGAGTTGTTGATTTGTTGCTGCCAGTAGTTTTAGATCATCCATGTATAGCAAATGTGTGATTTTGTGTGGGTATGTTCCAGTAATATTGTATCCATAATTTGTATTATTTAGCATGTTG
Source organism: Schistocerca cancellata (assembly GCF_023864275.1). Lineage (NCBI taxonomy): Eukaryota > Metazoa > Arthropoda > Insecta > Orthoptera > Acrididae > Schistocerca > Schistocerca cancellata. The sequence goes on from NC_064628.1 coordinate 384,120,319, forward strand.
GATAGTGGGTTCAGAGCAAGACAGAACCAGAAAGGACTTAATGAGTCTCCTTGGTATATTCCACGCTTAATCTGTATCGGCTGTGATGTGATGTTATCTGAATTTGTTTGGATATTAAGTGTGGTTTTCCAATTTTTCATTACTGTGTTTAGAAACTGTATCAATTTAGGATCTACTTTGTATATTTCCAAAATCTGTAGTAACCATGAGTGGGGTACACTATCAAAGGCTTTTTGGTAATCAATGTATGCGTAGTGTAGGGACCTTTGTTTAGTTTTAGCTTGATATGTCACCTCTGTATCTATTATCAGTTGCTCTTTACATCCTCGTGCTCCTTTGCAGCAGCCTTTTTGTTCTTCATTTATAATTTTGTTCTGTGTTGTATGTGTCATTAATTTCTGTGTGATGACTGAAGTTAATATTTTGTATATTGTTGGTAGGCATGTTATGGGGCGATATTTAACTGGGTTTGCTGTGTCTGCTTGATCTTTAGGTTTCAGATAGGTTATTCCATGTGCAAGTGTATCAGGGAATGTGTATGGGTCTGCAATGTAACTGTTAAATAATTTAGTTAGATGTGAATGTGTTGAGGTGAACTTCTTTAGCCAGTAATTTGCTATTTTATCATTTCCAGGGGCTTTCCAATTGTGTGTACAATTAATTGCTCGGGTGACTTCATGTTGCAAAATTATCACTTCAGGCATTTGTGGTATCATCTTGTATGTGTCTGTTTCTGCTTGTATCCACCGTGCATGCCTGTTATGTTGTACCGGGTTTGACCATATGCTACTCCAGAAGTGTTCCATGTCTGTTATGTTTGGTGGATTGTCTATTTTAATGTGTGTGTTATCCATTGTTTGGTAAAATCTCTTTTGGTTTGTGTTGAATGTTTGGTTTTGTTTCCTTCTATTTTCACTTTTTTTGTATCTTCTAAGTCGTTTGGCCAATGCTTGCAATTTCTGCTTTTTTTCATCTAATTGCTCTATTGCTTCTTGTTGTGAGATTTTACCTAACCTTTTTCGTTTTTTGTCTGAGATTTCATTTCTTATAAATTGTGTTAACTGTCTGATGTCTTTTCTCAGTTTTTCTATTCTGATCTGTAACCTGTGTTGCCATGCTGGTTTTGTGGGTTTCTTCTGTGTGTTGGTTTGTTCTGATCTCTGCCTAGTGTGTATATTTAGTGTAGTGAGTGCTCCTATATAAACCAGTAGTTGTAACTCTTCCATAGTTGTGTTTTCATTTATTTTGTTGTGTATGATTGTGTTGATAGTTTTTATTGTTGTTTCGACTTGTGGGTTATTTGGCGGTCTATGCAAGAATGGTCTAATGTCTGTATTTGTGTCTTTGTATTCTATATATGTCAGCTGAAATTTCTCTTCTATATCTAACACGTGTCTCTCTTCGTGTTCTATTTGTGCTTGTTCTGGTGGCTGTCTTAAGATTTCGTTTTCCTCTGATTGTTTAATTGATGCGTGTTGGTCTTTGTTTGTTTGCTCTGGGATGTTTGAGTCCATTACTGTGTTTTCTTCCTCTTCTGATTGCACATTATTTTGTTCCAGTATTTGTTGTACTTGTTGTTTGATGTTTTCTAATTCTGACTGGGGTATCCTGTTATTTTTGATTATTACACGGATCTGATCAGCTAGTCGTTGTTCTGTTAAAAATTTTAATTCCGGGTATCTGGTAATAAATGTTGTGTATACTTGTGATCTGTATCCAGTTGTGTTGGTTCCTAGGTTTGTTGCTTGGTAATAACAGAACATGAGGTGTCGATTAACTTCATCTGACCATCTCATCCTCTGTCTTTGTTTTCCTTCTAGGGTGGTTGCAGGAAGCATATCCTGCAAAACACCTCTATTCGGATTTAAATCCTTTTCCAGTTGGCTAGCAGTGTCGTTACCATTGTGGGCGGGCATAGGGTTCAAGCGTCGTCCCCGACCATGACGGCACTTGTCCGAGGCTTCTTTAGTTCTGTCCTGAACCAAGTAATCACACTAAAAGGGGGGTTAGTCCTATTAGTGGTTTGTTCTTTTCGTCGCCTTTTACGACTGGCAGAACATACCGGAGGCCTATTCTTCTCCCGGGCCTCCACGGGGATTATTATTATTATTATTATTATTATTGGCTGTGATCCGACCGCAAAATATTGGCAACCTGAATAATCCAATCTGTGTCAATTGAGAGTGGTTTATAATCAGTACATGCAGTGCACACATTTTAGATTAGTTAACTTTAAACGGGGTTGGGGGTGGGGATGCAAGGTGTGGGTGAAGTAAGTGTAGCTAGGGAGAGGAGTGGTGCAGAGGAAGTATTTTTTTCCAAGAAGGATTTGTAAGTTGCGCTTGCAATGCTCTGAGAATTGTTCATAATTCTACAAGAAAAGGGCGTGAGAAATAAGCAGTAACAATCGTCTCAGTCACTCAACTCTTCGTGGTTTAATAAAACACCTATAAGAAATTAATAACATTTATCTTTAGTCATTATCGAAATGAAAATGTTTATTGAATATTCTTTTTCAATTATCTTAGAAAGGTGCTTGATGGCGGTGAGGGAAAAGGGGGGTGGGGGCGGACTAGCTTATCTCTGGTTACAATCAGGCTAATGGTCTTAGAAAGGTTTGAAATCACTGCTCTACAGCTACGTCTGAACTCTTCAAACCACTGTGATGCGCACGGCAGAGGGTGCTTTCCTACCATCTCACACAGTGGGGTGACTTCTCAAATGATTGAAATGGCTCTGAGCATATCGGAAAATGGCCATCGACCTGGTCCAACAGTAAACGTGATTCACACGACACGTGTCCATTGACGTACAATCCAATCTTGATGATTCTGTGACCAATGCAGTCGTAACTGGCGACGTCGTTGTGTCAGTTCGGGAACACATTGGGGTCGTCAAATAGTTAAAATGGCTCTGAGCACTATGGGACTTAACTTCTGAGGCCATCAGTTCCCTAGAACTTAGAACTACTTAAACCTAACTAACCTAAGGACACCTCACACATCCATGCCCGAGGCAGGATTCGAACCTGCGACCGCAGTGGTCGCGCAGTTCCAGACTGTAGCGCCTAGAACCGCTCGGCCACTCACCTACACACTGCGAGAATATTGACTGAATGCTTATGTGCACGTTGTAGTTAGTCTAACCTTTAAGTTTTCCAAGTGAATCAGCTGTTTGTGTCGTTCTCGAGTTTCCAACCTCGTGCACTCCTTTATGTAACACGATATTGCGACAATATACTTTGCCGTCATCTCCTGGTGATACCCACAGAAAGAGCGTCTTCGGTACATCGCGCATCCTTTGTATTCTTATCCACATTATTTTTGTCTTGAATGGCGACTACTACGGATTTTGAGTACGAAGCAAGAGGTACACAACAGATACTACGAGAGGCTCCAAGCACACAGGCACAACCACGTGCTCGGCGCCTTTCAGCCCCGCATAGCAACCTCCTGCTGGCTCTCACAAACGTGGGCCTCCTCTTGCTTCCACGCCACTACTTTCAGTGCACCATATATGTCCTCCAATAGCGTGGACAGTGCCATAGGGAGTGCAGTCAATCGCGGACTACATTGCTTCCGCATTGTACTGACAGACATGGAAATGCTTCCCCTGACACGCACCAAAACACAACATGGCGCAGACACTTAGACAGTTCCAAAACAGCATTTAGACAGCCAGCTCAGCACAATGCCTTCCGCCTTTGTAGATGTTATTTACAAAAAAACTGGACTATCAAGAGTGTCTGAAATCACTATCAGTTACAGTGACAATATCATACATAGTGACAATATCACACACTGCGAAGAGGCAGCAAAAATTATTTATATTTCATTGTCTGAAGTTTAGAACATCAAATGCGATGTATAAACGTGTACCAAAATTAATACCATTTTGTAACAGACTGTTAATAAAAGCCGGCCGGAGTGGCCGTGCGGTTCTAGGCACTTCAGTCTGGAACCGCGCGACCGCTACGGTCGCAGGTTCGAATCCTGCCTCGGGCATGGATGTGTGTGATGTCCTTAGGTTAGATAGGTTTAAGTAGTTCTAAGTTCTAGGGGACTGATGACCTCAGATGTTAAGTCCCATAGTGCTCAGAGCCATCTGGACCATTTTGTTAATAAAAGATATTCATTATTCCTTATTGTGTTGAAATATTTCTGTCATAGTGCCGTCCTGTAAAATTTAGCAATACCTCAAATCAGCCAGCTTTTATGAACTATAGCAGGGAAAACGTTTTCTGCTACTGTGGACGGTTTGGCAGAATTAATAGTAGCATTCATTTAATATGTCAATAAAATTAAACTGCGTCCGAACAAACCTCGGAAGGCCCAACCGAACCGACCGACCGCCGTGTCACCCTCACTATAGGCGGCACTGGATGTGGATATGGAGGGCCATGTGGTCGGCACACGGCTCTCCTGACTGTTGTCAGTTTTCGCAACTGGAGCCGCTACATCTCAGTCCAGTAGCTCCTCAATGTGCCTCACAACCAACAGCTCTCGGCAGACCGGACAGTCGCCCATCCAAGTGTTAGCCAAGCCCGACAGCGCTTAACTTTGGCGATATGATGGAGATCAGTGTTGCCATTGCAGCAAGGCCTTTGGCCAGTACATTCATAAATGGATGGCGTCCCCAGGGGTCCACTCTATTACGGTTTCTGGCAAAGATATTCATGGGGGATTTCGAACAGGAAGCTCTTGAAAATACTGCGCTGAAGTCCACATGCTTTTTCTCGTATGTTGATGATAGATTTGTGATGTGGTCACATGGGAGTGAAAGGATTTAGGAGTTTCTCAAACGTCTGAATTCCATACCCCCCCAGCACCAAATTCGTTATGAAGTTGGAAGAAAATGGCGAAATCTCCTTTGCGGACGCCCAAGTCAAGCACAAACCAGACGGCACAATGTGACAGAGTGTGTACAAGAAAACCACCTAAACCCTATGTTTATTTCCACTTCTCCAGCTGCCATCATCCTACACAGCGTGACGATGTGTTATGTATACTGATCGTCAGGCCCTGTGCAATATCTGTCGAAGTACGCATATTACGGGAGCTCAACCACAATAAGGACGTACACTAACCGGACACCCACATGTAATGCGAAATCGACCGCAAGATGTCAGGATTGCACGATAGGATGGCACATCAGCATAAAAGGAGGCAGGGGGTTAGGGGTTTTTTTTTCAGTCTTCTGACTGGTTTGATATGGTCCGCCACGAATTCCTCTCCTATGCCAACCTCTTCATCTCAGAGTAACACTTGCAACCTGCGTCCTCTATTATTTGCTGGATGTATTCCAATCTCTGTCTTCCACTACATTTTTTGCCCTCTGCAGCTCCCTCTAGTACCATGGAAGTCATTCCCTGATGTCTTAACGGATGTCGTATCATCCTGTCCCTTCCCCTTGGCAGTCTTTTCCACATATTCCTTTCCTCTCCGATTCTGCGCAGAACCTCCCCATTCCGTACCTTATCACCCCATCCAATTTTCAACATTCGTCTGTAGCACCACATCTCAACTGCTTCGATTCTCTTCTGTTCTTGTTTTCCCATAGTCCATGTTTCACTACCATACAATGCTGTGCCCCAGACGTACATTCCCAGAAATTTCTTCCTCAAATTACGGCCTATGTTTGATAGTAGTAGACTTCTCTTCGATAGGAATTCCCATTTTGCCAGTGCTAGTCTGCTTTTCATGTCGTCCTTGCTCCGTCCATCATTGGTTATTTTGCTGCCTAGGGAGCAGAATTATTTAACTTCATAACTTCGTCTACTTCGTGACTATCAATCCTGATGTCAAGTTCTCGCTGTTCTCATTCCTGCTACTTCTTATTACTTTCGTCTTTCTTCGATTTGTTCTCAATCCATAGTCTGTACTCATTATATTATTCATTCCATTCAGCATATCATGTAATTGTTCTTCACTTTCACACAGCATAGCAATGTCATCAGCGAATCGTATCATTGATATCCTTTCACCTTCAATTTTAATTCCACTCCTGAATCTTTCTTTTATTTCCATCATTGCTTCTTCGATGTATAAAGTGAACATTAGGGGGGAAACACTACATCCCTGTCTTACATCCTTTTTAATCAGAGCACTTCGTTCTTGGTCGTCCACTCTTGTACATATTGTATATTACCCGTCTCCCCCTATAGCTTATCCCTATTTTTCTCAGAATATCGAACATCTTGCTCCATTTTACATTGTCGAACGCTTTTTCAAAGTCGACAAATCCTATGAACGTATCTCGATTTTTCTTTAGTCTTACTTCTATTATCAACCGCAACGTCTGAATTGCTTCTCTACAGCCAAGCTGATCGTCATTTGGCACATCCTCAATTTTATTTTCCATTCTCCTTTTTAGCAACTTGGATGCATGAGCTGTTAAGTTGTTTGTGCGATAATTCTCGCACTTGTCAGCTCTTGCAGTCTTCGGAATTGTGTGGATGATGCTTTTCCGAAAGTCAGATGGTATATCGCCAGACTCATAGATTCCACACCAACGCGAAGAGTCGTTTTGTTGCCACTTCCTCCAATGATTTTCGAAATTCTGATGGAATGTTATCTACCCCTTCTGCCTTATTTGATCTTTAAGTCCTCCAAAGCTCTCTTAAATTCTGATTCTAATACTGGATCTCCTATCTCTTCTAAGTCGACTCCTGTTTCTTTTTCTATCAAATCAGACAAATCTTCCCCCTCATGGAGGGCTTCAATGCACTCTTTCCACCTGCCCGCTCTCTCTTCTACATTTACAGTATAACTCCCGTTGTACTCTTAATGTTACCACCCTTGCTTTTAATGTCACCGAAGGTTGTTTTGACTTTTCTATATGCTGAGTCAGTCCTTCCTACAATAATTTGTTTTTCGATTTCTTCGCATTTTTCATGCAGCCATTTCCTCTTAGCTTCCCTGCACTTCCTATTTATTTCATTCCTCACAGATAATGTATCTCCGTATTCCTGAATTTTCCTGAACATTTTTTTACTTCCTTCTTTCATCGATCAACTGAAGTATTTCTTCTGCTACCCACGGTTTCTTTGCAGTTACCTTCTTTGTAACTATGTTTTCTTTCCAACTACTGTGATTGCCCTTTTCAGAGATGTCCATTCCTCTTCAGCTATACTGACAACTGAGCTATTGCTTATTGCCGTATCTATAGCATTAGAGAACTTGAAGCGTGTCCCGTTATCCCTTAGTACTTCCGTATCCCACTTCTTTGCGTATTGATTCTTCCTGACTAATATCTTGAACTTCAGACTACTCTTCGTCGCTACTATATTTATTGTGATCTAAGTCTATATATGCTCCTGGGTACGTCTTACAACCCAGTATCTGATTTCGGAATCTCTGTCCATGATGTAATCTAGCTGAAATCTTTTCGTATCACCCGGTCTTTTCCAAGTATACCGCCTACTCTTGTGAGTCTTGAACAGAGTATTCGCTATTACCGGCTGAAATTTATTACAGAACTCAATTAGTCTTGCTCCTGTAACCTTTTCTTCTACTCTTTCCCCTACAACTGCATTCCAGTACCTCATGACTATTACATTTTCATGTCCCTTCATGTACTGTATAACCCTTTCAATATCATCATCATATACTTTTTCCATCTCTTCATCTTCAGCTTGCGATGTCGTCATGTATACTTGAACTATCGTTGTCGGTGTTGGTTTGCTGTCGGTTCTGATAAGAACAACTCTGTCACTGAACCGTTCACTGTAACACACTCTTTGCCCTATCTTTCTATTCATAACGAATCCTAACCCATTATACCATTTTCTGCTGCTGTTGATATTACACTATACTCATCTGACAAATCCTTGTCTTCGTTCCATTTCACCTCACTGACCCCTACTATATCTAGATTGTGCCTTTGCATTTTTCTTGTCAGATTTTCTAGCTTTTCTACCATAGTCAAGCTTCTGACAGTCCGCGCCCCGACTCGTAGAACGCTATCCTTTCGTTGATTATTCAATCTTTTTCTCATGGTCACCTCCCCCTTGGCAGTCGCCTCCCGCAGATCCGAATGGGGGCTATTCCGGAATCTTTTGCCAATGGAGAGATCATCATGACACTTTTTCATTTACGGGCCACATGTCTTGTGGATACACGCTGTGTCTCTTTAATGCAGTGGTTTCCATTGCCTTCTGCATCCTCATGCCGTTTGAACATTGTTGATTCTTCCGCCTTTACAGAAGAAGCTCTTCTTAGAGCAGTTGAGAAGGCAGCAGTGGCAATACGACGTGATGTGGTGTGAGGTACCAATGACAGATGGTTTCGCCTAAGTTGTGCCCCTTCTCCGTGATTGGTTGCTTCGTTCGTAAGTTACGCGCCAGAATGATGAACTTTTGTTATTACTATTAGAAAAACTAAACAGTGAATTTACTTGCATTTGATACAAAAGCACCTCTCAGTATAAAGCTGTCATTCCACTATTTCAAAAGTATCAGTTACCAGCAGAATAATAAAGAATTGCTAAATGAAAAGGCAGTCGAAGATCTTCGGATTGCGCCTATCTTGGATGACGGACGAAGTGGTTCGGCTGCAAGGAGCTGGTTCGGCATATCGGAAGACAGACTTATTGTCTGGCTTCGTCGGTATCGGTTCAGAACTTAATTAGGAATCTCTTGTTATTTGAACGTGCAAACTGAAAGCAGTTTGATAATAATTACGCTAATAAGCATTTTATTGTTTCGTTTATTTTTATTGGAAGTGTGAAGAATTGAAATGATTAGTGATTCATAAGGTGGGATATAATTGTGGAGTTTCTTGTATTCTGCTAATAAAAAACGAGTGGCATCCCGTATAAACAAAGTAGTTGCAAATTGTATTAGTCGTACAATTAATCCTCGCTAAGAGTTTATTAAAGCCTCAAGATAACGGATTCACGACCGACGTGCTGTTTCCAGAGCAGAAGACAACCACTACAGAAGACTGCAGGTTGGAGAACATTAATTAGAACTTATGCATTGCACTCTGGGCGGTGGAAGCAAATAGGCACCTCGCGTGTACTGCAGTCTTACTACAAACAAGATCGGTGACACGTCATCTGTCGTAACACAGAGGAGGTATGAAGAAGGGAAATTTTAGAGAGAAAGGGTTTATCACACCCACGTATATACACTACTGGCCATTAAAATTCCTACACCACGAAGATGACGTGCTACAGACGCGAAATTTAACAGACAGGAAGAAGATGATGTGATGTGCAAATGATTAACTTTTCAGAGCATTCATACAAGGTTGGCGCCGGTGGCGACACCTAAAACGTGCTGACATGAGGAAAGTTTCCAACCGATTTCTCATATACAAACAGCAGTTGACCGGCGTTGCCTAGTGAAACGTTGCTGTGATGCCTCGTGTAAGGAGGAGAAATGCGTACTATCACGATTCCGACTTTGATAAAGGTCGGATTGTAGCCTATCGCGATTGAGGTTTATCGTATCGCGACATAGCTGCTCGCGTTGGTCGAGATCCAATGACTGCTAGCAGAATATGGAATCGGTGGGTTCAGGAGGGTAATACGGACGCTGTGCTGGATCCCAACGGCCTTGTATCACTAGCAGTCGAGATGACAGGCATCTTATCCGCATGGCTGTCACGGATTGTGCAGCCACGCCTCGATCCCTGAGTCAAGAGATGAGGACGTTTGCAAGACGACAACCATCTGCATGAACAGTTGACGACGTTTGCAGCAGCATGGACTATCAGCTCGGAGACCACGGCTGCGGTTACTCTTGACGCTGCCTCACAGACAGTAGCGCCTGCGATGCTGTACTCAACGACGAGCCTGGGTGCACGAATGGCAAAACGTCATTTTTTCGGATGAATCCAGGTTCTGTTTACAGCATCATGATGGTCGCTTCCGTGTCTGGCGACATCGCGGTGAACGCACATTGGGAGCGTGTATTCGTCATCGCCATACTGGCGTATCACCCGGCTTGATGGTAGGGGGTGCCATTGGTTACACGTCTCGGTCACCTCTACTTCGAATTGACGGCACTTTGAACAGTGAACGTTACATTTCGGATGTGTTACGCCCGTGGCTCTACCCTTCATTCGATCCCTGCGAAACCCTACATTTCAGCAGGATAATGTACGACCGCATGTTGCAGGTCCTGTATGGGCCTTTCTGGATACAGAAAATGTTCGACTGCTGCCTTGGCCAGCACATTCTCCAGTTCTCTCACCAATTGAAAACGTCTTGTCAATGGTGGCCGAGCAACTGGCTCGTCACAATACGCCAGTCACTACTCTCGATGAACTGTGGTATCGTGTTGAAGCTGCATGGGCAGCTGTACCTGTACATGCCATCCAAGCTCTGTTTGACTCAATGCTCAGGCGTATCAAGACCGTTATTACGGCCCGAGGTGGTTGTTCTGGCTACTGATTCCTTAGGATCTATGCATCCAAATTGCGTGAAAATGTAATCACATGTCAGTTCTAGTATAATATATTTGTCCAATGAATACCCATTTATCATCTGCAATTCTTCTTGGTGTAGCAATTTTAATGGCCAGTAGCGTATCTGTTTCCCTCTTGTTTTCAAGTTGCTTTTAGTGAACTAGTCGTTGGATGATACCTGAGGAACAGATCCGTTAAGGACATTTCACCCCTTCTAAAGGAGCTCATGTCAACAGTTGATGATGTGACCGTGAAGCGGAAACACGAAGGGACGAACACTGTTAAACCAAGGATAGGCAGACCTCATGTGCTGATGGACAGGGACCGTCGAGTAGTGCCAAAGATGGTTGTAAAAAGTCCCATAAGATCAGTGGAATAAATCACTTGTGAGTTCCAAATAGGTAGTCCAGTTAGCACAACGATTGTGCCTAGTGAGTTGAAAATAACAGGATACAATGCTCCAGTAGCTCCTCCTACGACAGACATACGTGTAGTCAATGCTGGCACTTGAGTTGGAGTAAAGAACGACGCCACTGGCCAGTGGCTGACTGGTAACGAATGATTGGAGTGATGAATCACAATGTACCCTGTGATAAACCGCTTGAAGAATTTGAGTTTTGCGAGTGGCTGGAGAATGTCACCTGCCACCACATGTAATGCCAATAGTAAAGTACAGGGGAGATGGTATTACAACACTGGAGAGTACAGTAGCGGAACAGTTTGGCACGGTGATTATTTGTATCAGCACGACTCTGAACCCTGTCATAAAGCAGCCTCTGTGAGGCGATCGTTTGTGGAGAATAACACTTCCGAAATGGGTTGCCTCGTAAAGAGACGCGACCAAAACCCAATGGGATATTTTGGGGATGAGTTAAAATGTAGACTTTGCTTCTGACCCAAGTGTCCAACATCACTATCTTCTCTAGTCGCGGTTCTTGAGGAAGCGTTCCTCCACAGACATTCAGCAGCACAGTCCCATCCGTCATAAGTGCGAAGGACGGACGCGTCCTGTATTATGTCCACTAGTAGGTGCCCTGATACTTTTGATAAAAATCCGACCTGCTTTCTGGTAGAAGGTACAGACCTGGCAACTGGAACACTACGAGGAGAATATGATAATGGTGTAACTGCCGTACCCTGTCAGAGTATAGAACAAAATCTGCAGAATCCCATCTCGACTTAATGTTAAATACGTTTTCTGTTCACCTCCGAAAACGAGTGAATTATTAGTTACGGGAAATTTGAGTTGGGACTCCGTAAACCGGACGTCTATAGTATGCCACGCAAATTGTATACCAGTCAGGTTCGTCTCAGAGTATGCTGATAAAATAGCTCCACATCTAACAATTATATACAACCAATCGCTCACAGAAAGATCCGTACCTAAAGACTGGAAAATTGCTCAAGTCACACCAATATCCAAAAACGGAAGTAGGAGTAATCCGCTGAATTACAGGCCTATATCACTAACGTCGATTTGCAGTAGGGTTTTAGAACATATGCTGTATTCGAACATTATGAAGCACCTCGAAGAAAACGATTTATTGATATATAGTCAGCACGGATTCAGAAAATATCGTTCTTGAGAAACACAACTAGCTCTTTGTACTCGTGAAGTAATAAGTGCTATCGACAGGGGATGTCAAATTGATTCCATATTTTTAGATTTCCAGAAGGCTTTCGACACCGTTCCTCACAAGCGTCTTCTAACCAAACTGCGTGCCTACGGAGTTTCGCCTCAGTTGTGCGACTGGATTAGTGATTTCCTGTCAGAAAGGTCACAGTTCGTGGTAATAGACGGAAAGTCATCGAGTAAAACAGAAGTAATATCCGACGTTCCCCACGGAAGTGTTATAGGCCCTCTATTGTTCCTGATCTATATTGACGACATAGGAGACAATCTGCGTAGCTGTCTTAGATTGTTTGCAGATTATGTTGTCATTTATCGTTTTGTAAAGTCATCAGATGACCAAAACGAATTGCAAAATGATTTAAGTAAGATATCTGTATGGTGCAAAAAGTGGCAATTGGCCCTGAATAAAGAAAAGTGCGAAGTTATTCACATGAGTACTAAAAGAAATCAGCTAAATTTCGATTACGCGATAAGTCATAGAAATCTGAAGGCTGTAAATTCAGCTAAATACTTAGAGATTACAGTCACAAATAACCTAAATTGGAACGATCACATACATAATGTTGTGCGTAGAGCAAACCAAAGACTGCGATTCATTTTCAGAACACTTAGAAGGTGCAACAGGTCTACTAAAGAGACTGTTTACACTACGCTTGTCCACCCTATTCTGGAGTATTGTTGTGCGGTGTGGGATCCGCATCAGTTGGGACTGACGGATGACATCGAAAAAGTTGAAAGAAGGGCAGCTTGTTTTGTATTATCGCGAAATAGGGGAGATAGTGTCACAGACATGATACGTGAATTGGAGTGGCGATCATTAAAGCAAAGTCCTTTTTTGTTGCGACGGGATCTTCTCATGAAATTTCAATCACCATTTTTCTCCTCCGATTGCGAAAACATTCTGTTGGCACTCACCTACATACGGAGAAATGATCATCACGCTAAAATAAGAGAAATGAGGGCTCGCACAGTAAAATTTAAGTGCTCGTTTTTCCGCGTGCCATTCGAGAGTGGAACGGTAGAGAGAGTTCACTGAACCCCCTTCCATGCACTTTATTGTGAATAGCAGCCCCAGGGTACTAAGTGAAATTGGAACAAACGAAAGCTCTACGAAAAACCTCGATGTTTTGAGACTGTGTTCTAAGGTAGGCTGTTGAAATACGACGAGTGGCCGACGGCGTAACCGACGGAGACAGTGTCTTCACTCTCTGTAAAGCTTGAGATCCAGTGTTCTGCCAAGTGAAGTCACAACGTCGGCCGAGGTTGACTTTCGTGCCTGACGCGGGCTGCAGAACTGGGGGTCGCGCCCAGCATTCGGCGATCGCGCCCCCATCCACCATAACACCCGACTCGGCGTACGACTGGGTAGCTGTGTGGCTGGATTGAAGAGTTTTTAGCAAACAGAACACAGCATGTTGTTCTCAATGGAGAGACGTCTACAGACGTTAAAGTAACCTCTGGCGTGCCACAGGGGAGTGTTATGGGACCATTGCTTTTCACAATATATATAAATGACCTAGTAGATAGTGTCGGAAGTTCCATGCGGCTTTTCGCGGATGATGCTGTAGTATACAGAGAAGTTGCAGCATTAGAAAATTGTAGCGAAATGCAGGAAGATCTGCAGCGGATAGGCACTTGGTGCAGGGAGTGGCAACTGACCCTTAATATAGACAAATGTAATGTATTGCGAATACATAGAAAGAAGGATCCTTTATTGTATGATTATATGATAGCGGAACAAACACTGGTAGCAGTTACTTCTGTAAAATATCTGGGAGTATGCGTGCGGAACGATTTGAAGTGGAATGATCATATAAAATTAATTGTTGGTAAGGCGGGTACCAGGTTGAGATTCATTGGGAGAGTCCTTAGAAAATGTAGTCCATCAACAAAGGAGGTGGCTTACAAAACACTCGTTCGACCTATACTTGAGTATTGCTCATCAGTGTGGGATCCGTACCAGATCGGGTTGACGGAGGAGATAGAGAAGATCCAAAGAAGAGCGGCGCGTTTCGTCACAGGGTTATTTGGTAACCGTGATAGCGTTAAGGAGATGTTTAACAAACTCAAGTGGCAGACTCTGCAAGAGAGGCGCTCTGCATCGCGGTGTAGCTTGCTCGCCAGGTTTCGTGAGGGTGCGTTTCTGGATGAGGTATCGAATATATTGCTTCCCCCTACTTATACCTCCCGAGGAGATCACGAATGTAAAATTAGAGAGATTAGAGCGCGCACGGAGGCTTTCAGACAGTCGTTCTTCCCGCGAACCATACGCGACTGGAACAGGAAAGGGAGATAATGACAGTGGCACGTAAAGTGCCCTCCGCCACACACCGTTGGGTGGCTTGCGGAGTATAAATGTAGATGTAGATGTAGAAGGGAAGGGGTGGGGAGCGATTGGGTATAAAGGAGGCGAGTTGCAGCGAAAACGCTCGTTCTGTAGGTGTCATCCGAAGACGATGGCAAGGAACGCAGTCGAAATATACGGCTTCATCCAGCTGGACACCCGAGAGTAACACAAATATTCTAATCTGGTATTCGCTGCCCCTAGAAGAGCGATGTGTAGGGAGGTGTGGTATATTCCATGATGCCTCACCTAATATTTTATTCTTACAACTCTGTACGTAGAATTTTGCCAGATAATTAACATTTATCTTATAGCGTGTGCCGATTCATATTTTGCGTGACGCTTGCCAGTGGATGAAACAAATCCGAGAGCATCTGTGCTGCCTGATTGGCCGGTGTTCTGGCGTTTCATTCCTGTAGTACTCACACCCTTCCGATAGGCTCTTTCCATGTCCAACATCTTTCTTTATCAAATGATAAACCTCTTCCTGAATGGACCAGAAACTTCATGTGTGCTGAGGACCGTGTCATTGATGTACAGGCTAAGAAATCTGAGACAGTAGAGGGAGAAACCGTCGACACCCTTTCTACACACTAAGAAAGGCACCAGCGCAAACTAAAGATACTGAATACGCAAATATGTGTTTCCTTCTGAGGTAAACGAAGCGGGAAAGAATTTTAAACCTCTCCTGGAACATTGTGTAATTAGAAAATACTTAGGGGTTGCGCTGGCCCGCACTCAGTCTCGTAACGACAACCACGGTCTCAAAACCAAGATGAAAGTGTCTAGCAGGTCTAGCAGAAAGGCACTGCCTGACAAAACAATGAAACATCTAGAAGGGAGGAGGAAACAGTGGTTATTTCAGCGATTGCAAAATCCACTCAAATTTACAAACAATTTGGCACAGAGTCCACTAATAAGTAAGACATTGCACTGCCTTTGGCCTGAATGCATGCTCAGTTTCGGTTGGGAAGTGTGTCATAAAACCGTTGTATTCTCTCCTGAGGCAAGCTCGCCCACAACAGTTGTTATATCCTGATATCTTGATATCCTAGCAAAGAGTTGATGTCCAAACTGGTCCCCCAAATATTCTATCGAGAACAAAACTGGGTTTCTTGTTGGCCAACGCCTCAACATCACTTAGACAATTCACAGACACACAGAGCATACGCGGACGAGAACCGCGCTGTTGAAAAATGCCACCACGATACCGTCGCGTGAGATAAAACATGAGGATGCAGGATGTCCGTGATGTACCGCTGCGCCTTTAGAGTTCTCTCAGTCACTTCTAGTTATACACGATGGCTCAGGACACCATGACCCTGGGTGTAACGCTGCTGTGCCTGTCCCAAACACTGAAAGAATGGAACCGGCCAGCCGGTCGCCGTACTCACCAACGATGGTCACCTGGTGAAGTGCAGAACCACGATTCCTCTCAGAACACAATGCGACGTCATTCATTAGCAGACATTTGTGTTATAGTGTTGAAAGCAGCCAATTGTTAATATGATGGTAATCTAGTCTCCACAGAACGAGGTGGAGCCGTGGTTAGCACATTGGACTGGCATTCGGGAGGACGACGGTTCACACCTGTGACCGGCCATCCCGATTTAGGTTTTCCCTGACTTCCTTAAATCGCTTCAGGCAAATGGCAGGTTGATTACTTTGAAAGGGCACGCCGACTTCCTTCCCCATCCTTCCCTAATCCGTTGGGAGCGATTACCTCGCTGTCTGGTGCCCTCCCCCAAATCAACCAACCAACCGATCAACCAACCAACCTAGTCTGGTTGCTGTTAATCTCCAAGCAGTTGTGCGGGATGAGACAGACTGTTGCAGGGATTCCATTGCTTCTGAGTGGCAGCGCACATGTGAAGGGGTCACGATGTGCTCGGCGCTTCATATGGTGCGATCGTCCCATTTGCTGGTGAGATGTAGTCGCCCAGAACCTTGATGACGAGTGTACTACCTGCCTGCTCATATGTTCCTATGCAGTCCACCATCCGGTCGCTTTCACACCCAAACGTCCCTCAAATCCGACCAGCTGGCCAAACGGAGACCCACATTGGGGTCCCATTGAAACACTGTCAGGCGCTGATAATGCTGTCTCATACATGTACACGCTACCTCCGTGCCCTTCCCAGTGGTTACTCAACATCTGACGCTGTTCAGGCCCTTATATAGCCTACCAGGCCCGGTAACAACACCAAGCACGAACCACACTGATCCATTCTAGTGACTGTACTACCTGTCACAGAGAATTACAGCTGCAACCATTTACATACCAGTCGATAGCGTGCACGTATAAAAAGATCCTCACTTTTTTATAGGGTAGAGTATTTAATTATACATGTTTTAATAAAAGACCCATAGAATGGCTGCAAATATTAACAAAATTCTGTTGGGTTGGGGTTGGGTTGATTTGATGGAAAAGAGCAAACAGCAAGGTCATTGGTCTCATTGGATTAGAGAAGGATGGAGAAGGAAGTTGGCCGTGTTCTTTCAAAGGAACCATCCCAGCATTTGACTGAAGCGATTTAGGGAAATCACGGAAAACCTAAATCAGGGTAGCCGGATCTGGATTGAGTCCAGTGTGCTAACCACTGCGCTACCTCGCTCTGTTTACATTCTGTTCTTGGTTAAGTTGTGTATCCATGTGTAGTATGCTTCTTTGCTTCTGACACGATAAATAAAATATCCCCTCTTAGTCCTTTTTGGTAAGAGTGCGACTCGCTTTATCAATATTCCAGGATGTGGTGCACGAATGTTCTGTAAGCAGTCTCCTTTATGGAATGATTGCATTTCCTAGTCTCCAACCAACGAACCGAGTCTGCCACTCATTCTGTCCACAACTGAGCCTATTTAATCATTTCCTTATGTGTACCCACTGGCTGTTCTGACTTCTCTGGACTGAGGTTTGGGATGATAGCAACTCTAATTCCCTTCCATCCACTCACAAATTGTTTCGCAGAGGTTTACTCATATATGCATTGAGTTACTTCTGTTGCGACTCAGTGATATTTTACTCATGGAGTACTACGTTTTTTCGTTTTGTGAAGTGCATAGTTTCACATTCCTCAACATTTAAAGCAAGCTGCCAATCTTCCCACTGCTTTGAAATCAAATGAAAGTTTGAATGAATATTTGTGCAACTTTTTTCAGACAGTACATCATTTTGTATAACTGCATCATCTCCAAAATGTCTGAGGTCATTACTGACTGACAGGTCATTAATAGACAACGTAAACAACAAGGCTTCCAATATACTTCCCCGTGGCATGTATCAAGTTATTTGTACCTGCACTAAAATACCGGTAGTTGAACAATTTAAAACGTAACACAAACACACTCTCAGGCTTATCTACGTACTTGAAATACCATATGTATACCAAAACTGGGCATTTTAAGCGTGACCAGTTGTTGCAGTTGTGGAATGCACGATTAAAAACGACTTTTAAGATCCAAGAATGGTCAGAGTATGACCGAAGCCGATTGTTAAAATAAGTATTGCTGCGTATTGCATGATGCAGTTCCTAAGGTTTATGAAAGCTATTCAATACCGCCTACACAAAATAGTTCGTTCTCATTTAAGTTCCCTGAGTACCACTTACACTTTTATGTGGGGTACACCGACCTCTTACGGACCTAGCAAGACGTCTCTGCATTCGTTTGATGCTAGCTCTTATGTGTGCTTCATTCGGACTCCAGACATTGGAGAGCAATATTCTTTCCTAAGGCACCACTATTTCCCGAAACTCTTCCAAAAAATCTAAGTTTTCCAATACGTACTTGCTTCCTCTCGTCTACACAAATTCCTTTACCATCCCATCATATTCGCCTCCCTCCCCATCGACAATGACAGCCTAAATATACTCCGCGTTTGCAGAACAAGTCCTATTATTTCTCTCAATTTTGTGTCCTGATTCTCTGCAATTCCAATACGTGCACATCCTTCCAAGTTCGCACTATATGCCGGTCGGGATGGCCGAACGGTTCTAGGCGCTACAGTCTGGAACCGCGCGGCCGCTACGGTAGTTCTAAGTTCTAGGGGACTGATGACCTCAGTAGTTAAGTCCCATAGTGCTCAGAGCCATTTGAACCATTTTTTCGCACTATATAAACTTCATCCTCTACCAACATTAAGTTCAATCATCTTCAACACGATGCTAATCAAGACCACGAAATCCACCTCAAGACCTACCACCGAACGAAGTGGTGCAGTGGTATGACACTGGTGTCATATCACATACAATGGTTGTTCAAACTACCGTTCATGTGTTAAGGTTTTGGTTTGATTTCCTTAGATCGCTTAGAGCAAATGCAGGGATGGTCCGTTTGAGAGGACACGGCTGATTTCCTTCCCTATCGAGCTCAATGCAAGCTTGCGCTCCATCTCTACTGATCTTTTTATCAACAGAACATCAAATCCTAATATTCTTTCTTCCTTTCAACACCAGTCCCCCCCCCCCCCCCCCAACACACGCAATTCTAACTGCTACATCTCTGGCATCCAACAGCGCGATCGATACCCTTTAAAATTCGCAATCAACGACATACCCGTTAAAGCTTCCAATCTCCGGCTTCTCCAGCGTCCTGTAAGAGGCGCCAGCGAGTCATCACGTGGATCAGGCAGCTGACGACAAGTTGGAGATAAAACCCTGCCGCCAGGCAGCAGCAAGACGCCCGAATCGTGCTGTGCTAAAGTCTGTGCATCGCATACACTGTATTTTCGTGATCTCGCTGTTTACTGGGTTTTGAAGTGTACCATGTTTTGGGTTGCTGTGCTACAAATTATTGACAGATCTGCTCGACCCTGGATGATCTGGATTATTCCATTGGTGTGTTCAACAATTTACGACGACCCGACCTTGACTGTATTAGTGAACTGTCACGTGATAACAGTGATCAATATGTTCTGTATAACACTGACTCGTTAAATCCTCTCTCTTCCATCCTTATCCACGTCAGACTCCAGACTTTTCTTTCCTATTCTTCCCATTCCAAAAATAGCTCTATGCACTATGGGACTTAACATGTGAGGTCATCAGTCCCCTAGACTTAGAACTACTTAAACTTAACTAACCTAAGGACATCACACACATCCATGCCCGAGGCAGGATTCGAACCTGCGACCGTAGCAGCAGCGCGGTTCCAGACTGAAGCGCCTAGAACCGCTCGACCACAGCGGCCGGCTTTCCCATCCTCACGGCTTTATTGTCTTCCTCCATATACCAATCCCAACATTGATTTGCTATTGGAAACTCTAGCTCATTACAACTACTCATACATTTAAACGTTTCAGATCCGATCGTTCACCACAGCTGACGCCACCGAAGAACCAGTAAAAGTTCAATCTCCTAATTTATCAGCACTGATAGGAAATTAAATTCTGTTATTATTTCCTGCGCTCTTCTTTTATTCTGGTACTGCGTACATTCTTTCTGCACAGAGAAACGAAGTGCTTCTTTTAAAATGTTTTAGCATCTTTGGTGTGACTGAAAGAAAACTGTGGTTACTAGAGATTTAATTTCTCAACGTAAGTGACCATTCTAATTGTTTACATTTTTAAAATATTCTAAATACTCATCCTCTAAAAATTTAAATCAGTTTCGTAATTTAAACCTCCATTGACGGAGAATGTAAAATTGTACTGCTGCAAGCCGACCCACGGCCCCTTGCCTGTGAAGTACGAGAGACTTAAGTATAAACAACAATAAAAAAACGAATAGAAGAGACAGACAGAGAGAGAGAGAGGAGGGGGGGAGATTACAGGAGAGAGGGGAGGGGGGGAGAGAGGCAGAGGGAGACAGTTTATGGTAGCAAGGGGCTGCTTTTATTTCCTGCATGACGTCAGAGGCCAGATTAATGGGAATGAGTGCGGCGACTTTTACCGGCTCCAGGAAAAACTTTTTGGCAGCAAAACGACCACGCAGTCTGAGGACACGGATATAGCAGTTATAGGCCTATGCCTGTGAAGCAGCATCTCGCAAATGGTGAAACTGTTCACGTGCTGCTGTTGCGACCATCCAGTGAAAGTGGTTGATGGATGGTGAAACCACTCGCAGGTAACAAGATATCGGACGTCCGTACCTGATCAGAGAACGCGGAGGTCGGAGGATCGACAGCTCTGCAAAGCGGGATAAGCGGCGATCTGTGGCCGATCTGGCGGCAGAGTAGAGCGCTGGTGTTTCGCAGCACATTATTCAGCGTACATTGTTAAAAATAGGACTCTGCAACTGACGACCCCAAGCCGGCCCCAGATGCCGACCGGTTCTAGGCACTACAGGCTGGAACCGCGCGACCGCTACGGTCGCAGGTTCGAATCCTGCCTCGGGGATTGATGGCCTCAGAAGTTAAGTCCCATAGCGCTCAGAGCCATTTGAACCATTTGACGACCCTAATGTGTTCCCGAACTGACACAACGACGTCGCCAGTTACGACTGCAGTGGGTACAGAATCATCAAGATTGGATTATACGTCAATGGAAATGTGTCGTATGAATCACGTTTGCTGTTGGACCGGGTCGACGGTCAGATCCCGATATGTCGTCGTACTCGAATCGCGCACCGCACCACGAACGCCCGATAACAGCTGCGGCACTATGTTGTCAGGGACGTTCACTTATGGTTTCCGTGGGACTCGTGGCAGTAATCAAAGGCACAACGACAGTTTTGGACTACGTGAACGGTACTGTGAACCACCTGAATTTCTTCATCCTTGATGTCATCCCCAGGGCATTCTTCGGGAGGATAACTGTCCGTTTCGCAAGGTCAGAGACACGCTGTAGTGATTACAGGAGTATGACAGTGAATTATGAACAATATGGAAGACAAATGGGACAGTATTTGGGGCCAGTTTCGCCTTCACAAATCACTGTCCTGAAACTTATGGGAATTTCGTAGTCTGTGTGTAGACATTTGTCGTGGCATACTTCGGGAAAGTTAGAAAGGACTCACCGAATCCCTGCCACGCAGAATCGCTGCAGTATTGCTTTGCAAAGGTGGGCTGACACGCTGTTATGTAGAGGGTTATGATGTTTTGGCTCATCAGTATCAGTGTTGGTAGAACCGTGACAGCGGCCTAAAATTTATTGATCAATAGAGAAACGGCGAGATTTTGCTGATCGTGAAACTTCCTGGCAGATTAAAACTGTGTGCCGGACCGAGACTCGAACTCGGGACCTTTGCCTTCCGCTGGCAAGTGCTCTACCATGTGAGCTACCCAAGCACGACTCACGCCCCGTCCTCACAGCTTTACTTCTGCCAGTACCTCGTCTCCTACCTTCCAAACTATACAGAAGCTCTCCTGCGAACCTTGCAGAACTAGCACTCCTGAAAGAAAGGATATTGCGGAAACATGGCTTAGCCACAGTCTGGGGGATGTTTCCAGAATGAGATTTTCGCTCTGCAGCGGAGTCTGCGCTGATATGAAACTTACTGGCTGATTAAAACTGTGTGCCGGATGGAGACTCGAACTTGGGACCTTTAACTAGCTCAGATGGTAGAGCACTTGCCCGCGAAAGGCGAAGGTCCCGAGTTCGAGTCTCGGTCCGCCACAGAGTTTTAATCTGCCAGGAAGTTTCATATCAGCGCACACTCCGCTGCAGAGTGTAAATCTCATTTTGGTTTGCTGATCATGTTTACGAGATAAGTAGGATGTCCAGAGGTTCTGTAGGAGCTTGAGGCCTGCAAAGTTAATGTGCTGGTGATGGATGCATGCCGCCGTAGTACACAGGTGTGAAATGCGTCTCGGAAACAGTAACACTAAAAGCAGTCTAGGCCATTTTTCACTCCTTTCGTAATGTTGCACATCTTTAGACTATGCATGTTTTGACGTTTGATGTCGTTCCTCCTAGGTATGCTATGTGGAAAACATTGCATTGGTTGCTCGGGTGTAGTAACTTCTTTCAGGAGTCGTGCCAGCATTCTCTCTAACACACCTTATGGCTCCTACTGAATGTGTAAGCCGCGAACCTGGGCTTTCGTCATTGGAAGAATGTCCAATTCACGTCGGCTGACTTGAGGATCTGCATACTGGATAAGAGTTGCAAGTGTATTTCAGGCAAAAGTAATTTACTTCATTTTTTTGTATTTCGTTGATCATAAGAAACACTGTGTCTATTCAGTCTCATTTATTTCTAAAATTCGTTAAATGGACTAAAGAGGCGCTACTTACTTGTTATGTGGGAATGATAAGGGCCATACAGGGCATAGATGGGAAGTTATTTTAATTCGTGGCATCATTGATGTTGAAACAATATAGCCGTTTGATGACACTTTGATAAATTTATTTTCATTTTAGATTGTTGCCAGTTATTCCTCAGGCTAAAAGAGTATGTTGCCAGTTTTCGAGTTGAGTTTAGACCGGGATATCTATATTTTTTAAAAAATAATACCTATTATTTTTCATATATTCCTTTGCTAATTTGGGTTACATGCATTTTCTACTATTTTACGTTTTCTTTTTGGTCTGTGTTGTTAGAGCATTGATTGAGCCGCTTACAACATTTAAGATGACTCACTTAGTCTCCGTCTACCGCTGTTTAAGCATTTATATTTACATGCAAGATCCCAATTCGTTCACTTAGGTTAAGATTAAACCTACTGGTAAGTAAATGGTACATTGCACTAAATACTACGTTCCCACAATAGCTACTACATGATTTGTCTAAAATAATTACAGACTGAAACGAACAGATCGACCTTTAGTGTTAAAGGACCTATAGGGAGTGGTAACATTTTAGAAGAGGGCGAAATCGGAAGCACATTGGCTGAGGTAGGATCACATCAGGCTCCTGTTGGTATGAAGAACGGTGGAAGAATGTAATCTCCATGTTGGGCCGGATAGTAGATTTAGTCTACTGCGGTGAGATTATAACCTACAAGACGATAATCCCCGACCACAAGCGGCCCGTGAACAGGAAAAAAATCGGTTCCCACCCTGAATCCCATAAGAAATGTTTGAGGTCTCTTTTCGAATTAGACGACTACCTCAGAAGGAAAAGACAGATACGATAGCACACACGAGACACGTTATCCAGAACTTTGGCGTAAGGCATCAGACTCTTGTCTTGCAAAGGCCACCATTGCATGAATCCCCACTGTGAGCGTGGGGTTGATCTTAGATTCTGTTATTCTGCGCAACGGATTAATCTGAGATGTACGCTTTACCCTGTGGCTCCTGCAAGATGCAATTTCCACCCCCACACTACTACAAGAAGTCAGACAGACGCTCCTAACGTTCTAAAGAGAAATGCCTGAAAAACTTTCAGCAATAAATATCTTCTGGAGTCGTCCGCTGCAAGGAAATGACACAAAAATGCACAAAATTTCTTACGTAACTAGTGGGATACTTGGGTACTGGAGTAGTGCCAGTTAGTGTAAGAAAAACATGAAACTAACGAAAGTTATTATTTATTTTGCAAAAATTCTGAGAAATCACAATGACACTTTTAGTTATGAATTGAACAAGTTATATCCTGGTTCTCTTCGAAATGTGAAGTTACCTCTCAAGGATAGGATTCGCTAATGAAATTTCTATACAAGGATAGGATTCGCTAATGAAATTTCTATACAAAGTTTAATATTGTTATTGACTTGGCAGAATGGCTGAGAGCCGCGCCTACTCAACTTGAATAATTATCCTTTAGAATGTTGCTAGGTACGGTCGAGGTTGTCGCGTGTGAAATGCAGCGAAGTGTACCGTTGTGGAGGAAATACGGGGCTCGCAATAGCTGTAGCGCACAATATCGTAAGCTGCGATGACTGCTGTCTGCGCCGCTCGCTGCTGACAAATAAGATAACTCTGTGAGGACCGGGCGTGAGTCGTGCTTCGGTAGCTCAGATGGTAGAGCACTTGCCCGCGAATGGCAAAGGTCCCGAGTTCGAGTCTCGGTCGGGCACACAGTTTTAATCTGCCAGGAAGTTTCATATCAGGGCACACTCCACTTCAGAGTGAAAATCTCATTCTGGAAACATCCCCCAGGCTGTGGCTAAGCCATGTCTCTGCAGTATCCTTTCTTTCAGGAGTGCTAGTTCTGCAAGGTTCGCAAGAGAGCTTTTGTAAAGTTTGGAAGGTACGAGATGAGATATTGGCAGAAGTAAAGCTGTGAGGTCCGGGCGTGAGTTGTGCTTTGGTAGCTCAGATGGTAGAGCACCTGCACGCGAAAGGGGAAGGTCCCGAGTTCGAGTCTCGGTCGGGCACACAGTTTTAATCTGCCAAGAAGTTTCAAGGTAAGTCTCGTTCTGTCTGGATTGACCTTCGCCAATCAAACTCTCCCTACACCTTGATGAAGTCAAGGATTCCTATTCGCCCCTAGTCTAACTACTGGCGTAGTACACCGCTCAGATAACCAGTCCACCGCGATGCCACTCAAAAATTCGCTCGCAGGCGTTTAACTGTAACTCTGTCCGTTCACACCGCACAATAAGTGTGTCGGCCAACACAGTGAACAACGCTTAATTGCAAGGACTCAATATAGAGTCGCACTTCGATTCGCTCATGACAGAGGTGCTCTCCCAGTGAAGTACTGAGGAGAGACTTGTTCTTCGCTCCAAGAGCGACAACGGAACGGCGCCTCTCCACACCAGACGTGAAGGGGTATATCTTTCGGTCTCTTCCATTACTCTTTCAGCTCAAGGCGTCAGAAATATCGTCTGTCAATCAGCATTGCTTTTCTAAAACGGGAGAATGACGTTTCGTTTAAGGTGACCAATCCGGAAATCTGTAGTATCGGCGTTTGGCGTTTGCTATCTCCCTGTGAAAATCTCTGAAACTGCGTGCTATGTGTAAAGAATGCGTAGGCTGGCCGCTCCCACACAATGTAGCGGAATTTGCTTTTAAGCCGAACACGGGGTCGTTCCTCCTTTCCCTCAGGCGAATGCTCTCCGCTCCATGGGCGGCCACCGACGGATGTATATGGGTTGGGACTGGCCTCCTGGCATGCAGTTGTCTCTCTCGAACTAAAAGCTCCTGTGACCGTCGTGTCTGGAATGTATGTGTGTACGCCAGCCTCGAGTATTTCAACCACGGTGCGCACTTGCGATTTATTAGTTATTTGCATATCGTTTACATGAATTCATACAACATTGACTTTATCTTATCGAGTTTGGGTTCGAATGAAGCGTCTTGATGTGCAGAATATGATTGTGAGGGCGGAATATGTAAGCAATGAAGGTCAGGAGACCACGACGTCTTACACCAGGAGGAAACCTAAGGTAGACCAGTGGTTACAAACCACAAACCAGAGCTTATCGTTCACTGGTCGGAGTCATGAAAAAATTTTGGTGGGTGTTTTCGGTTCAAGGAAAATTTAAGAATGGTTAATAATCAACGATCGCCGCTCCCTGCCCCGCTGACCTCTCCCCTTATTCGCAAGAATTCGCTTCATAATTTCAGCAGTAGTAGCAAAAGACTTCGAATGCATTTTTCAAAAAATCAATATAAATGCCGTTTAAACACGATCAGTTCATATCACATTATATTAGCTACTCTTTGCATATGTTAAAAAAGTCACATGTAGTAAAAATATTAAATAAGAAAGCGAAAGAGCTGAACAATTTGCAGCAGTCATCTTGCAGGACGTGCATAATTTGATGTCTATTCTTGCAGACATAGTTTATCCATATTGACGAACTCAGTTTCCTCTAGGTACCATGTACGCTTATGTTCAGAAAAAAAAGAACTCCTTGGACGACTAGAGACAGGATGTTCATATTCACAGAAATGTACATTAGTGTGTTCTGCAGAAATAATTAGCATCTGAACCACGTCAACCGGCGGGTTTAAGCTCAACATCGATATCGCGGTGCAACACCACCTACCGGTAAAATACGCCTGCGGCTCTCATTGTCGCCATAAACCGAAGGTAATGGATCAGTGTGACTTGAGCAGATGAGCAAAATGCCTTGCAGACATGTGCGCGAACCCTACAGTCAGATCAGTGAGTTTGAAAGAGGGCACGTTATTGGCATGAGAGCATGTGATGCATCCATCCGGCAAATTGTTGCTGGTGTGGGACGAAGTGTTTCGGCAGTGCAATGGGTGTGTGCAGAATGGTTCACGGGAGGCCGCAGAACACGAAGAGCTGGGTCAGGTCGCACCACCCAGACCACTAATGGTTCAAATGGCTCTGAGCACTATGGGACTCAACATCTGAGGTCATCAGTCCCCTAGAACTTAGTACTACTTAAACCTAACTAACCTAAGGACATCACATACATCCATGCCCGAGGCAGGATTCAAACCTGCGACAGTAGCGGTCGCGCGGTTCCAGACTGAAGCGCCTAGAACCGCTCGGTCACAGCGGCCGGCCCCAGACCACTCCCCAAGAACATTGTAACTTCATCCGAATGGCATTGCAGGGGAGATATGCGTCCTCCTCGGCTCTGGCGCAACTGTGGAACACATCGTACACACTCGGGGGTTACAGTCCCTTGCAGTTTATTACGGCATGGATTACGTACGCGTCGTCCACTTCTCCGCCTCAGTTTGACGAATGCGCAGAATTGTGCTAGATGGCAATGGTGTATGGAACGACGTCACTGGAGACAGGAGTGGCATCAGAAAGTGTTCTCGGACGAATCCAGGTTTTTTTGTCTGAAAACGATGGCCCCGTTTTTGTTAGCCGCGGACAGGGGGAGTAGCATCGCAATGACTGCATTCGCATAAGACATACCGCATCAACACAGGGGCTTATAGTGTGAGGTACTGTTGGGTACAACCAGAAATCACAGCAGGTGCGTGTCCAGTGCGCTGTGACATGTGTGACCTGCGTGAATGACAACCTGTGACCCATAGCCATACCCTTACTGCCCAACACCCCAGACGCCATTTTCAGCAAGACAACGCATTACTACTAACACGTACCTTCTTGATGCCACAGGATATCAGCCTTTTAACCTGGCCCGCCAGATCACCAGACTTTTCGGCAGTCAGAAATATGTGCGATATGGTGAAACGACGGGTGCAGCACTGTGACCCGATCCCAATGCGCGCTAACATCGCTCAGATGTTCGGGCTCACATGCGGTTCCTCTTCGTCGAAATGTCTTGGCTCGAACTCGTCTAGGGATTGAACCGCACGTGTCGCATTACACGCCCCAAATTAGACACTTGTGACCCTTTGGTTAAATTGTCTGGCTGATAGTAAGTTAATGTAGCATAGAATAACAGTAATAATAACATAGGGAACTAAATTAACGGCCCATAAATGATGTAGGCCACACAGTTGCAGTTTCGTTAGAATAATTTTTATTCAGAATAAAAACTAATAGCGAAAGTGGTCGTATTTAGAATTACTATTACACTCGAGCGCACATCCATCTGACACAGTTCGATAATTCACAGTCTCGTCGCGAAACACAAGTACAATACTCCACCTCGATATTTAGACGAAAATTTAAGAATTCACACTAGGCACGCGGCTGCTCACCGCTCAGAGACAAAGTCACGCGATACCGCACAACACGAAATTTTCTAAGTCGTTTCACTTCCTAGCTGCCTCACGACCGATTGACCGATTTCACGTCTCAATCCGAACCGTCTCCTTTGGTGTCTCCAGCAGAACTGTCCGGTTTCGCGTCTGCATCAGGAGTGTCCCTCTGGCCGTCCCCGGCTGCGTTTCCCGCGCGCCGAATATCCTCGCTCAACTGGCTAAGGCAGTTCCCTTTCCTGAAGCCGCACATCTGATTGGCTACAGCTTATTCTACATTGCGTTACATTTTAAAATATTTAAATAATCAAAGCTTGATCACTTTCACATTCTAAATAAAGTAACAATAATATCCATTACATGATAAATGTTAAATTCTTTTGCACAAAACCAATACAATTTCCTTCTTAGCTTTGAATGCCACGGCCAGTAGCCTCGCACCAATGTGCTTTCTGATAAATAAATAAAGAACAAAAGTAATTATTATGCACTAAATTTTACAACAAATGAAACTTCCTGGCAGATTAAAACTGTGTGCCCGACCGAGACTCGAACTCGGGACCTTTGCCTTTCGCGGGCAAGTGCTCTACCATCTGAGCTACCGAAGAACGACTCACGGTCGGTCCTCACAGCTTTACTTCTACCAGTATCTCGTCTCCTGCCTTCCAAGGCTGTGGCTAGGCCATGTCTCCGCAATATCCTTTCTTTCAGGAGTGCTAGTTCTGCAAGGTTCGCAGGAGAGCTTCTGTAAAGTTTGGAAGGTAGGAGACGAGATACTGGCAGAAGTAAAGCTGTGAGGAGAGGGCGTGAGTCGTGCTTCGGTAGCTCAGATGGTAGAGCACTTGCCCGCGAATGGCAAAGGTTCCGAGTTCGAGTCTCGGTCGGGCACATAGTTTTAATCTGCCAGGAAGTTTCATATCAGCGCACACTCCGCTGCAGAGTGAAAATCTCATTCTGGTCTACAACAAATATTCTATTACCCAATGATTCAATAAGATGTCATGCTGTCATCATTCAATGTGTTTTGTGTGGAGGAAATGATCTGATGCTTAACTGAAAATACTGATAATTTAAATTTACTACATCTTTTAAACACATAAAGTTACAGAGTTGGTATTTACAACGTTTGTCATTTTAATGATGCGCTATATGAAATGCTATTTTAGCATTCAAGTCTTTGTTATAAAACTTGTTAATTTCACTTTAACAGTAAATCCTAAAATATTATATTCAAGTTTTATTGGGATCACCATGAAATTTTATGAAGGATGGTAGATTAAAATTACTGTGGCGTCATTCCCTGCACTACTACAGAATTAAATAATTTTCATAAATGATTCCCTTTATGGCCGATCTTAGGTCCGCCATATTTAACACTGCTACATCTCCGTGGCCACAAACGCCTTCTACTGGGTTTCCCTAAGATGTAGGTTCTCATCTGTCTCACTCGCACACTACAACAGACGCCTGTGAGTTTCCCCATCTCGTGGTGAATCTGCGCTCTTTGTGCCACACTGTCCTGAACTACAGGGTTTGTTTCACAATTCCTGAAGGCTGACTCTTTCGGCCATATATTTAAATAAGACGCAATGCTCGTTAACTCACACCAAACACCACAGATGAACTTTGGAACTAAGTGAATGCAGCATTGAGGGCTGTATCACAGTACACCATTCGGGCCTTATATGCATCTGTACCATGACTCACGGAACAAGATTTTAGGGCCTAGGGCAGACGCTGTGCCTATTAGGCAACAGGATACATGCAGAACCGAGGTGACTGAAATGCTAATGGTTTCTGCAGAGCATACAACTGTACATGTCCTGTGTATATGAACGCTATATTAAAATATTATATTCAAGTTTTTTTCTGGGCATGAGCGTATTATTATCACAGGTGAGGTTGTAATACGATACCAATTTTAATATTAAGAACTGTTTGTTTACATTTTAAATGTTGTTGGCTGAGGATAGAGCTGCGTTAATGCAGCGCCCACTGTTGGTTATTATTATTTCTTACTGCACTTGGCTTGGCTGACAACGGGATGGAGGTGATGAAGTCGAGATCGCTACAGGCGACTGGAGAATCTCTGTGCAGAGGGGTGGAAGAAATTAATGCAATGTGTGAGACTACAGCTGAAATTTGGGCATACCTCCGTGACGCTATCAAGATCTGAATCCGGTGGCCAATACAGTGAACAGAATGCTCCCCATAAAGTCATATGGAGTGTTAAGACAAAGTCACAACGGATGCTACTGCACATTTGAAACTCAACAGCAATGGCCCAATTAAACATGAAACATGGGTGACATAGCTCACATAGGTATAACGAGAAAGGCTTAGTCTAACTAGTGAATCAAACTCAGGGTCACAATAAAGTCCCCTTTATAGCTAAAACGCATCGACTTGACTTCTAACACTGAATACATCATAGAAGTAGATATAAGTGCGCAGTGGTTCACATGGATTGTTAAAAATGGTTCACATGGCTCCAAGCACTATGGGACTTAACATACGTCACCAGTCCCCTAGACTTAGAACTACTTAAACCTAACCAACCTAAGAACATCACACACATCCATCCCCGAGGCAGGGTTCGAACTGAGACCGTAGCAGCCACGTGGTTCCGGACTGAAGCGCCTAGAACCGCTCGACCACAGACGCCGGCATGGATTGTTAAACATACACAATAATACCTTGGCACATGTGGGTAGAGCTGGAAAGAAAATGAAAGTGGAAGGAACACACAGAAAATGTTGTGGCGAAGGATAACCATAGGCTGCGTTTTATTGGCAGGACATTTAGGAAATGTAACAGATCTACTAAGGAGACTGCCTACACTACGCTTGTTCATCCTTTTTTAGAACACTGCTGCGTGATGTGCGAGCCTTACCAGATAGGACTGACGGCGTACATCGAGAAAGTTCAAAGAAGAACAGCACGGCTTGTATTATCGCCAAATGGGGGAGAGAGTGTCACTGAAATGATACAGAATTTGGGATGGACAGCACTAAAACAAAGGCGTTTTTCGTTTCGGCGGAATCTTCCCACGAAATTCCTATCACCAACTTTATCTTCAGAATGCGAAGATATTTTGTTGACGCTGACCTACACAGGGAGAAACGATCACCATGATAAAATAAGGGAAATCAGTGCTCGTACGAAAACATATAGGTATTCGTTCCTTCCGCGCGGTATACGAGATTGCAATAATAGAGAATTGTGAAGGTGGTTCGATGAACTCTCTGGCAGACACTTAAATGTGATTTGGAGAGTAGCCATGTAAATGTAGATGTAGACGCACAATTAGCTGTGTTCATGTAAACCGTCAACGACTGCGGAATTGGCTAGCGGATTAAAGGAAATACCCACAAAAGTGCATATGAGCACGAGTTCCCTTTTCAAATAGCATGTTGAGTTCACTAGATGACTGCATGAATTAATTCACTAAAGGAAAACTCTAACTCGAAATAAATGACTTCACGTCCATCTCATAACGTCATGCGCAAACGTTGCACACGCTTACCACCTCTGTAAAACACAAATGCAGAGAATGTCTGTAGTGGTAGCGGAAAGTTATTAGTTCGGCACCAACATCTGTGTTTGGCTCTGAGATGGTATCGAAACGACCAGCAGCTAAAGCATTGTCTACACACTCTGGAGCTCTAAGGTGAAGAGTCCTCCCACTGGTGCTCTAGCACCCAGTGTCAATATGCTTTCCGCCTCAAAATCTTGTTGTTTCTGCCACCACGCGATTCTCGTTATCCAATCGCTGCGGCCAGCCTACTTGTGCGCAATGAAAAAAATCTACAGTGATTAAACAATAACACACATTTCTCTTTAACAGCGGGACAGAAAGCAGAAATTCTCTCCTACAAGTTTCGGACAAAGTCAGTGGCTGCATGTAGACTCTCGAGAGTCTTCATCGACACTACAATAATAATTTTGCTGAGCGAATCCTGCTACAAAAATTGTGACAACAATACAGTGTCTAACATAAAAATTTTCCCAGTATTAATGTTGTAATTTTGAGTAATGGAGTAATTTTTAAGTAATACATTTTGTCATTATATGTTAACGTTTACTTATGAACGAAAATGACTATGTAATTTAAATGCAATATCTAAAAAGCAGTTACGCAATAAAATGTTGTAAGCACGCTGGTCTAGTTAGGGTGATCTACTACTATGAAACACCGAAGGGTATATGTGAAGTGTGTGTTGTGTGTTGAACAGGGGACCTAGAAACGACGGAGAGGCTTCGTCGTGCCGTAGCCCTCAGTGGTTCACAACCCCACAACAGGCCACAGCAGTCCAACTTACCCCACCGTCGTCCCATACCGAAACCAGCGTTACTGTACGGTTCGGCCCCCCAGTGGACACCCCCCCTCCCTTTCCCCCAGGAACGTCTCATACCAGACGAGTGTAATCCCAATGTTTGCATGGTAGAGTAATTATGGTGTACGCATATGTGGAAACAGTGTCTGCGCAGCAATCGCCGACATAGTGCAACTGAGGCAGAATAAGGGGAACCAGCCCGCATTCGCCGAGGCACATGGACAACCGCCTTAAAAACCACCCACAGACTGGCCGGCACACCGGATCTAGACACTAATCCGGCGGGCGGATTCGTGCCGGGGACCGGCACGCCGTCCCACTCG
Organism: Schistocerca cancellata; assembly: GCF_023864275.1. Lineage (NCBI taxonomy): Eukaryota > Metazoa > Arthropoda > Insecta > Orthoptera > Acrididae > Schistocerca > Schistocerca cancellata. Next base: position 384,152,796 of record NC_064628.1, read on the forward strand.
GGAAGCAGCGCGTTAGACCGCAGCTATCTGGGCGGGCACTGGACTACGGGTCCTCGCCATACAATAAAGTCGACTTCCGCAGGTCACTGCACAGCCGCGTCCTGCTGGTCAGCTGTGGGCTGCAAGAGCGTCAAGTCGACCCTTCTACGGGGCTCCGGGACTCGTCGTGAACCGACTCGTCGGCGGTATTATTGCCTGAGCGCAGCCATTGGTTCAGCCATAGCGCTGTTCTATTGGTCGCCTACACCTTCCTCGTTTCCTAAGTCTACGGTCGTCAACTTCTAGCTACTTCGTCAAGGAATCCGCTGGGCCGATTCGTGCTGGGGACCAGAACACCTTCCCGCTCGGGAAGCAGTGCGTTCGACTGCGCGGCTAACCGGGCGGGCTTATACACACATCAAAAAAAGATTTGCATAACCTCCGTTCCGAAAGTTCCAGAACCTGTACAGAAAACTGGGATAGAGATTAAAATAAAAATCATTTCTGCCCTCTTTATAGCTCATGAAAACCACACAGTGCACGATGTATCACCATAAAGCGAGACCTTCGGTGGTGGTGATCCAGAATGCTGTAGAACTTGGTGCCTCTAATATCCAGTAGCACGACGTCTTGCATTGATGCATGCCATTATCCGTCGTGGCATACTATCCACAAGTTCATCAAGGCACTGTTGGTCCAGATTGTCCCACTTCTCAACGGCGATTGGGCGTAGATCCCTCAGAGTGGTTGGTGGGTCACGTCGTCCATAAACAGCCCTTTTCAATCTATCCCAGGCCTGTTCGATAGGATTCATGTTCAAAATGGTTCAAATGCCTCTGAGCACTATGGGACTCAACATCTGAGGTCATCAGTCCCCTAGAACTTAGAACTACTTAAACCTAACTAACCTAAGGACATCACACACATCCATGCCCGAGGCAGGATTCGAACCTGCGACCGTAGCGGTCGCGCGGTTCCAGACTGAAGCGCCTTTAACCGCGTGGCCACACCGGCCGGCATGGATTCATGTCTGAAGAACATCCTGGCCACTCTAGTCGAGCGATGTCGTTATCCTGAAGGAAGTCTTTCACAAGATGTGCACGATGGGGGAGCGAATTTTCGTCCATGAAGACTAATGTCTATGCTGCCGATATGGTTGCACTATCGGTCAGAGGATGGCCCTCACGTATCGTACAGCCATCAGGTACCTTCCATGACCACCAGCGACATACGTCGGCCCCACATAATGCCAACACAAAACGGCAGGGAACACCACCTTGTAGCACTCGCTGTACAGTGTGTCTATGGCGTTCAGTCTGACCGGGCTGCCTTCAAACACGTCTCCGATGATTGTCTGGTTGAAACCATATGCGACACTCATTGGTGAAGAGAAAATGATGCCAAACCTGAGCGGTCCATTCGGCATGTTCTTGGGCCCATTTGTAGTGTGCTGCATGATGTCGTCGTTACAAAGATGGACCTCGCCATGGACGTCAGGAGTGAAATTGCGCATCATGCAGCACAATTTGAGTCGTAACACGGCGTCCTTTGGCTGCACGAAAAGCATTATTCAACATGGTGGCGTTGCTGTCAGGGTTCCTCCGAGCCATAATCCGTAGGTAGCGGTCATCCACTGCAGTAGTGGCCCTTGGACGACCTGAGCGAGACATGTCACAGTTCCTGTCCCTCTACATCTCCTCCATGTCCGAACAACATCGCTCTGGTTCACTCCGAGACACCGGGACACTTCCCTTGTTGAGAGCCCTTCCTGGCACAAAGTAACAATGCGGACGCGATCAAACCTCGGTATTGACCGTCTAGGCATTGTTGAACTACAGACAACACGAGCCGTGTACCTCCTTCCAGATGGAAAGACTGGAACTGATCGGCTGTCGGACGCCGTGCGTCTAATAGACGCTGCTCATGCATGGTTGTTAACGTTTTTGGGCGGGTTTAGTGACATCTCTGAACAGTCAAAGGGATTGTGTCTGTGATATAATATCTACAGTCAACGTCTATCTTCAGTAGTTCTGGGAACAGGGGTGATGCAAAACTTTTTTTCTTATGTGTGTATGTGAAGTAGAGTACATTATCATTGGGTGCAGACGCGCAAAGGGCAGCTGAGTCTAGCGCGAGATCGTGCAACAGAGTCTGACACCGAGCGAGGTGGCGCAGTGGTTAGCACACTGGACTCGAATTCGGGAGGACGACGATTCAATCCCGCGTCTGGCCATCCTGATTCAGGTTTTCCGTGATTTCCCTAAATAGCTTCAGGCAAATGTCGGGATTCCTTTGATTGGACGCGGCCGACTTCCTTCCCCATGCGTCCCTAATCCGATGAGACCGATGACCTTGCAGTTTGGTCTTCTCCCCCGAAATCAACCAGCCAACGAACCAGAGTCTGACGGAAGCGCTCAGGCGTAACGGTTGCTAGCGGCGTGTAGTGCGGCACACTGTAAGGTACCCAACTAGAAGAACTGTTTATTACAGCCATGCATAATTACGATATTAATTGGGTACAGTGCAAGGAGCACCAAGAGTAATTAATACGAAAGAGGAGCATTATGAGGCCAGTGCTGTTTATTGCTTAACGGCGCTAAGAAGAGCCTGCTGCCGGGCATTGGTGGCGATTGTTACCCTACACATCATCAAAGAAGAGGCCACTCACTGAAGTAAGACTAGACCAACTTTAATGTTTAGAAGTGTATCAAAGCTAGCCAGCGTAGTAGTTTCATTTTGTGAATAATTAGCAACTTAACACTAATGCCGTGTTACAAGTGTTTAAACATGAACAATAAGTGGCCTATCCTGTCATTAGTAATTCATACCGAGTGTCACTGTTGATGACAGGCCGACCGCAGTGGCCGTGCGGTTCTAGGCGCTACAGTCCGGAACCGCGGGACTGCTACGGTTGCAGGTTCGAATACTACCTCGGGCATGGATGTATGTGATGTCCTTAGGTTAGTTAGGTTTAAGTAGTTCTAAGTTCTAGGGGACTGATGACCTAAGATGTTAAGTCCCATAGTGCTCAGAGCCATTTGAACCATTTTTGTTGATGACAAAAACAATAAAATTGCTGAAAACATTTAATTTTGTTAATTTTTTTTTAGATAAGAGGAAGTTATCAAAACTTAAAAAAATAATTGAGACTGCTCAAATGGTTCAAATGGCTCTGAGCACTATGGGACTCAACATCTTAGGTCATAAGTCCCCTAGAACTTAGAACTACTTAAACCTAACTAACCTAAGAACATCACACACACCCATGCCCGAGGCAGGATTCGAACCTGCGACCGTAGCAGTCCCGCGGTTCCGGACTGCAGCGCCAGAACCGCACGGCCACCGCGGCCGGCAAATTGAGACTGCTACTTAAAGATAATAGACTTCGTTGCTCAGGGAAATCTTCACTTAAAAAAAAAAAACAATTTTAATATTCAGTGATTATGAAAAAGTAATTTCAGAGTGGTTTTAAAGATTATTGTAGATCAGAATGTTAAACTGCTTTTTGTAATAAATAATTTCTGGTCTCATTTCCAAAATACGTAACAGTGTTACAGAAAAGTTAATCAGTAGTTATTTAATGCAAGTTACGCACTAATAAGGCATATTTTGCTTAACAGAAAATATTTATTTAAGAAGAATTACAATAGCAGAAATATTAACAGGAGACATTATGGTAGGCTGCACAAAGCTATTTATTACACAAACTGTCAAACAATTAGCAGTCAAGGGCATATGCTTAGAGCAATTTGCTTTACTGATTTCACGGTTAGATTCATTTCATGCTGCTAACAGTGATCTTGAGTCAGTGTTATTGTGGATGTTCCCCCCCCCCCCAATTTTCTTGCATTAATTACTACATAAATAGATCTCCAAATTGATTAACAACTATACAATATTGTTCGCTCACACCGTGAGCTGGCGACCGTTTTCTATAACCACTGCTGTCTAAAGCAAAAACATTTAACTTCATTATTTGAATTTGCATTAACTACTTTTTATTTCTTATAATTTGGCAAAATTCTTTTCTTTCGATCGTTATTGGAAATAACGATTCTTATAACTGAGTCTAGCTTTTTTTGGATTTAATTCGATCTTCAGAACCGATGTTTTTCCCCAAACAACAAGACATTAGGTATCTCAAGAATTATTTCAATTCCCGAACGTGGCGGTTTGTTATAAACTTGCACATTAATTACTGCCGACCACCTTTGAGTCCAGAGATTCTTCTCGCTCTGAGTGTCTCATGTTTTTCCAGCTAGTTGCAGGTCTTCTCACAAAGCGAGTTTACAACTTGGCAAGATTGACCTTTTGTCCCGCGATGCGACCATCACCAGGTTGCCAATGTCCGTCCCAAACAGCCCCGTCACCCAGTGCACACCAGCCAGGGAGTCTGCCTTTTATCGATAAACAGTTTGCTATTCTACTCTTACGTCCCTCAGGTCCTCACAGTCAGCCAGCGAACTCAGCTTATAGAAAAATTACACAGAGCTTTCACCATCGTATAGAAGATACGGTCAGGAGTGCCTCAGGGAAGTGTGATAGGACGGCTATTATTCTCTATATACATAAATGATTTGCTGGACAGGGTGGGAAGAAGTGTGCGGTTGTTCACTGACGACGCTGTGATGTACGGTAAGGTGTCGGAATTCAGTGACTGTACGAGGATGCAAGATGACTTAAATAGAATTTCCTATGAGTGGAAGCTAGCTCTAAATGTAGAACAGTGTAAGTTAGTGAGATGAGTTGGAAAAACAAACCCATGATATTCAGATAGTAGTTTACTGTTTGAAACAGTCACGTCGTTTAAATATCTGGGTGTAACGTTGCAAAGCGATATAAAATGGAATGAACATGTGAAGATTGTGGTAGGGAAGGCGAATGGTTGACATAGGTTTATTGGGAGCATTCTGGAAAAGTGTAGTTCATTCGTGTGTTTGCGTAAGCTGTCGCCAGCACACCGGTCGACAAAGATGTAGCGTGAAGATCGATAGCAGGAGTTCGATCTAGCGAGCCTACTCCGAGAGAGGCCAGAGACAGACTTGCTAGCAACACGCCGCCGACGCCCTCTCCGTCGCAAATATTTAGATCGCCGCCACTGTCCGGAGAGCCCCAGTCACTGGCTCGACTCACTACTCTAGGTAGACGTCTGTCATTCATTCGCGTAGCGGCATTTTCAATACAGGCTACGCTAGTGCAGAGCGACCAGAATTGTGACTATTACTGATACTGTCTGTGAGAGTACTATTTCTGACGAGCCTGTAGGACAACATAAGGACTCCATTAAAGTTTAGTATCCAGGTCATGTAAATAAAGAACTGTACTAATCACATGTGTATGATTGTTCTAGAAAGAGGATACCAGCCAAACGCAACAACATCTCTCCCTTGCTATCCTTGGTACAATGATACTACAGTCTGTAAAGGAGGCCGCATATAGGACGCTAGAGCGATCTGTTCTAGAATACTGTTCCAGTGTTTGGGACCCGTACAACTTCGGATTCAAGGAAGATATCTAAGCAACTGAGAGGCGGGCTGCTAAATTTGTTACTGGTTGGTTTGGACAACACACAAGTGTTATGGACGTGCTTCAGCAACTCAAATGGAAATCACTGGAGGGAAGGCGACATTCTTTTCATGGATCACTACTGAGAAAATTTAGAGAACCTGTAACACTTACTCCGACCACTTTAAACGGCAATCGATGCTAACGCTATACCTCTGCGAGGAATTTTTAAGTAGTTGTGATCGTGAGATAACCTAATGGAAACAGGGACAATCAAACTGGAATTCGTTTCCGAAATACTCTAACAGAGTATAAACAATAGTAAACGGTGAGTCAGGAACAGACGTTCTCCCATCACAAAAGCAAGTTATAACACTGCATATTAAAACAGGTCGCCAGCCTAATTAGGCAGTCTTATATCAAGCAAAATGATAAAGCAGAAGGCAGTGCTAGGCTAACCTAACCTTCCTTGACACACACACACTAAACTCTTTCCTTATATCTCTCCACACTACAACACAGTAACATAACATTGCAGATAAATGTGCTACTGACTAGGAAGGCAGATAAGCAAATGGCCAATGAGATAGTAAACATCACCACATGCCTCTCAACAACACGTACCTTAAATGAACTAGGTGCAACCGTTTATAATAGTTTATAAAAGCATATATGAAACTAGTAGCAATACTCAACAGGAAAAGCTTGAAATGAAACTGCATTTATATCAGGGGGTCTACTAATGATCATAATCTATAACTTCATTGCTTAATACAGGGTCTCTATGCCTATGCATTAACCAACTTGGATTAGAATAGATAACACAGTAAACAGTTTTTTTCTTAAGCTCGGTTGGAAGCAACTAAACAGAATGCAAATCTAACTACACTGGCTATGAAGGAGCCTTTCCATTGCTTCATTAAATAACTAGCTGGTATATGAGGGCCCTTAAACTTCCAAGGTTTGAAGAACCATGTTCATTAACAAAACTACCTCAATATGCATGAAAAAGGTAAGTACACTTATCTTTAATTATTAGTTAAGTAAAGCACACCAAAATATATCTTTTTAAATAACAAATGTGCTTTCATAAGCAGTCTTTTGACCTACTCAAAATTATAATTGGCTGTGCAAATGACAACACAACGTTAAAGTCAAGTTCAGCCACTTTCTCATAATAAATTAGGACACTCGGAGTTAAATTCACTACGATAGGAACCCTGTCCAGGTATGTGGTTTGGGATAATCATGGGTATAAGACAGAGTTTTTAGTACCACCACGATTATTATTAAAATGAAGCAAATTTCACAAATACCTGGTCCATTTACAGAGTGCCAAATACAAAACAATTTAGTGAAAGGCTGGTGGCACTCATGGCGCAATTTGCTGTGGCTGTTAACCTGGCGGCGATGCAGTCATGGCAATACTGTTGGCCTCGCCCTATTGCTGATATTCTTGGCGTCGAAATAATATTTTTATAGGGCCAAAAAACCATGACATGATAATGGTATCACCAAATTCAGCATCCGAGGCCCATAAGTACTGCCCTTAAGCTCTTCTGGCCTCAAAACTCCAGGAATACGCAAAACTCCAGGAATATGAGCCACTACGATCCGCTGCTGCTAGCGAGGTGTTAACCACAGCAATGCTCAGTCCAGACTCCTAACCCATCACAAGGGACGAGTTGCCACTTGCGCACCAACCACACCTTTGCCACTCCGCCAGGCTACTTCCGTAACTGCGAGGCTTCCCCACATCTTTTTCATTTAACCCTACGTTCCCTAATTATGGACCAAGTAATTTATAGTGCAATACACAACAATCATTTAAGTAGTTATTTAAATTCATAAGCATAATTTTAAACAATGTCGTTCAAAAATTCATTTAAATGTGACATGTATACATAGTCAAAGAATGTTCATAACAGATAGAACATTATACATCTACATCTACATCTACATCTATACTCCGCGAGCCACCTTACGGTGTGTGGCGGAGGGTACTTATTGTACCACTATCTGATCCCCCCTTCCCTGTTCCATTCACGAATTGTGCGTGGGAAGAACGACTGCTTGTAAGTCTCCGTATTTGCTCTAATTTCTCGGATCTTTTCGTTGTGATCATTACGCGAGATATATGTGGGCGGTAGTAATATGTTGCCCATCTCTTCCCGGAATGTGCTCTCTCGTAATTTCGATAATAAACCTCTCCGTATTGCGTAACGCCTTTCTTGAAGTGTCCGCCACTGGAGCTTGTTCAGCATCTCCGTAACGCTCTCGCGCTGACTAAATGTCCCCATGACGAATCGCGCTGCTTTTCGCTGGATCATGTCTATCTCTTCTATTAATCCAACCTGGTAAGGGTCCCATACTGATGAGCAATACTCAAGAATCGGACGAACAAGCGTTTTGTAAGCTACTTCTTTCGTCGATGAGTCACATTTTCTTAGAATTCTTCCTATGAATCTCAACCTGGCGCCTGCTTTTCCCACTATTTGTTTTATGTGATCATTCCACTTCAGATCGCTCCGGATAGTAACTCCTAAGTATTTTACGGTCGTTACCGCTTCCAATGATTTACCACCTATGGCATAATCGTACTGGAATGGATTTCTGCCCCTATGTATGCGCATTATATTACATTTATCTACGTTTAGGGAAAGCTGCCAGCTGTCGCACCATGCATTAATCCTCTGCAGGTCTTCCTGGAGTACGTACGAGTCTTCTGATGTTGCTACTTTCTTGTAGACAACCGTGTCATCTGCAAATAGCCTCACGGAGCTACCGATGTTGTCAACTAAGTCATTTATGTATATTGTAAACAATAAAGGTCCTATCACGCTTCCTTGCGGTACTCCCGAAATTACCTCTACATCTGCAGATTTTGAACCGTTAAGAATGACATGTTGTGTTCTTTCTTCTAGGAAATCCTGAATCCAATCACAAACCTGGTCCGATATCCCGTAAGCTCGTATTTTTTTTCACTAAACGTAAGTGCGGAACCGTATCAAATGCCTTCCTGAAGTCCAGGAATACGGCATCAATCTGCTCGCCAGTGTCTACGGCACTGTGAATTTCTTGGGCAAATAGGGCGAGCTGAGTTTCACATGATCTCTGTTTGCGGAATCCATGTTGGTTATGATGAAGGAGATTTGTATTATCTAAGAACGTCATAATACGAGAACACAAAACATGTTCCATTATTCTACAACAGATTGACGTAAGCGAAATAGGCCTATAATTATTCGCATCTGATTTATGACCCTTCTTGAAAATGGGAACGACCTGCGCTTTCTTCCAGTCGCTAGGTACTTTACGTTCTTCCAGCGATCTACGATAAATTGCTGATAGAAAGGGGGCAAGTTCTTTAGCATAATCACTGTAGAATCTTAAGGGTATCTCGTCTGGTCCGGATGCTTTTCCGCTACTAAGTGATAGCAGTTGTTTTTCAATTCCGATATCGTTCATTTCAATATTTTCCATTTTGGCGTCCATGCGACGGCTGAAGTCAGGGACCGTGTTACGATTTTCCGCAGTGAAACAGTTTCGGAACACTGAATTCAGTATTTCTGCCTTTCTTCGGTCGTCCTCTGTTTCGGTGCCATCGTGGTCAACGAGTGACTGAATAGGGGATTTAGATCCGCTTACCGATTTTACATATGACCAAAACTTTTTAGGGTTCTTGTTTAGATTGTTTGCCAATGTTTTATGTTCGAATTCGTTGAATGCTTCTCTCATTGCTCTCTTTACGCTCTTTTTCGCTTCGTTCAGCTTTTCCTTATCAGCTATGATTCGACTACTCTTAAACCTATTATACATAAGTAATACTACAAAATGACATAGAAATATCGATACAGATACAAAAAAAGGTCAAAAGTAGGTGTTACAAACCGACATTTGAAGCTGACTGCAGAACGATTCGACTGCCTCCAACATACACTGTACCTAGTGACCACGAAGATAAGATAGGAGAAATTAGGCCTCATACGGAGGCATATAGACAATTGTTTTTCCATCGTGTTGTCTGCGAGTGGAACAGGAAACGAAATGACTAGTAATGGCACAGAGTGCCCTCCGCCAAGCACCGTAAGCCGGATTGCGGAGTATCTTTGTCTATGTAGATCAAATGAAACTAAGAAGTAGTTATTAATTCACGACCATTGGTGTTTGTTTCAGTTACACGCATACTTCCATGCGTTGCTTGTAGTTTGAATTGATTTTGTACTCTAATTTGAATAATGGGTTATTAATTATCTTACAGAAAAGTTTTGGAAAAACTGTACCATGACAAACGCTACGTGGAAGTCAAGGAAAATTACGGGGAAAATTGAATTACCTTCGTAGCAAACTACATGCTTCAGTCACATTAACGTGACTATCGTCTATGTTCGACGTCAACGTGCAATAACCATTCACAGAGTCCGCCTCGATAGCTGAGTGCTCAGCGTGACGGATTGCCGTCGTACGGGCCCGGGTTCGATTCCCGGCAGGGGCGTGGATTTTCTCCGCTCAGGGACTGGGTGTTGTCTTCATCATCATTTCATCTCTATCCGGCGCGCAGGTCGCCCAATGTGGCGTCGGACTGCACCAAGGCGGCCGGACCTGCCCCGTAAGGGGCCTCCCGGCCAATGACGCCAAACGCTCATTTCCATTTCTACCTTTCACAGACGGAAGGTGGCATCACTAGCAGCAGAGGATGTACAAAACGCGTCAGGGGAACGCGGAAAACAGTAATGTTGTTGTCGTAGTGCAGAAACGGAGCGATTTATCTGACGTCGCCGGCCGCGGTGGTCTAGCGGTTCTAGGCGCTCAGTCCGGAACCGCGCGACTGCTACGGTCGCAGGTTCAAATCCTGCCTCGGGCATGGATGTGTGTGATGTCCATAGGTTAGTTAGGTTTAAGTAGTTCTAAGTTCTAGGGGACTGATGACCTCAGATGTTAAGTCCCATAGTGCTCAGAACCATTTGAACCACAACATTTTCTATGTGTTCCTTCCAATTAAAGTTGTTCGCAATTGCAATTCCTAGGTACTTAGTTGAATTTACGGCCTTTAGATTTGACTGTTTTGACGTGTAACCGAAGTTTAACGAATTCCTTTTAGCACTCATGTGGACGACCTCACACTTTTCGTTATTTAGGGTCAACTGCCAATTTTCGCACCATTCAGATATCTTTTCTAAATCGTTTTGCAATTTGTTTTGATCTTCTGATGACTTTATTAGTCGTTACACGACAGCGTCATCTGCAAACAATCTAAGACGGCTGCTCAGATTGTCTCCCAAATCGTTTATATAGATAAGCAGCAGCAAAGGGCCTATAACACTACCTTGCGGAAAGCCTGAAATCACTTCTGTTTTACTCGATGACTTTCCGTCAATTACTACGAACTGTGACCTCTCTGACAGGAAGTCACAAATTCAGTCACGTAACTGAGGCGATATTCCATAAGCACGCAATTTCACAAAAAAATGTTCAAATGTGTGTGAAATCTTATGGGACTTAACTGCTAAGGTCATCAGTCCCTAAGCTTACACACTACTTAACCTAAGTTATCCTAAGGACAAACACACACACCCATGCCCAAGGGAGGACTCGTACCTCCGCCGGGACCAGCCGCACAGTCCATGACTGCAGCGCCCTAGACCGCACGGCCGCAATTTCACTATAAGCCGCTTGTGTGGTACAGTGTCAAAAGCCTTCTGGAAATCCAGAAGCAGCGGGATGAGTTAACTGTAATCCCGAATTCAAACCCGATCGAGAATCTGTCAACTACCTCGACATGGCTATTCGCACCATGGATCCTCTACAGAGAAACCTAGTGCAGCTGACCACTGCTCTGGTGTCGGCGGCCCGCCGGGGAGGCCGAGCGGTTCTAGGCGCTACAGTCTGTAACCGCGCGACCGCTACAGTCGTCGGTTCGAATCCTGCCTCGGGCATGGATGTGTCTGATGTCCTTAGGTTAGTTAGGTTTAAGTAGTTCTAAGTTCTAGGGGACTGATGACCTCAGAAGTTGTCCCATAGTGCTCAGAGCCATTTGAACCATTTTTTGGGGTCAGCGTGGCTCCACATCTCTCTCGGTACCTTCCATTACCTCACTGACTCTCTTCCTCCAAGTCTCAGAGCGATCCACGCTGCAAAAGGTGGGTATTCAAGCTTTTGACAGGTGTTCACACTAATGTGACTGAACAGTGTATAACCGCCAAGAGAAGCTGTTTCTAACGAATTTATATTTTTATGATCTGACAACTCTTTTGTTTCCGAATACGACTTTACAAAAAGCATTATACACAGCGGAGGAAGGAAACATGGTTAAAGTTCGCTTACATTGTAAAGAGAAGCTGTGTTCACATTACTGATTTGTGTTCTTTGGTTATGCCGATTACAGTTTCTAGGAAGACTGAGTACAAAGGAAATATTTTCTATACTACGGACATACTTGTTATTACATTAATGCTTATCACGAAGCATTACAATGCTAAAGCTTCCCATTCTTAATTTTCTCTATGAAAAGTATCAGGTTGTATGTGGTTCTAACTTTATTATTTAATAATCGAAGAAGATTGATGCCGTCGAACCTGGCTTCTACAGTTCACAAAGCCCATCAGGAAATATCTGAATAGCCGAAAAAAAGATATCTAGGCAGAGTTCTGATTTGAACCGACAAGCTATTGCTAATAGTCAACGTGGTTTGACAGCGGTGTGGGACGTCCAGGCTACTACTGTTTCTGTGTGCATGTTCCTGCACGATCAATAATGCTTGTATTTACAAGTTTGTACAGCTCTAGACAAGATTAACACACGTGACGTGTATCGAAGGTATGCATGTTTTTACAGGTTTTTGGGCTGTAACAGAAGTTTTTCGTCGTATTCCTATTACCACATTTAGCTGAAAGATGATTTAGCGTAATCAGTAATTTACTGACAAATAAATAATCGGATTGTCATTTGTGGAATGTGGCTATTTTAGGTTGGTAATGACAAATACCGTACATCACCAAATAACGAAAAAATTACTATCATTACGCTAATCTCCGTGCTCTCACTACAAGTATTGTATATTTTCAAAAAATACGTTTTCCTTATAAAAATCAAATAGTCCTAAAGTGAGGCTGTAATTGACAAGGAAATGAGACGAAGTGGCAGGCTATTCCACACGTAACTCAGTCCGCACAGCGGACTAATGAGAAATATGAAAAGAAACTAAAGTTCAGAGAGATGAAATATGAACTGTACGATTTGCCGAATTGAGGGGGATAGATAGCGTCTTGAACAGAAGCCTTAACATGAAAATCAACAATAATAAAAAAAAATATAAGTGGAATTAAGTCGAATTAAATCAGATGAGACAGAAGGAAGGAGACGAATTTTATTATTTGGAAGGTGGCAAAGTAAATGATCACGGCCAAACTAATGAGGGAATAAATGTCGAGCAGACAATAACAATAAAATGTTTTCTGGAAGAAAAAGAAGAATTAACATCAATATAAATGTAAGTGGTGGTAAACCATTTCTGAAAGTATTTGCTTGGAGTGTAGCCTTGTACTGAAACGAACCATGGACGAATAAACAGTTGAAAGTGAATATAAGCTTCTGAAAATGTGCTACAGAACACGCAAAGATTAGATGGGCAGACCGCATAACTAATGAGGACATACTTAATCGAACTGGGTAGAAAAGAAATATATCGCATCACTTGTCTAAAAGAAGGGATAGGTTGATAAGACGAATTCTGAGGGTCTCAAGAACTGTCAGTGTGGCATGTACATTTACGTTTACATGTCTACTCTGCAATTAAATGCCTGGAAGAGAGTTCATCAAGGCAACCTCAAACTATTTCTCTACCGTCAGACACTACTGTTCGCTAAGTTCCACTGAAACCCATTATTACGTAGTTTTAGGAGAAAGAATTGCATTCCTTCAACTAGGTAAATAGTTATCTAAATGCGTAGTTATACATAACAGGCAAAAGCAGCGTGGAAAAAGAGTTCTAAAATGGTTTTTACAGTGAGCAGAAAGTTTTAATTTTGTTTCGTCAATATAACTGTGGCAACGAACTCGTCTTTTTGTTGTATAGGCGATGATGAAAAGGTCCAAGTTTTCTGAACATTTTCACGACATGCCAACCAGCGTGGAGTCCGGAAACGATCATGTCAAACCCAAGTCGCACTTTTCTCTGAAGAGACACTGAAAACTTTGGATCAAGGCAGTCAGGTAGATGCTGTAATCCTTGATTTCCGAAAAAAAAATTGACTCAGTACCACATCTATACTTATTGTCAAAAGTACGATCATATGGGATATCAAGTGAAATTTGACTGAACCGAGGAGTTTTTGTTAGGGAGGACGCATCATGTTATCTTGGATGGAGAGTCATCACCAGATGAAGAAGTAGCTTCAGGTGTGCCCCAGGGACACTTCCTGTTCATGTTGTATATTTATGACCTTACAGACAATATTAATAGAAACCATAAAATTTTTGCAGGTGATGAAGTTATCTATAATGAAGTACTGTCTGAGAGAACCTGCTTAAATATTCAGTCTGTTCTTGATAAGATTTCGAAGTGGTGCAAAGACTGGCAACTTGCTACAAATGTTCAGAAATGTACAACTGTGCATTTCACAGCACGAGAAAACGTAGTATTCTATGACTATAATATCAATGAGTCACTTTTCGAATCGGCCAACTCATACAAGTATCTGGGTGTAACACTTGCAGGGATATTAAATGGAATGGTCACAAAGGCTCAGTCGTGGGTAAACCAGGTGGCAGACTTCAGTTTATTGGTAGAATACTGGGGTCTACAAAGAAGATTGCTTACAAATCAGTCGTGCGACCAGTTCTAGAATATTGCTCAAGTGTGTAGGACCCGTACCAAGTAGGACTAACAGGGGATATTGAACGTATACAGAGAAGGGCAGCAGGAATGGTAACAGGTTTGTTTGATCCGTGAGAGAGTCCCAGAGAGATACTGTAGGAACTGAACTGGAAGACTCTTGAAGATAGACGTAAACTATCCCGAGAAAGTCTGTTAACGAAGTTTCAAGAACCGGCCTTAAAGAACGACTCTAAGGATACACTACAATCCCCTACGTATCGCTTACATAGGGATCTTGAGGATGAAATTAGAATAAGTACTGCACTCACAGAGGCATTCAAACAGTCATTCTTCCCGCACTCCGTGCGTGAATGGAATGGTAAGAAACGCCAATAATTGGTACAACGGGACATACCCTCTGCCACGTTTACAGAGTGTAGGTGTAAATGTAGATTGTGGTTTATTTCCCATCCATACATAGCAAATAATGGAACTTATGCATCAACTTTCTGCACACTGCTGAAGAGAGTTTTCTCGCAAGCTTATGTAGATTTCAAAATATTCACTGTCCTCAATTAACCATTTCATTACACATTTCAGATGTATTTTCAATAACAAATTACAGTTTCCGATATGAAAGACGTACATGGCGCACTTTCTCTGCACAGCACAAAGACCCACATAGCACGCAGCATTTAGATGTAGACTGTCCCACCCCGGCTCGAAACAAAGACTAACTAACTACTGGCGCGTATAACAAACGATACGTTAGAGCTTGAAATTCTAGAGTGTTCCAAAACTGGTAACTGACCAAATTAATTTTAATGCATTTTTTCTCAATGTTAGAGTGAATACTTCGAGGAAAACATATATCTGCACATAATTTTGAAATAGAGTTTTTGTAAAACTTGCTGAGTATTTCTCATCGCCTGTGTTCATTCACATGTCTGATTTTTACGGAAAAATGAGTTTTCTTTTCGAAAAATTATAACAGTTCTCGGTTTAACAAACAACAGAATATTGTGACAGAGTTCGTAACCAAAATATTGCAAAATACATGCCAATTATAGTCAAAAGAAACAAATGGATTTATAGGATAATTAACTTCCTTGAAATCAAACACAAAAATGGTGTTCCAAAGTATTACACGAAAACTTGGAAAATAGAGAAATTTAAATAATTATTATCATACAATACATCGACCTCATAGCCTTCTATCTGGTATTTCAGACTTGCAATTTTAGTTAAACGTAATTGAAAAACAGGTTGGAATCACAAATTTCGTGATAAAAGCTGGGTATCGTAATCTACTATTGTTGGAAGGTCGCCATAATTCTGATACGTTATAACCGTTCCATTCTCGAATAGCGCGCGATAAAAGGAAATACTTAAATCTTTCCAAGCGAGCTCTAATTTTTTTTATTGATTACAATGACCATTCCTGCCTGTGTAGGTGGGCGCAAACAAAATATTTTCGCATTTGTACGAGAAATTTGGTGACTGAAATTTCGTGAAAAGATCCTGCCGCACGGAAAAACCCGTTTGTTTTAATGATTCACACCCCACACTTTTTTTGGAAATTTGTGGTAAGTTCCTATGGGACCAAACTGCTGAGTTTATCGGTCCCTAGGCTTACACACTACTTAATCTAACTTAAATTAACTTACGCTAAGGACAACACACACACACCCATGCCCGAGGGAGGACTCAAACCTCCGATGAGGGGAGCCGCGCATACCGTGGCAAGACGCCTTGACCACGCCGCTACCCCATGAAGCTGCCACCCCAACTCACGTGTCATATCTGTGACCGTCGCTCCCGTATTTCGTGAAAATACAAACAAACTGCCATTCTTTGAACTCTTTCGATGTCTTCCGTCAGTTCTCGTTGGTGAGGATCCTATAACGCACAGCGATACTCCAGAAGGGTACGGCCAAGAGCAGTGTAGAACGTGTCTTTAGTATACGTGTCGCATCTTTGGCTCACTTTCTCCACAACATTGCGATGGTTCCAATTTAAAATATTGGTAACTGTAATCCATAAGTATTTAGTTGATTTAATGTGATTTAATGTGTAACCGAAGATTAGCGAATTGCTTTTAATGCTGATGTGGATGACTTCACACTTTTCGTTCCTTAGGGTCAACAGCCACTTTTCGCACCTTACAGATATCTTGTCTGAATCATTTTGCAATTGGTTATTACCATCGATTGGCTTTACGTCCCTGAGAAAAAGGTGTCTTAACAGATGGACAGACAGTCGAATAAAAAAATGACAATATTTTTTCGAGTGATATAGTTACAAATTAACCATTTTCGGATTTTTCCAGAAACGTGGAAGGAGTATATAGAGGGTCTATACAAGGGCGATGTTCTTGAGGACAATATTATAGAAATGGAAGACAATATAGATGAAGACGAAATAGGAGATATGATACTGCGTGAATACTTTGACAGAGCACTGAAAGACCTAAGTCGAAACAAGGCCACAGGAGTAGACAACATTCCATTAGAACTTGACAGCCTTGGGAGAGCCAGTACTAACAAAACTCTACCATCTCGTGAGCAAGATGTATGAGACAGGCGAAATAGCTTCAGACTTCAAGAAGAATGTAATAATTCCAATCCCAAAGAAAACACGTGTTGACAAATGTGAAAATTACCGAACTATCAGTTTAATAAGCCACGGCTGCAAAATACTAACAGGAATTTTTTACAGCCGATTGGAAAAACTGGTAAACGCCGACCTCGGGGAAGATCAGTTTGGATTCCGTAGAGATGTTGAAACACGTGAGGCAATACTTACCCTATGACTTATCTTAGAAAATAGATTAAGGAAAGGCAAACCTACGTTTCTAGCATTTGTAGCGTAAGAGAAAGTTTTTGAAAATGTTGACTCGAATACTGTCTTTCAAATTCTGAAGGTGGCAGGGGTAAAATACAGGGAGCGAAAAGCTATTTACAATTTGTACAGAAACCAGAAGGCAGTTAAAAGAGTCGAGGGGCATGAAAGGGAAGTAGTTGTTGGGAAGGGAGTGGGACAGGGTTGTAGCCTATGCGCGATGTTATTCAATCTGTATATTGAGTTAGCAGTAAAGGAAACAAAAGAAAAATTCAGAGGAGGAATTAAAATCCATGGAGAAGAAATAAAAACTTTGGGGTTCGCCGATGACATTGTAATTCTGTCAGAGACGGCAAAGGACCTGGAAGTGCAGTTGAACGGAATGGACAGTGTCTTGAAAGGAGGATATAAGATGAACATCAACGAAAGCAAAACGACGATAATGGAATGTAGTCGAATTAAATCAGGCGATGCTACGGGAATTAGATTAGGAAATGAGACGCTTAAAGTTGTAAAGGAGTTTTGCTATTTGAGGAGCAAAATAACGTGATGGTTCGAAGTAGAGACGATATAAAATGTAGACTGGCAATGGCAAGGAAAGCGTTTCTTAAGAAGAGAAATTTGTTAACATCGAGTATAGATTTAAGTGTCTGGAGGTCGTTTCTGGAAGTGTTCTTATGGAGTGTAGCCATGCATTGAAGTGAAACGTGAACGATAAATAGTTTAGACAAGAAGAGAATAGAAGGTTTCGAAATGTGGTGCTACAGGAGAATGCTGAAGACTAGACGGGTAGATCACATAACTAATGAAGAGGTACTGAATAGAATTGGAGAGAAGAGAAATTTGTGGCACAACTTGACTAGAAGAAGGGATCGGTTAGTAGTGCATATTCTGAGGCATCAAGGGATCACCAATTTGGTATTTGAGGGCAGCGTGGAGGGGATAAGTCGTAGAGGGAGACCAAGAAATGAATACACTAAACATATTCAGAACAATGTAGGTCGCAGTAGGTACTGGGAGATGAAGAAGCTTGCACAGGATTGAGTAGCATGGAGAGCTGCATCAAACCAGTCTCTGGACTGAAGACCACAACAACAACATAGTTACAAAGTAACGACTTTCAGATTTTTACTTTGGTTGTGCTGTGAAACGTTGCTTCTTGTCAAATTTCAGGGTTCTAGGCCAACGGGAAGTACCCTATAGGTTTTGATGAATGAGCTTGCGAGTATCAAAATATGCGACATAAAATCCGTAGGATTCGACTGCACTGTCTAAAATGTTTACATTTACTACATCGCCAACGGACTATTGTCCTTAATATGTGACACAAACGTTAACTTGATACGTCAATTCGTTCGTCAGAAAACGGACTTTGAAAAGCCAGACTGTGTGACAGAGACGGACAATAAAGTGACTCTATAAGGGTTCAGTTTCTACCGATTGAGGTACGGAAACCCAAACACAAAACTGCTGGTTGCAGAACTAATTTCTAGTACGAGAGTGAAAGAGTTTTTCTTGTCTGAGACTGGGGAGGCGAGCAATTGGTGGGAACCCTTGGCGTGTAGGTCATCTCCCCAGTTTACGTGTTGTGCGGGCAGGCAGCGCAGCAGGCGCCAGCCCCCTGCAGCGGTGCGTCGCGCCACCAGCCTAGCCGGGACATGTGGCGAGAACGGGCGCTGTCCTACATTACGGAGGCAGCGCCAGCACGAAGCCGCTGCGAATACGGCTATCAGATTCCAGCGGCAACTCCTGCACGGTGTCACCCTCCGCTCTCGCCACCCGACACTCTCCTTACTGACCCACAAAGCGAAGGTGCACTACTGGCCATTAAAATTGCTACACCAACAAGAAATGCAGATGATAAACGGGTATTCATTGGACAAATATATTATACTAGAATTGACACGTGATTACATTTTCACGCAGTTTGGGTGCATAGATCCTGAGAAATCAGTGCCCACAACAACCACGTCAGGCCTGAATAACGGCCTTGATACGCCTGGGCATTGAGTCAAACAGAGCTTGGATGGCGTGTACGGGTACAGCTGCCCACGCAGCTTCAACACGATACCACAGTTCATCACGACTAGTGACTGGCGTATTGTGGCGAGCCAGTTGCTCGGCCACCATTGACCAGACATTTTCACTTGGTGAGAGATCTGGAGAATGTGCTGGCCAGGGCAGAAGTCGAACATTTTCTTTATCCAGAAAGGCCCGTACAGGACCTGCAACATGCGGTCGTCCATTATCCTGCTGAAATGTAGGGTTTCGCGGAGATCGAATGAAGGGTAGAGCCACGGGTTGTAACACATCTGAAATGTAACGTCCACTGTTTTAAGTGCAGGCAATGCGAACAGGAGGTGACCGAGACGTGTAACCAATGGCACCCCATACCATCACGCCGCATGATACGCCAGTGTGGCGATGACGAATACAAGCTTCCAATGTGCGTTCACCGCGATGTCGCCAAACACGGATACGACCATCGTGATTCTGTAAACAGAACCTGGGTTCATCGGGAAAAAATGACGTTTTGCCATTCGTGCAACCAGGTTCGTCGTTGAGTACACCATCGCCGGTACTCCTGTCTGTGATGCAGCGTCAAGTGTAACCGCAGCCATGGTATCCGAGCTGATAGTCCATGCAGCTGCAAACGTCGTCGAACTGTTCGTGCAGATGGTTGTTGTCTTGCAAACGTCCCCATCTGTTGGCTCGGGTATCGAGACGTGCCTGCACGATCCGTTACGCCATGCGGATAAGATGCCTGTCATCTCGACTGCTAGTCATACGAGGCCGTTGGGTTCCAGCACGGAGTTCCGTATTACCCTCGTGAACCCACCGATTCCATATTCTGCTAACAGTCATTTGATCTCGACCAACGCGAGCAGCAATTTCTGCGATACGATAAATCGCAATCGCGATAGGCTACAATCCGACCTTTATCAAAGTCGGAAACGTGATGATACGCATTTCTCCTCCTTACACGAGGCATCACAACAACGTTTCACCAGGCAACGCCGGTCAACTGCTGTTTGTGTATGAGAAATCGGTTGGAAACTTTCCTCATGTCAGCACGTTGTAGGTGTCGCCACCGGCGCCAGCCTTGTGTGAATGCTCTGAAAAGCTAATAATTTGCATATCACAGTATCTTCTTCCTGTCGGTTAAATTTCGCGTCTGTAGCACGTCATCCTCGTGTTGTAGCAATTTTAATGGCCAGTGGTGTAATTACAGTCGACTGAGCCTCAACATGTCGTACGACAATTAGCGGTGTATACCACATTCAAGCCAATAATATAAAATATAATGTAACCCGATACATAAAAAAATCTACTCACGAAGTGGCGACAGGAGAACACACACAAAAAGTTTTAACTTTGCAAGCTTTCGTAGGCAGTGGCTCCTTCTACCGGCAGAAGAGTTGAAGTAGAAGAAAGAGCGGTGAAGGAAAAGGGCTGGTGATGTTTGGGAAAAGGGGTAAAGTTAGGAAAAGTCACCCAGAGCCCCGGGTCAGGGGAGACTTACCGGACGGATGAGGAGGAGAGACTGATCGTTCGGGACTGCGCCGTACGAGGTCTGAAGACCTGAGAGCTTGATGGTGGAAGACAGGGTAATACGCAAGACAGAGAGTACTGCTAAAACATCGAGCACGAGTTAATGAGAGTGCAAAGCTAAGTGCATTGTGTGTATCAGAGGTGGGAGGTGGGGGCAAAAAAAAAGACATTTCAGAAAAATAAAAGATGTAGAAAACTAAAATGGAGTGAAGAAAAAAGTAATCGCTCTGGAGAAATGCTGATGCGGAAGGAATTAACATAAATTAAGGCCAGGTGGGTGGTGGGAACCGAGGACATGTTGTACCCTAGTTCCCACCTGCAGAGTTCTGCGAAACTGGTGTCTGGGGGAAGGATCCAGATGACGCGTGTGGTGAAACAGGCACCGATGTCACGCCTGTTATGTTGTAGAGAATGCTTTGCAACAGGATATTGTGTGTTGGCAGTATACACCCTCTGCCTATGCCCATTTATCCTAACTGATAATTTGGTGGTAGTCATGCCGGTGTAAAATACCTAATAGTGCTTACATAACAGCTGGTATTTGACGTGTCGTTTCACAGATGGCTTTCCCTTTGACAGTATATGCTTTGCCAGTTACAGGGCTGGTACAGGTGGTGGCAGGAGGGTCCAGGTTCAAGTCTTGCAGCGGGGACCATAGGGGAGGGAGATGGGTGCAGAAGGAGCATAGGGTCTGACAAGGATATTGCAGAGATTGGGAGGGAGACAAAAAGCTATTCTAGGTGTGCTATGTTATTAGTGCTGAGGGTGGGAGTATTGAATAATATATCCATTTCAAAATTCAGAAACGGCATTTGTTGGAGTAAGGATCGGAAGTTATGTGAATAACAGTTCTTTGACCATTTAATGTTTTCTTGTAGAAAGACGACGACTTGGAACCAGCAAAATACTCCATGGAAGACAGCGAGACCAACAACGAACAAACTAGAGAAGTGCTAACTTAGAGCTATGGATGTGGTGTAGGACAATGCGGACTAACTACAATATAATGGTCAACGACTTGTTTGTAGATAGATCATTCAACATACAGTACTTAAGAACCCATTACAAGCTCTAGTTGCACCGAGACAGACAGCTGATCTTTGTCGCGACGACATCTTTGTATAAAACAGTTGGGTCTACTTGTCGCCTCAAATCAGGGCAAGGTCTCGAGCACTCGACGAAACCTCATGCTTTTACCTACATTTGAGGCGGCAACTATTATACGCGCAAACTAGGTTGACACTCGGCTCGGTAACTGATGGAGGTAACCGTAAAGGCGCTTCAGTCCGGAACCGCGCTGCTGCTACAGTCGCAGGTTCGAATCCTGCCTCGGGCATGGATGTGTGTGGTGTCCTTGGGTTAGTTAGGTTTAAGCAGTTCTAAGTCTAGGGAATTGATAACCTCAGAAGTTAAAACCATTTTTTTTCCGTAAAGGCATTTCCGATTTACAGTCGCTCCCATCAACTATCGCGCCGAGTGTCAACTTAGTTTGCGCGTATAATCATCTACAACTATACTCCACAAGCCACCTTAGGCTATGTGGCGGAGGGTATTTCGTGTACCAGTGTCACTTCTTCCTTTCCCTGTTATAGTTGCGGATGTTTCGTAGGAAGAACAACTGCTGATAACGCTCTGTATTCACTCGAATCTCTCTCACTTTATCTGCATGGTCTTTCCGCGAGTAAGTAATGTTAATGGCCCCGATTTTGTCCTTGCTCTGACGACGACGAAGGGAATTTATAATTGTGAATATAACATTTTATTACGGAAATAACTGTGTCAGACACCGTGCTATGTGTAGGAACCAAAGACGTTACCCTTTGTATAAGAAAAGCGAACATTATCATTGCATTATCTCTGATTTTTATTATCTCTGTTGCTTGACTCTTCTAGGAACGTTCGTTCTCAGAACTTTAAAAGTACACCGCACCGTGATGCAGAACGCCTCCTTTGCAGCGTCTGCCACTGCAGTTGGATGAGCATCTTCATGACTTTGGCACTGTAATATCACATTTTATTACGGAAATAACTGTGTCAGATACGGTGCTATGTGTAGGAACCAAAGACGTTATCCTTTGCATAAAAAAGCTAACATTATCATTGCATTATCTCTTATTTTATTATCTGTGTTGCTGCATGTAATGTTAATGGCCCCTATTTTGTTCTTGCTCTGACAATGACGAAGGGAATTTATAATTGTGAATATTACATATATTAAAAGTTGTATTCAAGGGAGAAAAAAACAAGTGCTCGTTTACATCTACTTGGTTACTCTGAAAAACACACTTAAATGCCTGACAGACTGTTCATCGGACCATTTTCACAATCATTCTCTATTAGTCCAATCTCGGTCAGCGCCCGAAAAAAACGAACACCTATCTCTTTCCGTGGGAGATCTGATTTCCATTATTTTATTACGATGATAGATACTCCCTATGTAGGTCGGCGTCAGCAAAACATTTTCGCATTTGGATGAGAAAGTTGGTGATTGAAATTTCGTGAGAAGATTCCGCCACAACGAAAAACGCCTTTGTTTTAAAGATGTCTACCCAAAATCCTGTATCAAGTCAGTGACATTCCCACATTTATTTCACGATAATACAAAACGTGCTGCTCTTCTTTGAACTTTCTCGATGTACTCCGTTAATTCTATCTGGTAAGGTTCCCTGACCGCGCAGCAGTACTCCAAAACAGGACGGACAAGCGTAGTGTAGACAGTCTCTTTAGTAGATCTGTTACATTTTCTTAGTGTTCTGCCAAGAAAACGCAGTCTTTGGTTTGCCTCCCCCACATCATTTTTATGTCTTATTTCCAATTTAAGTTGATCGTAACTGTAATTCCTAGATATTTAGTTGAATTTACGGCCTTCAGATTTGACTGAATTATCGTGTAACCGAATTTTAACGGATTACTTTTAGCACTCATGTGGATGACCTCACACTTTTCATCGTTTTGCAATTTGTTTTGATCTTCTGATGACTTTACTAGACGATAAACGGCAGCACTATCTGTAAACAACCTATGACGGCTGCTCAGACTGTCTCCCAAATAGTTTATATAGATAAGGAACACCAGAGGGCCTATAACACTATCTTGGGGAACACCAGACATCACTTCTGTTTTACTCAATGACTTTCCGTCAGTTACTATGAAGCGTGACCTCTCTGACAGGAATTCACGAATCCAGTCACATAACTAGACGATAATCCATAAGCACCCAATTTCACTACAGGCCGCTTGTGTGGTACAGTGTCAAAAGCCTTCCGGAATCAGTTTGAAATCCCTTGTCAATAGAACTCACCACTTCGTCTGAGTCGAGAGCTAGCTGTATTTCACAAGAACGATGATTTCTAAATCCGTGTTGACTGTGTGTCAGTAGACCGTTCTCTTCGAGGTAATTCATAATGTTCGAACAAAATACATGTTCCGAAATCCTGCTGCATATCAGCGTTAATGATACACGCCTGTAATTTAGTAGATTGCTCCTATTATCTTTCTTGAACATCGGTGTGATCTGTGCAACTTTCCAGTCTTTGGACAGGCATCTATCGTCTAGCGAGCGGCTCAATATGATTGTTAACTACGGAGCTATTGCATGAGCATAGTATGAAAGGAACGTAATTGGTGTGCAGTCTGGACCGGAAGAGTTGCTTTTATTAAGTTATTTAAGTTGTTTCACTACTCCGAGGAATCTACCTCTAAGTTACTCATATTGGCAGCTGTTCTTGATTCGAGGTCTGGAATATTTACTTCGTCTTCTTTGGTGAAGAAATTTCCCAAGGCCTTGTTTAGTAACTCTGTTTTGGTAGCATTGTAGTCGATAATATTTCCATTCCTATCGCACAGATAAGGCACTGACTGTGTATTGCCGCTAGCATACTTTGCATACGACCAGAATCTCTTTGGTTTTCTGCCAGGTTTTGAGACAAGGTTTCGTTGTGGAAACTATTATAAGCATCTCGAATTGACGCCCGCGCTAAATTTCAAGCTTCTCTAAAAGATCGTCAATCTTAGAGATAATGCGTTCGTTTAAATTTGGCATGCATCTTTCGTTGTTTCTACAACAGTGTTCTTACCCGTTTTGTGTACCTTCATCGTCTGTTAATTTATTTGGTATAAATCTCTCAAGTGCTGTCGATTCTATTACTTATGCAATACGTTCCATTTGTTTATGCCGAGGGTCAACTGCCACTTCCACCACCAAGCCCCGACCCTCTCGCATTTCATGCCTGGGCGCCTATATCTCCCGGTTTCTGGTTCTCGTAGACGAACAGAGCGAGCTGGCTTTCACACGATCGCTGTTTCCGGAACCCATGTCGGCTTCTACAGAGCAGATTTTCGGTCTCCGGGAATGCCCTAATACGCGACAATAAAACATATTACAAAACTCTGCGGCAAGACCGATGAGTGAGATATAGTTCTATAGCTTTGTACGTCTGCTCTACGACTCTTTTTGAAAACGGGAACTACCTGCCCTTTTTTCTAATCACGAGGAACGCTACCCTTCTCCAGAAACTACTGTACAGTGCTGTTAGAAAAGGAGCAAGTTCTTTCGTATACCCAACGCAGAATCGGACTGGTATCCCGTGAGGTCCAATTGCGTTTCAGTTTCTCTTCTATTCCATAATTATTTTGCTATCTGTCATTTTGGCGCCCGTGTGATGAAAATCTTTTAAACGAGATAGAAAGTCCTTAGAAGATCCTAGTTAAGGTACAGAGACAGAATAATAATCTACAAATCCTAAGTGTGTGTGGCAAAAGGTTCCTGGCAGGTGGGCTTTTAAATGGGGGAAATAAATGTGGAGGATCTGCAAAGACAAGATGTTCATAAGAACGTGTAAGGCAATGTGGTATAGCTTATCGCCACTTTTGTAAAAGTGTTACGTCGAAGATATGCTGGAAGAACTGAAAGGAAATCTAGAAACAGAAATAAAATTGCAAGCGCAACAGATTACGAGTGATACTGATGCTGAGGGTCGTAGCTGACAAACGTGATTCTTCTTATCGGATGTAAGAGAGAGTCATAAGACCTGTTGCAAGGGATGAACGCCGTACTTAGCACGGAATATACACTACTGGCCATTAAAATTGCTACACCAAGAAGAAATGCAGATGATAAACGGGTATTCATTGGACAAATATATTATACTAGAACTGACATGTGATTACATTTTCACGCAATTTGGGTGCATAGATCCTGAGAAATTAGTACCCAGAACAACCACCTCTGGCCGTAATAACGGCCTTGATACGCCTGGGCATTTAGTCAAACAGAGCTTGGATGGCGTGTACAGGCACAGATGCCAATGCAGCTTCAACATTATCCTGCTGAAATGTAGGGTTTCGCAGGGATCGAATGAAGGGTAGAGCCACGGGTCGTAACACATCTGAAATTGAACCTCCACTGTTCAAAGTGTCGTCAATGCGAACAAGAGGAGACCGAGACGTGTAACCAATGGCACCCCATACCATCACGCCGGGTGATAGGCCAGTATGGCGATGACGAATACACGCTCCCAATGTGCGTTCGGCACGATGTCGCCAAACACGGATGCGACCATCACGATGCTGTAAACAGAACCTGGATTCATCGGAAGAAAATGACGTTTTGCCATTCGTGCACCCAGGTTCGTCGTTGAGTACACCATCGCAGGAGCTCCTGTCTTTGATGCAGCGTCAAGAGTAACCGCAGCCATGGTCTCCGAGCTGATAGTCCATGCTGCTGCAAACGCCGTCCAACTGTTCGTGCATATGGTTGTTGTCTTGCAAACGTCCCCATCTGTTGACTCAGGGATCGAGACGTAGCTACACGATCCGTTACAGCCATGCGGATAAGATGCCTGTCATCTCGACTGCTAGTGATACGAGGCCGTTGGGATCCAGCACGGCGTTCCGTGTTACCCTCCTGAACCCACCGATTCCATATTCTGCTAACAGTCATTGGATCTCTACCAACGCGAGCAGCAATGTCGCGATACGATAAACGGCAATGGCGATACGCTACAATCCGACCTTTGTCAAAGTCGGAAACGTGATGGTACGCTTTTATCCTCCTTACACGAGACATCACAACAACGTTAATTGATTGTATCAGCATACCAATCCACCCTGTCTTAAAACAGCATCTGTGGGTGAATGATTTGCGGATAATATCATTCTTGAAATGGACTGGCCTACCCAGACTCCCGACCTGATCGCCATGGAACACATTTGTGATGAGTTAGGAAGTCGTCTTCGCTCCAGAGCCCAGCGTCCAATATCACCAACTTCTCTCGTTTCGACTCTTGAGGAAGAATGGGCTGCCATCCCTCCACAGACAGTCAGACTCATAACTGAATGTGTACCCACCAGAGTTCAAGCTGTCATAAAGGTGAAGAGTTGACACACCCGTTATTAATGTCCACTAATAGCTGTCTGTATGCTTTTGACCAAATACTGTATAGAAATAAATATCTTTGAACAAGTAAAATCTCGCAGGCACCTATGAACATTGGTCACACAAACTGGAAGCTGTAGGGAGGATATAAAATTTAGAATGCCTGTGGATAAAAGAGCTTGCGGAAATGTGACACGTTTGTTAACAACAAAAGGTAGAACTAAGAATTTCGCCTAGTATTTTCCCGGGAGTCCAGTGAAAATGGCTGTGCATCAAAGACAGCCAGAAAGGAAGAGAAAAAAATACTTGGGTCGTTGTGGAAAAAAATACTTAAAGTGAAATGGGCTAACAGATAGAGAAATCAAGAAAATTTTCGAAGAACTGCCAAGGAAAGGAGACTAGTGGAGGTGATAAGAGTGACCAAAACATCGTGGTTGGAACATGTATTGGGAATAAATTACAAATTTAATCGAATGAAAGATTCCAGGGAAGAGAGGGACAGGAAGAAGAAGCCTCGCATTGCTCGCAATGTTGAGGAACATAAAACACGGACGAAGTTAACAGCAGGTTGATGAGAGGCACAAGACAGACTAAAATAGAGACTGACTAATCGATACTTGCCGTAAGACATATGTACCGAAGAACAAAAAAAATGATGGAACTTCCTGGCAGATTTAAACTGTGTGCCGGACCGAGACTCGAACTCGAGATCTTTGCATTATGCGGGGAAGTGCTCTACCATCTGATCTACCCAAGCACGATTCACGACCCTTCCTCACAGCTTCATTTCCGCCAATACCTCGCCTCCTACCTTCCAAACTTCACATGAGATCGCAGCAGAGCTTCTGTCAAGTTTGGAAGTTAGGGGACGAGGTACTGGCGGAACTGAAGCTGTGAGGACGAGTCGAGAGTCGTGCTTGGGTAGCTCAGATGTAGTAGTAGTAGTAGTAGTGGTAGTAGTGGTAGTAGTAGTAGTAGTTTTGTTATCCGTAGATCTCTTTTTACAATGTTATAGGACATGTCAAAGTATTTACAAATTTAGATCAACTTACAATAAACTAATTCGTATATACACATATATTTACAGACTTCTAGTTAGAGACAATCATTACACACACACACACACACACACACACACACACACACACACACACACACACACACTGGTGATCTCTGGGCCATTTTCTGTACAGCAACTTCCCATTCGCTATCCTGAAAAATGAGTCAGCATCCCTCCATAATGACTGCGATGTTGAGCTCAGAAAGAGTAAGAGGTGTTAGTATTGTGCCATGCATAGCTTGGGGGTAAATATTTCTATAAAGGAAAAAAGAGAAGGAAAAAACATAAAGTGAAGGTGTTACGTGGAATGTTGGATATTTTATAACCATTATTGTTATTATTATTATTTATTTGTATAACTTTTTTTATCAAACCCCTACTCTGTTTTAGCTAAGTAATCCTTCAATGTATAAAATGTATTGCATAACAGGTATTTTTAGCTGCCTTTTAAAATAAGTGTATTTTTGAAATTTCTTTAATCTCTTTTGGTAATTTATTGTATAGTTTTATTCCTCGGTAGAAAATGCTGTTTTGAGTTTTATGTTTATTTTTTCTTGGTAAATGTAAATTGAGTCTATCTCTTGTTGAATGGTCATGGACAGAGCTGTTTGTGCAGTAATTACCAATGTTATTTTTGATGTGTACAAGTGACTGGTAAATGTATTCACATGGAGCAGTTAAAATCCACAGTGTTTTGAACAGATCTTTACAATGAGCTCGACTAGTAGTTTTGGTTATTATTCTTATGGCTCTTTTCTGGAGTTTGAAAATTGTGTTCATATTTTGTGCATTTGTTCCCCAAAAAAGAATGCCATAGCTAAGAATTGAGTGTTCATACGAATAATATGTAACTAAAAGGCACTGTATGTTACAAACTGATGATAGGATTATAAGGGCATAACGTGCTGATGACATTGTGTTTGCAAGTACCTTTGTGTGTTCACACCACTTCAACTGCTAATCAATATTCATTCCTAGAAATTTTGTATTTGTTACACAGCCTATAGAGGTGCCACCTACATTTAACATTGTCATTTCTCCTCTTCAAACTGAAATTCATGGCATTAGTTTTCTTTATGTTCAATGTCACTTTATTGCTTATTGACAAATCATAAACTTCCTTGAGAGTTTCATTTGCTTTCTCGGCAAGGAGTTCTCTTGTTTTCTCAGTGACTATAATACTGCTGTCATCAGCGAAGAGAATTTTTTCACCATGAATAACACTACTGGGAAAGTCATTGATGCATATCAGGAACAGTATTGGTCCTAACATGCTACCTTGCGGAACCCCTATATTAGTGTATTTTGGTTCTGATAAGCGTTTTACTAAATGTTTAGATCTATTTTAAGAATGTGTTATCTCTACTCTTTGTACCCTACCTGTCGGGTATGAACGAAACCAGTCATTAGCTACCCTTCTTATTCCTTATGCTTCTAATTTATTTAATATAATCTTGTGGTCGACTGTATCAGGCGCCTTAGAAAGATCCAAAAATATGGCTTGGACACACTCATCTTTATCAAGAGCATCAAGTACAACTTTTGTGAATTCTACTATGGCTGACTCCGTATTTTTGCCACTTTGGAAACCAAACTGTGATTCGCTTAAAAGATTGTATTTGTTCAGGTAATTCATTAATCTGTCTCTCATAACTGCTTCTATTATTTTTGAGAATGCTGACAGCAGGGAAATGGCCGGTAATTTTCTATGTCTTCTGCATTTCAGATGTTAGAGCACTTTCCCGCAAAAGGCAAAGGTCCCGTGTTCGAGTCTCGGTCCGGCGCACAGTTTTAATCTGCCAGGAAGTTTCATAGCAGCGCACAGTCCGCTGCAGAGTGAAAATCTCATTCTAGAAAAATGATGTTGTGTCTGCAAACTGTGAATATGATTATGACAATATTGCCTCTGTCTGTAACAAGTGCCTGCTGCAAAGACTCTGGAGGCCGCGTCTTGATGTAATGTTCCAGAAAGAGAGTGTCACTTTTCAGCGCCGTTACTGCATCCGCCCTGCTCGCGTCTCATTCAACTCTTTCTCGGGGCGTGAGCCGGTCCGGAAACGAGGCGAGAGGCCGTAGCTCGGCGGTCGGCGAGGACGGACAGAGTTGTTTTCCAGACGCACGGTCGCTGGCTATCGCTGCGGGTCGCAGGTCATCGCCAGATACCGGCTGCTGCCTGGTTGGCAGCCAGCGTCCTATCTGCGGCGTCACAAAAAAGACCAGTCGAAAGTCGTGGTCGGCACGTGCGGGGGAGGAAAGGACGAGGCTCATTCGTTCAGCACACACTCCTCTAAGCCGTCGTCCCACGGGACGTGAAAACGAACGTGGAAGTGATCGAGTTTTGTGACGTCACAAACGGTTGCGCAGCATACCCAAGCATGGAAGCAGACACGTCAGATTTTCCCAGTATGGAGATGAACGTAGTCAGTGTGACCTCTTTCTACGACATAAGCGGAACTTAGGAGACACCACGTTGAATTACGTCGTTTGCAACTGATGCCAGTATTTTACGGTTTTTATTTTATAGCCTATGTACTGTTAACATACAGGGCGGGGGGGGGGGGCCAAAAATGTGGAAATACCAAAAACACAACCATTACCACACCTGATAAAGTGTAGGAAAACCGTTGCCATTCAAAACAGTTTCCAGTCGCGTATGGTTTCCAAGGGAATCTTATACAGCTCTTACTGCAAAATACTGGGAAGTCCAGGCACAGATGATGGAGGTGGATAGCGATCACTCACCATTCTTTCCAAAGTAGACCAGAAAGGGTCACTAATATTGTGACCTAGTGATTGTGACGGGCAGAGGAGATGCGACTCTTCATTCTCATGCTTACGCAATCACTCCCGGACGACGAGAGCTGTATGAACCTGGGCCATGTCGTCTTCGAACATAGCGTCACCACTGTGGAACAAACATTCTACACTACTGGCCATTAAAATTGCTTCACCAAGAAGAAATGCAGATGATAAACGGGTATTCATTGGACAAATATATTATACTAGAATTGACATGTGATTACATTTTCACGCAATTTGGGTGCATAGATCCTGAGAAATCAGTACCCAGAACAACCACCTCTGGCCATAATAACGGCCTAGATACGCCTGGCCATTGAGTCAAACAGAGCTTGGATGGCGTGTACAGGTACAGCTGCCCATGCAGCTTCAACACGATACCACAGTTCATCAAGAGTAATGACTGGCGTATTATGACGAGCCAGTTGCTCGGCCACCATTGACCAGACGTTTTCAGTTGGTAAGAGATCTGGAGAATGTACTGGCCAGGGCAGCAGTGGACCATTTTCTGTATCCAGAAAGGCCCGTACAAGACCTACAACGTGAGGTCGTGCATTATCCTGCTGAAATGTAGGGTTTCGCAAGGATCGAATGAAGCGTAGAGCCACGGGTCGTAACACATCTGAAATGTAACGTCCACTGTTCAAAGTGCCGTCAATGTGAACAAGAGGTGGCCGAGACGTGTAACCAATGGCACCCTATACCATCACGCCGGGTGATACGCCAGTATGGCGATGACGAATACACGCTTCCAATGTGCGTTCAGCGCGATGTCGCCAAACACGGATGCGACCATCATGATGCTGTAAACAGAAACTGGATTCATCCGAAAAACTGACGTTTTGCCATTCGTACACCTAGGTTCGTCATTGAGTGCACCATCGCGGGCGCTCTTGTCTGTGATGCAGCGTCAAGGGTAACCGCAGCTGATAGTCCATGCTGCTGCAAACGTCGTCGAACTGTTCGTGCAGATGGTTGTTGTCTTGCAAACGTCCCCATCTGTTGACTCAGGGATCGAGACGTGGCTGAACGATCCGTTACAGCCATGCGGATAAGATGCCTGTCATCTCGACTGCTAGTGATACGAGGCCGTTGGGCCAGCACGGCGTTCCGTCTTACCCTCCTGAACTCATCGATTCCATATTCATCTACATCTACATACATACTCCGCAATCCACCACACAGCGCGTGGCGGAGGGTACCTCGTACCACAACTAGCATCTTCTCTCCCTGTTCCACTCCCAAACAGAACGAGGGAAAAACAACTGCCTATATGCCTCTGTACGAGCCCTTATCTCTCTTATGTTATCTTTGTGGTCTTTCCGCGAAATGTAAAAGCGGTCTCCTTTACAGATGAACCACATCTTCCCAAAATGTTACCAATGAACCGAAGACGACCATCCGCCTTCCCCACAACTGCCATTACCTGCTTGTCCCACTTCATATCGCTCTGCAATGTTACGCACAAATATTTAATCGACGTGACAGTGTCAAGCGCTACACTACTAATGGAGTGTTCAAACATTACAGGATTCTTTTTCCTATTGTCTGCATTAATTTACATTTATCTATATTTAGAGTTAGCTGCCATTCTTTACACCAATCACAAATCCTTTCCAAGTTATCTTGTATCCTCCTACAGTCACTCAATGACGACACCTTTCCGTACACCACAACATCATCAGCAAACAGCCGCACATTGCTATCCACCCTATCCAAAAGATCATTTATGGAGATAGAAAACAACAGCGGACCTACCACACTTCCATGGGGCACTCCAGATGATACCCTCACCTCCGATGAACACTCACCGTCGAGGACAACGTCCTGGGTTCTATTACTTAGGAAGTCTTCGAGCCACTCACATACTTGGGAACCAATCCCATATGCTCGTACCTTAGTTAGGAGTCTGCAGTGGGGCACCGAGTCAAACGGTTTCCGGAAGTCAAGGAATATGGCATCCGCCTGATACCCTTCATCCATGGTTCGCAAGATATTATGTGAAAAAAGGGCGAGCTGCGTTTCGCAGGAGCGATGCTTTCTAAAGCCGTGCTGATGCATGGACAGCAACTTCTATGTCTCAAGGACATTCATTATATTTTAACTGAGAATATGTTCGAGAATCCTGCAACAAACCGATGTTAAGGATATTGGTCTGTAATTTTGAGGATCCGTCCTTCTACCCTTCTTATATCCAAGCGTCACCTGCGCTTTTTTCCAGTCGCTCGGGACTTTACGTTGGGCAAGAGATCTGCTAACAGTCATTGGATCTCGACCAACGCGGGCAGCAATGTCGCGATACGATAAACCGCAATCGCGATAGGCTACAATCCAACCTTTATCAAAGTCGGAAAAGTGATGGTACGCATTTCTCCTCCTTACACGAGGCATCACAACAACGTTTCACCAGGCAACTCCGGTCAGCTTCTGTTTGTGTATGAGAAATCGGTTGGAAACTTTCCTATGGCAGTACGTTGTAGGTGTCGCCACCGGCGCCAACCTTGTGTGAATGCCCTGAAAAGCTAATCATTTACATATCTCAGCACCTACTTCCTGTCGGTTAAATTCCTCGTCTGCAGCACGTCATCTTCGTGGTGTAGCAATTTTAATGGCCTGTAGTGTAACACGGGATGGACCTTTGCACCCGAAATGATCACATAATGATTGGCAGTGATACGACCTCGCATGGAATAACATGATGTGGCTGCCCAAATAGCCATCGGACCTGCGCCATGTTTCACCTATGTGATTGTCGCCGCCCTCAACATCCATAGCCGCACTCCTGCCGCCCTTCGGCGGTGGCATCAGTTCCTCTCCACGATCCAAGGTGACATTGTTCCCCTTCCCCAGAACACCCAACCCGAAAGTGACACCACCCCAGATGTTGTCACTGCCTCCACCAACCTTCTTGGGCGTATCGCCGTCGTCATCCTTGACCCCACAGGTAGCGATCACCTCCCCATCCTTCTCACCATAACGTCTGATCACCGCCCCCCTCCGGCTCCCCACCCTGCAACCCCTCTCAAGGTCGTGCATGACTACCACTGTGCCAACTGGTGTGCCTACCGGGAATCCATTACCACCCAGGTTGAAAGCCACCCTCTTACCTATCGCCATCCTGACAGCATCATCCACGCCTCGTCCTTCCTTCAGAAGGAATTACTGACACCGTGGAGGCCCATGTTCCTACAAAAACCATCCACCCCCACCGTCCCACTCTCCCTCCACGGGCTGTCCTCCTCCTCCGTGAATCCCGCCGCCTCTATCGCTCCTTCCTGCGCACTCGGGACAGGAATACACTCCAACGCCGTGGCAAATACAGCGACAGGTACGGAACCTTATTACAGCAATGAAACGCCGAGACTGGCGCCAGACTTGGAAACGACTCACACCACCCTCACTATCAACTCCTCCAAGTACTGGTCTGCCTTCCATCGCCTTACTGATTCCCTTTCCGCTCCCCACCACCCCCTTCTCCATAACGATCGCCCCCTTCCTGACAACCTCAGTAAGGCCAAACACTTCACTTCCCACCTTTCCGGGGTCTTTTCCATCCCAGATGATCACCACTTTGATTATTCTCTTTTCCCAACCGTCATGGAACGTGCCGATACCTCGGTTGCTCCACTTGCTCCTAGTCTCCAGCACTTGGGGCAGTTGCCCCCCTCCAACATAAACACTCCCATCACAGCACAACACATTAAACTTATCCTCTGGTCCAAATGCAACACGGCCCCTGGTCACGACTGTGTCACCTACCACCACCTTCGAGAAAGCCCTTATTCCTTCCTGACTATCCTTGCCCATCTCTATAACGTCATCCTCTGTACCGGTTTCTACGCTGACCTGTGGAAGACCTCCCGCAACCTCTTATTCCTTGAACCCAACAAACCTCCTTCTGCCACCTCTTCCTATCGTCCCATCTGTCTCACCTCCATCTTCAGTAAGATCTTCGAATCCATCCTCTCCCATCGTATCCATTAGCACCTTACTCAACACCACCTCCTCACCCTTACCCAGTGTCGCTTCCGACCCCCCTTCTCCGCTGAAGACCAACTCCTTAACCTCGTTCACCTTCTGTCACTCCAGCTCAACTCCCATCGCTCTGCCATTTTTGTTTCCCATGACCTCCAAACTGCCTATGACCGTGTATGGCATCCCGGTCTCATCTTTAAACTCCAAACCTACGCCCTGCCTATCAATTTTGTCCGTCTGGTCGCTTCCTTCCTCTCGCACCGTCCTTCCTATGTCATCCTCCACAACACCAACTCCCATATCTTTTATCCCACTGCTGGCGTCCCCCAGGGCTCTATCCTCTCCCCTCTCCTTTATCTCTTGTATAGAGCTGATACGCCCAAGCCACCTGCACCTGTCCACCTTCTCCAGTATGCTGATGACACCACCTTCCTGGCTCTCTATCCTACCCTTCAACGGTCCCAATGTACCCTCCAAACCCACCTTAACCAGTTCAACACTTGGTGTAACCAGTGGTTCCTCCGTCTCAACCCCTCCAAAACCCAGGCAATCATTATAGGCCACACCACCCGCTCCTTTCGTCTCCATGATTTCTACCTCACCCTTTATGGTCATCCCATCCAGCTCACACCCACCCTGAGATACCTTGGCCTCACCCTTGACTGACACCTCACCTGGACCCCACACCTCCAGACCATCCAGCAGAAAGCCCATTCCTGCCTCCACCTTCTGAAACTCCTGTCTGGCTGGACATGGGGATTGCATCCTTCTACCATCCTCCACACCTACAAATCCCTCATCCATCCTATCCTCTGTTATGCCAGCGTTGCCTGGATCTCCGCACCCATCTGCTTTTACAAGGCCCTCAAAATCCTTGAACGCCATGCACTCTGCCTTGCCTTCCGTATCCGCCTTCCTTCCCCCACACAGCTCCTGTATGAACTCATCCCCTTCCCCTCCTCCTGTTCGTCCAACATCTCCGCATCCTTTACATTGTCTGCAGGCTTGATCCTCCCCCACCCTCTGGTTTCCTCCTTCCTCTTCACCCCCCATCCGTTGCCATGCCTCTATCGCTGTATCCCTCCCTCCTCTTCCTCCATCTCCTTCATCAGGGCAATTCCAGCACCTCCCCCTCTCAGATGATGAACTTCGCCGTGACATCTACCCTTCCTTCCAACTATAGCCTGGTCTTGTTCGCCCCCCCCCCCTCCCCAGGGCCCCCTTTTTTCTCTCCCCTCCTTCTCCCAGAGCGGATTTTCCTCCTTCCCCCCCCCCCCACCTGAGACCCTACACCCCATCCTTGCCTCTTTCCTTCCCACATCCCTCCCTACCTGGCCCTCTTCAGCGCGCCCCCCGCCCATCTTCCCCTCTTTTCCCCTCCCTCCCTCCCTTCTTCCGGTCTCCCTCATCTCCTTGCGCCTGGCAGATCCTCCGTTTTGATCATCTTCAGTGTGCCGCGTCAGTATCATGTTTAGTGCTGTTTCTCGTGTGCGTCAAGAGGTGTGATTTTAATTGTGTGCTGGCCTTGTACTTAGTGTCACTGTCAGTGTTTGTTATGTGCTACACCATCCGTCAATACTTTCATGCTCCGGTCATACTGTGCCTTGTGTTCTTTTAGTTGTCCCAGTGTGTGGTTTTTTGTGTGCGCTACTTTTTTACGGTTTTTATCTCCATTTTACAGTCGCCTCTTTGTTGTCTATTGCCTTCCATGATGTTCCCCCTTTTTTATATCTATGTTCACCATGTTTCCTCCTTCGGATATTTTTAAATGTCTTCTATTGTTTGTTCTCTGTCTTTCGGCTGAAGAGCAGCGCATATGCTGCTGCCAGCCCGCCCCAATGGGGAATTGAAATACAATACTGGAAAAAAAGCGCCATGTTTCATTCTTAGGACGTAAACTCGGCAAGAAGTGTTTCCTTTGCTCCACAGTCAAGCGAGGTATTATGGCTTTGGCACCATATTTTCCTGCTACGGGTATTTGCAAAAGAATTCCATCTCGCTGTGCTGTTTCCTGCTTATCGAGCTGCCTTCGTGTTGTTTTCGTGCTGAGAGGCCTCGCGAGGGCAACATTCAGTTCTACAGTCCTTCAATTACCGTCCGTGTTGTGAATTAGCGGATATTTTTCAGTATTCTCTGTATGTGGTATAAGTCTTCGATATGGTGGCTCTTGACACTCCAACCACTTGGACCATTCTGGTTGTGGGTGCACCCACCATAAGGGCACCCACAATTTGTTCACGTTCGAATTCACTTAGCACCTAGATAACGCACACAAAACTACAAAGAACACTGTTCTAGCCATGACTGACGCATGCAACATATTGAGGACATTTCACAGGTACCATTCGCGATAAAATACTACAGAGAAACGTGTCGGGTTTGCTAGCGTCTGCGTTTATGCTCAACCATGCACTCTCGCGGTGTTCCCATATTTTTGTGCAACCGTTGTACGCTGTTTACTGAGAATCTCTCGAAAACGCGTCATTTTTAGTGTGGTTTGTTACAATACAATGGAGAGAAACAGCGCAAAGGTGTATTTCGTATCTGATGCTTTTCGTTTTATGTATTCTGTTTCAAGACACTGGCACACTGAAGATTTATCAAAAATAAGTCGTTTTTGGTACAATTTCTTATAATTAAATGCCAAGTAATCACGCTCGGCACTTACATCTTTTAGAGCATCGTAATATCAAAGTCATAGTCTCATTTAGCATCTGTCTTGACAGTGTTGTGCAGAGAAATTAAGACTGAAAACTTAACCTTTGTCGGGCGTGTTAATTTTCTACAAGTATTTTATTCTTCTCCTATTTTTTTCTTCGCCTTCATGTTTCCTAAAATGTCCTTCGGCGTTCTGGAATAACCAATGCTACATATAAATAAGAATGCTCTCGATTCAGGAGCAAGTTACTTAGATTTTCAGAATGTCCCAGAGAACATGCAGTAAAGGCCAGAAAGAACTTTGTCTACATCACTAGCTGATTTCCTCGTAATTCCGTACACTGTATACTACAGGCAGAACAACATGGCTAGTTTGTGGACGAGGCAGCAAATGTGCGTTTTAATACTCATCGTGAAAGAGGGCCATTTATTTGTATGATTTAAAACTTACAATTACCGCAACAAACATCGCTGAGCCAAGGGAGCTATCCCACAAACTTGAAGAATTCAAATGAGTTAAGCCGGCGTTAATAACTCCGACGAACTGTCAGAGCAAATGTTTCTCGGCTGTTAATTATACTACATTGTTTGGTTGGTAAAGTGAAGGTATGTCTGCAGTCCATAACTTGGAAGTATCAGTGGCTAACCCACCAGATGCCCAAGTGGTAGGGATCGGTTGAAGCGTGGCCCACTGAACTTTAGACAGGACCATTCAGCATCCTGGTTTCGCCTTTCTGTTCAGGATCTTCACGCTTGTCGGGGCTGGCTTGTGGTCGAAGATATCAACATAGTGAAAAAAGACTGACCACTTGCTCTTAAGCTGGCATTTCACAAGAAGTAAAAAGGTGATACCCTTTGTCTATCGGATTACTGAGGTGCAATCATAGTCAACCATGTCACACGTATAATTAGGAATACTGTGTTGACGTATGATTTGTAGCGATTGTATAATCTCAACTAAAGATAAAGCAAATGATAGGCCCCTATTCATAGGTGGAAATTTAGGAAACTACAGTTTGCTACAAACACACTGCATACAAAACACTTCTACGGACCATAAATGAATACAGTGAATGGGATCTATACCACGTAGGACTAACACGAAACGTTAAGCGTCTACACATAACGGCGGTGTGAATAGTGGAAGGCTTGTTTGCTGGTGAGAGAGTGTAACAGCAGTGTTCTAAAATCTTAACTGGCAGGCGCTAGGGTCAAGACCAAGTTGGGCGTCACATTTTCAATTTCCCATACTTCATTTGCTTCTTTCACTGTCCAATATTTTCAGGGCCTAGTTACCGTACGTTTACCGAGTACATCGTATGCGGACAACTCAGTCAACTTTGGGTCAGCCTGCGGGGTGTTGAGAATATATTCTTTGAGTTCCGGCAGAGGCGGCCTATCAGGTCACTCACTGCCGCCTCGCTGGAAATGCTGGCTCGGGAGTTTTGGCGTCTGAAGGTGGCGGTTGCTGCTTGCCGTAAGGGTGGCTGTGTGCTGGAAGAGCACACTTGCAATACGGTTTTGTTAATCATTCACGTAGGGTATATGGCTGAAGCATAATTATTTTCTAGATTCACATCGCAAAGTTACCGCAACTTTTGAAACTTTTGTGATTTGGACCTGTATTTCACATGTAGGAGACTAGTCTTTGGGAGGGGAATTTGTTTCAAGGCTTGCAGAATCTGCCTGTTATTAACGCATCCGCACAGAAAAACAATTACTTTCGTCATAATCCCAACCAGTGAAGATTTTTGAATGATTTCTGACTCGTACTTATCTTCCTTAAGGTTTTTTTTACGGGTGTTCGAATTCTGTATGCCACGTATGTTTTGAGCTCAAAATGGTTCAAATGGCTCTGAGCACTATGGGACTTAACATCTGAGGTCATCAGTCCCCTACAATTTAGAACTACTTAAACCTAACTAACCTAAGGACATCACACACATCCATGCCCGAGGCAGGATTCGAACTTGCGACCGTAGCCGTCGCGCGGTTCCAGACTGTAGCGCCTAGAACCGCTCGGCCACACGGTCGGCTGTTTTGAGCTCTAATATTACATGCACTTGTTATTACTTACTTATCTGAAGTCAGTTATATGAATGTACATTCAAGTGCCTTTTCAAGTCAATTTTTCCTTACCATTCACCTTCCTATTCGGAAGAATTTGTGCCGAATTGCACTCAGCATACGATCACTCGATGCGAAACGAACTACTTGTCCTCAGCATTTGGTAAAAGTATACAGACTCCTTACTGCAACTGACATCAATTACTGATAATAGTATACTTCCCGTTCTGAACATGGTTTTACAGCATGAAACGTAGGAGCCAGTGTTGACAAGGCATCCATTTCTCTCCTGCGTAACGTGTGTTTATTCGGCGCCTTGTATTTGTGATCATATATACTACGTGAACAAAAGTATCCGTACACCTGGCTGAAAATGACTTACAAGTTCATGGCGCCTTCCACCAGTAATGCTCGAATTTGGTATGATGTTCGCCCACCCTTAATCTTGATGACAGCTTCGACTCTCACAGGCATACGTTCAATCTGGTGCTGGAAGGTTTCTTGGGGAATGGCAGCCCATTCTTCACGGAGTGCTGCACTGAGGAGAGATGTCGATGTCGGTCGGTGAGCCCTAGCACAAAGTCGGCCTTCCAAAACATCCCAAAGGTA
Organism: Schistocerca cancellata; assembly: GCF_023864275.1. Classification (NCBI taxonomy): domain Eukaryota; kingdom Metazoa; phylum Arthropoda; class Insecta; order Orthoptera; family Acrididae; genus Schistocerca; species Schistocerca cancellata. The sequence continues at coordinate 384,193,032 of NC_064628.1, forward strand.
TTCTATAGGAGTCAGGCCAGGACTCTGTGCAGATCAGTCCATTACAGGGATGGTACTGTCATGTGACCACTCCACCACAGGCCGTGTATTATGAGCAGGTGCTAGATCGTGTAGACAGATGCAATCGCCATCCCCGAAATGCTCTTCAACAGTGGGAAGCAAGAAGGTGCTTAAAACATCAATGTAGGCCTGTAATGTGAATAGTGCCACGCAAAACAACAAGGGGTGCAAGCCCCCTCCATGAAAAACACGACCACACCATAACACCACCACCTCAGAATTTTACTGTTGGCACCACACAGGCTGGCAGATGACGTTCACCGGGCATTCGCCATACCCACACCCTGCCATCGGATCGCCACATTATCTACCGTGATTCATCACTCCACACAACGTTCTTTCACTGTTCAATTGTCCAATGTTCACGCTTCTAACAAGAAGCGAGGCGTTGTCTGGCATTTATCGGCGTGATATGTGGCTTATGAACAGCCGCTCGACCATGAAATCCAAGTTTTCTCACATACCGCCTAACTGTCATAGTACTTGCAGTGGATCCTGATGCAGTTTGGAATTCCTGTGTGATGGTCTGGATAGATGTCTGCCTATCACAAATTACGACCCTCATCAACTGTCGGCGGTCTGTGTCAGTCAAAAATGTTCAAATTTGTGTGAAATTTTATGGGACTTAACTGTTAAGGTCATCAGTCCCTAAGCTTACACACTACTTAACCTAAATTATCCTAAGGACAAACACACACACCCATGCCCGAGGGAAGACTCGAACCTCCGCCGGGACCAGCCACACAGTGCACGACTGCAGCGCCCCAGACCGCTCGGCTAATGCCGCGGGCTTTTGTGCTGCACGTATCCCTTCACGTTTCCACTTGACTATCACATCGGAAACAGTGGACCTAGGGATGTGTAGGAGTGTGGAAATCTCGCGTACAAACGTATGACACGAGTGACACGCAATCACCTGTCCACGTTCGAAGTCTGTGAGTTCCGCGGAGCGCCCAATTCTGCTATCTCACGATGTCTAATGACTACTGAGGTCGATGATATGGAGTACGTGACAGCAGATGGCAGCACAATGTACTTAATATGAAAAACGTATGTTTTTAGGGATGTCCGGATGCTTTTAATCACATTATGTATAACAGAATCGGTTGACATACCAACAGCACTGCTCGGATTTACAAGCCAAGTTGCAGTACACACTTTCATGTTTGGTGAGTTATTTGCTAAGTTACTGTTATTCACTTAAATTCAATTATCTTTTACTATGTCCATTAAAACAATCGTTGCGTGAAGTAAGAGTTCTTTGTACAGGTAATACTCGTATTCTATAACATCTGTGCAGTCAGACCGTCTTACTAGTTTGTCTCATGGGTCTAAACATTGTATATGGGAGGCCGTTTTTCCTAATTCAGGGCATATTCGGACTTACTTTCATACGTAACCCGACAATCAAACCTAGCAGGAACCTTACAAGACGTACATCTTGGGAGAGTTAGTTAGAAAACTTCAAGAACGGTATTTTACTGCAGAAAGAAAAAATAGTCCTCAGCTCCCTGCGTTTCTATTCCGTCGAGGTCAAGCAGGTAAGACCAGTCAAATAAAAACTCCTAGAATGGGGTACAAGCAGTCAATCTTTCTGAGTACCGGCCGTGAAGAAACCGTCATAAAAGGTACAGCAAAAAGCACCCTCAGTTACGCACTGTTCTATGATTCACAAGGCTCACACGCTGGTGCCAATAATTTCCGCTGCCTGCCGCATAATGTACAGTCGGTCGGCAGCATATCGCATCCTCCATTCCCCTTTATCTTCCACAAGTAGTTTCAATTCGCAGTGCGTGGTTAGTTTTACGCTGAAGCACCAAAGAAACTGGGGGTAAGCATGTGTATTCAAATACAGAGACATGTAAACAGGCAGAATACGGCGCTGCAGTCGGCAACGCCTATATAAGACAACAAGTGCCTGGCGCAGTTGTTAGATCGATCACTGCTGCTACAATGGCAGGTTATCAAGATTTAATTGAGTTTGAACGTGGAGTTACAGTCGGCGCACGAGCGATGGGACATAGCATCTCCGAGGTAGCGATGAAGTGGAGATTTTCCTGTACGATCATTTCACGAGCGCACCGTCAGTATAAGGAATCCGGTAAAACATCAAATCTCCAACATCGCTGCGGCCGGAAAAAGATCCTGCAAGAACGGGACCAACGATGACTGAAGAGAACCGTTCAGCGTGACAGAAGTGCAACCCTTCTGCAAATTGCAGCAAAATCAATGCTGTGCCATCAACAAGTGTCAGCGTGCGAACCATTCAATAAAACATCATCGATATGGGCTTTCGGAGCCGAAGGCTCACTCGTATACCCTTGATGACTGCGCCACACAAAGCTTCACGCCTCGCCTGGGCCCGTCAACACCGACATTGGACTGTTGATGACTGGAAACATGTTGCCTGGTCGGAAGCATCTCGTTTCAAATTTTATCGAGCGGATGTACGTATACGGGTATGGAGAAAACATCTTGAATCCATGGACCCAGCATGTCAGCAGGGGACTGTTCAAATTGGTTCAAGCTCTGTAATGGTGTGGGGCGTGTGCAGTTGGAGTGATACGGGACCCCTGATACATCTAGATACGACTCTGACAGGTGACACGTACATAAGCATCCTGTCTGATCACGTGCATCCATTCACGACCATTGTGCATTCCGACGCACTTGGGCAATTCCAACAGGACAATGCGACACCCCACACGTCTAGAATGTCTCCGGGAACAATTTTCTGCGTTTCAACACTTCCGCTGGTCGCCAAACTCCCAAGACATGAACATTATTGAGCGTATCTGGGATGCCTTGCAACGTGATGTTCAGAATATATTTCCACCTCTCGTGCTCTTACGGGTTTATGGACAGCCCTGCAGGATTCAATTCTCCCAGTACTACTTCACACATTAGTCGAGTCCATGCCACGTCGTGTTGCGGCACTTCTGCGTTCTCGCGGGGTCCCTACTCAATATTACGCAGGTGTACCAGTTCCTTTGGCTCTTCAGTGCAGATGTTGTGCTGTCTTCCTGCTGTAGTGAAGTCTTAGGCTTACTGTATCCTGAGATTTTTTCCTCCACGAATTTTACTATGAGATGGCAACGTCTGTACAGGTGTCTAACCGTGTGGTCCACCGAGCGATGTGGAGCAGTATTTGCCACACTGGTCCCATATTCGGGAGGACGACGGTTCAAACCAACGTCCGGCCATCTTGATTTAGGTTTTCCGTGATTTCCCTACATCGCTTCAAGCAAATTCCGAGTCGGTTCCTTTGAAAGGGCACGGCCAACTTCCTTCCCATCCCTCCCTAATCCGATGGAACAGATGACCTTGCTGAAACTTCCTGGCAGATTAAAACTGTGTGCCCGACCGAGACTCGAACTCGAGACCTTTGCCTTTCGCGGGCAAGTGCTCTGCCATCTGAGCTACCGAAGCACGACTCACGCCCGGTCTCACAGCTTTACTTCTGCCAGTATCTCGTCTTCTACCTCGTCTCGTCCCTCGTTTCCTTGACACTTGTCCAGGGAAATCCCGTCACTTTACACAGGACACTCATTTTATCTCGCTATGATTCTAATCTGTTCTTCTGCGAAGAGACTCAATTCTTAATTCCACAAAAAATAAAAAGTAAAAACAAAAATTGTGGTTGGTATTCAATATTTCTCAAACATTGTGAACCTCTACTTTTAGAATGTTCTCAAACGAAATCGCACGTAAGACTGTATTGCAAGCAGCTGCAGAGTGAAAATCTCATTCTGGAAACATCCCAATGGGTGTGGCTAAGCCATGTCTCCGCAATATCCTTTCTTTCAGGAGTGCTAGTTCTGCCAGGTTCGCAGGAGAGCTTCTGTAAAGTTTGGAAGGTAGGAGACGAGATACTGGCAGAAGTAAAGCTGTGAGTCGGGGCGTGAGTCGTGCTTCGGTAGCTCAGATGGTAGAGCACTTACCCGCGAAAGGCAAAGGTCCGGAGTTCGAGTCTCGGTCGGGCACACAGTTTTAATCTGCCAGGAAGTTTCATATCAGCGCACACGCCGCTGCAGAGTGAGAAATCTCATTCTAGATGACCTTGCTGTTAGGTCTCCTACCCCAAATCAACCTACCAACCAACCCAGTGGTCCCTCGTTTCCTTGACACTCGTCCAGGGAAATCCCGTCACTTTTCACAGGAAACTCATTTTATCTCGCTTTGATTCTAATCTGTTCTTCTGCGAAGAGACTCAATTCTTAATTCCACAAAAAATAAAAAGTAAAAACAAAAATTGTTGTTGGTATTCAATATTTCTCAAACATTGTGAACCTCTACTTTTAGAATGCTCTCAAACGAAATCGCACGTAAGACTGTATTACAAGCAGCTGTAGAGTATAGTACCAGTAGGCATACCAGCAGGCGCCGAGTCGATTTACAAACGCGCTGCCGAGATTGTAACAGCTCGTTACGGCCCGTACGAATCTGTAACGGAGATGACCAGCGGATCTAAATAGGAATAATACACCACTGCTCATTAAAATTGCTACACCAAGAAGAAATGCAGATGATAAACGGGTATTCATTGGACAAATATATTATACTAGAACTGACATGTGAATACATTTTCACGCAATTTGGGTGCATAGATCCCGAGAAACCAGTACCCAGAACAACCACCTCTGGCCGTAATAACGGCCTCGATACGCCTGGGCATTGAGTCAAACAGAGCTTGGATGGCGTGTACAGGAACAGCTGCCCATGCAGCTTCAACACGATACCACAGTTCATCAAGAGTAGTAACTGGCGTATTGTGACTAGCCAGTTGCTCGGCTACCATTGACCAGAAGTTTTCATTTGGTGAGAGATGTGGAGAATGTGCTGACCAGGGCAGCAGTCGAACATTTTCTGTATCCACAAAAGCCCGTACAGGACATGCAACATGTGGTCGTGCATTATCCTGCTGAAATGTAGGGTTTCGCAGGGATCGAATTAAGGGTAGAGCCAGGGGTCGTAACACATCTGAAATGTAACGTCCACTGTTCAAAGTGCCGTCAATGCCAACAAGAGGTGACCGAGACGTCTAACCAATGGCACCCCATACCATCACGCCGGGTGATACGCCAGTATGGCGATCACGAATACACGCTTCCAATGTGCGTTCACCGCGATGTCGCCAGACACGGATGCGATCATCATGATGCTGTAAACAGACCCTGGATTCATTCGAAAAATATGGCTTTTTGCCATTCGTGCACCCAGGTTCGTCGTTGAATACACCATCGCAGGCGCTCCTGTCTATGATGCAGCTTCAAGGGTAGCCGCAGCCATGGTCTCCGAGCTGATAGTCCATGCTGCTGCAAACGTCTTCGAACTGTTCGTGCAGATGGTTGTTGTGTTGCAAACGTCCCCATCTGTTGACTCAGGGATCGAGACGAGGCTGTACGATCCGTTACAGCCATGAGGATAAGATGCCTGTCATCTCGACTGCTAGTGATACGAGGCCGTTGGGATCCAGCACGGTCTTCCGTATTACCCTCCTGATCCCTCCGATTCCACATTCTGTTAACAGTCATTGGATTTCGACCAACGCGAGCAGCAGTGTCGCGATACGATAAACCGCAATCGCGATAGGCTACAATCCGACCTTTATCAAAGTCGGAAACGTGATGGTACGCATTTCTCCTCCTTACACGAGGCATCACAACAACGTTTCACCAGGCAACGCCGGTCAACTGCTGAAATTGGTTGGAAAATTTCCTCATGTCAGCACGTTGTAGGTGTCGCCACCGGCGCCAACCTTGTGTGAATGCTCTGAAAAGCTAATCATTTGCATATCACAGCATCTTCTTCCTGTCGGTTAAATTTTGCGTCTGTAGGACGTCATCTTCGTGGTGTAGCAATTTTAATGGCCAGTAGTGTATTAAAATGGAGATAATTTGCTGATGATCTGCAAGTATTATTTAATTGTGACTTTTCATGCTTTCCCGACGCATCTGTTGCAAATACGCCTCTTGGGTTTGCCGCCGGATTGTATTGTGTAAATCGCACAATATTTCTTCGATGCAACTGCTCGACATCATCAGATGGTGGTAGCTGCTGCTGTCACTGCTGCAAGACGCGAGTGATGATAATCGCGCGGCGGCGTCGGAATTTATCATGACGGGAGCAGGCAATTCGCGTGCGTGGGAAGGCGCTCAAAGTTGGAGGAAAGCGTTGCTCCTGGTGCCCTCTGCTGGGTGCCGCAGAAAGGCCATCCGTCCGTGCGCTATGGGCAATGACTGTGCTGCCGGGCTCTCCTGCGGTTAAAGTATGAACTAAATCTCAACTACTCGTTGCGTCACTCGAGTAAACGGAAGTTCTTGTTTTCCCTGTTTTTGATTTAATGGCAGCCAGTGCTGGATTCCAGGCGGCGCTCAGTTGAAAACCTGCATCCCTGTTGATAAGATTGTCCGCCGTGCGGATATGTATGGCGTCCTTAATAACACAGTCCCAGAAAGATGACGCTGGGGATAAAATTTCCGTCTGTTCGTAAAGCATACGATGTCCCGTGTCCAGGCAATGCTCCGCTACCGCTGATTTATCAGGTTGCCCCGGGCGTGTAAGACGATGGTGTTCGACGCAACGTTCTTGCACGGTTCGGCATGTCTGTCCAATATAAGATTTTCCACATTGGCATGGGATTTTATACACGCCACGTTTCCTGAGGCCAAGGTCGTCTTTCACAGAGAACAATAAATTCTTCAGTTTTGCTGGTGGCCGAAAAACACTCTTGACGTCGTGCTTTTTGAGAATTCTTTCTATTCTCCAAGACATGCCGCCAAAATAGGGCAAGAACGCTGTTGCAGTGGGTGCCTACGTATCTTCATTTACATCCCTGCTTTGAGTTTGCTTGGAACGGAATGCATGGCGTATCTTCCTATCGGAATAGCCATTCTGTTGGAATACCGCTCTCAGGTAGACTCAGGTAGACTGTCGGCCTCTGAGACTACATGTGCTCTATGCACCAAAGAGCGTAGGGCACTACCGCGTTGCGCAGGATGATGGCAATTTGTGGCCTGCAAATATAGCTCTGTATGAGTTGATTTGCGATAGACGCTGTGTCCCAGTGTACCATCGGTTCTTCTTCTGACTAAGACGTCCAGGAATGGTAAGATGCCATCCTTCTCCACTTCCATAGTGAACTTTATATTGGGATGGAGCGAGTTCAGATGTTGTAGAAACACAAGTAATGTCTCTACTCCGTGGGGCCCCACCACAAAAGTATCGTCTACATACCGCCAAAAATTTAATTGATCACAAACTGGATTTCAGCGTCTTAGACAATCGGCAGCTCTTGGAATTTTGGAAGGCTCTCAACGAAGCACAACGCCTTTCTTGTAACGTCTCCCCACACAGTTTGCTCATTCTGCCGGTGACCCTTTCACTGTAAAGACCGTTCTGAATCGTTCACCTCTTCTTGAATTTCTTCTGTTAGTGACATTTGGTAAGGGTTGCAGATCAACTTACAGTGTTCAAGAATTGGTCGAAAGACAGAACGGAAATTACACTTCCTCAGAATTCTTCCTATAAGACTGAAGTACCGTCAGCCTCTCCGCTGCTCGATTTATGAATTCATTGTCCCTTAGATATTTCCACATAGACACTCCTAAATACTTGCAGTTTGTGACTGTTATCTTTCCTTTTATTTATCGGCGTTACCTCATACACTGGGGAACCAAAACATTACCGTCAGTGTCCACCTCGAGTTTGAATTCCGATTGGTGACGATTTGAGCACGTCACGCGACAAAGGAAAATATAGAGGCTGTTTCCGTAAGAGCGTGCAAAAATGTAACAGTGCACAGAGAATGCTCCACTGAACAATTTGGGATAGGCAACCCGCGGTCGGGGAAGCCAGCTAAAGGTGACCGGCGTTGCCTGGTGAAACGTTGTTTTGATGCCTCGTGTAAGGAGGAGAAATGCGTACCATCACGTTTCCGACTTTGATAAAGGTCGGATTGTAGCCTATCGCGATTGCGGTTTATCGTATCGCGACACTGCTGCTCTCGTTGGTACGGGGTCCCGGGTTCGATTCCCGGCGGGGTCAGGGATTTTCACCTGCCTCGAGATGACTGGGTGTTTGTGTTGTCATCATTTCATCATCATCCCGGAAAGTGGCGAAATTGGACTGAGCAAAGATTGGGTAATTGTACGGGCGCTGATAACCACGCAGTTGAGCGCCCCACAAACCAAACATCATCATCACAACTCTCGTTGGTCGAAATCCAATGACTGTTAGCAGAATGTGGAATCGGTGGGTTCAGGAGGGTAATACGGAACGCCGTGGTGGATCCCAACGGCCTCGAACCACTAGCAGTCGAAATGACAGGCATCTTATCCGCATGGCTCTAACGGATCGTGCAGCTTCGTCTCGATCCCTGAGTCAACAGATGGGGGACGTTTGCAAGGCAACAACCATCTGCACGAACAGTTCGACGACGTTTGCAGTAGCATGGACTATCAGCTCGGAGACCATGGCTGTCGTTACCCTTGACGCTGCATCACAGATTGTACACGCCAGCCAAGCTCTGTTTGACTCAATGCCCAGGCGTATCAAGGCCGTAATTACGGCGAGAGGTGGTTGTTCTGGGTACTGATTTCTCAGGATCTATGGACCCAAATTGCCTGAAAATGTAATATGTCAGTTGTAGTATAATGTATTTGTCCAATGAATACCCGTTTATCATCTGCATTTCTTCTTGGTGTAGCAATGTTAATGGCCGGTAGTGTATGTTGGACATAAGAGAACTTGTGTTCGACATTGCAAAAGGAAACACACTGCCCCATAATGTCACTGGAGAAGAAACCATGACAGCGAGAAAGTGTCCGTCCAAGAAATGTCACCGAATTCGAGCGAAATGATGAAACCAAAAAAAAAAAACATCCGAGGCCTAGTCAATGCGCCTGTCAGCTAAGGTACAGTGAGAAACGATGAGCTACAAAATGTGGATTGATGCGAAAAGGTGTAGGGATGGGGGACAGAGATAAGAAATTAAATTGCAATGCCTGCAAATAGTGATATATGAACTAAAATATGGAACATTTCTTTAAAATTAGACTAGGATATTTTTTCGGCTCATGAGCGTAGTGTCTAACGGTGGTAAAATTTACGCTACTGCTGGAAGAAATTGCAAAACCAGATTCCTATTTTGTACCACTTTCAGATGTTCAGAAAATTTAGTGTGCTTATTATAGTCAGAATTTCCAATCTTTAAATCAGGTACCAAGAACAACATTCTGCAGTTGAGTATGACAATGTTTAAATAGTTCTGTAACTTACTGTTTAGGCTGTAATAAATAAAAATCTCAAACGTGGTAAAATTTAGGCAAATCTCTGCCGAGTAAAAAAAAATCAATAAAAAAAGGTTTTGAGAAATGATTTCGTCTAAATATTAAAATAGGTTAGACAAACTTTTGACGAGCATTTGCATAATGCTTGAAATTTGTGGTGTCCCGCCAGACACCACACTTGCTAGGTGGTAGCTTTTAAATCGACCGCGGTCCGCTAGTATACGACGGACACGCGTGTCGCCACTGTCAGTAATTGCAGACCGAGCGCCACCACACGGCAGGTCTAGAGAGACGTACTAGCACTCGCCCCAGTTGTACAGCCGACGTTGCTAGCCATGGTTCACTGAGAATTACGCTCTCATTTGTCGAGACGATAGTTAGCATAGCCTTCAGCTACATTTGCTACGACCTAGCAAGGCGCCGTATTCAAGTGATATTGAGATTCTATTAATGTATCATCAAGAGCGATGTTCTACAAATGTGGATTAAAGTTAAGTATTCCAGAAGCAACGTACTTTTCTTTATAGCATTCATTACGTATCCTGTTTCAGACCTCACGCCAGTCTGCGTGAGTTTAAGCGCGTGCCTTTCGGCTTCCTCTCATTGTGTCTAGGCTGTCTTGTCTAAACACAACATATTTGGCGACGAGGATGGGATCACGTTTCCGTCAAAGTCCAAATCTACAAACCTTTGACATCGCTTTTTCATCCGACGAAGCCTGTACCTCTACGTACAGCGCAGAAATTCATTCGCTGGTCTATTTTCCTCTCGCAGTACCGCTACGATATCTTGTATCGGTCCACTGCTAAGCATGGAAACGCCGATGCGTTGTCCCGTTTGCCTGTTGCTGGGGATAGAGCATTCGATTCCTCCGAACTTGCTTGCATGTTCATTGATGCGGAAACCGATGACGTGGTCGAATCGTTTCCGATTGATTTTCGTCGTGTAGCTACAGCCACAGCAGCTGACCCTGTCCTTGCTACCGTTTTGCGTTTTGTTGCTACGCAATGGCCCTTGTCAAAGTCACGGATCGAGGATCCGTTGGTTCGCAGATTTTTTGCTCACAAGGGGAGAGTTTTTGTACGACGTGGTGTTTTGCTGTTGCGTTCAGATAATGATCAGTCCAGGGTCGTGATCCCACGTTCATTACAGTCCTCTGTCTTAAAGCTTCTCCACCAAGGACATTGGGGTATAGTGCGAACGAAACAACTTGCTCGTCAGCACTGTACTTGGTTCGGAATCGATGCTGCGATTATGCATATGTGCTCTTCTTGCATGGCGTGTGCCGAACAACAATCCACGCCACCGCGGGCATTCTTTGCATGGCCAAAAGTCACTTCCCCTTGGCAACGCTTACACATCGATTTTGCTGGTCCATTCTGGAATGGTTCAAATGGCTCTGAGCACTATGGGACTCAACTGCTGGGGTCATAAGTCCCCTAGAACTTAGAACTACTTAAACCTAACTAACCTAAGGACAACACACACATCCATGCCCGAGGCAGGATTGGAACCTGCGACCGTAGCGGTCGCGCGGTTCCAGACTGTAGCGCCTAGAAACGCTCGGCCACCAGCGGCCGGCCATTCTGGAATGCTCGATGGTTGGTTGTGGTCGATTCATTCAGTAATTTTCCTTTTGTTGTCCGGATGTCTTCCACGACGTCTTCTGCCACAATCCAAGCGCTGTCCGCTATCTTCTGCATTGAAGGTGTACCACAGACTATTGTTTCCGACAATGGCCCACAATTCATGTCTGCAGAATTTCAGTCATTCTGCAAGGCCAATGGTATTCAACATCTGACGTCCGCGCCGTTTTCGCCACAGTCCAACGGTGCCGCTGAACGTTTGGTCCGGACTTTCAAGTCACAGATGTTGAAGTTGAGAGAGTCGCATTCTCGGGAGGACGCGTTATTGCTCTTTCTGTCCTCGTATCGCTCTCAGCCCCGAGATGGTCGCTCGCCGGCTGAGTTGCTCCATGGTCGTCCTCATCGAACCTTGATGTCTTTGTTGCATCCGCCGCATCAGGTTCCTGTGCAGCGGCAGACACCTGCTTTTGCTCCAGGCGACGTTGTCTATTATCGCAACTATCGCGGATCACGGCGTTGGCTCGCAGGGCGCATTCTTCGCTGCCTCGGCCGCGCGATGTATTTGGTTTTGGGGGCCTCTGGTGAGGTGCGTCGGCATCTCAATCAGCTGCGCCTCTGTCGTCGCCTGGGTTCTGCCGCTTCCCGTCTGCTTTCAGCGATGGTGCCGTCCGGTCAGCGCCCTGGGGACCCATCTACTGGCTCGCCTCATCCCCAGGTGTTACCGACGCTGCCTTCCATTTTGCCTCATGGCGACGCGCCGCCACTGCCGCCGCCGCCTGTTCTCCCGCCGGCGCCGCCCGCAGTGGACGCGTCGCTGCAACCGCCGGACGCCTCCCTGGGTCACGCGCCGCCGATACCTTCCCGTGACCCGCTGTCCTCCGCCATGGAACTCTTGCCCGCTCCGGACCATCTGTAGTCTTCGCCAGTCTGGTGCTCCGACTTGATGGAGGTCGACCATTCGGCCCCTCCTGACTATCTACGGGCGCATACACCTCATGTAGGCGTGCACCCTGGACTAGGTTTTCAGGCGTTTCCTAGCTCCCCTCGGACCGAATGGCCGGGTGCGGGTGGCACGGCCTCGACTGTTGTTAGGCTCCCCACCTCGTCGCATACGTCAACATGGGGTCCTCCCCACGGCGGGCGGAAGCCTTATAACACAACCGTTCGCCGATTTGCGGGGGAGGAATGTGGTGTCACCGCCAGACGCCACACTTGCTAGGTGGTAGCTTTTAAATCGGCCGCGGTCCGCTAGAATACGACGGACCCGCGTGTCGCCACTGTCAGAAATTGCAGACCGAGCGCCACCACACGGCAGGTCTAGAGAGACGGACTAGCACTCGCCCCAGTTGTACAGCCGACGTTGCTAGCCATAGTTCACTGAGAATTACGCTCTCATTTGCCGAGACGATAGTTAGCATAGCCTTCAGCTACATTTGCTACGACCTAGCAAGGCGCCGTATTCAAGTGATATTGAGATTCTATTAACGTATCATCAAGAGCGATGTTCTACAAATGTGGATTAAAGTTAAGTATTCCAGAAGCAACGTACTTTTCTTTATAGCATTCATTACGTATCTTGTTTCAGACCTCACGCCAGCCTGCGTGAGTTTAAGCGCGTGCCTTTCGGCTTCCTCTCATTGTGTCTAGGCTGTCTTGTCTAGACACAACAAAATTAAATACGGTAAATAAAAAAACGTCGTGTGGCTAGGGCCTCCCGTGGGGTAGACCGTTCGCTGGAGGTAGGTCTTTCTAGTTGACGCCATTTCGGCGACCTGCGCGTCGATGGGATGAAATGATGATGATTAGGACAACACAACACCCAGTCCCTGAGCGGAGAAAATCTCCGACCCAGTCGGGAATCGAACCCGGGCCCGGAGGGTTGACAGTCTGTTGCGCTGACAACTATTTTCTTTTTTTAAGCCTCATTTTGTTCGCTTTCGTTCGTTGCATCTGCTCGCGGCAGACATCGTAAGACATACGTTTAAGTTCGTCGTTGATCGGTTAACTCAGTCTTTTTTTATTACAGAGGGCAGCTAACCCTCTGACCGAACACGCTGAGCTACCGTGTCGGCTCCACTCAGCTACAGGGGCGGGGCGGACAATACGGTAAATGAGGCACCGGTTGAGAATCTAACGCTCAGAGTTTAACTTAGAATTTTGTCAGATGGAATACGCAGTTCGTCCAGTCTCATTTGTTTTACATGATACAAAGCATCATTTAAAGAAGCGTTAAATGTTTCTCTAATCCACTGTACTCTTTAGTTTTAGACAAATCATTTCGTCGTCTTTCTTTTTTTTACAAATTTCTTTTAGTTTTTCTTTTTTTGATCAGGGCAGTATACCACAGCACAACAATATGAGACACATTTTCAACACGGCCTGTATATTCGCCTGAAGATAACGAACACGTGCCCCACCTCGGTACTGCACAGTTTCAGGTTGAGACGCCTGCCGGAGCCCCGGCGAGAGTGGTGTATCGGCAGATTGAGAGATAGAGTGGGCGGTTCCCGCACAGAGTGCGCCGGTGACGTCATCGGCACCTGCCGCGCGTAGCGGGCCGGCCGGCAGACTGCTGTGGCGTGGCGAGGCTGGGGCGGCGCGGTGTCGCGACCCGGCGGTGCCCGGCCACCGCAGCTCAGCACGGCGGACAGCGACCAGCGCCCGGCGGACACCGACCCCGCAGCCGCTGTCGCCATCTGGCGCAGCCGCCGCTCTCCCTGCCGCACAGGCAGCGCGACCGAGACTTCCTCCCACTACAACATCTCTGGAAAAACAAATCCTGTCTGACTGAAAATCTGCGCACGACCGAGACTCGAACCTTGCCTTTCGTGGGGGAGGCCGAGAGAGATGGCGCGTTGGTAAGACGCTCGCCTATCATCACAGAGGGCGCTGGGCCCAATGCTCGCCCGGACAACTACACTTAGATTTTTCAAGGCACTTACAGCGAACACCAGGGCAGTTTCTTTCGAAAGGAAAGAGAAGATACATTCCCCATGCTTTCCAATACCACACTGTTACAGTCTATAGCCGACCTCTGTGGCCGAGCGTTTCTAGGGGCTTCAGTCTGGAACCGCCTGACCACTACGGTCGCAGGTTCGAATCCTGCCTCGGGCATGGATGTGTGTGATGTCGTTAGATAGGTTTAAGTAGTTCTTAGTTCTAGGGCACTGAAGATCTCAGATGTTAAGTCCCATAGTGCTCACGAGGGGGCCTTCTGGGAGGTGCATCGAGTTATGAGCTCCCACTCCGCCTGCTTATAGTGTGGGTAGGAACCTATCACACCCCAAAAATTGTAGGTGTCAAAGCGGCCTCGTTTTTGAAATATTGGCTGTTCAACTTTGGGCAGTTCTTTATATATAGAAAAGTTTCACTATTGTGGTAAGTGAGCGAGTAGCCGAGTGGCAAGTGAGCTAGACTCCCGTCAAGGCGACCCTGGCTCGAGACCCGTCGATGCTACTTATGTTTTCACGACGCTAGATCCATCGCAAAACGAAGTATTCCATAACGTCAATACAGTGGCGATTCATGCGGACTTGAGGAAATACAGATACGATTGCGACGAAAATGAATGTGCATTCGTACAATGTTCGTGGTATCGAAAGTACAAATCTTTCGATTGCTTTTATCTGTTCAAATGGCTCTAAGCACTATGGGACTTAACATCTGAGGTCATCAGTCCTCTAGACTTAGAACTTCTTAAACCTAAGGACATCACACACATCCATGCCCGAGGCAGGATTCGAACCTGCGACCGTAGCAGCAGCGTGGTTCCAGACTGAAGTGCCTAGAACCGCTCGGCTCTTATAATACGTATCATCCGTCGGAATGTACTCGTCAAAATATAGGAAATACCGATTGACTTTCCATTAAATGAAACATATTTTTAATCCCTCATTCGTTGGATTTTTAAAAATATTTTCTACCTCAACGGAACAAAATTAAAAATACAACGAAAACAAATTCAACAATAATAAAATATTTCAAGAAATTACATTACGGTTAATTTCCTGTTAAAATAAAAAAAACGCAAAAGATTGAAACAAAATGTGACATTCAATTTGTAATTTTGATTTATAGAGGCCTGTAATTCTTTTTAATCAATTCCTTGCGGAAGGTTCATGATTAATTATAAATTAAGACAGGCATTTCGAAAAAAGGAAACAAAAGTAGCATAGACGGGTCTCGAACCAGCGTCGCCTGGACAGGAGTCTAGTTCGCTTGCGTTGAATTTGTTCGGGGCGGACGTCCGACGACACCCGTTCAGATTCTCCGTTGATTCGTTTACTCAGTCTTTTATTACAGATGGTAGCTAACCCTCTGACTGAGCACGCTGAGCTACCGTGCCGGCGTCATTAGGCTACTCGCTCACTTGCCACAATAGTGAAACTTTTCTGTATATAAAGAGCTGCCCAAACTTTAACAGGCAACATCTCAAAAACGTCGCCGCAATGGCACCTACAATTTTTGGGTGTGATAGGTACCTACCCACAATATAAGCAGGCGAAGTGAGAGCTCATAACTCGATGCACCTCCCGGAAGGTCCCCGCGTCATAGCCATTTGAACCCTATGTCTATAAAGACGTTGCTGTTGACGGGATATGAAACGGTAATCCTTCCATTTTTGTATTTTTAATGTACTTTTGCTCTTCAAAATACCATCTCAAGTTCGCAGCCCACCCGGTTACAACAGTAGCTAGTATTACGAAAATGGTCCACTTGCAGCGGAAAAAATATTATCAAAGGCAAATCTCTTTTTCATACGAACTTCTACTGTAAATATGCTTTCTAAACGGCAGAACCAATAAGTCCTCATCGAGCTTAAACACATTAAAGAGGCAAAGAAACTGGTACACCTGCCTAATATCGTGTTGGACCCCCGCGAGCACGCAGAAGTTCCGCAGCACGACGTGGCATGAACTCGACTAATGTCTGAAGTAGCATGATTCCTGCAGGGCTGTCCATAAAACTGTAAGAGTGCGAGGGGTGGAGATCTCTTCGGAACAGCCCGTTGCAAGGCATCCCAGATATGCTCAATAATGTTCACGTCTGGGGAGTCCGGTGGCCAGTGCAAGATTTAAACTCAGAACAGTGTTCCTGGACCGACTCTACAGCAATTCTGGACGTGTGGGGTGTCGCATTGTCCTGCTGGAATTGCCCAAGTCACTCGGAATGCACAATGGACATGAATGGATGCAGGTGATCAGACCGGATGCTTACATACGTGTCACCTGTCAGAGTCGTATCTAGACGTATAAAGGGTCCCATACCACTTCAACTGCACACGCTCCACACCATTATAGAGCCTCCAGCAGCTTGAACAGTCCACTGCTGTCATGCAGGGCCGGCCTGTGTAGCCGTGCGGTTCTAGGCGCTTCAGTCCGGAACTGCGCGACCGCTACGTTCGCAGGTTCGAATCCTGCCTCGGGCATGGATGTGTGTGATGTCCTTAGGTTAGTTAGGTTTAAGTAGTTCTAGGTTCTAGGGGACTGATGACCACAGACGTTAAGTCCCATAGTGCTCAGAGCCATTTGAACCATTTTTTTGACGTGCAGGGTAAACAGATTCATGAGATTGTCTCCATACCTGTCTCCATAGCCTTCGGCTACGAAAGCCCATATCGATGATGTTTCGTTGAATGGTTCGCACGCTGAAACTTGTTGATGGCCCAGCATTGAAATCTGCAGCAGTTTGTGGAAGGGTTGCACTTCTCTCACGTTGAACCATTCTCTTCAGTCGTCGTTGGTCCCGTTCTTGTCGGATCTTCTTCCGGCTGCAGCGATGTCGGAGATTTGATGTTTTACCGGATTCCTGATATTCACGGTACACTCGTGAAATGGTCGCAAGGGAAAATCCTCACTTCATCGCTACCTCGGAGACGCTGAGTCCCACCGCTCGTGCGTCGACTACAGCACCACGTTGAAAATCACTTAAATCTTGATAATCTGCCATTGTAGCAGCAGTAACCCATCTAACAACAGCCCCAAACACTTGTTGTCTTATATAGGCGTTGCCGACCGCAGCCTATTTACATAACTCTGTATTTGAATACGCATGCTTACACCAGTTTCTTTGGTGCTTCAGTGTACATACGTTGTGGTACGGGCATTCTTCTTTATTAAGAGTGTCTACTGTACCCGTCTTATAGGTTTCAGTCTGCTTATAAGGCCAATTTATACAGAGTGTAACAAAAAGCTAAATCCACACTTTCAGTAAACATTTCTCACACGCAAAGGAAGTAAATCTGTTATATGGACATGGGTACGAAAACACTTCATTTACATGTCATAGGTCAGTTTCTACAATTCTTCAACACATCGCCGGCCGCGGTGGTCTCACGGTTCTAGGCGCTCAGTCCGTACGGTCGCAGGTTCGAATCCTGCCTCGGGCATGGATGTGTGTGATGTCCTTAGGTTAGTTAGGTTTAAGTAGTTCTAAGTTCTAGGGGACTGATGACCACAGATGTTAAGTCCCATAGTGCTCAGAGCCATTTGAACCATTTTTTTCAACACACTAATCATGGCAAACACACTGCAAAGGAACGTTCAGGACAGTATGAAACACTTTCCTCAGTGAAAAGTTCAAAATGCCCTCCGTTAGCAAAGATACATTCATCAATCCATCGTTTCATTGAATCCCTGATGCACTGAGTGGATTTAGGTCCTAAGAGCGTGGAGACCAAGGAACTGGCCCGCCTCCATCTAAGCGTATGTCAATGGAATTTGTTATTTAGAAGACTACGAACATTAACACTGAAATGAGGAGACGTTCATGAAGCAAACGTTTTGTCACTCTCGTAAAGGCATATGTTCTAGTTAGCAGAACAAGTAGAGTACTCTCTAAGAAAGCACGGCAACATTTCTACTTTGAGCCTGGGTTGAATAACATGAGGCACTAACAAAGTCACCAACAAAGCTGGCCCAAACGTTGACAGAAAATATTTGTTGATGACGTGACTGCACAATTTCGTGAGGATTCTCGACAGCATATACGTGGCGATCGTGAAAATTTACAAACTGGTCACGTTGAAACAAAGTCTCATCCGTGAACAGCACATTTGCACTAAAATGAGGGCTGCTACATTGTTGAACGAACCATTCGCAGAAGTGTACCCGTGCAAGGAAAATCAGCTGCTGGTAGTGCCTGCACAAGCTGTACATGGTTGTTATGCAGCAGGTTCTCATGTAGCACTATCCAGACAGTCATGTTGTTGTCAACACTGCTTGTTGCAGCGAACCGTCTTACGCTGAAGCTAAGGTTGTCGTCAACTGCACGAAGAAGTTCCTCCTCCAGTTGAGGTATCCTCGTCCTTCTACGCCTCCCGCCAGTCGCGAGTAATAAGCTTAAACGTCCCACTCTCCCCAAGAAGTTATTTTGAATATTTCATATAAGAAAACGTTTCTTGTAATTCCCGTACCTTCTATTTCTGTTTGTTTTCATGATGAATGTGATTAAGAAGAGAAGCAGCAAATGAGTTCCAACACAGAAATTAGTGTTTCTGGATCCATGTCCACACAACATATTTTCTTCCTCTATGTGAGAGAAATGTTTCCCGAAAGTTTCACCATACCTCGTTGTTACATCCTGTTGACTTTTTGCGTTTGCTGGTAGTACCTACAATATCCATTCACTCGTTCTATTCTGCAGTTATATTTTTCCCGTAGTCCGGTATGGATGACTTACCACAGACAGTCTCGTAATGAGGAAATTTTCCATCGGGCACTTTTCGACATCGTGCTTAGTGGAAGGGTAATAGTTCCGAATCGGTTAAAAGAGATGCTTTAATAAAATGTATCTGTCACTAGTTCTCTGGGTCAGAGCTATATATTTCCTCGTTCAGTTCTACACTCCGTTCTCTTTCCTGCACACAAATGTATGACGCGCCGTATTACTTAGATTTCATTTTGAGCATTCCGGACATGTGCTTAGTTGAAGCACGAATAATCATGAATCATGGAAGGCCTCTGGAGTAAAAGGCATTCCCATACAATCAGGAGAGTCAGTCATGAAAGAATTAATCTGCCAAGTGAGCAACATGTATGAGAGAGGCGAAATACCCTCGGAAGAATGTAATAATTCCATTTCCAAAGAAGGAAGGTGCTGACAGGTGTGAATACTACTGAATTATCAGTCCAGTAAGTCATAGTTGCAAAACATAGACACGAATGAAATAACTGGTAGAAGCGGAGCTCGTCGCAATACGCCAGTCACTACTCTTGATGAACTGTGGTATTGTGTTGAAGCTGCATGGGCAGCTGTACCTGTACACGCCATCCAAGCTCTGTTTGACTCAATGCCCAGGCGTTATCAAGGCCGTTATTACGGCCAGAGGTGGTTGTTCTGGGTACTGATTTCTCAGGATCTATGCACCCAAATTGCGTGAAAATGTGATCACATGTCAGGTCTAGTATAATATATCTGTCCAATGAATACCGGTTTATCATCTACATTTCGTCTTGGTGTAGCAATTTTAATGGCCAGTAGTGTACAAACTTCATGACATCGTAGCCGGCTGGACAATAGCGGCTACTTGTCAGCACCACGGAGGAGGACCAGCTGTCGTCTACACTGGGGACGACACCACATTCAGTCGCCCAGTGAATATTGGAAGCGTAATGCACAACGTCTTTCGACGGTCGATATGGATTGATTAACGTATATTTTACAAACATGATCTACAAATCGTTATGATCACTGCCCAGCGTGAGATTGAATGCTCCCTGTTAGCAGAGTAGGCACAAGTGTTTCAGAGCACTCAGTCCCATTGCTGGACATGGCAGACTTTCGCCTGGGCTTCCGTGGGATCTATGGTAGCATTCGAAGGCACCGTGACAGCTGTGGGTTATGTGAACGGTACTCCAAAACACCTGCGTGCCTTCGTCCTTGAGGTCATCTTGATGTCGAAGGCATCATCGACCAGGATCAAACGTCCGTATCACAATGCCTGACTGCTGCTACAGGAGGCTGAAAAGCACGATTGTGAACTGAAGTTGATATCTTTTCCATCGAATTCGCCTGCTCTGAACCCGATGGAACACATCTCGACGCAACGGGCTCCAGTTACGTACCATAAACCACCGAGCCGTTCTTTGCATGACTTCTGTGACCTGTGAGTAGGCAGCTGTTGCTAGTTACACTACTGTCCATTAAAATTGCTACACCAAGAAGAAATGCAGATGATAAACGGGTATTCATTGGACAAATAAATTATACTAGAACTGACATGTGAATACATTTTCACGCAATTTGGGTGCATAGATCCCGAGAAATCAGTGCCCAGAACAACCACCTCTGGCCGTAATGACGGCCTTGATACTTCTGGGCATTGAATCAAACAGTGCTTGGATGGCGTGTACAGGTACAGCTGCCCATGCAGCTTCAACACGATACCACAGTTCATCAAGAGTAGTGAATGGCGTATTGTGACGAGCCAGTTGCTCGGCCACCATTGACCAGACGTTTTCAATTGGTGAGAGATCTGGAAAATGTGCTGGCCAGGACAGCAGTCGAACATTTTCTGTATCCAGAAAGGTCCGTACAGGCCCTGCAACATGCGGTCGTGCATTATCCTGCTGAAATGTAGGGCTTTGCAGGGATCGAATGAAGGGTAGAGCCACGGGTCGTAATACATCTGAAATGTAACGTCCACTGTTCAAAGTGCGGGCAATGCGAAAAGAGGTGACCGAGACTTGTAACCAATGGCACCCCATACCATCACGCCGCATGATACGCCAGTATGGCGATGACGAATACACGCTTCAAATGTGCGTTCACTGCGATGTCGCCAAACACGGATGCGACCATCGTGATTCTGTAAACAAAACCTGGGTTCATCCGAAAAAATGACGTTTTGCCATTCGTTCATCCAGGTTCGTCGTTGAATACACCATCGCAGGTGCTCCTGTCTGTGATGCAGCGTCAAGGGTAACCGCAGCCATGGTATCCGAGCTTAAAGTCCATGCAGCTGCAAACGTCGTCGAACTGTTCGTGCAGATGGTTGTTGTCTTGCAAACGTCCCCATCTGTTGACTCAGGTATCGAGACGTTCCTGCACGATCCGTTAAGCCATGCGGATAAGATGCCTGTCATCTCGACTGCTAGTGATACGAGGCCGTTGGGTTCCAGCACGGAGTTCCGTATTACCCTCGTGAACCCACCGATTCCATATTCTGCTAACAGTCATTGGATCTCGACCAACGCGAGCAGAAATTTCGGCGATACGATAAATCGCAATCGCGATAGGCTACAATCCAACCTTTATCAAAGTCGGAAACGTGATGGTACGCATTTCTCCTCCTTACACGAGGCATCACAACAACGTTTCACCAGGCAACGCCGGTCAACTGCTGTTTGTCTATGAGAAATCGGTTGGAAACTTTCGTCATGTCAGCACGTTGTAGGTGTAGCCACCGGTGCCAACCTTGTGTGAATGCTCTGAAAAGCTAATCTTTTGCATACCACAGCATCTTCTTCGTGTCGGTTAAATTTCGCGTCTATAGCATGTCATCTTGTGGTGTAGTAATTTCAATGGCCAGTAGTGTACTTTTGCAGACCTGCCAGGGACTTGTCGAATTCGTACGACGCGGAATCGCTGTTATATTGCGTACCGAAGAGGGATAAACACGATATAGGCAGATGGTCATAACGTGCTGGTTGTCCCATCCGGGCCAAGCGCTAGGACATATTCCAGGCAACTGTTTGGTTTTGTTGTTTCACTGAAAACAAAAGTTTCATATGCATTCGTTTGTTTTAATGCATGTCGTTCCGCACTGGTCGCTCTTCCATCATGTTCTGTGTACCGACTTGACAGAAAATCCTAGGAAGTTCTGGTCTTACGTTAAATCAGTAAGTGGCTCGAAACAGCATATCCAGACACTCTGGGATGATAACGGCATTGAAACAGAGGATGACACGCGTAAAGCTGAAATACTAAACACCTTTTTCCAAAGCTGTTTTACAGAGGAACAACCGCACTGCAGTTCCTTCTCTAAATCACCGCACGAACGAAAAAATGGCTGACAGCGAAATAAGTGTCCAAGGAATAGAAAAGCAACTGAAATCACTCAACAGAGGAAAGTCCACTGGACCTGACGGGATACCAATTCGATTTTACACAGTGTACGCGAAAGAAGTTGCCCCCCTTGTAACAGCCGTGTATCGTAAGTCTCTAGAGGAACGGAAAGAGCACAGGTAGTTCCAGTTTCCAAGAAGGGTCGTCGAGCAGATGCGCGAAACTATAGGCCTATATCTCTGACATCGATCTGTTGTAGAATTTTAGAACATGTTTTTTGCCCGCGTATCATGTCATTTCTGGAAACACAGAATCTACTCTGTACGAATCAACATGGATTCCGGAAACAGCGATCGTGTGAGACCCAACTCGCTTTATTTCTTCATGAGACCAAAAAATATTAGATACAGGCTCCCAGGTAGATGCCATTTTCCCTGACTTCCGGAAGGCGTTCGATACAGTACCGCACTGTCGCCTGATAAACAAAGTAAGAGCCTACGGAATATCAGACCAGCTGTGTGGCTGGATTGAAGAGTTTTTAGCAAACAGAACACAGCTTGTTGTTCTCAATGGAGAGACGTCTACAGACGTTAAAGCAACCTCTGGCGTGCCACAGGGGAGTGTTAAGGGACCATTGCTTTTCACAATATATGTAAATGACCTAGTAGATAGTGTCAGAAGTTCCATGCGGCTTTTCGCGGATGATTCTGTAGTATACAGAGAAGTTGCAGGATTAGAAAATTGCAGCGAAATGCAGGAAGATCTGCAGCGGATAGGCACTTGGTGCAGGGAATGGCAACTGACCCTTAACATAGACAAAAGTAATGTATTGCGAATACATAGAAAGAAGAATCCTTTGTTGTATGATTATATGATAGCGGAACAAACACTGGTAGCGATTACTTCTGTAAAATATCTGGAAGTATGCGTACTGAACGATTTGAAGTGGAATGATCATATAAAATTAATTGTTGGTAAGGCGGGTGCCAGGTTGAGATTCATTAGGAGAGTCCTTAGAAAATGTAGTCCATCAACAAAGGACGTGGCTTACAAAACACTCGTTCGCCCTATACTTGAGTATTGCTCATCAGTGTGGGATTCGTACCAGGTCGGGTTGACAGAAGAGATAGAGAAGGTCCAAAGAAGAGCGGCGCGTTCCGTCACAGGTTTATTTGGTAAGCGTGATAGCGTTACGGTGATGTTTAGCAAACTAAAGTGGCAGACTCTGCAAGAGAGGCTCTCTGCATCGCGGTGTAGCTTGCTGTCCAGGTTTCGAGAGGGTGCGTTTCTGGATGAGGTATTGAATATATTACTTCCCCCTACTTTTACCTCCCGAGGAGATCACGAATGTAAAATTAGAGATATTCGAGCGCGCACGGAGGCTTTCCGGCAGTCGTTCTTCCCGCGAACCATACACGACTGGAACAGCAAAAGGGAGGTAATGACGGTGGCACGTAAAGTGCCCTCCGCCACACACTGTTGGGTGTATTGCGGAGTATAAATGGAGATGTAGATGTACTTCATGTTCTGAAACCTATAAATTTAATCAATTTTGGTCGACCTTTAATGGTTTATTGCACAGCAATAATGATAACTATCATAGCACGTGAGTGTCACAACATGACAACGAGAAGTCCTCTAAAGTAAACGCTACAGTATTCTCCCCGACGCCCTGTACAGCGGAGCTACAGTTGCTCGTCACGATGCCTGCAGCGCTGCGGGTGCGTCTAAATACCACGGCGGCCAGCTGTGCGGTACTCACGCGCTCTTCTGCATCTGCAGAGACCAGGGCCGCGCCCTCGCCGCACCTGGAACACAGGAGGCGTGTGACACGTACGACAGCAAGGCGACCACTGCCGGCTGCTTACAGCCGCTCGCTCAGAAAATCCTTTAATCTTATCACGTGGGCTGTCAGCCGGAGGAAAAGTGCTCATCATGGTTAGCGGCTCTGCAAGTGCTGTTGGATCACCTTACTGTGGCGACAGCGTTACCACGGAAACTACAAAAGTGAAACTGGCACAAAGTGCGTACCCAGCAGAACATCTGAACGTTGCGATCTACGTTCTTGATATCCAGTCAACACCAGGAAGCTACTTACAGTAGCGCCTGTTTCACTACAAAACTGTGTAAACCCAAGCAGGCGGGAAGATGTTAATTGAAATGTTCTTAGCTACCAGAAGGGCAGTCTGACGAGCCTCGAACAAATACGGTGGAAAACTTCTGCTGGGGGTCAGCTCCCATAGGTGTAGATGCATCTGCTGAAGTCGTGACAGCAGATATTGACGGAGATCAGAAAAGCACTGCTGCAGGCTATTACAGCCCTTAGGAAAGTATAACAGAGGTGTTGGGGGAACTTAAATGGTATTTTGTCAAAAACTGACATACTGAGCCCGTGGTTGTGTACAAAATATAGGTTGACTTTACACAAAAGATTGCAGCAACCAGCCACTATTTATAATGCTATTTATTTACTTAAACAGCACCGTTATCGGTTTCGAACCGATAGCTTCATCTGCAGACGGCAAATTCACGTTTTCCTGTTTTGTTTCTCCACCTGACGAAACTTCGTTGGGGTGGTGATGCCCTACAACCAAACCAAGATGTGAGACAACGTCTTTTTAATTGTAATTGTGCCTCACGACGATTTTAAGTGATGTGAACAAATTATTATTATTAAATGGAAGATGTTTCGGTTACTTACAATGAAGAATCCGCGCCATTACGTTCCAGTACACGTTGCTTATCATTTTGCAACATCGAAAACTGTATTATGCACTTTTCATAAGTAATGTAACACACCACTCAAGACACTTAGAAGTTTCATCACATGGAGGTATGCATACAAAGATGGCGATATTACTACCATAACAACGCCAAAGACTTCCACTCTCAGAGATATTCCATTATGTACCTATATGGGACAGTAGATATTTACAAACTGCTAATGTTACATTACTCACTATTTACATTGAAAGGGAACTGATTAAAATGAAGATAAACAAACAAATCGGTCAGTTATAAAGTGTTACTGCAGTGATATTATGTAAATATTATGGTATACGACGGAACAAAAGTAAATGCTAAGGGCCAGACGTACATATATAAATGTTACAACTATGGACATATTATGTCATACATTGAAAGCACAGTAAATGGGTTGGGATGGATGCGCATATATAAATATTGCAAATATTACAAAAGTGGACTTTTTTATTTTTTGCTTTACATTGGAAAGCAGGTGAATGAGATTTTTTTAAGAAAGGCTGCATTGGTTAACTCCGTTTGTTCATTCGAAACCGGTAACAGCGCTGTTTAAGTAAATAAACAGCATTATAAAAAGTGGCTGGTTGCTGTAATCTTCTGTGTAAGAGTCAATCTATATTTTGTACACAGCCACGGGCTCAATATGTCAGTTTTTGAAAAAATAGCATTATGCTTACCTCGCCAGGTACTGAGAAACATTCAAGCTTTCAAAATATGCAAAAGAAACCTAACAAAGGTCAACCTCAACATCAAATATAACAAGAAATGTGTGTTAGCACAGATAACATAAAACTACATAAAACTGAAGATTAACTCTAAAACAAATACTGCCAAAATAGTTAAAACAAAATGTGAAATCATGTGGCTCAAGACAGAGATCAAAATGCTGTATAATAAGATAGAACTTTTCAACAAGCAGCTGTATAGTCTACACTTGCAACTTGGAAATTGCCTCTCCAACCTGCAATTCTCCTACATCTTACAGTACATCGCTGAAAAAGAGCAGCAGAAAATGTTGTGTAGGCATAAGAAAAAACTAGATACGTTGAAAATGAAGAAAGGTAACCTCCCCTCCAAAAATTCACATGACAGCCAACATCAGTTTCATGAAAGAACTATTAACTCAACTAATATAAGTTTTACAAATAATGAATGTGCTCTCATAAACAAAGATCTAAAGCACAACGTAGGAGCCAAGACTTAACGCCAATAACATTAAAAGCCTTAATGCATCTGGTAAACCTGCATGTGAAGCTGCAAAATTAAATTCTGGGGAAACCAATGCCATAGCCATCAAAGCCAATAAAATAATAAGACACCTCAAAAACAACAGTTCACACAGAAACAGTGTCCTAAATGTTCTAAACTGTATCAATTCCAAACTTTTTAAGAGTAAAACTTTAATAGTCAAAGCTGATAAAAGTAATTGTGCAGTGATAATGTATGAACAAGAATATATTGACAAAAGCATGCAACTTTTCAATAGTAACAACATAACTGAATTAGATTTTGATCCTACCTCTAAATTTCAGGCAAAAATTAAGAAAACACTTAAGAATTGTAACTTCCTCCTAATTTATTGGGAAGTACATGACTGCATTTCCATGAACCCCACTGCAACCTGGCTCCAGTCACAGCCCAAGATCCATTAGGAAAACTGTCCCTTCAGGCCAATTGTGAACTCTAGGAACAGAACTTCATATAAGTTAAGTAATAAACTGCTTCCTCTGCTTTATACCTACTATACCTTTTAAACAAATTCTCCATTAAGAACACATATGAACTCATTGACAAAATTAAAGATGTTTACATTCCACCAACAGCCATATTTTCATCAATTGACACAGTAAACCTTTATATTAACATCCCTGTAGATGACACCATAAACATAATCAGAAAGAATCTACTCAAACAAAAGTGTGGCAGAGATCTATGAGCTCATTGAGCTACTCACCTTGGTACTGTCATACATTTACTTCAGTATTAATAACAAAATATACAGACAGAAAGATCGGTTGGCAATGGGTAGCAGCCTAGTTGGGTTGTTAGCAGATATTTACATAAATCACTTAGAGCAGACATTGTTTGAGGCTACAGTCACATAAGCTGAAAAACATCTACTACAAAAGATATGTTGATGACACAATTATGCTTTTTGATGGCAACAATGAGGAAATAGACACATTAGCAACAAAACTGAGTAGCATGCACAAAAACATTAAATTTATCGTTGAACAAGGGACCAACAACAGCATCAATTTCCTAGATGTAAAATCACGAACAAAAAACATAAACATCATTTTGAGAATTATAGAAAACCAACATCCACTGATTTACGTATCAACAGCTCATCTTGTCATCCAAACCAGCATACAATGGCATATTTTAGATCCACATTGAACCGCTAACACATAATCACTATGGCACCAGTTAAAAAAGGAAAGAAATCAGTATCTTTAAAACCATAGCCTCAAACAATAGATACATCCCTCTCATGATAGACAAACTATCACATAAAATCCAAAAACCATCAGCCAACAAAACTGTGCATCAGACATCCATGCAACTTACACAGGACACAGTAGAAAAGGGCAGAAAATATGTTGCACTACCTGTCTTAGGGAGTATATCCTATAAAATGAGCAACCTATTTAAAAACACAAACATTAAATTAATCTTCCACGAAAATAAAAAACTCTGGCAGTTAGCAGTTCACAACTGAAAAAATAACAAACCCCATGGAAAAAATCTGGCATATACAAACTCAGCAGTCAAAGTTGCCCCTCTTACTACATAGGACAAACTGGAAGAAGCATTGAGACACGGTTCAAAGAGCATATAGATGCCATACCTTTGAACAACATTTCAAAATCCACATTTGCCATGCACAAAACTTTCAACAGTCATGGAATAAAGAGCATTGAAGACCATGTACAAGTATTGCACCATGCTGAGAAAGGTAGCCTTATGAGGAGATTGAAATATATGGACATAAAAGCAAATTACCAAATTAACAAACTGAGTTAGCTAAGGCAGCCTTTCTTCAAAATTTCGTTCACTTGCTTTCCAATTTAAAGTAAGAAATTAAAAAAGTCCACTTTTGTAATATCTGAAATATTTATATATGCACATCCATCCCAATCCATTTACTGTGTTTTCAATGTATGCCATAATATGTCCATAGTTACGTTTGATCCGATGTATACCA
Organism: Schistocerca cancellata; assembly: GCF_023864275.1. Classification (NCBI taxonomy): domain Eukaryota; kingdom Metazoa; phylum Arthropoda; class Insecta; order Orthoptera; family Acrididae; genus Schistocerca; species Schistocerca cancellata. Next base: position 384,220,946 of record NC_064628.1, read on the forward strand.
TAATATTTACGTAATATCACTGCTGTAACACTTTATAACTGATTTCTTTATTTGTTTATTTAATTTTAATCAGTTTTCTTTCAGTGTAAATAGTAAGTAATATAGCATTAGCAATTTGTAAGTAACTACTGTCATATACATGTACATAATGAAATATCTCTGAGAGTGGAAGTCTTTGGCAATGTTATGGCTGTAATATCATCTTTGTATGCATACTGCCATGTGATGAAAATTCTAAGTGTGTGAGTGGTCAGTTACATTACGTGCTTAAATATATATATATATAAAAAAAGTGCATTATACAGCTTTAGATGTTGCAAGATGATAAGCAACCTGCACTGGAACGTAATGGCGCGGATTCTCCATTGTAAGTAACCGAAACATCTTCCATTTAATAATAATAATTAGTCCACATCACTTAAAATCGTCGTGAGGCACAATTACAATTAAAAAGACGTTGTCTCACATTTTGTTTTGGTTGTAGGGCATCACCACCCCAAGGAAGTTTCGTCATGTGGGGAAACAAAACAGGAAATGTAATGTAAAACGTGAACTTGCCGTCGGGAGGTAACGGGGTAACAACACGAAGAGAATCTGGGGACCCCTTAAACCAATCATGCCAAATCCGTTAATAACCATGCCGACCCTGCGTCGATGTGGAACACACGCAGAACAAAAAGAAGAAGATGCTTACATAGAACAACATTTTAAAAGCTTTCATCTCTTCTTGTCTGAGTTGCTTATTCTCCACGATTCATTTCCTTACAAGGCTGCACTCCAGACAAACACTATGAGAAAAAACTTCCTAACAGTTAAATTTATATTTGACTTAACAATTCATTTTCAGAAATGCTTGGACCGATGGCCATTGTAATCTGGTCCCTTCAAACCCCCCCCCCCCCTCCCCCCCAACAAACCACAAACCAACCAGAAATCCTTGCCTTGCCTTGCTATTGCCAGTCTGTATTTTATAGCCTCTTTACTTTGGCCATCATCAATCATTTTCCTGCCAAAATAGCCAAACTCATCAACTACTTTTGGCGTATAAATTCCTAATTTTTATTCCTTCAGTATCGCTTAATTTAATTCGACTAATTGCATTACCCTTGCTTTATTTTTATCGCTGTTTGTCTTATAACCTCCTTTCAAAATAGTGACCATTCCATTCAACTGCTTTCCTAAGTTGATTTCCTTCTCTGACGGAATTACGGTGTCATCCCCCAACTACGATTCCCTTTTCAAATTTTTCCACGGTTTCCTCCACTGCTTGCTCCGTTTACGGATTTATAGCATTGGGGATAGGCTACAACCTTGTCTCACTCACTTCTTATCTACGGCTTCCGTTTCATGTGCTTCGACTCTCATAACGGCTGTCTTTTGTCTTTAGAAATCGCAAATAGCATTTCTCTCCCTGTATTTTACTCCTGCTACCTTCAAAACCAAAAAAAAAAAAAAGAAAAAAATACATAAAAAACTTTGAAACAATGTAGCCATCTTTAATCTATAATCTAACTTTTTGTTTTTTCTGCGTCTGTTAATTTCACTAAATTCTTCATTGTATGGCCATGTTGTCGGTAGTTGCTTTACAGTTCTTGAGGGCGTTTTTGTTCTGTAGTTGCAACGACAGAACAAAAATACCTTCAAGAACTGTTGATTTCATTTCAGTCCCCAGAGGGTAATTACTCCAAGGTTGGAAACTTGGAAACCAATGACGTAAAATGTTATTATGTGATTTACCTCAGGTATTTAAATATGTAAGAGAGTTCAATAGCTGGGGCAGTTTTAAAAAATGCTAGGCATACGCAAGTACAGGATTTTGTTTGTAAGCTTGCTTCTAACGGATACTAGTCCACGTTTCATCCCTGAGGTGTTCAGTAGAAGTCTAATTGCCGCCGGAGCCGCTTGCTCAGAAAATCCTTTAACAGCATCACGTGGGCAGCATCAGCAAAACATGGCTCTCATCACCGCAAGTGACTCCAGACGGGATGGGCGAACCGGCTTCTGTCAGCACTGGTTCACTGAGGTGAAAGTAGCCTGTGAAACGCTAAATCACCTCTCCCCACCTGAAGGGGATAATTGTCTAAGACACCGGCTTACAAATGCTTGGTAAATTACTCGTTCGTTGGCTGGACTGCACTTACATAATGATGCGAAGATGCCATAATGCTACTGAAAGTTCTACATTTGCATTTTCTGAAGTTTTACTTGGAAGAATGTTTTATTCCTGTACTGGTCTTTGGTGTACATTTGTACTATGCAACCTGTACATTCTACATTTATGTCTACAGCCATACTTTGCAAACCACTGTTAAGTGCATCGCAGGAGATATTTCCCAGTACACCAATTAGTGTGACTTTTTCCCGTTCCATTCAAGTACAGAGCGCCGGGAAGAATTACTGTCTTACTAGCTTTGTGTGTAATTAATCTAGTCTCGTCCTCACTATGCCAATGGGAGTGATATGAGGGGTGGGGGGTGGGGGGGTTGTAGTATAGCCCTAGATTCCTGGAATCATCATTCAAAGTCAGTACTTAGAACTTTGCGACAAGGGTTTCTCGGGACAGTTTATGTCTTTTTTCCAGAGTCTGTCTGTTCAATTTTATCAACATCCCTATGACAGTATTCCGCGGATCAAACAAATGTGTGGCTATTACAGTGCCCTTCTCTGTGTATACAATATCCTGTATTAGTCCTGCTTCGAACGGATCCCACGCACTTAAGCAGTATCCTAGGATCGGTTTTGTAAAGTGTAAAATTTTAGATTTCCAAACATTTAAAGCAAATTCTCCATCTGTGCACCACTTTGAAATAGTATCAAGATCTGACTGAATATTTATTCACTTTGTTTCAGACTTACTTCATTATGGCAATTGCATCGTCTGCGAAAACTCTGAGGTTACTGATACTATTGTCCGCACGGTCATTACTATACAACATGAACAGCGAGAGACCCAACACCGTCCCCTGGGGCACACCCGAAGACGCTTCTACATCTGACGATACTCTGCATTCAGTATAATATGCTGCGCCCCATACCAAGAAAACCTCAGTCCAGTCACAATTTTCGATTGATACCCCACACTTTCGTACTTTTGATAATAAGCGTAGGTGTGGTACTGAGTCAAATGCTTTTTGGAAATCGGGAAATACTGTATCAACCTGACTGCCTTGATCCAAAGCTTTTTCAGAACGTCGTTTGAGAAAAATGCAAGTTGTGTTTCACATGATATAAGTTTTCAAAACGTTGCTGGATGGCATGGAGGAGTTCATTCCGTTCAAAGTAGCTCACATTTGAACGGAGTATATATTCCAGGATTCTACAACAAAAGGATGTCAAGGATATTGGATGGTAGTTTTGTGGATCGCTTATGATGCCCTTCTTGTAAACAGGTGTGACACGCGATTTCCTCCAACTACTGGATACGCGTGTTAGTTCGAGGGATCTACTACTGACTGTAGAGGGGCTAATTAGGCCGCGGAGGTAGCAAAAGACCTTATAAGTATTCTATTGGGCCCTGGCGCTTTGTTCAGTTTTAACGATTTCAGTTGTTTCTTAGCACCACTGACATCAATGTCTATCTCACTCATCTTGTCAGTGGTATGAGCATTAAATGGGGGAATTCCTTCGTTTTCCTTTGTAAAAATACGTTTGGAAACAGATTTAAGCATTTCTGCTTTTGCTGTGCTATTCTCAATTTCGTTTCCTGACTCGTTCGTGAATGACTGGAAACGAAGTTTGGTGCCACTAACAGACTCTACATATGACCAGAATATCTTTGGATTGTGTGAAATATCTTTGACAATATTCTGCTACGCTAGACTCTGAAGGCTCCATATACTGCTCTCTTGACAGCCAAACGCGTTTCATTCAGCATTTCTCTCTCTCTATCCATAACTCTATGCTTTGTTTTATACCTATTATGCAGTAGTCATTGTTTCCTTATTGGTTCCCTCCCATCACGAACTGTTCTTTTGGACACATATCTATCCAGTGTATGGTCAACTATTCTTTTAAACTTAAACTATAGTTCCTTCACATGCTCCTGTCCTGAAAGTTCCTGACTGAAATATGACACTACTGCTCCTTTGTCTGGTTTGATGAACATATAAATCTTTCTACTTGCTTTAGCTGCCCTTTGAACTTTGGTAATCATCGTTGCTATAACTGCCTCATGGACATCCACACTCATTTCAATGTGGACATCCTCAAAGAGGTAGGATCTATATGTTACCATCAGATCTAATTTACTTCCATCATATAGTCAACGTGGGTTTTTATCAGCTCCTGGTACCTAGTATTACGTGAGCTTAGCTCCTTTTAAGGGGCACTTCAAGTCTGGCACTTTGTTGTAAAAGCTTCGGCAGTTAACCAATAGGATTTTACTAGTATCACCCGTGGAGTGCGTTTTTTTTATCTTCCGCTGTTACTTCTGAGTTTTCTACAGCTATCGTTATCTAGATTGGATGGACAGTCGCCTAATCACACACACAGTCAGGTATCTGGATAGCAGCCTCTGATAGTGTAATGCACGCCTGACTCCTTTAGAGGTACCCTACCGTTCTCAACCCTATGGCGCAAGTCCAGGAAGTCGCAGCCTTGCTTTTCACGGAACCTTCGAAATCTCTAATGAAATGATAATTAAATCAAGACCCTACGCTGTCGACAGGCGTTGATATGCATCAATGGGACAGTTGAAAATGTGTGCCCCGATCGGGACTAGAACCCGGGATCTCTTGCTTACATGGCAGACGCTCTATCCATCTCAGCCACCGAGGGCACAGAGGATAGTGCGACTGTAGGGATTTATCTCTTGTACGCTCCCCGTGAGACCCACATTCCCAACTTAATGTCCACACACTACATGCGTAGTGTCCCTGCCTATTAAACTCAGTACTCGCGGCAGACAATCTTACCGAGTCCCGTAAGAGTTTGGGCAATACGTGTGCATCCGCACAGAAGAAGAAGGTCAATGGCCGGTTAGCCTTAACTATATGAAGATGGTATCTGTTCTTTCGCACATGTATTCACCCGTTGCCTATATGACGGTGTGAACTCTGCTGGAGGTACTTTGAATCAGGTGTTCGAATGTCTGCAGAGGTACAGCGGCCCAGTTTTCCTCAACAGCCGAAAGCAGAGAAGATTGTGATGTTGAACCCTGGGGTGTGGAGCGAAGTCGACGTTCTGAGTCATCCCAAAAGAGTTCCACTGGGCTCAGGTCATGTATCTGGACATGTTAATCCATTAAAGGAATGTTATTGTCTTCACATCATTGCCTCACAGATGCTGCTTTGTGGCAAGGTGCACTATCAAACTGATACAGTCCGTCGTCGTCTCCGAAGTGTTCCACTTCTGTACACAGTACGCAGTGCTGTAAATTGTGTTTGTATCCATCCGTATTTGGCGTTTGCTCAGGCGCAATCAGGGAACCATACCGTAACCTACAGCGAAAAACCATACTACACTGTTGGCGCTCCGGCCATTCACCAAATCCGAATCTTTCCATCGGATTTCCACAGGGCATAGCGTGGCTCGTCAATCAAATCGCTCGTTTCCAGCCATCCACTGTCCAGTGGCGTAGCTTAGCAAAGACTGTAGAAATATATGCCTCATGAGGAACTGCTCGAACATAGTATCCCATTCTTTTTAACTCACTATCCACAGTCATCGAGCTAGCTGGACTGACTCGTAGCACTCACGAGTGATTCGTTCCGCTGATTTTATCTGATTTTTTTTTTTTTTTTTTTTTTTTTTTGCAATTCTCGACGGTTCCTGTCCATCAGTACATGAGGTCTGTCTGCTCTTTTTTCATCTGTGGTTGTTCCTTCTCGTTTCCACTTCACAAGCACATCACTAACACGGGAAGGCGGGGAATGGAATGTACCGAACAAATAAATGAGGAAGTAAGGTGCAAATGCTACTGTCAGATGAAGTGCTTGGCCCAAGAGGGGGTTGGTGGCCAACTGCATCGAATCAGAGAAAAGACTGATGATTGGGAAAAAAAGAGAGAGGTAGCCAATCGTCAATTAATACGGAATAAAAAACTGAGATTTATGGGTTTCTAGATCAACCGAAGTTTACGGTACCATCCTGAGTTTACCGAAATCTTCTATTCCACCTGTTATTTCTGCAACATGTGTTGTAGTTTCCAATGTAAACTACGAGTTTCACGATCTTTACACAAGTACGCTGCACTCTAAAGTATTTATGAAATTATACTCTTTTCCAAATTATGTGGAAGCATTGCAGTAGGAAACGTGATCATCCTATAGATCTCACTTTACAAGAATGTATAGTCAAAATGATTTTGTGTCTTTGAGAGACGTAATTTGTTTTCATTTTTTTAATATAATTTATAACTAATACCACGCGGACTAGATTATTTTCCAATTTTAATTTACATACTGCCAAACGAAATTTTATTGCTCACCAAATTAAAAACCATCATTGGATTTCAAAAACACATGTAATTTCTTCGAAAAAAATTTATTATGTTATAAAAGCTAGGTACAAACGAACCTTGCAACGTGGCATATCTTGAGATCGTATATTCTGCTTTCCGACTATATCAAATATCTTTTATTGCCAGTTCTGTTCATAGATTTTTGTAACCATAAAAATTTTAGTTGGATGCTTATTGGTTGTTAAATTGGATGTAATTGTAATCTTCAGTTTGAAGAAATAACTTCTAGAACATTCTGGAAAACAATGATCTGTTGGGTAGAACTGAACGCGTGACAGATCAAGTTATTCTGGAACCAAGCAGTCTGTGAATCGTATCTGTCTTGGTAAGAACGTGTGCTGCTCATTCGTATGCCTTTTCTTCCGAGAAGTGTTACGCAAAAAATTCTCTTGTGCGGAAAAATATTTAGGGTGTGCTTTACTTTTGTCACCGGGCAAAAGGTGAAATAAAATGAGTAGAAACTGTGTGCAATAGTGTTTTTACTGAAGAATTAAAATCCGAGAACCTGACCATCTAGCAAAACGACGAGCACTGCATTTTCAAACAGCGAAAGATGAGTACATATTTTATGACAATAATATCAGCCAAATTCGATTTTTTTAAAGTTGTCCATTAACATACAAAGTAGGTAAAACGGCACATAATTTCGATAAGAACTGCAAGTACTTATTTGTATGCAAATTAGGAAAGAAGGTCATTTGAAATACAACGACTCATCCGGAACATTATACCTCGGATGGTCCATTTTAGACAGCACAGATATTTTGACCTCGACAAAGTTTTTGTTCAATAACGAATTTTATGAACAGACCGACGGTCCCCCTTGGTGGATAACGTTTCTATGTAGGACTTCGACGAGAAGGCGCTGGAATCTGTTAGCTCGTAGCCCACATTGTTTTGGAGGTATTTCGATGACACATTTGTGGAGTGACCCCGTGGTGAACCCAAGTTAATAGAATTTTTAAATCATTTGAATTCCATCCACGGTGGAAATCGAAAAAGATGGATGCCTTCCATTTTTGGATGTTTTGGTACAACGTAAAGATGATGGCACTTTGGGAGATGCAGTATATCGAAAACCAACCCAAACGAATTTATATTTTCCTGCAAATAGCTACCACCATCCTTCGCAGACGATGAGTGTACTTAGAACTCTGGTACACAGAGCACACGTCATTGCTGACAAGAGCAGTTTGGAGGACGAGCTTCTACACTTGAGAAGTTTTTGAAGCCACCGGGTACTCTCCAACCAGATACGTAAGGCACGACAAATGAAACCAACAGTAGGTATAAGGAATGCAGAAGAAGATGTAAGTAGTTGGTAACGCCACGTAGCGCTCTGTATGAAAATCACTGACTGTGCTGTGTGCAGTCTGTGGCTGGTTGGCATTGTTAAAATATTCGCTATTGTAGTGGTGGGCAGTTGGATGTGAAAAGCGCATAACGTTGCGCAGTTGGAGGTGAGCCGCCAGCAGTGGTGGATGTGGGGAGAGAGATGGCAGAATTTTAAGAGCGGACGATCTGGCCTGTGTCCACCAGAAAGAGTAAATTTGTAATACTAGATATCATGAACTTATATATATATATATATATATATATATATAACGCCTTTTGAACACTATTAAGGTAAATACATTGTTTGTTCTCTATCAAAATCTTTCATTTGCTAACTATGCCTATCAGTAGTTAGTGCCTTCAGTAGTTAGAATCTTTTATTCAGCTGGCAGTATTGGCGCACGCTGTATTGCAGTAGTTTGAGTAACGAAGATTTATGTGAGGTAAGTGAATAATGAAAGGTATAGGTTATTGTTAGTCAGGGCCATTCTTTTGTAGGGATTTTTGAAAGATTGCGTTGCGCTAAAAATATTGTGTGTCAGTTTAAGCACAGTAATTCAATAATTTTGCTAAGGGGAGGTTTCATATGGCGACCCTTAGCCGAGGATACCTCACTGGAATCTTCTGATTTTTCCTTGTTGTTTGTGTAACTAGTGTAGCTATTATTTATTGCTAGCGCGTAATTATAGAGAGAATTTCCTTTGTAGTTGTAGTTTTTCATTGTCGTACAGTAAAACAGTTGTGGCATGCATGTAGATTTGCACCAAGTATTTCACAGCTGTACTTGGAATTAACGAGATATTATTTTCGGTGCTATGCTAATGTGTTTTCTTGTTTTTGCTCTTCAAATTGTGCTTTTTTCTTGTTATCGTGTAAATACGTGATAACTATGGCGTGTGAAATACGTAACACTCGGCTCCAAAGTAAATTAAGAAATGACAGTGAAGACAAGAGTAGTGTGTTAGCGCCACCGTGTAATGAATTACTGTACTTAAACTGACACACAATACTTTTAGCGCAACGCGATCTGACTTTCAAAAATCCCTACAGAAGAATGGCCCTGACTAACAATAACCTATACCTTTCATTAATCACTTACCTCACAAAAATCTTCGTTACTCAAACTACTGCAATACAGTGTCCGCCAATACTGCCAGCTGAATAAAAGATTCTAACTACTGAAGGCACTAACTACCACTGCTGGCGGCTCACCTCCAACTGCGCAACGCTATGCGCTGTTCACATCCAGCTGGCCACCACTACAATAGCGAATATTTCAACAATGCCAACCAGCTACAGACTGCACACAGCACAGTCAGTGATTTTCATACAGAGCGCTACGTGGCGTTACCAACATAAAAACCTTAACAGCCTACTTACATATTATGAATGATTGTGCTGATAAGCCCCTCACGTTATTTGATTTTCAAACAGCTGAGCAGAACTGAACGTACTCAGACATTTTGCTCTTTACTTATTCTGATCAACACTAAACAGACACACAATATTTTTAGCGCAACGCAATCTGACTTTCAAAAATCCGTACAAAAGAATGGCCCTGACTAACAATAACCTATACCTTACATGAATCGCCGGCCTATGGTGGCCGAGCGGTTCTAGGCGCTTCAGTCTGGAACCGCACGACCGCTACGTCGCAGGTTCGAATCCTCCTTCAGGCATGGATGTGTGTGATGTCCCTAGGTTAGTTAGGTTTAAGTAGTTCTAAGTTCTAGGGGACTGATGACCTTAGATGTTAAGTCCCATAGTGCTCAGAGCCATTTTTTGAACCATGAATCACTTACCTCACAAAAATCCTCGTTACTCAAACTACTGCAATACAGCGTGCGCCAATACTGCCAGCTGAATAAAAGATTCTAACTACTGAAGGCACTAACTACTGATAGGTATAGTTGGCAAATGAAAGATTTTGATAGAGAACAAACAATGTATTTACCTGAATAGTGTTCAAAAGTCTATACATACATACATATATATATCAGTTCATGATATCCAGTATTACAAATTTACTCTTTCTGGCGGACACACGTCCAGATCGTTCGCTCTCAAAATTCTTCCATCTCTCTCCCCACATCCACCACTGCTTGCGGCTCACTTCCAACTGCGCAACGCTATGCGTTGTTCACAACTGCCTACCACTACAATAGTGAATATTTCAACAATGCCAACCAGCCACAGACTGCACACAGCACAGTCAGTGATTTTCATACAGAGCGCTACGTGGAGTTACCAACACAAAAACCTAAACAGCCTACTTGCAAAGACAACTCGGAAGGTTTTAAATCCATGGTTTTTCTGCCATACGTGGGAAGCCTATCGTCAAAAATAGGACGGATCCTCAGTAAACACAAAGTGAAAGTGATTTTCCGCCCTCCATGAAAGACAACAACATTGCTGGGTTACGTTAAAGCTGATTCTGTGCTTCGGAAGCCTGGAGTTTACAAGATCCCCTATGAGTATGGCCGTTCACACATCTACATCGGGCAGACGACACGCACAGTCCATAAGACACACACAGACTACCGAAGGCACACCCGGGTCTTACAACCTAATAAATCTGCTGTGGCAGAGCACTGTAGTGACACGGGGCACTCTATGGTGTTTAACGTCGGAATTTTAGGTTCAACTTCATCTTTCTTGCACTCAACAGTGAAATACGCAATTGAAATTCGGCTGGCGACGAATTTAATTAATAGAGATAGCGGCTTCAGCTTGTACAAATCATGGAATTGGGGGCTTTCTGTAATAAACTCACTAAGACGTCGCGACGATGCAGCTCGCTGTGATACATCGATATCGCCGTGTGGATCGACCGCGCAGCTATAGACCTAATTCGATGCATATGTCATACCTCTTTGCCGTCGATCAACGTCTCTGGCACCTTGTGTATCTGTGGCAAAATGAAAATGCCATGTGGCTAGGGACTCCCGTCCGGTAGACCGTTCGCCTGGAGCTTGTCTTTCGAGTTGGCGCCACTTCGGCGACTTGCGTTTCGATGGGGATGAAATGATGATGATAAGGACAACTCAACACCCAGTCCCTGAGCGGAGAAAATCTCCGACCCAGCGGGGAATCGAACCTGGGCCGTTAGGTATGACATTATGCCGCGCTGACCATTTTTTTCCCATTTTGTTTGTTGTTGATCGTTGTGTTTGGTCGTTACGGACGTCACAAGACATCCGTTCAAATTCGTTTGTTGACCCTTCCACTCAGTTTTTTTATTACAGCTCTCTGACCGCATACGCTGGGCTACCGTGCCGGCACCGCTCAGCTACCAGGGGCGGACTGTCTGTGACAAGCTCCTACCACGCCGTAGCGGGGAAGCGAAGCAGCTGTCCCCCAATTGAAGCAGCTGATCGCCGCCATTTGCAGGGATGAATCCTTAGTACTGGGGTTGTGATTTGAAGTATATGAGACGCAACAAGAGCAAATTGAAGCACACATTAAACACATGTTTGTTTAAAAAAGTACTGAGTATTCGAGACTATTTTAAAAGTATACTTAAATGAATGAAGTTTCCTAATTTCCGAAATACGTCTGCATAGAGACGCGAAATTTAAGAATGTAAGGCTCTTTCCTGACAAGGTGGAGCGAGTTTACATCGAGTTATTTGCATTTAATAATTACATGAAACTTTTAAAGTAGTAGACAGTACGATTATTATTTAATTCATGTAATTTTCCTGTCAGGTCCTGTTTGCTTTTTGCCGATTACTGTGTACATTTTGCACGCTTACGTTTGTTTAACACAGTATTGTCTACACTCGAATTTTGGTATGATTAATTGTAATAACCCATATCACTTTAAATACCGTAGGAATTTCATTCTCACATTAGTTTTTAACACTGATAGCACTTCTGAAAGTGGTTGAGTTTGCAACATTTGATCAAATATTTGACCATTTACGAAGTATAATCACCACCTGAAAACACATGTTAAGTATCTAAACGCAATTATTCGACCTACCTGTGATTCATACTTAATATATATTTGATTGCCTTGGTAACTTGGAAAATGAACGTTCAAAATTATACTCACTGACAGTATTTAACCTAGGCCTACATTGCACGATTTCCAGGACACTATACCTTTTTCAAATGAGTTGGAAATCCAAATACTGTCGCTATAGCATCGTCCTTCAGTTGACATATATTTACTTAATTTTCCATGTAACAATTCTCTTCAAAATGAAGAGAGCACAGAAAATAATTTGCTGTCGGTTGGAAGTTCTCACTCCGAGTAGCAACTATCCATTTCCGATTTAGAAAATCATTTGTAAGGGGAAACCTAAACAAAAACAAACGCTCATTATGTATTATTTCTCCATGAAAATACTATATACAAGTAATGGAAAGTAACAAACAACCAGAAATGATTGACCTGTGAAATGTAACATTGTTTCCGTCTTCGTCTTTGCTTCCATTATACTGTTACAATTAAAAGCAGCACACGAACGAACCATGTTTACACACTGTTTCCCTGAAAATGACGGCTTCTATCACGTTCAATGTGGGGACGCGACACTAGCACCAATGCGCGGTCTAGCTTTTATTTAGTAAGTGTATGTCTGTGGTCACTAGCACAGTTGTGCAGTCCTCGGGTTTCAAAGGACGGAGCAAGTGCTGGAGCGTCAGTCATGTCGGCTCACTCTGAAGACTGCTGGACGGTATACAGCCGAAATATTAGAAGAAGAAGTAAAATTTATGTGGCCGCACGTCCGAAATTTTATGCAACACCACAACCTAGTCTATGTCAAATATCCTGGGGGTACATGGCCCAGTAACTATATGTATATGCCGTATGAGTATTGTAAAACTTTAACATTGCAAATAGAGAGGTTTCAGTATCAGTATATCGTATACAATATTTAGATATGGACCACCTTTGGAGGGAAGATTTTACCATATTCTGCAGAGCCTCAAAAATGGTTCAAATGGCTCTGAGCACTATGGGACTTCACTTCTGAGGTCATCAGTCCCCTAGAACTTAGAACTACTTAAACCTAACCAACCTAAGGACATCACACACATCCATGCCGAAGACAGGATTCGAACCTGCGACCGTAGCGGTCGCGCGGTTCCAGACTGTAGCGCCTAGAGCCCCTCGGCCACTGTGGCCGGCTGCAGAGCCTCACCACTCATTTCTCAAACGAATGTGTGCCCAACGATTGTGTGCCAGCCCGGAGACGTATGTGATAAAAGTATCTGGTATTATAATAGTGCAGACCTTTTCAACAACCTTTGCATCTTCAGCTGAGGTAACGAGGAAAACGGCGGTGACGAAGCAGCGCTGGACGGACGAGGCCTTTTTGTCGCTGGTCAACAGTGCCTGATTATTGTCGTATGTTCCAGTTTCAAGTCATTTAAGAAAACTGGAGGATAAGAAACACAGGGCTGACTTTTAGGGTTTCACGCATTCCAGATACGACATCATGTTCCTGAAGTGTTCGTTAGAAATGTGGTTGACGTTGGAGCCGCTCGCTCAGAAAATCCTTTGAGTGTATCACGTGGACAGCATCAGCAAAACGTGGTTCTCATCACGGCGGGTGACTCCAGCTGGGAGGGACGTGTCGTCATCAGTCAGCACAGGTCCACTAGGAAGGAAGTTCGGTGTGAAATTGCACACTAGCTCCGGGTACGTGATGAGGATGATTGAATGCAACTGCTTATGTACACCTCGTAGTTAATGTGTGCGGTGGCCAAGCTTCGCTATCACGATGCAAGGGTGATAACACACTGCTGCTGAAAATTCTTCCTTTGATGTTTTTGAAATGCTACCTGTTGTTCATATTTTAATGACTATTTTCGTTTTTTTGTTGTGTTGTTGCACATGCCTTGCGGCCAGCATCATCATATGTGGTGTCACCGCCAGACACCACACTTGCTAGGTGGTAGCTTTAAATCGGCCGCGGTCCATTAGTACATGTCGGACCCGCGTGTCGCCACTGTCAGTGATCGCAGACCGAGCGCCACCACATGGCAGGTCTAGAGAGACTTACTAGCACTCGACCCAATTGTACGGACGACTTTGCTAGCGACTACACTGACGAAGCCTTTCTCTCATTTGCCGAGAGACAGTTAGAATAGCCTTCAGCTAAGTCCATGGCTACGACCTAGCAAGGCACCATTAAACATTGCTATAGAGAGTCTCACTTGTATCATCAAGAATGCTGTATACAAATGATGGATTAAAGTTAAGTAGTCCAGCAGCTACGTACTTTTCTTTATAGCATTCATTACATATCCTGTTTCAGACCTAGCGCCACCCGCGTGAGTTGCCGCGTGCATTTCGGCCTCCTCTTGCAACACAGTGTTGGCTCTTCTGCCAACACTACATATTACGTTATTGGTACACCTGATGGTTACAACAAATTTGGTAAAAGCACAAACCCTGGTAATCACGGTGACGGCAGTTACAATCCACATCCGGCCTTTCACACCCACATTGATCAAAAGTACACCGACACCTGTTACTGGACATTAAAATGGGGTGTGCCCACACTTCGCCTTTATGAAAGCTTGAACTCTGCGGAGGACACTTTCAATGAACTGTCTGAATGTCTGTGGAGAAATGGCACCCCATTCTTCCTCGAAAACAGAAGCCACAGAAGCTGGGCGTTGGACGCTGGGTTCTAGAGCGTTCTAACTCATCCCAAAGGTGTCGGAACTCTGGACAGGCCAGTTCATTTCATTTCAGAATGTTATTGGCTACAGATGCTGTGGGTGAAATAAACATGTGAACATACGTGCCCCCGCTTTTTGTGGACGATCAATATTCCCTCTTAGTCCTATTTCATCTTCATCTACTTCATACTCCGCAAGCCACCTAATGGTGTGTGGCGGAGGGTACTCTTTGTACAACTAACTGAGCCCTCCAACCCTGTCCCACTCGCAAAGAGCGATTGGGAAGAATGATCGTCGGTAAGCCGCTATATTGGCCCTAATTTCTCGAATTCTCTCCTCATGGTCAATACGCGAGACGTATGTAGGGAGAAGTAATATGTTGTCCGACTCTTCCCGGAAAGTGCTCTCTCGAAATTTCGATAGCAAATCTTTCGGTGATGCACAACGCAACTCTTGTAACGCCTGCTAATGGAGTTTGTTGTGCATCTCCGTAACGCTCTCGTGCCGACTAAACGATCCCGTGGCGAAACATGCCGCTCTTCTTTGGATCTCCTCTATCTCTTCTATCAGTCCTATGTAGTAGGGATCCCAGATAGATGAACAATACTCAAGAATCGGTCGAAAAAGCGTCTTATAAGCCACTGCATTCGTAGCTGAGTTACATTTCCTTAACATTCTCCCTATGAATCTCAGTGTGGCATCTGCGTTTCCCACTATTTGTTTTATGTGATCCTTCCACTTAAGGTAGCTCTGGATAGCTACTGTTTCCAGCGGTTTTTCGTCAATAGTTTAGCTGTACAGTAGTGGATTTCTTCCCCTATGTATGCGCAATATGTTATATTTATTTATGTTCAGGGTCAATTTCCAAAGCCTGCGCCATTCATCAATTCTCTGCAGGTCATTCTGCAAATTGTCACTATCTTCTGGCGTTGCTACTTTGTTACAGACCAACGCATCACCTACGAACAGCCCTAGAGAGCATCCGACGCTTTCTACTAGATCATTTATATATATTGTAAACAGTAACGGTCCTACGACACTTCCTTGGGGTACACAGCAAATTATCTTTGCATCTGTCAATTTTGTATCGTAAAGAGCGACGTGTTGAGTTCTGTCTACAAGTAAGTCTTGACTCCAGTCGCAAATCTACTACGGATACACGATAAGCTCGTATCTTTTTTTTCACTAAACAGCAGTGTGGGACGGTGTCAAATGCCTTCCTGAAGTCAAGGAACACGGCAACAACCTGAGTTCCATTGTCTACGGCATTGTGGATTTAATATGGGTCATAGACACTTGAACACTATTCTAGTACGGGTTCCACTAGTATTTTGGGACCGATTGAATTTTCCTAGTATCCTAGTAATGATTCTCGTCTGGAATTATAGCACTGCCACAGTCATAGGTACCTAAGACTATGCCAGTGCTATCATTCCATTTTTCTGTCCTCACAGCCTGTTACAGCCCGGTATTTGTACGAGTCGATAGATTCTGATTGTGACCCATTGATGCTCCATTCGTATGATACTACGTTTTTACCGTTGTTTGATGTCCAGAGTTTATCATTTTTGAATATTTAAAGCAAGTGACAAGTCTTTTCATAATTTCGATATCTTATCCAGATCTGATTAGATTTTCTGTAGCTACTTTCTGATAATACATCATTACAGATAACCTCATCACCTTGAAAGACTCTGAGTTTACTGACAGTATCGTCTGCTAGGCCATAAATACACAACAATAACACAAGGATCCCCGCATTCTGTTCTGGAGAAGTCCGATTCAACTTCTACACCTGTCGATGACTCCCCATGCAAAATTACCTTTTGCGTCCTCCATACCAACAAATCCTCAGTGCAGTCAAAAATTTCGTTTGATACCTCTCCTCATGTGATGATACTTTTGTTAATAGACAATGGTACGGTTCAACCAGTAGAACATTCACTGACGGAAATGGAAAGTATTACACCGTAAAGCACCACTCCAAAATTTCTCTATCTCTGTGAGTATTAAATGATTAAACTCTCATTCCACTTGAACGTGATGTCAATCATCCACATCAGTATGAGCTGTGAACCTCACCAGGCGAAACGCCTCCGAATGCCAAACTCATGCTGTGTCAGCTCATGAAGTTTTCTGGCTGGGAGCTGTTACGAAAGTATACTACCCATGACGTCCCGGACATAACCTGTGGACGACAAATGAGAGGACCAGTCAGTCCAATCAGCGATCCATATAATCGTCAGGGCTTTTGCGGCCTTGCATTATTCTGCTGGAATTCTCCATCTGGAATCCTGACCACAAACAATATAATAAGAGGGGTTATCAATACTGCTGTGTAATGGCAAGCACTCACCGTCCTCTCAACAATTATCAAACCATATTGTTGCCAAACTCAGTAGCTCTGATTCCAGTAGACATATGGGTCTCGTCAGATGATGTTTCCTGTGACCTTTTACCAACGGAAACGTTGGAGTCGATCTCCAAGTGAGATCATCGCTGAAAACCACGGAATGCCACTCAGGTTTCCAGTTTACTCTGTCGTCTGTGATATGATGTCGGAGGTGAAGAACGCATGACACATCGATATCTCAGCCTAGTTTCCAGTATTCTGATCGCTACAGTTCATGGTGATGCTCTGTTTGTAATCTGTTACCGGATTTTAGCTGTTATCTTCCCGTGATACGGTCCTTCTGCAATGACGCGTCCCTACTCTAGCAACGTTGTTGTTCTGAGTCCATCTTGCCCCCACCCCCCTCCCCCCTGTTGTGCAGTTGATGCTACTATGCCCCTCAGCCAATGAGTCGCGACTTTCCTAAGTTAGAAAGATGGCGATAACCCACACGTGCACGACCACTGGGCATGCTTCAAATGGCTCTGAGCACTATGGGACTTAACATCTGAGGTCATCAGTCCCCTAGACTTAGAACTACTTAAACCTAACTAACCTAAGGACATCACACACATCCATGCCCGAGGCAGGATTCGAACCTGCGACCGTATCGGTCACGCGGTTCCAGACTGAAGCGCCTAGAACCGCTCGGTCACAGGGGCCGGCTCCTCTGGGCATACTGTGTTGCGATCTCCGCCTTAGAATTTCCAGTAACGTTAGACAGGCCCAATAGACATCGTGTACGAATACCGTTCTTCTTTTATAGGAATGATTTTTTTTCTGCGCTGAGGATACTGGAAATAAGCACGCATAAGGATGAAACTAATCAACATATCCCATGGGTATAGAAACATTGGCGTATCAGTTTTGTAGCCTCCTAATTGGTGTAGCTTTGTGGTACTTACATATGAAAAGAAACTGTTCCTCTTTTCATGAATTATGTTTTGTATTCCTATCAGCAACAGTTACTCACCGTTGATGTTACTAACATTGTAAAAACAAGACGAATACAATATTAAAGTTTCGGTTTTAGTGCAAAATGTTAACAGACAGCGCTATATTGAAATCCAGTGACAATTCCGTTTTGAAGTTGGTGACATATGCAGAACGCAACACTCACTCCGCAGACTTCACTTATTTTGTGGCACTGAGTCAAATGTTTTCGGGAGGCAAGAAATAATGCATCCAAGTGATTGCTTTGATCCATGGCTCCCAGGACGTGACTTGACAGTAGCGCGAGTTCTCTTGCAGATACCTCATTACGCTTGAAGTGAGAATATGTACTAAGATTATACAACAGACTGATGCCAATGATAAATAACGAGAATTCTGAATATCCGTTCTACTACGGGTCGGACTGATACAGGGTGTCCGAAAAGACTTCCCTGATTGCATAAATTGATAGCTCAGGCTAGAAGTAAGATACAAATATGAAACTTGTGTCGAATTGTTTACAACTATCAAAGTGTTTTTTCTGTTTTAGGTTCGCAGTACGTAAGTAGTGGATGCCCAAGAAACCATGTTAACCAATCAGGAGAAGGCACAGTGTGTCCTGTGGTACCACGGGACACAATCACCAACCACAGTGCAGAGACACTTCCAGACAACATTTGGAAGGAATCCACCTGATGTCAAGAGCATTAAAGCCTGGTATGAGAAGTTCGGTTGCTGACCTTCCGAGGTCTGGTCGACCAAGAACCTCAGCAGACAGGGTGGAAGCTGTAAGGCAGTCTTTTCTGCGAGGTCCGAAGAAATCGGTGCGCAGGGCCACACGTGAATTACAGATGCCAGAAAGCTCTCTCCATGACATTTTACACAAACGTTTATTGTATCGTGCATACAAAGTGCAAATCGTTCAGGCCTTGTTGCCCAATGACAGTACACGTCGATATGACTTTGTGGTCAAAATGCTATCACGTATTGAGGACGATGAAGGTTATCTCAGACGAATTGCCTTTTCCGACGAAGCGAACTTTTTTATCAGTGGAGTAGCGAATCGCCATAATGTGCGTATTTGGGGTTCACAACCCCCTGGCGAGGTCTTGGAGTGCACCAGAGGCAGTCCAAAGGTGAATGTTTGGTGCGCGTTGTTGCACGATCGAATTATCGGGCCATTCTTCTTCGCTGAGGCCACCATCACATCTGCAGTGTGTCTGGACATGTTGCAACTGTATGCTGTTCCTCAGCTGCTTTAGTATCACCCCGATGTCTTGTTTCAGCAAGACGGTGCACCGCCTCATTGGGGTTTGGACGTCCGTGCCTATCTCGATATGACCTTTCCTGGGCGATGGATTGGTCGTGATGGGCCAACGGTTTGGCCTCCACGCTCTCCTGACATAGCCCCATTAGACTTATTTTTATGGGGTTATGTCAAGGACGAGGTCTACCGAACACGTGTACCACATCTTTAAACCCTGCGGCAACGGATAACCACAGTCGTTGAATCGATCCCTCCAGTGATGTTGGCTAATGTGTGTACGGAAACTGAATATCGCCTAGATGCGCTACGTGCTACCAAGGGTGCTCATGTGGAAGTTTACTGATGTGTGAAAAAAACTTTGATAGTTTGTAAACAATTAGACACCAGTTTCATATTTGTATCTTACTTCTAGCCTGAATTATCAATTTATGTAATCAGGGAAAGACTTTTCGGACACCCTGCATTTGTGACCTGTGCTTCCTTCCAAACGTTGGGTAAAGTTTTTATTCGAAGGATATACAGAATGAGACGGTTAAAAGAGTCCCTAAGTCATTCGCAAATTCTGTGTAGAATCTCATGATTCCATGGGGCCTGAGGGTTTTGTTCAGCTTCAGCGATTTCAGCTGTTCCTCAAAAAGGCAATAAGTTACTACTGCTGGCCGCTGTATGAGGGTAATCTTGTTAGAGGGTCGGACTCTCTTTAATAAGGTGACTCATTGTAATTAGTTATAGGACGGTGGGTGAGATGGTTGTGGGTCCCAGACTTGACTACAGAGATACTCATGACTGCTGGCGGACTGAGACTTTTGAAGTACTAGATATATATTACTCTTCGGACTGGTTTGATGCGGCCCACCACGAATTTGTCTCCTGTGACAACCTCTTCATCTCAGAGTAGCACTCGCAACCTACATCCTCAATTACTTGCTGGAGGTATTCCAATCTCTCTCTTCCTCTACAGTTTTTGCCCTCTACGGCTCCCTTTAGTACCATGGAAGTTATTCCCTGATGTCTTAACAGATGTCCTATTATCCTGTCCCTTCTTCATGTCAGTGTTTTCCTTATATTCCTTCCCTCTCCGATTCTGTGCAGAGCCTCCTCATTGCTTATGTTATCAGTCCACTTAATTTTCTACTACGATTGGATTAAAAATTTGGAACCACCGCAAGAAATGCGTTCTTGAATAGAAACGCAGATACTAGCCTAGCCTGCTGGTAGCACTGTTGAATTTGACCAGGAATGGCACCTGTGCAATGCCCTCAATACGTTACATTGTCAATCGTGGTCAGAACAGTGTTATATGTACTTGGGAATGCCCTATGGCACAGCTAGGTGAATTCGGACGGCGGTAGATTGTTGGTGCTCGTAAGGTACTACAACCAAGGGAGACGAAGTGTTTGGTGTTCCAAAGAGGCAGCGCGTCGTAGACCTGTGCTGCGTGTAGGGAAAGCGGACAGACATCATCCATTAGGTTGTCCGCAGCTCGTGATCTAGTGACTAGCGTTGCTGTCCCTGGATTACGGGGTCCCGGGATCGATTGCCGACCGGGTTGGGAATCTGCCCGGGAACTGTGTAATTGTGTTGTCCTCATCATTTCATCATCATCATCACCATTCGTGATAGTGGCTAGACTGGACTGCGTAAAAAATTAAAGTGTGAAAAAATTGGAGTGTGTACGGGTGCTAGTGACCACGCAGTTGAGCGCCCCACAAACCAAATATCATCATCGAAACTTCCTCTCAGATTAAAACTGTGTGCCTGACCGAGACTCGAACTCGGGACCTTTGCCTTTCGCGGGCAAGTGCTCTACCATCTGAGCTATCCAAGCACGACTCACGCCCCGTCCTCACAGCTTTAATTCCGCCAGTACCTCCTCTCCTACTTTCCAAACTTCACAGAAGCTCACCTACGAACTTTGCAGAAGTAGCACTCTTGGAAGAAAGGATATTGCGAAGACATGGCTTAGCCAGAGCCTGGGGGATGTTTCCAGAATAAGATTTTCACTCTGCAGCGGAGTGTGCGCTGATATGGAACTTCCTGGCACATTAAAACTGTGTGCCGGACCGAGGCTCGAACTCGGGACCTTTGCCGTTCGCGGGCAAGTGCTCTACTATCTGAGCTACCCAAGCACGACTCACGCTCTGTCCTCACAGCTTTAATTCCGCTAGTACGGCAAAGGTCCTGAGTTCGAGGCTCGGTCCAGCACACAATTTTAATCTGCCAGGAAATTTCATATCAGCGCACACTCCGCTGCAGAGTGAAAATCCCATTCTGGAATCATCATCAGCACCCATTAGGTTACATGGTTCGATGAGTCTTGTTTCACGCTGTTTCCAATCGCTGGCCGAGTTGACATCCCAAGAGTGAAACATGGTGAGGGTTCGGTGATGATTAGAGCAGCCATATCGTGGTATTCCATGTGAAACTTCTATGTTTTCACTTAACTTCTAAATGAAACTGAACCTAGGTACTGAGTGAAACTTCTAGTCTTTACCACGAGATGAAATTGCTGCGTGAAATAGAACCTACTGTCTCTTTGCTTACACTGGCCTACAGAATTTTCCCTGACAAATACAACTCAAACTTCTCCTATTCATTTATGACCCACTGTATAAAAATGCAACGCAATCTGACTGCAACTAAGGAACACGAAAGAAAGTCCCTGACTTAGAAGAAATCCTAGCAATAACCCGTACCTTTCATAAGTCACTTACCTCACAGAAAATCTTCATTACTCGTTCTATAGCAATTACAGGAAGTAGCAACTACAGCCAGCTAAATAAAAAGATTCTAACTACTATATGCTCTTACTACTACTAATACGCACGTGGTTAGCAAAGGAAAGATTTTGTTGCAGAGAAAAACAATGAATTTAGCAGATTTTACCTTATTCATGTGACATCCAGTTCCAAAAATTATATAATCGTCAATAATTCCATTTCCCAAACATTTGCAGGTACAGCAATCATCATTTTACAATCTATGTCCAACCATAACTAAATCTCCGTGAAGGGCACACGTTCAAACTGCCCGCTCGCGCTAACACTGCTAACTTCCAACACTGCTATCTATTAACTGCCTACTACGAGTCCGTACAGCCACAGAGTCTCTTGGCGAGGGCGCAAATCGCTGTCAGTGATATTAATACAGCCTATAGCGCTGCCAACATATAAACAGGCTACTTGCACATGGGCCCCATGGTTACTCTGCAAGGTCGCATTACTGGCAATGATTATTTGACCATTTTGACTGTCAGGTCCATCTCACAGCTCAACGTTCGTTCTCCAATGGCGATGCTGTTTTCCAAGACGACAAGGCTCCTACTCGAACAGCTCGCATCGTCCAGGTCTGGTTTTGCCAGCACGAGGATGAATTATCGTCTCTCAGTCACCAGACCTCAATATTACTGAGTATTGTAATCTGTTTTGGAGGGAAGGGTTCACGGTTGCTATCCACGTCCGTTATCGTTCCCTGTACTTGTCACTACTGTATAGGAAGGACGGTATAAGATTCCCTTGAAAAAAATATGGATGCGTATTTATCCATCCCGAGCCAACTGGAAGCTGTATTGAATACGAAAGGTTTTCCATACTTTCGTCTATCTACACTACATCTACATAGATACTCCGCATGCCACCGTAAGGTGTGTGGCGGAGGGTAGCCTGTTCCACTAATTGTCATTTTCCCACCTGTTCCACTCGCAAATAGAGCGAGGGAAAAACGATTGTTTGTAGGCCTCCGTATGAGCCCTAATTTCTCGTATCTTACCTTCGTGGTCGTTATGGGCAATGTATGTTGGCGACAGTAGAATCGTTTGGCAGTCAGCTTCAAATGCCGGTTCTCTAAATTTTCTCAACAGTGTTTCCCGAAAAGAACGCCGCCGTCCCTCCAGGGATTCCTATTGGACTTCCCGAAGCATCTCCGTAACAGTTACACGTTGTCCGAACCTATCGGTAACATACCTAGCAGCCCTCCTCTGAATTGCTTCCGTGACTTCCTTCAATCCGACTTGGTACGGATCTCAAACGCTCGAGCAATACTCAAGAATAGGTCGCATCAGCGTCCTATATGCGGTCTCCTTTACAGATGAACCACTCTTTTCTAAAATTCTGCTAATAAACCGAAGTCAACCATTTTCCTTCCCTATCACAGTTTTCACATGCTCGTTCCATCTCATACAGCTCTGCAGCGTTACGCCTAGATGTTCAAACGACTTGACTTTGTCAAGCAAGACTCTAGTAATATTATACCCGAACATTACGGGTATGTTCTTCCTACTCATCCGAATTAAATTACATTTTCCTACATTTAGGGCTAGCCGCCATTCATCAGACCAACTGGAAATTTGGTCTAAGTCGTATCTTCCCACAGTGACTCAACTTCGAACCTTACCGTACACCAAAGCGTCATCAGCAAACAACCGCAGACTGCTGCCCACCCTGTCCGCCAAATCATTTATGTATACAGAGAACAACAGCGGTCCTATCACACTTCCGTGCGGCACTCCTGACGATACCCTTGTCTCTGATGAACACTAGCTGTCGAGGACATCTTGCTGGGCTCTATTATTTAAGAAGTCTTCGAGCCACTCACATGCCTGTGAACTTATTCCACATACTCGCACCTTCGTTGATAGCCTGCAATGAGGCACCGTGTCAAATGCTTTCCGGAAATCTAGAAATTTGCAACCTATGTGTTGCCCTTCATCCATAGTTCTGAGTATATCACGTGAAAAAAGGGCGAGCTGAGTTTCGCACGAGCGATGCTTTCTAAAACCATGTTGATTTGCGGTCATGAGCTTCTCAGTCTCAAGAAAGTTTATGATACGAGGGTTGTTCAAAAAGTAAGGTGACTTTTAAAATTGTGGGAGCAGCGTACATTCGATTATCGACCGTTTTATTGGTTATGTTGGTACACATGTCCCGAACATATGTTCACAGTTTCGAGTATACAGCATACTTTGTTTTTGACAGATAGAGAGGTTAGACATGTTTTAGTGTGCTCGGCGATTCTCGATTATTATAAAAAAATGGAGCAAAGAATTTGCATCAAATTTTGTGTGAAAATGGAATCAAGTGTTCTAAAACACTTGAAAAGTTGACAGCGGCGTACGGTGAGTCTCTTTTAGGCAAAAAAAAGTTTGCAAGTGGTACAAACTCTTCCAAGATAGCCGAGAAGATGCCAATGACGAACCTCACTCTGGACGTCCCAGCATGTCGACAATAGATAATAACGTCAAAGCTGTGAAGAGCATTGTTTTGGAAAATCGTCAAATTGGCGTAAGAGAAGTTCCCGAGGATGTTGGCATATCGGTCCATACGCGTCATGCAATTTTTCGGATGTTTTGGCGTGAGACGTGTGTCAGCGAAATTTGTTCCAAAACTTCTCAAATTTGATCAGAAGAACCGTCGCATGAGCATCGCGCAAGAGCTCTTGAATGACGTCAATGATGATCCTGATTTGCTCAAAAGGGTCATAACTGGTGACGAAACATGGATTTACAGTAATGACGTCGAAACCAAAGCCCAATCGTCCCAATGGAAGCATCACGGAGAGCCAAGACCGAAAAAAGCACGCCACGTTCGATCAAATGTCACAGTTTTGTTCGCTGTTTTTTTCAATTACCGTGGCGTAGTGCATCATGAATTTTTGCCTCAAGGCCGTAGGTCGATAAGGAGCATTGATGTTATTCGCCGTTTGCGCAAAAAACGTCCGGAATTTTGGAAAAACAATTCATTGTTTTGCATCACGCACCTGCTCATTCGTCGTTGCTTGTGAGAGATTTTTTGGCCAAAAACAACACGACAATCATGCCTCAGTCACTATTTTCGCCGGATTTGGCCCCCTGCGACTCTTTCCTGTTCCGAAAACTGAAGAGACCTATGAAAGGACGAAGATTTTCAACGACTGAGGAAATAACTGCATTGCTGGAAGTACTCAAGGTTGTACCAAAAAGTGCTTATGAGAAGTGTTTCGAGGATTGGAAGAAGTGTTGGCACAAGTCTATTGTATCTGGGGGGAGGGGGGGAATTACTTTGAAGGGGACAACATAAATATTCATGAATAAATAAATATTTTTTCATAAAAATATAAAGTTCCCTTCTTTTTTGAACACACCTCGTATTCGAATTGAGAATGTGTTCAAGGATTCTGTAACAAACAGGAATATTGGTCTGTGGGTGTTGTTCAGGAGTAACAGAGTCTCTTTGAAAATCAACTGCCGAAAGTGAAACTCGCGCAATCGTGCACCGTGTGCAAATGCTGTGGTTGCGAGCAGTGTTTCCGGAATGCACGCTGGTTTTCGAAGTTGTGCGGCCAGCTGCGGCGCAGGGAAGTGACCGCGGCCGCGGCCGCACGGTGGATGGGTGGGTGGGTGTACCCTTGGTCCGCCTGCTGCGGGCCGCGCTGTTCCCACGCTTTCTCCGCCCCGCCCAGCGCGCTGGCCTCGCCTGCTGCCTGCCTCTGCCTCTGCCTCTGCCTCGCCTCGCCTCCAGCAAGCAGCCTAGCTCTCTCTCTCTCTCTCTCTCTCTCTCTCTCTCTCTATCTGTGTATCCGCAACACTCGCCCAGCCGCGATTTACTGCTCCCTTCTCTCAAACCTGTCCCACATCTGCACACTGCAAATACCACCGGCGGCACACAGTGATATCAGTACGTTCCGTAAATGTTCATGTCGGAAAAAGACTCTTGAAATTGCTCACCACCTAGCTTTCCCCTCGATTGGCTGCATCTGCAGAATGACAATATGGGATTTGTGGGTCCAGCTTCACGCAACCACTTCGTTCTTCCCAAACTATGCTGATGAGGATGCAAACTTACTTCGAGGCCCACCAGAGCGATATTTATAAAATTTCGTGGACATCCTCATAACATTTTTCCCTCTGTGTGTGTCTTTAGTCTTTTAACTAGCGTTATGCCATCCGCCAAGAATTTCCTGTGCCAGCGTCTAGAACTCAGAACAGTAGCTTTACCCAATTTTCTCAATTATATGTGGGATTTCATCATCATCATTCATCCCCATTATGGTCGGAGGATGTTGTTGTGGTCTTCAGTCCTGAGACTGGTTTGATGCAGCTCTCCATGCTACTCTATCCTGTGCAAGCTTCTTCATCTCCCAGTACTTACTGCAACCTACATCCTTCTGAATCTGCTTAGTGTATTCATCTCTTGGTCTCCCTCTACGATTTTTACCCTCCACGCCACCCTCCAATGCTAAATTTGTGATCCCTTAATGCCTCAGAACATGCCATACCAACCGGTCCCTTCTTCTTGTCAAGTTGTGCCACAAACTCCTCTTCTCCCCTATTCTATTCAATACCTCCTCATTAGTGACGTGATCTACCCATCTAATCTTCAGCATTCTTCTGTAGCACCACATTTCGAAAGCTTCTATTCTCTTCTTGTCCAAACTACTTATCGTCCATGTTTCACTTCCATACATGGCTACACTCCATACAAATACTTTCAGAAACGACTTCCTGACACTTAAATCTATACTCGATGTTACAAATTCCTCTTCTTCAGAAACTCTTTCCTTGCAATTGCCAGTCTACATTTTATATCCTCTCTACTTCGACCATCATCAGTTATTTTGCTCCCCAAATAGCGAAACTCCGTTACTACTTTAAGTGTCTCATTTCCTAATCTAATTCCCTCAGCATCACCCGACTTAAGTCGACTACATTCCGTGATCCTCGTTTTGCTTTTGTTGATGTTCATCTTATATCCTCCTTTCAAGACACTGAAGGCAATGGCAAACCATCTCCACTAGGACCTTGCCTAGTACAGCGGGGCGGGTCTCCCGCATTGTTCCCTACTCTCCTCGGAGTATGGGACCTCATCATCATCATCATATTACAATCTCTGTCCTCTGCAGATTTACCCGCTACAGCTACCACAAAAACAAGGAAGTCATTCCTTGATGACATGTTCTACCATCCTATCCCTCCTCTTGTCAATGTTTTCCCCATGTTCCTCTCCTCGGCAATTCTGGAGAGAACCGCCGCATGCTTTACGTCATCAGTACATCTAAATTTCAATATTCTTCTTTACTACCAAATCCCGAACTCCACAGTCTATGGTTCACTTTAATCCAATACTCCACTCGATGCGCAGATTCTCAGAAATTTCTTCAACGAATTAACGCCTATGTTTGGTATTAGTGAACTTCTCCCGACAGATTAGCCGAGAGCGCAAATGCGCTGCTTCCTGGACTCGGGTAGGCGCGCCGGCAACGGATCGAATCCTCCCGCCGGATTAACGGCAAAGGCCGGTGTGCCGGCCAGCCTGTATGTGGTTTTTGGCGGTTTTCCACATCCCTCTAGGTGAATACCGGGCTGGTCCCCACGTCCCGCCTCAGTTACACGACTCACAGACATTTGAAACACATCGGCACCTTTCCACGATTTACACTGGACGCAGACAGATGGGGTACTCTGATTCCGTCCTTGGGGGGGGGGGGGGGGGGCGGGGGGGTATGGGGTGGCGGCAGGAAGGGCATCTGGCCACACCTTCTCATTAACATGCCAAATCCGATTTAACCACGCCAACCCCGCGCAAAATGCGGGACAAAGACGCAAGCGATAGAATTGGTACTAGTGAACTTCTCTAGGCCAGGAATGCCCTCTTTGCCTGCCACAGCCGCTTTTTATGCCCTCCTCGCTTGGTCTGTCGTAAGTCATTTTGACAGCAGAATTCCTTCACTCCGCCTATTTGTGGTGCCCAGTTTTGAGTCGATCGATAATCTCATTTCTGCGACTACTCATCACTTTCGTCTTTCTTCGATTTACTCTCAGTTCATATTCTCTACTCACTAGACTTTTCGTTACGTTCAACAGGTCATGCAGTTATTCCTCACTTTCACTGAGAAAGCGATGTCAACAGCGAAGGCTGGCCAGGGTCGCCGAGCGGTTCAAGGCGCTACAATCTGGAACCGCGCGACCGCTACGGTCGCAGGTTCGAATCCTGCCTCGGGCATGGATGTGTGTGATGTCCTTAGGTTAGTTAGGTTTAAGTAGTTCTAAGTTCTAGGGGACTGATGATCTCAGAAGTTAATTCTCATAGTGCTCAGAGCCATTTAAACCATTTCATCAGCGAAACTTATCACTGACATCCTTTCACCCTCAAATTTAACCCCACTCCTGAAATTTTACTTCTGGCACTCCTTTTTCGATGTACGGATAGAACAGTAGCGGCGAATGACTACACTCATGTCTTGTACTCTTTCTAATCGGGCCACTTCGGTTTTGATTCTTCACGTAACGGCAGTTATTAAAATTTCACTCCATTCCAAATGAAGGTACAGTATCATCATGAACATGATATACGATCCTGGGACAAGTATACTCTTGTATCCCTTCTGGCATAGGAGCAAAGAGGCACCCAATGTCCTCTTGAGGATTTCTTACCCATGCCTGAAACACTCGCTGCGTCAGTTCTAGAACATTTCCGGCCACAGGTCAGTATGGAAGTATGTCTTCCCTTCGTGTCCTAGACACGCTCTACTGGTCAAAAATTCGGAGGACCGGTCAGGCTAGTTAAGGATCCGACATCCCTCAAGGCGTTTCTGATGTAATCTGCAGTGTAGGGTCTCCTGCTACCGTTCTGCAGTATGCCATTTGGCACCCCGGTCGTAAAGAATGTGGCAACACGCTTTACCGTTCTTGCTGCGTACTGGCGAACATTCTGGCTCTCTTCAAAAATTACCAGTTCAGTCCTGTTCTCATATACGACGCATGGAAGCCCGAGATCTCAACCTAGCTTCTGGTAATCTGATCGTGAGAATTCGTAGCGACACAATAATTGCAATGCTGCTCAGATTTCAGGCGTCGTTATCCGTCTGTCCGTCAGAGACAATCAACAGTCCTACGATCTTCTCGCGGAGTAGTCATTCCGGAAGGACCCCTGCTTGCAACTGTTGCCGCGCTGTTCTCCTGAGCACATCTCGACACAAGTACGTCTGTAGTCACTGCCCTGCAGACAAAGGTCTGTCCGATCTGTCGGTGTGATACTCCATATCCCTCATGCCTAGTAATCGATTTTTCTCAAATTCCGAAGTGTGATGATGACAAGCCCCATGTGCATGTCTTCTGGGCGTGTTGTGTTGCGATCTGCACGTGGAAGTTTCCAGTAGCGTTAGACACACCTAATAGCCATCACGTACTCATGGCATTCTTTATTTGTAAGGGTCAATTTTAATCGACGTATTTCATAGGAATGGAAATTGGAGAGTACCACATTGGTAAGGTTCGGTCAAGATATTCATGACGCAATGCCTTCCCGTTCCGTCAGTGTTGGTCTGCCGAATGCTCGCCCTCGCCACTGAGTTCTCCTTTTTTGAGGCCAACTCGTGAGTTAACGCATTGGGTATCTCTTAATATTCGTCTAATCTTAGCCGTATTCCCGTCCTTTCACAGTTGCGGAGCGTAAACTTTACGTTCAGTCACAATTTAGCACATAACAATAGGCCCTGACGCGCAGATTGCTCTATAACAAAGAGGTAGTGACTTGCAGGTTTTTCGCTAAGTCGTAGCGTCCACTGCGGAGAATTTTCTTACTTTCGCAAGTAATATTGAACGTTTACAGCCACACAAATTCTGCACTGACTTTAAAAACCAACCTATACAATTTTTTTTCTGTGGCACCGGAAAGAGCCAATGAAAGGTTTGTCAATGACATCACGTGTGTGTAACTTTATCAGATAGTGACCAGTCCCGGCATCAGGAGAAAAAAGGTTTCACAAACGTATGCCCTACTGTACTAAAAGTAAGCAAACATGTTACTCAGGCACTGTTTCTGCCTTCACTTGCGTGCCTGAAACCTAGTAGCTTGTACTCTGTTGTAGCGATCAGATAACTTGGTTGTGAAGTTACCCTCATTTTTCACAGTATACATGACAAAAAGCACATAGTCTCATTAAAAATAACAAATATTGTTTCATAATTCGGCAGCTATAAGCGTTGAAAATGACTTCTGTACGTCAGAAAAGTGGCATTATCGTCAGCACATAACTTAGCAGAAATAGCACTTTGACATATTTATTCTTTTCTGTATAGTTTTGGTGGCTGTTCTTAGCTGGCTCAGCCCGTGCAAAAAGTGTAATTAACATGTTTAGTTATACAAGAAAACTATATTTCATCACAGAACAGAACAAAACTCACGATGATGGCGAGAATTCGCGGAAACTAGTTTGGGGAGAACAAATAAAATGTTTGCGTCGAGATGGACCCACAAATCCTAAGTGTACTCTTGAAGAAGTGAACTCAATTGCCTATCCCTGAAATAGGATAGGCAGAGAAGGGGGAAGGGAGGTACAAAAAGAGGGTGTAGCTGGTATTTCAAAAGGCAAAAAAGCTTTTTGTAACACGAGACATCTGCTGTCATTCAAAAACTGACACCAGAAAAATATTCATGAAAAACTGGATTTGGAGCACAACTCTCTCAGCCTCCGACACGTGATCAGTGAGAAAGACAGAAATGGAATAACTATAAGCTTTAGAAATATGGCTTACGTTGAACATCAGGTGGGTTAATCGAGGAAGGAGTAATGACGATCTACAAGAGTTGTCGAGACAAAAATGCCTAGCAAAGAACTTAATGAAACAAAGGGCCAGAACGACATCGAAGTTTTCCTTGGCGGCAGCATTGTATGAAATTTTCTTTCCTTGGATAAAAAATTTCCAGTATTCGTTATGGCGAAAAGGGCGCAGGTGCACTGAACATAGACGGCACATCAAGCACAGAAATCTCGAGAAATCAGTGATAGCGGAACACAGCCTTAAGGAAGGGCACAACGAAGGTGCTCTCCGACGGACCTCGGACCTACTGGGATTCCGTTTTAAAAGAAGCTGGAGAAATTCGCATCTGCAGTAACAGTTTAAAGAGAAAATGAGTTTATAATTTGAGTGGTACCTGGAGACGAGTAATTGAGGCAGAGTATCTTCAACAAAATACAGCCATAAATATCGTAAATCTTAATGTGATGGGTGACGATGGGATGGTTTCTGTACCTCTTCCCCCCTCAACTGCGGCCAGGTCGAAGGGGGGGGGGGGGGGGGAGGATACCACCACATTATCGATTTCTTGCATTTGCGCAAGCGAATCCTTCCCTCTAGGTGTGGTTATCGCCAACAGGAATTAAAATTCCAAACGACGTCATGAGCAATGAGAAGCTTGAGAGCCCCTATAAGACATGCAGACTTCGTTAACGGTTCCACCAGGGGCCGAACCGCACAATAACCCTGGGTTCGGTGTGAGGTGGCGGTGGGGTGAGTGGACTGCTGTAGCCTGTTGTGAGGTTGTGATCCACTGAGGTCTATGGCTGGGACGAAGCCTCTCCGTCGTTTCTAGGTCCCCAGTTCAATACAATACAATATTAACGAGATCAGCGAGTAACTGCATGTAAAAGACTGCGCAAGTTGAAACATCAGTTTTCTGTTAAAATCAAAATTACCCTCACATGAGAATATTCAACAACGTGCAAATCAATCATGGACTTTTTAAGATATTGTAAGCTGCACATACAATTGAGTGTCTACTCCCATGGGAAACTTCAGTACCGTACCATGGACCGAGCCGTATCTACGCATTGCTTATCAAGAACATTTAGGAGCCCTTCATGTAACAAGAAGATAGTGTTACTTCAGAACAAATTAGCGTATTTGTACAGTTATTTATCTCTTTCCTAAATAATCCAAAAGAACTCTACTTGTTCTCCGATACCATGATGTGTTGTCGTGATGTATTATATGCTAGGACATGTTCTGTATGCTCTAAGACAAATCAGTTGTACTCATCAGACACACTACTAATGCAACATAGTGCAGGGTATATTGCATGTATACCACAAACCAATAAAATACACTGCCTGATACAAAAAGTGCCCAGAAGAAAAGGTCGGATGTCAATGAAACTTCGTACAAATACACACCATTCGTGCGTATGTAAATGGTCTGGAGATGCAGTTCCCTGTTAGAGGTAAGATGGCCACCGGAGTCCATTAGCACTGTTCCTCTTCATTGTTACCGGGCGTGATAGCGACTGTAAGAGGAATGAACAGCGTCAGATGTTGAGCAATCACTGTGAAGGAAACGGAGATCTCACATATTCGTGTCAAACAGCTTTATCAGAACCTGGCAGAGTTTAAAAGGATCTCTTTGTGCGTCTCCATTTGGCCGGCTGGTAGAACCGTGCCAAATCCATATCTATGTGGCATTCAAGATGTGACAGTGGGCCGATAGTGAACTGCGTGGGAACATGACGGCAGACATACTCGTCTTCAACGTTCCAGTCGCCCACGTCTCACCACCATTAGAGAAGATCGCTACAGTCCGCACCAAACACATCGTAACCCATTCACATCTGCGCCTGCCATCCCAGAACAAGTAATAGACTCTCTGCAAATATACTGTGTCATCCCGCACCATTGGAACATGGGAACTACCGTCCTATTCGTAGGCTGCCGAAAACACCGCAACACAAACGGCTGCGTTTCGAGCGGCGTAATGTCTGGAGAGCGGGGTGGCCAGGGTGTTGGACCATTCCTTCCAATCCATCGATCAGGACATTACTCCCCTCTCCAGACATTACGCCCCTTGACTTTTTTTTCTAGGGCTATATCAAGGACAGAGTCTTCGTCCCACCAGTTGCTGACGTCGACGAACTGAAGGCTAGGATACAAGCTGCTGTGGGTACTGTGACAGAACACATGTTACGAAATACCTGGCGGGAACTGGAATACCGCCTCGACATTCTCCGAGCTACCAAGGGAGCACACGTTGAGGTTTACTAACGTAAGTGGTCTTAAAAAAACTAGTAACACTAACCTAGGTAATGGCATCAAATGTAAATTATTATGTAAAACGGTTATTCTATAATAAATTGTTATAATCAGGGCAAGACTTTGTGCTCACCCTGCATATTATTTCCTGTGAAAATGAAATGATCGTATGGCATTTATTGGCCGGGATATCACCTTCGGGGTTCGGCCACCGTGTTGCAAGTCTTTTTAGTTGACGCCACTTCGGCGACTTGCGTCTCAGTGATGATGAAGGACACATAACACCCAGTCCCCTGCCGGGAAACGAACCCGGGCCTCCTTCCGTGGCAGGAGGTAAAGCTACCGCTGCGCTACGAAGACGAACGTTATATCCAATTTTTCTGTGATACTGCTATGTATGCTGTCATTGTTCAGGTTTTATCTAAATTCGATAAAATATACAGGACAATTTATGTACTTAGAGACAATTACTCTGAGGTATATCCAATGGTCATGAATATATCTGAAATTGTGAAGCCTAGCTAATATCGTCAGTATTTTCGAACATACGTTGGTCCATACGAAGACTGGGATGGATTGATAATAAAAAAGTCTTGGCATACAACTAACCATTCAAGATACGACAGCAGAAGATTTTGTTTTTCTTGTAGGACAGCTATGAACTGGAGCCATTTTCCTCTGTAAAACTAGCTCGAGAAATGTATAATATGAATTGGATAATATGCTGTGGTGGACGATCATTGTACATGAAGAAGTGTCGGGATGTTCCATTCCCAATACCAATTCATTTTCGGCGTCATTTCACTGTCAGCCAGCACAACATTTCATAGTAAGGGAAGTGATCGTTTCATATTTCACTGAGTAAGTCGTCTCATAAATGAGAAGAAATAAAAGATCACTTAATTTTATCCATTGTTTTCCAGTGTTTCGTCAGCGACTGTTTTACTTTCTTAAAATGAAGAAAAAACCGCCTTCAGTCACATGTTGTGTTTATTTACTGCACTATGCA
The DNA here is from genome assembly GCF_023864275.1 of Schistocerca cancellata. Classification (NCBI taxonomy): domain Eukaryota; kingdom Metazoa; phylum Arthropoda; class Insecta; order Orthoptera; family Acrididae; genus Schistocerca; species Schistocerca cancellata. Next base: position 384,254,759 of record NC_064628.1, read on the forward strand.
TTTCGAGCCCTGGAGGCTCATCTTCAGGTGCTTTTTAGTGATTTACATCAGGTATTTTTTGTTGTTGTTTGCAGTTTAACATTGTATGATGTCTGCTTCTGTTGTGCAGTTGGTATACACAATACACATCTTTAATTTTGTAGTACATACATAGTCACACACTTTTTCGCACATTGTAGTAGCAGAACGTAAACAATTAAAGATGTGTATTGTGTATACCAACTGCACAACAGAAGCAGACATCATACAGTGTTAAACTGCAAACAACTAAAAAAAAAAGAAAGAAAGAAACCTGATGTAAATCACTAAAAAGCACCTGAAGATGAGCCTCCAGGGCTCAAAATGCATAGCGCAGTAAATAAAAACAACTTGTGACTGAAGGCGGTTTGTTCTTCATTTTACGAAAATAAAAGATCACCTTGACTAAGGTGACTCCGAGCATTAATGTGCCCTTTCCTTGTAAACTATTTATACTGTTTCTAGCTGTTAAAATCCTGGCATGTGAAGTTAAGACTAATGTTTGTTTGTCCTGGCATGGGACGGCAGATTTGCTTTATTAACCTGTTTGTGCACTTCCAAGTGTTAATTTTTAAATGTTTATTTGTACAATGGGATTTTATCTCCTTTGCTGATATGATGTCATCTGACTGTTATGCAATGGTATAGACAGAATCTTCTACATGCAAACTTCTGATCACTGAAATGTTTGTCTCCTTATCTTGGGAGAATTACTATGTTAGATGTGCGTATAATCTGCCGTGTCACCTCTCAGAGTCCATATTGAGCGTGTCGATATTTTCTTCAATTTATTTCACATTGTTCAGATGGGCCACATGCAGAAATTTATGGTCTTGTATTACTCCTATGATGATTAGGCAGTAATGAATTGATCCCAAATGATGATTAATTTCCCTTGATTAAACAGCAGCTACAATTTGCATTGCATGATAATGTTGTGACGACGCGGTCATCTTGACGCACAAGTCTGTACTTGTCTCGTGCTCGAGAATATTGACGTGATATGATGTATCTAATGTTTTTATACACACATAAAAAAAAGTTTTGCATCACCCCGGTTTCCAGAACTCCTGAAGATAGACGTGGACCGTGGATATTCCATCACAGACATAATCCCTTTGACTGTTCAGAGATGACACTAAACCCGCCCAAAAGATGTAAACAACCATGATTGAGCAACGCCTATTAGACGGAGGGGGTCTGACAGCCGATCAGTTCTATCCATTCCAACAGGAAGGTGGTACACGGCTCGTGTTGTCTGTAGTTCAACCATGGCTGCTAGTCGGTCAATACCGCGGTTCGATCGCGTCCGCATTGTATCTGGAAGGGCTCTCAACAAGGGAAGTGTACAGGCGTCTCGGAGTGAACCAAAGCGATGTTGTTCGGACATGGAGGAGATACAGAGAGACATGCCTCGCTCAGGCCGTCCAAGGGTTACTACTACAGTGGATGACCGCTACCTACGGATTATGGCTCGGGGAAACCCTGACAGCAACGCCACCATGTTGAATAATGCTTTTTGTGCAGCCACAGGACGTCGTGTTACAACTCAAACTGTGTGCAATAGGTTGCATGATGCGCAACTTCACTCCCGACGCCCATGGCGATGTCCATCTTTGCAACCACGACACCATGCACCGTGGTACAGCAACAACAAGCCGCATGGACTGCTCAGGATTGGCATCACGTTCTCTTCACCAATGAGTGTCGCATATGCCTTCAATGAGATAATCATCGGAGACGTGTCTGGAGGCAACCCGGTCAGGCTGAACGCCTTAGACACACTGTCCAGCTACTGCAGCATGGTGGAGGTTCCCTGCTGTTTTGGGGTGGCATTATGTGGGGCTGACGTACGCCGCTGGTGGTCGTGGAAGGCACCGTAACGGCTGTGCGATACGTGAATGCAATCCTCCGACCGATAGTGCAACCATATCGGCAGCATATTGGCAAGGAATTCGTATTCATGGACGACAATTCACGCTCCCATCGTGCACATCTTGTGAATGACTTCCTTCAGTTACAACGACATCGCTCGACTAGAGTGGCCAACATGTTTTACCGACATGAACCCTATCGAACATGCCTGGGACAGACTGAAAAGGGCTGTTTATGGACGACGTGACGTACCGACCACTCAGGGATCTACGCCGAATCGCCGTTGAGGAGTGGCACAACCTGGACCGACAGTGCCTTGATGAACTTGTGGATAGTATGTCACGACCAATACAGGCATGCATCAGTGCAAGAGGACGTGCTGCAGGGTATTAGAGGTACCGGTATGTGCAGCAAACTGGACCACTACCTCTGAAGGTCTCGCTGTATGGTGGTACAACATGCAGTGTGTGCTTTTCATGAGGAATAAAAAGGGCGGAAATGATGTTTATGTTGATCTCTATTCTAATTTTCCGTAGAGGTTCCGGAACTGTCGTAACCGCCGATGTGATGCAAAACTTTTTTCGATGTGTGTATGCCTGACATAGCACTGCCTTTTAAAGTGACAGAAAGCTGATGGAAATGGTTTATGAAAAATAAAAATTTTGTCAACACATAAGTAAACTTATTACAAGTGCTTAATTAAGTTGTTAGCAGCCCCAGAAGCGATGCGGTATGCAAGTGATTGAACGAAATAAAAAATCTGTAATTACTTATTTTGAGCTGTAACAGACAAGGTGTGGATACAGTAACATTTAAGAAGGCATGTGTTAGCCTTATTTACCCTGCTTTGGACTGCCTTAACAGATATGACTTAAATGGTCTAACAACCTTTAGCACTGTAATTAATAATGGCATAAAAGCCGAAATCTGGATAGTACAAAAGATAAATATAATAATACACAGTCAGAAGGCGGTTGACTCTTTTCAGACCTGTTGCGTAACTGTAGCTCGACGCAACCGTAAACGCGTGGCGCCCTGTGACGTGAACCTTGGGCTCGGCGGCGCTTCAAACAGCAAGATGTCGACACATGTGAAAAAGAGGCCACTGCTCAGAAGTTCATGTGAACTGCAAGGTGGGTTAATGATGTCACAATGGCATCAAATTTCAAAGCGACTGTGCCCATCTGATCGAAAGGTCGTCACACGGCTCTTCCCTACGTTTCACTCCTTCTTTGACGCCTTTGCGATGGAGGTCAGAACCGCGATACCCAGCGTTGAAGTGACGAGGTTTTCTTATGGGCGGCCGAGGAAAACATTTCATACACGCCGCCGCTCAGAATCGAAACGAAAAGGCCTCAGGGGATGACATAAAGGGTGTCAATGAAACCACCCTTTTCCCTGAGGTGTTGATTCACACACATTTCGCGATCGGAAACGACAGATCGCAGTACGATCAGCAATAGGACGACTTTCTTGACAAGCTTTGACACGGCAAACACCTTCGGACGTTTCAACCCTTCCCTACGGACACTATGGGGCTGCATCTCTACTGAACGTCATCCCACTCCTTTGGAGTGCAGCACGGTGGCAATTTTTGCTCTCATGTACAGGTCGCAACCACTAGGGACCGTTTAAAACTATTCAACGAAATCTGAACGTGTTCCGAAGCGGCGAATGGTACTCACGGTTTTTCAGCACTCCTGTGACGTGAACACGGGGGAGTAGAATACTAACATCTGCGCGAATAAAACGGCAAAGGGTCGCTGTTATTACACCCCAGTTCAGCTTCACCCACCCTCCTTTGTTTTGCACGTAACAAATGTACCTGTCAGAAATTTCGACACCAATTCAGCCTCATGGCTGCTCTAGCGCCTGAAGGTAGATAATCCTTACGTAAGGTCTGCCGAATGCGTTGTAGCCGAAGCGAAGGAATTCCGTTACCTCGGAAACTAAGTAACAAGACGGACGAAGAAAGGAAGGTAAAGAAAGCGAACGGCACCGGCAAACAGGGTATTCCTGGCTGAGAGAAGTGTAGTGCTATCACACATACGAGGGGCGTTTGAAAAGTCCGTGCAAAAATAAAAACTACTTACTTGTTTGGGGTAAACCACTTTTGTTTTTCGACATTGTCTACTTTTAGACTTATACACTTCGTCCAACGCTGTTCTAATTTGTTGATCCCTTCCGAATAATGGGAATTGTACAAGTCTGCAAAATAGTTATTAGTTGCTACAATCACCTCCTCGTTTGAATAAAATCTTCGTCCCGCCAGCCATTCCTTCAAATTGGGGAACAAATAGTAGTCCGAGGAGCCAAGCCTGGAGAATAGGGGGGACGTGAAACGAGTTGGAATCCTATTTCCATTCATTTTGCGACCACGATTGCTGAGGTGTGTGCTGGTGCATTGTCGTGATGGAAAAGGACTTTTTTTTCGGTCCAATCAAGCGTGAGCAATCGCAGAACCCATCTTGCGGATAGCTTTCTCATGTCAAAATGTTTATGCAAAACATTATGTACCCGTTAATTCGAGATGCCCAAAGCACTAGCAATCTCACGCACCTTAACTCTTCTGTAATTCATCACCATATCATGAATTTTATCAACGATTTCTGGAGGCATAACCTCCACAGGGCGTCTAGAACGTTCAGCATCACTTGTGCCCATATGGCCACTCCGAAAATTTTGAAACCAGTTATAAACTATTCTAATCGAAGGTGCAGAGTCACCGTAATGTTTATCAAGCTTCTCTTTAGTCTCCTGAGCCGTTTTGCCTTCATAAAGTAATGTTTAATCAACACACAAAATTCTTTTTCGTCCATTTTTTGACAATCACGTTACTTCCTTGATTCACACGAATGCCAATACAGCTGAAACTTGGTGCGCGTTCTTTCCAAAGATGCTGCTAACTAGACATGGCCTTGATACTCGCCGGTGGTGTCATCTCTTGGACTTTGCACAGACGTTTCAAACGCCCATCGTAGATCTTCTCATGAGGAAGCAAATTTTGAGAATGTACGTCTAGATCACAGCATTGTATGGAAGTGGAAAATTGAATTGCGAGAATATCGGAAAATATGAGGCTCGAATCGTTGAAGATGTGACGTTACAGAAGGAATCGAAGATTATGTGAACTGATCAAATAAGAAATGAGAGGTTGTCCAAAGAACGACGACGAGAGGAACAGATGGGAATTGCCGGAAGGGGTAAGCTGATACGATATACGTTGAGATATAAGGGATCAGCTTCCGTAGGACTAGAGGGAGCTATAGAGGGAAATAAACTGTAGGGTAACACAGAGATTGGATTACACTGAGGCGAAAAAAGTCGTGGGACACTCTGTCGGACCTCCTTTTGCCCCGCGTAGTGTAGCAACTCGACGTGGCACGGACTCAACAAGTCGTTGGAAGTCCGCTACAGAAATACTGAGCCACACTGCCTCTATAGCTGCCCATAATTACGAAAGTGTTGCCGGTGCAGGATTTTGTGCACGAACTGACCTCTCGATTACGTCCCATAACTGTTCGATAGTATTCATGTCGGGCGATTTGGGCGGCCAGGTCATTCGCTCAAACTGTCCAGAATGTTCTTCAGACCAACCGCAAACAATTGTGGTCCGGTGAATTGGCACACTGTTAACCGTAAATATTCCATCGTTGTTTGGGAATATGAAGTCCACGAATGGCTGCAAATTATCTCCAAGGAGCCGAACATCCAGAGAACGCAGTCGATTCCATGTAAACACAGCCCGCACCATTATGGAGCCACCATTGACTTACGCAGTGACTTGCTGGCAATGTGGGCCCTAGGCTTCGTTAGGTCTCCGCCAAATCCGAACATTACCATCGGCTCTTACTAGCTGAAGTAGGGACTCATCTGAACAGGCCACGGTTTTACCGATATGGTCACGAGTCCATGAGAGGCGCTGCGGGCGATGTCGTGTTGCTAGCAAAGGCACTCATCTCGGTCGTCGGCTACCATAGCTCGTTAACGCCAAATGTTGCCGCACTGTCCAAACGGATACTTTTGTCGTACATCCCATATTGATTTCTGCGGTTATTTCATGCAGTGCTGCTTGTGCGTTAGCACTGAAAACTCTACGCAAAGGCCGCTGCTCTCGCTCGTTAAGTGAAGGCAGTCGGCCACTGCATAGTTCGTAGTGAGAGGTAATGACTGAAATGTGATATTCTCGGAACACGCTTGACACTACGGATCTCGGAATATTGAATTACCTTACGGTTTCCGAATGAAATGCTTCATGCTTCTAGCTCCAACTACCATTCTGCGTTCAAACTCCGTTAATTCCCGTCGTGCGGCCATAATCACGTCGCAAACTTTTTCGCACGAATCACCTGAGTACAAATGACAACTCCACCAATGCACTGCCCTTTTATACGTTGTGTACGCCCGCATCTCGTGGTCGTGCGGTAGCGTTCTCGCTTCCCACGCCCGGGTTCCCGGGTTCGATTCCCGGCGGGGTCAGGGATTTTCTCTGCCTCGTGATGGCTGGGTGTTGTATGCTGTCCTTGGGTTAGGTTTAAGTAGTTCTAAGTTCTAGGGGACTTATGACCACAGCAGTTGAGTCCCATAGTGCTCAGAGCCATTTGAACCATTTGAACCCTTGTGTACGTGATATCACCACCATCTGTATATGTGTATATCGCGATCCCGGGACTTTTTTCACCTCAGTGTATATCCGACTATGCATACAGTCGGAGGCGTTGCGCTTTAGTGCTGTTCTGAGATAAATGTGCTTAGCGCAGGAGAGAAAGTGGTGACAAGCCTGCCGCTGCGGCCGAGTGGTTCTAGGCGCTTCAGTCCGGAACCACGTTGCTGCTACGCTCGCAGGTTCGAATCCTGCCTCGGGCATGGATATTTCTGATGTCCTTAGTTAAGTTAGTTTCACGTTGTTCTAAGTCAAGGGGACTGATGACCTCAGATGATTCATTTTGTCGTGTTGCTAGTGTTCGTATTAAGGATCGTAAATACACGTTCCTACTGTTGCGAGGCTTCGATCATGTCGTCATTCCTTGGGCGACGGTGGTCAGTCGCCATAAGACCTTAGGGATCTTAGTGGATCGCAATCCGATCAAAATGGCGACATTGAATTGGCGTCAGGTTGCGAGTCGTGTTCACAGGGCGATCCTTGAACATGAACGCCGTTCCCTTAGCCTCCTTCACAAGGCACGGGTTTTAGAGACCTATGTCTTCAGTGAAGTATATTACGTTGCGCAGGTCTTCCCGCTTCCTGCGATGATGGCCCGCAGACTGAAACAGCGCCATATCTTTCGCGTCCTGTATGAAGTCGCGGCCAGACCTCGAAAGCTTGGAGGATTGGGTTTTTCCGATATCAAAGTGAAGACATTCATCTTATTTGCCCGCCGCAATGTTTTAACCTGTATGCGGGCTCCGCATTCAGTTACCTCTCGCTTACTTTCCCGCCTCTGGCCGGACTGTCTGACCCGTCCTGTTGACGTTGGAAGAATTAATCCTAAATTGCGGAACATTCGTGAATACTTTCTAATTATCGGTATCCTAGGTGCTGGTATACTTTCCATGACGCATATTACTACCAGCATGCTATCACCCCATTGGGGTGCACCATGTCCCCTTTCTTCTGTCGAACTTGCTTCCCCGTCAACGTCTTGGAAAACGGTCTGGTCTCATCTTAGTCTTCCTATATTGCAGATGGAGTTTGTTTCTACGTGGTATAAGGTCATTCACCGTCTGATACGTACTGGTGATCGTCTTTTTCGTATTGGCCTTCGTCTGACTGATCAGTGTGAGGAATGTCATCAGACTGACACCTTACGAGGTGCATTCAAGTTCTAAGGCCTCCGATTTTTTTTTCTAATTAACTACTCACCCGAAATCGATGAAACTGGCGTTACTTCTCGACGTAATCGCCCTGCAGACGTACACATTTTTCACAACGCTGACGCCATGATTCCATGGCAGCGGCGAAGGCTTCTTTAGGAGTCTGTTTTGACCACTGGAAAATCGCTGAGGCAATAGCAGCACGACTGGTGAATGTGCGGCCACAGAGAGTATCTTTCATTGTTGGAAAAAGCCAAAAGTCACTAGGAGCTAGGTCAGGTGAGTAGGGAGCATGAGGAATCACTTCAAAGTTGTTATCACGAAGAAACTGTTGCGTAACGTTAGCTCGATTTGCGGGTGCGTTGTCTTGGTGAAACAGCACACGCGCGGCCCTTCCCAGACGTTTTTGTTGCAGTGCAGGAAAGAATTTGTTCTTCAAAACATTTTCGTAGGATGCACCTGTTACCGTAGTGCCCTTTGGAACGCAATGGGTAAGGATTACGCCCTCGCTGTCCCAGAACATGGACACCATCATTTTTTCAGCACTGGCGGTTACCCGAAATTTTTTTGGTGGCGGTGAATCTGTGTGCTTCCATTGAGCTGACTGGCGCTTTGTTTCTGGATTGAAAAATGGCATCCACGTCTCATCCATTGTCACAACCGACGAAAAGAAAGTCCCATTCATGCTGTCATTGCGCGTCAACATTGCTTGGCAACATGCCACACGGGCAGCTGTGTGGTCGTCTGTCAGCATTCGTGGCACCCACCTGGATGACACTTTTCTCATTTTTAGGTCGTCATGCAGGATTGTGTGCACAGAACCCACAGAAATGCCAACTCTGGAGGCGATATGTTCAACAGTCATTCGGCGATCCCCCAAAACAATTCTCTCCACTTTCTCGATCATGTCGTCAGACCGGCTTGTGCGAGCCCGAGGTTGTTTCGGTTTGCTGTCACACGCTGTTCTGCCTTCATTAAACTGTCGCACCCACGAACGCACTTTCGACACATCCATAACTCCATCACCACATGTCTCCTTCAACTGTCGATGAATTTCAATTGGTTTCACACCACGCAAATTCAGAAAACGAATGATTGCACGCTGTTCAAGTAAGGAAAACGTCGCCATTTTAAGTATTTGAAACAGTTCCCATTCTCGCCGCTGGCGCTAAAATTCCATCTGCCGTACGGTGCTGCCATCTCTGGGACGTATTGACAATGAACGCGGCTTCATTTTAAAACAATGCACATGTTTGTATCTCTTTCCAGTCCGGAGCAAAAAAATCGGAGGCCTTAGAACTTGAATGCACCTCGTACTTCACAGGCTTGTTGCTTGCGGACGGGATCATTGGTTCTGGTCCGCCGTCAATTAGCTTTCCTCACTCGAGGGCCTGAAACCGCTTTCCCAGACGACATTTTCCTACATCCGGACATATCCTTTTTTCCTCAGACGAAAACGAACACGATTGTCTGGCTCTTGGGTTACTATGTTCACTATGTCGTTGAAGGCGGGAATGACCCAGATCCCCGCGTTTTTCACCATTATCTGGCAACTGCGCATTGGAAAGGCAGCGGTTACCACGATGCCGAACGGTTTTTGCGAATATGCTTTTTCTTGTGTTTAACAGTCACGGTGTTGGTTAAGTTCCCCTGTGATCCCTGTTTCTTCCCTGAGCTTGAGTCCCCTCCCTTGTAGCTTTGTTTTGTCACTTTTTCTCTTCCACATGTATATAAAAAAAATGACAAGAAGTGTGGGATAATGGGTTAGTCTTCCCGTTCAGAATTTAACAATTGTTTGTGCTTGAACAAATTTGTTGATTTTCTTTTTCCAGCTGATATTAAATGATGTTTTGACTATGGTTGTCTGATTTTCATGAAAATACCAAGTCAATCTGATAATAAAAAAATACAACAGATGTTAAGTCCCATAGTGCTTAGAGCCATTGGAACCATTCTGAAGTGGTGACAGGTCGCATCAAACCAGTCAGGAGGCTGATGACTGAAACAAGCCTGCACAATGGCCTTACAATTGTACGAAGCCTCCAGCCATTTGTGCGCCATGCTGTAATTCCCACAGCAGCCTCCGGACTGTCTGCTTCTCTACAAGTTTCCAGGTCCTTCCTTCATCAGAGCGTGTTTCCGCGAAATGCAGAGATCCGCCCCCCGCAGCCTGCAGGCTCGCTCCTGCAGGCTGCCATTTCAGGCTTCCCAGAACTTCCGGCACGCTTTCATTTCATCTGACCTCCGTGGCCACCGATCGTGCTTCCCTGGCTCCCAAACAGATCAATCACTGGTATTAATCCCCTCTGCTACCGACACTGCAGGAACTGTGTCGCAAGCGCAGATACTCCAAGAGCTGTGCTATTCTCTCAATTAATCAGAGCCTACTTTTAGACTTTCCTCGTTCACGTAGTGCTATTAAGCGTCTCTTTCAAGGTATTTCAGACTACAAATCAAAGCCGGTTGGACTTCTGCAATTTTCTGTGCGAGGGTCGATGCTGCGTTCTGGAACAACTTTCTCCGCACATTTTCTGACAGATGACAGCTTCACTCGCAGGTTTTCTCTGCAGTCATTTTCAGCCCGCAGGGCAATTTTCAAATATTTTCATTTCTAAATGATAAGGAGCTTCATCGGAAAACGTTAGTGTAGTAATAAAGTTGAATTAAGTTTGAAAAACATCCAGAAGTGGGCATACGTTTGCAACATTTATCGTAAGCAACAACATGTTTATAAACAGCAACAAATTCAGTTGGAAACGGCCAAATGAATCTAAAACTGAAGCTCACTACATTTTATCAAATAAGAAAGAAACTATTCAGGAATAAAGGTCTTAAGTAACTTTAGTATTTAAAGTGGTCAAACAAACGTAATATGGAACGTGAAAAATAGACACCAAGCTACAACGAAAGAACTTAAAATGTAGCAACTTAGAGTTGTGTATTTAGAAAATGTACTTTAAAATAAGGAGTTAAAACCGATTAAATTGAACATAAAGTTCAGTGTCCTGGAAAATAGTATACATAGAGGAAGGGGACACTTATTTAAGAAGTGTACTTACACTAACAACAAAAGGTGTTAAAATATACGAAAGACGCAAGTGAAAAGAAAATCTCAAATGGAACGAGATATACAAAGAAATCGAAAGTTTGAAGTAAAAGACTGCAGGAAATCACAGAATGCACTGAATCAAAGTTAATCAGAAACATCCTTTATAGGATACGAGAAAATACAACGAAGATTCGCGAACAGAAACAACAAGAGTATATTAACTATAAAACACAAACTTTCTTAAGGTTAAATGACAGATAGTAAAGTAACTAAGAACAGAATTACGTAGGGACTTCAGAATGTAAGTTACACATGCGGTACCACGCTAAGACTATTACGTAACAAGAGTGGCGCTTCTCAGAAGACAGTGCATGTTCCGGTTGTCTGGTACACACAGATCTGCTGCGGTACGGATAACAGGGGCATCGCGGTGTGCGAGTGAAATGGCGCGGCAGCTGGAAACGCGATCCAAAGCTTAAGCACGCGGCACAGGACGGTTATTGTGGGGAAAACGTATAAACTGTACACGGCCTCATCGTCGAATACTGGCGGTGTATGGACGAACGCAATGTAGCATCCAGCCGAAGTGAAACAGTGCCAACAATTTGACAAAGACCGCATAGACGCGGGTCATGCTGATCCGACAAACAATCAAGGTCTCGCACTATGCGATTTACGTCTCATATGCAAGCTGAAAGAACATATGGGAGCATAGAGATGCTCTAACGATGACGACTTCCACATAGTGGTTCTCGAATGGCCCCGTGGCCAAACAGCGCATTCATATTATAGAGGAATTGACAGATTGGAAAACGTCGCGACCGTTGATAAAACTACACTACTGGCCATTAAAATTGCTACACCACGAATATGACGTGCTACATACGCGAAATTTAACCGACAGGAAGAAGATACTGTGATATGCAAATGATTAGGTTTTCAGAGCATTCACACAAGATTCGCGCCGGTGGCGACACCTACAACGTGCTGAAATGAGGAAAGTTTCCAACCGATTTCTCATACACAAACAGCAGTTGAGCGGCGTTGCCTGGTGAAACGTTGTTGTGAGGTCTCGTGTAAGGAGGAGAAATGCGTACCATCACGTTGCCGACTTTGATTAAGGTCGGATTGTAGCCTATCGCGATTGCGGTGTATCGTGTATCGCGACATTGCTGCTCGCGTTGGTCGAGATCCAATGACTGTTAGCAGAATATGGAATCGGTGGGTTCAGGAGGGTAATACGGAACGCCGTGCTGGATCCCAACGGCCTCGTATCACTGGCAGTCGAGATGACAGGCATCTTATCCGCATGGCTGTAACGGATCGTGCAGCCACGACTCGATCCCTGAGTCAACAGATGGGGACGTTTGCAAGACAACAACCATCTGCACCAACAGTTCGACGACTTTTGCAGCAGCATGGACTATCACCTCGGAGACCATGGCTGCGGTTGCCCTTGACGCTGCATTACAGACAGGAGCGTCTGCGATGGTGTACTTAACGACGAACCTGGGTGCATGAATGGCAAAACCTCATTTTTTCGGATGAATCCAGGTTCTTTTTACAGCATCATGATGGTCGCATTCGTGTTTGGCGACATCACGGTGAACGGACATTGGAAGCGTGTATTTGTCATCGCCATACTGGCGTATCACCCGACGTGATGGTATGGGGTGCCATTGGTTACACGTCTCGGTCACCTCTTGTTCGCATTGACGGCACTTTGAACAGTGGACGTTACATTTCAGATGTGTTACGATCCGTGGCTCTACCCTTCATTCGATCCCTGCGAAGCCCTACATTTCAGCAGGATAATGCACGACCGCATGGTACAGGTTCTGTACGGGCCTTTCTAGGTACAGAAAATGTTCGACTGCTGCCCTGACCCACACATTCTCCAGATCTCTCGCCAACTGAATACGTCTAGTCAATGGTGGCCGAGCAACTGGCTCGTCACAATACGCCAGTCAGTAGTCTTGATGAAGTGTGGTATCGTGTTGAAGCTGCATGGGCAGCTGTACCTGTACACGCCATCCAAGCTCTGTTTGACTCAATGCCCAGGCGTATCAAGGCCGTTATTACGGCCAGAGATGGTTGTTCTGGGTACTGATTTCTCAGGATCTATGCACCCAAATTGCGTGAAAATGTAATCATATGTCAGTTCTAGTTTATATATTTGTCCAATGAATACCCGTTTATCATCTGCATTTCTTCTTGGTGTAGCAATTTTAATGGCCAGTAGTGTATGTCATGTGGTTGTGTTAGTTTAAAATGTATTCTATGGAAGGTACTTCGCTGCCGTGATAATGTGTAACTTAGTTTTTGAAGTCCCTTCGTACTCGTGTTTTTACAAGCGCAGCAAGATTTCTTTAACATTATGAATAGTTCTACATGGGAAATTTATATTCTTGTAATCATGTCACATTAGATGCATGAAGCCCTTCAGAGTTTGAAGAAAGGGTAGACAGCTTCATATAATGTAATACAAAATGAACTGGTGAAATTGTTGCATAGAGTATTGCTCCAAAACTGTACACCTGTTCGTCCATTATCCGTGATCACCAGCAACATGCAGAACGTGGGCCCGTTATACTCACTTTAATTAGGATAAGTACAAATTGGATGTTGAATTGAAAACAGCACAATGTATCCGTGCAAGTCCTCAACGAAATCACAGGTTACAGTTTCCGAGACAGCCATCGAATCGGTTTCACTGAAATCTGTGTAATCAGTCCCTGAGAAAGAAGGCATATTTGTTCATCCTTTTTACTAGTACATTTAAGATAACAGGGTGAAGAAGCTGAGACAGGCCTCCCAAATTATCTCAATAAAAATTGCATAATTGTTCATCCTTTTTACTAGTACATTCAAGATTACAGGGTGAAGAAGCTGAGACAGGCCTCCCAAATTATCTCAATAAAAATTAAATGTATCGACATGGTTTTCACTAAGCGTAGAGCAATATGCATCGGATTTCTGGCGGACGCAAGTAATTTTTCAGTTTTATAGCAGCTAAACTGTTACGCCGACTTTATTTTTTTAATGGAATTACATACTTTTTGTGTGGGACAGGAAAGAGCCTTCGAAGGGAATCAACGATACAACATTTTATGAACTTGATCATATACATGGCATAACAAAATTGAAGGGTCACTTTTTTTAAACCCCGTCATTTTCTCCCATTGTGACGCATAAGTTCGAAATTTGGCTCCTGGGTGCCTGCAACCTGTCTCTGTAATAGTGCAAAACATGGCATCCTGTGACGTCACCCTCGGGCTCGGCGATGCTTCAAACGGCTACGTGCAGCCATATACAGAAAAAAGGCTAGAGACGAGAAATTCTGTGAGGTGTAAAAGGGATTAATGGTGTCACATTGCCATCAAATTTCACCACAATTCTGCCCAACGCCACTGTGAACGTGAGACGCCATGAGAAGTTCCTCACAGCTCCCTTTACCTACCAGCGACATCCAGCGTTTAAATCACCCGGTTTTCGTATGGGTGGCCGAGGAAAATACAAGGGTGAGTCAATTGAAAACTTTAAATTTGTACTAACAAATCTAAATTTCGCGCCGTTATCCTGTAAGCTGGTAAGCGTGCTACAAACAGCATGCAGAATAGCCTGTAGATGGCAGCATAGTGCAGATGCACACATACCGTCGCAGTATCAGTATAAAGATGGCCGCCCCACTTGCGACGTGTACCAGGGAGGAACAGCGGTCTGTCATTCGGTTTTAGCGTAGTGAAGGTGTGAAACCTATTGAAATTCATCGACGAGTGAAGGTTCAGCACGGTGATGCATGTTTGTCACAGCAGCAAGTCTACGAATGGAGTAGGAAGTTCGCAAATGGTGTGACTTCAGTGGAAGATGCTCCTCGTCCAGGTCAGGCACAACGAGTTGCGACTCCACAGAACATTGAAGCAGTTGAAGCCATAGTGAGGTAAATCCGCCGAGTGACACTGAATGACATTGCAGCATGTTTACAGATTAGTCATGGGCCAGCACACCACACTGTGCATGATGTGCTACAGTTTCACAAAGTGTCTGCAAGATGAGTGCCACAGCAGCTGACTCCTGAAATGAGAAAACGACGTGTTGATGCTTGGGAAGAACTTCTTCGGTGCTTTGAACGAGAAGGTGATAGCTTCCTTGCAAGAATCGTTACTGGGGACGAAACCTGGGTTCACTTCCACCAACCGGAAACGAAGAGAGTGAGCAGGGAATGGCGCCATTCCTCATTACCAAAACCAAAGAAGTTTTGAACAGAACCATCAACAGGGAAGGTTATGCTGACTCTCTTTTTGGACGAAAAAGGCGTCATTTTGGAGCATTACATGCCTAGAGCTACCATTGTCACCAGTGCATCATACACAGATCTCCTAAAAAATCATCTGCGGCCTGCAATCAAATCAAAGCGAGGTGGATTGCTGTCAGCAGGTGCCCTTTTGCAACATGACAATGCAAGGCCCCCACACTGCCCGTACAACAGTTGCAACAATCACAGACCTGCATTTTGAGTACAACAGTTGCAACAATCACAGACCTGCATTTTGAGTGTCTTCCTCATCCACCATACTCACCAGACCTTGCCCCAAGTGATTTCCATATGTCTGTACCACTCAAAGACGCAATGGGAGGAAAGAAGTTCCCTTCTGATGGAGAGGTCCGCCACGCGGTGCATGAGTGGTTGCGCGGACTACCAAAAGAATTTTTTAAAAAGGAATTTATGCACTTTGTAAGCGCTGGAGGACTTGCATTGGGCGAGGGGGAGATTATGTTGAAAAGTGATACAGCTTTGTACCACTTCTGCACAGTAAATAATATTTAAAAAAATATTTAAGGTTTTCATTTGACTCACCCTAGTATTTCAGACGTGCCGCCGCTACATCTACATCTACATTTATACTCCGCAAGCCACCCAACGGTGTGTGGCGGAGGGCACTTTACGTGCCACTGTCATTACCTCCCTTTCCTGTTCCAGTCGCGTATGGTTCGCGGGAAGAACGACTGTCTGAAAGCCTCTGTGCGCGCTCTAATCTCTCTAATTTTACATTCGTGATCTCCTCGGGAGGTATAAGTAGGGGGAAGCAATGTATTCGATACCTCATCCAGAAACGCACCCTCTCGAAACCTGGCGAGCAAGCTACACCGCGATGCAGAGCGCCTCTCTTGCAGAGTCTGCCACTTGAGTTTGTTAAACATCTCCGTAACGCTATCACGGTTTCCAAATAACCCTGTGACGAAACGCGCCGCTCTTCTTTGGATCTTCTCTATCTCCTCCGTCAACCCGATCTGGTGCGGATCCCACACTGATGAGCAATACTCAAGTATAGGTCGAACGAGTGTTTTGTAAGCCACCTCCTTTGTTGATGGACTACATTTTCTAAGGACTCTCCCAATGAATCTCAACCTGGTACCCGCCTTACCAACAATTAATTTTATATGATCATTCCGCTTCAAATCGTTCCGCACGCATACTCCCAGATATTTTACAGAAGTAACTGCTACCAGTGTTTGTTCCGCTATCATATAATCATACAATAAAGGATCCTTCTTTTTATGTATTCTCAATACATTACATTTGTCTATGTTAAGGGTCAGTTGCCACTCCCTGCACCAAGTGCCTATCCGCTGCAGATCTTCCTGCATTTCGCTACAATTTTCTAATGCTGCAACTTCTCTGTATACTACAGCATCATCCGCGAAAAGCCGCATGGAACTTCCGACACTATCTACTAGGTCATTTATATATATTGTGAAAAGCAATGGTCCCATAACACTCCCCTGTGGCACGCCAGAGGTTACTTTAACGTCTGTAGACGTCTCTCCGTTGATAACAACATGCTGTGTTCTGTTTGCTAAAAACTCTTCAATCCAGCCACACAGCTGGTCTGATATTCCGTAGGCTCTTACTTTGTTTATCAGGCGACAGTGCGGAACTGTATCGAACGCCTTCCGGAAGTCAAGAAAAATAGCATCTACCTGGGAGCCTGTATCTAATATTTTCTGGGTCTCATGAACAAATAGAGCGAGTTGGGTCTCACACGATCGCTGTTTCCGGAATCCATGTTGATTCCTACATAGTAGATTCTGAGTTTCCAAAAACGACATGATACTCGAGCAAAACACATGTTCTAAAATTCTACAACAGATCGACGTCAGAGATATAGGTCTATAGTTTTGCGCATCTGCTCGACGACCCTTCTTGAAGACTGGGACTACCTGTGCTCTTTTCCAATCATTTGGAACCTTCCGTTCCTCTAGAGACTTGCGGTACACGGCTGTTAGAAGGGGGGCAAGTTCTTTCGCGTACTCTGTGTAGAATCGAATTGGTATCCCGTCAG
Source organism: Schistocerca cancellata (assembly GCF_023864275.1). Lineage (NCBI taxonomy): Eukaryota > Metazoa > Arthropoda > Insecta > Orthoptera > Acrididae > Schistocerca > Schistocerca cancellata. The sequence goes on from NC_064628.1 coordinate 384,271,859, forward strand.
GTCCAGTGGACTTTCCTCTGTTGAGTGATTCCAGTTGCTTTTCTATTCCTTGGACACTTATTTCGCTGTCAGCCATTTTTTCGTTCGTGCGGTGATTTAGAGAAGGAACTGCAGTGCGGTCTTCCTCTGTGAAACAGCTTTGGAAAAAGGTGTTTAGTATTTCAGCTTTACGCTTGTCATCCTCTGTTTCAATGTCATCATCATCCCGGAGTGTCTGGACATGCTGTTTCGAGCCACTTACTGATTTAACGTAAGACCAGAACTTCCTAGGATTTTCTGTCAAGTCGGTACCTAGTATTTTACTTTCGAATTCACTAAACGCTTCACGCATAGCCCTCCTTATGCTAACTTTGACATCGTTTAGCTTCTGTTTGTCTGAGAGGTTTTGGCTGCGTTTAAATTTGGAGTGAAGCTCTCTTTGCTTTCGCAGTAATTTCCTAACTTTGTTGTTGTACCACGGTGGGTTTTTCCCATCCCTCACAGTTTTACTCGGCACGTACCTGTCTAAAACGCATTTTACGATTGCCTTGAACTTTTTCCATAAACACTCAACATTGTCAGTGTCGGAACAGAAATTTTCGTTTTGATCTGTTAGGTAGCCTAAAATCTGCCTTCTATTACTCTTGCTAAACAGATAAACCTTCCTCCCTTTTTTTATATTCCTATTAACTTCGATATTCAGGGATGCTGCAACGGCCTTATGATTACTGATTCCCTGTTCTGCGCTTACAGAGTCGAAAAGTTCGGGTCTGTTTGTTATCAGTAGGTCCAAGATGTTATCTCCACGAGTCGGTTCTCTGTTTAATTGCTCGAGGTAATTTTCGGATAGTGCACTCAGTATAATGTCACTCGATGCTCTGTCCCTACCACCCGTCCTAAACATCTGAGTGTCCCAGTCTATATCTGGTAAATTGAAATCTCCACCTAAGACTATAACATGCTGAGAAAATTTATGTAAAATGTATTCCAAATTTTCTCTCAGTTGTTCTGCCACTAATGCTGCTGAGTCGGGGGGTCGGTAAAAGGAGCCAATTATTAACCTAGATCGGTTGTTGAGTGTAACCTCCACCCATAATAATTCACAGGAACTATCCACTTCTACTTCACTACAGGATAAACTACTACTAACAGCAACGAACACTCCACCACCGGTTGCATGCAATCTATCCTTTCTAAACACCGTCTGTACGTTTGTAAAAATTTCGGCAGAATTTATCTCTGGCTTCAGCCAGCTTTCTGTACCTATAACGATTTCAGCTTCGGTGCTTTCTATCAGCGCTTGAAGTTCCGGTACTTTACCAACGCAGCTTCGACAGTTTACAATTACAATACCGATTGCTGCTTGGTCCCCGCATGTCCTGACTTTGCCTCGCACCCGTTGAGGCTGTTGCCCTTTCTGTACTTGCCCGAGGCCATCTAACCTAAAAAACCGCCCAGCCCACGCCACACAACCCCTGCTACCCGTGTAGCCGCTTGTTGCGTGTAGTGGACTCCTGACCTATCCAGCGGAACCCGAAACCCCACCACCCTATGGCGCAAGTCGAGGAATCTGCAGCCCACACGGTCGCAGAACCGTCTCAGCCTCTGATTCAGACCCTCCACTCGGCTCTGTACCAAAGGTCCGAAGTCAGTCCTGTCGACGATGCTGCAGATGGTGAGCTCCGCTTTCATCCCGCTAGCGAGACTGGCAGTCTTCACCAAATCAGATAGCCGCTGGAAGCCAGAGAGGATTTCCTCCGATCCATAGCGACACACATCATTGGTGCCGACATGAGCGACCACCTGCAGATGGGTGCACCCTGTACCCTTCATGGCATCCGGAAGGACCCTTTCCACATCTGGAATGACTCCCCCCGGTATGCACACGGAGTGCACTTTGGTTTTCTTCCCCTCCCTTGCTGCCATATCCCTAAGGGGCCTCATTACGCGCCTGACGTTGGAGCTCAGAACCGACACGAAAAGGCGTCAGGGGGTGGCATGAAGGTCGTCAATGAAATCATCCTTCCCTTGGGGCGTCGATTCCACATTTCGCGGTCGGAAACGGAAATTTTCATTACAATGTACAACAGGACGAGAATCCTGACAACCTTCGATACTGTTGATATCCCTCGGACAGATCAATCCTTCTCTATGGACGTCTTGGCGCTGTAACGACATTGAAAGTGGTGTGACCCCTTTGGAGTGGAGCATGATCAAATTTTATGCTCTGGTATGCAGGGTGGAACCAACAGAGACCGTTCAAAAGCATTTGACAAAATTTGAACAATATCCGAAGTACAAATGGGTATTTGTTGTTTCTTCCCTCATTTTTCGCGTCCTTCACTGACGTGCGCAGGGGTGGAAGGGGGAGTGGGGGATGACGTTGACACGCATGTTGATAAAATGATAAAATGGCCAAGTGTCCCTCCAAGATATCCCTGTTCCACTTACCGTCGGTGCCACCCACACACCTTTGTTGGGTACTTGTCTCTGTGCCGAGACACCTATCCACCTATCCCTGTGATTAGGCAACCCTTTCAACACCTCTCCGATTTTGAATGTGGCTAGCAGGTACTAATGTGAAGAAGGTTGGTGTCCCATCATCAGCATGTAGGAATCGGTGGGTAGCTGCCTCTGTACAGAGACATCTTTAAAGCGCCCACCAAATGTGTGTATGGCATTGAGGATTTGAGGATGTTGCCGAACTGGAGGATTTTACGGGGACTCTTTGCCATTTCATTCACGCACGTGTCAAAGTCGAATCCTCTGCCCCCCCCCCCTCCCCCATCCCCTCTCCCGCCCACCGAGCACGCGCCACAGCAGTACGCGAGAAAGGGGAGATGGAAAGGCGTAAAAACCGTTTCCTACTTCTGATGACGTTCAAATTTCGTCGAATAGCGTTGAGCAGTCCCTAGTGGTCCCACGCTGTATGCCAAAGCAAAACTTGCTGTGACGCTACGCTCTAATCGGGTGATATCACGTTCAGTAGTGTTACAGCCCCACGTTTTGCGTAGAGAAGGGATGAATTGTGCGGATGTTTCCAGCAGTGTCGCAGGTTGTCAAGAACGTTGTTCTCTTGAACATTACACTGCAAACTGTCGTTTTTGACTGGTAAATGTGTGAACATGATCGCCCCAAGGGAACAGGTGGTTTCATTCACGCCCTTTATGACACCTCCCGAGACCTCTTCGATTCTGAGCAACTGCGTGTCCGAAGTATTTTGCTTGGCCACCCATAAGAAACCTGTGTGACCTTAATGCTGGGCGTCGCGGTTCTAGTACCTCTGTTGCAGGGACGTCAAGAGAAGCGATGAGATGCGGGTCATAGGCGATGTGACGTTCTTCCCATGGTCTGACGCGTCCACAGTGGCGTTGCCCAGAATTGTGGACTCTGGTGCCAATGTGATATCATTAATGCTCCTTACACCTCGCATGAACTTCTGAGCTCCGGCCCCTAACTTTTTTATTTTTTTACTTTTTTATTATTTGTTTTCTTTTCACGTGTTCACATCTTACTGTTTAAGGCGTCATCGAGTCCATTTCTGACACCGGAGAGCTCGACGCTTTTGTTGTAGGCACGATTGAGGCAAAGGTGACGCTACATTTAGTTGCGCAGTGTAGCAAAAAATTGAAGAGCAGCGCAAAGTAATGCCCTGCCGCCACGAGAAGAGGCCCCACAAATGTCTGGCGTACTGTACCAAATGTAAAGAGACACTAGTTCGTATGGCTTCCTGTTGCGTGAAACCTCTTTGTTTGCGCTGTGGCTTCGCAACGATGAGACAACTTGCTCATGATGCTATTCAGACTTCCACAGTGTGTACAACAGTCTGAAAAACTGATACGATTTTCATCTACAGTGAATATCACCGAAATATTGGAGCAGCGATGCTATACTATGCTGAATGGTATCCTGATCGTACCAAGCTCTCACGATCTGTCTTTCAAAACAGTATAAAAATATTTCAAGAAGCTGCAATTGTGAAAAGTAAAATATTTGAAGGAAATAATGTCAGCAACAGATGAGAGATCTGCAACTAATATTTAGCAGCGGCAACACGTGACGGACTTGCCTTCTTCAATGTTCCAATGGGGTCAGTGAATGCTCAGATTGCGAATAATATATTCCATTGTATTTTATTCTTTCAGCATTTCGCACCATCAGGAGCTTAGTGGCAATGACTTTTAAATCGGTTTCAGTTCTCCTATGGCAAACACAAAGTGATACGGCCTTTCTATGCAAGATTTCGGTTATAGATAAAGCATCGTTTACGAACTGTGGGCAAAGAAATCTTCGAAATATGCACTATTGATCAGCTGAAGATACACATAGGCTCAGTGAAGTGAAAACACGACGAAATCTGTACATGCATACATACATACATTATTCCTTGTTCCATAGATCACGAATACGACATTTCGTAATAATGTGGAACGTATCACTTTAACATATGTTTGCTTTACACAAAATAAATAATTTATTTATATTCTTGCAGCTACTACATCATAAATAAAAATTCACCTATTGAATACAAGGAGTTGTCATTCAGAAATACTTTTAATTTGCTTTCAAATGTTGGTTGGCTATCTGTCAGACTTTTAATGCTATTTGGCAAATGACCGAAGATTTTTGTAGAGGCATAATTCACCACGTTCTGTTTCAAAGTGAGATTTAATCCAGAATAGTGAGGATCACCCTTTCTTATAGTGTTGTAGCTATGCACTTCGCTGTTATTTTGAACTGGATTGGGCTATTAATGCTGGCCGAAGTGGCCGCGCGGTTCTGGCGCTGCAGTCTGGAACCGCGAGACCGTTACGGTCGCAGGTTCGAATCCTGCCTCGGGCATGGATGTGTGTGATGTCCTTAGGTTAGTTAGGTTTAACTAGTTCTAAGTTCTAGGGGACTAATGACCTCAGCAGTTGAGTCCCATAGTGCTCAGAGCCATTTGAACCATTTTTTTGGACTATTAATGACAAATTTCGTAAGTGAATATATATACATATAAAATGACGAACTACCCCAAAATATGATGCCATATGAAAGCAGTGAATGAAAATAGGCGTAGTAGGCTAATTTACTAATATGTTTATCACCAAAATTTGCAATAACGCTAATAGCATAAATAGCTGAACCTAACCGTTTCTGCAGATAATCGATGTGTTTCTTCCAATTCAATTTCTCATCAATGCACAATTATGAATATTTTGCCTTAGCAACAGACTTCTGTTCATAGACTATATTTATCAATGGTGGTATGCCATTTACCGTACAGAATTATATAAACTGTGTTTTCTCAAAATTTAGTGAGGGTCCATTTGCAGAAAACAACTTAATAATTTTGTGAACGACATTATTTACAATTTCCTTAGCTGATTCTTGCTTGATGGGTGTGATTACTATACTTGTAATTTTCTGAAAGACAATATTTACAATTTCCTTAGCTAATTCCTGCATGTTGGGTGTGATTACTATGCCTGTATCATCTTCATGAATATAGAGTGGCAAGTCATTAATAAATATTAAGAACAATAAGGGACCCAAGGCTGAACCCTGTGGGACACTTCTTGATACCTCTCCAGTTAGAGGATTCTGCTTATTTTGCATACTATCTGTACTGTTAATTTCAACCTTCTGAATTCTTCCAGTTAAATATGAATTAAACCATTTGTCCACTGTCCCATTCATCTACATCTACATCTACATTTATACTCCGCAAGCCACCCAACGGTGTGTGGCGGAGGGCACTTTACGTGCATCTGTCATTACCTCCCTTTCCTGTCCACTCGCGTATGGTTCGCGGGAAGAACGACTGCCGGAAAGCCTCCGTGCGCGCTCGAATCTCTCTAATTTTACATTCGTTATCTCCTCGGGAGGTATAAGTAGGGGGAGCAATATGTTCGATACCTCATCCAGAAACGCACCCTCTCGAAACCTGGACAGCAAGCTACACCGCGATGCAGAGCGCCTCTCTTGAAGAGTCTGCCACTTGAGTTTGCTAAACATCTCCGTAACGCTACCACGCTTACCAAATAACCACAATACCTAAGCTTATCTAGAAGAATTTAGTGATTCACACAATCAAAAGCCTTTGAGAGATCACAAAATATCCCAATTGGTAACGTTCGTTTATTAAATGCATGTAATATTTGATCAGTGAAAGCATATATAGCATATTCCGTTGAAAAGCCTCCCTGAAAACCAAATTGATATTTTGTTAGTACTTCATTTTTACAAATATGTGATGCAACTTTTCAATACATTACTTTTTCAAGACTTTCGGATAAGACTGTCAGAATTGAGATTGGGCGGTAGTTGTTAGCATCAGACGTATCCCCTTTTTTATGCAATAGTTCAACAATAGCATATTTCAGTCTATCTGGAAAAAATGCCCTGTTTCAGTGAGCTACTACATATGTAGTTGAGAATCCTACTTATTTGTTTGGAATAAGCTTTTAGTACTCTGCTGGTAATACCATGAATTCCATGTAAGCTTTTACTTTTGAGTGAATTTATAATTTTCCTAATTTCTGTAGGAGAGGTGGGCTGAATTTCAGTTTTATCAAATTACATAGGTACTGTCTCTTCCATACACTCTCTTGCATTTTCTAATGAATAGCTGAATCATATCTTCTCTACAACATTTAAAAAATGATTATTAAAAATGTTTTCTACTTCTGACATCTTGTTAACAAACTTTTCATTGAGTTTGATAGAAATACAGTCTTCCTGTGCTCTCGGTTGCCCTGTTTCCTCTTTAAAAATATTCCAAATAGTTTTTAATTTTATTATCAGATGTGATAATCTCAGACATAATGCACATACTTCTGGACTTTTTAATAACTTTTCTTAATACAGTGCAGTATTTTTTTTAATGTTTTACTGTTTTGGGATCATTACTCATCCTAGTTATAAGATACATTTCACTTTCTCTTTAAAAGATATTTTTATCCCTTTAGTAAGCCACGACTTTTTACATGTTTTCTTACAGTTATATTCAACTGTTTTCGTAGGGAAATTGTTTTCAAATATACTCACTCGGTCTACGTGTGGTGTGTGCTTTTTTTTTAAAAAAATGCATCGTTGATTCCTGTTGTACTGATGGGGCTTGAGGTAGCCACAAGTATCAATAGTACCAAAAGACATGCTGTCACAGGTAGTGGAAGACATCCCATGGGGCACAACGCAATCCATGTGCAACCATTGATAAATGTTCCACCTGTTGTGCTTAAATAATTACAGACTTCCTTAAAAGAACGTTTGGAAATCGTTGGATGGCACGTTCGGGAAACATAAATTTGGTCTGCACGCTCACCAGACTGAACAACTCAGGACTTTTAACTGTGCGGAAAATTAAAACAAGAGGTCTACTTTTCAGAAGACGCGACATGCCATACAACAAGGGTTTGTCCAGACGATATTCAACATGTAGTGTCATCTGTCCGAAAACAATTGCTCAAGGTCAACAATGTGAGCACTTGATATGACAATCATAATAATAAATAAACGACCACACCTGAGTGACGCGCCAGCTAGCATTTGCTGCTGCTGGGCAGAGTTTGTGGCGCCTTTTCTCTTCTCCTGTGTCAGGGAAAGGGGTCTGGAGCTATGTTATCGTGTCAGTATTTGATCAAGTTACACACCTGTTGTGTCATCTTCAAAAGCTCTTTCCTATGCCACAGAAAAAGAACAGTTTTACGGGGCATTTCCTTTGGTGTTTCGGCATATATTAGCAATTTCGCTTTTACAATACGTATGCGTGGAGCTTGCGTGGTCAAAAAAAAAATGATCCTGAGAGCTAGGCTGGGGGTAGCTCTGCTACTAGTAGGGTCTCCCATACCAGAGGTGATGATCCAGACTAAATTCTACAACGTAACTCTGGTTTCATTCCATGCACCCACAGAAGATAAAGATGACAGTGAAAAAGACAGTTTCTACGAAGACCTAGAATCAATGTATGAAGATGCACCATTATACGATGTGAAGGTTTTCCTTGGTGATGCCAAAAGTAGGAAGATAAGATATTTTGAGACCTTACGCTGGCCTTCATAGTCTGCATGATTCCTCTATCAATAATGGAACGAGATTAGTCAATCTGGGAGCTTCAAAAAACTTAAGAATAATGAGTACCTACTTTCCGCGCAAGATAACATGGAAGTCACCTGACCAAGAGACTCAGAACCAAATAGACCACGGATTCTTGCGGGTACCAGACTCAGAAGTGCTATCCAGAATGTTAAATCTCAAAGAGGTGCAGAAATAGGATCAGACCATTACCTTGTGGTGACAACCATATAGGAGAGGGCAGAAAGCTGCAACAGCAGGAGAAGAGAAGCAGACCAGAAAATAAAATAAATGCAGACCTACTGAAAGAGGATCATGTTAAGGAAAGATATGCGCTTGAAACTGGAAACAGGTTTGCTTCCGTAGAAGAAGAAGAAGACGAAAATGATATTGAAAAGTTTCGGTCGAAAATCAAGACGGTTGCATGTGAGGTGCTGAAACCAATGGAGGAAAAGAGGAAGAGCAGAGGATGGTTTAATGATAGGTGTAGAGATGCAGTCACCAAGAGAAAAGCAGCGAAACTGTCATGGCTGACAAACGAACAGTTGAGAGAACAAGGTTGGGATACATGGAAGCAGCTAGAGAAGCAAGACAAGTCCTTCGAACAGAAAAGCGAGAGTTCATAAACAGTAAAATAAAACAGGCAGAAGAAGACCGGACAGAAGGAAATACAAGAGACTTTTACAGGACAGTCAGGTTCTTCAAGAAAGGATACAATCCAAGAATTGACGTGATCAAAGGTCAAGAAGGACAGATAATCACAGATGAAATGAAAGCTATGGAGGGATGGAAAAGCTACTTCGAAAACCTCCTGAATGTGGATATAAATACCATGAGTGCTACAACAGAAAATGAAGAAGAAGAATCATATAGAGAAAACAGAAATACTGTACCATTGAGCCCGCATCTCGTGGTCGTGCGGTAGCGTTCTCGCTTCCCACGCCCGGGTTCCCGGGTTCGATTCCCGGCAGGGTCAGGGATTTTCTCTGCCTCGTGATGGCTGGGTGTTGTGTGCTGTCCTTAGGTTAGTTAGGTTTAAGTAGTTCTAAGTTCTAGGGGACTGATGACCATCGATGTTAAGTCCCATAGCGCTCAGAGCCATTTGAACCATTTGTACCATTGGGGGAATTTGAACTACCAAGCATGGAAGAGGTAGGAGCGGCCATAAAACTGCTGAAGAGGGGGAACGTATCAGGAATATATGGCATACCAGCAGAGATGCTGAAGGAGGAAAGAGCTACTATACAATTGCGACTATACCACTTAATCTGCTTAATTTGGAAGAAGGAAAGGATACCACAAGAATGGAAGGATTCTGTCATCTGCTCTATACTAAAGAAAGGAGACCCAATGAGATGTAGCAACTATAGAGGAATCACATTACTATGTACAGCTTATAAGATCTTGAGCATGTTGTTACTGAAGCGACTAACACCACATGTCGAGAAAGTACTGGGTGAGCCGTGCGTGGCCCGTGTTCGCGCCATCTCTTATTTTACATCCTGTTTTCTTTTTTTACCATACTGCCACCACGTTATGTTAGTTTCACTTTCTGTTGTCACTGAGTTGCTGCTTTGCCTGCCCGTGAGCGGCAGTAGCAGCGCTTATCGATATAGCCCTGCCATATTATCTTTGCTGACTGTTATTACTTCCCCATTGACATCTGTCATGCAGCGAGCGGGAACGCGCCTGCAGGGCAGTTTGGACCTGGCAGTCGTAGAGTTGGGGCGCGGCGGAAGCCTTGACTCGCCCGACCGTTGCAGGCAGACATGACTTCAACTGGGGACGGTCTTGGTTGATCGTCGGTTGGTCGTCTTACCGGACGACGTGTATTTGCTCGCTGATCGCTTTTGGGTTGGCGGTGTGTGTCTCAGCTAGTGATTCGGCCGTGTCATTGCTCGGTCACTGCTTTTAGCGTCGATTGCGTTCTTCATTCTAGTGTTTGTGAAACTGCGTGTAGCTTGTGATGTCGACTGCTCAATTATTTTAGTGTTGTGTCCATGCTGATGTGTGGCAGTCTGTCGGTTGGCGTGGAGCAGCGAGGAAATCTCCGGGGGGCGTATTTTGGCCGGGCCCACTGGCGGTCTCTACGCAGTGTCGGAGTGTGTGGGGCTGTTCCCATTGCTACGAGGTCCTTGGCTCAGTGACCCTGAACACGAAAGTTGAGTTCGGATTTAATTTACCAGCAAGACAACACTGTTCACATTGTGCTGTTTGGTTCTCGTTGTTGGCTGTTGGGACATTCCCGCGAGCAACAACGTGTGTGTTCGAGTTGGTGAAGGCTTAGCCACCGTCCGGTGGAATCTAACTGTATTTGGTTATTTGCAATTGAAGTGCACCAGTGGAATTTTCTGCCTTGTGGCCGTTAACGTTCCGGTTACCTGCCCTGGCCGTTGACGTAAATTTAGGCAATGTCCTTTCTTCACCGTGTTGTCGCTGTCCAGCACTGTGTGTAGTTTGACAGCTTAATGTATGTTTGGTTGTGGGCGTCCATGCATTTTACGTTTTGCATTGAACTCTTGGTTGCGTGCTGGTCGAGTGGAGCGCAAGTTACCTTGTCGGTGGGTCCGTTGACTGTCTGTTGGTTGGGTTGTCGTCGGATCGAGAATGGTTGGGCCGACTGCCTGTCTCACCTAAGTGATCGTTAGTATTTCAAGTGTTGGCAGACCCCCGAAACTTAAGAGCGCCGTTAGCAGCACTGCCTTTTCTTATTTTCTATTGTGTGCATTTGTATGGCTCATAGACGATGGTTTTGAAATAAAGTTGAATTGTTTTTAGTGGTGTTTTAAGTCATGGGCCTTCAGCCGCTTTACAATTAAAAATTTCTTGCTTGTCAGGTGTTAAATTGTTTGCGCCTTCAGCCTGATCAATATATTGTTTAAAGATAAAGCCTAAAAATTATTTTAGTTGTGTTTTAAGTCATGGGCATCAGCCGTTTTAAAATTAAAATTCCTTGCTTGTCAACTGTTAGATTGTTTGGGGCCTTCAGCCTAATTTAAGATAAGGCTTTGTTGTTTAAATTTATTTTACCTTGAGTTTTAGGTCATGGGGCCTTCAGCCGTTTTTAAATTAAGAATCTTGGTCTTTCGAGCATCAAACTGTTCGAGGCCTTCAGCCTAATTGAAGATAAGGCCTTCTGCCTTGTGTTTTTTTATTTAATTTTACCTTGAGACTGAAATCATAGAACTTCAGCCGTCTTTGAAATGAGGTTGTTGCTTTTCAAGTGTTAGATTTTTCGGCCTTCAGCCAAATTGTAGAACTTACTTAACGTGAGGCCTTCTGCCTTCTAAATATTCTTTTTGGCGTCTGAATTTTGAGTTAATGGCTTTTAGCCGTTTTTTTAAAATTAAGGTGGTTATGCCCTTAAGTCATAAGGTAGTGCGGCATATTCAGCCGATAACTAAGTTCAAGAATTTGTACTGTAATGTTTGGTCAAGTAAATAAAGATATATGTTTTCTAGTGTAACTGACAGCCGCTCATTTTGGCCCCTTTCCACATTTCCAGCTACCTGTCCTGTCCTGCGGCTTTAGCAGGGCGTATCACGGGGATTCCAACAAGCAGGTTTCAGAAACAGAAAGGCAACTGCAGACCATTTACATACAATATGGCAATTCCACAAAATGGGAATTCCACAAAAATGTTCACTGCCTTTTTGTGGGCTTCCAAAAAGCATACGACAGTGTGAATAGACAAGCAATATGGCAAGAACTCGAAAGGGCTCAAGTTCCCAGAAAATTCATAAAACTGGCACAGATATGCACCCAGGAGACAACATGCATGGTGAAAGCAAGTGGAACATATCAAAGAAATTCAAGGTGCGGACTGGAGTGCGACAAGGAGACTGCCTCTCCCCTTTTTTGCTTAACCTGGTACTGGAGAGAGCTCTCAGAAAGGTAGCAAGCCTAGAGACAGGAATACAGCTGGGAAGAAGGACCAACACCCGGGCCTATGCGGTTGATGTAGTTTTAATAGCACAGAAAGATCAAGACCTGGTTCAGATGACAATAACATTGATGGAAGAGGTAATGAGAGCAGGCCTGAAGTTGAATAGGGGTAAGGCAAAATACCGGAGAAAATGATGACAGACCCCTGAAGTTGCACGACAAAGTCTTTGAATGGGAAAATGACTTTAAATATCTTGGGGCTATACTCAGTGAAAGGAACGAGATAGGCCAGGAAATTACCGCACGAATACAAGCAGGAATCAGGTCAAGGTTTGCTCTGGGAAAGCTGTTAAAGTCCTGGCTTCTATCGAGATCTTCAAAGACCGAGATCTACAAGATAATAATACAACCTGTAGTCTTATGTGGAGCAGAGACCTGGACCATCAACCAAAAGATGGAAAGAATACTCCTGACATTTGAGAATGCCATCCTCGTACATATTATTGGGCCAGTGAAGGATGGAGATGAATGGAGGAAAAGAAAGAACTGTTAACTGCAGGAGCTATACAAGTCGATGGACATCGTGCAGTGATCAGAGAAAGAAGACTGGTGGTATGGACACGTAAAGCGTCGAGAAGGCCAGATCATCAGGCAAGTAGTGGAGGAAGATATTAGAGGCAAAAGACCACGGGGAAGACCACGATTCCATTGGATTAATCAGGTCAGACAGGATATGAGTATGCTAAAGAAGAGTACATGGACTGAGGACGCTGGAGGAGGCTGATTGGTGAGGCCGACGCTCTCCGTCGACACCGGGCATCGCATGAAAGATGTAATGAGCAGTATCTGTCTGGGCTGACGGCATCTACGTGCAGCAAAAACAAAACAGCTAACATATGCCGAAACACCAGAGAAAGTGTCTAAAGACTGTTAGGAGAGATAAGTGGTACAGTTCCAATAAAAAAAATAATGAAGAAAAATCACAAAAAGCGTCGATGTCAAAATTCGGCGTCTGCAAACGTTACAAATTACCTGTGCCCGTCAGAAAATTGGCCACACTGCCTGCTATAACTAAAACTGCGCCTCTACATATTTACTCGCTGTGGATGTATTTGAGACAGCGTGCCTCGGCTGCCTCACCTTGTACAATGCGGGTTACGTACACTTTGGGCATTTTATCAGTAAAACGCACCAGTATCGAAAAGGTCTCCCTTGTACTTTCTGCCACTCGACTTTGATGAGCTTTTCCATTAGTCTTACCCCCTTACCTCACCATTCCGTGACGAAACGCGCTGCTCTTCTTTGGACGGCCGGCCGAAGTGGCCGAGCGGTTCTAGGCGCTTCAGTCTGGAACCGCGCGACCGCTACGGTCGCAGGTTCGAATCCTGCCTCGGGCATGGATGTGTGTGATGTCCTTAGGTTAGTTAGGTTTAAGTAGTTGTAAGTTCTATGGGACTGATGACCTCAGATGTTAAGTCCCATAGTGCTCAGAGCCATTTTTACTTTGGACGTTCTCTATTTTCCTCCATCAATCATACCTGGTAAGGGTCCCAGAGAAATACTACAGGATCGTCCGAAAGAAGATTTTTATCATTCGTAAATGGACAATACAATGATTTTACGATCAATCTACAATCTGAAGGTTACCGGAGTATTTTCGGCAATCGTGAAATGAAATGATGACTTGTCTGTTCGCTTTTTTATGTGCAGTACGCTACCTTTATTTACGTTGAGGGCAGACACCAAACTCTGCACCAAGCGACGAGCCTCTGCAGTTCGTACAGCTTTTCACTTCTTCCATTGTGACTTTTCGATACACAACAGCATCATGAACTTTTGACGTTGTCTAGTATGGCAGTTACACTGGCTGACAAAAAAGAAAGTGAAGCCTCCAGAAGACAACGCCGGACGTCAATGTAACTTGAAGTGAAAATATGTGGTTCCTGACCTCTTCAACTCTCAAACGTCTATGATGTACGAGGTGGAATCCACAATTTTCGGGACCGGTGCTGCCATCTGGAAAGTAGGAGTAGTAGATCTTTGCACCGCAATGTGGCGAGAGCTGCGTATCTGACGAGTCAGTGTGCGGAGTGGCATTCAGCTGGGAGGACGTGGTGCGTATCCACAGTGATTTCCGTAATACTATATGTTTGGAGTGTGGTGATTTTACGATGGATCAGCGAACAGAACAGCGCGTGTGTACCAAATTCTGTGCAAATCTCGGGAAAAGTGCTGCCTAGACCATTGCAATGATTCAACAAGTGTTTGGGAGACAGAGCATGAGCTGTCTGGGTGTGTTTGAGTGGCATGCTCGGTTCAGGGCCGGCAGTACAGATGTTGAAGATGATTCTCACACTGGAAGGCCCGTTAGCCTCACAACGCCAGACATTGTTGCCAAACTTCAACAACTGGTTCGTGGCGATCGACATCGAACCATTCAAGACCTTGCGGATGAAGTGGGTATTGGTTATGGGACAGGTCAACGAATGTTGACTGATGAATGGGCATGCATCGTGTCGCCGCAAAATTTGTGCCAAGGATCTTGACTGCCGATCAGAAGGCGCAGCGTGTTGAAAAGTGCACGGACCTTCATCAGACCGCATCTGTCACGGGTTACCACCGGCGACGAGAGCTGGATTTACGGTTATGACCCAGAGAAAAAGCAACCGTTGTTCCAGTGGAAGAGCCCAGGCTCTCCAAGACCCAAAAAAGCGAGACAGGTGAAGAGCAAACTGAAGAGAACGATCATCGTTTTCTTTGATACCAAGGGAATTGTGCACAAAGAATTTGTCCTACCCAACCTAACAGTGAAATGCGCATACTACTGTGACGTTCTGCAACGGCTCCGTGAAAACGTGCGGCGACGGCGGTCCGAACTTTGGCGTCAAGGGAACTGGCTACTACATCACGACAACGCCCCCTGTCACAAGTCCTTGCTCACCAGGACCTTTTTGGCAAAAAACAACCAGGCGGTTGTACCCCACCCGCGTACTCCCCAGATTCGGCACCTTGCGACATCGCGCTATTCCCAAAACTGAAACTCAAGTTGAAAGGCCTTCGGTTCTAGAGAGGATTCAAGAATCATCGCTGTCGGTGATAAACACCCTCAAAGAACAGGACTTCCAGAAAACGTTTGACCAGTGACAGAAGCGCTGGGACTGGTGTGTACGTGCGGATGGGAACTACTTCGAGGTTGATGGCGACAATTAGTCCAAAGGTATGGTTTTCAACAGATGGCAGCACCAGTCCCGAAAATTTTGGATAGCACCTCGTACATATGCACAATGAAGCGACGGATGAACATTTGAACAAGGCCGGGATTGGAACATATGTCTCCCGCTCATTAGGAAAATGCGCTAACCACTACAACACCCTGGCTCAGTGGCTTTGCACAACTGCACAGAGTACTCTTGGACGCCTCCCTCGTCAGTCCATATTCCCATTCAGGCATCAGTCCACTTGGTATTCTCCCTAAACTCGAACAGCATTGCAGAGGCTAGCCACCTGTATTGGAATAGCACCTCAATAGCTGAGGTATGAATGTTTCAGCGACTGAGGTCTGCTGACTGTTCTAGACATCAGCTTCAGCTGATGGTGCTGTTCTGAAGATGGCCTATGACTAGGCCGAAACCGGTCATTTTAATAACATAACTATTGCGATCTAGACTGTTTTTTCACTGATTTTATGTAGCTTAAAAGACCGCTGTTTCCTAAAAATGTTACCAAAAAATTCGCTTTACGTGTGAAGAATTTGCTCCCAAAGAAAGCCACCCTGTGCTCTGGTCGCTGGCGTGCAAAGCAGTGTCGGCGTGCTGGGGGCCCTGCAGCCGCCCGCCGTGGCAGCCCGCGGGACTGCGCGCGGCGTGGCAAGCTGCGCCGAGCACTGCCAGCTAGACTAATGCCAAGGCCCTGGGGCCAGTAGCTAGCCAGCCTCCAGCTACTCCCAGCGTGCCTGCCTGAGCCTGCTCGGGGCAGGTACGCCACAGGCTTTTGGTCAGCAGCGCTTGCCGTATTCACTGATGCTACGCTACTGGCCATTAAAACTGCTACACCAAGAACAAATGCAGATATAAAACGGGTATTCATTGGTAAAATTTATTATACTAGAACTGACATGTGATTACATTTTCACGCAATTTGGGTAAACAGATCCTGAGAAATCAGTACGCAGAACAACAACCACCTCTGGCCATAATAATGGCCTTGATACGCCTGGGCATTGAGTCAAATAGAGCTTGGATGGCGTGTACAGGTACAGCTGACCATGCAGCTTCAACACGATACCACAGTTCATCAAGACTAGTGACTGCCGTATTGTGACGAGCCAGTTGCTCGGCCACCATTCACCAGACGTTTTCAATTGGTGAGAGATCTGGAGAATGTGCTGGCCAGGACAGCAGTCGAACATTTTCTGTATCCAGAAAGGCCCGTACAGGACCTGCAACATGCGATCGTGCATTATCCTGCTGAAATGTAGGGTTTCGCAGGGATCGAATGAAGGGTAGAGCCACTGGTCGTAACACATCTGAACTGTAACGTCCACTGTTCAAAGTGCCGTCAATGCGAACAAGAGCTGATCGAGATATGTAACTAATGGCACCCCACGCCGTCACGCCGGGTGATACGCCAGTATGGCGATGAACAATACACACTTCCAATGTGCGTTCACCGCGATGTCGCCAAACACGGATGCGACCATCATGATGCTGTAAACAGAACCAGGATTCAACTGAAAAAATGACGTTTTGCCATTCGTGCACCCAGGTTCGTCATTGAGTACACCAGCGTAGGTGCTCCTGTCTGTGAAGCAGCCATGGTCTCCGAGCTGACAGTCCAAGCTGCTGCAAACGTCGTCGAACTGTTCATGCAGATGGTTGTTGTCTTGCAAAAGTCCCCATCTGTTGACTCAGGGATCGAGTCGTGGCTGCACGATCCGTTACAGCCATGCGGATAAGATGCCTGTCATCTCGACTGCTAGTGATACAAGGCCGTTGGGATCCAGCACGGCGTTCCGTATTACCGTCCCGAACCCACCGATTCCATATTCTGCTAACAGTCACTGGATCTCGACCAACGCGAGCAGCAATGTCGCGATACGATAAACCGCAATCGCGATAGGCTACAGTCCGTCCTTTATCAAAGTCGGAAACGTGATGGTACGCATTTCTCCTCCTTACACGAGGCCTCACAACAACGTTTCACCAGGCAACGCAGGTTAACTGCTGTTTGTGTATGAGAAATCGGTTGGAAACTTTCCTCATGTCAGCACGTTGTAGGTGTCGCCACCGGCGGCAACCTTGTGTGAATGCTCTGAAAAGCTAATCATTTGCATATGACAGCATCTTCTCCCTGTCGGTTAAATTTCGCGTCTGTAGCACATCATCTTCGTGGTGTAGGAATTTTAATGGCCAGTAGTGTATTCGTAGCCAACGTCAAGGACATTGTAACAGTCACAACAAAGGCACAAGAGAGAGGAAAATCTAATAACTTTCCCTATAGGTCAGACTTTTCATAAATTAAATCAGTTTTTGAAGCATTATGCTTTTTACGTACAACAACAATTTGCTGAGGAATCTGAATTTAAAGCTCTGAAGGAACATAATCAACCGAATTATTAAAATTGAATTAATTCATCAATTAAATTTGGAACCGGAAGGTGGCTAAACCCTGTATGTAGGACGACGACGATGACAGAATCAAATTGATACTTCGTATTATATGACAGTATAACTAGAACAAAAATTTGGAGTTCACTGCAAACTTTTGGAATCGCCAAGAAAATAATAGCTCTCATCAAGTGCATGTATGAAAACTACACATGCCAGATTCAACGTCAAGGTCTGCTTTCAGATCCAATAGCAGTGAAAACTGGAGCTAAGCAAGACTGCATGCTCTCACCGATACTGTTTAACATAGTACTTAATCTTGTAATGACTCAGGAACATCCTGTTGATACGGTGGCCAAATTTCATCGCTAACGGAACTCTTTGGGAAAGAACAAACCAGATGCCAATTGAGCTGCAAATCAGACATACTCTTAGAAGACCAAATGAACATATTGCGAGAGAAGCACATGACTGGATCCCGCAAGGACGACGGAGACGAGGCAGGCCCAAAATGACATGGAGATGGTCAGTTGAAGCAGAAGGCCATCAGCAAGGAATATGATGGGAAGAAATGAAGATACTAGCAGTAGACAGAACAAGATGGCGATCCTTTGTTGCAGCCCTATGCTCCACATAAGGAGTTAAAGGAATTAATAATAATAAATTATATGTCAAATGTTGCAGCCCTATGCTCTACATAAGGAGTTAAAGGAATTAATAATAATAATAAATCATATGTCAAAATGTTATTTATTTTCAGATTGTCTGTTTTTACTAGCGATAACAGCAAGAAGTGCACAAGACAACCCGCACTTAACACACTTTATGGAACAAACCCTGCAATTGCTTTCCGAAGTAACCAACTTTACACTTACATAAAAACCACAAGACAAGTAGCAGCACGAATCTCAAATACTGGAACAGATACAAGTGCACAAAGATTCTGCAAGATAAGCTTGTCGTACTGTTGCTTATGTCATGGGAATAAAGATATTGTACTTTACTTAAAGAGCATACAAATATACTTTATTTATTTATGCCACAAAAATAAAAATTTATAGTTATTTTTTCTCCAATTTTAAGAATTCATACGTAATTTACGGCCAAAAAGATGCACAGTGCACTAAGACATGTATCCAATTGTACCTACAAATTAACTACAATAATAGCTACCAGCAAACCCCAGTTCTTCAAAGAATCAAACTCCTATGCATAAAAACAGCTTGAAACGTTTGATTGCTGTACAGCTGAGTTAATGTGTTCAATATTATAAGCATGTAAGCAAGAAAAAGTTGACAAAAGTTTTGGAATTATGTTTAAAGTTCGTTGGAAGTAGCTAAGAGCACTCACTATCAAACACTTCATGACTACAATCTGGATGATTCGCGCCTTTTATGTGCCATGCAGTGATATAAGTTAGAAGTTGCAGTATGTATTGATATGGCCTATAAAACTTGTTGCGAACAGAGTCAATAGTAAAGAAGTAATAAATTAAAACGTCATGCCTGATACTCAAGTTCGACTGTATTAACAGCGAAAATGCAGTAAGCGATAACTTTTGTTCCTTTCATTATTTTGTTGGGTGTTTAGCGAGAAAAAGTTTCGTAAGGGTTTGAAATTATGTCTAAGGTTTGTTGAAAGTCGCTAAGTGCCCTCATTCTCAAATAATGAATGAATATAATCTGGGTAATTGGGGCGCCTTGAGTTATCCTGCCACAAGACATACGATTTTACAAAGGTTCTAACTTTAATACTTCACTTATTGTGTTAAACCTTTTTCTTAACGAGTAAAGTATGAGAGCATTTTAATTTTTTAAATTCCGTCAGTAATTAGGCGCAATACTGAAAATCAGATTTTTTATCCCTGGAATCCGTTAGTTATACAACCTGCAACTGCGACTGTGCATCATGTACGAAAACCGGGTTAGCCGTTCAGTAATATTGTTTAAAAATTCTTAGGTAGGAGAAAAGAAAACATGTTCATTTAACACTGTAGTCTTGACTTGTCCTATATTAATAGTAAATTCCTTACAGCATGTAATCTACAAAATCAAATAAAAAAAGGAAACAAAACAAGTTAAAACTTTACAACTATACAGTACGATATCCACGATGTGAGCATTGAGTTGCGTAGAGCGGGAACTTTGAAACTTTGTCATCGACAGACATCGACTCCTAAAGTCACGCGACTTTGTTGCAGTGTAAGGTTTTCCCGTTACTTTTCTGCAGATTTTGAATGTCACTACGTCTCTGACAATTGCAGTTTCCTTTTAAAACGACCGTGAATTATTTACAAGTTTCATAGCCTTCTAAACGATCTGTATTTGATATCTGGAGTCAACTTGTCTAAAATCATACAGGAGAAGTGAAAGGGCATTGCGCTTGTTGGCGAGAAATGTCACTGCACTTCATCCAATTAACGAATCTCTATTCTAGTAAATTTTGCTGCGGTGGCATTGCGAAATAGCTTCCCACGTCAAGGTGAAAGTGTCCCGACAAAACACCGGATCTGAAGCTATGACATGCAGCAAATTATCGATATATCACACACTCATATATTTTTACGGTCAAAATTGTTCTGCTTTTCCTTTCCAGTGCCATATGTTTAATCTTCATTGATGTTCCTTGACCAACTATTATTCGTAAATATTCATTCCCCGACCAAAGGCACTAGCATTAGTTCCCTATTGTGGCTACATAAAAATAAGCATAATGGTTTGAAGATCTGTAAAATCCAGAGGCAATAAATACGACTGTCATATATAAATGTAACCTCCAGTTGATTATTGTTGAAATGTGTTCACATTCAGCAGATTCACTGTCA
Source organism: Schistocerca cancellata (assembly GCF_023864275.1). NCBI lineage: Eukaryota > Metazoa > Arthropoda > Insecta > Orthoptera > Acrididae > Schistocerca > Schistocerca cancellata. The sequence goes on from NC_064628.1 coordinate 384,292,211, forward strand.
GCGCGCTCCCACTCTACAGTACTTATCTATCGTTTTGTCATAAATATACGGACATACAGTCATACAAATTACCTTTACGATATTACATCTTAATTACATTGTCCCAGTATTTTAAACACGTAAAACAGCTCTTTCTGGTATGACAACTGGAAGTAGAATTACCAAATATGCAGCAACAAACATTTTTGACTTCTGCTTAAGACAGTATTACTACTCAGGGCACAAGTTGGTTGTAAGCACCGATGATGGCTGTTAATCAGTTGAAATCGATTTGCAAAAGTGAATAAATAAAACATGATTTTGCGAGTAGTTGCTGCATATTTGGTAATTTTATGGTTTACGGTCGCTGCACGACTTGGGAACCACATGGAGCCCACCATTCATAACTGGAAGTAGACCTTGAGTTATTTGAAATTAGTTCAACACTCCTCCTCCCTTCCCCTCCTCCCCCCCCCCTCCCGTCCAACCACAAGCTACACATACACACACCTGGCCTCGCCTTTATAGACGATTTGATGTCCAAACAGAGACGGATGATCACAGCTAGCAAACCTAAGATCTATCCAGAGAAAATGAACAGGCGTTACTGACCACTTCCCTAGGTGTCATGTCCGTAACAGTAGCGCAGGAGAAAAATCAGGCATTATTTATGTCCATAGTAATGTTGCTGCATAGTACAATGACACTGTTCGTGGATCTTCAACTATTAGTGAAGACGACGGCGCAGTGGTTGTAACATTTCTGGCTTATTCAGCCATCATATTAGGCTCCAGGAAGCTATTCCCAGCGCACTGGAGATGCAAGAAGCATAGATATGACGCAATGTGGGATGAGGTATCGGTGACAGATATTAGATTTGGTACCATTCCCATGAGAAAGACCGCCTGCATGATGCTGCTGCTCTGTGATTGGCTGCTGTGTTCGGCGGTAGGGCGCCAAAACGTAAAACTTTAGTTGCTATTATTAATTAAACCTGTCATCCAATTTACTTCATTTTTTAAATAAACATCTCTCAACACCCAGCTATCAATCAGTCATTTCAAAATTATTAAAATCAAAGTATTACTAAAACAAAAGATTGATGATATTACTGCCGATGCAATTAGGTGGCGTTCGGGTCACGCCTTGCTGGGTTGGCGCGCAAAGTGTCTCGGGCAGTCCGGCTCTCCAGTTCTGACCGTTCCAGTAGACAGACATGTTGTCTGTTATAGCAGTATTTTGTTTCAAGCAATTTTATTTACTACAGTTCCGACCGTCGCTAGGTACAGACATGTTGTCTGTAATATTAGTATTTGATTCATATATTTTTATTCTCCAGTTCTGACGGTTCCAGTAGACAGACATGTTGTCTGTTATAGCAGTATTTTGTTTCATGCAATTTTATTTACTACAGTTCCGACCGTCGCTAGGTACAGACATGTTGTCTGTAATAGTAGTACTTGATTCATGTAATTTTATTCTCCAGTTCTGAGGGATCCAGTAGACAGACATGTTGTCTGTGGCAGGATGTATTTCATGTTATTTTAGCCAGATATAGTGACTGTGGAAATGGTTCAAATGGCTCTGAGCACTATGGGACTCAACTGCTGAGGTCATACGTCCCCTAGAACTTAGAACTACTTAAACCTAACTAACCTAAGGACATCACACACATCCATGCCCGAGGCAGGATTCAAACCTGCGACCGCAGCGGTCGCGCGGTTCCAGACTGTAGCGCCTAGAACGCTCGGCCACTCTGGCCGGCAGACTGTGGAAAGATATGTTCAATACGTTGTGATCAAGAATAGTTTCTCGTGTCTATATCAATAAAAACGCGAGTGGCATCCCAAATGAGTTATAGTTTATTCGTAGAAGCAGTTCCTTGCGAAGTTAATTTCAGCCTCAAGAAAAAGAATCCACGACCTGCGTGCTGTTTTCTGCGCTGGGGACATCATCATCATCATGAAGACAGCAGGTTAGTGACGTGTACAAGAACTTATGTATTCCATACAGGGCAGTGGAAACAACTAGGCACCTCACGTGTACTGCATGCACAGTACAAATGTGCTTAGTGACACGTCATCTGCAGTAATGCAGAGGAGGTAAAGAAGGATGAAAGTATTAACACTATCTCACTTTTATTCCTTTTTTCTTGCCGTATGGTGTCAAAGAGATGGACAACAGAAGAGAGGGACTATTAGCTAGGAAGTCCCTTAAGCGCGAGAAAGCTGGGAGCCTATACAGGATGCTCAGGGCAGAAGAAGGTTAGGGAGATCGGGGAGATGTCTGGCGCGAGAGACTGAATGGGCTGTTCTGCTGCTGCTGGAGATCATATCACGTGGAGGGGAGGGTGGGGGAGGGGGGGCAGGCAGACAGCAGGTATTCCCTGGCGCGGAGCGCAATCAGCCGTTAGCTGTTCAACTCTGCTACCTGTGTGCGTCTTCTAACTCAGCGTCCCACGCAACTTCGCTTCCAGATGGTAAACCATGAAAAGCCATGTCACCATCAGCGGTCCACTTGGGTCAATGACACGATTGACAACTACGCGACATCGCAGTTTCCATTACAGGAATCTACACAGCGGCACTGACTCGCGGATTTCATTCCGCTCCACAACTGAAAGCTCAACATGAGCTACTGAAGATGTGTCATAGGCGATATGGCAGACATCGCTGTGTCAGGCCAAATGCGCAAAAACCTGTCAGGCTGCACTGGAATCACTGACAGTGACGTCAAGAAGAAACGACTGCAAGGGTGAAAGAATACATAGGAAAAATTGGACAGCTATATGGCGCAAAAAAAAACTTGGAGTCAATATTAAGGAAAAAGAAGAGGAAGTGGATGAAGGTTAGACGGATGAAGCGATACTAAAACAAAAATTTGGCAAGCACTGAAAGACCAATATTCAAACAAGGCACCTGGAGTAGACGCCACTCCTTCAGAATAATTACGATCCTTAGGAGGACAAACCGCGACAAAGCATTTCCACCTTATGTGTAAACGAAATACTCTCAGATTTCAGTAGAAATGTAATAATCACCGTTCTACAGAAAGCAGATGCTGACAGGTGTGTTACCGAACCATCAAATTAACAACTCATAGCTGCAAATTACTGCCACGAGTTATCTGCAAAAGAATGCTACGAATGGGGGGAGGGTGACCATTTTTTGTTCCAGAGAACACGCGAGGCGAAACTGGTGTTACGACTTATATTAGAACATTAAATGACAAAAGGGCTAACCTATGTTTATAGCACTTCTATATTTTGAGAAACCTTGCGAGGACATTGACTACAATACACTCCCTAAAGCGCTGAAATAATCTGGCATAAAAACATGGGATGAAAGCGTGTCTATTTACAACTTTTACAGAAACCAGACTGCAGTTGTAACAGTTAAAGGATATGAAAGTGTAGCAGTAATTGAGAAGGAAATGGGACGCGACTGAAGCCCATCTCTCATGATTTTTTTAATAGGTTCAGAAGTTCAGAAACAAGAAATACAAGTTGTAAGGCTTGACGATGCCATTGTAATTCCGTTACAGCCGGCAAAGGATACGGAAGTTCAGTTGAACAGAATGCAGAGGAGTAATGGAGAGAGATTATAGCATGAACACCAACAATCGTAAAATGAGGATAATGGAGTAAGATGGTGATGACGGTATTAGATTAAAAAATGAGGTACAGAAAGAAGTAGTGGAGTTTTGATATTTGGACAGAAAAATAACTGATGACGCCAGAAGTAAAACGGCATAAAGAGCAGCAATAGCAATGAAATCTTTTCCAAGAAACAGAAATGTGTTATCGCCGAACATAAATTTAAGTGTTAGATATATTTTCTGAAAGTATTTGCGTGCAGCGTAGCGTTAAATGGAAATAACACACGGAGGTTGAACATTAGAGACCAGAAAAAGAAGTTTTTGAAATCTGATCTCTCAGAAGAAAGCTGAAGATTGGATGGTTAGATTGGATAACAAAGAAGCGGCGCTGAATAGAATCTGCCACAAAAGAGCTTTACGACAAAACGTGAGTAAAAGAAAAGAATGGTTGGGCACATCTCGAGGTAACGAGGAAGAATTAATTTCGCTAAAGTTGCAGCAGTTTCGAAGATATGAAGACACTTGCACATGGCGGACCATCATGGAGAGGTGCTTCAAGCAGTTCTTCGGACTACAACAATAAATCCGATCCTTCTCCATTCACCGTTAGAACAGGAACACTGATCTGGCGATGGGAGTTGATGCCTTTACTACCTCGACACACACCAGCAAATTCTGTCTCTGTACAAGTGAAGCATGCCTATCTGATGGGCTTTTTTCATCACTAAAGGATGCAGTAATCATCCTACTTACTACTTTTACCCTGATACATGTACCAGGTTCATTTACCCAATCGAGAATACACCCCTTAACTTGGCGCAGTCCCATGACTCTAAACTCGCATTCAAGGACAAGCATGTTTCAAACCGCCGTCTGGATATCCGGATTTAGGTTTTCCGCAGTTTCCTTACATCGCTTAAGGCAAATGCCGCTACGGTTAGTTTGAAAATGATTCGGTCGATTTCCTTACACGTCCTTCGTCAATCTGAGTTTGCGCTCCACCTCTGATGAATTCGTTGTTGATAGCACGCTAAACCCTAACGATCCTTCCTTTTTCGAACGTACATATCGCCATTTCCCCTCGTATCACAATCCAGCGACAACCTTCAACTCGAGAGGAAATTTTTCCAAGTAGCTTTCCAGGTACTTCCCGTTAAAACTCGGAATGTTCTTATTAGTGGTATCACATTACGGCGTAGGAAGACATTATCTTACAGGAAGACGAAATGGAGACCACAGTCCCTGTGGCGCCTACCTGCTGTTTGAACTCCTACGAGTGAGCCTTGTACAGATTCCCGCAGATTTTCTTGTTTGCTGGACTGCATAATTCGAGGATGTTGCAAACCCGGCCTTTGTGAACATAGCGCAAGTGGAGATGGTTACAGCCGGCCACTGTGGCCGAGTGGTTCTAGGCGCTTCAGTCCGGATCTGCGCTGCTGCTACGGTCGCAGGTTCGAATCTGCCTCGGGCATGGATGTGTGTGATGTCCTTAGGCTAGTTAGGTTCAAGCAGTTCTAATTCTAGGGGACTGATGGCCTCAGATGATAAGCCCCATAGTGCTTAGAGCCATTTGAACCATTTTTTTGAGCTGGTTACTGTTGTGGATTGGCAAGACAGCCAGCCCACTATAAGGAAGCCGAAAGGCACGCGTTTAAGCTCACGCAGGCTGGCGTGAGGTCTGGAACAGGACAAGGAATTGAGACTAGCCAAAAAACGTACGTAGCTTCTGGAATACTTAACTTTAATCCATACTTGGTGAACATCGCTCTTGACGGTACATGTTTTACAGCATCAATAGTAACTGGTAATTGCGCCTTGCTAGGTCGTAGCAAATGACGTAGCTGAAGGCTATGCTAACTATCGTCTCGGCAAATGAGAGCGTAATTTGTCAGTGAACCATCGCTAGCAAAGTCGGCTGTACAACTGGGGCGAGTGCTAGGAAGTGTCTCTAGACCTGCCGTGTGGCGGCGCTCGGTCTGCAATCACTGATAGTGGCGACACGCGGGTCCGGCGTATACTAACGGACCGCGGCCGATTTAAAGGCTACCACCTAGCAAGTGTGGTGTCTGGCGGTGACACCACAGTTACAAATTGTATGTGTGAGGATATATTCCTCAAGTATAAACATCCCTCACAAGTTACCTACACCTGTCACGCCGTTCGCTGAGCTCCAGGAAACACCTCACGTTGTCTCTCCCGTGGTGAGACCTAGCGTCGAAAGCTGCATGAGTTACTGAAAATGTCAGAAAATTGCAGCAAAATACGGGAAGACATGCTACCTCTCGTACGTAAATAGGCAGAAACACTAAATAGTATATGATTACACGACTACAAAACAATCATTGGAAACAGTCACATACCTTAAACGTCTAGGAGTATGTGTATGGAGCGATTTAAAGTGGAATGACCTCATAACACTAATAGCATATAAGACAGGTGCAAGACAGAGAACTTTGGAAGACTCCTCAGAAAGTGTAGTTCACCCACAAAGGAAGTGGTTTCTGGAACACTCATTCGACTAACACTTGAATTCTGCTACCAGTCTGGGTTCCGAGCCAGATAGAATTGATAGAGGCAACAGAGAAGATACAAAGAAGAGCAGCGCGTTTCACTACAGGATCATTTAGCATTGAGAAAGCGTTTTTTTCCTTTATTGTGATTTCTTTCCTCTGCCCCATATGGGCAGGGGAGGGCTGTCAGCGGCACAATACGCCGCTTTACAGCCGAGTGACATGACAACTAAGACAAGAATAAAATGTTACATATATAAGGCGATAAAAAAAGGGGAACATAAAACAGAGTAAGGGGAGATAATGGAGGTAAAAAATACACTGACATGGAGACGTTCATGATTGAGAAAGTGTCGCACAGAAGAATAGCCAAATCCAGTGGCAGAAGCTGCAAGAGAGCGTGTTCTTCATCAAGGCGTGGTTTCTTATTAAAATTCCATGAGGATACGGTCCTTGGAGAGCCAATGTATATACGAGGGGACTCAGTAAGTAATGTAGCACATTTCTTTCTCCACCAGTTTCGTTTGCAAAAATGCGAAATTTCTTGTGGGACATCGTGCAATATTCCCACTTCAGCCCATATGGTCTCCTGAAGTTCCGATTGGTGGCAGCGCTGTACGTAGTCTTCAAAATGGCGTCCGTAATGGAGGTGCTTCCAAGCAGAGAGCTGTCATTGAGTTTCTTTTGGCGGAAAACCAAAGCATCGCAAATATTCGAGGCGCTTGCAGAATGTCTACAGAGACCTGGCAGTGAACAAAAGCAAGGAGAATCGTTGGGCGACCCGTCTGTCACCATCGCGACAAAATCGTGCAAACCTGTCCGATCTGCTGCCTGCCGGCCAACCGCACACAGCTATGACTCCTGCTACGTTGGAATGTCCGCACTTTCTGATTCGAGGTGATCGGCGCATCCCAATTAAACAGCTCGCTGCACAACTGGAAGTCTCTGTTGACAGTGCTGACACATTACGGAATAAGAGGAGTAGCTCACAATTGGTTCACCTCTTACTTTAGCAACAGGCAGCAAAAGGTCATTATTCACAATGTTGATAACGGCTGTGATGTGAGATCTTAGTGGAGTACTGTCAAGTGGGGGGTGCACCAGGGATCAGTGTTGGGGCCGCTCCTGTTCCTTATTTATATAAATGATATGCCCTCTAGTATTATGGGTAACTCTAAAATATTTCTGTTTGCTGATGACACTAGCTTGGTAGTAAAGGATGTTGTGTGCAACATTGACTCGGTTTCAAATACTGCAGTACATGAACTCAGTTCATGGCTTGTAGAAAATAAACTAACGTTAAATCACAGTAAGACTCAGTTTTTACAGTTTCTAACACACAATTCAACAAAAACTGACGTTTTAATCTCACAGAACGGACATAGGGCTAGTGAAACTGAACAGTTCAAATTTCTAGGTGTTCAGATAGATAGTAAGCTGTCGTGGAAAGCCCACGTTCAGGATCTTCTTCAAAGACTTAATACTGCCATTTTTACTATTCGAACGGTATCAAAAGTGAGTGATACTTCGACACGTAAATTAGTATACTTTGCTTATTTTCATTCACTTATGTCGTATGGTATTATGTTTTGGGGTAACTCTTCCCATTCTAGAAGGATAGTTTTGGCTCAAAAACGGGCGGTTCGGGCAATAAGTGGTGTGAGTTCACGAACCTCTTGTCGACCTCTGTTCACGAGTCTGGGTATTTTGACACTGGCCTCTCAATACGTATATTCCTTATTGTCGTTTCTTGTAACCAATATTAGTTTATTCCCAAGAATAAGCAGCTTTCACTCGGTTAATACTCGGCAGAAATCAAACCTCCATTTGGATCGGACTTCCTTAACCCTAGTGCAAAAAGGTGCAGTATACTGCTGCATCCATTTTCAATAAGCTGCCACTCGAATTCAAAAATCTTAGCAGTAATCCACGCGCTTTCAAATCGAAACTGAAGAGTTTCCTCATGGGTCACTCCTTCTATTCTGTCGAGGAGTTCCTTGAAAAATTTAGCTGATTCTTTTGTATTGCTGATAGTGTTTACTTAAACTTATGGACAGACTTTTTTTCAGGTTCATGAATATTTATTTTTATGTGTTATTACTATTATGTTGTAAGTTCATGTACTGACACGTTCCATGACCTTGGAGATTTGCTCCTCAATTTGGTCCTACGGAACCTGACATGTAAACAAAAAAAAAAAAAAACAAAAAAAAAACAAAAAAAAACTAATCTACCAGTTGGGGTACTCAAAACGTGTGTACCTGCTGCGTTCCTTGCCACCTAACAGGTGATCATAAAGAGCAACGAAGCGCCATCTGTGCGGGAGTAGTTACGCGTACATCGTCAAAGGCGATGAAGCACGGGTTCATCACTTCGAACCAGAAACAAAACGGCAATCCAAGGAGTGGTGTCACACCACCTCTCCGCCGAAGAAAAAGTTCAAAGCCGCAACCTCACCCGGTGTAGTGACGGCGATTTTGAAGGGATTTGTTTGATGTCCTCCCTCGTGGTGCGACGACTAACTCTGCAGTGTACTGTGCTACTCTCAGGAAACTGAAGAAACGACTTCAGCGTGTTTATCGCCACAAAAACGCAATCGAACTTCTCCTTCTCCATGACGATGCAAGGTCTCTCACAAGTCTGCGCACCCGAGAAGAGCTTACAAAACTTCATAGAACTGTTCTTCCTCATCCATACTAAAGCCCGGATCTCGTACCTTCCGACTTCTATCTGTCAGTCCCAATGAGCGATGCACTTCACGGAAAGCAGTACGGGGATGATGGAGAGGTTACTGATGCAGCAATTTTAACTCCGACATTGAGCAGTAGAGAGGAACCATGCGGGTGTATAGGCCCTTCAAGTAAAGTTGCATAAGGCCGTCGCGTTGAGCGGAGATTACAGTGAAAAACAGTGCTTTGTAGCCAAAAAATGGAGAATAATATGATCCACTGGAATCCTGAACAAAACCAACCTGATTTCAGATTTAAAAAATGTGCTGCATTTCTTACTGAATGCCCCTCGTATTGCCTCCTTCTGCGTACAACATGTGAAGAGACCATTAAGGAAAATTTTAAAAATATTCAAGCTCGCACGGAGACTTACCAACAATAATTCTTCCTGCAGACCATTCGTAACAGGAATACGAAATGGAGGAAGTGGCCGTGGTATACGTAGTACCCTCCACCACGCACTATAAATTGGCTTACGGAGTAAATGCACTACGTGATCAAAAGTACGTTTTTCATATTGGGTGCATTGTGCTGCCACCTACTGCCAGGTACTCCATATCAGCGACCTCACTAGTCACTAGACATCGTGAGAGAGCAGAATCGGGTGCTCCGCTGAACTCACGGACCTCGAACGTGGTCAGGTTACTGGGTGTAACTTGTGTCATACATCTGTACGCGAGATTTCCACACTCCTAAAAATTCCTAAGTCCACTGTTTCCGATGTGATAGTGAAGTGGAAACGTGAAGGGACACGTATAGCACAAAAGCGTATAGGCCGATCTCGTCTGTTGACTGAGAGAGACCGCCGACTGTTGAAGAGGGCCGTAATGTGTAATAGTCAATCCAGAACATCACACAGGAATTATTCCAAACTGCATCAGGATCCACAGCAAGTACTTTGACAGTTAGGCGGGAGGTGATAAAATTTGTATTTCATGGTCGAGTGGCTGTTCATAAGCCACACATCACGCCGGTAAATGCCAAACGACGCCTCGCTTGGTGTAAGGAGCGTTAACATCGGACGATTGAAGAGTGGAAAAACGTTATGTAGAGTAACTAATGACGATACACAATGTGGCCATCCGATGGCAGGTGTGAGGGCGACTGCCCGGTGAACGTCATCTGCCAGCGTGTGTGGTGCCAACAGTAAAATTTGGAGTCGGTGGTGTTGTGGTGCGGTCGTGTTTTTCATGGTGAGAGGGCTTGCACCCCTGGCTGTTTTGTGTGGCACAGTACAGGCCTACACTGATGTCTTAAGCCTCTTCTTGCTTCCCATTGTTGAAGAGCAATTCGGAGATGGCGACTGCATCTTCCAACACGATCGAGCACCTGTTTATAATACATGGCCTGTGGCGGAGTAGTTACACGACGATAGCAACCCTGTAATGGACTAGGCCTGCACAGAGTCCTGACCTGAATCCTATAGAACACCTTTGGGATGTTTTGGAAAGCCGACTTCGTGTCAGGCCTCACAGACCGATATCGACATCTGTCCCCAGTGCAGCACTCCGTGAAGAATCGGCTGCCATTCCCCAAGAAACCTTCCAGCACCTAATTGAACGTATGCCTACGAGAGTGGACGCTGTCATCAAGGCTAAGGGTGGGCCAACACCATATTGAATTCCAGCATTACCGATGGAGGGCGCTACAAACTTGTAAGTTATTTTCAGCCATGTGTCGGGATACTTTTGATCAGATAGTGTATGTAGACGTAACTCATTCAATGGTAGACCGGTGTCGTCTAAAAAATACAACGCTTTTGTTTGCCTATCAAGGCCAGCATAAAGCTTGTCCCGCAAGGTTCTATAAGGGTGTGAAAGGCACTACTCGAGTGGATAGGCGATAGCGTGCGTGCAGTACTGTTCATTCGACGCAGCCTTGGCGCTGGTGTGTCGGCAGGTACTAATCGTCCGACGCGCACAGACGTTACATAAATATCTTTTATTCCGTTAAGTAAAGCCGTATGTCAGAACAATTAAGCTGCAATAAAAGACACAAATCACTGCAATTACTGTACCTGAGTGCGAGGCATGTTTATAGTAACGTCACAAAGCGCGGCAGCAGGTGGGGAGTCACACGCGGGCGGTAAGTTGAGGGCTACGTAATGCGAGTGCTTTTATTTATATTCCGGAATTTATTGTCATAAGTGCCTACAATTTTTTTCCTCTTAAGGACACTAGATTATACGAAGCCATGGTCAAATGTTGTAGTCCTGGAAAAGAGGCTGCTGTGATGTCAAGGGTGTTTTCTTTCTGTTACCTTGACACGGGTTGCTCTGACTTAAGTCTCGTGTCAACCTGATCTGCCGACATAAACACATCAAAAAAAGTTTTGCATCACCCGGTTTCCAGAATTCCTGAAGATAGACGTTGACTGTGGATATTGTACTACAGACACAGTCCCTTTGACTGTTCAGAGATGTCACTAAACCCGCCCAAAGATGTAAACAACCACGCATGAGCAGCGCCTATTAGACAGAGGAGATCTGACAGCCGATCAGTTGCGCATTGTATCTGGAAGGGCTCTCTACAAGGGAAGTGTCCAGGCGTCTCGGAGTGAACCAAAGCGATGTTGTTCGGACATGGAGGAGATACAGAGAGACAGGAACTGTCGGTGACATTCGCTCAGGCCGACCTAGGGCTACTACTGCAGTGGGTGACCGCTACCTACGGATTATGGCTAGGAGGAACCCTGACAGCAACGCCACCATGTTGAACAATGGTATTGGTGCAGCCACAGGACGTTGTGTTACGACTCTAACAGTGCGCAATAGGCTGCAAGATGCGCAACTTCACTCCCGACGTCCATGGCGAGGTCCATCTTTGCAACCAGGACACCATGCACCGTGGTACAGATGGGTCTAACAACACGCCGAATGGACCGCTCACGATTGGCATCACGTTCTCTTCACCGATGAGTGCCTTCAACGAGACAATCGTCGGAGACGTGTTTGGAGGCAACCCGGTCCGGCTGAACGCCTCACACACACTGTCCAGCGAGTGCAACAAGGTGGAGGTTCCCTGCTGTTTTGGGGTGGCACTATTGTGAGACCGACGTACGCCGCTGGTGGTCACGTAAGGCGCCGTAACGGCTGTAAGATACGTGACTGCCATCCTCCAACCGATAGTGCAACCATATCGGCAGCATATTGGCGAGGCATTCGTCTTCATGGACGACAATTCGCGCCCCCATCGTGCACATCTTGTGAATGATTCCTTCACGATAACGACTTCGTTCGACTAGAGTGGCCAGTATGTTCCCCAGGCATGAACTCTAACGGACATGCCTGGGATAGATTGAAAAGGGCTATTTATGGATGATGTGACCCACCAACTGCTCTGAGGGATCTACACCGAATCGCGGTTGAGAAGTGGGACAATCTGGACCAACAATGCCTTGATAAACTTGTGGATAGTATGCCACGACGAATACAGGCATGCATCAATGCAAGAGGACGTGCTACTGGGTATTAGAGGTACCGGTGTGCACAGCAATCTGGACCACCGCCTCTGAAGGTGTATGGTAGTACAAAATGCAATGTGTGGTTTTCATGAGCAATAAAAAGAGCGGAAATGATGTTTATGTTGATCCGCATTCTAATTTTCTCTACAGGTTCCGAAACTCTCGCAACCGAGGTGATACAAAACTTTTTTTGATGTGTGTATTTTGTTTATTTCATTTTTAAAAGTTAACTTCGAATAAAACGAGCGTACTTACTGATGCAGCATTGTTGAGACAATAGTGTACTTGCTACCACGTGGGATGGCCTATTGGATGGTAAGCGTCTACGTGCAGCGTGTAAGACGTGTCCCCGCATGATCTACATGGTAGTTTCACGCTGTCGTTGTCGGGCATTCGTGGCATTACAAAATGACACCATCCTTAGTCTGGAAGTACTTTACGAAGGGCGGTATTAATAAAGTAGAATGCTCCATCTGCTTTTAAAGATTAAAAACGGAAAGAGAGACAACAAACTTGAGCCATCATATAAGAAGAAAACTTATAACTTAACAATCGCCGGCCGCTGTGGCCGAGCGGTTCTAGGCGCTTCAGTCTGGAACCGCGCGACCGCTACGGTCGCAGGTTCGAATCCTGCCTCGGGCATGGATGTGTGTGATGTCCTTAGGTTAGATAGGTTTAAGTAGTTCTAAGTTCTAGGGGACTGATGACCACAGCTGTTAAGTCCCATAGTGCTCAGAGGCATTTGAACCATTTATGAACAATCGATTCATAATTTACAATAACAATTGAAAGTAGCTGGTCTCTTGTCTGCGTCTTACGTAATATGTCGTTATCCGTTTGTAGCTCTTGAAAACACAACAAGAAAAATAGAGTTCTTCAACCTCAGTTTTCACCGTTTAGCACTGACTACTCCTAACAAGATGATTTTTGAGCAGAGTTCCAAAAAATTAGAATCAGTGGGAGAATACTGGGGATTTTTTTGTTGTATTAGACCACTATCATTTCTAGATAAAAGCAGCGAATTGTGGACGGACTAAGATGTCTATTATTTGCCTGTTTCATTTAGTATTTTGATTCTATGTATCCTGAAATTGTGGGAGTCAAATTTTTCCAATGTTTGTTCGATTTCTACGTTTATTACAGGAAAAAATAAAAGTAAAAAATCGAAAATCGGTTATTTCAGAAATCGGTTATTCTGAGACATTTTCACTGATTAAATTGATGTTGAAGAACACTGATCTAACCGACAACCGGTTGTTTCAGCGATTACAGCTGTTCCTATCACGACGCTGGCCATAGAGCGATGTGGCCCGCCCTAAATTAAGCCACGAATTCGAGAATTCAACGTCGAGTTTCTCGAGAATTTTTTGAGAGTTGCATTGAATAGTTCTGGTTGACTGATATTTGTGTTCTAAATTTCACATATCGTAAATACAGAAGCAAAACAAAACAATTACAAAAATCCAGTTGTTAGGCTGGTTTTGTGGGCTTACAAATTTTAAAGTGGAACTGAGAAAACAGCTATTCGTGATTAATTTACAAAGCAGCAGTGTGGTTTATGCCTTAAACAGCTGCAGTTCTTTGCATAATTGTTTCGGGAACTCGTCACACCGCTCATTACGCCATATCCGGTGCGCGAAATTAATAACACGTACTGTGATCCCATGGGCCATGTTGCTATTGACCCCGTTGTCCTCAAGTCGCCGCAACAACTTACTGAACATTTTTCAAGTGAAATACGGCTTTGAGGATATCGTGCGACGTGCATCGCAAATGCTTGTTGATCACCGCCGTTGGCTAAACCGTAGTAGGAAACAGTGTTTACCGTTTCATAGATTGCGATGTTCACACTCCACAGAACCACTGATCTCTTTTCATTAGCACAGCCTCAAAACTGTTGTTGTGGTCTTCAGTCCCAAGACTGGTTTGATGTAACCCTCCATGCTACTCTATCCTGTGAAAGGCCCTTCATCTCCGAATTAACTACTGCAACCTACACCCATCTACTTACGGTATTATCTCTTGGTCTCCCTCTGCTATTTTTATCACCCCGCTCTACCCTCCCCAAGTACTGAATTAGTGATCCCTTGATGTCTCAGAGTGTGTCCTATCAACAGATCACTTCCTCTAGTCAGGCTATACCACAAATTTCTTTTCTCCCCAATTCCGTCCATTACCTTCTAATTAGTTACGATTAGTTACGTGATCTACCCATCTAATCTTCAGTAGTCTTATGTAACACCACATTTCAAAAGCTTCTATTCTCTCCTTGCCTTAACAGTTTATCGTCCACGTTTCCTTCCATATATGGCTACACCCCACATAAAAACTTTCAGAAAAGGCTTCCTAACACTTAAATCTATATACGTTTTTAACAAATTTCTCTTCTTCAGAAATTCATTTCTTCTCACTGCCAGTCTACAGTTATATATCCTCTCCATATCGACCGACATCAGTTATTTTGCTCCCCAAATAGCAAATCTCGTCTGCTACTTTAAGTGTCCCATTTCCTAATCTAATTCCCTCAGTATCACCTGATTTACTTCAATTACATTCCATTATCCTCGTTTTGGTTTTGTTGATGTTTATCTCATATCCTCCTTTCAAGACACTGTCCATTCTGTTCCAGGTCCTTTGCTGTCTCTGACAGAATTAGAATGCCAGCGCCAAACCGTAAAGATTTTTTTTCTTCTCCGTGGATTTTTAATTACTGCTCCAAATTTTTCTTTTCTTGCCTTCACTGCTTGCTCAATATACAGATTGAAAAATATCGGGGATAGACTACGACCCAGACTCACTCCCTTCCCAACTATTGCTTCCCTTTCATGCCCTTCGACTCTTACAACTGCCATCTGGTTTCTGTACTAATTGCAAATAGCCTGGCGCTCTCTGTATTTGACCCTTGCCACCTTCAGAATTTGGAACAGAGTATTCTAGTCAGCATCATCAAAATGTTTCTCTAAGTCTACAAATGTTATAAACGTAGGTTTGCTTTTCCTTAATCTATTTTTTAAGATAAGTCGTAAGGTCAGTATTGCCTCACGTGTTCCAGCATTTCTACGGAATCCAAACTGATCCTCCCCGAGGTTGGCTTCTATTAGTTTTTCCATTCGTCTGCAAACAATTCGTGTTAGCATTTTGCAGCTGTGACTTATTAAACTCATAGTTCGGTAATTTTCACACGTGTCAACACCTGCTTTCTTTGGGATTGAAATTATTGTATTCTTGAAGTCTGAGGGTATATTGCCTGTCTCATACCCCTTGCTCACCAGATGGTAGAGTTTTGTCAGGGCTATCCCAAGTCTATCAGTAGTTCTAAAGGAATGTTGTCTACTGCCGGTGCCTTGTTTCGACTTATGTCTTTCAGTGCTCTGTCAAATTCTTCACGCAGTATCATATCTCCCATTTCATCTTCATCTACGTCCTCTTCCATTTCCATAACATCACCCTCAAGTTCATCGCCCTTTTATAGACCCTCTATATATTCCTTCCACCTTTCTGCTTTCCCTTCTTTGCTTAGAACTGATTTTCCATCTGAGCTCTTGATATTGATACAAGTGGTTCTCTTTTCTCCAACGGTCTCTTTAATTTTCCTGTTGACAGTATCTATCTTACCCCTACTGATATATGCTTCTACATCCTGTTCTCTAGCCATTAATGCTTAGCCATTTTGCAGTTCCTGTCGATCTCATTTTTGAGACGTTTGTATACCTTTTTGCCTATTTCAAATGGTTCAAATGGCTCTAAGCACTATGGGACTTAACATCTGAGGTCATCAGTCCCCTAGAACTTAGAACTACGTAAACCTAACTAACCTAAGAACATCACATACATCAATGCCCGAGGCAGGATTCGAACCTACGACAGTAGCAGTCGCGCGGTTACGGACTGAAGCGCCTACAATCGCTCGGCCACCGCAGCCGGTCACCTATTTCATTCACTGCATTTTTATATTTTCTCCTTTCATCAATTATGTTCAATATCTCTTCTGTTACCCAATGATTCCTACTAACCTTCGTCTTTTTACCTACTTGATCCTCTGCTGTCTTTGCTACTTCATCTCTCTAAGTTATCCATTCTTCTTCTCCTGTATTTCTATCCCCCTTCTTGTCAGTCGTTCCCTAATACTCTCTCTGAAACTCTCTCAACCTCTGGTTCTTTCGGTTTATTCAGTTCCCATCTCCTTAAATTCCCACTTTTTCTCGATTATTTCAGTTTTAACCCACAGTGCGTAACGAATAGATTGTGGTCACGGTCCACATCTGCCCCTGGAAATGCTGCCCAAATAGCAAATCTTATTTACCATTTTAAGTGTCTCGTTTCCTAATCTAATTCCCTTAACATCACCTGATTTTATTCGACTACATTCCATTATCCTTGTTGCGCTTGAGCTTATGTTCATCTCATTTCATCCTCTCAAGACACTATCCATTTCGATCAACTGTTCTTCCAAGTCCTTTGCTGTCTCTGACAGAATTGCAATGTCATCGATAAACCTCAAAGTTTTTATTTCTTCTCCATGAACTTTAATTCCTACTCCAAATTTTTCTTTGGTTGACATTACTGCTTGCTAAGTATACAGATTGAATAAAATCGGGGATCGGCTACAACGATGTCTCATTACCTTCTCGACCAATGGTTCCCTTTCATGCCACTTGACTCGTACAGCTGCCTCCTGGAATCATCATTTAACTATACAGGAGAGCTGCACGTCCAGGGAAAATTAACGGCTGCAGTTTCCCCGTGCTTTCTGTCGTTTGCATTATTATCACAGAAGGGTCATATCCGCTAATTCTACGAGTCCAGATGAGTCACTCATCCAGACCGTTGCCCCTGCAACTACTCAAAACGCTACAGCGCTCTTCAGGAACGACATGTTTGTCTGGCTTCTTCACAGATATCCCTCCATTGCAATTGTACTTTTGGCACGGCCATGTGAATCGTTGACGCACTCAAACCACTCCTCTTGGGCAAGGTTCACGGAAGAGAGGGGGGGAGGGGGAGGGAGGAGGACCTCAAAATTATATCTACGAAATTACAAATTACTGACCTAGGAGATAGTTGTAAGCGGTAACATCAGGATCACTAACAACCGACTATGTATTTGTTTCTCTGTACATGTTATGGAATCTTTTTACTAGTTTCGACCAGTGTACGTCCTGTAAGAATATGGGAAAGTTTTTCTTTCGATACGCCGTATATCGTGAACAACTGCGGGCCCGTGAGGCTTTTTGATGTACGCCGCACATAAGCTTATCTTCTGATGATGCCTCTCGATTAAGAGTAAATATAATACTAAGTTGGGTCTTCAGTCCAGTCGTGTACCTATTCGGATTCCTACATAGGGGTTATTCTGTTCGCAAAAGAAGTCACCATACTTGTAAATTGTGGGGGAGGGGGGGGGGCAGCGGTAGGAGGGACAGAGAACACGATCTCTTGATACCTCCCCTTGTCGGCCTATGCTAAATTTTGTTTCCCTCTAACCGCCCCTCCCCACGTGCGGAGCTATTTATCACTGGCCACCGATGGAATTTGCTCTTCGTGTTGCGTGCAGTGTTACTCGGTATGCAACGCGCGTGTCGGTGCGAGCCAGCGGGTTGCCTGCAGCGCAGGGCACTAAGGAGAGCCGCAATGGCGCAGAGCGCCTAGTTCGCATTGCGCGAAAGGGAAAGTAGTGCCTAAGGATTGCGTTCTGCTGCAAGCTTCTGCTCATTAACTAATTTAAGTCGTACTCTACTTTAAGAGGTACTCGGAGTACATGCATATGTCTAACCCAAATTTGCCGGATACTAAACAACTGAGTTACTGATCTCCACTAATAACACTGGTGCCGACTAGAAATTAGATACTAAAACGAGGATATAATTAACACAGTTATGAAACATGGACCTTGCCATTGGTGGCGAGACTTGAATGCCACGGCGATACAGATAGCCGTATCGTAAGTGCAACCACAACGGAGGGGTACCCGTTGAGAGGAGAGACAAACGTGTTGTTCCTGAAGAGGAGCAGCAGCCTTTTCAGTAGTTGCACGGGAACCGTCTGGATGACTGACTCACATGGCCTTTTAACATTAACCAAAACGGCCTTACTGTGCTGATGCTGCGAACGGCTGAAAGCAAGGGAAACTACAACCATAATATGTCCCGGGGGCAAGCAGCTTTACTATATGCTTAAATGTTGATGGCGTGTCCTCTTGGGTAAAATATTCCGGAGGTAAAATAGTCCCCCATTCGGATCTCGGGGCGGGGACTACTCAGGAGGATATCGTTATCAGGCAAAAGAAAACTGGCGTTCCACGTGTCGGAGCGTGGAATGTCAGATCCCTTAATCGGATATGTAGGTTAAAAAATTTAAAAAGGGAAATGGATAGGTGGAAGTTTGATAAGGTGGGAATTACTGAAGTTCGGTGGCAGGAGGAACAAGACTTCTGGTCAGGTGATACAGGGATATAAATACAAAATCAAATAGGGGTAATACAGGAGTAGGTTTAGTAATGAATAAAAAAATAGAAGCTCGGGTAAGCTACTACGAACAGCATAGTGAACCCATTACTGTAGCCAAGATAGACACGAAGCCCACGCCTACCACAGTAGTACAAGTTTATATGCCAACTAGCTCCGCAGACGACGAAGAGATTGAAGAAATGTATGATGAGAAAAAAGAAATTATTCAGATAGTGAAGAGAGACGAAAATTTAATAGTCATGGGGGACTGGAATTAGATAGTAGGAACAGGAATAGAAGGAAAATTTGTTGGTGAATATGGAATGGGGGTAAGGAATGAAAGCGGAAGCCGCCTGTTAGAATTTTGCACAGAGCATTACTTAATCATAGCTTACACTTGGTTTAAAAATCATGAAAGAAGGTTGTATGCGTGGAAGAGGCCCGGAGAAACTGGTAAGTTTCAGATAGATAATATAATGCTAAGACAGAGATTTAGGAACCAGGTTTTAAATTGTAAGACATTTCCAGGGGTACGAACTATAGATTAAAACTGAAGAAACTGCGAAAATGTGGGACTTCAAGGAGATTGGATCTGGATAAATTGAAAGAACCAGAGGTTGTAGAGAGTTTCAGAGAAAGTATTAGGGAACGACTGACAAGAACGGGGGAAAGAAATACAGGAGAAGAAGAATGGGTAGCTTTGAGAGATGAAGTAGCAAAGACAGCAGAGGATCAAGTAGGTAAAAAGACGAAGGTTAGTAGGAATCATTGGGTAACAGGAGAGATATTGAACTTAATTGATTAAAGGAGAAAATATAAAAATGCAGTGAATGAAGTAGGCAAAAATGTTTACAAACGTCTCAAAAATCAGATTGATAGGAACTGCAAAATGGCTAAGTAGTAATGGCTAGAGGACAAATGTAAGGATGTAGAAGCACATATCACTAGAGGTACGAAAGATACTGCCTACAGAAAAATTAAAGAGACCTTTGGAGAAAAGAGAACCACTTGTATCACATGGAAAACCAGTTCTAAGCAAAGAAGGGAAAGCAGAAAGGTGGAAGGAAGATATAGAGGGATGAACTTGAGAGCGATGTTATGGAAATGGAAGAGGATGTAGATGAAGATGAAATGTGAGATATGATACTGCGTGAAGAATTTGACAGAGCACTGAAAGCCGTAAGTCGAAACATGACCCCGGCAGTAGATAACATTCCATTAGAACTAGAGATAGCCTTGGGATAGCCCCGACAAAACTCTACCATCTGGTGAGCAAGGTGTATGAGACAGGCGAAATATCCTCAGACTTCAAGAAGAATATAGTAATTCCAACCGCAAAGAAAGCAGGTTTTGACAGGTGTGAAAATTACCGAACTATCAGTTTAATAAGTCACGGCTGCAAAATTCTAACACGAATTGTTTACAGACGAATGGAAAACCTGGTAGAAGCATACCTCAGGGAGGATCAATTCGGATAGCGTAGAAATGTTGGAACACGTGAGGCAATACTGACCCTACGACTATTCTTAGAAGATAGATTAAGGAAAAGCAAACCTACGTTTTTAGCATTTGTGGACATAGAGAAACCTTTTGACAATGCTGACTAGAATATTCTCTTTCAAATTCTGATGGTGTGTTTCGAATCACGTCATAGGCGGCAACAATTCTGGCAATTCATTCCATCTCCGTACCCACTGGGGTCTCATGCACAAATGAGTTTAGATATCCCCATAGGAAATAATCCCGGGTATTCAGGTCAGGTGACTTCGCAGGCCATGGAATAGGACGTCCCCTTCCAATCTAGCGACCACGAAATATAACACTGAGATGACTGCGGATATCCACACTGAAGTGAGGCCGTGCGGCGTCATGTTGTATCCACATCCTCTCACGAACAGCCAAGCGTACGTTTTCCAACAAAATTAGGTAGAACTCTGTGCACGAACCTCAGGCACAGATGGCCATTCAGACGGCCAGGCAGAAGATATGATCCAATGAGATTCCCCCCCCCCCTTTTTTCCTTGCAGGAAATAAAGAATATACATGTGTATAAACAGCACAGCACGTGAAAACTTGTACGCATGTTAGTTGTACGTGAACTGCAAAACCGTAACGCTAGACAAAGCGTTACACAAGTTTACTTTCATATTTCCATAAGCCGGCTTCTCTGGCCCCACGTTGCCTGCCTGAAGTTGTTCAGTGGTGCATCCTCTACGCCGTTTTCAATTTTTGCACACCCTTACGGAAACACCCTATATACATACACCAAGCGATGGAGGCATGGTAGCCGGCCTGTGTGGCCGAGCGGTTCTAGGCGCTTCAGTCTGGAACCGCGCACCGCGACGGTCGCAGGTTCGAATCCTGCCTCGGGCATGGATGTGTGTGATGTCCTTAGGTTAGTTAGGTTTAAGTAGTTGTTAAGTTCTAGGGGACTAATGACCTCAGATGTTGAGTCCCATAGTGCTCAGAGCCATTTGAACCATTTGAGGCATGGTACAAGAAATGGTCAGTAATCGGTACGTTAGTTGGGTGGGATGGAATGCATTCAGTGCTATTTAGAGATGAGCAAATATTTTTCGTCAACAGCAAACAAGATATAGAACACAGGATGGGTAAATTTCGAAAAGGAAACACAAGGACAGCCGTAAAAATTAACTTCGAAAAGACAGTCACTTTTGTATTTGTAAAAAGGTACGGATTTAGTTCTTGAAGATGAACAAATTTAAAAATGTTAATTTTTAAATATTTAGGTTCTACGTGACAACAGCTATGGCAAAGCTATTTAGATCATAAGCAGTGACGGGTACACGAGCGATAAAGTCCCTACTAGGACTGATTTGGAACGATAATGCTAGTCTACAGACCAATAAAGGACATCCCGTAGCATTATGTAGAATATACTTACTTATGGTGCAGAAATGTGGTGACTTACTAATAAAGGACGGGACAAGATCATGACAGTGGAATTCGATTTTATGACAAGACGCTGGCAGGTCACTCGTGAAGAGAGGATCAAAACATCAAAAATAAAAAGGCAATGAGGTGGCCCAAGGTAATAATGTCTGCCCCGAGAAGAACTAAAAGGGAACGGTCACCATCGTCATGGGAATTATAAAGGGTGAATCATCTAAAACTTGCACCGCAAATATTGCGGATATGGAAAGCTCGTGGTCTTGCGGTAGCGTTCTCGCTTCCCGCGCAGGGGTTCACGGGTTCGATTCCAGGCGGGGTCAGGGATTTTTCCTGCCTCGAGATGACTGGGTGTTGTGTCGTCGTCGTCGTCATCATTCATCTCCATTACGGTCGGAGGAAGGCAATGGCAAACCACCTCCGCTAGGACCTTGCCTAGTCGACGGTGCGAGTCTCCCGCATCGTACCCTACGCTCTTCGGAGTGTGGAACCTTATCGTCATCATGGAAAGTGCTGTTGAAGTGCGATTTTTACAGAATGGGCTGGTAGTCAGGGGTTCATACTGTTAGTCAACAGACTGTAATAACACTTATAAAGTGTAATTTTTGTGCAAACATACATTTTTTAAATAGAAAATTGCCTTCTGACGTTAACAAACTAAAAGTAGGATAAATTAGAATGTCATTGGAGTTTGTTGCAGGATTGTAGTGAGAGCTTTTTACGAGATATTGTATTTTGAAAAGTTCCCTCACTGAGACTTGTACAATATCTGTGGCAGCAAACACTAAAGAACAACACAATTATATACACTAGCTACGTAGGTTCTGACGAGTAACGAGACAGTAGACCATTACAGGTTGTGTTCAAAATAACCACTGGCAACGGAAGAACTCGCTTCCAGTCTAATATGGAACGATTACTGCCCAAGCGCTGGCATTTCAGCGGAGATGTCCAAGTGGGATGAAGTAATACGTCGTTGCATAACATCGGGTGTAGTTGTATGTCCTTGTAGACAGCGTCTTTCAGTTTTTCCCACAGAGAAATATCTACAGGCCTCAAATCCCGGGAAAGGGCCTGCCAAGGTACAGGTCCTTTGCATCATGCTGTAGTACTTCGTTACGCTATGGGCTGGGCAGCCAGTACGTTGGTACCATAGTTCTTCCCTTGTCTGCCGAGGAAAGTCTTCTAGCGTGATACTTGGGTGAGTTCAGTGTTAAGTCCATGAAAAACGCGCCTATGAGTTGATGGTTCAATATCCCACACCAACACGTTTACACTCCATGAACGCTGACGTTCCACCTCAAGCAGCCAACGGGTGTACTCAACAGACCTGGCGTGATTGGTAAATGTAGCTTCGTCACTAAAGAAGATACACGATAATCTGGAATATCCTGGTTTAATGCCCACGTACAGAAGTTAACACGATTCTCATATTTGTTTCCATGCAGCTCCTGATGGGGAGAGATGTGAAAGGGATGGAACCAATGTCGACGGGGAATGTGTAGGGCACTTTCCTGATTCATGTCACTTTCTCAGTCGATTGCGCGGGAGTTAACGTGCGGATCAACTGCAACTGCAGCAAGAACATTAATTTCTCCCTCTTCTGTAGCCACTTGTTTCCATCTGTTACGTTCCCTAGGTGTTTCATTAGCACTTTCACGTAACTGGCTGAAGAGACTGATAAATAACTGACGAGATGGTTGACGTCTATTGGGATATCTTGCCGCCTACACTGCACACGAACGAATTGCATTCTTCCTACACTCTCCATACACCATGAGCATGTCGGCTTTTTCTGCATTGGTAAATCCCATCATCCGCTCATGACCTACTGCTGGGGCTGTCACACACTAAGTGACTAATAAGTTGCTTAAAATCCGTCTTGATTGCAAAAATTTTTTTAATTATTCATATGACCGGTTTCGGTTCATTCAGAACCATCTTCAGATCTGATATTTCAGTTACAGGAGTAACCCGTCCAAATCCAGCAACTTTCACATGCTACGTCACATCTGATATTTCAGTTACAGGAGTAACCCGTCCAAATCCAGCAACTTTCACATGCTACGTCACATGTGATGTAGCATGTGAAAGTTGCTGGATTTGGACGGGTTACTCCTGTAACTGAAATATCAGATCTGAAGATGGTTCTGAATGAACCGAAACCGGTCATATGAATATTTAAAAAAAATTTTTTGCAATCAAGACGGATTTTAAGCAACATTATAAAATCACTGATTGCTGTTATCCCATAAGACATTATGTCTGTTTTTGTAAAATGACTAATAAGTTGCAACGCACTCAAGGAACACACAAGCTCACTGTAAGCAAACGTAACGACATCGTACCTAGCGACTACGGAGGTTCGAGTCCTCCCTCGGGCATGGGTGTGTGTGTTAGTCCTTAGGATAATTTAGGATAAGTAGTGTGTAAGCTTAGGGACTGATGACCTTAGGAGTTAAGTCCCATAAGCTTTCACGCAAATTTGAACATTTTTTTTTTTATTTTTTTACTACGCAGGTTGAATGGCACGAACAAGTGTCGGTGCGGGAACTTTTCAAAAAAACGATATCTCGTAAATGACCTGCACCAGAATCCTGCAACAAACACCATACCCTACATTTAGTTTCGTTCCATTTAAAAAATTGTGTTTGCGCAAAAAAATACAGTTTCTGAACACTATTGTAATCTGGTTATTGGCCAGAATACAACCCATGACTACCAATCCATCCTGCAAAAGCCGCACATCAGCAGCAGTTTCCATTTCTGCAATATTTGCGGTGCAAGTTTTAGATGATCTACTCTATATATTGACCGAGTAATGGACGAAAAGGGATTAAAAGCTTTCGATTGGAGTAACCGAGACTACTGGAAGGAGAAAACGAGTAACCTCTAGTGGGAAAAGTTTCATAAGAAGAAGATGAAGAAGGTTGCACAGGAAACAGCTAAATTCATTCAATGCACGTTAAGAAATCAGATTTATACGAAGAGCATGCAATAGTTGAGATTATATTGCTGCTTTTTTATATAAACAATCGTTATAATTATAGAAGGATTGGCATATCTGGCAAAAAAAACGAGTTTTGTGCTATAATACTGAACAAGATGTAACGCGAAGAAAAAGTGAAGAAAAATGTATTTCCATAGAGGAAAATCAAAAAGAGACACTACATTTCACTGAAAAACACCTGGAATTCAACTGAAAGATCAATTTGTCATTTATCGACCCAGAAAGAGCAGTTGAAAAGGAGAGGATCCCCATTTCATTTATTAAATGGTATGAGAAGTCTATAAAAAATGAAAGAAAGTCAAGAACCTGTAACAGGATTCGCAGACTTACAAAAAGTTGTTTCACGATGCAAAGCGTTGCAAGATGTTTGAAATTCTCAGAACAATAGGTACTTGCTGTATGGACGAACAAGTAGTACGCAGTATGCACTAGAAAGGGATGCAGTCTTGCTCATCGACATACTTGCATGTCGTACGAGTAATGACAGAAATAAGAGACCGGCTGATAAGTGGGAGTAAAATTAAGGATAAAGAACATCAATGATAAAATTCGCCGACGGAACAAGTATCCTCTCTGAAAGTGAGAAATAATTACAGGAGCTGTTAAATGGAATGTGCATCTTCTGAGCACGGAATACGGACTGAAATGAAAACGAAGGAACACGAAAGTATAGACGATTTGCGGGAATTTCCCAAGGGTTAAAATTAACGTCGGAATTGAAGTCCACGCATTAGACGAAGTGGAGAAATTCGGCTATCTTGGAAGCAAAATAATGTATAACGTACGACGGCAAGGACACGAGGAACGAACTGCCACAGACCAAGAATGCATTCCTCTCTAATGGCAGTTCACTAGTACCAAAAACAGGTCTTAATTTGAGGAAGAAATTTCTGAGGCTGAAAATCTCGAGCACAGCGTTATACTGAAGTGAATCAGAACTGTGCTAAAAGCGAGATCAGAAGAGAATTTAATAGTTTTGGATGTGATGTAACAGAAAGAGGCTGAAAAATTAATTGGACTAGTAAAATAAGAAATTAAAAACAGGAAGGTCTTATGCAAAAATTAAACAGATGAAGCGCCAGTATGTATGGACTTGCGTCAAGACGTAGAGTTACTTGTGCATTATCATAGGGAGCCATATAAGATAAAACTCGAGGGGAAGACAAGAAACTGGAGTACATAGAACATACACCGAAGAGCTGAAGAAACTGTTACACCTGCCTCCTATCGTGTAAGGCCCCCGTGAACAGGTAGAACTTCCGCAACACGACGTGGCACGGACTCGACTAATGACTGAAGTAGGGCTAGAGGAAACTGACACCATGAATCCTGAAGAGTTGTCCACTTATCCGTAAGATACGGGAGTGGAGATCTCTTCTAAACAGCTGTCACCTCCCCCTCACTTATCGACCTTAATGACAGTGAAAAATTAAACCGCGTGTACCTAATGGAAATTTGGGAAAAGCAATCGTCACCGAGGTTAATTTGTCGGTAAAGAGGGAGGAAAGGGTTACATCTAAATGAAAGGAAAAATGCTAATGAAACTGGTGGAAATTAATTTTGAAATAGGGGTAAAGTTAATAAAGAAAGTAAATGTGCGGCCGTTACGTTAACATTCAACTAGCGGTAATTAGATATTTGAGATTTGGTGGAAATTACGGTCGCCAGTCCTAAGGACAATTACTATAGTAACTGAAAAAGAAAGATTATTACACATATAATTAGCACTAGAAGCGTGGCAACTGAAGGTTGACAAGTGTAGTGTGAAAACTGAAAGTTTGTCAGAAGTAATAAATTTCGCTACACTCTGACTTAATTCAGCAAAAGAATTAATAAAACTGGAAAATCGAAAGTTAATTTAGTGACTGAAGTTAATAGTGAGCTTTCTTTCTGAAGCACATCGAAATTCAGTAAAATACGGTTAGCCTTGGACTACCTCAACAATCATTTCAAAAGCTACCTGAATCTACGCAATTTAAAAATAAGAGATTTAACTTTGAACTTGAATTAAATGATTCTGAACAATTAACAATAGTAAAATTTAGTACGTACCAAGCTGAGCTGCAGTCACAGGTAAGCTAAAATACGGTAACAAAACTCGCACTCTTAATTCGTGCTTGTGTAATCTAAATATTGTAGCCAGCTATGAATACTTCAACTGAACTTTGAAATTAAAGCAGTGAAATACTATAATATTACTTTAATGCTGGCGTTTGAATTTCAACGACACTCGGGTTCATTCCGGAAAAGGAAGGGACCCTGCTTGGTAATGCAATTGGGACAATGAGCAACAAAGGTTCATGCTAAGTAGCTGTAATTTTGTGATGCAACAATTTTAAAAGTTTGAAAAGCTGAGATCTGCCATACAGTTCTAAACTTTACGTGCTTCCAGTCTTCCTTGTTGGTTGATTGAAGGTTTGAAGCCGTCGATCGAGGAGGTGGCGACAGTCACTCATTGTCGGCCGTCGCTGTTGCAGAAGCTTAATGTTGGCGCGCCTTCTTCTCGACACGGTCACCAGACGAAACGGGCTCTTGATGTGCGCCAGCTAATGCTTCCCGTCCGCGACACCATGTCAGAAACTATCATCGCAAGTCGAGCGCAATTACATGCTGCCAAACCCCGAAAGCGCGGCAACTCGCGGGAGCTTCACACAACACACCTGCTCCACTCGCTACTCCAGCCAGACTCCCCCTCTGCCCGCGCTCCACGCGACAGAGTTAACACTACCAAAGATCCTAAACACTCTGGTTCTCCACACGACCTATCGACGTATTCGTTCGATAACATAGTTTTCCCTAGGCAAGACCCAGCGTAAAAATACAAATAATATTTACAAAACAACCAATTATACATCGACATAAGTGCATAAATATATATACACAAACAGTAAAACAATTACAATATGTAAAGAGACAGAAATGTCATATCTTGAGGTAACAAAACAAGAAAAAAAATAATAGTACAATAGATGGAAATAGGAGGATATGCACTTCCGGCGTTACACAGCACGTTGCAAGGCATCCCAGATATGCTCAGTAATATTCATGTCTTGGGAGTTGGTAATCAGCGGAACAATTTTAACTCAGAAGAGCGTTCTTGTATCCACTCTGTAGCAATTCTGAATGTGTGGGGTGTCGCATTGTCCTGCTGGAATTGCCGAAGTCCGTCGGAATTCACAATGGACATGAATGAATGCAGGTGATCAGACAGGATGCTTACGTACGACCTGTCAGGTCGTATCAAGACGTATCAGAGGTCCCATATCACTCCAACTGCACACGCTCCACACCATTACAGGGCCTCCGCCAGCTTGAATAGTCCCGTGCTGACATGCAGGGTCCACAGATTCATGAGGTCGTCTCCATACCCATACACGTCCATCCGCTCGATACAATTTGAAACGAGACTCGTCTGACCCGGCAACATGTTTCCATTCACCAACAGTCCAATGCCGGTGTTGTCGGGCCCAGGCGAGGCGTAAAGCTGTGTGTCGTGCAGTCATCAAGGGTACACGAATGGGCCATCGGCTCTGGAAGCCCATATCGATGATGTTTCGTTGGCTCACACGATTATGCTTGTTGATGGCCCAGCATTGAAATCTGCAGTAATATGCGGAAGGGTTGCACTTTTGTGGCGTTGAACGATTCTCTCCAGTCGTCGTTGGTCCCGTTCTTGCAGGATCTTTTTCCGGCCGCAGCGATATCTGAGATCTGATGTTTTACCGGATTCCTGATATTCACGGTACACTCGTGAAATGTGTGTATAGGAAAATATCCTCTTCATCGGTACCTAGGAGATGCTGTGTCCCATCGCTCGTGCACCGACTATAACACATTTCAAACGTACACTCCTGGAAATGGAAAAAAGAACACATTGACACCGGTGTGTCAGACCCACCATACTTGCTCCGGACACTGCGAGAGGGCTGTACAAGCAATGATCACACGCACGGCACAGCGGACACACCAGGAACCGCGGTGTTGGCCGTCGAATGGCGCTAGCTGCGCAGCATTTGTGCACCGCCGCCGTCAGTGTCAGCCAGTTTGCCGTGGCATACGGAGCTCCATCGCAGTCTTTAACA
The DNA here is from genome assembly GCF_023864275.1 of Schistocerca cancellata. Taxonomy (NCBI): domain Eukaryota; kingdom Metazoa; phylum Arthropoda; class Insecta; order Orthoptera; family Acrididae; genus Schistocerca; species Schistocerca cancellata. The sequence continues at coordinate 384,320,936 of NC_064628.1, forward strand.
CTGGTAGCATGCCGCGACAGCGTGGACGTGAACCGTATGTGCAGTTGACGGACTTTGAGCGAGGGCGTATAGTGGGCATGCGGGAGGCCGGGTGGACGTACCGCCGAATTGCTCAACACGTGGGGCGTGAGGTCTCCACAGTACATCGATGTTGTCGCCAGTGGTCGGCGGAAGGTGCACGTGCCCGTCGACCTGGGACCGGACCGCAGCGACGCACGGATGCACGCCAAGACCGTAGGATCCTACGCAGTGCCGTAGGGGACCGCACCGCCACTTCCCAGCAAATTAGGGACACTGTTGCTCCTGGGGTATCGGCGAGGACCATTCGCAACCGTCTCCATGAAGCTGGGCTACGGTCCCGCACACCGTTAGGCCGTCTTCCGCTCACGCCCCAACATCGTGCAGCCCGCCTCCAGTGGTGTCGCGACAGGCGTGAATGGAGGGACGAATGGAGACGTGTCGTCTTCAGCGATGAGAGTCGCTTCTGCCTTGGTGCCAATGATGGTCGTATGCGTGTTTGGCGCCGTGCAGGTGAGCGCCACAATCAGGACTGCATACGACCGAGGCACACAGGGCCAACACCCGGCATCATGGTGTGGGGAGCGATCTCCTACACTGGCCGTACACCACTGGTGATCGTCGAGGGGACACTGAATAGTGCACGGTACATCCAAACCGTCATCGAACCCATCGTTCTACCATTCCTAGACCGGCAAGGGAACTTGCTGTTCCAACAGGACAATGCACGTCCGCATGTATCCCGTGCCACCCAACGTGCTCTAGAAGGTGTACGTCAACTACCCTGGCCAGCAAGATCTCCGGATCTGTCCGCCATTGAGCATGTTTGGGACTGGATGAAGCGTCGTCTCACGCGGTCTGCACGTCCAGCACGAACGCTGGTCCAACTGAGGCGCCAGGTGGAAATGGCATGGCAAGCCGTTCCACAGGACTACATCCAGCATCTCTACGATCGTCTCCATGGGCGAATAGCAGCCTGCATTGCTGCGAAAGGTGGATATACACTGTACTAGTGCCGACATTGTGCATGCTCTGTTGCCTGTGTCTATGTGCCTGTGGTTCTGTCAGTGTGATCATGTGATGTATCTGACCCCAGGAATGTGTCAATAAAGTTTCCCCTTCCTGGGACAATGAATTCACGGTGTTCTTATTTCAATTTCCAGGAGTGTATTTAAATCTTGATAACCTACCATTACAGCAGCAGTAACCGATCCAACAACTGCGCCAGATACTTGTTGTCTTATATAGGCATTGCCGACCGCAGCGCCGTATTCTGCCTGTTTACATATCTCTGTATTTGAATACGCACGCCTATTCCAGTTTCTTCTGCGCTTCAGTGTATAACTGAGGATGGTGGAAGTATGTGCTAATTATGAGATGATGAGGTTGGCAAGGGTGAGGAAATCGCGGCCAGCAGCAGTTAAACAGTCAGAAGACTGATGACTCAATGACAAAAAATTACAGATACGCAGCAAAATACTGTATCTGACGGCATTCTATATGTCTGGGATGCCTGACAGTGAAAGTAGTAGTCGTGGTCGGAGTCAGCTTCATACATGTACACACCTTCGATGGGTATGTAAATGATTTAGAGTTGGAATTCTCTGTGACACAAAGAGTGGTCACCAGAGTGCATTAGTGATGGTGTTTAGTGCTATTACCGCGCCTGGTAAGGTATATATAGGGACCTCATTGCGGGTTTCCAATTGTCCGGGTGGTTAGAAACGTGCTATATCCACACTTGTACAGCAATCAGATGTGACAGTGGCCCACTGTTGTACTGCCTACGAACGTAGGTGTTGGCATATTCCTTGCCAGGGGTCTGGTCAACAACGTTTAACTGACACCAGGGAAAACCACAGTTTGTCCACCAGGCATATCGTAACCCATTCACATCTGCACCTACCATCCGACAACAAGATATGGACTCGGTGCAACATTCTGTCTCATCCCGCTCCGTCGGTCGGAGACTAGCGGGTAGCGGGTTACACTGTCCCATGCGTAGGCTGCCGTTGACACAACGACATAAACGATTACGTTTGGAGTGATGCCGTAGCTGCGCAGCATGGCTGCCGATGACTGGCATCGAACTGTATTCAGCGATGCATCGCGGTTCTGCAGTATCCCAGATGATCGTCATCGGCGAGTATGGCAGAGACGTGGGGAAATGTCCCACTCCTTCTGAAGAGCCAGCCGGTGTGGCCGAGCGGTTCTAGGCGCTGCACTCTGGAACCGCGCGACCGCTACGGTCGCAGGTTCGAATCCTGCCTCGGGCATGGATGTGTGTGATGTCCTTAGGTTACTTAGGTTTAAGTAGTTCTAAGTTCTATGGGACTGATGACCTCAGAAGTTAAGTCCCATAGTGCTCAGAGCCATTTGAACCTTCTGAAGTATCCCAGATGATCAAGGTCTAATTGCAACAGTTGTGGGCCAGCTTCCTTCAGGAGAGGATACAACGGATTAAGACACCCTTTCCATCCGCATGAGTGCACGTTTCGCGGCAAGAGGGGCTGCAACGTTATACTGATATATGAGCTCGTACTATCAAATTTTTTGTAAATTTGTGATCACTGAAATAACATCACATACCCTCTCAAACTGTGAACTTTGTTTCTGTTTCCTCCTTCTTTCGTTTGTGTTTGTCTTTTTATGTCAGGCTGTTTACTTTTTTTCACGCATCTGATTATGGCGACGTCTAAACGTTTCATGTAAGTTGAATCTGAATAAAAAATAAATAACAACTGAGCGATCAAGACAGGAAATAAATATTGGGTCTGTCACGACCACACAACCAGAATACGACTGACAAAGTACTCTTGCTATTAGTTTGACGCTGTGAGGGTTTCGTCATCATCATCATCATCATCATAATCATCTGCATAGTGAATCAAATGGTTCATTGAGTTCAATTAAGGTTTCCTGTATCTAAGGCCTTCCTCTGATTAGACCAATACTTCAACTGGGTACAATATTTGTTTTATATTTCTGCGTAAGGGAATTTTATTCAACAACACCTCTTCGTCGAGAGTCTAACACCGTTCCGACATGTCGGTTTTGTAGAGCAAAGCATTTTTCGCAAGCCTTTTGATTACCATTCGTAGGAGATGCTGTTACCAGTAGTATTTTTGTTCGTCTCTTTGTTTCATTTATATCGAATGAGGTTTTCATTTTTTATGTCATATCTAATGGTATACCTCGCAGTTCTTCTTAGAGATTTCAGCATCGCTGTTTTTCAACAGCTCTCTTCTCCTGTCTGTTCAGAGCCCAGTTCTGACAACCACAGAACATAATGGCCACTGCCATTTCGCTATGAAATTTTATTTGTGTGTTTTTTCTTGTTCCATTGCCGAGGATTGTGTTAAGGGTGCCTCTCATCAGTTGAAATATATTTATCTGTCAGGTGTTCTCCGTAACCATAGGACATTAAATACCCTAAATAGTTAAATACGCTAACCTACCTAGATATGTTAATGTCAATTACAATCTTTGAACTAACTGGGCATTTCCCCTTAAACGCAGTTACTTCTGGTGTGTTCAAGGAAATCTTTTCGTTGTAGTTTGTTACATAGTTGAAGAGTCGACGCATTCTCAAAACTGTAATTCAGTCTAGTTCCCTTCGAGTAAGACGTTGTGCCTCCCAACCAGTACTTGCTATTAAAACTCATCAAAGGTAGACACCGTGATCAAACCCAATGACAACCTTTGACTCTAACAACGACCATGTGCCCTAAAGAAATACAATCACAGCTGAACTTCCAGAGCGAAATTCTGTACCATTCGAAGGGGGAATTTTTGAATAAAAAGCTTCTACTATTGTTTGGTTTATTCTGAAACTATCACATAGACTTAATGCTCCTAACAAGTCGAAGCGATACTCATTCAATTTAGAGGTCGCAATTATATATTTCACTCAAATAGGTGCGCAACAAGAGATGTGTTTTTAGCAGTTCTTTCGAATTAATTTACATGAGTCGCTTGGGGCCGGAAAGTCATATGGTAAAGTTCCAAAGCATTTTGAGATACTTCGCATTCTTCAGTACGGTTTGCGTCAGTAGTAAACTAAATAACTGTCAAAAATCTTAGCTATACACGATACTCTTGATTTTCTAACGCGCATATTGTGTATACTGACCCTAGTGTATGAACACATCCCCAACGCGAACATGCGCTTAACTCGAAAAACCGTTCATGAATACGGAAAAAGAGTCCACACGTCTTGGTATCGAGTACTTCCATCTCGACAGTGGTACGTTTTTACTCATAAGTCTTCAACTGATATAGCAGATGTATCGAATGACTCTACTTATATTGCGTTTTTATTGTTTACCCAAAGGTTTGGTCGCATAACTCAGCTCCAATACTTTCAACAACTGAACGCGCGAGAAGCAACATACTAACAGTTCAACGAGCGGTGTGCGTGCAGGCAACAGAGTGCTGCACGAAAATATTTGCGACGTTTCGCCAACTTGACAACGTTCTATTCGCGGTTCGTTAACGTGGAACCCATTTGTTCTCAGGATTCGACTTACTAGACCTATTTCATAATGATTAAAACAGTGTACGTTAAAGGAATACCGTATTAACAGACAGAAAGGTGCCTACCAAAAGTGAAACTTGGCATTTTTGATAAACTAGATAATGATGAAGTGAGGTGGAAAATACGTTTCAAAAATTTGGAGTCTTAGGAAAATACTTCAAACCATGAAAAGCATTTAAGAAAACGCCCCACCACAATAACAAGGCAAAATTATTTTTCTTATGAATATAAGTAATGAACTTTTGTTAGCAAAAATACACGAGTGGAAAGAGGGCGTAAATGTATTTTTCAGATAATAGAGTTCCAAAAATTATGATATTAAAAATATGGACTGTACTAAATATAGCACAGGATAGCATAAATATAGCATAGCTAAATGTAGCACACCTGTGTGACTACTATGGGCTAATTCTTTAAGAGCAATGGAGAGAGATAAAAGTTTCATTCCCCTAGTTGTATAATCTATCCAACGAGTACGTGATACTTCATAGCAGCATCTGTGCACTTCAGGCGTTTATTTTCAAAGCCAGGCAACAAGTTGTCAGAATCACGCAATAGTTATCAGCTAAACGACTGGATAAAATGCTGTTTTTGTGTAACTGTACACAGGAAAGTTGCGAAGCTTACGTATGACATAGTTTATTTATTTTTCGGTCCTATTCACATCTTTTTTTCTGATAATGTTACGTACAATCGTATTTCAGGGTTGAATTCTGCTGGGGATACTTTCATTTAGGTGTGTGAGTGTCTATGGAGGACTGGCGGCCCATTCTTCCTCAACAGCCGAATCCAGAGAAGGTAGTGATGTTGGTCGATAATATATGGAAGGTGCTTCGAACCATTCTCAAATAGTATCTGTGCAAGATCCATATCGTACAGCAGCTTGAACCACAGAACGCACAACGACATGTTGACTTCGCTCTCCACATCCTCGCAGGGATTGAAGTTGACGAGGCCTGACCCTGTACCATCGTATGGACAGACGAAACCCATTTTTCTCTGACGGGCGAGGTGAACACACAGAATTGCCGAGTGTTGGGATCTTCACTTCCAGTCAATGTGTATGAAGTTCCTGTGCGCACTGAACGTGTCACCGTTTGGTGTGGCTTCACGGCTACGTTCATCATTAGCTCATTGTTTTTTGAACAGGCTGGAGCTCAGGGACCAAACGCGAGTAGTGTGATTGGCTAGCGTTATTGTGATACGCTTCGCCAGCATGTCATAGCCGCCCTATAGGCGAGAGACGCATTGGACTCAACAGTTTTCATGCAAGATGGGGTCCCACCGCACATCGGTCGTGAAGCTCACTTGCTTCTGTGAAACACATTTGGAAACGATTGAATTATCAGCCGATAGTTTCTAAATGCTTGGTCGGCGCCATCACCTGATTTCACTCCCTGTGATCTCTGGTTGTGGGGCTAGATGAAGGACAGGATTTACCAGAGGAATATTCACACATATGCTGGTCTGAAGCGCAGCATATCAAGAGAGGTGGCCAGCATACATAAGTAAATGCTTCGTTCTGTTGTGCAGAATGCAATCCTGAGCTTTCAGACTCTTCTGGACTGAGCCTCGTTTGTAGCTGTAATGGTACCGATAAGTAATGCTATGATGTACCGCAGCAGCACATTAAAAGTGTTTCAATTGAATTGATTCTGCATTATTTCTCTTCCCCATGTCCTTGACATTAATGCTACCAAGTTTGGTCCTTATACGGTAATTAGTTTCCGTGTTATAAGATGTTAAATAGGGAAAGTTTAATTATAATCACCTGGTAATACGGAATTGAGCACCAGATGCCACGAGAAGCGTATAGCCAGTATACTTGTCACTAGGCAAGCAGTAATGGCGAAATGGGTCAAACAGGAGAACTCAACGACTTCGAACGTGGACTAGCCACTGAATGTCGCCTGGCAACAAATCTATCAGACATTTCAACCTTTCTAAAGGTGCCTAAGTCGACTTTTGGCGACATGACTGAAGTTGAAACGCGAAGAAACACCTCAAGACCTCAATTACTAACGGACGGAGACTGTCGAAAATTGCTGAGGGTGGTTGCAAAAAATTTTATATCATCAGCAGAAGGAATCGCTAGTGTGTTCCAAAGTGCTGCCATCAATCCAACTAGAATAATGACTGTGCGTTGGGAGTTAAAGTGAACGGAATACATTGGTCGTGCAGCTCGTCATAAGCCACACGTTTCTGTGGTCAGTAGTGCTGGGCGACGCTTGAGGTGGCCTAAAGTGCGATGCCATTAGAAAGTGGATGGCCTGAAACGAGCGATTTGAGCCGATGAATCGCGCTATACCATGTAGCAGTGCGAGGGAAGGGTCTGGATTTGGCGAATGTCTTGAGAATGTTGCCTGCAATGAATTGTGGTTCCAACGGAGGAGGTGTTGTTACGGCCTGGAAGTGTTTTTCGTGGTTGGATGTGATCTTATCGCGCTTGTTGTTGTTGTGGTCTTCAGTCCGAAGACTGGTTTGATGCTGCTCTCCATACTACTCTATCCTGTGCAAGCCTCTTCATCTCCGAGTAACTACTGCAACCTACATCCCTCTGAATCTGCTTACAGTATTCATCTCTTGGTCTCCCTCTACGATTTTTACCCTCCACTCTTCCCTCCAATACTAAAATGGTGATCCCTTGATGCCTCAGAACGTGTCCTACCAACCTATCCCTTCTTCTAGTCAACTTGTGCAACAAATTACGATTCTCCCCAATTCTGTTGAGTACCTCCTCATTAGTTACTTGATCTACCCATCTAATCTTCAGCGTTCCTCTGTAGCACCACATTTCAAAATCTTCTATTCTCTTCTTGTCTAAACTGTTTATTGAGCATGTTTCACATCCATTCTTGGGTACACTCCATAAAAATGCTTTCAGAACAGACAGTAACTTAAATCTATACCCGGCATTGATAAATATCTCTTCTTCAGAAATGCTTTCCTTGCTATCGCCAACCTACATTTTATATCCTCTCTACTTCGACCCTCCTTAGTTATTTTGCTGCCCAAATAGCAAGACTCATCTACTATTTTAAGTGTCTCATTTCCTAATCTAATTCTCTAAGCATCGCCTGATTCATTGGACTACATACCATTATCCTCGTTTTGCTGTTGTTGATGTTCATCTTATATCCTTCTTTCAAGACACTGTCCATTCCATTCAACTGTTCTTCCAGGTCCAATGTCATTGGCGAACCTCAAGGTTTTTATTGCTTCTCCTTGGATTTTAATTCCTACTCCAAATTTTTCATTGGTTTCCTTTACTGCTTGTTCAGTGTAAAGATTGAGAAACACCGGGGATAGGCTATAACCTATCGCGCTTATGGAAGGCTACATGCGGAAGGACATAAACACATTTTAAATAGTTGTGCAGTGCGTACAGTAGAGGAACAATTAGAGGACGATGATTGTTTGCATCAGCATGAGAATGCACTGCGTCATAAAGCAGCGTCCAAGAGACAGTTGTTTGTGGATAATAACGTTCCTGAAATGGACTGGCCTGGCTAATGAACGCAGCGGAACTCCTGTATGGCCGACCGGTGTGGCCGAGCGGTTCTAGGCGCTTCAGTCTGGAAACGCGCATCCGCTACGATCGCAGGTTCGAATCCTGCCTCGGGCATGGATGTGTGTGATGGGCATGGATGTGTGTGATGTCCTTAGGTTGGTTAGGTTTAAGTAGTTCTACGTTCTAGGGGACTGATGACCCTAGATGTTAAGTCCCATAGTCCTCAGGGCCATTTGAGCCATTTTGAACTCCTGTGGGATGAGTTAGAACGTTGACTTCGTTACAGATATCATCGATCAACATCACTACCTGCACAGCACGCGCTATGCCTGACGATCGGGAACTGAATGCAGCGCTGCCTGTCATTGCAACAGCGATTTCATCAACCACCTGTGGTGCAACCAATCGACGCCCAGTTCTCCAGTTGATTTGAACTTCTTCGTCGTGCTCCGCACAGCAGGTGGAGGAAGAGCACCCTTCCGTAATCCTTTCCGCCGGTGATATTCTCGAAGTGCAGCTGCAGCATTACTGTTGTTTTGATAACAGAGCTTCAACAATAATGCCCTGCTCCTTTCGTCCAAGTTCATGTTGAGACGTCAACAAGTGTGACTGGCCAGGTGCGTGAGACTATGTATCACGACGACTGATCACTGCACCTAGTGGCCATAGTTGCAACTGGACGGTGGCGCTGTGACGCATGGAAATCATGAGCCATACTCTGAACATTAATGCTGCAAATCTGGTACTCATACAGTAATTAGTTTCCATGTTATAACGTGTTAGATAGGGAAAGTTTAATTATAACCACCCGGTACAGGGGCTGTCAGGACACTTTTGTCAGATAGTGTATGTTACTAAACAGCTAATACGGTTGAAGAGTGACATCACTCTGTAGTGTGCTGGGAACGCTAGGGCATGAGTGAGTGGTGGTGAGAGCCCGTGGGGCACAGGACAAACATTGCTAAAGTTTCAAAAAACTTTATTGGTCTTGGTACATGGCGTATTCAGGTGGGCGCTCTCTCCTTGCTGACCCTGGCTGGAGCCGATTAACAGGCTTCCTCCTGGTGCTGCTGGGATGCCACCTCGTGCTCGTGAGGCCGGCAGCCTCTGTAGGCCACGGCCGCCAACCTCAGCGGCGCTTCGTGTTGTGTTGCGATAGTGCCCAACTCTGGAGACGGCCACGTGCAGAGCTAGGGCCATTCCCAGAATGGAGCACCATCGCAGCACTCTGAGGAGACTGATGAGCTGCTTCCCTGGCGTCGTGTAGACCCGGCGTTCCCTCACCCCCCCTGACCCTGCCCCCTTCTCGTCACCGAGACGGTACTCGAAGACGGCTGTGCCTGGGGTACGGCTCGCTGATGGCCGGCATTATGGTGATGAATCCCACTAAGAAGCTAGCGTCGGAGTCGGCGGGGCAGCAGATCGGTAGGTCGGAGACGCCAACTCCCGTGAAGGACCTAGAAAGAACGCCTTTAGTGTGAGGTCGCAAATTCGATCTTTAGTAACGCACATTTGAAACTTGTTGTGACTTGGCAAGACAGCCAAGCCACTATGATTGGTAGCCGAAAGGCACGCGTAAGCTCACGCAGGCTGGCGTGAGGTCTGGAACATTTAAGGAAGTTAGACTTTAGCAAAAAAGGTCGTAGCTGTTGGAATACTTAACTTTAATCCATAATTGGTGAACATCGGTCTGACGGTACATGCATCACAAGATAAATAGCAAATGATAATGGCGCCTTGCTAGGTCGCAGCAAATGACGTTGCTGAAGGCTATACTAACTATCGTCTCGGCAAATGAGAGCGTAATTTGTCAGTGAACCATCGCTAGCAAAGTCGGCTGTACAACTGGAGCGAGTGCTAGGAAGTCTCTCTAGACCTGCCGTGTGGCGGCGCTCGGTCTGCAATCACTGATAGTGGCGACACGCGGGTCCGACGTATACTAACGGACCGAGGCCGATTTAAAGGCTACCACCTAGCAAGTGTGGTGTCTGGCGGTGACACCACAAAACTGCTGTGTTAACAGTTATGACAGGGAAAATATTAGCTGCTGATGACTTACCATGTGCTTCAGGAGAACGACAGAAAATGAGTGTCTGGAAGGTGCAGAGACTCATTTACTCAGCTGTCTTGATGTCCTGCCCATTTTCGAAGCTAATGGTCTAACCGTACGAGAATTCTCTTTCTCGAAGACAAATATGTTTTTACTTTTATGGCGATTTGTCCACTAGTAAATTTCTCGCTCACTAAGACAGCTATCACCATACCTCAGCTGCAGTCTTCACAGCTTCACTCACTTCAAATACAGAAAACGGATAACTCCTGTCATTTCTGCCTCGGCGCATATGGACGACAGAGCACATACATGAAATGCTCCGAAATCACTATACACACAGTTATTCCCTGAACTAGCGCAGATGCTCCTCAAGAACAACAATGAGATTAAGGTGCGTCTTTGTTGAGTCCGTGCTGCCAACATACGAGACAGGAAAAAAATGCCATTACTAACTGACGTGCCCTCGTAGATGCACACTACTGAACATTAAAATTGCTACACCACGAATATGACGTGCTACAGACGCGGAATTTAACCGACAGGAAGAAGATGCTGTGATATGCAAATAATTAGCTTTCCAGAACATTCACACAAGGTTGGTGCCGGTGGCGACACCTACAACGTGCTTACACGAGGAAAGTTTCCAACCGATTACTTATACACAAATAGCAGTTGACCGGCGTTGCCTGGTGAAACGTTGTTATGATGCCTCATGTAAGGAGGAGAAATGCGTTCCATCACGTTTCCTACTTCGATAAAGGTCCTATTGTAGCCTATCGCGCTTGCGGTTTATCGTATCGCTACATGCTATTCGCGTTGGTCGAGATCCAATTACTGTTAGCAGAATATGGAATCGGTGGGTTCAGGAGGGTAATACGTAACGCCGTGCTGGATCCCAACGGTCTCGTATCACTAGCAGTCGAGATGACAGGCATCTTATCCGCATAGCTGTAACGGATCGTGCAGCCACGTCTCGAACCCTGACTCAACAGATGGGGACGTTTGCAAGACAACAACCATCTGCACGAACAGTTCGACGACGTTTGCAGCTTCATGGGCTATCAGCTCGGAAACCATGGCTGCGGTTACCCGTGACGCTGCATCACAGACAGGAGCGCCTGCGGTAGTGTACTCAACGACGAACCTGGGTGCACGAATGGGAAAACGTCATTTTTTCGGATGAATCCAGGTTCTGTTTACATCATCATGATAGTCGCATCCGTGTTTGACGACATCGCGGTGAAAGCACATTGGAAGCGTGTATTCGTCATCGCCATACTGGCGTCTCACCCGACGTGAAGGTATGGGGTGCCATTGGTTATACATCTCGGTCACCTGTTCGCATTGATGGCACTTTCAACAGTGGACGTTACGTTTCAGATGTGTTACGACCCATGGCTCTACCCTTCATTCGATCCCTGCTAAACCCTACATTTCAGCAGGATAATGCACGACCGCATGTTGCAGATCCTGTACAGGCCTTTCTGGATACAGAAAATGTTCGACTGCTGCCTTGACTAGCACATTCTCCAGATCTCTCACCAATTGAAAACGTCTGGCCAATGGTGACCGAGCAACTGGTTCGTCACAATACGGCAGTCACTACTCTTGATGAACTGTGGTATTGTGTTCAAGCTGCATGGGCAGCTGTACCTGTACATGACATCCAAGCTCTGTTTGACTCAATGCCCAGGCGTATCAAGGCCGTTATTACGGGCAGAGGTGGTTGTTCTGGGTACTGATTTCTCAGGATCTATGCACCCAAATTGCCTGAAAATGTAATCACATGCCACTTCTAGTAAAATATATTTGTCCAATGAATACCCGTTTATCGTCTTCATTTCTTCTTGGTGTAGCAATTTTAATGGCCAGTAGTGCATTAAAAAGATTCAGTGGTTCTGTGAAGGTGTCCACACAAAACTACGGCAAATACACTGACGAAAAAATAATCACAACACCCAGAAGGAGTTTTGCGACATAAACGAAACTTCGTAGGCGTGTCTCTATATCTGAAAGATGATGTTTATTCAAATTTCGCGCCAGTTGCGTAAGAATGGCCTGGTAGTACCACTAGCGGGATACAAATGAGGTTTGCTTTAAATACACGCTGTAACGGTCGTGAGCGTCAGTTACCTTTGAGACTGGCCGTGTTGAGTTGAGATTAGTCAAGAATGCCTTTAAGGCGACACAGACGCCAGTATCAACACCTCACTGAGTTTAAACGAGGTCGTGTAGCAGGGCTACGAGAATCTGGACGTTCCTTCTGCGATATTGCAGAAAGACTTGGCAGAAATGTAGCCATCCTACATGACTGCTGGCATCGGTGGTCACGAGAATGTAACGTCGCAAGAGGACCGGGCTCTGGACGGCCACGTGGCACTTCCGAGAGGGAAGACCATCGTGTTCGGAGTATGGGTCTGGCGCATCGTACTGCATCTGCAGCAGTAATCTTAGCAGCAGTTGGCACCACAATGACACAACGAAATGTTACAAATCGGTTACTGCAAGAAGCCACATGCCCTGTAGGATGTACTCCACTGACCTCAAACCACCGCCGTCTGCAACTTCAGCATTTTCAAACGAGACCTCATTGGAAGGCAGGGAAGAGGTCTGTTGTGTTTTGTAATGAAAGCTACCTGTGCCAGTGAATCCCAAGTGTTGCTTTAAGGAGACCAACTGAGGGCCTTCAGTCAAGCTGCCTGCGTGCTAGACAAACTAGGCCTACGTCTGGTATTATGGTCTTGGGTCCGATTTCGTATGACACCAGAAGCACTCTCGTGGTCATCCCATGCACCCTGTTTGCAAATTTGTAAGTAAATGTGGTGATTTGACCTGCTGTGCTGCCATTCATGAACAGCATTCCAGAGGGTGTTTTCCAACTGGATAACGCTCGCCCACACACTGCTGTAGGAACCCAACATGCTCTGCAGTGTCGACATGTTGCCTTTGCCTGCTCGATCATCAGATCCGTCTCCAATCGAGCACTTATGAGACTTCACTGGGTGAGAACTCGAGCGTCACCCACAAACAACTTTAACCGTCCCTGTACTGACCGACCAAGTGCAGCAGGTATGGAACATCAAGTGCAACAGGCATGGATTTCCATCCACAAGCACATCCGGCCATTCATGAACAGCATTCCAGAGGGTGTCTTCCAACTGGATAACGCTCGCCCACATACCGCTGTAGTAACCTGTTGTGTACATAGTTCCGCGTAGTCAGCGTGTACACAACTTACCCACTAGAGCGCGCCCCGCTAAGCACAACAGCGCAGGCGCAGCGCTCATCTGTCTCCACACTACGAGATGGCGCTGCAATAGAGACGGACCAAATTCTGCTTCCGCCGATCCGCGTATTAATATGTAACGTAGCCAATGAGATTGCTGCTAACGTAGAACCTTTTCTCCTCACGGATCACACTCGTGCAGTGGTGCATGAACACACGAGGTATTATAACGAGTGTACAGACCTCCGATTAGTCAGTCTGCATTTGTCTGCACCAGTCTGCATTTGTCTGTACCAGTCTGTACGAGTTCTACATTTGTCTGTACCAGTCTATAGTCAAGTTTCAGTCTGCGCCTAATAAGATTACCATATTCCTGTACATAGCCATGAAGATAAATTTATAGACACTTTTGCCAAGTATCAGAGATATATGTGAGAATAAGATTAACGTACCAATACCAAAGGAACTTCAGATTGTCAATTGTAAATAGCATCCAGAACCAAGTTAAGTAATTTTTATGCTTGTTATTATTTTAATAAATGTGTGTGATAATTAATCAAGTTCTGTTTAATGTTGGTCACCGTCAATCTGCTACTCTAAGCGTGCAAGTGGCATTTCTATCTTCTGACCTAACAGCAGAAGATACACACGCCACGATAAGACCACGAGACATATTGCTGACACTCGCCTACTTCGTTAGAGCGACAAGTCAAATAATCTGATGGTGTGTGTACCGAAGGTCTTACAGTACGCTCACCACATAACCCAACATGCTCTGCAGAGTGTCGACATGTTTCCTTTGCCTGCTCGATCACCAGATCGGTCTCCAATCGAGCACATATGAGACACCACTGGATGACAACTGCAGTATCACCCACAAACAGCTTTAACCGTTCCTGTACTGACCGACCAAGTGCAACAGGCATGGAACCCCATCCCACAAACTCACACCCAGTACTTTTACAACACAATGCATGCACGCTTTCATGCTTACAATCAACGTTCTGACGGTTACACCGGTTATTAATATACCAGCATTTCACATTTCCATGGCTTTTCGCTCTTACAATAACGTGTGATCAAGCAATGTTAAATGACTTAAATATGTTACCTAGACAAATGTACTCCAAAAAGTTCATTACTTTACATTAACTGTTTTTTGGTGTGTGAGCAAGCGCAGCGTTCGTTCGCAGTGGCCGCGAATGAGCGCAGACAAGCCATGCCCGGGCTGACCTCGAGCTCCGCGTCGGAATGAGAAGGCCTTTGGCGGCGACTGTTATCTGTTTCCGGTGGTACAAAACTCGCCGGAAGCGGAACTATAAACACTGTTCACTGGCGGGGCGACCTTTGTACACCAGGCTATTTCTCACCAGCAGCATTACTACTAGATAAAATGCGGCATACGTAATTGGAGACAAGGCGCACATCGTAAATAGCAGTGTAACGTAAAATGCACCCGGGGCTCGTGGCAATAAAACTGAATTTGCATTACTTCTTAAAACGTCTACTTCTATTCGTTATTTTAATAACACATTACGCAACTGATAACTTATGTCCTGATTGAGAATAAGATTTTAATAATATAATTTTTCACCTTTCTTATAAGACCTATGTTATGTTATGCTATGTTAATCGGGGACCTAGAAACGACGGAGAGGCTCCGTCCCCGCCGCAGCCGCAGTGGTCTGCAACCCCACGACGACTACCGCAGTCCACTTCACCCCTCCGCCGCCCCACACCGAACCCAGGGTTATTGTGCGGTTCGGCCCACTATGGACCCCCCAGGGAACGTCTCACACCAGACGTGTGTAACCCCTATGTTTGCGTGGTAGAGTAATGGTGGTGTACGCGTACGTGGAGAACTTGTTTGTGCAGCAATCACCGACATAGTGTAGCTGAGGCGGAATAAGGGGAACCAGACCGCATTTGTCGAGGCAGATGGAAAACCGCCTAAAAACCATCCAAAGACTGGCCGGCTCACCGGACGTGGACACAAATCCGTCGGGCGGATTCGTGCCGGGGGCCGGCGCTCCTTCCCGCACGGCCAACCGGGCGGCCCTCTATGAGATCTAAGTGTGCAGCCGACGGTTCCATGGCGCATCCGTCACGCGCGCGTTTATGGATGTTCCGATATAAGTAAATACTCGATGCTTTTGTTTCGATACCGAGCACTCTTAGAATCGAGTCATTCTTTCGATACTTACTCGGTATCGAAAGAAAAGTAGATTTTATGCGATATCCGAGTAGTCCATCCGGCCTGTACATCTGCATTTTTTCATTTCATTAATTTATAAAATTAACGAATATGAATAATATTAATTAGCGATATCTTACGTGATTCTGAACGTAAATGCTGTTAGCAGGTTGCCTCTGCCGGCACTGTGGCCTAGTCTACCATCTATCAAAAATGTGCGACGAAGCTAAGCTGATTTTGTGTGTCTTTCTTGACATGTCACTGTTGCTTCATTTATTAGGCCATGTTGTGAAACAGGTATGCCTCGTCATATTTTAAGCGTATGTTTTCACATCTGTGAAAGTAATATATTTTCATTATGACAGATTTTGTTGTTTTAAGATGTAAACCGTCCACTAGCTGTATTCTTTTCCCTTGTTTTGCTGCAGGTCTAAGGATTGTCACTATAGACCGAAACCGGTAGTCTAAGGACCAAAATATTTTGGAAATTTGTGGTAAGGTCTTATGGGACCAAACTGCTGAGGTCATTGGTCCCTAAGCTTACGCACTACTTAATATAACGTAAACTAACTTACGCTAAGGACAACACACACATCCATGCCCGAGGGAGGACTCGAACATCCGACGGGGGGAGCCGCGCGGACCATGACAAGGCGACTTACACCGCGCGGCTACCCCGCGAGCCAAAACGTTTTGTGGTCATTGATGGAAATAAAATAAATTTATTCTATGGTTCTTTCTATTCCTGTGATTTATCACTTTATGGTACAACAATGGATTCGTTCACCTGCTTAGCAGGATTACGTTAGATACACATGGAGGTGACAAAAGTTATGGGATAGCGATATGCACATATACAGATGGCGGTAGTATTGCGTACACAGGGTATAAAAGGACAGTGCATTGGAGAAGCTGTCATATGTATTCAGGTGATTCATGTGAAAGTGTTGATCCACAGTGTCAAGAATGTGCAGAGAATACCAATTTTCAGGCATTCTCTCTCACCACAGACAACACATTGGCCAACCGCATTGGCGAACGCCCTTCACTTAACGACAGAGAGCAGCGGCGTTTGCAAGCGCCGCAAAATTTGGCGTTAACGGGCTATGGCAGCAGACGACCGCCTCGAGTGCCTTTGCTAACAGCACCATATCGCCTGCAGCGCCTCTTCTAGGATCGTGACAATAGGGGTTGGACCCTAGACGACTGTAAAACCGTGGCTTCATCAGATGAGTCCCGATTTCATTTGGTAAGAGCTGATAGTATTGTGCGCACACCCCACGAAACGAGGGACCAAACTTGTCAACCTGGTCGTGGCTCTATAATGGTGTAGGCTATGTTTACATGGAATAGGCTGGTTCCTCCGGTCAAACTGAACCCATTATTGACTGAATGTTCGGCTACTTGGAGACCAGTTTGCAGCCGTTTATGGACTTCTTAACAATGCGCCATGTCACTGGGCCATAAATGTTCACGAGTGGTTTGAAGAAAATCTGGACAATTCGAGCGAATGGTATGGCCACCCAGTTCGCCCGACATGAATCCCATCGAATATTTTTGGGACATAATCGAGAAGTCAGTTCGTGCACAAAATCCTGCATCGGCAACACTTCCGCAATTATGGGCAGCTATAGAGCTCAATATTTCTGCAGGGGTCTTCCAACGACTTGTTGAGTCCATACCACGTCGAGTTGCTGAACTGCGCTGTGCAAAAAGAGGCTCGACACGATATTAAAAGGTATTCCATGACTTTTGTCACCTCATTGCATTTAAGGTAATGGTCAACTGCCAGCCGCTGCAGCAATCACTGACGCTCTGCAGATGGACCTGCGTTTCGCTGCAGGTCTCTGGCATTAAAACTTACACGTGCAAACAATAACATTCTGAATAACATTATCTGCGGACACCCTCAGTATTTTCCAACGTTAGCTACCAGATCATTTATACAAGTCATCCACGGACATCCTCAGGAGTTTCCAGTGTTATCTGCCATATCATTTACACAGGGTGAGTCACCAAGGACAGGCTACCTAAATAAACTAACCACTTTTAGTGATAGAAGAAAATCTTTCAAACAAAAGCTGCTTAGCGTCAAGGGGGCCATGGTATAGTGTTCATTTTTTTTTTTTTTTTGTATGTGGAAGGGTAAAGAAGATATGATACTCAGCTTTGTCATTTTAAATGGACTGGAATGTTTTATTATTTACCTTTAAATAATACTTTTGACGACACGTACGACACATTAGGTCGTATAGCAATTATCTTACACCAGATCATGCTGTGGATCTTTTACAAGCGCATTTGCAAACGCATACGATGAGACTTTGATGAAATATACAGTAAGCAATTTAATGGCATCAAATGGCTCTGAGCACTATGGGACTTAACATCTGTGGTCATCAGTCCCCTAGAACTTAGAACTACTTAAACCTAACTAACCTAAGGACATCACACACATCCATGCTCGAGGCAGGATTCGAACCTGCGACCATAGCAGTCGCGCGGTTCCGGACTGAGCGCCTAGAACCGCTAGACCACCGCGGCCGGCAATGGCATCAGAGAAGGTTGTCACAACACGTATTCAAAATGCTTTCCACTAGCAGTCACACGTACTGTTTAACGATTGGATGTGAACAATACTGCACGTTGAATTTCGTCCGAGTTGATACCAGAAGAAGCTCGTGTAGAACGGTCTTTTATGACTTCACCCGTGGTTGGAATTTCGTTGTAAATTCGTTGTTTCAATTTCGCCCACGAGTGACAATTCGGAGCCCTTACGTCTGGCGAATGTAATGTTATAACAGTACTTTGCGGGCAGGCGTGTCAATTAACATCATATTAATTAAAATCGGGGATAAATAGACTTTATTTTGGAAGAATTAAAATAGGGGAAAGTAATGAAACTTTAATAACTGCACAGTATTACTAAGAAGCAATATAATGAAAAGTAATAAAAAGCAAAGTAGCAAAGACCAAGCGGGACAAAAAGATATAGGGGCGCGTTTGTTTTTTAATACATATAAAAGAACATGTAACACATTATTGAGCTTGCTACCTTCAGTTATCGCGATCGGGCTAGTCGATGAAAAAGTAGTACGCAACTGCGAAATTCGTTGAGGAGATTATTTAAAGACTCTTCAAGCACGTTTAAAATACATTACGTGTGACGAAGTGATCAGAGACGTTTATTGTCGGGTGAAGTGGAAATGATTCCGACAATATAATTCGAATTTTGTGTTAGCTAGGAAAAATACTCTTGGGAAACTATTATGGTTGTGGAACCCACGAAAGTTGTACGCAATGGAAAGCTATAGATTACGTAATTCTGCATTTTATAAAATTGTGAAACGCGAGTGCGCGGAACATTAAGAGAATCTTATCCTTGGACGGTTGCTGGGGTAACTGATACAAACAACGCGCCAGCATAAAAATAGTTCGCTTATTAACTACCAGATATTAATTAACGGGGACCTAAAATACTAAAAACAGTGCATACACCGTTAAATTGAACACTGCGTGTGAAAGACAATCACATCGAACATTTCGAGAACGAAGAATAGACATTTAAGTGCCGAATTAATAGCCTGGGTCGTGTCGATATTTGGACATTATATGACACGCGTTATTCAGAACACGATATCGCCCATTTTAATACTAAAAAGAAGGATAGGCTCATCACCCCCAATCCCGATTCATATTTCATATTTAGTTAGTGAAAAGAAATGTGTTAATAAACAAACTACATTTCAATTTTATCCACGATTTTGGCTTCATTACGTAGTCTTGACTACATGATAAACAATATCTGTGGAAATTGTATACAACGTATCGTCATAATATTTAGCCAACCAATATTGGGGGACACCAAAAAATGTAAATGCATGAAATTGTTCTTACAGCGGATGTATAATGTGTAGTGCGACGTACTATATTGAGAAACTGAACATCCATTACGTACTTGCATGTTTATCTGCGAAAATGGTCCTTGTCGGTACATCAGCATAGAGTTCGAATAGAATCGCTGGAACATCGCAAACCATTCAGATTAACCGAACATCTAAAAACGCATAATGCTGGTATCACCAGGATGTGTTCTTTCTCCTCACCCCCGTGGCAGTAATTGAATTAAGAGTCAGCCGGGAATAACATTTAAATCAATTGACGACCAGTGAGCTAGCGTCACGAATTTTCAAACGTCTACTGCCATGTATGAAGGCGTGTGACATCATGAGTGCTAACGTCGATCGAGGGGTGTCGTCGTGATCGTATTGAATGGCATTGAGCGGTCACAATGTGCAGGTCATTTTGTGCTGATGGACCGACCAATCCAACGACCTACAGGTCTATTGTTCAGAACCTCTGTAAGTCTCAGCGCAAAATGTGCGGGAGATTGATCGTGTTGGTATCACCCGACATGACTTCCATTAAAACTCACAAATAATTGGACTGTTCTTCCTCATATATCCTACAGCCAGGATCTCGCACCTTCCGACCTCCATCTGTCTTACCCAGTGAATGAAGTGGAATTTGTTGATGCAGCAAGACGTTGGTTCCGACGTCGACCAATAGCGTGTTCTGTGGTGTCACCGCCAGACACCACACTTGCTAGGTGGTAGCCTTTAAATCGGCCGCGGTCCGTTAGTATACGTCGGACCCGCGTGTCGCCACTATCAGTGATTGCAGACCGAGCACCGCCACACGGCAGGTCTAGAGAGACTTCCTAGCACTCGCCCCAGTTGTACAGCCAACTTTGCTAGCGATGGTACACTGACAAAATACGCTCTCATTTGCCGAGACGATAGTTAGCATAGCCTTCAGCTACGTCATTTGCTACGACCTAGCAAGGCGCCATTGCCAGTTACTATTGAGATTATGAATAATGTACCATCAAGAGCGATGTTCACCATTTATGGATTAAAGTTAAGTATTCCAGCAGCAACGTACGTTTTTTGCTAAAGTCTAATTTCCTTGTCCTGTTCCAGACCTCACGCCAGCCTGCGTGGGCTAAAACGCGTGCCTTTCGGCTTCCTCTAGTAGTACCGGGTTGGCTCTCTTGCCAACCCACAACATGTTCCATGCAGGCACACAGAGCCCTTCATTTAGGTGGCGTAAGGCCGTCGGACTGAACGGAACTTACGTTGAAAAACAGGGTTTCGCAGCCAAAAGAGTGGGGAATCATATGGCGTATTGGAATCCTGAATAAAACCAGCTTTCAGAAAAAAGTACGTTGCATTAGTTATTTAACGCCCCTCGTATTCTAAGTTCAAGCATTATAACACACCGGGAACAAATTAGTCTTCTCAGTGGGTATCATCACGACTTCCGAAAACATCGATCGCTGTAAACTGAAGTAGCGCTCTTCATACATGATTGGCTTTATCACATTGGCACGGATTCTGTAGTAGGTATACCAAGTGTCAGGCTAGTTAGTAGGATACTGCATAATCTATACACTGTCTAAAAAAAAACAGATTACATACTAATCACTTGCAGGCACATGACAGAATACCGTTCAAGTGTATAGATTCCATATATAGCCGGACTAACAGGCGATACGAATTGCCACAGACTTGTTTGGTCGGCTAAGGACAGACACTCGAAGAAAATACGACGTACAATTAGCGAGAATCTGCTTAGAAAAGTTCAATACATATCTGCAGGAACTATGCATATATTTTTCATCTCACTACGTGCCTCTGCCGTAGAGCTGGTGAAGATAGAAAACGGATAACAGCTCGCTGCTCTTTCCACGCTCTATCTGTGAATGGAGAGACAAGAAACCATACAATGTTGTTGTTGTGGTCCTCAAAACAAAGACTGGTCTGATGCAGCTCTCCATGCTACTCTATCGTGTGCAAGCCTCTTCATCTCCGAGTAACTACTGCAACCTACATCCTTCTGAATCTGCTTAGTGTATTCATCTCTTGGTCTCCCTCTACGATTTTTACCCTCCTTGCTTTCCTCCAGTACCAAATTGGTAATCCCTTGATGCCTCACAATGTGTCCTACCAACCGATCCCTTCTTTTGGTCAGGCTGTAACACAAATTTCTTTTCTCCCCAATTCTATGCAGTACGTCCTCATTAGTGACGTGATCTATCCATCCAGCCTTCAGTATTCTTCTGTAGCATCACATTTCAAAAGCTTTCATTCGTTTCTTGTCTAAACTGTTTATCGTCCATGATTCACTTACATACATGGCTAAACTCCATACAAATTCTTTCAGAAAGGACTTCCTGACACTTAAATCTATACTCGATGTTAACAAATTTCTCTTCTTCAGAAACGCTTTTCTTGCCATTGCCAGTCTACCTTTTATATCCTCTCTACTTCACCCATCATCAGTTATTTTGCTTCCCAAAACTCATCTACTATTTTAAGTGTTCATTTCCTAATCAAATTCCCTCAGCATCACCTGATTTAATTCGACTGCATTCCATTATCCTCGCTTTGCTTTTATTGATGTTCATCTTATATCCTCCTTTCAAGACACTGCCCATTCTGTTCAACTGCCCCTCCAAGTCCTTTGCTGTCTCCAAATTTTTCTTTTGTTTCCTTTACTGCTTGTTCAATATACAGATTGAATAACATCGGGTACAGTCTACAACCGTGTCTCACTCCCTTCTCAACCACTGCTTCCCTTTCACGCCCTTCGGCTCTTATAACTGCCATCTGGTTTCTGTACAAATTGTTAATAGCCTTAGAATTTGAAAGAGAGTATTCCAGTCAACATTGTCAAAAGCTTTCTGTAAGTCTACGAATACTATAAACGTAGGTTTGTCTTTCCTTAACCTATTTTGTATGAGAAGTCGTAGGGTCAGTATTGCTTCGCGCGTTCCTACATTTCTCCAGAATCCAAACTGATCTTCCACGAGGTCGGCTTTTACGAATTTTTCATTCTTCTGTCTGCTATATGGTGCAATAACCTACGCCATACACTTGACAGTGAGTAGCAGGGTGTAGATGTAGATGTAGTTGTAGACGTACTATACTGTGTTCAGTTTTTATCAACATACAGCTGCTGCCCTTCTGCTTCTTGTAAACATCCTTTTTACTACATTTGACATTTCATTCCCCGTCCCCATCGTGAAACTACAGATGTCTGACGTCGACAATCACAGTAAAACTTAAAAAGAGCATACGACGATTCAGCAAATTACGGTACTGATATGAAGCGACGTATGAATGAGTAGCATGCATCCGTTATTGTGAGATGCGGGGGAAGTAAAGATGGAACGATTTAAATCCCAACTAGGACGGGAAAAAAACACCCGAAGGCAGAGCTCCTGACAAATGCGGCAGCTGGCCTCGCAGGGGGAGGACGGCGATATGGGGCAGCTTGTAAGCTGAGAAGTGGACTCATGCTAGTCTCGGAATGGCCACGGGAGGAGGAGAGGGTGGGAGAGAGGGGTGGGGGTGCCCGGAGCAGGTGGCTGGTTTTTGTGTGGCACCTTATCTGGACGTCGGCGGGAAAAACGCCTAATTAAGCTTATTTACGCCGGTCGGCCCTCCATCGCAGCAGACAGTTTATGACGGGCTGCGCCGGGGTAGATATCGGCTGCGACTTACTGCTGGGATAATGGCGGGCCATCGCAGCCCCCTTGTATACTGCTAACGACTAGGCCAGCAGCCTTAATAACAGCCAGTCGGTAAGGAAAGCGGAGGGGGGCGGCCAGATGCTGCAAGACCCAGTACAGCGTCTCACATCGGCACACGGCACTTAATAAAGAACAAGACGACACAATGGATGTGCGGCTACAGCAGAATCGGCGAAAGACCGTCCGAGACAGTTGCAGCGGCTGTGTCGTCTACTTCAGCCCCTCGTAACACGACTTTGTGCACGTTTCTATGACAGCGCCCCTGTGTTGTTGCAGCTCTATAGACTATAATTGTTTTCTCCTTTAGCCGTTTCCGCTTCCTAGCTGAAAACAGCCAGCTGTGAGGTATTTTCTTACGGCGACTCCGCTACAGTTCTACAGGCAGCGGACTACGCATACCGTTCAAGTTGATAAATGACTACGTAGATTTTATCTAACCAGCTCTTGTGATCTACAGAAACTCAAAAATCGGGCTCACTACCAATATCAAGAATTTCTTAGACTACCTTCAGCATATTCGTGCACTTTGCTTTCTTCCATGCTGGTTTGATGAGAAACAAAACTGAGCTGCTCCTCATAGACAACAACGATAACTTTTCCTTCTGCGGTATTTACTGATGTAAAATATTTATACTCGGTAGATTTAGAAGCTCATACACAACTGCTGAATGAGATTTTCACTCTGCAGCGGAGTGTGCACTGATATCAAACCCTGTCAGATTAAATATATGTGCCTGACCGGGACTCGAACTCGGGTCCTTTGCCTTTCGCGGGCAAGTGCTCTACCATCAAAATGCCTAATTAAGATGGTAGAGCACATGCCCGTGCAGGCAAAGGTCCCGAGTTCGAGTCTCGGTCTGACACACAGTTTTAATTTGCCAGGAAGTTTCATTTCAGCGCACACTCCGCTGCAGAGTGAAAATCTCATTCTGGAAACATTCCCCAGGCTGTGGCTAAGCCATGTCTCCGCAATAACCTTTCTTTCAGGAGTGCTAGTTCTGCAAGGTTCGCAGGAGAGCTTCTGTAAAGTGTGGAACGTAGGAGGAGAGCTACTGGCAGAAGTAAAGCTGTGAGGACGGGACGTGAGTCGTGCTTGGGTAGCTCAGTTGGTAGAGCACTTACCTGCGAAAGGCAAAGGTCCCGAGTTCGAGTCCCGGTCCGGCACCCAGTTGCTATATGGTACAAGGACATGAGTTCCTAGATAACAGAATGCATCATGTTATTCTCAATGGAGAGAAGTCTTCCGAAGTAAGAGTGATTTCAGGTGTGCCGTAGGGGAGCGTCGTATGACCATTGCTATTCACAATATATATAAGTGACCTTGTGGATAACATCGGAAGTTCATTGAGGCTTTTTGCGGATGATGCTGTAGAATATCGAGAGGTTGTAACAATGGAAAATTGTACTGAAATGCAGGAGGATCTGCAGCGAATTGACGCACGGCGCAGGGAATGGCAATTGAATCTCAATGTAGACAAGTGTAATGTGCTGCGAATACACAGAAAGAAAGATACTTTATCATTTAGCTACAATATAGCAGGTCAGCAACTGGAAGCAGTTAATTCCATAAATTATCTGGGGCCAGGCATTAGGAGTAATTTAAAATGGAATGCTCATATAAAATTAATCGTCGGTAAAGCCGATGCCAGACTGAGATTCACTGGAAGAATCCTAAGGAAATGCAGTCCGAAAACAAGTGAAGTAGGTTACAGTACACTTGTTCGCCCACTGCTTGAATACTGCTCACCGGTGTGGGATCCGTACCAGATAGGGTTGATAGAAGAGATAGAGGAGGTCCAACGGAGAGCAGCGCGCTTCGTTACAGGATCATTTAGCAATCACCAAAGCATTACAGAGATGATAGATAAACTCCAGTGGAAGACTCTGCAAGAGAGACGCTCAGTAGCTCGGTACGGGCTTGTTTGAAGTTTCGAGAACATACCTTCACCGAGGAGTCAAGCAGTATATTGCCCCCTCCTACGTATATCTCGCGAAGACACCATGAGGATAAAATCAGAGAGAGTAGAGCCCACACAGAGGCATGCCGACAATCTTTCTTTCCGCGAACAATACGAGACTGGAATAGAAGGGAGAACCGATAGAGGTACTCAAGGTACCCTCCGCCACACGCAATCAGGTGGCTTGCGGAGTATGGATGTAGATGTAGATGATAAGAACATTTACATTCGATCAAATCGAGACCCGCAGTCTTACAAATCCAGGTGTACATGAGAAATGGTACTGTTTACATATCCAGCTGACGAATTGTTTATAGGTACATTAACTACCTCGTCAGTCAACGAGTTTCATAGTTCTACAACAGGCGCAAAGAGGCGCATGACATTCTCGTTTTCAAGAAGGGTCACCTAACAAACGATTATAGACGGTCCAGTCGCATTAATGTGATATCCGCCCATGTTCGACGTCTGCGTGCAATAACCAGACTCGGACGGCAGATGGCAACACTAGCAATGGGGGAGGGAGTGGTGGATAAAGCATTTCGGGGGACCGCGGAAAACAGTCGTTGTCATAATGCGAAAACGCAACGTTTTATCTATCGATCAAAAAGACATGATCACTGGCATTTCCGAGACCGCTAAGTTCGTATATTGTTAGCGTGAAGCCGTGGTTAAAGTACGGGGTGTTCAAAAAGTCTCCGCAGTGCCGTACGATTGTTAGCCGCGAGTGCCGTTTGATTGTTCGCCTCCTTGGGTTACTTCCCTTGAAGTGGGGGACACTTTCAACATTTAATGTGAAAATTTTGTAAGTAAAAATGAATATTCAATAAATAAATAACTTGTATTTCACTGAGTTTCATTTCGGTATATACACTGCGGCATACGGCACGCGCGGCTAACAACCAAACGGCACTGCGGAGAGACTTTTTGAACAGCCCGGATATTATGCATGGCAAAATTGCGCTATCCAAAACCGACGTCGAGGCAAATGTGTTGCACCACGGCAATAGATGACAGGGGTGAACGAAGGCTGCGGAGATGTGCAGCTGTTGGGCAACTGACCGCACAGGTGAGCCAAGGGGCTACCAACAATGTCTCCTCAACGACCGTTCGACGAACGTTGCTACGTATGGGGATGAGCAGGAGGCTCCTCATTCAGGTACCCATGCTGACTGCTGTTCACCGACGATGCAGGCCGGAATTTGCACACCGAAACAGCAACATGGTGTCCCCTGAGAGGCGAAAGGTGACGTTTCCGGATGAATCACGTTTTATATCATCAGCGTTAAAAATCTGAAAGTAACGGCCCTGCAACAATCGTCAGGCAGGAATAGGGAACGTTATGATCTGGGAAATATTTCCGTGGTATTCCCCGAGTGATCTCGTAATTCTGGAGGGCACTACGGGTCACCACAAGTACTCTACTGGCCATTAAAATTGCTACACCACGAAGATGGCGTGCTACAGAAGCCAAATTTCACAGAAAGGAAGAAGATGCTGTGATATGCTAATGATTAGCCTTTCAGAGCATTCACACAAGGTTGCCGCCGGTGGCGACACCTACAACGTGCTGACATGAAGAAAGTTTCCAACCGATTTCTCATACACAAACAGCAGCTGACCGGCATTGCCTGGTGCAATGTTGTTGTGATGAATCGCGTAAGGAGGAGAAATGCGTACCATCAGGTTTCGGACTTTTATAAAGGTCGGATTGTAGCCTATCGCGATTGCAGTTGGTCGTATCGCGACATTGCTGCTCGCGTTGGTCGAGATCCAATGACTGTTAGCATAATATGGAATCGGTGGGTTCAGGAGGGTAACACGGAACACCGTGCTGGATCCCAACGGCCTCGTATCACTAGCAGTCGAGATGACAGGCATCTTATCCGCAAGGCTGTAACGGATCGTGCAGCCACGTCTCGATCCCTGAGTCAACAGATGGGGACGTTTGCAAGACAACAACCATCTGCATGAACAGTTCGACGACGTTTGCAGAACCATGGACTATCAGCTCGGAGACCGTGGCTGCGGTTATCCTTGACGCTGCATCACAGACAGGAGCGCCTGCGATGGTATACTCAACGACGAACCTGGGTGCACGAATGGCAAAATGTCATTTTTTCTAGTGAATCCAGGTTCTGTTTACAGCATCATGATGGTCGCATCCGTGTTTGGCGACATCGCGGTGAACGCACATTGGAAGCGTGTATTCGTCATCGCCATACTGGCGTATCACCCGGCGTGATAGTATGGGGTGCCGTTGGTTACACGTCTCGATCACCTCTTGTTCGGTCACCTGTTCGCATTGACGGCACTTTGAACAGCGGACGTTACATTTCAGATGTGTTACGACCCGTGGCTCTACCCTTCATCTGATCCCTGCGTAACCCTACATTTCAGCAGGATAATGCACGACCGCATGTTGCAGATCCTGTACGGGCCTTTCTGGATACAGAAAATGTTCGACTGCTGCCCTGGCCATCACATTCTCCAGAATGAAAACGTCTGGTCAATGGTGGCCGAGCAACTGGCTCGTCGCAATACGCCAGTCACTACTCTTGATGAACTGTGGTATCGTGCTGAAGCTGCATGGGCAGCTGTACCCGTACACGCCATCCAAGCTCTGTTTGACTCAATGCCCAGGCGTATCAAGGCCGTTATTACGGCCAGAGATGGTTGTTCTGGGTATTGATTTCTCAGGATCTATGCACCCAGATTGCCTGAAAATGTAATCACATGTCAGTTCTAGTATAAAATATTTGTCCAATGAATACCCGTCTATCATCTGCATTTCTTCTTGGTGTGGCAATTTTAATGGCCAGTAGTGTATGTATCTATCCTTGGTGACCATATCCACCCCTACATGCACTTTTTTTTCCCTCGGCACGATGGCATCTACCAGCACGAATTTTCAGTGTGTCACACAGCTCGTAGTGTACGTGCGTTGTTCTACCAGCAGCAGAATGAGTTTATCGTCCTTCCCTATTTCCGAATTTAAACCTAATCGAGTATTTGTCAGACCACCTCGATCGGTGTGTTCGCGCCATGGATCCTCAACCAAGAAATCCAGCGCAGCTGTCCACATCACTGGAATCGCCATGGCTCCACATCCCTGTCGGTACCTCACTCTCTTCGCCTTCCGCTGTGGCCGAGCGGTTCTAGGCGCAACAGTCCGGAATCGCGCTGCTGCTACAATCGCAGGTTCGAATCCTGTCTCGGGCATGGTAGTGTGTGATGTCCTTAGGTTAGTCAGGTTTAAGTAGTTCTAAGTCTAGGGGACGGATGACCACAGATGTTAAGTCTCATAGTACTCAGAGCCATTTGAACCATTTTTGAATTTTGACTCTCTTCCTGCACGTCTCTCAGCGGTCCGCACTGCGAAAGGAGGTTAAAAATGGTTCAAATGGTTCTAAGCACTATGGGACTTAACATCTGATGCCATCAGTCCCCTAGACTTTGAAATAGTTGAACCTAACTAACCTAAGGACATCACACACATCCATGCCCGAGGCAGGATTCGAACCTGCGACCGTAGCCGCAGCGCGGTTCCGGACTGAAGCGTCTAGAACCGCGCGGCCACAGGGGCCGGCGCGAAAGGAGGTTATTCATGCTTTTGACAGGAAGTCACATTAAGCTGACTGGACTGTGTAGTTTTATATTTCTGATGCCAGTACGTCGTTAAATTATACAACACGCTCACACATCATGACTTTACGGTAACAATGCTCCACTCTGGAACTATATCAATTAATGGAGCTCCTCTTACCAATGTAGGCAGGTCTAGGTTTCCGACTACAGAGTGACAGTTACTTGAATGATAATGTGTCAGCAAGAATCAAAGCGACCTGCATGCCATACAGATATGTTGTAAGTAGGCTGTTTAGGTTTTTATATTGGTAACGCCACGTATCGCTCTGTATGAAAATCACTGGCTGTGCTGTGTGCAGTCTGTGGCTGGTTGGCATTGTTGAAATATTCGCTATTGTAGTGGTGGGCAGTTGGATGTGAACAGCGCGTAGCGTTGCGCAGTTGGAGGTGAGCCGCCAGCAGTGGTGGATGTGGGGAGAGAGATGGCAGAATTTTAAGAGCGGACGATCTGGACGTGTGTCCGCCAGAGAGAGTAAATTTGTAATACTGGATATCATGAACTGATATATATATTATGACTTTTTAACACTATTACGGTAAATACATTGTTTGTTCTCTATCAAAATCTTTCATTTCCAAACTATGCCTATCGGTAGTTAGAGCCTCCAGTAGATAGAATCTTTTATTCAGCTGGCTGTATTGGCGCACGCTGTATTGCAGTAGTTTGAGTAACGAAGATTTTTGTGAGGGAAGTGATTCATGAAAGGTATAGGTTATTGTTAGCCGGGGCCATTCTTTTGTAGGGATTTTTGAAAGTCAGATTGTGTTGCGCTAAAAATATTGTGTGTCAGTTTAAGCACAGTCATTTATAATTTTTCTAAGGGGACGTTTCAATGTCACTGGTATTCTTTGTGATAAGAAGTTGCCTATCCACCAAAAATCAAAAACAGGCCACATAATGATAAGACCAGATGAATTATATGGCACCTAGGAATGCTTAGCAACCACTACATGTTATGGTAATGCGGATACTGAGAAGATCATTAGACATGTCCTTGCTCAAACATATTAGAAATGCGACGATCCGACAACTAGCTGGAGTTGTTCCAGCCAATGAGAAGTGCAAGAATGGAGACTTCAGTGGTACAGACACATCAATCGGGCACCACCTACTTCACTCACCAGCTCAACCTGTCATCTCAATGTCGAAGGCCAGTGACAATGTGGAAAATTACAGTGGCTAGGCACTAAACACAGATCTAAGATTAAGTAGCCTAGATCCACAGGAAGCGTTAGAGCGTAAGAAATGAGGTGCATTCACACAAAAAAGTGGACCCCTTTCCAACGGGACGTTGCTAAGAAGAAGAAGATAGCCCGCTCTATAGAAATCTGTATGGATTCCAAAACACAGATCTTGCGAAGCTCAGCTCGTACTGTTCGTCCATGATATCTACAGGGCAGTACATAACGGCGTCCAGGATGTGCTATATTCCTTGACTGCGGGAAGGCACTCAATACTGTGGCGCTTGAAGAACAAAACGTTATAAAATTAACTTCGAGAGTTCACCAAAGGAATGTTATAGGACCTTTTGTGTTTACGATATACATAAATGTTGAAGAGAATACGTTGGGAGCCCAATGAGGCCGTTTGCTGACGATACAGTTGTTTATAAGAAGGCTGCAGCGCCAGAAAACTTCAGCGCAATGCACTAAGAGCTACAGCGTATCGACGGGGCAGGGACCATCAGCTGACCCACAACGTAAACAAACGTAACACATTATGCATGGACAGGTGGATGGATACATTACTGTTCAATTACACTCCTGGCACAAACTCATTGGAAATAGAAATAATCGTAAAATACACTGAAGCGCCAAAGAAACTGGTGTAGACGTGCGTATTCAAATACAGAGATATGTAAACAGGCAGAATGCGGCGCTGCCGTCAGTAGCGCCTATATAAAACAAGTGTCTGGCGCAGTTGTTAGATCGGTTACTGCTGATACAATGGCAGGTTATCAAGATACAAGTAACTTTGAACGTGGTGTTACAGTCGGCGCACGAGCGATGGGTCACAGCATCTCCGAGGTAGTGATGAAGTGGGGATATCCCCGTACGACCATTTCACGAGTGTACCGTGAACATCAGGAATCCGGTAAAACATCAAATCTCCGACATCGCTGCGGCCGGAAAAAGATCCTGTAAGAATGGGGCCAACGACGACCGAAGAGAATCTTTCAACGAGACGGACTACCGCAAATTTCTGCAGATTTCAATGCTGGCCATCAACAAGTTTCAGCGTGAGAATCATTCAACGAAACGTTATCGATATGGTCTCTCGGAGCCGAAGGCCCACTCGTGTACCTTAATCTAATCTTTACGCCTCGCCTGGGCCCGTCGACACCGGCATTGGACTGCTGATGACTGGCAACATGATACCTGGTCGGACGAGTCTCGTTTCAAATTGTATCAATCGGATGGACGTCTCCGGGTATAAAGACAACCTCATCAGTCCGTGGACCCTGCATGTCAGCAGGGGACTGTTAAAGCTGGTAGAGGCTCTGTAATGATGTGGGGTGTGTGCAGCTGGAGTGATATGGGACCCCTGATACGTCTAGATACGACTCTGACATGTGACACGTACGCAAGCATCCTGTCTGATCACCTGCATCCGTTCATGACCATTGTGCATTCCGACGGATTTGGGCAATTCCAGCAGGACAACGCGTCACCCCACATGTCCAGAATTGCTACAGAGTGGCACCAGGAAAACTCTTCTTAGTTTAAACACTTCCGCTGGCCACCAAACTCCCCATACATGAACATTATTAAGCATATCTGGGATGCCTTGCAACGTGCTGTTGAGAAGAGATCTCCACACCCTCGTACTCTTCCGAATTTACGGAAAGCCCTGCAGGATTCATGGCGCCAATTCCCTCCAGGACTATTTCAGACATTACTCGAGTCCATGCCATGTCGCGTTGCGGAGCTTCTGCGTGGTCGCGGGTGCCCTGCACTATATTAGGTAGGTGCACCAGTTTCTTTGGCTCTTCAAAGTATCTAAGAGTAACCATCCGCATCTAAAGAGGAACAACCACATACAATTAGTTCTAGAAAAAGGAGATTCCAGGGTGAAATTCACTGGAAGAACCGTAAGCAAATGCAATACATCGATGAAAGAAGTGTCCTACAAAACACTAGTTTGAGCAAAAAAACTTACCTACAACGTAAACAAACGTAACACATTGTGCATGAGCAGGTGGAGGAGCCCGTTATTGTTCGATCACATTACTGCCATAAGCTCTGTGGAAATAATTATAAGCGTAAAATAGAAGAGTGACCGTCCGAATCTAAACAGGGACAACGACACAGAATTAGCTGTAGAAAAAGCAGATTCCAGGCTGAAAATCATTGGAGGAAGCACCCTGCAAAACACTGGATCGACCTATTCTCGATCATTCGTCGCCACTCTGGGTCCGTAATCAGGTAGGATTAATAGAGAAGAAACGAAGAGCCAAAGACGTCGGGGACTGATTGAGTAGATGCGAGAACGTTACGGAGATGCATAATTAACACCATTGGTAGGCGCTACAGGAGAGGCTCTTTGCATCATGGAGAGGTTTAGTGTTACCTTTCCGAGAGCATACGTTCCACGAAGCCGCGAGCAAAACAGAGGGTAAGAATAAGTCTCTTTGTGATTACAAGAAATTATTCCTAAGGAACTATACCGAATGCAGCTATGCCGTTTTCTGCAAAGGGTACCTTAACTCATATTTTTATGGATATAATTCCACATATTACGCGGTGTTTTGCCAATGGTCACTCACTCGTGAAGTTCTTCTGCGTATGTGCTCTGACAGCATCTGATATCTTTTCTCCCTCTCTCTTGTTACAGGCAGCGTAAAATTTAGGACTGCTACTGTCACAATGACAGGGGAAAGTGAAATGTGTTTTGCGTTTTCTTGAAACACGGTCGCCTACCACATTACAGTCACAGTTCCGAAGCGCTTACGGTCGAGATCCGACAGAAGTGTAGAGCATCAAAGGACAGTATAGAAAGTTTAAACAGACTGGCAGTGTCGGTGGCAGGGCAAGAAGCGTCACGCCTAGCATGAGTGACGACACCGTTGATACCGTGCAGACAGCATTCCACGGCAGGCCGCGGGAATAGACGCGTCGTGTTTCCAGAGTAAGAGGCATATCCCAGACCACTGTGGTGAAAATTTTACACAAACCGCTGCATTTTGAGATGTTTATATTCTCCCACCTCCGCGTTGCAAATGTTTTGAGAGAAATGACCAGTCGATGCACTGTTGTTTTCACGTCAGTTCTACCAACATTGAGAGTTGTTTAGTTCTCGGGGTTTTGTAAAATTCCTGGATTCATGTCTCGTCGCTGTGCAGCCTATGAAAAAGATTGCGGAAGACTCCCAAATAAATTCCCAAGTACAGTGCAGTTTTAACACCAATATATTTCTAGGACTCTGGTGTCCGAGCCTGGTGAACTGTACCGGTTGCATCACATGTACCCAAAGTTGACATCAAACGACACAGTGTCCACAACAATCAACAAACGATGTGAGCATACAATACATTTGCTCGCAACCCTAGCCAAAAAACGAGTGCCCCAAGGCGCCTGCGTGACCTCTTTTATACTTTTGTTAACAATTACCTACAATGAAAATTACAATTTTATGTAAAATCACAATCACAACTTAAACCGAATATGAGATACACATTGCTAAAAATTTACAATCTCAATGCTGAACAAGGTGAACCTATTTTCAACTTAGTTACGAGTTAATATAACATTTTCTGACTAATTATGTTACAGGTAACAATTACATTTCTAAATTTGTTTATAACAAATCAACTAGTGCCTGAATTTTAGTGCTAACATACACTCCTGGAAATGGAAAAAAGAACACATTGACACCGGTGTGTCAGACCCACCATACTTGCTCCGGACACTGCGAGAGGGCTGTACAAGCAATGATCACACGCACGGCACAGCGGACACACCAGGAACCGCGGTGTTGGCCGTCGAATGGCGCTAGCTGCGCAGCATTTGTGCACCGCCGCCGTCAGTGTCAGCCAGTTTGCCGTGGCATACGGAGCTCCATCGCAGTCTTTAACACTGGTAGCATGCCGCGACAGCGTGGACGTGAACCGTATGTGCAGTTGACGGACTTTGAGCGAGGGCGTATAGTGGGCATGCGGGAGGCTGGGTGGACGTACCGCCGAATTGCTCAACACGTGGGGCGTGAGGTCTCCACAGTACATCGATGTTGTCGCCAGTGGTCGGCGGAAGGTGCACGTGCCCGTCGACCTGGGACCGGACCGCAGCGACGCACGGATGCACGCCAAGACCGTAGGATCCTACGCAGTGCCGTAGGGGACCGCACCGCCACTTCCCAGCAAATTAGGGACACTGTTGCTCCTGGGGTATCGGCGAGGACCATTCGCAACCGTCTCCATGAAGCTGGGCTACGGTCCCGCACACCGTTAGGCCGTCTTCCGCTCACGCCCCAACATCGTGCAGCCCGCCTCCAGTGGTGTCGCGACAGGCGTGAATGGAGGGACGAATGGAGACGTGTCGTCTTCAGCGATGAGAGTCGCTTCTGCCTTGGTGCCAATGATGGTCGTATGCGTGTTTGGCGCCGTGCAGGTGAGCGCCACAATCAGGACTGCATACGACCGAGGCACACAGGGCCAACACCCAGCATCATGGTGTGGGGAGCGATCTCCTACACTGGCCGTACACCACTGGTGATCGTCGAGGGGACACTGAATAGTGCACGGTACATCCTAACCGTCATCGAACCCATCGTTCTACCACTCCTAGACCGGTAAGGGAACTTGCTGTTCCAACAGGACAATGCACGTCCGCATGTATCCCGTGCCACCCAACGTGCTCTAGAAGGTGTAAGTCAACTACCCTGGCCAGCAAGATCTCCGGATCTGTCCCCCATTTAGCATGTTTGGGACTGGATGAAGCGTCGTCTCACGCGGTCTGCACGTCCAGCACGAACGCTGGTCCAACTGAGGCGCCAGGTGGAAATGGCATGGCAAGCCGTTCCACAGGACTACATCCAGCATCTCTACGATCGTCTCCATGGGAGAATAGCAGCCTGCATTGCTGCGAAAGGTGGATATACACTGTACTAGTGCCGACATTGTGCATGCTCTGTTGCCTGTGTCTATGTGCCTGTGGTTCTGTCAGTGTGATCATGTGATGTATCTGACCCCAGGAATGTGTCAATAAAGTTTCCCCTTCCTGGGACAATGAATTCACGGTGTTCTTATTTCAATTTCCAGGAGTGTATATCGGAGATTCAATTAACATGCTTTATTTATATGTTCTATTTAAGTTGCTGTAGTAATTTTATACTGATAGGTTTACTGGTACGTCCTGACCATGTGCTACATTTCTTTCGATTAGTTAGAGTATTAATTTCACATTTATATTGTGTTTCTCACATAAGAGCAATGTTAATCAGCAAAGCATCGTTTTCGAATTATATGTATACTGAAATAGTGGTTATTTTTGTATGTAATTTGGAAACAGGTCACTTTACAATTGGACAATTAGGACTGGTGTTTATCTTTAATGCTCACCGAGGGGTTCTGATAGGTAGCAATGTAGCAATGAGATACAGTAATATTTCAATTTCCATCCATACAAACTGCAGCTCCTGTAAGCTTTGGAGCCAAGTGCTAGACCCATACGTGCTGAGTTTGCTAGCAACATACTGGGAAAAAAACGATGCAGACTTTGACTTCCTGAACAGGTAGTACTTGAATAATGATAAGAAAACCAGTAGCTGTATTTGAATCTACTCTCGTTTCTTCTTTTTAATACATGCTACCAGTTTCGACACCTCATAGTGTCATCTTCAGGTCCCGAGCGTAACCTGCCATCCACAATCATTTTCTACCATGCTGGACTTGTTGTTACCACGGAATGTACGGAATCCAGTTAATTTTGGCCCGCTGCATACGATTCTGTTCATTGGTCATGAAAACAGTTGTGGGTGGTAGGTTACGTTCGCGGCCTGAAGATGACACCATGTGGTGTCGAAACTAGTAGCATGCATTAAAAAGAATAAACGACGGTGGATTCAAATACAGCCGCTGTTTTTGTTATCATTATTCAAGTACTACGTGTCTCGCTGCAGTCCCACTTTTCTTCGTGGATTACCAAGTCCTGAACATTTTTTTTTTTCAATGAAGCAAGTTCTCACATAGCTAGCAAAGTAAAGAGGCGTAATGTCCGGATCTGAGGGCCAGAGAATCCACATACCACGGTACGACAGATTAGGGACAGTACGAAAGCAAATCTGTGGCGTGGCTAATTCACAACACAATTCCTAGATCGTTCTTTTCACTGAGAGTAATATCAAGGCAAAACTTTAGCACAGGAAATGTTGGAATTTTACGTTGAACCTCATTCACAGGAATTTCAACCATGGGTAGAGTTAACCCACAATGTGGGTTATTTGTTCGTCATTTGTCGAATGAAACGTTTTCGGACAAATGGATCACCAGAGACGGTCCAGCATTATGGCCACCTCGTTCACCATGCATATCCCTCTTGACTTTTTTGTGGGGTCACGTTAAGGATAAAGTGTTCCAGCTCAACAGTTCCTGAAGAGCAAACTCTTACCGCGGGAATACGAGATGCTGTACATGCGGTGGCGCGAGAGATGCTGGCAAAGACACGGATAGAAATTGAGTATCGCCTAGACGTTCTACGGGAAACAAACAGGGCACATGCGGAAGTGTATCCACAAAAAACTATTAGTAAAGCTGCCGTTTGTTACTAACCGCATAGCTATACATAAAATAGTTCCTTAGAAATACGAGGATGGTTTGATAAGTCTGGTAAATTTCTACGAAAGAATGGAAATTTTTTTTGCGCCTTCATGGTTGGTAAGCCTGGTTATTCTAACGACCCTATAAAGAATTTCAAGAATGGACAGCGAACATTTCAGTGTTGACAGCAATCTGAACTAGTCAGTGTGTCGACTACTGAAAATGGATAAAATCGGGTTTCATGCTGGTATTAAACATTTTCATTTGAAGGGTTGGACTGCCGCACAGATCAAAACAGAATTGGATGAAGTTCACACAAACTCTGCACCATCATTGAAGACCACTTACTTTTGGATTAAAAAATATAAACGTGATCGGACAAGCATAGAAGACGAAGCGAGCTCCTGCCGTCCAATTTGGACCACCACAAACGAAATCCCTGACAAAATCCATAATATATTAATCCGAGACCACCGAATAAAGAAATTCGTGAGATTGGTGAGACTGTAGGCATCTCAACTGAGCGAGTGCATAACATCCTGCACGGATAATTGGTATGAAAAAGCTATGTGCGAGGTGGGTGCCACGATTGTTCATAGTCGACAAAAGCGCATCTGGCACAACAGTTGTACACAATGCTTGTGCTTGGCTATGTTTAATCGCAAGCCGCAACAATTTTTGTGCCGATTTATGGCTTTTGATGAAACCTGGATCCATCATTGCACACCACAGTTAAAACGGCAGTCTGAACAATGGACAAAGACTCGTAAATATGCACCGAAGAAGGAATGACCGTTTCGTCAGCTGATAAAGTGATAGCCACTATTTTTTGGGATTCCTAAATAATAATCCTCATAGATTACTTGGAAAAGAGCAAAACCATAACTGGACCCTATTATGCTCCATTGTTGGATCATTTTAAACTTGCGTTGGCTGAAAAAAGACCATAATTGACATGCAAAACAGTTTTCTTTCGCCAGGATAGTGCACCATCCCACACATCATCGATAACAATGGCGAATGTGCATGAATTTGGCTTTGAATCGGTACCTTATCCATTCTTTTCACAAGACTTCAAGTGACTTCTTCCGGTTCCGTAACTTGAAACAATGGCTTGATTGAAGAAATTTTCATCAAATGGGGAATTAAAGGATGCAGCTAACAAGAATTTTGCAGAGTTTGATACAACCAATTTTTCAGAAGGGATGAAAAAGCTGAAAGATAGCTGGACAAAGCGTATGTTCTTCAAAGCAGGCTATGTCGCGATGTATGGTGACGGTTTACGAAGCAAACCACACTTATCAAACCGTCATCACAAGTGTTTGCAATCAGTGAAAGACTCTATGCTCACACTGTATTACTTCTTCCCACATATATCGCGTGAAATGACGACGACGGAAAAAATCAAAGAAATTTCTGCTCGTCTGGAGTCATACCAACAGCAGTTCTACAGGGCACTGATTCAAATAAAAAAGGCAAAACAAGTAGTCGGATGCCATACAAGTAACTGATCTCAATGAGGAACATCTAAACGACGAAACTATGAAGGACTTGGTAAAGGACTAAATTTTTCACCCACTCCATTTAATAATCCACTAGAAAATTATAGCAGCCCTATGTGATTCGATGCAGCTTCACTCCCGAGAGAAATGACAGAACGGGTTTGCCATGGAAACTCTATAGCCTAACGTCTCCAAAAAGAGTGTCACTTAAGAGAGCCACGGGAGGACTGGAAAACGGTTGACGGTTGACAGGGGCTTCGCTACAATCACAATGTCTCGGGTGTATCATAAAAAAAAGATTTTCGATCTGTTGAATGATGTTACCTAAAGACAAAGAGAAGTCAACACCACTAGTAAAACTGACAAGAAAATGTCTGTCCTAGGTGCTGCATGATTACCAATTAATGTCTTAGAACAGGAACACACGAAGAGCTTAGCCAGAACAGCTGTGTGGGCTTCCTGAGGGTACACGAGGAAGGCATCCTCGTCGCCAAACAAAAGACGTCGATTGAAACCCTGTTAATGGTAATAAAATATTCGTGTCCGTTATTCAACGTAACATTTTTGTTTGACCTTAACTGGCAGCTGCCGTATTTTATTGAGAAAAGAGTGCGAAATACAGAATGAACGTCGGCGTAGGGAAGTAGTCTGAGGCTGGAGGAACTAAAAAGCAATATGCAACACACAAGGCTTTTACACTACTGCGTCACATGTTTACTTGCACATTAACAGAAATGACAGCTGAAGCTAAGAATGTAAGTTTTTATTTCTGTGTATGTTAACATTTCTATTTTGAGCTGAGATTTGCATGTAACTACTTTTTGTTTTTGGGAATTTCAGTGCGCCAGACAAAATGACGAAAAGTAAATGACTGTGTGATTTATACCACAGGGGCGTTCAATTAAGTAATTCAACACTTTTTTCTGAAAGCAGGTTGATTTCATTCAGGATTCCAATATACCATATTACTCCCAACTCATTTTTCAACATAATCTCCGTTCAATACAACGGCCTTAGGCCACCGTATAGGGAGAGCCTGTATGCCCGCATATTACCACTCTACTGCTCGACGGCGGAACCAACGATTGATGCATCAGTAACCTCCCATCATCAACGTACTGCTTCCCGCGGAGCACCTGTTTCATTGCGCCAAACAGATGGAAGTCGGAAGGAGCGAGGTATGGGGTATAGGGATGATAAGGTTTCGCGAGCTCCTCTTGGATGCTCAGAGTTGTGCGGTACCTTGTGTTGTCATGGAGAAGTTCGTTTGCACTTTTGTGGCGACAAACACGCTGAAGTCATTTCTTCAGTTTCATGAGGGTAGCACAATACACTTCAGAATTAATCGTTGCACCGTGAGAGAGGAAATCAAACAAAATAACCCCTTCAGTGTTCCAGAAAACCGTCGCCATGACTTCACTGACTGAGGATGCGGCTAAGCACTTTTTCTTCGGTGGAGAGGTGTAAGGCGTCAGTTCAAGGATTGCCGTTCTGTTTCCGGTTCGAAGTGATGAACTCGTGTTTCATCGTCTGTGACGATGTTAAAAAAAAAATTGTCACGATTAGCCTCGTAACATCAAGCAATTCCGCATAGATAGTCCTTCGTTGCTCTTTATGGTCTTCTGTTAAGCGCCGAGGAACCCAACGCCACATACCTTTGAGTGCCCCGAATGGTTGATGACTGTGTCAGCAGTACCAACAGAGACGTCGAGTTGTGCAACGAGACGTTCGATTGTTTTCTATTGATCACTTCGAATGAGAGTGTCCGCACGTTCCAACAATGCAGAAGTCACAGACTTGCGCGGCCGGCCGGCACGCAGGAGATCCGACAGGTTTGTGCGACCTTACTTCAATGATGACAGACGCCTTGCCCAACGACTCACCGTGCTTTTGTTCAATACCATGTCTCCGTAGACATTCTGCAAGCGGCTATGAATATCTGCGACGCTCTGGTTTTCCGCAAAAAGAAACTCACAGGCAGCTCTTGCTTGGAACTCATCTTCGTTACAGACGCCATTTTGAAGGCTGTGTACAGCGCCGCCACCTATCGGAGCTTCAAGAAACTATGTAGGCCGAAGCTGGAAATTCCGCATTTTTAAACCGAAACTAGCCGAGGAAAAAATGTTGCATTACTTACTGAACGCACTCGTGATGTACAGTAATAATTTACGTGTACCAGTCCAAAAATGGATAAATGTTTTATAAATTCGATAGAAAAAACAATACAGCAGACGCCGAGGTTCTTCAGTTCTCATTTTCATACTTACAGGCACGTCGTAATCAACGGTGTGTGTGTGTGTGTGTGTGTGTGTGTGTGTGTGTGTGGTTTGGGAACTTATGGGCGACCAACGGCGAGGTTATCAGTGCCCTGACATCGATGAAAACAAACGAATGTGGATAAGAACGAAAACTGTCCTGCACGCATGCACACAAAACGACCACACAATGACTATCGCACAGGCACTCTCCCATGCATTAAAACCAATGTGGAGGCAAGATAGCTAATCAAGAAATTAAAACAGAGGGAAAACAAAACACAAAATAGCTAAAAGAACAGCACAGGGAAATGAGACTGGCTGACCACTTACGAAAAGATTTGGGTGAGCCAGCCACCCCATTGACACATTAAAAATATCTCCCCAAAATCTTGTTAAAAATGTGGGACAAATCACAGAACTTTAAAACCCGAACCACATTCGTTTGAGTATTGCATAAAATAGACTGCAGATCAGCCGGCAAATCCGCTGCAGTCCGCTGGTCAGCAAATAAAATGCAGTCTAATAAAATGTGGGGCCCCGTGATCTGCACGCCACAAGCACCACACATCGGCGGGTCCTCTCGCCGGAGTAAAAATCCATACGTCATAGGGCTGTGGCCTATGCGAAGACGAGTAAGGATGACCTCGTCCTGTCGACGTAGCTGGAAGGAAGTACGCCACGGCCGAGTTGTGGGCTTGATCACAAGGAGCTTGTTGTCGGTCACTTCTAGCCACTTACGTTCCCAACGACACAGGGCTTTATACCTCAACAGCGATGTGAGGGCATGCAGTGGGGTAGCACACTGAAAGACCTGACGGTCACAACACGCCTCCTTGGCTGCTCGATCAGCCCTTTCATTCCCCAGGATTCCCGTGTGCCCTGGTACCCAGCAGAAACACACCTGCTTCCCCAGTCGACGTAGTTGGAGGAGGGCGTCGTGGATAGTCAGGGTTCCTTTATCTGC
The DNA here is from genome assembly GCF_023864275.1 of Schistocerca cancellata. Taxonomy (NCBI): domain Eukaryota; kingdom Metazoa; phylum Arthropoda; class Insecta; order Orthoptera; family Acrididae; genus Schistocerca; species Schistocerca cancellata. The sequence continues at coordinate 384,362,156 of NC_064628.1, forward strand.
TGGAGACAAACGCTGGAGAGAGTCTGCTCCAGTGCCCGCAAGATGGCATATAATTCTGCGTCAAAGATGGTAAATTCGGGAGGCACTTTGACCTTGAAGACACGAACCGGAAAGACAACAGAGCAACCAACAGTCACCCTGCTTAGACCCATCCGTAATAACAGCTACATAGTCGTGATGCTCAGATAAAACGGCAGAAAAGACCCGATTAAAAACGGAAGCAGGAATGCTATCTCTCCTTCCACTTACCTTAAGGCGCACACGAGCGACGGATCGCAGCGATCCCCTCGTGTGCGATGTCGCCTGCTATCGGTCGCTCGCCTCGAACACTCCATCTACGAGCGCATTGCCAAGCAATTTTAACCAGTATTACGTACGCCACTGGGTCGAGATGTTTTGCTGCATTAAAGGGCCTGATATGTTTAACAGTGGTGGTAGTTGATCTCTGTATCACCATGAATAAATAAAACGGGAATTGCAATTTATTAAACTTGTTTTGAAACGATATTCTTGGGAACAGTAAGTTACAGAGTATACAGAATATACTACTTTTTTCGCTGACACCAAGTGGGTTGTGTTCATCTTGCTAGTGTACTAATACAATTCGTTTTTCGTTTATTAGTCTTGAATTCGTATTATAGTCATTGGTCCTATAGCTCATCCCGAAGTAGTTACTGTACACAATTTGTTTTGCAATCTAAATGTGTCTATAGAAATGTTGTCAATAGCAGCACTGCTGATTATCACAACTCCCGTTACAAATTATTATGTGGAACAACAAGGGACTTGAGTATAGCAGTATAACAGATCTGATTTAAACATTTAAATTAAAATGTACACTTAACGTTACGGTATCTGTAAGTCATTCTGTTTAGAAATTAAAAACTTTAATGATACGTGTACATAAAACAGATGGCAGTTATAAAAGTCGAGGGGCTTGAAAGGGAAGCAGTGGTTGGGAAGGGAGTGAGACAGGGTCGTAGCTTATCCCCGATGTTATTCAATCTGTATATTGAGCAAGCAGTAAAGGAAACAAAAGAAAAATTCGGAGTAGGAATTAAAATCCATGGAGAAGAAATAAAAACTTTGAGATTTGCCGATGACATTGTAATTCTGTCAGGGAGAGAAAAGGACTTGGAAGAGCAGTTGAACGGAATGGACAGTGTCTTGAAAGGAGGATATAAGATGAACGTCAACAAAAGCAAAACGAGGATAATGAAATGTAGTCGAATTAATTCGGGTTATGCTGAGGGAATTAGATTAGGTAATGAGACACTTAAAGTAGTAATGAGTTTTCCTATATGGGCCGGCCGGGTTGGCCGCGCGGTTCTAGGAGCTACAGTCTGGAAACGCGCGACCGCTACGGTCGCAGGTTCGAACCCTGCCTCGGGCATGGATGTGTGTGAGGTCCTTAGGTTAGTTAGGTTTAAGTAGTTCTGAGTTCTAGGGGACTGATGACCTCTGAAGTTAAGTCCCATAGTGCTCAGAGCCATTTGAACCATTTCCTATATGGGGAGCAAAATAATTGATGATGGTCGAAGTAGAGAGGATATAAAATGTAGGCTGGCAATGTCAAGGAATGCGTTTCTGAAGAAGAGAAATTTGTTAAAATCGAGTATGGATTAAAGTGTCAGGAAGTCGTTTCTGAAAGTATTTGTATGGAGTGTAGCCATGTATGGAAGTGAAACATGGACGATAAATAGTTTGGACAAGAAGAGAATAGAAGCTTTCAAAATGTGGTACTACAGAAGAATGCTGAAGATTAGATGGATAGATCACATAACTAATGAGGAGGTATTGAACAGAATTGGGGAGAAGAGAAATTTGTGGCACAACTTGACTGGAAGAAGGGATTGATTGGTAGGACATGTTCTGAGGCATCAAGGGATCACCACTTTAGTATTGGAGGGCAGCGTGGAGCATAAAAATCGTAGAGGGAGACCAATAGATGAATACACTAAGCAGATTCAGAAGGATGTAGATTGCAATAGGTACTGGAAGATGAAGGAGCTTGCACAGCATAGAGTAGCATGGAGACTTGCATCAAACCAGACTCTGGACTGAAGACCACAACAACAACAACAACAATGATACATGTAATTGTTTCATAAATAACTCAAAATCATCAGATGTAACCCAGTGTATTGCAACAATTACTATAAACTTCCCATCAGTTCTACTTCTTCAGCACAAGATTGAAAATGATCACTGCAAAATCGGGGTATAATTTTTGTATTTTTTAATATAAATGGCAAGTCCGGCCTCCATAATTTTAACGATAAGGTTTTACTAAATGTAGGCAAAGCGAAACGGAACAAAACCACACTTACTTATTAGAGAAACGAGTCGCATTGCAACACATTACTGCTGACCAGTAAGGCAGCGATATTGCGTGCACGAAGAGCACTCGATCCATCAGACTGCATGGAATTTTGACCGATCACTGCGATTTGCCAACATGCATGCAATCGCCCGTCGCTGCGAGCCGTCGCTTGTGGGTGGGGCCCTTAATACGTCATTGATTCGAACAACGAATAGAACAATCAACATGCTCGTTAAGCACCTAAACAACATTTCACAGACTTTCTCTTACAGTGGTGCATAGGTTATGAACAAACATGAAAATGCTACTATGTAACTGTCTTCGGAGATTTCTTTATTATGTATTACAGTATTTCGGAAATGATCTTGTACCTTTAGTTATTTAGAAAGAAAAATGCATTACATATGGAGCGAATGTTGGCTACGTCTGTAGACCATAGATGAGATAGACACCGTGTGATGTCGTTATAAAAAAAAAAAAAAAAAAAAATATCATAATCAGCTGACGGGTGCATAGCGTTTACCGGTAACTTACTGAGTAAATATTAATTTTTCTTCATTGCAGTGTTTTTCAGTCATGATTTTATCATTGCAATGGTAAAGCTTTGTGTAGCGTATGGTTGCACAGAAAACTGTGTGGTAGGACACAGCTTTTCTTTCCACAGTTACATTTCTTTTAAAAATTCAGAAACATTCTAACGTGTTTTTCCAAATTACAGGCTGAAACTAAGGAGCGATATCGCTACCAAGCTGATACGAATGATCATTTAATTTAAGAATGTTTATTTGTATATAAATGATGCGAATTTATTTATGAAGGTGCTACATATCGGTCTTGTAAAAATACGAGCGAAAATGTACTGAATAGAAAAAACATTGACTTCCTTTCTGCTGCCAACATTATGAACTTCGTTTTACGTTACAACCAACACTGGTAACAGTTTTCTCATTGATGAAGTGCGAAAGGATGTTTCAACCTTTACATTGAAAAGGAAAATATTTTAAGCCAAAGGAGTATGTTTCAAAATTACCAAAATACTGCTAACAAGTTTTTCGAAATACAGTCACTGACTTATAGTTATACGCAGTAAAGATTAATTTACAGTTGTTGAAAAGAAAAACGCCTTTCACATGCTGAATGTTAAGTTATTTTTATTTATCTCGTGCATTTAGACGCGTTTCACCTTAGCTTCAAGGATCTTCAGTGGGCATCCTGAAATATTACATGGTTTTGTCGTTTGCATATACAGGTTCGCACTTATAGGTTACAGATTTTAAAAAGTTCGTTCAGCGTTTTATAATAAAATGGAGAAGTACTTACGCATCAGCGTCTTATTCATTATTGTTAAACCATACAGCCTTCTCTCACGTGGTAAACTGGTTGGAAGTTCGCCGGCCGCGGTGGTCTAGCGGTTCTAGGCGCTCAGTCCGGAAGCGCGCGACTGCTACGGTCGCAGGTTCGAATCCTGCCTCGGGCATGGATGTGTGTGATGTCCTTAGGTTAGTTAGGTTTAAGTAGTTCTAAGTTCTAGGGGACTGATGACCACAGATGTTAAGTCCCATAGTGCTCAGAGCCATTTGAACCATTTGATTTGGTTGGAAGGTGCCTTTCCCTTTAGCTAATTTTTTCAGCGTTCAGCAAAACACCTGCCATTTGCTGTGGGTATAATGTCATTTGTTTCGGTAAGTGTTGCCAACTTTCCGTGGTCTTGCTTTCAACTGATTATTCTTTTATGACTATATGTGTGGTGACGTAAGTTCACACACAACAGAACAACAATGACACAAAGGATTAACCAAAACAAGATTCAAGATGGTATACAATGACCTACAAGCATAAACTCACACATAAAATAACAAACAATTTCAAAAGACAAAGCAAAAACATAGCATTAAAAACAGACAGTTCAATCCAAAAGTACATTCCAAAAATAACAGAAGACACAGACATCTACCGGAAAGCAGGAATATACCAACTACAATACTATAGATGTGATGGAAGATATGTACGACAAACCAGCAGAACAGTCGACACCTGGAACAAAGAACACAGCAAAGTATGGAAATATGGAAAAAGCCACTCAACTTCCGCAGAAAATTTGAGAAAATTGTTAGAATAAATAATGAAAGGCACCACCTAACCTTCCAAGAAAATTACTACATATACAAAACAAAGACTGAAAGGAAGATACTACTAAATGGCCAAGTGAATATGACTAAGTACTCTCTGTTTACAATGGCTGATGTTAAAATAGACATTAATCCCAATAGATCTTTCACAAATCCCATCCATTTCTCTCCCAAGAATATCAGTGTATGCGAAAAAAATTAAATTAAAAAGTAGACACACACACCCATCCACCCACACACACACACACACACACACACACACACACACACACAAACACACCTCCTATCACCACACATATAGTCACAAAAAAACAAAAGCAAAACCTGACAAAGTTGGCAACACTTACAGAAACAGATGACACTATACGGTACACACAGAAAATGGCAGTTGAATTTCTGTAGCAGAAAAAGATGACCAAAAGGAAAAGTGCAAACTTTCACCCAATTTGCCACCTTAGAGAAAGCTGTGTGGCTTAAAAATAATGAATTAGACCTTGATGTCTAAGTACTTCTCTATTTTATTATAGGAAACCTCAACGAACTGTTTTAAATCTATAACCTATAACTGCAAACGATTACCCGTATGTGTAAACGAAAAAAATCAGTTAATATTTCAGACACCCACCGAATATGCCTTGAAACTAAGGTGAAACGCGTCTGCGTGCTCAAGATCAACAAAAAATCTTAACGTGCAGATACAAAAGGTGTTTCTCTTTTGAAGAACTTTAAATTATACAGGGTGAGTCACCTAACATTATCGCTGGATATATTTCGTAAACCACATCAAATACTGACGAATCGATTCCACAGACCGAACGTGAGGAGAGGGGCTAGTGTAATTGTTTAATACAAACCATAAAAAAATGCACGGAAGTATGTTTTTTAACACAAACCTACGTTTTTTTAAATGGAACCCCGTTAGTTTAGTTAGGCACATCAGAATATATAAACAAATACGTAATCAGTGCCGTTTGTTGCATTCTAAAATGTTAATTACATCCTGAGATATTGTAACCTAAAGTTGACGCTTGAGCTTGAGCACCACTCCTCCGCTGTTCGATCGTGTGTATCGGAGAGCACCGAATTACGTAGGGATCCAAAGGGAACGGTGATGGACCTTAGGTACAGAAGAGACTGGAACAGCACATTACGTCCACATGTTAACACCTTTTTATTGGTCTTTTTCACTGACGCACATGTACATTACCATGAGGGGTGAGGTACACGTACACACTTGGTTTCCGTTTTCAATTACGGAGTGGAATAGAGTGTGTCCCGACATGTCAGGCCAATAGATGTTCAATATGGTGGCCATCATTTGCTGCACACAATTGCAATCTCTGGCGTAATGAATGTCGTACACGCCGCAGTACATCTGGTGTAATGTCGCCGCAGGCTGCCACAATACGTTGTTTCATATCCTCTGGGGTTGTAGGCACATCACGGTACACATTCTCCTTTAACGTACCCCACAGAAAGAAGTGCAGAGGTGTAAGATCAGGAGAACGGGCTGGCCAATTTATGCGTCCTTCACGTCCTATGAAACGCCCGTCGAACATCCTGTCAAGGGTCAGCCTAGTATTAATTGCGGAATGTGCAGGTGCACGCGTTTCCAGTGGGACATTTTCGAGCAACGTTGGCAGATCCTTCTGTAGAAACGCGATGTATGTTGCAGCTGTCGGAGGTTTCAAGCGTCAACTTTAAGTTACAATATCTCCGGATGTAATTAACATTTTACAATGCAACAAACGGCACTGATTACGTATCTGTTTATATGTTCAGATGTGCTAACAAAACTGACGTGGTTCCATTTAAAAAATCTAGGTTTGTGTTAAAAAACATACTTCCGTGCATTTTTGTATGGTTTGTACTAAACAATTACACTAGCCCCTCTCCTCACGTTCGGTCTGTGGAATCGGTTCGTCAGTATTTGATGTGGTTTACGAAATATATCCAGCGGTAACGTTAGGTGACTCACCCTGTATACAGCTGCTGCGAAACTGACCAGCACAAGAAACGTGCAGTAAAGGTTGTTCACCCAAATGTTTCGGGGTCGGAAAAAAAGAAGTTTAAGTCAGACGGCATACTCGTATTATAAACTTTTATTTTTCCTCCGTATCTAGCACTTCAGGAGAAAAAAGAGAAAACTGCCATTTCAGAGAGTTATGGAAGAAGAGTCGTCTGTAACGGATAATGAAATATCATACGCATTTTATCTATGCTTCAATACATACGACTGTAACGGAAGTTGTCATTTGTTTAAACATACAGCTTGATTGAATACGAAATTACGTTTAACTCAAGACTGGTTCACTTTGGATAAAAGTATGATGATCACCAAAACAAGCTTTGTTAAATATGATCTGCTATTATAAGAACGTTGAAGTCAGGATACTGAGGGCAAAACGTCAGCAGCACACTGTTTTGTATATATTTTTAGCAGTTAGTAGTCAGATTGAATCAAGAGTAATTTTCGATACTAGAAATCGGCTTTGACTCGTGATCTGTGACAATGCCTGCTACTGCGCCACTTCTTTGTGCATATTTTGAGTTTGCATTTGTGTCGCATTTGTAGTTTTCACATTTTGGCTGAGTTCGAAGCAAATTACTCTTTAATCTGCCGTGTATGAGGAAAGGTACAATAGTTCTCGCTTCTGTGGTAATTCTAAGATTTCGTAGAGCTGTCAGTTCTTTTTATTGTGAAATGTGGAGGTAGTCGCCAGTCCGAAAACTGTGCCTGACACTGCTGATAGTTTCGAAAATAGCGGGAGTATTGATCTTGGAATTCTGGATGTGCGTTTCACTACTCTGTAACTGAACGAGGAGAGCAGAAATCTGTTGGCCGTCATTAGCAGCTTGAAAATGTATGTCATGTAGCAATAAAAACTTCCGTTTACGTCTGATACATAGACATGTTCGTAGACACCACTTGAGTTGTCTAAAGTCTATATTGAGATACTAGCTACGATTATTTTATTACAAATGTTTTTTGTTTAGCTTGTGTACATTTTTTCTTGCAATGTACACGTTGTGCATAAAAAAACCGTCTGTTTCATTGCTTTCACATTCATTGGCTTCAGCAAACTATCGTCTTCCAAATAGACCTCATGCTACGGTACATATTAGTTTATATGTAAACTGAAGGAGGAGAGGGGAAGGGGGAGAAAGGATTACTGATGTCAGCTGCATCGGGACATTACGCGGAATCAGCGGCGACAAGTGAAAATACGCACCGGACCAGAATCCACACTCGGGATCTGCTGCTTACGGGACAGATGCGTTAATCACTGCGCCCTCCACGACACAGTTTTATCGCAACAACGTGGACTATCTCGACACGCCTCACGGCCGACCCTCACTACCATCGAGCGCCACCTACGCGCAGCCGCTGTCCACTTCCTCCATACCGCTACTTTGAGATTCCCGCAGGAGATCGGACGTACTTGTCCCTCCGTACTGAAGAAGGTGGATACATTGCCCGTCTAGGCGAAATAATTATAGCAATGCGTGGTGTCTGCTCTTCCGGACATGTCCGAAAGAACAGATACCACGCATTCATATAAACATACACTACTGGCCATTCAAATTGCTATACCACAAATGATACACGGGTATTCATTGGACAAATATATTATACTAGAACTGACATGTGATTGCATTTTCACGCAGTTTGGATGCATAGATCCTGAGAAATCAGTACCCAGAACAACCACTTATGGCCGTAATAATGGCCTTGATACGCCTGGGCATTGAGTCAAACAGAGCTTGGAGGGCGTGTACAGGTACAGCTGCCCATGCAGCTTCAACATGATACCACAGTTCATCAAGAGTAGTGACTGGCGTATTGTGACGAGCCAATTGCTCGGCCACCATTGACCAGACGTTTTCAATTGGTGAGGGATCTGGAGAATGTGCTGGCCAGGGCAGCAGTCGAAAATTTTTTGTATCCAGAAAGGCCCGTACAGGACCTGCAACATGCGATCGTGCATTATCCTGCTGAAATGTAGGGTTTCGCAGGGATCAAATGAAGGGTAGAGCCACGGGTCGTAATACATTTGAAATGTAACGTCCACTGTACAAAGTGGCGTCAATGCGAACAGTTGACCGAGACGCGTAACCAATGGCACCCCATACCATCACGCCGGGTGATACGCCAGTATGGCGATGACGAATACACGCTTCCAATGTGCGTTCACTGCGATGTCGCCAAACACGGATGCGTCCATCATGATGCTGTAAACAGAACCTCGATTCATCCGAAAAAATCACGTTTTACCATTCGTGCACCCAGGTTCGTCGTTGAGTACACCATCGCAGGCGCTCCTGTCTGTGATGCAGCGTCAAGGGTAACCGCAGCCATGGTCTCCGAGATGATGGTCTATGCTGCTGCAAACGTCGTCGAACTGTTAGTGCAGATAGTTGTTGTCTTGCAAACGTCCCCATCTGTTGACTCAGGGATCGAGACGTGGCTGCACGATCCGTTACAGCCATGCGGATACGATGCCTGCCATCTCGACTGCTAGTGATACGAGGCCGTTGGGATCCAGCACGGCGTTCCTTATTACCCTCCTGAACCCACCGATTCCACATTCTGCTAACAGGCATTGGATCTCGACCAACGCGAATAGCATGTCGCGATACGATAAACGGCAATCGCGACAGGCTACAATCCGACCTTTATCAAAGCCGGAAACGTGATGGTAGGCATTTCTCCTCCTAACACGAGGCATCACAATAACGTTTCACCGGGCAAAGCCAGTCAACTGCTGTTTGTGTATGAGAAATCGGTTGGAAACTTTCCTCATGTCAGCACGTTGTATGTGTCGCCACCGGCGCCAACCTTGTGTGAATGCTCTGAAAAGCTAATCATTTGAATATCGCAGCATCTTCTTCCTGTCGGTTAAATTTCGCGTCTGTAGCACGTCATCTTCGTGGTGTAGCAATTTTAATGGCCAGTAATGTATTAGTCACCACATCCGTTAATAAAAAAGTTAACCTCATGTTAAAGTTATCGTTAACTCGTAACTGTAAGCTTTACGTTGTGGATGTAACGAAATGAGCAAGTGAATAAAACATATTACGGTTGCTTCAATAAAAATGCCAGTTGCTGCAATGCCAAAAGACTCCCCAATGCTTCTCTGTCGTATTCTTTTAATCGGATTACTGCTTCTGGCTCCGCTGTCGATATCTGAATCCTCAAGATTGATATTCTTCTTGGTTTTCGACGACCGGACCCTGCCTTTACTGTTTCTTCAAACTGTACATACCGCGATTCATGTGCTCTTATGTGATGTTACAAACAATATTAAACAGCCAACAGCTATTTATTCTCACTAGCACTCAATTGTTCATATCAATCGCGTGCATCCTGCGTAGCCACACACCTACATGACTAGAACTTGTCAAACAGGTTTCAGCGCGCGAGTCATTTTTGCCAGAAATGATAGGTATCTAATTAAAGATTATGTAGTCAGAGAAAAGTAACGTTTATTAAAATTAACTTGAGAGTTAATTAAGGATTAACGTATTTACGGTCTTGTACCCGACTACGGCGTTTGCGCTACCGACCACTATGGGACTTAACATCTGAGGTCATCAGTCCCCCAGAACTTATAACTACTTAAACCTAACTAACCTAAGGACATCATACACATCCATGTCCGAGACAGGATTCGAACCTGCGACAGTAGCGGTCGCGCGGTTCCAGACTGAAGCGCCTAGAACCGCTCGGCCACACCTGCCTGCCGAATTTTGAAACGTCACTCATCTCTCGGTTGTTGAAACCAATGGTCGACTTCAATCGTGACTGGAAAAACACGGACAGTCAGTACCACTTCGCACAGGGTTGCCATCCGTACCGATACATCGTGACCGTCTCCGTTACGGACATCCCGCCAAGACCAAATTTTGTCCCGATTTTGCAGAAGACTGTTACGAGCTTGGTTCAGGTACTGAAGTAACGCCATCTCTTAGTGCATCATGTAAATGCATCCTCAGTTAGTTTAATTTATGTCTGTAAGTTTATGTTGACAAGGTCGTCTCACAATGGCATTGCATGTTGCGTATCCTGTATAGACGATGCAGTCATCTTCTAGACCTAACGCCATCATTCGAGGAAATATCAGACTTCTCCGGAACTACAGGGCTGTAGCTATTTTAACAGCCCCACGCAGAAGAATCGGCAGTTTCCATTTGAATAGCGATATTATGTGACGATTCTTTCTAAACTAAATACGAACGACGAGTACACGTTAACAATGTTTGGGTTGTTACTGCAGGTATATAGGGCTTGAAGTTTACCTTATCATACCTTACTAAAATGCCTAAGGATGGAAAGAGTAAGTGTCACTTCTCTAGCGATTACGTAAAAAAGTGTTTTTTTGTCAAGAAAGAACGTAAGGATCAGGAAGCGTTGAGGGAGATTCGTAGCTGTTTCATCTCAGTAACTCACGAAGGTAAGGCAGATGTGAGGCATCATATTTCTACGAAGAATCATACAAACAGATTCACAGTAGTATCAACATGAAAGGCTATTTTTACATTCATGAGTAAAGAAGATACCCAGAAAGAACTGCTCGTTGCTATTGCAGAAACAACAACAGCTTATAAAGTTGTCAAGCTTTATCAACCCTTCAGGTCTCTTGATTGTACCGTAAAACTGAATGCCGCAATGTATCGTGACTTCAACTCGCCGCAACACACTCTACAATCAGGACCAAAGCTACAACTATTGTTACAAATATTCTCGCACTGCCCATACTCTCCACAATACTATATATGCGCTGCTGGAGTCTTTAACTGTCGACATTGAAATGATCGTCATGAAAATATTTAATTATTTTTCAATATACACTGTTAAGGACAGAGAAGCTGAAACAGTTCTGCTTATACGTTGATGTCAATCATCAGACGCTTCTGTATCACTCAAACAGAAGATCCCCGGTGTTGAGAGAATTCTTAAGCATTGGATTCCAATAAAACAATTTTTGACGCCCAAGACAGGCCACCTAAAATAATTTCAGATTTTTTCAGCAGTCCGATCAGTGAGATTTACTTCATTTTTCTGCAGTCAAACTGGGCTCTGTTTGAAAAAATAAATAAAAAGCGTGGAGAAGAATAAAGTGTCGATAATTGAAATAAGAAATACGTTAATCGACACTCAAATATGTCTCAATGAAAGGAAGACTGCCACTTTTAATGACATGCAACCGAGATGAATTTGAACAAATAAAGATTGATTTTGAAACCTGAGGAAGAGACAACGGCTTTCTATTCCATAACATTTGATAACAGAGAAATGGGCTATTTCTTTTAATAAATATCAAGTATTTGATTGGATGACGTTATCCGAAACCCCAGATTGGGTAATGACTGAAAACACTATCGTATACCTGACTAAAAATGTGTGAAGATTTCAGGCGACAATTGTTTTCAGAAATGTGACTCAGTGGAATGGAAGTATAAACAATCCGTGGAAGAAAGGTGGATTTACTTTGTTAAGGAAACCGGAAACCCTCACCGCAAATAACGCCACTGTGGAAAGAGTATTTTCCCTGATGCCGGTCCAGTTGACTGATGAAGGAAATCAGCTGCTGCCGGGGACAGTGGTATCAGTCTTACAGTGCCAGTTTAACTACAAGTTGACTTGCATGGAGTTTTATAAATACGTAAAAGGGAAAAGAGACTTGCTGAATAGGGTGAAATATTCCGCATAATATGGTGTACCGACAACTTCTGCCGCAACTCGTTTCACGTAATTGAGTTCTAAATAAAACGTAATTATATTAAATAAATTTTTTACTTCATTTCTACACGCCCATCTCAGAGTGTCCCGACGAGGTCCCAGCTAGATATGGTAACCCTAACTTCGGATGACGGTTAATGACTACGACTTGCTTTGTCCCACCCGTCATGTGACCTTGATGTTGGAGTCAAAGCTCAGCAGATTACAATGCTATTTTAATCACACAGAATGTATCCCGCCCTAGCACCAATTAATGTGTTAATATTTTTTAGCTGTACCTTATGTGCCTATGTGGCTATTGTAAAATAATGATAAATATTGACCATATCCTTTCTATCGTAACGTTTCATTGTAATGTTTATATTTGTATCAAGTTGCTACCGCTATATTTCAATAAACAGAACCCAAATAAATAGGGAAAAAATCACAATGCGACGTAAATAGCAGCAAGTGCGGTCTAAATCTATGAATCTGGTGCCTATTATAGATTAGATCCCAAATAAAAAATGGGCGAATCAGTCATAAAAGAAAGGTCGCATACCTTTATAATGCAGTGTATTAAATAAGGACAATTTCGAACGTAAACTATATGCCTCACAACAGATCAGTGTGCCACCACAACCAATACTTCATTCGGGAGAGGATAACTCTAACTGGACGAGCTATTATGAAATAATACATTGGAACGATATAGTAACACTTAAAGATTTAAAACTGGAACACAAAGTAATATGATTTCTCTGGTTAGATTCAATACGGACGCGTCACCATTTCGTTAACGATTGAATTACTTTATGTGAAAAGAAAATCGACTACGAAAACATAGACAAGTTTGTGGACAACTGATTTCTGTAAGCATGCCATTAATTTACATTCATCAGAAGTACAGTAGGCATAAATGAATTAAGATTTAACTAAGTATGCTTTTAAAAACTAAACTTTTCCAGTATGTTTAATCTAGAAATTTTTAATAATGTTTGCACGTAGCATTAGAATAATATCTGAGTAAATAATTTATATTAATGTTTGTGACGTATTCCTGTTCAAAGGCAACTTGAGTGGTGAAATGGAAGCTCGACGCTATACATTTAGAGTTCGTGACTGCTCTACTATTAACTAGTTTCATGGCAAAGAAAAGGCTACGCCAGTGCGTGACTTACGTGTTTTGCAGATCTTCGTTACTATTCTCATGCTTGGTATTTCGCAAAACCAATGAAACCTTTCTTGCAAGTCATCAGCTCATGACAGAACTTCTAAAGGCTAAACAACAATGTCCGGTTATCGTCGATATCAAGAACAGAGCAGTGTGGCCAACCCTAGTCTCGCTAAGAATTCTGTAGCGGCAACCCATTACTTATTTGTTTCTGTATCTCTAATCTGACAGTTTTACGATTTGATCTCCGTGAATTTATTGCTGTAATGGGTCTCTAATTCTATCAATATTTCAGCTTGTAATTTTCACGAAAATAAATGTCTACTGAAGGAGAATCGAAAAAAAGTGAAATAAATGAACTGTCTGGTCCTCAAAAGAGTATCGATGGCTTTTTCGAGGTACATGTGGGAGTATGCGTATTTCATTGCTAATGTACAAGACATTCTACTTTCTAGTAGATAAATGTTGAAACTAGGCTTCGTAATTCAGTTCGCATATGCGGTGCGGTAATTTAGCAGAGATTTCACTAATCAGCAAACAAACGTAGAATGGTCTATGATGAGAACTGTCATTCCTAAACAGTACAGTTCCAAGAATTCTAAGCGAACAAATTCCTAAAAATGAAAATTTGCCATTACTGCAGCAAAAAAAAAAAAGTTTCACTTCCTGTCCAGCTACGCATTTCATGAACAACTATTCCATTAATCAATGTTCGACAACCAAAACATGGTTCAAGTGGCTCTGAGCACTATGAGACTTAACATCTGAGGTCATCAGTCCCCTAGACTTAGAACTACTTAAATCTAACTAACCTAAGGACATCACACACATCCATGCCCGAGACAGGATTCGAACCTGCGACCGCAGCGCGGTTCCGAACTGAAGCGCCTAGAACCGCTCGGGCACAGCGGCCGGCTCGACAACCAAACTTTGAATGGAGTTATCTCATAACATACTAACGGTGGTAACTACATGACATGTGCAAAAAGCGGCTAACATTTGTGACTGTAGAACACTGAAACCAACGTACGAATTTATCTTCTCAATGCGTACCCAACATACTTTCTGAGCCGAAGTCGCTAGGCATTATGACATGTATATGACAATGCACAAAGGCTTACAGATTTTTCCTTTCAAATACATCGAGAATTTGAATAAAGCCATTAGTTTACCGAATAAACTACGAGGAGTTTTCTTTCTGCTGTATATTTCCACCCCTATCTTCCGTGAACTTTGATGTATCTACTTCGGCGTGATTTACATCATTATACAAGTGCTGCCATTAACTTTAGCTCCACAGTATTGAGGTTTTCGTTCCTTGTTGAAGGCTGTTAAACAAAACAATGTCATCCGTTAATTGTAAATTATTCCGCCAGCATCTCCCTCTTCATCACTCTGCATTATTGAACTGAAAACATGTTCCAAATCCACTGAGAAATGTTTGGGTGAAATAGTTCTCTCATCAAGCTCCTTTTCTTAAATAAAATTCCGAATCCTCCAATGCCTTAGAGTGACTGAATTAAAGCTGTAATGCTATTGTGGATGTCGCTTAATAAATCGATATATGTCAATTCGATCCCCAGTTTCTCGAGTGTGATTTTGAGGAATCGTTATCGCCCACTCACAAATCATTTACCCTAAATGCAGTAATAAAGGAACGCCACCAGTGATGCGGTATGAGTCATGTTGTACATGTACAGGCAGAAGGAGCCACTGCTGATCACATTTAAAGTAAACCAACAACGAATTGCGACTAAAACTTATTAAAGCGATATGGACAGTTTTATTCACAAAGTGGGTCTTTGAGCCTTCGAATCCCGAAGCACGTCCTTAGGAAATGTACTGCGTATTGTTTCGATGGTCACTGTAGTACGTAAGTATTTTTTAAAAATATTTTTAGCTGGAAGAAGAACAAGGTTCTGTTTAATAGATCATCACGATTTTAAATATAGTGCTTAGTAACATTTGCTCCACTGGAAACAGAAAATATCATTGCGAAAATGTTATTGAAAAACTTAAAGTGCTTCATTTCTAAGATCTTCGTCACAGGCGGTAGATATGAAAAAAAATGTATTGCTACATATGCCTCTGCTACATACTTCATTACTCAAAACCAGGCTTTTAGTTATGAATAAATGTTGATCCCTCCCCCAAAAACCTTGGACTTTGCCGTTTGTGGGGAGCTTGCGTGCCTCAGCGATAGAGATAGCCGTAACGTAACCACAACGGAGAGGCCAGCCAAACTTGTGGTTCCTGGAGAGGGGCAGCATCCTTTCCAGTAGCTGCAGGTAACGTCAACCAAAACGGCCTTGCTGGGCTGGTGCTGCGAAAGGCTGAAACCAATTTTTTTTTCCCGAGGGCATGCAGCTCTATGGTGTGGTTAAGTGATGATCGCATCCTCTTGCGTAAAATACTCCGGAGATAAAACAGTTCCCCATTCGGATCTCCGGGCGGGGACTACTCAAGAGGATGCCCTCATCAGGAGAAACAAAACTGTCATTCTACGGATCGGAGTAAGGGATGCTAGGTCCCTTAATTGGGCAGGTAAGTTAGAAAATTTAAATAGGGAAATAGATATGTTTAATTTAGATATAGTGGGGATTAGTGAAGATCGGTGGCAGGAGGAACAGGACTTCTGGTCAGGTGAATGCAGGGCTATAAATACAAAATCATGTAGGCGTAATGCAGGAGTAGGTTTAATAAAGAACAAGAAATCAGGAATGCGGGTTAGCTACTATGAACAGCGTAGTGAACGCACTATTATAACCAAGATAGACACGAAGCCCACACCAACCACAGTAGCACAAGTCTATATACCAAGTAGCTCCACAGATGATGAAGAGATTGAAGAAATTTATGACGAGTTAAAAGATCTTATTCAGATGAAAATTTAATAGTGATGGGGGACTGGAATTTGACAGCAGGAAAAGGAAGAGATGGAAAAACATTAGGTTCATATGGACTGGGGGAAAGGACTGAAAGAGGAAACCGTACTGGTAGAGTTTTGCACTGAGCATAATTTAATCATTTATAACACTTGGTTTAAGAATCATGAAAGAAGGTTGCACATGTGGAAGAGACAAGGAGACACCAGAAAGTTTCAGATTGATTATGTAATGGTTAGACAGAGATTTAGGAACCAGTTTTTAAATTGCAAGACATTTCCAGGGGCGGATGCGGACTCTGACCACAATTTACGAGTACTAGTTACGAACTGTATTAAAACTGAAAAAGCTGCAAGAAGGTAGGAAATTAAGGAGATGGGAACTGGATAAGTTCAAATACCCAGAGGTTGTTGAGAGTTTTAGAAAGAGCATTAGGCAACTATCGACAAGAACATGGGAAGGAATACAGTAGAGGACGAATAGGTACCTTTAAGAAAGGAAACAGTGAAGGCAGCGGAGGATAAAATAGCCAAAAAGACAAAGCCTAGTATAAATCCTTAGAGAATACAGAAGATACTGAATTTTCATCTTCAACTTTTTTAGTCCTGTCTTCCTCAGTTGCGTGTAATATTACGATATACGAGGTGCATTCAGGTTCTAAGGCCTCCGATTTTTTTTCTCCGGACTGGAAAGAGATAGAAACATGCGCATTGTTTTAAAATGAGGCCGCGTTCATTGTCAATACGTCCCAGAGATGGCAGCACCGTACGGCAGATGGAATTTTACCGCCAGTGGCGAGAATGAGAACTGTTTTAAATACTTAAAATGGCGACGTTTTCCTTACTTTAACAGCGTGCAATCATTCGTTTTCTGAATTTGCGTGGTGTGAAACCAACTGAAATTCGTCGACAATTGAAGGAGACATGTGGTGATGGTGTTATGGATGTGTCGAAAGTGCGTTCGTGGGTGCGACAGTTTAATGAAGGCAGAACATCGTGTGACAACAAACTGAAACAACCTCGGGCTCGCACAAGCTGGTCTGACGACATGATCCAGAAAGTGGAGAGAATTGTTTTGGGGGATCGCCGAATGACTGTTGAACAGATTGCCTCCAGAGTTGGCATTTCTGTGCACACAATCCTGCATGACAACCTGAAAATGCGAAAAGTGTCATCCAGGTGGGTGCCAAGAATGCTGATGGACGACCACATGGCTGCCCGTGTGGCATGTTGCCAAGCAATGTTGACGCGCAACGAAAGCATGAATGGGACTTTCTTTTCGTCGGTTGTGACAATGGATGAGACGTGGATGCCATTTTTCAATCCAGAAACAAAGGCAAGTCAGCTCAATGGAAGGACACAGATTCACCGCCACCAAAAAAATTTCAGGTAACCGCCAGTGCTGAAAAAATGATGGTGTCCATGTTCTGGGACAGCGAGGACGTAATCCTTACCCATCGCGTTCCAAAGGGCACTACGGTAACAGGTGCATCCTACGAAAATGTTTTGAAGAACAAATTCCTTCCTGCACTGCAACAAAAACGTCCAGGAAGGGCTGCGCGTGTGCTGTTTCACCAAGGCAACGCATCCGCACATCGAGCTAACGTTACGCAACAGTTTCTTCGTGATAACAACTTTGAAGTGATTCCTCATGCTCCCTACTCACCTGACCTGGCTCCTAGTGACTTTTGGCTTTTTCCAACAATGAAAGACACTCTCCGTGTCCGCACATTCACCAGCCTTGCTGCTATTGCCTCAGCCATTTTCCAGTGGTCAAAATAGACTCCTAAAGAAGCCTCCGCCGCTGCCATGGAATCATGGCGTCAGCGTTGTGAAAAATGTGTATGTCTGCAGGGCGATTACGTCGAGAAGTAACGCCAGTTTCATCGATTTCGGGTGAGTAGTTAAATAGAAAAAAAATCGGAGGCCTTAGCACTTGAATGCACCTCGTATTGATAATTTTTACTTATGGACCGTCTGACAGCAACTGAATAAACCACAATTTTAGTGCCATACGCGTTTCACCTTTATTTTCTGCAACGTATCATCAGTGGCAGATTGCATGGTCAATTTCTTACATGTTACGCTCTTGTTCCATTTTTTGGTGCTGTTCTGCTTCTTATGAATGCCAATTTGCGGTTTTTTCCCACATTCCACAGCACTATGAACTGAACGCTTGGTTCAATGCAATGTTTTGGTTTCTGTTGCCGACTGTCAACCAAAAAATTGCATTGAAACAAGCATTCAGTTTATAGTGCTGCGGAATATGGGGAAAAGACCGCAAATTGGTATTCATAAGAAGAAGAACAACACCAAAAATGGAACAGGAGCGTAATATGTAAGAAATTGTCAATGCAATCTGCCACTGATGATACCTTGCAGAAAATAAAGGCGAAACGCGTATGGCACTAAAATTGTGGTTTATTCAGTTGCTGTCAGACGGTCCATAAGTAAAAATTATCAATATACCGTAATACTGAATTTAATTGATGAAAGAAGAAAATATAATAATGTAGTAAATGAAACAGTCGAAAAGGAATACAAAAGTCTAAAAAATGAGGGTTGACAGAAAGTACAAAATGGCTAGGTAGAAATGGCGAGAGGACAAATATAAAGATTTAGAACCATATATCACAAGGGGGAAGGTCGATACCGTCTACAGGAAAATTATGGAGGCCTTTGGAGAAAAAAGAAGCAGCTGCATGAATATCATGAGCTCAGATGAAAAACCATTCCAAAGCAAAGAACGGAAATCTGAAACGTGGAAGGAGAGGCGTATACAAGGCCGATGTACTTAAGGGCAATGTATGGAAATGGAAGAGAGACGGGGGATACGATACTGCGAGAAGAATTTGACACAGACTTTAGACGGAACAAGGCCCTGGGAGTAGGCGACATTGGCAAAACCAGTGGTAGCCCATGGAGAACCAACATGACAAAACTCTTCCATCTAGTGTGCAAGATGGATTTGACTTACGCAAGTAGTAGATGAGCTTAGCTCCTTTGGAAGCAAAATAAGTGATGACGGCCGAAGTAGGGAGGATAAAAATGTAGACTAGCAAGAGAAATTTGTTAACAGCGAGTATAGATTTAAGGGTCAGGAAGTCCTTTCTGCAAGTATTTCTGGAGTGTAGCCATGTATGAAAGTGAAACATAGACAATAAACAGTTAAGACAAGAAGAGAATAGAAGCTTTTGAAATGTGGTGCTATAGAAGAATGCTGGAGATTAGATGGGTAGACACGTAACTAATGAGGAGGTACTCAACAGAATTGGGGAGAAGCGGAATTTGTGGCACAAGTTGACTAGAAGGAGGGATCGGTTGGAAGGACACATCCTGATGTATCAAGGGATCACCAGTTTAGTGCTGGAGGGAAGTGGGGGGGGGGGGGATTAAAATTATAGAGGGAGACCGAGAGATGACCACAGTGAGCAGTTTTTAAAAAGGGATGTAGGTTGCAGTAGTTATACGGAGATGGCTTGTACAGGATAGGGTAGCGTGAAGAGCTGCATCAAACCAGCCCCCGAAATGAAGAAGACAACAACAACAACAACAACCACAAACGTCGGTGGTCACTGGATAAAACGTGTCACTTTAAGTCCAGGTACGTGCCCTGCCAGCCTCTCGTCCTCGTAAAGCTTGACGAAGTGTTTCTCTACTGCTTTAATTCGTTTGTTGGATAAATTACACTCAGTGGCACATCTTTCACTGTGTTAAATGTTTCGTAAAGTAGTTCATTGTATGACCCTTTTTTTGCAAAATATTTCTGAGAGCGACCGAGCGATATTTCGCGGTAGTAAGACGGGCACTGGATTCGCGTTCGGAAGGTTGTTGTTGTGGTCTTCAGTCCTGAGACTGGTCTGATGCAGCTCTCCATACCACTCTATCCTGTGCAAGCTGCTTCATCTCCCAGTACCTACTACAGCATACATCCTTCTGAATCTGCTCAGTGTATTCATCTCTTGGTCTCCCTCTACGATTTTTACCCTCCGCGCTGCCCTCCAATACCAATTTGGTGATCCCTTGATGCCTCAGAACATGTCCTACCAACCGATCCGTTCTTCTAGTCAAGTTGTGCCACAGACTTCTCTTCTCCCCAATTCTATTCAATACCTCCTCATTAGTTATGTGATCTACTCATCTAATCTAATCTTCAGCTTTCTTCATTCGGAAGGATGGCGAAGGATGGCAATTCAAAGCTCCGTCCGCCCATCCAGACCGAGGTTTTCCGTGGTTTCCCCCGGATCGCGTAATGCAAATGCCGGAATGGTTCATTTGAAAAGGACACGGCTAATTCCTTTTCTGCCGGCCGCGGTGGTCTCGCGGTTCTAGGCGCTCAGTTCGGAACCGCGCGACTGCTACGGTCGCAGGTTTGAATCCTGCCTCGGGCATGGATGTGCGTTATGTCCTTAGGTTAGTTAGGTTTAAGTAGTTCTAAGTTCTAGGGGACTGATGACCACTGATGTTAAGTCCCATAGTGCTCAGAGCCAGCCAATTCCTTTTCTCACCCTTCCTGCGCCTGAGTTTGTGTTCCTTTTCTAATGACCTCGTCGGCGGGTCATTAAACCCTAATCTCCCGTTCTTATTTCTGACAAGGCCAATCCTAAAAAGTCAAATACTGCTGCGTCGTCCATACTCTCAGACTATGAGGCCCAAGGTAGTGTATTCATTCTTTTTAGTAGTTTATACTGAATTTGAAAAGGGTGAGATAATGTTTCTAAAATCTGTTGCTACACATCGTTCGTTACTTTTCTCATTCTTACGAATTACGTTTGTCAGAACATTAAGAACGCCAATGAATCTCCCAGTGTATATGGTTTCTTACCTGTCAACATAACGTGTTAGATTGCATGTCTTTACCTTGGAAGCATTCACGGGAAACGTTTTCAGTCCTGCCACCGTAGCATGCGTGGGCCAAAAATATTCTAGAAATTCTCAGTTGTTTCGAACTATATGGCCGTTTCTTGATTAGCTTCTACTGCACCATTAAGGGCAAAACATAAATGTGATTCGATTTTTCTTACTCATCATTGTATACGATACTCACGACAGATACTCCGTTATAGCCTTGGTCAAAAGACTTGCTCACATTTAGTCCCTTTCGTTCTTTGGATTCACTTAACTGACGTTTGAGTTTCCGCCTCACATGGTTGTGCTGCATTTTACGTTTGCTAGCGCTTTGTGATTGTTGAATCACGTGTCTTTTCTGTGTCGTTTCAAAGAATTTTTTGTTCTTTACTGTTGCAAAAATGACATGTGACAATGAATTTTCATCATTGGAGTAGAAAGTGGTCCCGCAGTTTGGGTTTCGGGAAATAAGGATTACAGCAATAAGATCGAAAAACGTAATGCACATTGAAGTGAATATCTGAGAAATCGGCGAGGCAGCTTTTCGTTGATATTCGTATATATGTTGCAGTCAAAACGCGTTTTTAGTTAGAACGCGTTCTTACTAGTTAAAACTACTTTCTACTGAGCCACTTCGTCAAAACGCGTTTTGCCTAGTTAAAACTAGTTTTAACTGACTTTCGCTTTTGACCAGCAGTAAATTCTAGTTGCAACTAAGACTATCAGTATCAACTAGTTTCAACTAGCGAGAACACGTTCTAACTAAAAACGGGGTTTGACAGTAACATGTGTTATGGTATACTCGACAAATTGTATTGCAGGTATGTATTTCTGAATGATTTCAATAATTAAGGACAAATGTCAGACATATTCATTACTTCAATGATTTAATGCTCTGAAAATGTTGCTAACTATTCAAGTAATTAATTAATATTTTAAGTTTTAATACTTACATTGTAATATATTTTATAATATGTATTAAATACCTATCGCCTTTCAAACAAGCTAATTAAAAGTTCTCTTCCAGATCCGAATTCGACGTTTCCGAAGAGAAATTCTTGCTGCTGGAGGACGTGCCAGAATCAAAGGTATCATTAAGAGCTGCTGCCAAGATGGCAGCCTTAGGATCAGGACTAGGATTTGTTCGCTGTGTGTGTACGAAGGCATGTATTTCAAAAAGGTGCTTTCGTAGGAAAAAAGGAAACCTTTATAACTCAAAATGTCACGACAGTTTGCCTTGCAATAACAAATAATCAAAATTTAATTGTTAAATTTTTTTGGTATATTTCCTTTTTATTAAGACTGTAGCAATTTTATCAAATGTATAAATAATTAATATACTTTTACTGTATGATTACTTGGTTTCACTTTCGTAACTAATACTGTTAATACGGCTCTGTAATCTTTCTTACAATGTTTCTTCAGTGTATGGTTATTCTTGTATTGCTGTAGTTAATATGTATGATCAATATTCTCAATAAATATTGCATTGCATGATACAAAAATGCTGTTTTTTATTTCAATCAACACGTAGTTGATCTTAATTTTAATATTTGCCCCTAAATAAATTAAGTGAAAACTAATTCTGTCTAGTTTAGTTAGAACGAGTTCTAGTTGAAACTAGCTGATACTGATAGCCTTTGATACAACTAGAATTTACTGCTGGTCAAAAGCGAAAGTCAGTTAAAACTTGTTTTAACTAGGCACAATGCGTTTTGACGAAGTGGCTCAGTATAAATTAGTTTAACTAGTAAGAACGCGTTCTAACTACAAACGGGTTTTGACTGTAACATATACAGTGTGGCCTACAGCACAGTTAAACCTGTATCACCGTAGGATCAACAGATGTGAGTAGCGTGAATGAATACTACACTCATGTTTAGAAAAAAAAATAGTACACGTTGGACCACTAGGGATAGGACGTTCATATTCACAGGTCATGTACATTAGTATGTTCTGCAGAAATGATTAGCATTTGAAATGTGGTGTCACAGCCAGACACCACATTTGCTAGGTGGTAGCCTTTAAATCAGCCGCGGTCCGTTAGTATACGTCGGACCCGCGTGTCGCCACTATCAGTGATTGCAGACCGAGCGCCGCCACACGGCAGGTCTACTCTAGAGAGACTCCCTAGCACTCGCCCCAGTTGTACAGCCGACTTTGCTAGCGATGGTTCACTGTATACATACGCTCTCATTTGCAGAGACGACAGTTTAGTATAGCCTTCAGCTACGTCATTTGCTACGACCTAGCAAGGCGCCATATTCAGTTACTATAATTACTTCAAGAATGTATTCTGAACAGATAATATTGTGAATCATGTATCGTCAAGAGCGACGTTCATCATTAATGGATTAAAGTTAAGTATCAAACTAATTATGTCCGCTTTCTGAATTCTCATTCCTTATTATGTTTCAGACCTCACGTCAGTATAGTTCTTCCCGCTTCACGCCAGCCTGCGTGAGCTAAAACTCGTGCATTTCGGCCTCCACTCGTAACACGGTGTTGGTTCTTCTGCTAACACAAAATGAACCATGTCGGCCAGCGGGTTCAAAGTCAACATCGATATCGTGGCGCAACACCACCCATCGGTAAAATGTGCTTGCAGCTCTCGTTGTCCGTATAAACCGAAGGTAATGGATCAGTGTGACTTGAGCAGACGTACAAGATGCTTCGCAGACGTACGCGCGAACCGTACCGTCAACTGAGCGATTTTGAAAGAGAGCGCATTATTGGCGAGAGAGAATGTAAAGCATCCATCGGGGAAACTGCTGCTCGTGTGGGACGAAGTGTTTCGGCAGTGCAACGGGTGTGTTCAGATTGTTCACGGAAGGCCGTAGAACGCGACAAGATGGGTCAGGTAGCACCACACGGCCCACGCCCGAGAACATCGACACTTCATCGCAGTGGTATTGCAGGACAGATCTGCATCCCCCTCGGCTCTGGCGCAACAGTGGAACAGTGTAATACATCGCACACTGTCAGGTGTGACAGCCCGTCACCGTTTATTACAGCACGGATGATGGGCGCGTCGTCCACTTCTCCACCTATCTTTGACGAATGTGCAGAAACATGCTAGACGGCAATGGTGTAGGGGACGACGTTACTGTGGACAGGAGTGGCATCCCATAGTGTTTCCGGACTAATCCCGGTTCTGTTTGTTTGGAAACGACGACCGCAGTTTCGTTCGCCGCAGACAGGGGAAGCGGCATCGCAGTGACTGGATTCGCACAAGACATACAGCGCCGACTCAAGGGCTTATGGTGTGGGGTCCTATTGGGTCCAACCACAAATCACAGTTGGTGCGTGTACAGGACGCAGTGACTAGTATGACCTACGTGAATGACATCCT
The DNA here is from genome assembly GCF_023864275.1 of Schistocerca cancellata. Lineage (NCBI taxonomy): Eukaryota > Metazoa > Arthropoda > Insecta > Orthoptera > Acrididae > Schistocerca > Schistocerca cancellata. The sequence goes on from NC_064628.1 coordinate 384,386,589, forward strand.
TTCGGCACAACACCCCAGACGCCATTTTTCAGCAAGAGAATGCAAGACCACATGTTGCTGCGCGAACACGTCCCTTCTTAGTATCACAGGATACCAGCCTTTTGCCCTCCCCCGCCAGATCACCAGACTTGTCGGCAATCAAAAATGTGTGGGGTGTGGTGAAGCACTGTGACCCAATCCGAACTACCACAGATGAACTTTGGAACCAGGTGAATGCAGCATGGGTGGCTATACAACATGACGCCATTCTCGCCTTAATAGCGTCGATGCCGTCACCCATGCAACAAGTTATCACGCATGGCCCATGGTGGACCCTGCATCTGCTAGGCAACAGGACACGTGCTGAACCGAGCTGACTGAAATGCTAATCATTTCTGCCGAGCTGCCGGCCACGGTGGCCAAGCGGTTCTAGGCGCATCAGTCCGGAACCGCGCGACTGCTACGGTCGCAGGTTCGAATCTTGCCTCGGGCATGGATGTTTGTGATGTCCTTAGGTTAGTTAGGTTTAAGTAGTTCTAAGTTCTAGGGGACTGATGATCTCAGATGTTAAGTCCCATAGTGCTCAGAGCCATTTGAACCATTTAAATATCATTTATCATTTATTCGATAGTACCCCAAAACTGCACTCTATGTAGCGATGCCCCCTCGATAACATTAACAACAAACTTTTCTTTTCTCTGTGAATTTTTTTTCCAATGTCTGGACGTTGCATGTTGTCTTCATGAGCAAACGCTTTACCTCCGACAAAGAAAGGTCGAAGCTTTGGCAAATTTAACTCAACAACAGCAAATCTTCAAAAAGTGGTAACCCTGCGGAATAAAACATCAAATATATATATATTGTTATGTGCGGCTGATCCCGGCGGAGGTCCGAGTCCTCACTCGGGCATGGGTGTGTGTGTTTGTCCTTAAGAAAATTTAGGTTAAGTAGTGTGTAAGCTTAGGGACTGATGGCCTTAGCAGTTAAGTCCCATAAGATTACACACACATTTGAACATTTTGATATAGTTTGTTATGCTAAATTTCCTATCACATGTAATTACCACTAAACCATTAGAGTTAGAAGAAGCAGAAGTAAGAGAGAAAGGATGAAAGAGGAGGAAAAATTGTTTCAGGTGCTTGCAGCAAACATTAAGAAAAAAATTCATCGAAACCTGAAGCAGATAATCCTGACAAGCATTCTCTATTGTCATTAGTTGATGGTTTTAAGTCTGTGCCATAGCATCTGAAAATGGACGCCAAATTTGAAATAGTGTCAGTTTTGAGAAAATAAATCTTTCAGTTGACTAGAAAATTTTCAGTTCGATCCACACATACATGTATCTGTATATTCAAATCCGCCCATAACTGTTCTTGCATCCAACCCAAGCCCAAATATATCAAATCGCGATGCCGCGTTTTCACCTGACATCTGATTCAACAGTAGTCAATGATTTATTCTCTGAATAGCGCAAATTGGTTCACTGTATTTTGATATTATACATCGGAACAAATTACTGTTAAACCTGCGTTAAAAATAAGTGTACTCGTAAAAAGAGTATTTTATTTACCTTGAAATAATCATCAGTCTTTCATCTGGTGATATACTATTGCTCATTTGCGCTTTTTCTTTATTAGATTAGCCCTCAGCACATAACGTACCTCATCGGAAAAAGTCACACAATTACGAAATAGTTGAAGAATTTTGCAGAGTTTTTTCTCAATTCCTTATATATATTGTAAAAAAAAAAAAAAAGTCCTTGTTTCTCTCGAGTAGTTAACATAGGACGAATCCAACACTTCCGTTGACGTCAGTGGCTTCCGTATTTCCTGTTCAATAATAAAGCGAAACTTCATTTCGTACCTGGCTCACACAAGCACGCAGACAGATCTTGCTATAGAGCTTTTGCTGCGCGCTTCAGTCCTATGTCTGACGATTCAACCGCGCGGCTCAGAAGTGTAATAGTCGCACATTGCAGCGATTGAACCGCTCGGCTGAATGGCCGAGACGAACTCGCCAGGTTGAATGCAACCTAGAGTAAGCAACATATCATAACGTGACGCAGTTCTCAACAATAAGGGGTTCCCCGCAGTCGTCAACGCCGTTGCTTAGCACCAGTTTGAAACGAGACGAGTGCTGAGCGACACTAACGTGTCCATCCCCGGTCAGAAAAATCTTAGGAAAACTGAAATTCGATAAGAACAAAGAGCAACAACAGCAGTCAGAAGGTAAGCCATCAACAAACATCTGAGTTTCGTCAACCCGTCGCACTCAAAACAGACATTGAATCGACTGCACCTTTCCTCGAATGCATAACATAAATGGATGAACACAGCTAATGTATATGGAGATCTTCCACACTGATGTTATGTTAACGACAATTTGATTCTGCAAACTGTTTGTCTAGACTTTTTACCAAGATTTGTCTGTGGCGAAGAACCATGTACTTTATAAATCTTGTAATTACAGGAAAATCAGAATACTGCAGATTATATCTTCTGTTACGAAGTGCCAAGTGATCTCTATATTCGCTGAAACAGACATTGTTGGACAAGTCAAGCATTTCATCGTTGTGTCTTGAAACACACCCTTTCCACGCACATATCATTAGAAATAATACACTTTTATTAGAATTCCTAACGATTATAAACGAATTTCAAATATTAAGCTGTATTTTTGTCAAGTAACTGATTTGTCTTTTAAATGAGAGGCGCCTTATAAACGGAATTCAATGCGTTCTGAAATTGTTGTTTCTGCTTACGCACAATTAAATAAGTTGGATCACATTTTGTCTTTTTTACCAGTGCAGTTCCCATCCTCAATCCCAGTGTACTGCTACCACATATTCTTGACTTCTCGTCTTCCTAGTACTGAATCGGTAAAGCTCGTTGCAACTGCAGCTGCTAATATGTTGGTTCGCTCTCTCTGCCAACTTTCGCAAACAAATGATAATGTGTGCAATGGGCCTGACACTATAGTCGTCATTATTTTATGCAGTGGTTCATTCCGGTTATAAGGAATTTGTAGCAGTGGGTATCATTTGTAAATTACCTCTTACGCCACTGTGTGCGTCCTGACGTGCCACAACAAGCATTAATCTTTCACTAAACGACTCTAGCAGTAGAGGCTGACGCGAGTAACTATTTCGATAAAAGTCGAAAGGTTGTGTATGACTTCGGACTTATATTCAGTTGTTTTCGGTCACAAACAGTCTAAATTTTCATGCTGAGTGCGAAGAGTATCCTCATTGTACGTATCGATATATTTAATCGATTTCTAATTCAGTTATAGATAGCATTTCTGTGATTTTAACTCTGCCTCTTAAATGTGATTTCGTTTACAAGTACATACTCTTTGGCGACGTTAACTTGACAGTTTCGCTAGTGCTGCCAGAAGCGGAGAAAATCAACTCTAACTGTAGGATGTTCGATTGTCTCCGAGCGCTGCGAGTCTTAAGTTGCTCCGAGACGCGAAGTATTACTGTGCCCATTGAAAGGATTGTGTCGACGGCAATTAGCTTCTGCAAATACTCACTGAGTGCCAGAATGAGATTTTCACTCTGCAGCGGAGTGTGCGCTGATATGAAACTTCCTGGCAGATTAAAACTGTGTGCCCGGCTGAGACTCGAACTCGGGACCTTTGCCTTTCGCGGGCAAGTGCTCTACCAACTGAGCTACCGAAGCACGACTCACGTCCGGTACTCACAGCTTTACTTCTGCCAGTACCTCGTCTCCTACCTTCCAAACTTTACAGAAGCTCTCCTGCGAAACTTGCAGAACTAGCACTCCTGAAAGAAAGGATATTGCGGAGACATGGCTTAGCCACAGCCTGGGGGATGTTTCCAGAATGAGATTTTCACTCTGCAGCGGAGTGTGCGCTGATATGAAACTTCCTGGCAGATTAAAACTGTGTGCCCGACCGAGACTCGAACTCTGGACCTTTGCCTTTCAAACATCCCCCAGGCTGTGGCTAAGCCATGTCTCCGCAATATCCTTTCTTTCAGGAGTGCTAGTTCTGCAAGTTTCGCAGGAGAGCTTCTGTAAAGTTTGGAAGGTAGGAGACGAGGTACTGGCAGAAGTAAAGCTGTGAGTACCGGACGTGAGTCGTGCTTCGGTAGCTCAGTTGGTAGAGCACTTGCTCGCGAAAGGCAAAGGTCACGAGTTCGAGTCTCGGTCGGGCACACAGTTTTAATCTGCCAGGAAGTTTCACTCACTGAGTGGTTTATCGTAGCACAAAAACTTACACAAGTTAAGTTCTTCAAGTCGCCGAGGCCAGTTAATGTTAGGGACTTGTTGCGCAAGTGTAGTCGTTCTTAAGAACGAGAGCAGTCGTATTATTATTAGTGAATAAAAATCGTGATGAAACACATAAACAGTGAAACAGAGAAAACGTTAGGTGGAAGAAATGGATTCAGAAGTGTACATATAGATGCCAGCTATAGTTGACTAAGTGATTCGTATTTCTATTCGTCAGAATGATTTCCAAAATCGAATTTGATTATTTTCATACAGAGCAGAATTGATTGGTCTATCTTCCTAATTATTACGTTTTAATTTTCGCTGTTCTTTTGCGGTTTTCGGTTGCCAGGGGCTTCCCAACAGTTAATAGGTTACTGTAGCTTAATTATGGCGTTGCCGTTGACACTAGAGCAGCCAAAAGTAAATGGTGCAGCCCACTGGCAAACTTGAGTACCGTGTCGTAATTGGTTTCCGTTAACATCAGTGATGTTATAGGTGCGTCAGTCCAGTCCACGTGACAACTCTAAGAGGATTGAATTTACCTGACGCAGCTGCAACACATCCGCTGCTTCCGAAAATGAACTAACGCACGATACTCAGCTTTAACAAAGGGCTCCACCATATTGTTGTGGCTCATCTAGCGGCGTGTTACAGTACAGTGGAGCGGGAACTTCCAAGGCGTACCACAACTGCAGATCTGTAGTCTGCAAACATCTACATCTACGTGATTACCCTGCTATTCACAATAAAGTGCCTGGCAGAGGGTTCAATGAACCACCTTCAAGCTGTCTCTCTCTACCGTTCCACTCTCGAACGGCACGCGGGAAAAACGAGCACTTAATTTTTTCTGTGCGAGCACAGATTTCTCTTATTTTATCTTGATGATCATTCCTCCCTGTGTAGGTGGGTGGCAACAGAATGTTTTCGCAATCGAAGGAGAAAACTGACGATTGAAATTTCATGAAAAGATCCCGTCGCTACGAAAAACGCCTTTGTTTTAATGATTGCCTCTCCAATTCACGTATCATATCTGTGACACTATCTCCCCTATTTCACGATAATACAAAACGAGCTGCCCTTCTTTGTACTTTTTCGATGTCATCCGTCAGTCCCACCTGATGCGGATCCCACACCGCACAGCAATACTCCAGAATAGGGTGGACAAGCGTGGTGTAAGCAGCCTCTTTAGTAGACCTGTTGCACCTCCTAAGTGTTCTGCCAATGAATCGCAGTCTTTGGTTTGCTCCACCCCTAATATTATCTATGTGATCGTTACAATTTAGATTATTTGTAATTGTAATCCCTAAGTATTTAGTTGAATTTACAGCCTTCAGAGTTGTGTGACTTATCGCGTAATCGAAATTTAGCTGATTTCATTTAGTACTCATGTGAAAAACTTCACACTTTTCCTTATTCAGGGTCAACTGCCACTTTTTGCACCATACAGATATCTAAATCATTTTGCAAGTCGTTTTGTTCATCTGATAACTTTACACGGCGGTAAATGACATTATCATCTGCAAACAATCTACGACGGCAACTCAGATGTCTCCTATGTCGTTAATATAGATCAGGAACAACAGAGAGCCTATAACACTTTCTTGGGGAACACCGGATATCACTTCTGTTTTACTCGATGACTTTCCATCTATTACTACGAACTGTGACCTTTCTGACAGGAAATGACGAATCCAGTCGCACGAGTGAGGCGATATTCCGTAGGCACGCAGTTTGGTTAGAAGACACTTGTGAGGAACAGTGTCGTAAGCCTTCTGGAAATCTAAAAATATGGAATCAATTTGACATCCCCTGTCGATAGCACTTATTACTTCATGAGTATAAAGAGCTAGTTGTGTTTCTCAAGAACGATATTTTCTGAAACCGTGCTGACTATGTGTCAATAAATCGTTTTCTTCGAGGTACTTCATAATGTTCCAATAGAGTATATGTTCCAACACCCTACTGCAAATCGACGTTAGTGATATAGGCCTGTAATTCAGCGGATTACTCCTACTTCCCTTTTTGGATATTGGTGTGACTTGAGCAATTTTCCAGTCTTTAGGTACGGATATTTCTGTGAGCGAGTGGTTGTATATAATTGCTAAATATGGAGCTATTTTATCAGCATACTCCTAAAGGAACCCGACTGGTGTACAATCTGGACCGGAGGCCTTGCCTTTATTAAGTGATTTAAGCTGCTTCGTTACTCCGAGGATATCTACTTCTATGTTTCTCATCTTGACAGTTAATCTTGATTGGAATTCAGGAATATTTACTTCGTCTTCTTTGATGAAGGAGTTTCGGAAAACCGTGTTTAGTGGCGCTGTCATCAGTGACTTCACCGTTGTTATCGCGCAATGAAGGTATTGATTGCGTCTTGCCACTGGTGTGCTTTATGTATGACCAGAATCTCTTTGGATTTTCTGCCAGATTTCGAGACAGAATTTCGTTGTGGAAATTATTAAAAGCACCTCGCGCCATATTTCGAACTTCTGTAAAACTAGGCCAATCTTGGGGATTTTGCGTTCTTTTAAATTTGGCATGCTTTTTTCGTTGCTTCTGCAACAAGAATCTGACAATTATTAATTTATGTGGTATATCTCTCTCAGTTGCTGTCTAAACTATCTCTTTGAAAACATTCCACAACTTTTCTACACTTACATGATCGGATCGGAAGGAGTGAAGACTGTCTCTTAAAAAGGCGTTAAGAGCATTTTTATCAGATTTTTTTAAATAGATATATTTTCCGTTTCTTTTTGACGGTTGTAGGTGTTACGGTATTCAGCCTAGCAGCAACTGCCTTGTGGTCGCTAATCCCTGTATTCGTCACAATACTCGCTATTTGTCCAGGTTTATTTGTTGCTAAGAGGTCAAGTATGCTTTCGCAACCATTTACGCTTCGAGTGGGCTCATGAACTAATTGTTCAAAATAATTTTCTGAGAAATCATTCAGTACAATTTCGGATGACGTTTTATGCCTGCCGCCGCCTTCCTGCATATCGTGGGTAGATGGAAGTCACCACCGACTATAATTGTATGAGCGGAGTACTGTTCAGCAACTATATCTTCTGAGTCGGGGGGGGGGGGTAAAGCGATCCAATTAATAGTTTAGTCCGAATGTCTGGTATAACTTCTACCCATACTATTTAACACGAACTGTCTACTTCAATTTCGCGGCAAGGCAAACTGCCTCTGACAGCAATAAATACTCCACTACCAATTGTATTTAATCTATCCTTCCTGAACACTGTTAGATCGTTTTAAAAAATTTCGGTTGAACTTATTTCCGGCTTTAGCCAGCTCTCTGTACCTACAAATATTTGAGCGTCAGTGCTTTCTATTAGGGCTTGGAGCTCTGGTTCTTTCCCTAAACAGCTACGACAATTTACAACTACAATACCAATCGTTTCTACAACTACCTTACTGTGTTTTACCTGCCCACTTTTAGACAGACGTCCCTTCTGTGGTTCCCTGAGACCTTATAACCTAAAAGCCGCCCAGTCCCTTCCACACAGCCCCCACTACCTGTGTAGCCGCCTGCTGAGTGTAGTGGACTCCTGACCTATTAAGCGGAACCCGGAAACCCACCAGCCGATGGCGCAAGTCAAGGAATCTGCAGCCTACATGGTCACAGAACCGCCTGAGACTCTGATTCAGACCCCCACTCGGTTCTGCACCAAAGGACCACAGTCGGTTCTATCGACGATGTTGCCAATGGTAAGTTCTACGTTAATCTCGGAAGCAAGACTGGCGGTCTGTACCATTTCCGCAAGCCGCCTGAAACCAGATAGAATCTGCTCCAATCCAAAGCGACACACGTCACTGATACCGACATGAACCACCACTTGCAGTTGGCTGCACCCTGTACTCTTCATGGCATCCGGAACCACACTTTCCACATTCGGAATGAGTCCCCCCGGAATGCACACGGCGTGCACACTGGCTCCCTTCCCCTCCTTGGTAGCTATGTCCCTAAGGAGCCCCATTACGCACCTATCGTTGGACCTCCCAACTACCAGCAAACGCAGCCTCTGTGAATACCCAGACCTTGGGGGCCGAGAAGCTTCCTCTGGAACAGTTTGGACGACTGCATCCGGCTCAGGGACATCGTCAGCGACAGATAACGCCCGAAACCTGTTCGTCAAACGAACTGGGGAGGCTCTACGATCGGTCCCTGAGAACGTTTTTCGCTGCCTGTCAGACTTTGGAATAATCTCCCACTCGACCTGGGGCGGCCACAGCAGTGGACCGATCGGAGGACACGTGGGACGTGCTCGACGTCCCTCCTATCCCCGCGTTCGAGCCCCCGCAGTGACGCCCCTTGGAAGCAGCCTCAAGCTGTGTGACGGAAGCCAAAGCAGCCTGGAGCTGTGAGCGAAGGGTCGCCAACTCAGCTCTCATTTGTACACAACAATCACAGTTCCTATCCATTACTACACTCCGCCTATTTGAAGCCCATAAAAATATGTAACAAGCGAACGGTGTACTCGCCTTAATATCGATCTCTGACATGGAACAGAGGTAACTAAAAGTCTGAATACAGAGTTATCTGTTAAACTTCTCGCGAGGTGGCTGACAAGTATGTCAGTGGGTTTCCTTCAGTATTTCATTTATTGTATGTCAACAAAATTCCACTCGTCTTGTAGGAGGATATGAATACTAGTCTTTGCGTGTTTTTATAATTGAGACAATATATCAAGAATTCATTTGATATAGTGTTCGACGAAAGACAGACTTTGAAAAAAACGTATTGTTTCAACATTTTGTGTTTATGTTGAAATAATTTGTAAAAGATATCAGGAACAAAATACAGGGAGCGAAACGTACGTATAGATTCCACAGAAATCACGTTGCAGTTACAAGAACCATAGGACATGAAAGTGAAGAAGTAACTGAGAAGGTAGTGAGACAGGCTTGTAGGTTATCCCCAATGTTATCAACGTGCAAACTGAGTAATCAGTAAAGGAAACAAAGAAGAAATTTGGAAAGGGAACAAACTTCAGGGAAAAGGAGTAAAAGCTTTAACGTTCTCCGATAGCACTACAATTCTTTCAGAGACAAGGTGAAATCTTTTGCATGCCGAAGTATGTACTACTTACAGGAAACAAGGAAGCAAAGTTGTGCCTGTCAATATTGATAACTTTAACCCTGACGAAGTACAGCTAACATGTGGTACCCTGATAGCTGATTTAGAAGAACTAGATAAAGACAAACTGGACAGGAATAACGCATTAAATTACACTACACTGGGGCAATGTGTCAGCTAACCCAGTTGCAGGTTGCCTATCTAACAGTTCTGGGGATAACGAGAATTTGATTTTCAGTGGTTCGCACAGTTGTTGACCTTATTTAAAAATTTAAAATGCTGCCATAAACTACTTACATTAAACGTTTAACACAGTGAGACAATTATTACGGTTTGAAACTAGGGGTTTGTCTTGAAGTTACGTAACTCATAGCACACAAATTACCAAGACTATATATATACAGTATCTGAGAATCACAGCACTTAGCGATTTTCAACAAACTTTGCATATGATTCCAAACCTTTACCAAAATCTTTCTCGCTGACTACCCCCCAGAAAAGGATGAAGGGAAAAAGTTTATAGCTTACTACACTTTCGTTGTCCGTGCAGTAAAACTGCAGTGTCAGACATAACTTTTAGATTTATTACTTATTTATAACGCATTTTGCAGACATTTACGACGTATACTGCTGAATGTAGGCGCAAAATTATATCACCATACGTTACATGGTTCAGGAGATAGACGTCATAAACATTGAGAAGTATGGAAAAGTACACTGCACAACAAAATTAAAGATCACTCTTTTGAAATGCCATAATGTCTCCCATTCCGACAGATATGTTTGAAATTTGCCTCAAAGACGCCTAAAACATTCCTCTGTAATGATGCAAACGCGATGAGCCCTGTGGCGTCACTCTTGGGTTCAGCGACGCTTCAGATAGCAAGGCGTCGACAAGTGGGAGAAAAAGACCACAGCTCACAAGCTCATGTGAGCTTCAAGGCGGGTTAATGATGGCACATTGGCACCAAATCTTACCATAATTCCACTCAACACCACCGTGGACATATCACACTATAGGAAGCCCGTCATAACCAGTCTAGCCCACATTTCACTCCTCCTCTTGCCGCCTCTGCGCTGGAGGTCAAAACCGCGACTCTGGTAAACTCAGCGTTGAGCGTCCGCAAGCTCCAAGACCGCAACACCCAGCGTTGAAATCACATGGTTTTCTTTATGGGTGGGTGAGGGAAACATTCCAGAATCTCTTAAGGACATCTTTGGGGGGTGGCACCCCACTGAATGTGGTCTGAACCCTTTGGAGTGTAACGAGACTGCAACTTTTGCACTGATATACTACGGTGGAATCACTAGGAACTGTAGAAAACCATTGGACGAAATTTGAACGCGATCCGAAGAAGCAAAGATGTTTTATGCTTTTCAGCCCTTTTGTTTCGCGCCATTCTGTGGTGTGATCACAGGGGGTGAGGAGGGGGGGGGGAGGAGGAGCTTACATTAACATGTGCTTGAACAAGATGGCAAAGGCCCCTTCTCCACAACACCGTCGGTACCAACCACGCAATTTTGTTGAGCACTTTAGAAATGTACCCATCCGAAACTTTGACACCAATTGAGTCTAGCGCCTGAATGTAGGAAAGCCCCATGTAAAGTGTGTGGAACGGGGTTGCCTAGCCCTCAGGCATTACAGCAGACGCGAGACTAAATTGGTGTCGATGTTTGTGGCAGGTATATTTTTTAAGTTGCCTACAAAGGTACACGGGGGTCAGCGAGAGTGTTGCTCAGCTGGGGGTCTTAGAGGGACCCATTGCCATATTATTCACGCACATGATAAATGATAAGCCTGCCCCCCCCCCCCCACACACACACACCCCCTCCCCGCCCTGCCACAACGGGGTTCGTAACGGAAGAGCTGAAAAAGCATAAAACGACTTTGCTGCTTCAGATAACGTTCAAATTTCGTCGAATGGTCTTCAACAGTCCATAGTGGTTCCACCGTGTATACCAGAGGAAAAATTACGGTCGCACTACCCTCGAGAGGCGCCAGATCACGTTCAGTTGGGTTCCACCCCTGGATGTCCTCAGAAAACGGTTGAAGCACTCAAGAGGATGGTTGCTGTGTCGAACGTTGAGGACAAAGCCGTTCTGTTACTCATCGCATGGAAACGGTCGTTTTCGACGACGTACTGTGTGGAAGTCAAAATGTTACCCTCGCCGACCCATAAGGAAACCGCATAATTTCGGCGCTGGGTGTCGCTGTTCTAACTTCCACCACAGAGGCGGCAAAAAAAGGTTGAAATGTGGGTCACAGGAGCTGTACGACTCTTCCATCGTGTGACACGTCAACGGTAGCGCTGAGCAGAATTGTGGTGATATTTGGTGCCAGTGTGACATCATTAGCACACCTTCCACATCCGTCAAGTTCTGGTTGTGGCCTGTTTTCGCATGATGGCTGTTTGAAGTGCCACTGTGCCTGAGGGTGACGTCAGAGGGCGCCTGACTTCTGCGCCGTTACAGAGGAAGTTCGTAGGCACAAAAGTTTTTCTGACACATAGCGGATGTGGGCCAGCAACCAGAAATACACAATGAAGAAACTAACAATCTTGGTTGCAAATTATTATTTATTTACCAATGACGTGTTTCACCTGACTCAGGCATCTTATGATATTAGATGGTGTTAGGCACATAGGAAACCGGGGATACAAAACATCCCAGCAAATAGCTGCCCTCGTCAAATATTCGGTAACATTGCCCGGTGTCCTTTTTGAGGTACGCATCGTAGTCCAGTGAATACAAAACAGGACCATGCCTACCTTCGAGGGTTGCCCAGAAAGTAATGCACCGCATTTTTTTTTCTCAGTCGAAAACAATGCTACGAATGCGGAACGTTACGTATGTGTTATTTGAAGTCTTCGAGCGAACGCGTCAGGTTACCGTCACTTCCGACCGATAGCGTAACTGCACGACAGTTTCAAAATGACGTCTGTAGGCGATGTACGTTAGAAGCAACGTGCCGTCATTGAATTTCTCACTGCAGAGAAAGCAACTGTGGGGAACACTCACAAACGCTTATGCAAAGTCTGTGGAGCATCTGCTGTCGACAGACGTACAGGGTGAGGTAATCAGCAGGCGGTTCGGCAGAGCTCCACGATTTGTCGGGTCGGGTAAACCTTCCATGGCTGTCGCACGTGATCTAGCCCCCTCGGACTTCCACCTGTTTGAGCCATTAAAGGATGCCTTTCGTGGAAGACATTTTGAGGACGATGAGGAGGTGATTCACACAGCGAAGCACTGGTTCCATCACCAGGACAAGGATTGGCACCGACACGGTATACACGCCCGTGTTTCGCGCACGAGGAAGGCCGTAAACGGGATGGAGATTACGTGGAAAAATAGTGTATGTAGGTAAAACACCATTATTTCGTGTGTGTAATTCTCATTATGTGCAACAAAGAATTGTTGAAGAAAAAAACGCTATGCATTGCTTTCTGGACAACCCTCGTAGATCTGTCACCATGTAAACAAGTTGGAGGTGTAGTTGCTGCCTCACTTAATTGGTAAATAAATAATAATTACAATGCTACAACCAAGATTGTTTCTTCATCGGTTGCATGCACTTTTGAGGCAAATTTCAAGCTTAGAGCCGGCCACGGTGGCCGAGTGGTTCTAGGCGCTTCAGTCCGGGACCGTCCGACTGCTACGGTCACAGGTTCGAATCCTGCCTCGACATGGATGTGTGTGATGTCCTTAGGTTAGTTAGGTTTAAGTAGTTCCAAATTCTAGGGGACTGATGACCTCAGATTTTAAGTCTCATGGTGCTCGGAGCCATTTGAACCATTTACAAACTTAGAGGAGAAGGTCCTAATATAGGGTAGCTTAGATTTTTACACAGTAACATGTTTCTGTTAATAATTAAATTATTGATTGTACCCTGGGTTGGTGCAATAACATGTGGCCTTCAAAGTTTTCTAGGATGTAACAATTAAAAATACATTCTTCTTATTATAAATAATTTATTTCAAAAATCAATACAAATACGCCGATCTTTTTTCTTGGGTCCTAACATGGACTACCTTTAACATAAACGGAAAAATATCTAAAAATAAGTATTAAGTGCAAGTCTATTTGCAATAATCACAAAATAAACTCCATTGTCCATCCCTGAACACTCAGTATGCATCCTCATACGGCAGTGGATACACTGAATCCAAATTTCTACATTGGTATCCGCTGAAAATGGGCTGTCGTACAATATGCACGTTACATCTGTCGCAGAAGGCGTTCTGTGTTCAGAAATCTAGAAATAACTTTCCTTGTCGTCTAGAGTAGGCTTATCCTCATTAGATAATTAGTCAAACGAAGATACGTCTACTTTTTTCTTCTGTAGAGTTTTTTTGTCTCTCCTGCCTTCTTTATTTGATTTCTGAATCTGCTTCAATTTTTGATCAGGAAAAGTTGGCTCTCTCTTCAGTGGCCTGTCCCAGGAACTTGTGAGCTCTTCCTTGTACAGTGATCCTGTAGTCAAACAAGCCTTTGCACATTTCCGACCTCTATTGCTTGTTTTCCTTGCAGACAAAAGCCGAAGTTCCTGGTCGTGCATCTGAAGAAGAAGAAATGAGCAGAGGAAATTCTGAAAACGTTTCTGGCTGCGGAGAGGATGACCGCGAATTTGTTGGTAGATCTGCTGTTGGAGGTTGTGTGTTATCTGTTCACGGCGATGCTGGCTAGGGGTTGGGTGCTGTGCTGGTGCCTACATTTTAGCAGCATCCGATAGCACTTCAATAGAGGCAATCAATGACAGAAAGTTACAAGATTTTTGAGCTTCCTTTTGAGCAGCCAGATAATCGGCGTCATTGAAGAGATGCTCGTTCAAAGGATAAATCCCTGTGGCTTTAAAACCTCTTACTGCAATCTGACCAGTCTGAACTTGCAGATAATCTTTCCTGAATAGATTCATTACCTCATATGTTGTAATAGGTTCCTGACCGTACTTTAATAGGGGGTCTCATGAAAGCTTTATCGAGGGACTGCAGCTCGTGTGTTGAGTGGGGTGGCAATGAAATGAGACAAATATTGTTCATACGGGCCTTACCAGTCACTCCATAGTTGCAAACACGACTGCAGTGTCCATCTAAGGCAAGGAGAACTGGTGAATCTTCAGCTGAATTAACCGTTTTGATGAAGTGGTTGAACCACTCTGTAAACAAATGAGTTTGTAGCCAACCAGAAGGGAGGGCTCGGCCGATACTTCCTAGAGGAGCACCGTTCATCAATAGGTCCGACGTTCTAGTTCTGGGAACGTCCGACCCGTCAGTCGGCAAGACTCACCGGAGGAGAAACACCCCTCTGAAGATGTCCAGCGCAGCTCTGGACGAAACGTTAGGAGCTGAAGAGTTTCATGGACCACGACCTTACATCCCGGAAGGTTTACCAGAAGATAGTTTTTGATGTTGCTGAGCAACAGTCATACTATAATTTTTAAATGAACACACTGCCATTTGACGGTATTGTTGTTTATTTAATTACGACCCAGGTTTCGGCCTTTCATGCCATTTTTCAAGTGATTGAATTTATGTCATTAACATATATTGGAGGACATCTAGCTCAAAATTGGTCGTAAATTAAGAAAAATATTCACTTCCCACGAAATGCCAGATGTAAAATCATCATCTTGTAAAAAGATCAATAAATAACAGTGGAAGAACGTCATATTTAATAAAAAAGATTTACTTTGCTATATAAAAGATGAACACATGTCCTCGAGTGTAATCAAAGATTTAATGTCACACTGATAGTGAAATCAAAGATGATGATTTTACATCTGGCATTTCGTGGGGAGCGAATATTTTTCTTAATTTACGGTCAATTTCGAGCTTGATGTTCTTCAATATATTTTAATGACATAAATTCAATGACTTGAAAATGTCATAAAAGGCCGAAACCTGTGTCGTAATTAAATAAACAACAATACAGTCAAATGGCGGTGTGTTAATTCACAAAAAAGTCATAGCCGAACCTCTTTCAGCAGAAGTAATTGCCTCTTTCCCTTTCTGCCAATTGCTTATGGTATTTTACTCTGCACAGTACTCAAACCTGCCTCATCAACGTTATATATGCAATCCGGTGGGTAGTGGCGTTTATTGTAAGCCTTTTCTAATAGCTCGTAAAAAGCTGTAACATATTCTCTTGAGGAGAAAGCATCGCAGAGCTTACGAACCGATAGGCGAGATGAATGGCGATTCAGAAAGAAGATCCGCCCAACATCCCTCAGCTGCCTAACGGTGAAAGGTGCGTTAATGACATTCATTTCAAACCGGACAGAGTATAACCAAAAAACCATTGTTCCATAGTCAACGAGCAAGAAACAAGCTATTCTTCCAGACGCAGTCCTAAAACAGGAGGGCTACGTAGCTTAGCGCTGGTAGCAGCAGTTTGAATGAAGAGCTGATTTGCCGGCCGGAGTGGCCGAGCGGTTCTAGGCGCTTCAGTTTGGAACCGCGCGGCCGCTACGGTCACAGGTTCGAATCCTGCCTCGGGCATGGATGTGTGTGATGTCCTTAGGTTAGTTAGGTTTAAGTAGTTCTAAGCTCTAGGGGAGTGATGACCTCAGCTGTTAAGTCCCTTAGTGCTCAGAGCCATTTGAACCATTTTTATTTGAAGAGCTGATTTCTTTCTTAAAGTGTGCGGGGTAGAGCGGCATGCATCATATAGAGCCATTAGAGTTCCAATTTTCTTCGCCCTCACAGTAGTGATAGCTTCAGTTATCTTCAACGGGTCCCACCTCTTCCTTTTGCCCTTGGCTTGATATTTAGGCCTGCTACGTTGCATCCTGTAAAGCAAATCTTGAGTAGATTTCAAATGAAATTATAGGAATATAAATTGATCCAAAAACGGGCTAACCCTTCGCGGTACCCATATCTGGACCACACAGTGGCTCCTGCAGAATGGCACTAACGGTCATTAGGAAATGAAAACCGGGAAACAGATACTTTAACATATCAGTAATGCATTTCTTCGAATTGCATTCAGAGCTAAATCAAATTCTAAAGACACTGGTTAAGTACATACCTGTCGATAGAGCGCAGTTCACAGAATCGAGGTTTTGACACTCGAAATCTCACTGCAGCCAAATAAATTGTTTACAGTCGTCCTCGGAGGCGGTGGGAGACAGAGTTACACGCGCCACGGCCAGGTGGCAGCACTGTCTGTGCCCCGAGGCCTCCTAGCCCGTATTTACCATAGACCACAGCCGGTATTTGGACCTTCTCCTCTACACGGCGGAATAGTAGACAGTTAAAGGGTTTCGAAAAAGTGATCCTTTAATGTTGGTGCACAGTGTAGCTTTTCTTACAACGGAGCTTTTTTTATAAATGGGAGAATACGATTCGCTAATATATCCGTGGTGCCGGTGGAGATGGGCATCACTAATCGCTCCCAAACTCGTTAGTGTCGTCGTGCGGTTCTAGACGCTACAGTCTGAAACCGAGCGACCGCTACGGTCGCAGGTTCGAATCCTGCCTCGGGCATGGATGTGTGTGATGTCCTTAGGTCTTAGGTTAGTTAGGTTTAATTAGTTCTAAGTTCTAGGCGACCGATGACCTCAGACGTTAACCTGCATAGTGCTCAGAGCCATTTGAACCATCGTTAGTGTCTTTTCAAATCGCCGGGAAGCGCGACGCGCCGTGGCGCCTTTCTGCAGCGGTGCGCATCGTCAGGCGTGGCCGCAGAGGACGCTGGCCGGTGACCCCGCGCGGCTAACGGTGGCCGCGGGTCAGCGCGCGCAACGGTACCGCACGCGGACCTCCAGCTCCGGACTTCCAGGCCCCTCCAGACTTCCAGCAGTTCGCGAGCCGTTGTCCGCAGCTGCCTAATAACGCGTCGCCGCCGAGCCGTCCCCACGGGAAAGACGGCCGGCGCGCTGTTCCGCATACCCCTGCCACCTGTGTGACTTATCCCCACGCCTGACTCACTGGGTACCGTACGCAGCGCCCCCCGGCGCCCGCTGACGTCAAGCGATCGGGCACGTGGCCGCCGCTGTCATCGCGCTAACGAACCGTCACTTACTATACCTACCTCTTGTTATCATCCGCACTAAGGCACTAAAAGACCATATGAATACCTGTTTTACATCCACACCCCGCAAAAGCCCTCTACAGTGTCCACATCTTCATAAGCACTCTGGAGGCCATGGCGGAGGATACAGGGTATAGGTAAAATGACGTGAACCGTGGTAGTGACGGGATGGTTGTGTTTGACAGTCAACAACGCATATAAGGCACGTGTCGCGCTGGACTGTGCGTCTTCAGTACGGACTTGGCATCACTGCAGGTTGTTTACGAGTAGTGCAAGCTTCGTATTTGCATTCAGAGGCCGAGGTCGAAATTAGGGCTCATACGGAGGCATATAGACAGTCGTTTTTCCCTCGCTCTGTTTGCCAGTGGAACATGATAGTAAATGACTAGTAGTGTACAGAGTACCCTCCGCCCCGCACTGTACGGTGGCTTACGGAGTACAAGGTGGGATCCAAAATTTTCGGGACTGGTGCTGCCATCTGGAAAGTAGGAGTAGTAGATCTTTGCACTGCTAGGTGGCGAGAGCTGCATATCTGATGAGTCAGTGTGTGGAGTGGCATTCAGCTGTGAGGACGTGTTGCGTGTCCACAGTGTTTTCCGTAATACTCTGTTTGGTGTGTGGCGATTTTACGATGGATTAGCGAACAGAACAGCGTGTCAGATCGCATCTGATGATCCAACCTTCTTGTCACGGGTTATCACCGGCGACGAGAGCCTGGATTTACGGTTATGACCCAGAGACAAAGCAACAATCATCCCAGTGGAAGAGCCCGGGCTCTCCAAGACCCAAAACGAGAGACAGGTGAAGAGCAAAGTGAAGAGCATGATCATCGTTTTCTAAGATACCAAGGGAATTGTGCACAAAGAATTCGTCCCACCCAACCAAACAGTCAATTCCGTGTACTACTGTGACGTTTTGTGACGGTTCCGTGAAAACGTGATGAGACGACGGCCCCAACTTTGGCGTCAAGGGAACAACAATGAGCCCTGTCACACGTCCTTGCTCACCAGAACCTTTTTGCCAAAAAACAACATGGCGGTTGTACCGCACCCACCGTACTCGCCAGATTTAGCACCTTGCAACTTGCGCTATTCCCAAAACTGAAACTGAAGTTGAAAGGCCGTCAGTTCGACACTCTAGAGAGGACTGAAGAAGCATCACTGGCAGTGATAAACACCCTCAAAGAACAGGACTTCCAGAAAACGTTTGACCAGTGGCGGGAGCGCTGGGACCGGTGTGTATGTGCGGATGGGAACTACTTCGAGGGTGATGGTGACCATTAGTCCAAAGGAAAGGTTTTCAACAGATGGCAGCACCAGTCCCGAAAATTTTGGATAGCACCTCGTATCTATGTAGATGTAGAAAAGAAAAATATGTGCTCTTATTTTGTGCTGGTCAGTTTGTAAACAGAACTGCAACAGCTTTGAAAGTAAGCAGAAACATTGGTGGAACGATAGGGAAAAGACAGTACAGTACAGCACAAAGAGTTTCTGCATCTGTACAATTCCATTTTGAAAAATGAAGAAACCGCAGAACATACTTTTCCTGTTTGTCTTCCTTGTCGCCAGCAAAAGGGAACGGTTGTTTGTGTCTCTTTTGTCCCATTTACACTTTTGACTCCCATGACAACACTGGGTTGAGGATGACCTCAGATGATTAAGTCCTTTTATTGTTTTACACCACATGATGGAACTTTAAGTGTAACGAAAACTAGTCGTGGACACAGTACAAAAAGATTGTGGATCAAGCAACTGTTCTGCAGTTTCTTCATTTTTCAAAAAGTGCAGTATAGATTGTGATGAGACAGAGACAGCAAGGCTGCCGAACTGCCCAGGAGGAAGCAGATGGCTGCTTTGGACGATTTTCAGAAACACACTATACATTGTCATATAGAGGGCGGACCATAGATCCACCGACAAAGTTTCACGTGTCGTTCAAGGACACGTACTGAGTATCTTGGTGTAACAGCCCCACAGTCTCTGGCAGCTCATTACAGAAGTATTTCATTATGTTTGGTTTCTTTTGACAGTTAGCTTTATAATATCCTCTTCTTCGTCTTTTACTCGTGCCTTGTGCCGCAGTTTGCGCAGTGTCGGCATTGTTACAATCGGATTTGGCAAGGTTAATTTAAAGTGGTGGCCAGATACCATTCCTGCCTCCACCCCATACCCCCCAGGACGGAATCAGTGTACCCCAGCTGCCTGCGTTTAGTGTAAACCATGAAACAGTGCGAACATGTTACAAATATCTGCGAGTCGTGTAACTGAGGCGGGATGTGGGGACCATCCGTGTATTCACCTAGTGGGATGTGGAAAACCGCCTGAAAACCACATCCAGGCTGGCCGGCACACGTCGTTAATCCGGCTGGCGGATTCGATCCGGGGCCAGCGCGCCTACCCGTGTCCAGGAAGCAGTGCATTAGCGCTCTCGGCTAACCTGGCGGTTTCTAGCTTTGTAATATCTACTGCACTGAAAATGGTGCACAACAGAGTAAAAATCGACGGTATGCACTGTGTGTCTAGGTTACATTCGCTAGTGGTCCCTGCTGTTGACAGCAATTACATTCTCCTTACCGCACTGCCTTCAAGTTCGCATTCAGTAATGCTCAGTTCTGCCTAAAGTTTAGTTGTCTGGCAGTGCCAGTTGTGGATTAACACTGGACACACAGCAGTACTGATGATGAGTTGCCCGACATACATCTCCTGTAAGGGTTCACTGAATGCAGTGTTAGAATCGCGCAAAGACGGTATACGACCACATCACAACACTTTTGCATCGCCTGAGGTTGCACTGTGTTATCTGTATTACGTACCGTATTGGAAATCAGTATAAAGACACGGTCCCTTCGCAAGTAATAGAACAGTATTTAAAGTAGAAACGTATTGTATTTATTATGAAAGTAGTTAACACTTATAAGACAAACAGTCTCGATGGAATTTCATAGCTTCTCTCATAAAACAAGTAACGAATAAGCCGTTAGCTTTTACTGAAAATTGGTATTCTCTGTTCTCTTGTGTTACTGCATTGTTAGTTCTTTGTTCAACCTCTGTTCTTCCCAGTTACCACAAAAATTCTCTTCGGCATTGATTTTATTAGGGCTTGCAGTTCTTGCAGTGAAATTGTCATATACTCTTCTTGCATCGCTCTTTTCATCTCACATACGGCCTCAAATTGCCTTCCATTGTGATAAACACGCCTTTGCAAGAATTCCCCAAAGGTCTTCCACAGGGTTCAAATCCGAGTTATGAGCAGGCCAGAGCAAGACATCCATAACGACATCTTCAAATAACGTTTTGAATGTAGCAGAAACATGCACACACGCATTATATTGTTAAAATATTAGACTTTCGTCCCCTAGGTCTTCATACATTCTATCCAGTTCTGTCTCTAATATCTCAGTGAACATGTAAGAGTTCATTCTAGTATTCAGCCAACCAATGCAAGGTATACTTTTAGCGCAGAAGGCTGCCCAAATCACAAGAACTTCCATCCCTCAAAATTCCAGCCCATTCTTACCTGCTGCTCTGTTATCAGATCATGCCAATAATATTGAAATCCAACTGTCCCATCTAAATTAAACTTCTTCTCAGCACTGATGATCGCTTTATTCCATTCTGAAGCCCATGACATGTTTTTTCAGGAAACTCCAATCTAGCCTGTTTACGTTTGGATGTTAAGTGCGGGTTTGTGAAGTCGTTTCTTGAATGCAAGATGTTTGTCATGTGACAAAAATTTGTCGCGCACGTCTGGCTGTTACTGGGTTGAGGAGAATAACGGTTTGTGGTCCTTGCTTCGCGCAAAAGCGAGCGTTTCGAGGCCACAGATAATTTTCTACTTTGCCACATTTTATGTTCCGTCCATATCGTGCGTCCAATCTTGAACGGTTCAGGCTCTTGGCAATTTGAAGATTAGAACGTCCCATTTCCTTGTACCCATAGATTTTTGATTTTTCATCACATAAGTGTTTTCCACGTATGATTGTGACAATCGTGGTTTATGTACACAACAAGCACTGTCACTAATGGTGTCGGCTTCCTATCAGCAGTAAAGGGACGTACGCACTAACACTGCACACAGCCTTTGTACCGAGTTCATACTTCTACCACCTGCATCGCTGATGTCTTGTTATATACTGTACTACTGACATTAAATGCTGTACCATTTGACTGCATTTGTCGGTGTACTGGAGCTCATACTATTGCATGTATACTGTGCAAAATTATTCTCAGCTACAATATTAATTTTCGTATAAATAACCATGCCTTTATACTGATTTCCACTACTGTATTAGTGATTCCACATTAGAGGACTTTTATTTCCTGTTGTAAAGCTATTTCCACAGAAACAAAATTTGACTGAGGTAACAAATCAAACAAATCATAATTACATTATTATTCTGTAAAGAAGCGCCGGAGGTTGTGGTTCCATGATACCAAAATACTCAGAAGGTACCCCTGAAAAACCTCTGTAAGTTTGTCAGTGAAGTTCTGTCTCACCCTGTAATATAACCGGTATGAACAAATGGAACATCCAGCATCGTTAAACTACTCTTGTCGCTTCAGAATAACCATCATTTTTACGGCTGCAAATTTGCATTACGTGAAATAATCGAAAACGTAGGCTTCAGCTGGTCAACTATTAACTCGTATTATTGTGGAACGCAGATGTTGTCAGTCTGGAACCGCGCGACCGCTACGGTCGCAGGTTCGATTCCTG
Organism: Schistocerca cancellata; assembly: GCF_023864275.1. Lineage (NCBI taxonomy): Eukaryota > Metazoa > Arthropoda > Insecta > Orthoptera > Acrididae > Schistocerca > Schistocerca cancellata. The sequence continues at coordinate 384,408,636 of NC_064628.1, forward strand.
CCTCGGGCATGGATGTGTGTGATGTACTTAGGTTAGTTAGGTTTAAGTAGTTCTAAGTGCTAGGGGACGATGACCTCAGATGTTAAGTCCCATAGTGCTGCCATTTGAACCATTTTGAACCATATGTTGTTGCATGGTAGTGCAGATTTGTGCGCACGATCACGGGTGTGAAACAGTATGGAGTGGCTAGATGAACCAGCCGTTCGTCTACAACTACACTTCGCAAACCACCTTACGGTGTGTGGTTGAGGGTACACTTCCTCCTGTCCTGTCCCAGACATAGAGAGTTCGGGGGAAGAACAACGGCCGGTAAGGCTCCGTGTGGGCTCGGATCTCTCTAATTTTACCATCATCGTCTTTTCTCGAGATACACGTAGGAGGAAGCAGTATACACAGAAGAGCGAAAGAAACTGGTACGCGTGTCTAATATCGTGTAGGGCCCGCGCGAGCACGCAGGAATGCCGCAACACGGCGTGCCATGGCCTCGACTAACGTCTGAAATAGTGCTGGAGGGAACTGACACCTAGAATCCTGCAGGACTGTCCATAAACCCGTAAGAGTACGACAGGGTGCAGATCTCTTCTGTACAGCACGTTGCAAGGGATCACAGATATACTTCATAATGTTCATGCCTGGGGAGTTTGGTGGCCAGTGGAAGTGTTTAAACTCAGAAAAGTGTTCCTGGAGCTACTCTGAAGCAATTCTGGACGTGTGGGGAGTCGCATTGTCCTGCTCGAATTGCGCAAGTCCATCGGAATGCACAATGGATATGAATGGATACAGGTGGGCAAAAAGGATGCTCACGTACGTGTCACATGTCAGAGTGGTATCTAGGCGTATCTGAGGTCCCATATCACTCCAACTGCACACGCCCCACAGCATTACAGAGCCTCCACCAGCCTGAACGGTCCCCTGCTGAATCCGTGGATTCATGAGGTTGTCTCCATACCCGTACACGTCCATCATCTTGATACAATTTGAAACGAGAGTCGGCCGACCAGTCATCAACAGTCCATTGTCGGTGTTGTCGGGCCCAGGCGAGGCGTAAAGCGTTGTGTCGTGCAGCCATCAAGGGTACACTAGTGGCCCTTCTGTTGCGAGAGATCATATAGATGATGTTTCGTTGAATGATTCGCACGCTGACACTTTTTGATGGCCTACCACTGAAATCTGCAGCAGTTCGCGAAAGGATTGCACTTGGGTCACGTTGAACGTTTCTCTTCAGTCGTCGTTGGTCCCGTTCTTGCAGGAACTTTTCCGGCCGCAGCGATGGGGATTTGATGTTTTTCCCTATTCCTGATATTCACGGTACACTCGTGAAATGGTCGTACAGGAAACTCCCCATTTCATCTCTACCTCGGAGATGCTGTGCCCCATCGCTCGTGCACCGACTATGACACTACGTTCAAACTCAGTTAAATCTTGATAACCTGTCACTGTATCAGCAATAACCGATCTAGCAAATGCGTCAGACACTTGTTGTCTTATATAGGTGTTACCGACCGTAGTGCCGTATTCTGCCTTGTTACATATCTCTATATTTGAATACGCAAGCCTATACCGGTTAGCTGGCAGCGTTGGCCGAGCGGTTCTAGGCGCTTCAGTCCTGAACCGCGCGACTGCTACGATCTCAGGTTCGAATCCTGTCTTGGGCATGGATGTGTGTGATGTCCTTAGGTTAGTTAGATTTAAGTAGTTCTAAGTTACAGGGGAGTGATGACCTCAGATGTTAAGTCCCGTAGTGCTCAGAACCATTTGAACCTATACCAGTTTCTTTGGCGCTTCAGTGTATTTCTTGGCTCTTCTAGGGACGCACGCTCTCGGAACTTTAACAATAAATCATACCGTGGTGCAGAACGCCTCTCTTGCAGCGTGTGCCAGTGAAGTTCGTTCATCATCTCTGTCACGCTTTCGTACTTACTAAATGAACTCGTAACGAAGCGCGCTGCTCCTCTTTAGATCTTTTCCATTTCTTGCCTCAGTCCTATCAGGTATGGATTCCACACTCACAAGCAGTATTCAAGATCGGTCGAAGGAGTGTTTTGTGTGCTACTTCCTTTGTTGATGGACAACATTTCCTGAGGGTTCTTGCAGTGAATATCAGTTTGGTGTCTGCCTTACCCGCAGTTATTTTTTCGTTGTCACTCCGCTTCGGATCGTTCCGTATGTGCAGACTCCTAGATATTTTATGGAAGTAACTGCTTCCAGTGATAGTTCTGCAATCGTGTAATCATCTAATACCGGGTCTTTCTGTCTATGTATTCGCAGTGTATTACGTTTGTTTATGTCGTGAGTCAATTGCCGCTCCCTGCGCCAAGTGTCGACCCTCTGCAGTACATAATAACATCATCTGCGAAAAGCTTCGAGGAACTTCCGACGCTATCTGATTGGTCGTTTATATAAAATGTGAAAAGTAACAGTCCATCAACAGTCCCTTAGGGCACGCCAGAATTTAATTTTGTGTATGAAGGCTTCATCACGTGAAAGTCTAAGTGAAGGAACCCTCAAGGTGCAGAATGGCTGTGTCTGTTGGAAGAGGAGAGCGTATCATTGTATTACATGCCAATGCTTTGAAGAGTTTCGAGCTAAATCGTTAAATCGCATGTTAATGTTTCGTTAAAATATTGCAGGCGATTGTCGTGGAAAGACGAACAATATAATTTTTCAGAAGTGATTCGAAACATCGCTTATGGCAAGTCTCACAAGACCATCAGTCATTCTTACCGATAATCGACACCTACACGGATACTCCGCAAGCCACCGTACGGTGCGTGGCGGTAGGTACCCTGTACATTACTTGTCATTTCTCCTCCTGTTCCACTCGCAAACACACGACGGAACAACAACTGTCTGTATGCCTCCGACCGAGCCCTAATTTCTCGTATCTTATCTTCGTTGTCCTTACGCACAATGTATGTTGACGGCAGCACAGTCGTTCGACAGTCAGCATCAAATGCCGATTCTCTAAATTTTCTCAATATTGTTTCTCGAAAAGAACGATGCCTCCCGTCCAAGGATTCCCATTTGAGTTCCCGAAGCAACTCCGTAACACTGGCGCGTTGTTCGAACCTAATAGAAAAAAATCTAGCAGCCTGCCTTTGAATTGCTCCGTCTTGTATCTTCCTACATTCACTCAACTTCAACACCCCACCGTACACCAATGCATCATCAGCAAACAACCGCAGATTACTGCCCATCCTGTCCACCAAAACGTTTATATATACAGAGACAAAAACGGTCCTATCACACTGCCCTGAGGCACTTCTGACGATACCATTGTCTCTGATGAACACTCGCCGTCGAGGACAACACACTGCATTCTATCATTTAAGAAGTCTTCGAGCCTCTCACACATCTGTGAACTTCTTCCATATTCTCGTACCTTCGTTAACAGCCTGCAGTGGAGCACTGTGCCTAGAAATATTGAACATGCCTGTTGCCCTTCTACCTCCTCCTTCGTTTATTACATATTTTTACGAGCTTCAAACAGGAGCGACTGCAGTAATGGATAGGAAATGTGATTGTTGTGTACAGATACGAGGTAAGTTGGCGACCCTTCTCTCACAACTACAGGCTGCGTTGGCTTCCGTCACACAGCTTGAGGCTGCTTCCAAGAGGCGTCACTGTGGGGGGTCGGTCGCGAGGATGCGAGGGACGTCGAGCACATCCCACGTGTCCCCCGACGGGTCCACTGCTGTGGCCGCCCCGGGTACTGCCTGCACTGAGGTTGACCCTCACCCGTGGTCGAGTGGGAGATCATTTAAAAGTCTGACAGGCAGCGAAAAACTTTCCGAGGGGCCGATATTAGGGCCTCCCCGGTTTGTTTGACGAACGGCTTCCGGGTGTTATCTGTGGCTGACAATGTCTCTAAACCGGATGCAATAACCCACACTGTTCCAGAGGAAGCTTCTCGGCTCACAAGGTCTGGGCATTCACAGAGTGTGGGTTTGCTGGTAGTTGGGAGCTCCAACGTTAGGTGCGTAATAGGACTCCTTAGGAACATGGCTACCAAGGAGGGTAAGGAAGTCAGTGTGCACTCCGTGTGCATACCAAGGGGAATCATTCCGGATGTGGAAAGGGTTCTTCCGGATGCCATGGAGAGTACAGGGTGCAGCCAACTGCAGGTGGTGACTCATGTCGGTACCAATGACGTGTGTAGCTTTGGATCGGAGGAGATTCTCTCTCGTTTCGGGTGCTAGCGGAAACGGTAAAGACTGCCAGTCTTGCTTCCGAGATTAAGGCGGAGCTCACCGTCTGCAGCATCGTCGATAGAACCAACTGTGGTCCTTTGGTGCAGAGCCGAGTGGAGGGCCTGAATCAGAGACTCAGGTGGTTCTGTAACCGTGTAGGCTGCAGATTCTTTGACTTGCGCCATCGGGTGGTGGGTTTGAGGGTTGCGCTCAATAGGTCAGAGTCCACTACATAGAGGAGGCGGCTACACGGGTAGCGGGGAGCTGCGTGGAAGGGACTGGGCGGTTTTTTAGGTTAGAGCGCCTCAGGAAACCACAGGAAGGGCGTACGTCAAAAAGGAGGTAGGTAAACATAGTAAGGTAGTTGAAAAAACGATCGGTATTGTAATTGTAAATTGTCGTGGCTGTGCTGGGAAAGAACCAGAGCTCCAAACCCTAATATAAAGAATTGAAGCTGAAATAGTTATAGGTACAGAAAGCTGGCTAAAGCCGGAAATAAGTTCAGCCGTAATTTTTTCAAACGATCTAAAAGTGTTCAGAAAGGATAGATTAAATGCAGTTGATGGTGGAGTATTTATTGCTGTCAGAGGTAGTTTGCCATGTAGTGAAATTGAAGTAGGCACTTCCTGCTAAACAATATGGGTAGAGGTTATACCTGACAATCGGACGAAACTATTAACTGGATCATTTTACCGACCACCCGACTCAGAAGATATAGTTGCTGAACAGTTCAAAGAAAACTCGAGTATCATTTCAAGTAGGTACCCCACTCATACAATTACAGTCGGTGGTGACTTCAATCTGTCCTCGATATGCTGGAGAAATTATACGTTTAAAGCCGGAGGCAGGCATAAAACGTCATCCTAAATTGTACGGAATACTTTCTCAGAAAATTATTTTGAACAATTAGTTCATGACCCCACTCGAAGAGTAAATGATTGCGAAAGCATGCTTGACCTCTTAGCAACAAATAAACCTGGGCAATTAGGGAGTATCGTGACGAATACGAGGATTGGCGACCACAAGGGAGTTGCTGCTAGGCTGAATACTGTAACTCCTACAACCATAAAAAAGAAACGCAAATTATATCTATTTAAAAAAAGCTGATAAAAATGCTCTTAACGCCTTTTTAAGAGATAGTCTTATCTCCTTCCGGTCTGATCATGTAACGGTAGAAAAGTTGTGGATTTGATTTCAAAGAGATAGTATCGACACAAATTGAGAGATATATACCACATAAATTAATAAGTGATGGTCTGATCCCCCATGGTACACAAAACGTGTCAGATCGTTGTTGCAGAAGCAACGGAAAAAGCATGCCAAATTTAAAAGAACGCAAAATTCCTAAGACTGGCAAAGTTTTGCTGAAGTTCGAAATATAGCGCGTACTTCAATTCGAGATGCTTTTAATAATTACCACAACGAAATGATGTCTCGAAATCTGGCAGAAAACCAGAAGAGATTCTGGTCATACATAAAGCACACCAGTGGTAAGACACAAACATTACCTTCACTGCGCGAAAACAACGGTGAAGACACTGATGACAGTGGCACTAAAGCAGAGTTATTCATCACGGTGTTCCAAAACTCCTTCACCAAAAGTGAAAATGCCGTGTGGCTAGGGCCTCCCGTGGGGTAGACCGTTCGCCTGGTGCAAGTCGTTCGAGTTGACGCCACTTCGGCGACTTGCGTGTCAATTGGGATGAAATGATAATGATAAGGACAACACAACACCAGTCCCAGAGCGAAGAAAATCTCCGACCCAGCCGGAAATCTAACCCTAACCGTTACGTATGGCATTCCGTCGCGCTGACCACTCAGCTACTAGGGACGGACCCTTCACCACAAAAGACGTGGTAAATATTCCTGAATTCCAATCAACAACAACTGCCAAGATGTGAAACATAGAAGTAGATAATTCTCGGTGTAACAAAGCAGTTTAAATCACTTAGTAAAGCCAAGGCCTCCGGTCCAGATTGTACACCAGTCAGGTTCCTCTCAGGTAGGCTGATACAATAGCTCCATATTTAACAGTTACACTCCTGGAAATGGAAAAAAGAACACATTGACACCGGTGTGTCAGACCCACCATATTTGCTCCGGACACTGCGAGAGGGCTGTACAAGCAATGATCACACGCACGGCACAGCGGACACACCAGGAACCGCGGTGTTGGCCGTCGAATGGCGCTAGCTGCGCAGCATTTGTGCACCGCCGCCGTCAGTGTCAGCCAGTTTGCCGTGGCATACGGAGCTCCATCGCAGTCTTTAACACTGGTAGCATGCCGCGACAGCGTGGACGTGAACCGTATGTGCAGTTGACGGACTTTGAGCGAGGGCGTATAGTGGGCATGCGGGAGGCCGGGTGGACGTACCGTCGAATTGCTCAACACGTGGGGCGTGAGGTCTCCACAGTACATCGATGTTGTCGCCAGTGGTCGGCGGAAGGTGCACGTGCCCGTCGACCTGGGACCGGACCGCAGCGACGCACGGATGCACGCCAAGACTGTAGGATCGTACGCAGTGCCGTAGGGGACCGCACCGCCACTTCCCAGCAAATTAGGGACACTGTTGCTCCTGGGGTATCGGCGAGGACCATTCACAACCGCCGGCCGAAGTGGTCGTGCGGTTAAAGGCGCTGCAGTCTGGAACCGCAAGACCGCTACGGTCGCAGGTTCGAATCCTGCCTCGGGCATGGATGTTTGTGATGTCCTTAGGTTAGTTAGGTTTAACTAGTTCTAAGTTCTAGGGGACTAATGGCCTCAGCAGTTGAGTCCCATAGTGCTCAGAGCCAGCCATTCACAACCGTCTCCATGAAGCTGGGCTACGGTCCCGCACACCGTTAGGCCGTCTTCCGCTCACGCCCCAACATCGTGCAGCCCGCCTCCAGTGGTGTCGCGACAGGCGTGAATGGAGGGACGAATGGAGACGTGTCGTCTTCAGCGATGAGAGTCGCTTCTGCCTTGGTGCCAATGATGGTCGTATGCGTGTTTGGCGCCGTGCAGGTGAGCGCCACAATCAGGACTGCATACGACCGAGGCACACAGGGCCAACACCCGTCATCATGGTGTGGGGAGCGATCTCCTACACTGGCCGTACACCACTGGTGATCGTCGAGGGGACACTGAATAGTGCACGGTACATCCAAACCGTCATCGAACCCATCGTTCTACCATTCCTAGACCGGCAAGGGAACTTGCTGTTCCAACAGGACAATGCACGTCCGCATGTATCCCGTGCCACCCAACGTGCTCTAGAAGGTGTAAGTCAACTACCCTGGCCAGCAAGATCTCCGGATCTGTCCCCCATTGAGCATGTTTGGGACTGGATGAATCGTCGTCTCACGCGGTCTGCACGTCCAGCACGAACGCTGGTCCAACTGAGGCGCCAGGTGGAAATGGCATGGCAGGCCGTTCCACAGGACTACATCCAGCATCTCTACGATCGTCTCCATGGGAGAATAGCAGCCTGCATTGCTGCGAAAGGTGGATATACACTGTACTAGTGCCGACATTGTGCATGCTCTGTTGCCTGTGTCTATATGCCTGTGGTTCTGTCAGTGTGATCATGTGATGTATCTGACCCCAGGAATGTGTCAATAAAGTTTCCCCTTCCTGGGACAATGAATTCACGGTGTTCTTATTTCAATTTCCAGGAGTGTATATACAACAGCACGCTTGCAGAAAGATCCGTACTTTGCTCATAATACACCAATACCCAAGAAGGGAAGTAGGAGTAATCCGCTGAATTACAGGCCCACATCACTAACGTCGATTGGCAGTAGGGTTTTGGAACATATACTGTATTCGAACATTGTGAAGTACCTCGAAGAAAACGATTTATTGACACGTAGTCTAATGTTATAAAATAAAAATTATTTGTGACTGATTTCTTTGCTATTAGTGTAATGTAATAGAATGAATATGAGCCGTGACTTATATATAAAAGAAACACACATTAATGCAGTGGCTCAGCATAAAAGAGAAATAACTAATGTAGGAATATTATTAACGGTGTAATATGTTGTTTAATTTAGCCCGATGTGTATAAGCACTCAGTAAACCAGCTCAGTTCTCGGGGTAGTTACGTAATCGTCGATAATTAAATGTCCTTTTCTTATTTGCCAACACTACAGATATTATTTCAGGCTCGTGAGAAGTCGTGTGCTTATTGCACCAGAGAATATTTGCCAAGTCTGTTCGATGTACACTACTGTAATACGTAACTTAGCATCGCGGTTTCGTCTCGATTCCCCAGTATAAGATAACAAGAGTAGCATCTACAAATGAAATCATATAATGGAACTGGAATCCTGTGACCAGACTTTTTCTGCCTGGGATGTTATTTCGTTATATAAAGGAAACCTGTAAGTAAAATTGTTAAATTATTAGTAGCTGCCTCCGGTCTCGTGGGATCTGAAATAAGGTTAATTGTCCTAACCGACGGCACGTCTCGTAGATGAGCTAAAAGAAAAATGTTAAAAATTTTTCTAAGATGGCGCCTAACAATGAAAATTCTTTGTTAAGGCCCATATCTTCTTAAGACAATCCAGGTATCAGACTACCAATTGATTGACCACGTACACAAATTCTTTTGACAAAATAATCGTTATATTTTTCGGGTTTTAAGTACAACTTACATTATCAGCTGGTACAGCAAGATGAGCTTTAAACAAAAACGTCCTCTTAGGTCTGAATCCAAGCACATAAGATATGTGAAAGACAAAGGAAAGATAATTCATGCATATAAACGCAAGAGTCCATGAAATAACATGTCCATTGTAGTTCTATCTCTTCTTATTTGGCGTACTTGTCGATTATTTATAAAATTTATCGTAATATTTAGTGTACATTTATTTTAAACCCAAGTCCACCCAGGAGAAACTGTACAGTAGTCAGCAGGGATTCAGAAAATATCATACTTGTGAAACACAACCTGCTATTTATACTTACGAAGGAGTGAGTGCTATCGACAGGGGATGTCAGATTGATTCCATATTTTTAGATTTCCAGAAGCCTTTCGACACCGTTCCTCACAAGCGTCTTTTTACCAAACTTCGTGCCTACGGAGTATCGCCTCAGTTATGCGACTGGATTCGTGATTTCCTGCCAGAAAGGCCACAATTCGTAATAACAGACGGAAATTCATCGAGTGAAACAGAAGTAATACCCGACGTTCCCCAAGGAAGTGTTATAGGTCTTCTATTGTTCCTGATCTATATTAACGAAATAGGAGGCAATGTGAGTAGCCGTCTTAGATTGTTTGCACTTGATGCTGTCATTTACCGTCTTGTAAAGTCATCATATGATCAAAACGAATTGCAAAATGATTTAGATAAGTTAACTGTATGGTGCGAAAAGTGGCAGTTGACCCCGAATAAAGAAAATTGTGAAGTTATTCACATGAATACTAAAAGAAATCCGTTAAATTTCGATTACGCGATAAGTCACACAAATCTGAAGGCTGTAAATTCAACTAAATACTTAGGGATTACAATTACAAATAACCTAAATTGGAACGATCACATAGATAATCTTGTGGGTAGAGCAAACCAAAGACTGCGATGAATTGGCAGAACACTTAGAAGGTGCAACATGCCTATTAAAGAGACTGCTTACACCACGCTTGTCCGCCCTATTCTGGAGTATTGTTGTGAAGTGTGGGATCCGCATCAGGTGGGACTGACGGATGACATCGAAAAATTACAAAGAAGGGCAGCTCGTTTTGTATTATCTCGAAACAGGGGAGATAATACCACAGACATGATACGTGAATTGGAGTGGCAATCATTAAAACAAAGCCGTTTTTCATTGCGACGGGATCTTCTCATGAAATTTCAATCACCAGTTATCCCCTCCCATTCCGAAAACATTCTGTTGGCACCCACCTACATAGGGAGAAATGATCATCCCGATAAAATAACTGAAATCAGTGTTCACACAGAATAATTTAAGTGCTCGTTTTTCCCGTGCGCCGTTCGAGAGTGGAACGGTAGAAAGACATCTTGAAGGTGTTTCATTGAACCCTCTGCTAGTCACTTTATTGTGAGTAGCAGAGTAATTACGTAGATGTAACTGTAGATATCATGTCAGAAAAGGGCAAGCTGAGCTTCGTACGAGCGATGCTTTCTAAAACTATGCTGATTCGTGGACATAAGCTTCTTAGTCTCAATAAAGTTTATTGTATTCGAACTGAGAATATGTTCAAGGATTCTGCAGCAAACCGAAGTTAGGGATATTGGCCTGTAATTTTGCGAGTGCTTTCATTTCCCCTTTTATATGCTGGAGTCACCTGCTTTTCTCAGTCGCTTGGGACTTTGTGCTGGGCGAGAGATTCACGATAGATGGAAGCTAGGTAAGCGGCCAATGCTGCAGAGCAGTCTTTGTAAAATTGAACTGGAATTCCATCCGGACCTGGTGATCTATTTGCTTTCAAATTTTTCAGTTGTTTCTCTGCGTCAGAGCTGCTTATTTCTATGTCGTCCATACGGGAGTCTCAAAATGGTTCAAATGGCTCCAAGCACTATGGGACTTAACATCTTAGGTCATCAGTCCCCTAGACTTAGAACTACTTAAACCTAACTAACCTAAAGACATCACACACATCCATGCCCGAGGCAGGATTCGAACCTGCGACCGTAGCAGTAGCGCGGTTCCGGACGGAAGCGCCTAGAACCGAACGACCGGCGCATACGGGAGTCTGTCCGATGGTCAAATGACGGAATGTTTGTGCCTTTCTCCTGTGTGGACGATTTCTTGAAACTGAAATTTAAATCTTCGGTTTTTTTTTTCTATCTTCAACTGCCATACCAGACTGGTCAACACGGGACCTTAGCGATTACGACCAGAATTTTCTCGGGTTCTCTGCCAGATCTTTAGCTAATGTGTGACGGTGGTAGTTGTTGTATGCTTCGCACATAGATCTTTTCACAGACCCACGAATCTGTCTAACCTTGGCTTGTCGTCATTTGTGCGTCCCCGATTGAACCTAGAGTACAACAGCCTCTGCTTCCTCAGCATCCGCAGAATTTCGTTATTAAGCCATAGTCGGTCTTTTCCATCCTTCATCAGCTTACATGTCCCGTGTCATTCAGTTGTTCAAGATAAAACACCAACTTTGGCAACAAAGACTTCAAACGGTTCTGTCCTGCTGTACAGTAGTTTGGCCAAGTATGCCTGATGAAAGTAAGAAATATCTTGCTTTAGTGGATTCACGATGTTCTAACAAAGATCATGCGTTGTCTGCTTCCGAAGTACCTGAGGGGTAAAGTCCTACAAAGAGAACTGGAACCTGAAGGAAGTACTGAAAGACGAAATTGTTCAGTAGTCGAAAAGGAGAAATGAAAGTATAATTGAAGAAGGCTGGAATGCTGGAAATTGTGGCAAAAAAACACAATTTCCAACATACTGACACATACCAAAACGACCTGTGTGTTCTCCAGTTTTGGCTTTTGCAGCTTGAGTCCGCGAGTAGTAGCGACAAGACACGGGGTGCCGTAAACCACGTACGTCAACTCTGCGACCTAGGCACCTGATCTGTCAGTACCAGTCAATCATTCGTCTCACGGATTTACAGATCTCAAGCTGCAGGCGGTTTACCGCCTCATTGGAGGGAGCGGAGGGCCGCTCTGTGCGTGACGTCACTCGTGGGGAGCGCTAGCAGGTGCAGCGGAAAGCGCCACCACCAACCCTGACGCACATACTACGGCCCTGCAGTAATTTGAATCGTCTGCACATTTATATTCAAATACCCCGGACAGCTGCCGGAACCGCCGGCTTAGTTTCTGCCCATCCACTCTTAATATCGTTTCACTTTCAGAGTCCCACATAAAGTGACAGGTATTGCCACGGCTGGAAAGGAGTCTCGTCAAACGGGTTGTTGACTACTGTGTCACACCGGCTGGCGGGTAGCTGAGGGAATGTGTAAAGACAGTCCCGTCCGCTTTATTCGCAGCTGTGGCACGAAAACACACAGCTGCCTTAACGAACCACAACGTGTTTAGGAACCTAAAATTCATCATTACACGGAATGTCTCTTTCGAACGCTACCATTCTCATTTAGCCTTTCTGTTATTTCCCTGAAAAAGTAAAGACAAATACTGCGGTAGCTCGTGTAATAACTGTTCCACGTGTAATGATCTTGCCATGGAGAGAAGGCAGCAACTGTACAGTGCATCGTGATGGCCAAGGTACATAAAAAAAGAGATAGGGTATTCCGGCTCCTGGGGAGGAAAAAATTACCAGGCGCTCTTGCACGCCGTGACTTCAAGCAGAAGACCTGCGCGTTCAGCAGAACGCGGAAATCCTGGTGTGCATCCAAAGAAAATTACTCGTTTCGTGTTAGTATGAGCAAGGTTTACTATAATTCCGCTGTGGCACAACGCATTAAAATTACTAGAGAGACAACAAACGTAATTTCTCACTTTTATTTTATTTTTTTAAATTCTATTTTACACGTCTACTTCCGTAGGACCAAATTGAGGAGCATATCTCCGAGGTCACGGAACGTGTCAATACACGAAATTACAACATAAAAGTAATAGCAGATAAAATAAAGTGTTTATGAACCCAAAAAAAGACAAGCGGTAAGTTTATGTAAGCGCAATCAACAATACTGTATAACAAAGGAATCAACTTAATTTTTCAAGGAACTCCTCCACAGATTATAAAGAGTGACCCGTGAGAAAATCTTCAGTTTAGATTTGAAACCGCGTGGATTACTGCTACGATTTTTGAATTCTTGTGGTAGCTTATCGAAAATGGATGCAGCAGTATACTGCACTCCTTTCTGCACAATAGATAAAGAAGTGCGATCCAAATGCAGATCGGATTTCTGCCAAGTATTAAGTGAGTGAAACCTGCTAATTCTTGGGAATAAGTTGAAATTGTTAATAAGAAACGACAATAAAGAATATATCGGACACTTTAACGTGATGGGTACACACTTAAAAACAGTCACGTTATCGAAAGCGGCAGCGTAACTTGGTGGCTGAGACACGTTTCCCACAAGCTGAAGGTTGTAGGCTTGAATCCTATCAGGTGCTCTTACACTTTTATTTTTAAATTCTCATCGAAATAGTTTTGATCATCATTTTTATTCAGTTAGTTACTCTAAATGTAATTTTTTTTATTTCTAATCTTTTCTGAATCGTTTTAATCATCACATTAACTTTTTTATTTCCCTTATTATTTCTCCCTATCATTGTTTTTTCATTTGAAATCTTTGGACTTCTCATTTTAATTATTTTTATTTATCTGTCGTAACATTTTAACTTTTGAAAATGCTGATCTATTGGTTATAAAACAAAAGCCGAAATAACCTGTTTATATTGACTGTGCAGTGTTTTTCGTTACAAGATCTACATTTTTTTTAATGGTAAACATAACATAACCACTTAAAATATGAATTCTAGTTGCACTATGGAAAAATTAACACAGATGAAGATTTAAACTGAAGAAGGGATTATAAATAAACCGAAATTCAAGCCACATGAGGAATAAAAATAATGAATGCGACAACATGAACGAAAATATAACATAACTAGGAAGAAATTTAATTACAGTTAATACATAGAAAATACAATCACATGGACAAAACTTTCAAATGAAAAATGATCAGAAATTTAAAAATCACATTTAAACTAATTTATTGAATAAATACAATGACCAAAGATATTTCGATAAACATAAAGAAACAAAATTTGCTAGAACCTGAAGAGATTACAACCTTCAGCATGGAGAAACGTGTCGAAAACACCATGCTGCGCCAACACTGTGGGAAACAATATTAATGTCAGAAATATGCGAAATGCCAGAAGCTGCGAAAGCGGAAGAAAACTCATTAACAGATGTGAGAACAGTGTGTGATGACTCCGTACTCTCGGATATTCTTCCAGATGCGCTGAAATACATTGCAGGCTACATTGGGCTTAAATGACAAAACAATGATAAATCGTTTGGTTTTCCAGCAACAAAATGTAAGATAGGGGAGCCTAATATAGACGCAACATGAGTTATACCTCGTTCAAGTCTTTACTATCCAAAGCCAACATGGAAAAACAAAGTGTTATACTTTGAAGGAGAATTTGTTTCTTTTGTGTGCAAATAAAAACAAGCGTAAAAAACTCCAAACAATTAGCAATTTCGCCAGAACATTGCCGGATCACGATTCACCTCAATCCACCCGCGTGTATTCGTCCTTCAGAGGGACCTCTGCAACGTATAAAGTGCTCACCGCAACAATCAGAGCTTATTCAAAACATTGTCAGCGGGCAGCGATTGCTGTGGGATTCTAGCTCGAGAAAACCAGAATGACTGCAACATACACACTGCGATGAAGCAGTTCCATAAATTTACTCTCAAAAGTTACCCATAATGGCAAATATTTTGACGTGTGACAATATAGGATTCTCACATTTGGAAGTCATGAAAAAATGTGCCACAAGGAGGAATTACATCTTCATCTGATAAATGGCAATAGAAATACGAAACAGGCTACATAAGCATCTGCTTCTTCGTGAAATCAGTACTTCATATTTCATCTTAATTATCGTTTGTTTAGTCATTAGTGTGATATAAGGAGTGATCAAATAGTTTCCGTTCTAAGGCCGTACAGTCCAGAATCGGTATGCCAATCAAGCAAAATTGCCGTGAGCATTGAGGCTGCTACCGACACGCCAGGTTGAGGAGGCGCGTGGGATAGCCGTGCGGTCTTGGGCGTCTTGTCACGGTTCGCGCGGCTCCTCCCGTCGGAGGTTCGAGTCCTCCCTCGGGCATGGGTGTGTCTGTTGCCCTTAGAGTAAGTTAGTTTAAGTTAGATTAAGTAGTGCGTAAGCCTAGGAACTGATGATCCCAGTAGTTTGGTCCCATAGTCCTTACCACAAATTTTCAAATTTTTTTCCTGGTTGAAGATACCCGTTTGGTATAACATATTGTTCTGTTGCGTGGATAAGTCAGTAACTAGCTTTTGCGCAACCTCGTCCGACAAGATTCGTCGACCATTCAAGGTCTTTTTTTAAGGGACCGAAAGCGTCAAAATCGCACGGGGGAAGATCAGAACTATAGGGGAGGTGTTCGAGTGTCTCACACTTAACGTGGCGTAGCTTCTGCTATATGGCGACGTGCGTTATCATGAAGTTTGCGTAGCATTACACAACGGTGTTTTCGACAGACACGTTCACGTTCCTCATTCCACGATGAGGAAATCTAGCGGTGTTTTTCCTTCGGAAGGTCCTGTTTGGTCGCATTTCGTAATAATGTTGCCATAGTTCACGTTTCCGCATGTACCAAACGCACGTCGGAAAAGCACGAATGCTACACTAATCCCTTGCCTACTTGTCGGTGCTTATACACCCGCATCAGAGTTTCCCTGCAGTGTTTATACGCTGCGAAAACTCTCTCAAGTGTTAACTTTTTATGATCACCCCTCACACATCTGTCATGCCACTTGATTTGATTCGCCCCACCTATTACTGAAACTGACCAAAAGGAAGACGAACGAGTAATACGCCGCGGCGTCGGTGGAGCAGCATATTTGCCGTGTAACCACACTGCTGCGCTGTGCTACTGGTCTTTGCTGTGACGTCAGCGGCTATTGGTTAGTACTTCGTTCCAATTGTATGTCAGTTGCGTGTTGGGAGAGCAAAAAATGACTGCCAATGTAACCTATCAGTCCAAAAAGATCCGAGACTGGATTAATTAAAACTGAGAAAGTTAAAATGGTGGTTTTAATGCTTCACGTGTTCTACATAGTCTCCCCTCACGTGAGCACAACGCACAAAATGTACGTACACCATGTGAAACTGTGAGAAAAGTCCTTCTTTGGAATGTAGCGCTACTTACGCATTGTATTGGCTTGAATGTCGGTGATGTCGTCAAAGGTGAGCACGCGTCGTTCGGGAGTCAAGGTGAGCGAGGAAAGCTTTGCACACACTTTTCTCTCCTTCAAAATATTCTGGTGAATGTCTTCAAGAGCTAATTTGGAGACGTTGCATCACTGTGATATGTGACACCACAGCTTTGATGCACTACGGTCCCACATTCATTACTTAACAATGGCCGCTCACTACCTAGGGCTCGAATGCACGTTCGCTGTGTGCAGTCGTTAAGTTCAAGCTGCAACAGTAGTTACTGCGGTGACGTAGCTTGTACACCGGAAATAAAATCAGCCTCGGAACTTTTTGGACGCATTGTGTATGTCTGTACTCGTCCGCAGATACTCGATGGCATAACTCAGGGCAATTTAAAAGTGCGTCGGCCAACAGGCACTGCCGCATTGGAAATATCTTAGACGTTGTAGCGACAAATAGGCCGGACCCTATCGACAATGTCACTATAGAAACGGGGATTAGCGATCATGATGTCATGATTACCATTATGATTACGAAAGTTAATAAATCAGTCAACAAGGCTAGGAGAATGTTTCTGATAGATAGAGCAAATAAGCCGTTGTGAGCATCTCACTTAGGCAGTGAACTGACGTCACTTAGTTCCAGTAAGATGGATGTAGGGGAAATAGGGCAAAGTTCAAGCAGACTGTAAGTCGCGGTCTGGAGACTCACGTGCCTAGTAAGTGGATAAAGGACGGAAGAGATCCACCACTGAGTAATAACGAATAGCAGAGGCTGTTGCACTCTCGGTTCCAAAGAGAACGCACAAATGACGACAAGCGAAGATTAGTAGAGATTCGAGCGACTGTGAAAAGATGTGTACGCGAAGCATACAACAATTACCACCTATTTTATCACACCTTAGCAAAGGATCTGGCAGGGAACCCGAGGGAAATCTGGTCTTATGTAAAATCGCTAAGCGGGTTCAAATGGTTCAAAGCACTATGAGACTTAACTCAAAATGGTTCAAATGGCTCTGAGCACTATGGGATTAACTTCTGGTGTCATCAGTCCCCTAGAACTTAGAACTACTTAAACCTAACTAACCTAAGGACATCACACACATCCATGCCCGAGAGAGGATTCGAACCTGTGACCGTAGCTGTCGCGCGGTTCCAAACTGTAGCGCCTAGAACCGCTCGGCCACTCCAACCGGCCGCTAAGCGGGTCTAAGGTTTCCATGTAGTCTCCTGTTGATCAGTGTGGTGCGGCAGTTGAAGACAGGGAAACCAAAGTCGAAGTTTTAAATTTCACGTTCAAGAAATCGATCATACAGGAGAATCGTGCAACATACCGTCACTTGACGATTGGCCAGACTCCCTATGGACGACATAGTAATAATCATCCCTGGCGTAGAGAAACAGCTGAGAGATTTGAAAGCAATAAATCACCAGGCCCGGATGGGAAACCAGTACGGTTTTACAAAGAGTATTCTATGGTATTGGTCCCTTACCTTACCTGCATTTATCGTGAATCTCTCGCCCAACACAAAGTCTCAAGTGACTGGTAAAAAACTCAGGTGACTCCAATATATAAGAAGGGTAAGAGAACGGACCCACAAAATTACAGACCAGGATCCCTGACTTCGGTTTGCTGAAGAATCCTTCAACATATTCTCAATTCGAATATATTAAATTTTCTTATGTCCACGAATCAGCGTGATTTTAGAAAGCACCAATCTTGCGAAATGCAGCTTGCCTTTTTTCACATGATATATTGAGAACTATGGATGAAGGGCAACAAGCAGATTCTATATTTTCAGATTTCCGGAAAGCATTTGATACGGTGCCCCATTGCAGGCTGTTAACGAAAGTGCGACCATATGGAATAAATTCACTGATATAAGAGTGGCTCGAAGACATCTTAAATGATAGAATGAAGTATGTTGTCTTCGACGGCGAGTGTTCATCAGAGACAAGGGTATCGTCAGGAGTGCCGCAGGGAAGTGCGATAGGACCGCTGTTGTTCTCTGTATACATAAATGCTTTGGCGGACAGGGTGGGCAGCAATCTACAGTTGTTTGCTGATGACGCTGTGGTGTACGGTAAGGTGTCAACGTTGACTGACTGTAGGAAGATACAAGGCCACTTAGATAAAATTTCTTGTTCCGGCGTATCGACTAGCGCCGACACGAAGACGAAGATCGCAAGTGCAAAGAAGGCGGTGAGACGACGCCAGCCAATAGCCCGCTGACAAGGACCGCGCCACGACAGAAGCGACCTCTGCGAGATGAGAATGTAAGTGCCACTCCTGCCAGCCTCGGCCGGACAGTATTAGCACAGTACTACACTCATGCCCATAAATTAAGGATAATTGCAGAATGTGGTGCCACACAACGTGGCATCAGTATGGGATATGATCAGCATGCACACGTACACAGGCCGCACAACGGGTTGGCATACTCTGGATAAGGTGGTCGAGCAGCTTTTGGGGTATAGCCTCCCATTCTTGCACCAGTGCCTGTCGGAGCTCCTGAAGTGTCCTATGGGTTTGAAGAAGTGCAGCTATACGTCGACCAAGAGCATCCCAGACGTACTCGATGGAGTTTAGGTCTGGAGAATAGGCAGACCACTCGATTCGCCTTATATCTTCTGTTTCAAGGTACTCCTCCACGACGGCAGCTCGGTAGGGCCGTGCGTTATCATCCGTCAGGAGGAAGGTGGGACCCACTGCACCCCTGAAAAGACGGACATACTGTTGCTAAATGACGTCCCGGTACATCTGACAGTTCCTCTGTCAAAGACACGCAGGGGTGTACCTGCACCAATCATAATCCCACCCAACACCATCAAACCGCGACCTCCATACAGGTCCATTTCAAGGACATTAAAGGGTTGGTATCTGGTTCCTAGTTCACGCCAGATGAAAACCCGGCGAGAATCACTGTTCAGACTATACATGGACTCGTCCATGAACATAACCTGGGACCACTGTGTAAGTAGGCTGTTTATGTTTTCTTATCGGCAACGTTACGTAGCGCTCGGTATGACAATCACTGGCTTTGCTGTGTGCAGTCTGTGGCTAGTTTGCATTGTTGTCTGCCATTGTAGTGTTGGGCAGCTGGACGTGAACAGCGCATAGCGTTGCGCAGTTAGAGGTGAGCCGCCAGCAGTGGTGGATGTGGGGAGAGAATTGGCGGAATTTTGAAATTTGTAAGACTGGATGTGATGAACTGCTATATATATTATGACTTTTGATGACTATTAAGGTAAATACATTGTTCTCTATTAAAATCTTTCATGCTAACTATGCCTATCAGTAGTTAGTGCCTTCTGTAGTTTGAATCTTTTATTTAGCTGGCAGTAGTGGCGCTCGCTGTATTGCAGTAGTTCGAGTAACCAAGATTTTTGTGAGGTAAGTGATTTATGAAACGTATAGGTTAATGTTAGTCAGGGCCATTCTTTTGCAGGGATTTTTGAAAGTCAGATTGCGTTGCGCTAAAAATATTGTGTGTCAGTTCAAGCACAGTCATGTATAATTTTTCTAAGGGGACTTGTCATATGTCGACCCTTAGCCTAGGATACCTCACTGGAATCTTCTGATTTTTTTCTTGCAGTTTGTGTAATTAGTGTAGCTATTGTTTATTGCTAGTGCGTAATTGTAGAGAGAATCTCCTTCGTAGTTGCAGTGTTTCATTGTTGTACAGTAAAACAGGCATGCATATAGATTTGCACTAAGTATTTCGCAGCTACGCTTGCAATTAACTAGATATTATTTTCAGTGCTATGTTAATGTGTTCTCTTATTTTTGCTATTCAAATTGTGCTTTTCTGTGTTATCGTGTGAAATATTGTGACAATAATGGCGTGTGAAAAACGTAACACTCGGCTCCAAAGTAAATTGAGAAATGACAGTGAAGACGAAAGCAGTGTGTTGTCTGAGAAATAATAGTGACGACGAGCGTAGCTTATCAGCACCACTGTGTAGCGAATTAACAGACATTCGAAGTAGTAATTTGGTAATTGTGCATAGGGAAATGGAGCGGGCGGCAAATAATGGTGTAGACGGTGAAACAATTAGTGAACAGGGAAGCATTATCGATCGATCGGTCGGCAACAGCTCGCCTCAGGAATCCGAAATGACAGAACACAATATTGCAAATACTGTAGACTTAGGTTTTGGGTCCTCACCGTTTTCTCAAATGAGTCAAGACACATTTTCTGCTTGTCAAAATGTGAATGTTGCCGGTGATAATGCACTGCCAAAAATCATAGAGAAACAGATTCCAGACACTAATACATTATTATTGCAATTAATGCAAAAAATGGAACAAAATCAGAAACAAACACAGCAACAGTTAGACACAATGGAACAAAATCTTCAAAAGTTAGACACAATGGAACAAAATCAGAGACAAACACAGCAAAAGCTTCAAAAGTTAGACACAATGGAACAACACCAGAGACAAACACAGCAACAGTTAGACGCAATGGAATAAAATCTTCACACCACGCTTGAACAAACACATGAAGATTTAACTACTGAGTTACATAACATTGAATCGAAATGTCAAAAAGTCTGTAATGACGTAAAAACACAAATTTGTGAGCATTTTCAACCTATTTTTTCGCGGCATGAAAATGCATTACAGAATCACGAAGCAGCCATAAAAGAACTGCAAACCATTGTTCATGAAAATCATGAGACCTTGTGGGCTAAAATTGACTCAGCTGCATCTACCGATTCGGTTACGCAACTTGCAAAAACGCAGGAAAACTTAAAGGACACAGTAGATTCGATTTCAACACAAATGGACACTCTGAAACTTGGTTCAGAAAAACGCACTGAGGAAATGTGTTCACTATCGGAGAAAGTAGCCGAACTTTCGGATCAGGTCACTAACTTATCTACAAAGGTATATGATGATCTGAATGACACAAGACCCGTAGCCTTCACTGACACAGAAGAGTATGAACAAATTAGAAAATTCAAACAAAATCAAAATCAAATCAATACACAGTACAAAAGAGAAATCCGGGAAGTACAAGATCAGTTGACGCAGGTAATACAAGAATTACGTATTTCAGAGGGCACTCGCACTCCAATACAGGAAGAGGGACATAGAAATACGGAACAGCCACAAAATAATAACACAGGGCACTTCGGAAATTATGAAAGAAATTGGCAAGGTACACCGAATTTTGAGATGGAACCGCCGAAACGACGTAACAATGACCGACATTCGACTCGCTGACATGATGATTTTGATTATAAGCTGTTCATTACTACACGTAAATTCAAAACGTTTAAGAACTCTGCCAACGACATTCATCCACAAGCGTGGCTCCATCAATTCTCTCATTGTTTTCCTCCCAACTGGTCATTGGAGCACAGATTAGAATTTATGTGTGGCTACTTGGAGAATGAACCAGCTGTAAGAATGCGATCGGTCATTCACGATTGTCACAGTGAAGGAGAATTTTATCATGCCTTCCTCTCAGCGTATTGGTCTCAAGCTACACAAGACCGAGTAAAACATAGCATCATAATGATGAAACGTTTCGAACAATCTGAATTTTCCAGTCTTATGAAATATTTTGAAGACATGTTGCATAAGAATCAGTATCTTTCAAACCCATACAGCCCCTCAGAACTCATCCGCATTTGCTTAATCAAACTGCCTGAACGTTTACGACATATTATTTTAGCAGGACGTTGCAAAGACGACATTGAAGCTTTTCAGGGACTGTTACAAGAACTGGAAATTGACACTGACAATCGCGGAACGCGAAAACAGGAGTACAACAATTACAGGTCACATCTGTCGCAATTCCGCGATGAAAAAAATAATAACTGGACACGACAAGGCTATTCTCACAATAAAAATCGTGACCAAAACAGACACCACCCGTATGACAACCGTTGGCACAGTAGTAATAATTACAGGGAAAGATCACCTCTCCGCGGTAATGAATATGACAGAGATAACCATAGAAACAGACAATATGGAAACCAAAACAATTATTATCAAGGGAGACAGAATAACTTCAGATGCAACAGTTCAGCGCGCAGTTACGATTCCGGGAGAAATTCTCCACCACATGACCGACAAACAAGAAACTATGTAAACTACCAACAAAACAACAGACCTGAATTCCATCAGAACTGGCGGAATTCAAACAGAGCAGGGCACTCTCGACAAGGTGAATTTGTAGAAGTTAGGTCTCCTAATCCCAATAACGACGCACGCCAACAAAGTGACAGACAATGACTCGCACCGCAGGCAGCCACGTGCGCCGGCTGGCTCAGGGAAACATTACATAGACGCTAACGTTGAGAAAAATTCCAGTATTCTTTACCAACGTATACCACATGATTATTGCGTCGAAGTTCAAACTCTGCACACTAGAAAGGGTAAAGGATTGCACCACATTTCACATGTAAAACCGTTTCTTGAGAGATAATCTGCTTTTAAACTTAGTCTTTGCTATAAAATGTTTCACTTCACGTCACTAGTAATCTTTGTCACACTTACAAACTGTTAACACACAACTATGTTTTAAAATAAACTATCCAGTCTAGAACCTAGGGAACATATTTAGACAGTAATTATGAATGCATTGTTATTGTGAACAGACGACACAGTGTTATTGTGTGTTTACATTCTTGCTTGTTAGTTGCACGATTACGTAACGACTACAAGGCTCACATACTTAGAACATTTACCAGTACTGCTAATGAGATTCTAATGCAACATTTTGGTTTACTTGAAGATACATTCTGGATTTAAAGTACTTTCTGTGAGATACCAGATGACACAGTGGTCAGTTTATGTGACAGCTACACGATTTTATCACGACGCTACTAATGAGTGACAATTTACAATGCTGCTTTTGCAGTGTTTCTGTTTTATATCTGCACAGTTTTTCTGAATTATTCTGGAAAGTAAAACATGTTTTAGTAGTAACTTTTGTGGTATAGCTACAATGTGACAGCCTTTTCCGTAGCACAACAATACGTTACAGCACAGAACTTTCTTCATCAAGGCAATAAGCGTAATAACTAAGATATCTATATGCAAAGCATTTCACTTTTGTTTATCATGAGGTAAATACATTGACTTTTGCAGAACTTAGCTTTAGGAGGACGATAACTACAACACTTCCACAGAGATTATCTTACAACAAGACGCACAGTTTAGCGCTACAGTACATGTATTTGAGTGATTAATTTTGTACTTAAAACATTTATTTTTCAAGATATTTGAAGTACAATGATACAAAGGTTTTCCGTGACACATTTCATTCCATTGCTGCAATCTGTAACACCTGAGGGTATAATTACATTAATCCTCAGGGGGGTACACGCTTACTTTGTGTACCATGTGTTTGGCAAGCACAAGGGGCCCTAGCTAATATGGTATTTGCTTATACAGCTTTACACATCGGTACAATATTTCTCTAACACAGAATTACACAGCTATCTGATTATTTAATAGAGAAACAAACATTTTTTTTACTACATCAGTGACAGATGTTTACGTAATTACACCGTTGGATAACTTCACACTTATGAAATTGTATTTTGTCTGTACTTTGTGAACTGTTCATATCTTTTCAGAACCATTGTGATACTATGAGAGATTTAAATGATGTATTTGGTAAGGGAGAGTGATTTTAAAGTACGTTTGAGGTAGATGACACTATTGAAATGAGCAGAGAATTTTCTTTAGGTTTTGAAATTATTGCAAAAAGCTACGACGTTTTTGAGATTTGACTGAGGTGTTATGATGTTATTATTACGACGACGATGTGTATTATGCTGTTGAGGAATGTTTATTATGATATGTATTTATTATGATGAATTGTTGAAGACGTGTTGATGAATATGTATATGTGTAATAAGGTAAGGAATAAGGTGTAGTGGTTAGGGGCTCTGACTTGTGAAAAAGGATGTTGGAAACCGAGAATCGTACTTTAAGAGTTATGAAATGTGTGTAAATGCGGGAATGTATCACAATGCAGGCGAAAATTTTTTGCACACTGTTATATTCATAGGATTTTGTTTCTACGCATTTGTAACATAAATTTTCGACCTGTGAAATTTTCATATGAGACTGTCAATGTAGCGGAAACTGCTGTCGTAAATGTTTCCGTAAAAAAGTTAAGTGACCACCTGCACGTGCGTCATGGGCACCCAGCTGTGTCAAACGCCTGGAGAACAAGCCATTAGAGTGCGTGCCTTTTCAGAGGCACAGGTAGAAAAGAAAAAAAGGGGAGGCCATTATCCTCGCTTTTGACATTCCTTTGTAGAAAGCACTGCAAATACGACACGCTTACATCTGCACACCTCATTATGACAAGCGTCTTTCTCTAGAATTGAGGGAATTTTTACTGCGTTATGAAATGCCATATGGCCAATGAATGATGTTTCATGCCGTCCTTTGTACATATTTGCTCATTTTCTTTAATATCTAGTTTCTAGCTGCACTGCAGCATTGGTTAAAATAAAATTTAATATAGGTACTAACATAGTTATTTTATGTCTACAGATCCAGTCAATAAGAAATTTATGATCTACTTCCATGAACACGAGGGCACATAAATAGACATTTTCCTTCACAGGAATTGCATAAATAATTTCTTTACGATTTGGTAACTTATCTGCTAGTGTAAGTTCTCGTGATGCATCACTCTAGTGTTAAGATGTGACATAGGTATTAGACATGGCCATTTTAGTGTAATATTTTTTCTGCTTGAGCTATGTCATGTTTAGGTATAAGTTATTGCTGTTTGCCAGGCATAGTGTTACTGAATTTGACTTTGTGTTACTCTGCTAAGCCAGTTTACTACTGATTTATTTTTCTTGTTTGCTGCACACTGCCTTATATTAGTTGTAGTACTGCAATTGCTTTGCCTATTTAAAATTTTTGTCCTTGATGTTTGTGTTAATTGTTTTATGCTGCTGCATTGCCTCGTCCCTTAGTTTAGCATCTGAGCTCAATAGATTTAAGTTAGCTTAAGAGGGGGTAGCCTATAAGAGAATGAGTTGCGATGAATTTGAAGACATGCACTGAGAGGTTATACGAGAAAAATACAGAAAGCATGCTTGAATAGGATTTTTTTGGTGGAAGCAAAGGTTGAAATAAGACGAACGATCTATGGAATGAAGTTTTGGGTTGGACTGCAGTACCAAATGTTACACTGAAAACGAACCCTGTCCTTTCCTTTTGTGTTATCCCACTATGTGTTTGTGTACTCTTGTGTATTTGTTTTCTTCCTGTCTCTGTGTAGTTTCATAGAATTTTTTCTTCTTCTAATACTAAGCTACATTCACTATGATGAGGAATACTGTTATCCTCAAATATAAATGGCATTAATAATATGTTATTTACCTTGTAAATATGCTTAGACATTATTTATTCTGTTTTCTTTTAATGCTCATGTGTGAAGTTGATGTTTCAAAAGTTATTCTGATCTTTTATGTATGTACTCATGTCATAATTCCTGTAACACTGATATATGTGTTATTTCTATTCTTTTGTAAAGCCTGTATTACTGCAAATGTTATCTGTATTGTTATGTTTTTAATGATGTATTTTGTACCTTTGTTATTGTATTCTTATGTTATAAAATTGTAATTGACACCAGTTTATCACATTAAGCAACTTGTAAGCATTCATTTCACTGCACACATTTCTGTTGATCATAGTATATGGACAATATGTGAGAAGTAAGGACTGTTAGTGTTTGCACGTGTGTTAATAATTGAGCAAGGGACTGGATAACAGCATTGCTGGTTCTAAGGACAATTCCAAAAAGTTCGTGAGTGTACAAGTGGTGGTTTATGGACTTGCTATGTTGTCTGCAAGACTTCTAAGGACAATTCCAAAAACTTTGGTGAGTGCACAAGTGGTGGTTTATGGACTTGCTATATTCTCCGCAAGACTCTTCGATGGTGATTGTGCACCTGCACAGTCACAACAGATGGCTGCTGGCCATCTCTACAAGGACTACAGTGGGTCTGCATCTTTGATGACCCACCAATACCATTATTTCTACAAGGACTACAGTGGGTCTACACCTTTGCTGACTCACCAGTACCATTATTTCTACAAGGACTGCAGTGGGTCTGCACCTCTGGTGGCCCACCAATACCGTAATCTCTACCAGGACTACAGTGGGTCTACTCTGTGATGACCTACCTACCAATATTCTTCCAAACTTCGACTGACTCTGCTGTGGGTTTTCTCTGTTGTGGCTCATTACCTATCAGCATGTCAAGAGTCAGCACTGTCTTTCCGTTGGAAGGACAACACTACTTCTTCAAGACTGCATGGAAATCCACTATTTCTGTGTGCAATTTCTTTTACTAATGAGACTTTGTGAAAAAAAACTGTAATTACTATTATGATGAATGATCAGGGCTATCTTTATGGACTGTGAGAAAATTTTAGCTTTTGACCAACATAGTATCAATAAGTGTGTGCATTTGATTTCTTTGTTATTGTAATTACGATTATGAAAAATTTTAACAAATATGTATTGCCCACTGCCCAAAACAATTTGTAAAATTTTTTTGTGGGGAGCATGGGGGCTGTGTAAGTAGGCTGTTTATGTTTTCTTATCGGCAACGTTACGTAGCGCTCGGTATGACAATCAGTGGCTGTGCTGTGTGCAGTCTGTGGCTAGTTTGCATTGTTGTCTGCCATTGTAGTGTTGGGCGGCTGGGCGTGAACAGCGCGTAGCGTTGCGCAGTTAGAGGTGAGCCGCCAGCAGTGGTGGATGTGGGGAGAGAAATGGCGAAATTTTGAAATTTGTAAGACTGGATGTGATGAACTGCTATATATATATATTATGACTTTTGATGACTGTTAAGGTAAATACATTGTTTGTTCTCTATTAAAATCTTTCATGCTAACTATGCCTATCAGTAGTTAGTGCCTTCCGTAGTTTGAATCTTTTATTTAGCTGGCAGTAGTGGCGCTCGCTGTATTGCAGTAGTTCGAGTAACCAAGATTTTTGTGAGGTAAGTGATTTATGAAACGTATAGGTTAATGTTAGTCAGGGCCATTCTTTTGTAGGGATTTTTGAAAGTCAGATTGCGTTGCGCTAAAAATATTGTGTGTCAGTTCAAGCACAGTCATGTATAATTTTTCTGGGGGACGTTTCAACTGTTCTAATGACCATGTACTGTGTTCTTGACACCAGGCTTTACGGGCTCTCCTGTGACCAGGGGTCAGTATAATGCACCTTGCAGGTCTCCGGGCGAATAAACCATGTCTGTTCAGTCGTAGCCAGACTCTCCAACACACGCCGCTGCTATTCTTCAAAAGAAGTAACCTCTCTCTGGTTCTTACAAAGAATATGGTTATATCGATACTTTAGAGGTTGAGTACAGTTATCAAATTCGCAACTTCATTGATATCTTTGGCCAGATCTTCGTGAAAATCGTTATGGCAAATAGGAGAGTCGTCTTCCACAGGCCTGGTAACAGCACTGAACACAAACAACACCAGTCCTCTCTGTCTCAGAGAATTGTTACTCTAATCGCTTACATACCCGCCGATGGTGGTACGAAGTTACATCGACATCCGACCATGTTCTCTAGGTGCCCGATTTTTCCTATCAGGCAGAGTACTTATTTATTATACAGGAGGATACTGATTTGGGGTAGCTTGTTCCAGAGACGGGCAGCAGCAGTGGAGATGGAGTTGCAGAATTTTCTTTTTCTTTTATGGGTGGGTGCAGCTAGTGTACCAGATAAATGAGCATGCTGGTGTTATGATGAGGTGACAGGTACTTGACGTGTGACGGGAGGTAGTTGGGTACGTGCATAGTGCGGAGCAGATGAAGCAGAAAAAGCGTAAGCGTATGGTACTCAGGTCAGTTGTCTACAGAGGTGTAACTAGCGTAATTGGTGCCACGGCAAACAGAATTTACGCCCCCCCCCCTTTCTATACCTTGGAGACGTTTCACATTGCTGCTTCATCTGTTTATTTACCTCAACACGAGTTTACCGTTAAATAAGAAGTGACTTACAGTAACTCTTGTTTTATATGACACAGTTCAAAACTTGGAGCTACACGTAGTCCAAAGCCGCATTGCATCTAACAATAACGCGATACCTTTCTCGTTATTTCATTTTCTATCAATGAGAAACCGTAACAAACAAAACACCAAACGTAAAATATAAGTTACTTTTTAGACTTTCGTAGCGTTGAATCACTTGGCATAACGAGACTGGCTCCATTTAGTAAGAAACAAGAAACAAGCGGGAGGCAGATCTTAAAGAAATGTTACTCAGCACATTCTAATCTAAATCTCCCCATGATAATTTTTATACAATTCGAGCGCTTTTCCATTCCAATGTTCTACAATCCTCTCCCTTCTTTCTTCATCTTCTTCGACCTCCTTCCTCTCGTTTTCTTTTGACATTCGCCATCTTTTTTTGCAAGTGACAGAACTGTGCCCACACAGAAAATACGCCCAGAGCTCGCGCTCCGAATGGCATACCTTAGTTACGTAGTTCCTTATCAACATCAGCATCATACTCCGCAAGCCACCTAATGGTGTGTGGCGGAGGGTACTTTCGGTACCACTATCTGATCCCTCCAACCCCGTTCCACTCGCGAATAGTGTGTGAGAAGAATGATTGTCGGTAAGCCTCTGTATTGGCTCTAATTCCCCGAATTTTCTACTCGTGGTCAATACTCGAGATGTATGCGGGGGGGAAGTACTATGTTGTCTGACTCCTCCTGAAAAGCGCTGTCCTGAAATTTCAATAATAAATCCCTCCGTGATGAACAACGTCTGTCTCGTAACGTCTGCCAGTGGAGTTTGTTTAGCATCTCCGTAACTCTCTCGCCAGCTAAACGATCCCGTGACGAAACGCGCCGCTCTTCGTTGGATCTTCTATATCTCCTCTATCAGTCCTACCTAATAGGGAACAATACTCAAGAATTGGGCGAACAGGCGCCTTATTAGCCACTTCTTTCGTGGATGAGTTACGTTTCCTTAAGATTCTTCCGATAAGTCTGAGTCTTGTGTCTGCTTTCAAATGGCTCTGAGCACTATGGGACTGAACTGCTGAGGTCATCAGTCCCCTAGAACTTAGAACTACTTAAACCTAACTAACCTCAGGATATCATACACATCAATGCCCGAGGCAGGATTCGAACCTGCGACCGTAACGGTCTCGCGGTTCCAGACTGCAGCGCCTAGAACCACTCGGCCACTCCGGCCGGCGTGTCTGCTTTTCCCACTATCTGTTTTATATGGTCATTCCACTTAATGTCATTTTCGATAGCTACGCCTGGATTTATATCACCGCAAGCATCCTAATTATGCGTACGAAGCACTTAGATGGTGCGACGTGGCACCACCTCTGAGCGCAATCAGACATTAGCTAGTACCCCCGCCCTCGCCCTCCTCCTTCCCCCCCCCCCCCACCCCCCACCACCAGCGACCTCACCGCCAACGGTTGCCCCCGTTTCCCTTATTATCGTCAGCTTGAGTGTTCTTGGAACACTTTTATTTTTAAAATGATGTAAGATGAATGATATTTAGTTTGTGTGTGTGTGTGTGTGTGTGTGTGTGTGTGTGTGTGTCTGTGTCTGTGTGTTAGAATTAATGACGAAGAAATCCGTGGTGCATCGCAAGTGCCACCCACAACTCCTTCTCAGATAAGAAAGCTAACTATCCACAGTGAGGGCGCACACTTGCTACAAAACACGCTTCCCCTGCATTACTCCTCTCCATTGCGGCACTTGCTTGATCTGCACACTGCAACCCTATTTAAAATCGAACAAGTTCAGATGTGTGCACTCTGCTTGCTGTTCGTAAATAACTTCATTGCTGTACTCCTTACTACTGAACTGGCAGAAATTGGACAGCTTCACGCTGTTAATGGCTTTGTGTCTAACCACTCTAATAATAATAATAATAATAAACTCGTGTACAGCACTATAGCACTATAGCAACCCTTATGTACTTATTGCTGTGTCATGCTGTGAATTCATTTATTTCTTTCGAAGCGAGTAATGAAGCAGTTTTTGGACTACTACTGGTACTATCTACAACCTGGAAAAGATATTTTTATGAGATATTTAGTATTTGTTATGTATATGTCTCAGTTTTATCACCAGCAATGTACTGAACTGCCGACCGCGGTGGTCTAGCGGTTCTAGGCGCTGAGTCCGGAACCGCGCGACTGCTACGATCGCAGGTTCGAATCCTGCCTCGGGCATGGATGTGTGTGATGTCCTTAGGTTAGTTAGGTTTAATATAGTTCTAAGTTCTAGGGGACTGATGACCACAGATGTTAAGTCCCATAGTTCTCAGAGCCATTTGAACCATTTTGTACTGAACACATCACAACATATGTGTGTACTGGGTGGAATATGTGAGGAACCTGTAACCTCCGCCGTATTAATGCTACTAATTGAGGAAAAATAATAATGGATAACTTATATAATCAATATTAGAGTCTTACAAAATTGTGATAACAGTAATGACTGTTCGAAAATAATTTAGTTTCGTGACTGAAACAGAATCGAATCGTTTAGTTTCTACCCTTCAGAAAATTTCGTTTAATCCATCAGGGGGTAACTACCACCAGGTTGGGAACTGCTGATGTAGAGTTTTCACTACTCGCGTGTGTTGAATTGCATCTTGTGCTGGAGGTACGATACGCGAATTGGACGAAAATATGGCAACATAACAAGAAATGCGAGTCTGGACATAAATTCAGATGCTGACTAAGCCTGCAGGTTGCAGTGTTGTAACTGAGAACGAACGCCGCAGGTACAGTGTCCTCATTACGCTGCAAGAGTCACTCGTGGTCAGAAGAGTGTTCCGTGTAGTTGTGAGTGCATCACGTAGGAGGTACATGAATTCTAAAGTGCACGCACTGTTAGTGCTAGCCGGCCGAAGTGACCGCGCGGTTCTGGCGCTGCAGTCTGGAACCGCGAGACTGCTACGGTCGCAGGTTCGAATCCTGCCTCGGGCATGGATGTGTGTGATGTCCTTAGGTTAGTTAGGTTTAACTAGTTCTAAGTTCTAGGGGACTAATGACCTCAGCAGTTGAGTCCCATAGTGCTCAGAGCCATTTGAACCATTTTTTTTGTTAGTGCTAGTATGGTGGCTGCTTCCGCAACCGAGGCAACCCAAGTGTTTGGTGCCTCAAGAGACACCGTATCGAAGATTTATACCGCATACAGCGAAAGTGGAAAAGCATTGTCCGCTAAATCACAATACTGGTGAACATGTGTGTTGAGTGATCGTGACACACGATCATTGAAGAGAACTGCGGAGAAAAATAAGAGGACGACAGCTGCAAAAGTCACTGCAGAACCGAATGTCGCACTCGCGAACCCTGTCAGCGCCAAAGTGACACGGAGGGAGTTCCATAACTAGGGATTTGCAGTGCGAGTTGGAATTCCAAAACCATTCGTCAGTGATTCCAATGCTTGTAACAGGGAAATGTGGTACCGAAGCCAGGAAACCGTGATAATGGAGCAATGGAACGAAGTCATTTGGTCGGACGAGTCTTGTTTTACACTGTTGTTGATAATTCTTCCGGGTTATATGGCCGTGGTCCACGGAATACTTCTATTCCTAACGTTTCGTCCAATACTACGTTGGACATGCTCAGAGGTATGGCTGGTCCTGTTGAGTCCTGCCGACTGACGAGTCGGGCGTCGGAGAGCGGCCTAAATACTGAGGAAAGTGAGCGTGGTCTAGCTTGCACATAGTGGTAGAGAGAAAACTAGTCAAAGATAAAATGTAACTATCGATAATAGTCCGACATAGATAAAAAGCACTTATAGATTCTGTAACGCCACGGTCCACATCTCGCCTAGTAAGGTTACACATCTAATCGGCAAAATTTTGCTGAAACATAAAGTGAAACCGGTATTCAAACCTACCAGAAAAATAGGACAAGTACTTCGTTCTGTTAAAGATAGAAGGCCACCATTATCATCTAGCGGTGCGTATAAAATTCGGTGTACCTGTGGCAAGGTCTATATTGGTACTACGAAAAGAAGTGTGAATACGAGGGTAAAGGAGCAAAAAAATCTTTGCCGACTGGGTAAAATAGATAAATCGGCCGTTGCGGAACATGCACTTCAGTCCGGTGACCATGTAGTTAAGTTTTCTGAAACTACAGTTTTAAGTGCTACCACGAACTATTGTCCACGACTGTATAAGGAGGCTATTGAAATTTATAAATATGAAGATAATTTTAATAGAAAAGAAGAGGCCTTGAAATTAAGCGAGATATGGACAGTGGCGTTACAGAATCGATAAGTGATTTTTATCTATGACGGACTATTATCGATAGTTACATTTTATCTTTGACTAGTTTTCTCTCTACTACTATGTGCAAGCTAGACCACGCTCACTTTCCTCAGTATTTAAGCCGCTCTCCGACGACCGACTCGTCAGTCGGCAGGACTCAACAGGACCAGCCATACCTCTGAGGGTGTCCGACGTAGTATTGGACGAAACGCTAGGAATAGAAGTATTCAATGGACCACCGCCTTATAACCCGGAAGAATTATCAACAACAGTACCATCCCGTCGTGAAAGCCTTCATTGTATGATTAGAAGACTCTACGGGGAGAATGTTTCGAAATCAGTTAGACCTGTTTTACACTGTTTTCACCCTCTGGTCGAGATTACGTTCCAAGTGTGAAATAAGGCGGGAGTTACGTGATGATTTGGGTAGCTACATCGTGATATTCCACTGACACTATGGTTACTCTGCGACGTCACTTTACTTCAAGGATTTGTTATCAGTTTGGGTCATCATGGCTATCCCATGATACAATGTTTCTTTTCCAATGGCGATGCTGTGTTCCAAGATGGCAGGGCCCCTGTTCACACAGCTCGTGTCGTCCAGGACTGGTTCTGTGATGGACGAGGATGAACTGTCGCCTCTCTCCCTGTCACCACAGTCACCGGATGTCAATATCATTGAGCCTTTGTGGTTTGCTTTGGAGACAATGCTGCGTGATCTCCATCCACGTCCATCATCATCATTAGCTGAAATTACCACTATTTTGCAGGAAAAATGTGTAAGGATCACTTGAGAACCGTGCATGACCTGCATTTATCCAAATAAAGTGTCAAATCAAAAACACCTTCAGGTATCTGTATTTCCAATTTCATTTTATTTTCGCTATTATTTCGGCGTTACATTACGCCATTTTCAGGCCCCCTGACCGACTTGTAGGAAGAATCCCACCTCTCGTGCATTCGAAATAGGAGCCAGCATACAGTGACTGGTATCCGTAGATCACTTCGTTTATCAATTGCAAACCGTCAGACAAACATTCAGACCAAAATGGGCAAAGTTTTTTTTGTGTCTTTGATGCTTTGCTTTGAACGTTTGTCTAATGGTCTGCAGCTGATGAACGACGTAATCTACAGATACCAGTCACTGTATGCTGACCCCTGTTTCGATTGTACAAGAGGTGGGTTTCTTCCTATACCTCGGTCATGGGGCCTGAAGATGGCGTAGTGTAACGCCGAAACTGGTAACAACAATTTCATATTGAACAGCCGACGTCCCACAGATAAAAAATGGTTCAAGTGGCTCTGAGCACTATGGGACTTACCATCTGAGGTCATCAGTCCCCTAGAACTTAGAACTACTTAAACCTAACTAACCTAAGGACATGACACACATCCATGCCCGAGGCAGGATTCGAACCTGCGACCGTAGTGGTCGCGCGGTTCCACACTGAAGCGCCTAAAACCGCTCGGTCACTCCGGCCGGCTCCCGCAGACATCCCGTACAAAGATGGACTTACAGAGACTGTATTTATCCATTCTGAGACCACTGGAAGCTTTTTTTGAACGCTAACCGGTTTCCTACGCTGCAGAGCCAAAAAGTCTAGTACACCTGCCTAATATCGTGTACAGCCCTCGCGAGCACGCAGAAGTGCCACAACACAACCTGGTACTCACTCGACTAATGTCTGAAGTAGTGCTGGAGGGAACTGGCACCACGAATCCTGCAGGGCTGTCCATAAATCCGTAAGAGTACGAGAGGGTGGAGATCTGTACAGAACAGCACGTTGCAGGGTATCCCCGATATCCTCAATAATGTTCGTATCTGGGGAGTTTGGTGGCCAGCGAACGTGTTTAAACTGATAAGAGTGTTCCTGGGGCCACTCTGTAGCAATTCTGGGCGTGTGGGGTGTCGCATTGTCCTGCTGAAATTGCCCAAGTCCATCGGAATGCACAATGCACGTGAATAGATGCAGCCGATCAGACAGGATGTTTACGTAAGAATCACCTGTCAGAGTCATGTCTAGATGTATCAGGGGTCCCATATATCTCTCCATCTACACACGCCCAACACCATTATAGAGCCTCCACCAACTCGAACAGTCTCCTCCTGACATGGAGGTTCCATTAATTCATGCGGTTGTCTAAATACCCGTACACGTCCATCCGCTAGATACAATTTGAAATGAGACTCGTCTGACCAGGCAACATGTATCCAGTCATCAACAGTCCAATGTCGGTGTTGGCGGGCCCAGGCGAGGCGTAAAGTTCTGTGTCGTGCAGTCATCAAGGGTACACGAGTGGGCCTTCGGCTCCGAAAGTCCATATCGATTATGTTTCATTGAATGGTTCGTACGCTGACACTTGCTGATGGCCCAGAATTGAAATCTGCCGCAATTTGCGGAAGCGTTGCACTTCTGTCACGCGCGTGTGTGTTGTTTGAGGTTTTCGGGCGCTAAACAGCGTGGTCATCAGCGCCCAAACGCATAGAAACAGGAACACATGCGGTGAAGGGACGAAGACGGACAGCGAACAAGGAGAACGGCTAAAAGACACAGGCCTGACGCAGTTCCAAATCCTCACATACAGAGGCAAAACAAGTGGAAAAGAAACGCACTAAAAAAGGAAAGGAAACACAAGGAAAAGAGAACAGAAATCGAAGTGAAACAAGTAGGTAATCGTGACTGGCGGACCTCTTACCTAAAACCTGGGTGAGCCAGTCACCCAGCAGCACATTAAAATCCTCTCCCTAAAATCCGAGGCAACATATTGGACAGGACACAAAACCGTAAGACCTTAACTACAGTCGTTGCGTCGTCTTGCAAAATAGAGGGCAAATCCGGTGGCAAGGAAACCACCGCCCTCTGGTCAGAGAATAAAGGACAGTCAAGTAGAATGTGGCGGACAGTAATCTGGACGCCACAAGCACTGCAGATTGGGGGGTCCTCCCGCCGGAGTAAAAAACAATGCTTTAAGGGACTGTGCCCGATTCGGAGGCGAGTAGGAGAACCTCATCCCGCCTGCATAACTGGTAGGACGTACGCCATGGCCGTGTGGTGGCCTTGACCAGACGCAGCTTATTTTCACCGACTGCCAGCCACTCCTCTTCCCATTGACGCATAACACGATAACGCAAAAGGGAGGTAACAGCATGGAGGGGGACGGCACATTCAACAACGTGATGGAGGGAACATGCAGCTTTGGCAGCCACATCCGCCAGTTCGTTTCCCCTAATACCTACGTGCCCCGGCACCCAGCAGAAAGAAACCTCCTTCCCCTGCCGTTGCAGGTGGAGTAGGGCATCGTGGATGTTCTGGACGACCGTATCCGCTGGGTACAAGTGTTGCATGGTCTGAAGGGCACTCAGGGAGTCAGAACAGATGAGAAACTGAAGACTGGGAACACATCTCATCCGCTCCAATGCCCGCAAGATCACAAACAATTCGGCATCAAAGATGGTAAACGCCGCAGGAAGCCGTAACTTGACGACTCGATCAGGGAAAACAACAGCACAACCAACAGAGTCCCCCTGTTTAGAGCCATCCGTAAATACTGTTACATGGTCGGAATGCTGGTTTAAAATATCGTAAAATAAGGAGGTAAAAACAAACGCAGGAGTGCAGCTCCTCCGGTACTCTGACAAGTCTAAAATGACGCAGGGCCTCTGGAGCAACTAGGGAGGCAGACGGGTAAAACCCTGGAGTTGGGGTGCCACACGCTCCACACCAAGGGACTCAAGCAAATGCTTGGCACGAATCCCAAATGGTCTCGCTGCCCTGGGACGACTGGGAAAGAGACGTTCCATAGGCGGTCGGGCAACAGTAGGGTACGCAGGGGAGGTAGGACAGGCAAGGAATTGACACACCCGTCGCACCATGAGGAGTTTCCGCCGGATGGCGAGCGGCGGTTCCCCTGCCTCAGCACACAGGCTGGGGATGGGACTGGTACGGAAGGCACCAGTAGCCAGCCTGATACCCTCATGGTGTACTGCGTCAAGAATCTTCAGATACGAAGGCCTCGCTGACCCAAACACGGTGCATCCATAGTCAAGACGCGACAGGACGAAAGCCCTATAAAACTGCAGCAGACGCAGCCGATATGCTCCCCAGGACCGATGGCTCAGACACTTCTAAATATTCAGTGTCTTCAGGGCCCGCACCTTGAGGTCTTTAAGGTGCGGCAACCACGACAACTTGGAATCAAAAGTGAGGCCCAGGAACCTCAGGAAGAATGGTGTCTCTCAGATGCAATTCAGGGGAGGTAAAAGCACGTCGAGAACGATTAAAATGAACACACACAGATTTGTCTGCAGAAAAGGTAAAACCTGTTTTCGCAGTCCACGCCTCTAATCGCTTTATCGTAAGCTGCAGCTGCCGACTAGCAGTGACAAGACTGGAGGAAGAACAGAAAACAGCAAAATCGTCCACAAACAAGGAGCACTGGGCAGGACTCCGGATAGTGGACGTGATACTGTTAATGGCGATGGCAAAGAGGGTGACACTTAAAACGCTTCCCTGAGGAACACCATTCTCCTGCACGTACAAATCAGATAGCACATTACCAACCCGATATCGAAAGAGCCGGCGGGAAAGAAAGTACCGAATGAAGATGGGGAGATGGCCACGAAAGCCCCACTGATGGAGTTGATTGAGGATAAGGCGGCGCCAAGTAGTGTCATACGCCTTATTAATGTCAAAGAATACACCTAGACAATGCTGGTTACGTAGGAAGGCCTGCTGGATGGCCGCCTCAAGCAGGGTCAAGTTGTCTATAGTTGAACGACATCTCCGAAAACCACACTGAGAGTGGCTAAGGAGCTGCTTGGTCTCGAGCAGCCAAACCAGGCGACGATTGACCATGCGTTCCAATGTCTTCCCGACACAGCTCGTCAAAGCAATACTCCGATAACTACTGGGATGCATTCGGTCCTTAACCGGTTTGAGGAGGGGAATCAAAATTGCCTCCCTCCACGAGTCAGGGAACGTTCCGGATGACAATATCATATTAAAACAATTCAGGAGAACTTCCTTGGATGGCAGCAACATGTGCTGCAGCATGCTGTACAGGATTTGATCATCACCTGGCGCAGTATCATGAGCCACAGACAGCGCCGAATCCAGTTCCCACATTGTGAAGGGGCAGTTGTAGGGTTCAGAATTTGGAGACCGGAAGTCCAAGAGATGGCAGTGCGGTAGCGGCAGAAATCTGGATCACAGTTAATAGTGGCAGTAGATTCCGCAAAATGCATGGCCAGTGCCTGGGCAATGTCTCTCGGCGTCGTGAGTAGACAACCCTGATGCAGCAATGCCGTGACAGGTAGTTGGCTGCGTTTCCCGGAAATCCTCCTGATGGCTTCCCATACTTTCGTAGAACTAGTGGAGCGGGAGATGGAGTTCAAGAACGATTGCCATGACCGTCGTTTGCTCTCTTTAATCACTCGCCGCGCCTTGGCCCTTGCCGCCCGAAAGGCCGCGAGATTGTCAGCTGAGGGACGGCACTTGAAGCGGCGCAGAGCTGCACGGCGGGCTCGGATGGCTGAACGGCACTCAGTGGTCCACCAAAGGACAGGACGCCTGGGATCGACAATTCAGCAGCATGGGAGATCACGGCTGTAACATGGTCGACCCATTCGTGGACACTGGCACGGTGTTCCAAAACAGCCGAATGGCTGAAAAGTGTCCAGTCAGCTCTGCAGAGGTGCCACCTGGGCGGCACTGGTATTGCCACAGCCTCATCCAGGAGGCGAATCCAAAGGGGGAAGTGGTCACTAGAATGGAGGTCAGCGGCAACCTCCCACAGAGCAGGATCCGCGAGTGCTGTAGAGCAAAAGGAAAGGTCAATAGCTGACGACGACCCAGAAGCAGTACAGAAATGAGTGGGAGCACCAGAGTTGAGGATGCACAGTTCTTCGGACGCCATGAGGCTTTCCAGAACGCGACCCCTGGGGCAAGTTGTCGTAGAGCCCCATAAGACATTATGAGCATTGAAGTCTCCCAGAAGGAGAAATGGGCGGGGGAGTTGGCTAATAAGGTCTGTGAGAGCCTCCGAGTCTATTGCATCCTGAGGCGGTAAGTAAACGGAACAGATTGTGAGCCTCCGCCGCACAAGAAGGTCAACTGCAACTGCTTGCAAGTCCGTAACGAGAGGCAGCTCAGATGAGTGGTGCATCTCACGGACAAAAACCGCAACACCACCCTTTGCCCTTTTCCCCATCAGATCATCTTTTCGATACACAGTATAGCCCCGTGGCCCGAAAATGTGTCTCTTGGAGACATAAGCACAAGGGGCGCTCTCGTACAAGGAGTTGTAATTCGGCCACATGCGTCCTGAACCCATTCAGGTTCCACTGTAATATGGGAGCCGGTGATCAGGGTGGCTGAATTTTCACCCTGCCTCTGTGCTTAGGAGGAGAGCCCGTACTGGCCGGAGATTTATTCCTGGGGCGAGAATATCGCCCCCGGTCGACATCAATGTCCATCAGCTCCGATGACGACCCAAGGGAGATGTCAGACAGTACGATGGCATCGTCATCGGACTGACCCTGACTAGTCTCCTCAAGTGGCAAAACCTTCACCTTCGGCGTCTTCGTCTTGGGGGGCTTAGAATGCAGAACCTTGTCAACAGTTGGAGCTTTACTCGCCTGGGCAGAAGGCGCCATATGGGGAGGGGCAGGAAGTACCCCAATGTCAGCAACCACGGCCTTGTCCAACGTTGTGGGGAGAGCTGCAGGTTGCAAAACATCCGCAGCAGCACAAGTGCACTGGCAAACGCAGGTATTAGTGCTGACACTAGCAACCTCCGTTTGTGTAGCAACAGTGGCCAACTGTACCGGTTTTTGCAGAGCGGAAGCGAAAGATTTTGTAAACACAGGAGGCTGCATGGCCTTAAAGAACTTCTTGGCCTCACCATAGGGGATGCGCTTAGATGTTTTGATCTCCTGTATCTTCCGTTCCTCGAGATAGATGGGGCAGACCCGGCTCCAGACAGGGTGACTCCCAGAGCAATTCACGCACTTCACAGGCGATGAACAATCGGCTCCTTCATGGTCAGGCTGATCACATTTACCACAAGTGGCTATCCCATTGCACCCCAACGTAGTATGCCCAAAGCGCTGACATTTAAAATAGCGCATTGGGTTAGGGAAATATGGCCGTACCGGCAAACGTAAGAAACCCGCTTTAACATGCTCTGGGAGTCTCGGGCAATTGAACGTGAGAATAAACGAGTCGGATTTGACTAGGTCCCCATCGACTCGTTTCATAATATGCTGCACGTCGACAATACCTTCGTCAGCCCACTCAGATTTCAACTCGTCCTTGGGGATATCCACCAAGTCCCTACATGTCACAACACCCTTACTACAGTTCAAAGTGGAGTGGAGGTCGGTCTCGATAGCGTACTCTCCGAGACAGGTTGCTTTTCAAAGAGAAGTGACTTGACGGGAACTAGAAGTTTCAACTAACAGAGTCCCATTGCGCAGTCGCTTCACAGATTTCAGTGTTCCTGCAATTCCCTCAAGACCCTTGTGGATGTAAAAGGGAGAAACTCTCTCAAAGCTACCTTCCTTCCGTTTGACAATCAAAAACACATTCTGGTTATCAGCATGTGCTCTGTTACGACAGTCTGATAAATCTCTAGTAACACCAGGCGCTGGAGGACTGGCAGCACGAAGTCGCTTTTTCGATGGGGTGTGTTTTCCTACCAGTGGCCCACCCAATCCACTGGTAGGGGGAAACGTAGAGGTCGAAGGGTCCATTGTGGTCCCACGAGCAGCTAGGGAACTAAAGGTCCGCTCAGACAGAGCCCCGCGTGCCTGAGTAAGCCTGATACAACTGGGGTGCGGCAGGCGCCCCAGAGGTTGCCCGCTTGCGACTGTTCCACCCCAACAGCCATGCATCTTATAGGCGCGCAGCACACCGTAAGATTGAGGGGTTTTTATAGAGGTTTACCTTCCTCGCAATCCAGGCGATCAAGCCAAGATTACCATTCCCCGCAGCACACAACTTTCCACCGCCGCGCCATGCGGTGGTCGCTGAAGCATGTCCGGGGCTTACGGTGTCAGGAGACTGGCGACGCTGACCAGTCCCCAGCTCAGGACCCCGGGATCGCCAAGCCCGTACTCAGCAAATGAATGCTGAGCCCCTGGGGGGACTTCTGTCACGTAGAACAATTCTCTTCAGTCGTTGGCCTCGGAGATTTGATGTTTTACCGGATTGCTGATATTCACGATACACTCGTGTAATGGTCGCACTAGAAAATCCCCACTTCATCGCTACCTCGGAGATGCTTCGTACCTTCGGTAGTGCGCCGACTAAAAAACCACGTTCAGACTCACTTACATCTTGATAAACTGCCATTGTAGCAGCAGTAACCCACCTAAAAACTGCGCCAGGCAGTTGTTGTCTTATAATGGTGTTGCGTAACGCAGCGCCGTATTCTGCGTCTTTACATATTTCTGTATTTGATACGGATACCTATACCAGTTTCTTTGGCGCTTCAGTGTATATCTTATTAGGAATGATAGTGCGTTGTGTTTTTCGTGTTTCCGTATTTTTGTCTGGCATCTGTAGAACGAGTGATTGAACAAGTTTACATTTCACAGCCAGTGGAGCAATTTCCAGAATTTCTGGAGGTCATAGGGGGAAGAAAAAGTCTCTTCCTCGCCGTGGCGAGAATGTTTCCTGTCACGCTGAAATGCTCATCCAAAGTTATAACTAATAGGGATGGGAGACGATTGTTCTACGGAAGCAGTTAAAGCCTTGTGTGACTACTGGCAGGATAGAGTGGGGGAGGGGAGGGGGGCAAGAGAGCGCCGAGCGCCGACGCGTCGCTACTTACGTGACGGGGAGTGGGCGTCACGGCATCTCACGCCTTCTTCTCGTAGTGGGCGGCCCTGCAAACGAAAGAAATCCGTGTCAAGGAGGGGCAGAACGGGAAGCGGCGCCGCCTCATTCCGCGTGACTCATCCGCCTGCAGCTGGGCTCTGCCTCTGTATCTCAGCACGCAATCACGCGTCTTGTCAGGCTCTGCCTAGCGCTTGTTTGTGCGCATGTGTGGGTGAGAGAGAGACAGCGGTACAAAACAGGTCCTCTGTCGGCAAGACAAGCACCTCTTCTCCCATCTGCGTTAGCTGTCCACGTTCCTCCTGCTGAAAGAACGGGACAATAAATTAATTCATACGTCTGCAACAGCATTGCTCAATAACACAAATGGCAAAGGATAATCTATTCAGGTGTGACTCGGTGGCTCAAAAACCTCCTCACCCGGAGATTGTCGGTCTCCTTCAATACCCCACTGTGCCAGATTGGCATTTAACAGCCCTTATGCAGGTTAATTAGTAACGCATTACTATACACTACTGGCCATTAAAATTGCTACACAGAGCATTCACACAAGGCTGGCGCCGGTGGCGACACCTACAACGTGCTGACGTGAGGAAAGTTTCCAACCGACGACCCGTGGCTCTACCCTCCATTTCATTACCCTACATTTCCGCAGGATAATGCACGACCGCATGTTGCACGTCCTGTACGGGCCTTTCAGGATACAGAAAATGTTCTACTGCTGCCCTGGCCAGCACATTCTCCAGATCTCTCAACAACTGAAAACGTCTAGTCAATGGTGGCCGAGCAACTGGCTCGTCACAATACGCCAGTCACTACTCTTGATGAACTGTGGTATCGTGTTGAAGCTGCATGGGCAGCTCTACCTGTACACGCCATCCAAGCTCTGTTTGACTCAATGCCCAGGCGTATCAAGGCCGTTATTACGGCCAGAGGTGGTTGTTCTGGGTACTAATTTCTCAGGATCTATGCACCCACGTTGCGTGAAAATGTAATCACTTGTCAGTTCTAGTATATAACATATTTGTCGAATGAATACCCGTTTATCATCTGCATTTCTTCTTGGTGTAGCAATTTTAATGGCCAGTAGTGTAATTTACATTCGGTCCTTGGCTATTGTGTCATCGCTGCTAGTCATACTCTTAAAGACCTGCCGTGCTCTCTCACAATGACTTGAGGCTACTGGCAAGGTAGTCCAGCATACACTGATGGAAAAAAATGACAACATCTAGACGGAGTTTTGCGACATAAACGAAGGTTGGTAGGCGTGTTTCTGCATCTGGAAGATGGTGTCTATTCAAATTTCGCTCCAGTCGCATAAGACTAGCGCTAGTAACGCCACTATGAGGATACAAATCAGCTTTTCTCATATAAGCTGTAACGGTCGTGAGCGTTAGTTACCTTTTGACGTTAGTCAAGAATGCTTTTAAGACGACAAAGATACCATATCAACATCTCACTGAGATTGAACGAGGTTGTGTAATTAGGCTGCGAGAAGCTGAATGTTCCTTTTTTGCAAAAAGCCTTGGCAGGAATGTAGCCACTGTGAATGAATGGTGGTAGCGGTGGTCACGGGAACGTATGATCGTAAGAAGACTGGCACCGGATGACCACTGCACTACCGAGAGGGAAGCCAATCGTGTTCAAATGGTTCTAAGCACTATGGGACTTAACATCTGAGGTCGTCAGTCGCCTAGAGTTAGAACTACTTTATCCTAACTAACCTAAGGACTCCACACACATCCATGCCCGAGGCAGGATTCTAACCTGCGACTGTAGCAGCGGCGTGGTTCCGGACTGAAGCGCCTTGAATCGCTCGGTCACAGCGGCCGGCTGCCAATCGTGTTCATCATATGGCTCTGGCGCATCGTACTGCGCCTGCAGCAGCAATCTGAGTAGTAGTTGGCACCACACTAACACACTGAAATGTTACAAATCGGTTACTTCAAGGACAGCTCCGAGCCAGACTCACTGTAGCGTGCATTCCACTGACCCCAAACCACCGCCATTTGGGACTTAAGCGGTGTCAAGCGAGAGCTCATTGGAGAGCAGGGTGCAGGTCTGTTGTGTTTTCTGAGGAAAGCTGGATCCGCCTCGGTGCCA
Organism: Schistocerca cancellata; assembly: GCF_023864275.1. Lineage (NCBI taxonomy): Eukaryota > Metazoa > Arthropoda > Insecta > Orthoptera > Acrididae > Schistocerca > Schistocerca cancellata. The sequence goes on from NC_064628.1 coordinate 384,451,895, forward strand.
GTGGTGGCTATGTGTTGGTCAGAAAGAGGTCAGTTGACTGTCTGCGCGCAAGACACACTGGACCTGCACCTGGAGTTATGGTCTGGATGCGATTTCGTATGATAGCAGGAGCACTCTCCTGGTTATCCCACGCAACCTGACTGACATTCTCTACGTCAGTCTGATGATTCGACCTGTTATACTCCCATTCGTGAACAGCATTCCGGGGGTGCTTTCCAACAGGATAACGCTCGCCAACATGCTCTCAGAGTGTCGACATGTTGCCTTGGCCTGCTCGATCACCAGATCTGTCTCCAATCGAGCACATACGGGACACCATCGAATGACAACTCCAGCGTCATCCACAAACAACATTAACCGTCCCTGTGCTGACCGACCAAGAGCAACAAACGTGGAACTCCATCCCACAAACCGATATCTGTCACATTGTAAGTAGGCTGTTTAGGTTTTTATGTTGGTAACGCCACGTAGCGCTCTGTATGAAAATCATTGACTGTGCTGTGTGCAGTCTGTGGCTGGTTGGACTCATTGTTGAAATATTCGCTTGTGTAGTGTTGGGCAGTTGCTTGGGAACAGCGTGTAGCGTTGCGCAGTTGGAGATGAGCCGCCAGCAGTGGTGGACGTGGAGAGAGAGATGCCAGAGTTTTGAGAGGTTGCTATAAGCGGACGATCTGGACGTGTGTCCGCCAGAAAAAGGAAATTAGTAAAGATGGATGTCGTGAATTGATAGATATATATATATGATGAGTTCTGAATATTATTAAGGTAAATACATTGTTCTCTATCAAAATCATTCATTTGCTATGCCTATCAGTAGTTAGTGCCTGCAGTAGTTACAATCTTTTATTTAGCTGGCAGTATTGGCGATCGCTGTATTGCGGTAGTTCGAGTAAAAAAGATTTTTGTGAGGTTAAGTGATTCAGCCGGCCTGTGTGGCCGTGCGGTTCTAGGCGCTTCAGTCTGGAACCGCGTGATCGCTACGGTCGCAGGTTCGAATCCTGCCTCGGGCATGGATGTGTGTGCTGTCCTTAGGTTAGTTAGGTTTAAACAGTTCTAAGTTCTAGGGGACTGATTACCTCAGAAGTTAAGTCCCATAGTGCTCAGAGCCATTTGAACCATTTTTCAGTGATTCATGAACGGTATAGGTTATTGTTAGTCAGGGCCATTCTTTTGTAGGGATTATTGAAAGTCAGATCGTGTTGCGCTAAAAAAATATTATGTGTCAGTTTAGTGATGATCGGATTAAGTAAAGAGAGAACTGTCTGAGTACGTTCAGTTTTACTCAACTGTCTTTGTATCAAATAACGTAAAAGTTTACTAGCACAGTCATTCATAATTTTTCTAAGGGACGTTTCAACCTGTACAACACAATGCATGCACGACTGCATGCTTGCATTCAACATTCTGGCGGTTACACTGGTTATTAATAAACCAACATTTCACATCTGCAGTGGCTTATCTTTCGCCTACATTAACCTGTGATCTTGCAATGTTAATCACTTAAATATGTTATCTAGACAAATTTCAGTATTCTACGTTACTTATTTTTTGGTGTTAAGAATTTTTTCCTTCTGTTTACTTCACCCTAGTCACTGCCTGCGCCGGCCGGTGTGGCCGTGCGGTTTTAGGCGCTTCAGCCTGGAACCGCGAGACCGCTACGGTCGCAGGTTCGAATCCTGCCTCAGGCATGGATGTGTGTGATGTCCTTAGGTTAGTTAGGTTTAAGTAGTTCTAAGTTCTAGGGGACTGATGACCACAGATGTTAAGTCCCATAGTGCTCAGAGCCCTTTGAACCATTTTCACTGCCTGCCTGAGACACGATGCATTTTAACCGACGGTACCATCCTTCCGAGAAGGCATAGAAAGAAACAGTATTAGAGAATAAAATGCCGTCGACGACGAGGTAATTAGATGTGGAACACAAGGTCGGATGGAATAGGTACTATCTGGACTTGTGCTGATCGGCAGCATTCTGTTGTTTGATTTCTACAGCTATGGCGAGAGACGGCTGGCAGTTTTACGATAGTGCCTCAGTATTTCAAGCAAAATTATTATCATACGATGTCAACCGGCAAAATCTACCATCCAGGTGTTTTATCTAACTACAGTGATGATCACTGGTCTGAAGAACATCGACATATCAGTATCGAGGTAGCCCCGTTTGCCATGGTTCTCCAACACAGCCAAAGAGGATTCTAATTTGCCTTGTAACTGTTGAATTGCAGCCAGGAAGATACTTGAAAGATTTACAGTCACTTAAAGCAAGCAAAAAAACTGTGTGAGAAGAGAGAGGGACCATTTTTATAGGCTGTTGGTTTCCAGACACAGCACATTCGATTAAAATTTCCACGAGAATATTTATCATCCACTAGAATCTATAAAAGTGCCTGTTAATCACATGCGAACACCTACATTACCGACAGTAGCATGGAATCCATGGACAGACATTAAGGAGAGATGACATAGCAAAAAATAGTTCAAATGGCTCTGAGCACTATGTGACTTAACTTCTTAGGTCTTCAGTCCCCTAGAACTTAGAACTACTTAAACCTAACTAACCTAAGGACATCACACACATCCATGCCCGAGGCTGGATTCGAACCTGCGACCGTAGCGGTCGCCCAGCTCCAGACTGTAGCGCCTAGAACCGTTCGGCCACTCCGGCCGGCTGACATAGCATGGCTCAACATTTACTTCCCTTTTGAACCAAGGCTAGACGAGATATAAAAATTAATACGGTAGAGTTACTATGCACCAACATCATATGGTGATGACATTGGACAGTTGCTTAGAGAATGTAACTGACATAACTGGAATAACAGTACACTTACAGGGTGTTTCAAAAATGACCGGTATATTTGAAACGGCAATAAAAACTAAACGAGCAGCGATAGAAATACACCGTTTGTTGCAATATGCTTGGGACAACAGTACATTTTCAGGCATACAAACTTTCGAAATTACAATAGTTACAATTTTCAACAACAGATGGCGCTGCGGTCTGGGAAACTCTATAGTACGATATTTTCCACATATCCACCATGCGTAGCAATAATATGGCGTAGTCTCTGAATGAAATTACCCGAAACCTTTGACAACGTGTCTGGCGGAATGGCTTCACATGCAGATGAGATGTACTGCTTCAGCTGTTCAATTGTTTCTGGATTCTGGCGGTACACCTGGTCTTTCACGTGTCCCCACAGAAAGAAGTCACAGGGGTTCATGTCTGGCGAATAGGGAGGCCAATCCACGCCGCCTCCTGTATGTTTCGGATAGCCCAAAGCAATCACACGATCATCGAAATATTCATTCAGGAAATTAAAGACGTCGGCCGTGCGATGTGGCCGGGCACCATCTTGCATAAACCACGAGGTGTTCGCAGTGTCGTCTAAGGCAGTTTGTACCGCCACAAATTCACGAAGAATGTCCAGATAGCGTGATGCAGTAATCGTTTCGGATCTGAAAAATGGGCCAATGATTCCTCTGGAAGAAATGGCGGCCCAGACCAGTACTTTTTGAGGATGCAGGGACGATGGGACTGCAACATGGGGCTTTTCGGTTCCCCATATGCGCCAGTTCTGTTTATTGACGAAGCCATCCAGGTAAAAATAAGCTTCGTCAGTAAACCAAATGCTGCCCACATGCATATCGCCGTCATCAATCATGTGCACTATATCGTTAGCGAATGTCTCTCGTGCAGCAATGGTAGCGGCGCTGAGGGGTTGCCGCGTTTGAATTTTGTATGGATAGAGGTGTAAACTCTGGCGCACGAGAAGATACGTGGACGTTGGCGTCATTTGGACCGCAGCTGCAACACGGCGAACGGAAACCCGAGGCCGCTGTTGGATCACCTGCTGCACTAGCTGCGCGTTGCCCTCTGTGGTTGCCGTACGCAGTCGCCCTACCTTTCCAGCACGTTCATCCGTCACGTTCCCAGTCTGTTGAAATTTTTCAAACAGATCCTTTATTGTATCGCTTTTCGGTCCTTTGGTTACATTAAACCTCCGTTGAAAACTTCGTCTTGTTGCAACAACACTGTGTTCTAGGCGGTGGAATTCCAACACCAGAAAAATCCTCTGTTCTAAGGAATAAACCATGTTGTCTACAGCACACTTGCACGTTGTGAACAGCACACGCTTACAGCAGAAAGACGACGTACAGAATGGCGCACCCACAGACTGCGTTGTCTTCTACACTCCTGGAAATTGAAATAAGAACACCGTGAATTCATTGTCCCAGGAAGGGGAAACTTTATTGACACCTTCCTGGGTCAGATACATCACATGATCACACTGACAGAACCACAGGCACGTAGACACAGGCAACAGAGCATGCACAATGTCGGCACTAGTACAGTGTATATCCACCTTTCGCAGCAATGCAGGCTGCTATTCTCCCATGAAGACGATCGTAGAGATGCTGGATGTAGTCCTGTGGAACGGCTTGCCATGCCATTTCCACCTGGCGCCTCAGTTGGACCAGCGTTCGTGCTGGACGTGCAGACCGCGTGAGACGACGCTTCATCCAGTCCCAAACATGCTCAATGGGGGACAGATCCGGAGATCTTGCTGGCCAGGGTAGTTGACTTACACCTTCTAGAGCACGTTGGGTGGCACGGGATACATGCGGACGTGCATTGTCCTGTTGGAACAGCAAGTTCCCTTGCCGGTCTAGGAATGGTAGAACGATGGGTTCGATGACGGTTTGGATGTACCGTGCACTATTCAGTGTCCCCTCGACGATCACCAGTGGTGTACGGCCAGTGTAGGAGATCGCTCCCCACACCATGATGCCGGGTGTTGGCCCTGTGTGCCTCGGTCGTATGCAGTCCTGATTGTGGCGCTCACCTGCACGACGCCAAACACGCATACGACCATCATTGGCACCAAGGCAGAAGCGACTCTCATCGCTGAAGACGACACGTCTCCATTCGTCCCTTCATTCACGCCTGTCGCGACACCACTGGAGGCGGGCTGCACGATGTTGGGGCGTGAGCGGAAGACGGCCTAACGGTGTGCGGGACCGTAGCCCAGCTTCATGGAGACGGTTGCGAATGGTCCTCGCCGATACCCCAGGAGCAACAGTGTCCCTAATTTGCTGGGAAGTGGCGGTGCGGTCCCCTACGGCACTGCGTAGGATCCTACGGTCTTGGCGTGCATCCGTGCGTCGCTGCGGTCCGGTCCCAGGTCGATGGGCACGTGCACCTTCCGCCGACCACTGGCGACAACATCGATGTACTGTGGAGACCTCACGCCCCACGTGTTGAGCAATTCGGCGGTACGTCCACCCGGCCTCCCGCATGCCCACTATACGCCCTCGCTCAAAGTCCGTCAACTGCACATACGGTTCACGTCCACGCTGTCGCGGCATGCTACCAGTGTTAAAGACTGCGATGGAGCTCCGTATGCCACGGCAAACTGGCTGACACTGACGGCGGCGGTGCACAAATGCTGCGCAGCTAGCGCCATTCGACGGCCAACACCGCGGGTTCCTGGTGTGTCCGCTGTGCCGTGCGTGTGATCATTGCTTGTACAGCCCTCTCGCAGTGTCCGGAGCAAGTATGGTGGGTCTGACACACCGGTGTCAATGTGTTCTTTTTTCCATTTCCAGGAGTGTATATCTTTCACATCACTTGCAGCGCTATCTGTTGTTGAAAATTGTAACTACTGTAATTTCGAAAGTTTGTCTGCCTGAAAATGTACTGTTGTCCAAAGCATATTGCAACAAACGGTGTATTTCTATCGCTGCTCGTTTAGTTTTTATTGCCGTTTCAAATATACCGGTCATTTTTTAAACACCCTGTATCATACTCACAGGAGATCATCTACCACACCTAATAATGGGCGTGTAATAGTCCGAAACCGGTTGTTGTCTAAACACTGAACAATAAAAAAATCCTACAAGTGAAGTGGTATTTTCATCTCTACCGTTAAATTAAATACACATTGCATATTTATACACTACGTTAATAAACACACTGCTTTTAGGAATGAATATCAATTCTCAGCTGAAGTAATGTGAGTACATCTACCAATCAGTTGTGTACATAAAAAATAACACTGATAATTACTGCACAAACAGCTTTGTCCAAGATCATCGAACAAGATCTGGTCTGAATTCACATTCACCAAGAAAGCATAAACATGAAACTCGAAAGAGCATTTAGTACCTGGGAATAAAACTGTACAATGAACCGCACAACCAAACGAAACAGATTACTAAAACAAACATGCTTAAATAAAGACAGTTAAAAAGTATCAGCTAAGAAATAAATTCGATAAATAGTAGGATTACTTCGATAATAACCACTAGGGGTTTGGTAAAAACGTAACGTAAATAAATAATAATAACGGTAACACAACCTACATCATTTCACTTAACACTTGCAGGCTGTTTTCCTTCTTCTTTGTTTCCCTTTTCTCTTTTCTAGGAACCATACTCCTAAAGCTATACTATGTATAATCTTCTACGTCTACATGGATACTCTGCAAATCACATTTAAGTGCCTCGCAGAGGGTTCATCGAACCGCCTTCATAATAATTCTCTATTATTCCAATTTCGTACAGTGCACGGAAAAAACGAACACCTATATCTTTCGATACCAGCTCTGATTTCCCTTATTCTGTTATGATGATCGTTTCTCCCTACGTAGGTCGGCGTCAACAAAATATTTTCGCATCCGGAGGAGAAAGTTGGTGATTGAAATTTCGTGAGAAGATTCTGCCGCAACGAAAAACGCCTTTGTTTTAATGATGTTCACACCAAATCCTATATCATTTCAGTGACACTCTCTCCCCTATTTCGCGATAATACAAAACGTACTGCTCTTTTTTTTAACTTTATCGATGCACCCAGTCGATCCTATCTGGTAAGGATCCCACACCGCGAAGCAGTATTCTAAAAAGCGTAGTGTAGGAAGTCTCTTTAGTAGCTCTGTTATATTTTCTAAGCGTCCTGCCAATAAAACGCAGTCTTTTGTTAGCCTTCCCCACAATATTCTCTATGTGTTCTTTCCAATTTAAGTTTTTCGTAATTGGATTTTCTAGGTATTTAGTTGAATTTATGGCCTTTAGATTAGACTGATTTATCGTGTAATCGTAGTTTAATTGATTCCTTTTAGCACTCATGTGGATGACCTCATACTTTTCGTTATTTACGGTCAAATGCCAATTTTCGCACCATACAGATATTTTTTTCTAAATAGTTTTGCAACTCGTTTTGATCTTCTGATGAGTTTACTAGCCGATAACCGACAGCGCCATCTGCAAAAAAACCTAAGACGGCCTCTCAGATTGTCTCCTAAATCGTTTATATAGATGAGGAACAGGAAAGGACCTATATCACTACCTTATCAACTTGTCCACTAACAACTGAACTCAACATCTCACTCAATACAGAGGGATGCTGACTCAGTGTTTCAGGCTAGGAGATGGGAAGTTGTTTCGCATAAAACGGATACCAGACATCGTCGCTATGGTGCTAACGTCAGCTGATGGTGTTTGTCGTGCGGGTGGGGACTGGGAGTGAGAAATGATCAGTGTAGCACCAGTCATTTATGTTACTAAATAACCTTCCAGAACTGATTTTCACTCTGCAGTGGTGAGTGCATTGATACTATACTTCCTGGCAGATTGAAACTGCGTGCCGGCTCGGGACTCGAAGCTGAAACCTTCCCCTTTTGCGGGCAAATGCTCTGCCAGCTGAGCTACCCAAGCACGGCTAATGAACCATCCTCCCAGCTTAACTTCCACCAGTACATCATCTGCTACCTTACAAATTTCACAGTTCTCCTGGGAAACATGCAGGACTAGCACTCGTGGAAGAAAGGATATTTCGCAGACATGGCTTAGCCAGAGCCTGGCGGTGGTTTCCAGAATGAATTTTCAGTCCGCATTAGAGTGTGCGCAGATATGAAATTTTCAGTGGAATGAGTTGCAGCTGAAAGCGAAACCTGGTGTAAGTGATAGCGCGTCCGGTGACATTTGAACACAAGGTAGGAGCTATAAACCATTAACAGCCGCGTTTCGCACACAGAGAAGGAGTCAGAGGTCGCAATTGCGTTGCGCTGCTAGGCAATCACCATAAAACAGCAATATCTCAGTGAGCACGACTTTGTACTGCCACCTGCCGGAAGTAACTTCCTACACACTCTGCTGCCCAGCGAATACATTCAGATGCTTTTTACGAGATTTTCCTGGGACTCGCAATTTCGGACAGACCAGCAGGCAGCTGATATAGACTGCAAAACCAGCTTTTGCATGCTGCTCCGTTTTTAAATGCACATGAAGCTATGGGAATACACTAAGAGCTACAGCTGTTCATCATCAATAGTGAATATAACGTATTAGTTGTAAATATACTGGTGTCCAAAATTAAAGCAACAAACTAGTATTTCCCCGTTCTGTGTTTAATTCGCGATATAATCGTGCAAAATGTCAGCAGGTGTCCAGCACGGAAGTCGGCATTCTGGCCAACGGACAACCACGCCAACGATGACGTCAGGACACCTATCAAACAGGATAGCGTTTGCCGGGTAGTCCCACATCCGCCGTCGCTGTGTACACAGTCACAGACGGTGCTGTGTGGCACAGAGAAGACGCCTGCCGGGTTCTCTGCGCTGGAGCGCCTTAGGAAGAATGGAAGCAGGACAGTCGCAGACCATTGTGGCCCGATGGCTTAATATGAGTCGTTCTGTTGTTTTTCGGATATGGCGATAGTTTATAGAGATCGAAACTGTATCCCGAAGACCGGGGCTTGGTCAACTACGTGTAACATCTGAAAGAGTGCACCGTCATTTGGCTGTAAGCGTCTTAGTACTGCACTGCACAGCATCCGACCACGCAGCATCAAATGGTTCAAATGGCTTCAAGCACTATGGGACTTAACATCTGAGGTCATCAGTCCCCTAGACTTAGAACTACTTAAACCTAACTAACCTAAGGACATCACACACACCCTAGCCCGAGACAGGATTCGAATCTACGACCGTAGCAGCAGCGCAGTTCCGGACTGAAGCGCCTAGAACCGCTCGGCCACAGCTCGCAGCATCCACTGGACGTGTTGTACAGAGGCAAACTGTGTACAGAAGGCTTCTGAGACCTGCTGCTTGCATGCCTCTGACGCGCCTCCACACAAGGCAACGTCTAGAGTGGAGCCGTCAATATGCCACTTGTACAATCGAAAAGTGGGCCAATGTTCTTTTCGTATATGAGTCCCGATTTGGTCTGGACAGTGATTCTCGGCGGATTCTCATCTGGAGGGAACGTAGAACACGATTTCGGAGCCCAGCCATTATGGAAAGAGATTGGTATCGAGGACGATCCCTAATGGTGTGGGCAAGGATTATGTTGACCACTCTAACACCTCTTCATGAAATTCCACGGTTAAATCGGCAAGGTTTGACCACTGTCAGGTATCATGAAGAGATCTTATGCGGTTGCTGCAAGGTGCTGTGGGCCCTGATTTCGTATTACTCGACCTGATAAGAGCACAGGTGGTTGACGTTTTCTTGGAAACGGAAGATATTGCACACACGGCGTGGCCTGCTCGCTCTCCCGATTTGAATCCCATACAGCACGTCTGCGATGCGCTAGGGAGACGGGTTGCATCACGTCAGCATCCGCCAGCCACTCTCCAAGACTTGCGAGCAGCGCTGTAGGAAGACTGGGCGTTATTGCCCCAACGTGAGATTGATGAGATCATTCACAGCATGCCCAGTCGTTTGTCAGGGCTGTATTGCTGCTATAAATGGTCACACCCCATATTGAGCGCATTAACCAGTTGTTGGAATGTGTGTGTAAGCGCCATCAATTTGGAAAAAAAACGAAGAACATTTTTGTCTACCGTTGTGCATGGTGCATTTGTGTATGTTCTGTAATCTTTATATTGTTTCTACTCTACTACCACCTGATAATACTGCTTCGTGGCAAAATAAACGCAAGCTTGCAAAATTTCGGTTTGTTGCTTTAATTTTGGACACCAGTATATTTTAAGGGGATAGTTCCCTTTGAAAATTAAACAAAAAGATATTTTGCTTAAAATGTTCTCTGGGATGTCTACTTTATTGTGCTGTTTATCCCCTGTTCAGCAGAAACTCCGTAATCGAGTTACAAAACGATTTATGGAAATGTGTCTCCGAATACCATTCACGGCGGGACAAAATAGTCAACATCGCGTCCAATGTGACAGCATGTAATTTCAACGAGGCCTAACAGCCATTATGGAAATTACGAGCGGCCTCAGACTTGGGTTCGGGCCAACTGCTGCACAGAAGTGCATCAAGAGAGAAAAGCTGCGGATGACGAAAGCTACCAAATAGGCGCACAGGACCACCACGGCCACCAAGAAGATGGAGGAGAACCTTCTTCTGGATCTGGGAGAACGGCTGTGTGGTGTAGAGATGGCTGACTACAGTGATGTTTAATTTACCTACAAAAAAAAAAAGTAACCCAAAACTTTAAACGCGTTTTTCTGGAAACCGCGTTTTTCAAATTGGCGGGAAACATAACTTGAGAACGGTACATGCGATTTTCATACCAGAGTTCTAAACTGAATTCTCCATCAGAGTACTGAGCCGCTTAGAGATATCTTCAAAAGTCTTATTTTCGGTGCACGCTTTTGTCCCGATTTTGTGGGCGAAGAAAATAACATTTGTTTCAACACGTCATCATTTTGTTAGGACTTAACATTTTAAAATTATCCTGTGTATACTGATTTAAAATATATTGAAAATGACGTTTACTCGAATTATTTTGTTACCGGACTAGTAAGTAGACTTCGAGAATTCTCTCCCACTACCTATGGTCCGGCTGTTAAGGGTCCTTCCGCATGGTGCAGCGCTTACAGGGAGCGTCCGATTTGGACACAAAAATGATTTCTTAAACGGAAAGAATAAAACTGTAACATCAGATTTGCCATTACTTTATATTTTACTCGGAAAAAATATCACGAAAATCACCTATGTTTCATGCGTTCAAAGAGGGCTACCTCTTCTAAGGAAAAACATTATTAATGTTAGACGTAACCCTAAGAACAACTGGAATCAATTAAACACTCATTTTTATTAAAATATGACATGATTCTACTAGGAAACTGAGGTCGTACTGGAATTTATAACAGGATAACATAATCTACTTACTCGACCATTGCTGGAATGACAGAGTATAACAGTGTATGGACAAGTAGATATAGATTGGACATTCCGTTTCTATACGTTACTGTTGTTAGCCTTGCATGTCTAGCCACACAGTATGCTTTAGTATTTGTTCTTACTTGAGATAGTAACAAGCTCTGTAAGAGACTGCATTTTACAGTGATATTTTTGGTGAACTGCAGCAAACAAATTGTGCTTCTTTATTATGTATCTGTTTTTATAAGTGTCTTTAATTCTTCCGGAAATCCTTTTTTGTTTTGGGTTCCATACAGCTCAAGAAAACTTTCTGTGATAGTGAAAGCAGGTCATTAATTGTCATGCGAACAAAACGGATTAGTCCTGCAGTAAAAAAGATGCAAATATCTAGGATGGGAGAGATGTATATTGCGAACCAAAGCACCATATAATCTTAACTGATGTTAACGCAGATGTGAGAGAGATTTCTTTGGCGAAATGCACGTGTAAGATATCCCAAAAGGAGATATTTTATGAAACTCTCAAGCAGTCCATAATTGCGTTTCTTCTAGGACCATCATGAACTTGAAATAACGCAAGAGACAGCGTTTAAGGAACTGCAGTGAGAGATGCTACAGGCAAGAGGTGTGCCATGTAACGTGCTATTTTGAAAATACTTAGAGCAATGTGTTGAAAATCTGTGATGTTATACCACAGGTTAAAAATCAGAAGAACCGGTGGTAAATAGTTATAAATAGAGAGTGGTCAAAATAATACAGACCGGGAAAATATTTCGTGCCCCTAGAGCTAGGCAACCCATCTTACATCATCGTTACACCGGGCATCTGATGTAAGCTGGGTCTCCTATATGAAGGCGGATGAAATATTTTCCCAGTCTACGTCATTTCACACTCCCTGTATGTGACGATAAATTATAAGTAGCGACAGGAGAGAGTGGAACATCACGATATTAGCTGCTCGTCTATCTGCTCCCGTATCAGAGTGTGTGAGGCAAACACACGCAGCTTTTCGTCGGTTCAAAACTTCATGTAAGATCCGCAAAACCACCGTTTTACGAATATTTATTGTTTCGTCTGTCACCCGTCACGTCAAATCCTGATCATTTTTCATCATTTTAGCGGCCGCTTCCGTGACCTAGTCTTTATCGTTGCAGAAAAATGGTGCAGAGGGCCCTTTAACGGTTCTCTGACTTTTCCCACCACCCAAACATTTAATTTGTAATTAATTACCTCTATTAACAAATCCACTTTGCAATGAGAAAAAAAGCAGTTCATAACAGAGTATTTTTGCTCAATCATACACTACAACGAAATTTATACAATTCAAATCATGTCTGGCCAACGGCCTTGCCGCAGTGGTAACACCGGTTCCCGTCAGATCACCGAAGTTAAGCGCTGTCAGGCTGGGCTAGCACTTCAATGGGTGACCATCCGATCTGCCGAGCGCTGTTCGCAAGCGGGGTGCACTCAGCCCTTGTGAGGCAAACTGAGGAGCTACGTGCTTAAAAAGCAGCGGCTCCGATCTCAGAAACCGACATACGGCCGCGAGAGCGGTGTGCTGACCACACGACCCTCCATCTCCGCGTCCAGTGACGTCTGTGGATGAGGATGACACGGCGGCCGGTCGGTACCCTCGGGCCTTCATGGCCTGTACGGGAGGAGTATATCACGTCAGTTGTGTACAATTAGACAATTACCAGCTACACATCCTAGCTTCTTCCACAAAATAACATTCGTTTTTGAATCATGCACCATTTATTTGCTAGCTCTACACTGCCAAAGTTACACAAATGTGACCACCCGTTAAAAGTGTGAATAACCACCTTTTTTTAACGTGGACCGCTGCAGTGCGTGCAGAAAGATAGTCAGTGACCTTCTGGAAGGTATCGCTACTGATGTGGAGCCATGCTTTCTCCAGTACAGTGGCCAGCCGTGATAGATTTTTCGGTCGAGAATCCGTGACGTCAACAGCCCGATCGAGGTGCTCCCATAGATTCTCGATTGAGTTTAAAGCCGGGGAGTTTTGTGAGCGGGGGAGTACGGTAAACTCACCCTGGAGCTCTTCGAACCATGCAGGTAAATGAGAGCTGTTTCACATGTTGCATTGTCCTGCTGGTAGATGCCATCGTGCCCAGGAAGAAACATTCTGCATGTACAGGTGGACATCGTCCACAAGGATAAATGCATATCTGTGTTGATCCATTGTGGCTTCTAGAATGACGAGATCACCCAGGGTATGCCATGAAAACATTCAAAATGGTTCAAATGGCTCTGAGCACATAAGGACTTAACATCTGAAGTCATCAGTCCCCTAGACGTAGAACTACTTAAAGGTAACTCATCGAAGTACATCACACACATCCATGCCCGAGGCAGGATTCGAACCTGCGACCGTAGTGGTCGCGCGGTTCCAGACTGTAGCGCCTAGAACCGCTCTGCCACACCGGCCGGCCAACATTTCATACACACCGCCGCTCAGAATCGAAACGAAAAGGCCTCAGGGGATGGCGTAAAGGATATCAATGAAACGACCGCTTTCCCTGAGGTGTTGATTCACACACATTTCGCGATCGGAAACGACAGCTCGCAGTACGATGAGCAATAGGACGGCTTTCTTGACAAGCTTTGACACGGCAAACACCCTCGGACGTTTCAACCCTTCCCTACGGACACTGGGGCTGCATCTCCGCTGAACGTCATTCCACCCCTTTGGAGTGCAACACGGCGGAAATTTTTGCTCTCGTGTACAGGTCGGAACCACTAGGGACCGTTCATAACTATTCGACGAAATTTGAACGCGATCCGAAGCGGCAAATGGTACTCACGCTTTTTCAGCACTCCTGTGACGTGATCACGGGGGAGTGGAAGACTAACATCTGCGCGAATAAAACGGTAAAGGGTCGCCGTTATAAAATCCCCAGTTCGGCTTCACCCACCCACCTTTGTTTAGCACGTTACAAATTCAAATGGTTCAAATGGCTCTAAGCACTATGGGACTTAACATCTGAGGTCATCAGAGCCCTAGACTTAGGACTACTTAAACCTAACTAACCTAAGGACATCACACACATGCATGCCCGAGGCAGGATTCGAACCTGCGACCGTAGCAGCAGCGCGGTTCCGGACTGAAGCGCCTAGAACCGCTCAGCCATGAAAACGTTCCCCAGGCCACAACGCTTTGACGATTGTTGCACGGTGTTTGCTTTCTGACGTTTCATGCCTTAACGCCAACGGCCATCCATCCGATGGAGCATAAAACGTGATTCATCTGGAAAGACTACCTGTCGCTACTCAGTGGAAGTCCAGATGCGGTATTGGCGTGCAAATTCCAGCCTTCGTCGCCGATGAACAGCAGTCAGCATGGGTGCATGACCCAGGCGCCTGCTGCAGAGGCCCATACTCAGCAACGTCACTGAACGGTCGTTGAGGAGACACTTGTGGTAGCCCCTTGGTTCATCGCGGTCAGTCGCTCAACAGTTTCACGTCTATTCACCCGTACACATCTCCGCAACATCGATCATCCCTGTCACCTATGGCCCGTTGTGCACCCCAGTTACCTTGAAGCCGGTTTTGTAGAGCGCCATTTTGCCGCGCATGGTATACTGTAACCACAGCCGGACGCGAACAGTTTAAAAACGAAGCCATTTCGGAAATGCTTCCACCCTTGGCCCAAAAGCCAACGATCATATCGTTTTGCACGTTAGCTAGATAGCTCAGTTTCAGCATTACAATAGCGACTGGACTGTTTTCTGTGCGCCACGGGATCTTCATTAGGGGTGGTATTCTGCCCGGTTGTGTATGGAGTGTCCAGGCTTCTACATAATTACTCTGCAATTCACATTTAAGTGCTTGGCAGAGGGTTCATCGAAACACAATCATACTATCTCCCTACCTTTCCACTCCCGAACAGCGCGCGGGTAAAACGAACACCCAAACCTTTCTGTTCGAGCTCTGATTTCTCTTATTTTACTTTGATGATCATTCCTACCTATGTAGGTTGGGCACAACAAAATATTTTCGCATTCGGAAGAGAAAGTTGGTGACTGAAATTTCGTAAATAGATCTCGCCGCGACGAAAATCGTCTTTGCTATAATGACTTCCATTCCAATTCGCGTATCATATCTGCCACACTCTCTCCCCTATTACGTGATAATACAAAACGAGCTGCCCTTTTTTGCACCCTTTCGATGTCCTCCGTCAATCCCACCTGGTAAGGATCCCACACCGCGCAGCAATATTCTAACAGAGGACGAACGAGTGTAGTGTAAGCTGTCTCTTTAGTGGACTTGTTGCATCTTATAAGTGTCCTGCCAATGAAACGCAACCTTTGGCTCGCCTTCCCCACAATATTATCTGTGTGGTCTTTCCAACTGAAGTTGTTCATAATTTTAACACCCAGGTACTTAGTTGAATTAACAGCCTTGAGAATTGTACTATTTATCGAGTAATCGAATTCCAACGGATTTCTTTTGGAACTCATGTGGATCACCTCACACTTTTCGTTATTTAGCGTCACCTGCCACACCATACAGCAATCTTTTCTAAATCGCTTTGCAACTGATACTGGTCTTCGGATGACCTTACTAGACGGTAAATTACAGCGTCATCTGCGAACAACCTAAGAGAACTGCTCAGATTGTCACCCAGGTCATTTATTTAAATCAGGAACAGCAGAGGTCCCAGGACGCTTCCCTGGGGAACACCTGATATCACTTCAGTTTTACTCGATGATTTCCCGTCTATTACGACGAAATGCGACCTTCCTGATAGGAAATCACGAATCCAGTCGCACAACTGAGACGATACCCCATAGGCCTGCAGCTTGCGGCTTCTCCTCCTGAGTCTGAGTTGGAGCCGGCCGCGGTGGCCGTGCGGTTCTAGGCGCTGCAGTCCGGAACCGCAGGACTGCTACAGTCGCAGGTTCGAATCCTGCCTCGGGCATGGATGTGTGTGATGTCCTTAGGTTTAAGTAGTTCTATGTTCTAGGGGACTGATGACCACAGATGTGAAGTCCCGTAGTGCTCAGAGCCATTTGAACCATCTGAGTTGGAGAGACATGTGGACGTCGTAGGACGGTTGTCTTCTGGGTGATCCGTCAGTGGAGTCCTTCACTGGCGAGCCGAACCATTCGACTAGGAGGTCCGGCCACCGGGGTGACGCTCGAAAGTGAATTTTCCTCCCAAGCGCTCGCATTTTCGGATTGTTCGAAACTTGCGACTTCTGATAGAAGAGTTGTGCCGTCTCGCAGAAACGTTCTCGTAGCCGCGGGACTCCGGCCATCAGGTGTGCAATAGCAGAAGGGAAGTTGCGATCCACGTGGAGTGCAAGCCGCAGCGCTCGATTTTGCAGGGCCTGCAGCTTCTGGGCGTGATCGTCAGCAGCATTCCCCTCTTTTCTGCGGTTTTTTTTTTCAATAAGAGGTGGAGCCCCTCCACGCCCACATCGGCATGATGGCCAACTCAATAGGTCTACTGCCATCTCTGCATAAGGGTTAGTATTCACTAAAGTGAGGTGTCGCAGGATGTGGGTACTGCGATGTTTGCGTACGTCTGGTTAAGGTTAACCATTAATACGCGCTCATCTGGTGATAGATTGGGTCGAAGTCGAACGAAGGGTAGCGGTTTGAAGGGCAGAGGAAAAAAAGTGCCGAGGCAAGAGCCAAGGGAAAAAAACCTCTGCGATAGTTAGGTCGGGTGGTAAGAGCAGTAGCGGATGTCTTGCTGCCTGCAATAGGTCGTGCAAGGGTAGGCTTTGTTAGTAGTGGGTATCATGCATGTCGATACCTTTGACGTTGTGCGGTTGTGATGCTCGGAGGCTGGCGCTGGGTGCCGGTGTAGAGCTCTCGTTCAGCGGCAGCAACCTGCAACAGTTAGGTTTATTATCGTTTTTGTGTCCGATAAGTCATATATCAGATGCACAGTGTAAGGTAATGTTGGCGGTTTGTTTGTGCGTCAGTGGGCGAGCTCGTCGGTGTCCCTGCTGTGGCCTGTTGGTCCGCTCTAAAAAATGGTTCAAATGGCTCTGAGCACTATGGGACTTAACTGCAGTGGTCATCAGTCCCCTAGAACTTAGAACTACTTAAACCTAACTAACCTAAGGACATCACACACATCCATGCCTGAGGCAGGATTCGAACCTGCGACCGTAGCGGCCACGCGGTTCCAGAATGAAGCGCCTAGAACCGCACGGCCGGCGGTTGGGTCTAATAGCAGCTGGTAATTACCAGTTAGTGTTGCTGATATGCAGGGGCTTGCCGACGTTTGTCGCTTGTTTGTATATGTTAGTTTACCATAGGTGGCTATACCCTAGCTAGCAGTGTCTTTGGCCGCTTGTGCTTCCACCTATGGTTGTGACCGTAGTTTCCCAGAGTGAGGATGAAAGGATTGTTCGAGTGTCTCATGCTCCTGCGTCTCCCCGACACGCTTTATACGCCCTCCACTGCTAGTGCTGCCACCTGCGGTCTGGCAGTGGTTATTGCACGTTGACGTCGAACATAGGGGGTGGTTACGTTAACGGCACTGGACCGTGTATTTCTTCTCTAGCCATTTTCATCTACTCTAAAGCGATACCATGCAAAAAAAAAAAATGTTATTTTGTTTACAGGTGTACTTATTATGTAAGTAACGCTAAATGATTTTGTTACATAGTACTCCCGAAATTTCTCTCAAAATGTTTCCAATTTTTCTTTACATGTGTGAATGTTTCGTTTTGTCTTTGTTTTAGCACGCGAACAAGATCAATCAAGTACTCACAAAAATTGTATTGTCTCAAAAAGTGATACCAAAATAGTGTTTCATACGCCGCAAAAAACAGTGAAAATGAACGATTATGGTACACACTAACTGAACAAAATCGCCTCGACATACAAATCAAAACAACTGATTCACCTTTCTAGTTTACTTAGTGTTTCGTGTACAGTTGGCTCCAGTTCTTCTTGTCTAGGGGTCTGATTGTTGAAGCTGAAAATGTCACATTTTAGTTCCTCACAGTTGGATTGGAATAAATAATTTTGAAAATTGTTGTAGCAGAACTTTTCTTTTTACGTTAATATATTTCCTCACATTTTAGTATATGATTTTTCACATTAACAAATCCGAAATTATATTGTTCGCACAAAATAACAAAAATACGTCCGATCACATCAGAAGCATACTTAGAACTCCCACAGTCTGGAGAAATAACAATATTCCAAAAGGTTTACAATTTTTCTTAACAAATCAGTTTCTACTAGTTTCTGTCACATTTTTAATTCCGGTTATTATATAATAAAGGAATCCAGATATATAGTAAAGAGTGCAGGATTGCGTAGTTAATAATAGAAATTTTAAGTGCGCAAATATTTCGCAGTTTCAAATGTTACTGAAAAAATAATTTTAACTCGACATTCAGAAGTATTTATCGATTGTAACATCGAAAAAAAAACTTTTTAATAAACTAAATCCTTTTTGTAAGTTTTAGCTTGAAATATAGCATACTGTGTATAAAATTATATGAAAGTTTTCAGAAAAGCACTGTGGTAATGTTGACGTATCCAAAATTCGAATAATAATACTGGTATCGGCAACTACTGTTAAGGAAAAGCAATGCTAGAGGAAGATGTCCCGTTACAACTTGTTATTTGCAACTATGTATACTTTTTAAAGGTAAGAATAAAAGGTTTTGTTGTTAAAACAGAACAAAAATTCGATCCTTGTTAACCGCCTTAGACTTCTATAAGGTGAAGAAGTGTAGAAAAGGGTCACCGCAGACTTCTGACACCAACCATCCCTAATGATCAAGCTTTGACGGGGCGTCAACCTGTAATCTTCCTTTTTTCTTCCTTTCGTGAAGACAAATAAGAAGTTAGTCTATAGAATAAGCGACTAAAATGACACGAGAACCGTCGAAGTGGCGTCAAAGCGAAAGGTTCCTACATTAACTATTTTTTTCTATTTAGCGATAGTTACAGTGGTCTCGCTTGTCCAGCCTACTGTCAGCCTACCAACGCGTTCGCCATCCTTCACTGTCCCTCAGCCGGCACGAAGACATTTGTATCACCATGTCCGTGTTCATCCACTGTGCGACTTCTGAATCGGCTCAAAACCTTTGTCGCGGAAAAAGCGTCTTGAGTCAAAGTTCAATTGCTACCACCTGTATCACCTTATCTCCCATCTCTCCAGTCTGATACACACACACACACACACACACACACACACACACACACACACACACATATACACTCCTGGAAATTGAAATAAGAACACCGTGAATTCATTGTCCCAGGAAGGGGAAACTTTATTGACACATTCCTGGGGTCAGATACATCACATGATCACACTGACAGAACCACAGGCACATAGACACAGTCAACAGAGCATGCACAATGTCGGCACTAGTACAGTGTATATCCACCTTTTGCAGCAATGCAGGCTGCTATTCTCCCATGGAGACGATCGTAGAGATGCTGGATGTAGTCCTGTAGAACGGCTTGCCATGCCATTTCCACCTGGCGCCTCAGTTGGACCAGCGTTCGTGCTGGACGTGCAGACCGCGTGAGACGACGCTTCATCCAGTCCCAAACATGCTCAATGGGGGACAGATCCGGAGATCTTGCTGGCCAGGGTAGTTGACTTACACCTTCTAGAGCACGTTGGGTGGCACGGGATACATGCGGATGTGCATTGTCCTGTTGGAACAGCAAGTTCCCTTGCCGGTGTAGGAATGGTAGAACGATGGGTTCGATGACGGTTTGGATGTACCGTGCACTATTCAGTGTCCCCTCGACGATCACCAGTGGTGTACGGCCAGTGTAGGAGATCGCTCCCCACACCATGATGCCGGGTGTTGGCCCTGTGTGCCTCGGTCGTATGCAGTCCTGATTGTGGCGCTCACCTGCATGGCGCCAAACACGCATACGACCATCATTGGCACCAAGGCAGAAGCGACTCTCATCGCTGAAGACGACACGTCTCCATTCGTCCCTGCATTCACGCCTGTCGCGACACCACTGGAGGCGGGCTGCACGATGTTGGGGCGTGAGCGGAAGACGGCCTAACGGTGTGCGGGACCGTAGCCCAGCTTCATGGAGACGGTTGCGAATGGTCCTCGCCGATACCCCAGGAGCAACAGTGTCCCTAATTTGCTGGGAAGTGGCGGTGCGGTCCCCTACGGCACTGCGTAGGATCCTACGGTCTTGGCGTGCATCCGTGCATCACTGCGGTCCGGTCCCAGGTCGACGGGCACGTGCACCTTCCGCCGACCACTGGCGACAACATCGATGTACTGTGGAGACCTCACGCCCCACGTGTTGGGCAATTCGGCGGTACGTCCACCCGGCCTCCCGCATGCCCACTATACGCCCTCGCTCAAAGTCCGTCAACTGCACATACGGTTCACGTCCACGCTGTCGCGGCATGCTACCAGTGTTAAAGAATGCGATGGAGGTCCGTATGCCATGGCAAACTGGCTGACACTGACGGCGGCGGTGCACAAATGCTGCGCAGCTAGCGCCATTCGACGGCCAACACCGCGGTTCCTGGTGTGTCCGCTGTGCCGTGCGTGTGATCATTGCTTGTACAGCCCTCTCGCAGTGTCCGGAGCAAGTATGGTGGGTCTGACACACCGGTGTCAATGTGTTCTTTTTTCCATTTCCAGGAGTGTATATTTCTCCAAGTTGTCGTCCGAAAAACGGAGTTAATGCGAAGGTCGCAAACCTATGGACCACACTGTGCACACAGGTCATTTTTCTAGTTACCGTATATTTTTCACCGTATTTTTTAAATGTGTACTCATACATTACATCCGAGAACAAGTTGATTCTTTGGTAGTACAGCCATTTACTTCCCGAATCTTATACATCTACATCCTCCTCCTATACTCTGCAAAATCACTATCGGGCAACGCGTTACCTCCTCCCACATACGCCTCACGAAAATGCCTTGTCGGATCAGAGGACCCACCACAGTAGCCTTACCTGATCGCCGTTGACGATGGCAAAAAATAATTTGTGCGTGTGTTTGGGGGGTGGGTGGGTGGAGGGAGGGGGACAGTGATACTCGAAGTACCCGTCAACAAACACTGACAGGTTGGTTGCAGAGTGTAGATTGTAACACCCCACCCGTCACTTATCTGGTTTTGGCGTGTGCTCATCCCAGCTAATTGACTAACAGATCAACAGAGAGTGTAAAACTGCCGCATTATAGGATAACGCGAAAAAAGTAATAAGGCCCTGTGACTCCTGATTGAACTGCGGTGGCAGTGTTGACATTAATTGATTCAGAATTGGTCACTTTTAATTAAAAAGGGGTGCACATTGATGTTATATTCAGCTATTGAACACCAGATGCAAATGTTGAACATAAAATTAATTAAGAAAGTGACTTGGGATTTCAACTACTTGATTGAAAACAGATGCAGTCGATTAGCACAAATTTATTTTAACTCAAGACCTTCAATCATCACATTACGAGACTCTCCTATCAGGCAGTGGTAATAAATTGCGTTTGCGTGGAGTAAAGCGCGATAACTCAAAAGTAATTCCTATCAACTGACCCAGGCGTAATGCGCAGTGCAAGAAGAATTCTACAATACACTGCCCGCGAAACCCTTGTGGAAACTTTGCCAACGTGATCCAACAAATTAAGCAGTGGCCGGAGTGGGCGCAATATCACCGAATACAGTGTGGCGGAGCGTCGTCGTTGTGTGGACGTCAGCCGACCTCGTAGTGCTGCAAGGCTGCACTCGTCTATTCACTCTTAGCTATCTTGCTCAGTACATACTGAACCAAAACTTCCAATGTCCAACTTCAATCGTTCCATTTGCTAAGCCCTAAACTGCAGAGATGCTCACTCCTTCTCAGGCAAGCTGAGTAAATAATGTAACGTCCGCACTCTAGGCAAGCTGGGAATGGAAGACTACTACGGAGACTTCTCACAGCCTGCTCTTCGCCTCGGTTTCCCCTCCAGCAAAATCACTTGCGCCAATTGCAGCGCAAGTCGTGTTAATTATGCATCGCTTCCCAGCGCCGACCAATGCCTGCTCTGGAAAGTGAACAAATTTCCCACAAAATTTCCCTTCCTCTCAACATCTGCTATTTAGCTCCTCCCAGGCCACCCATCAAGATTAGCGTCTGCACAAAACACCAATTTTTCCGGAATTCTGACTCCCAGGAGAGTACTTCAAATTCCTTGGTCCTATGTTCCCATCGGAGGCTGGCATATTTCATTCTGTCGCTCTTCACCTGATTTACTTCAGACTCTGTGGACTGTGAATTCAGCGTGAAGTTGCTATAGTCACGAACACACATATTTTGGCCTCTGTTGACCGCTCCACCATAGCTTTGCACGGCTTACTCGCATGTTTCACTGAAAACAGGATGACGGATATTTATCAACAGGCGTACAAGTTCTCTGTCTGCTTCCCGGTACAACAGCATGGGGTCAACCACCCACTCACTATCACTGATCTTAAGGCAACTGGAGGCTGCACCCTGTTACCACTTTCTCAGAGCTTGAGCCGCCCTAAGCTGCCTATTGTCGCTTCCCTTCGCCGCTCCCCAGCCAGGCATGGTCAACTCTGTATACTTCCCTGGGATAAACTAGCCTCCAGTAAATCAACGCATTTCCACAAAGTTTTCATGTCATGTGAATTACTTTAAAACCATCACCCAACATTAATTATTCCAATACGTCCATACTATACCCTCTACAAGATGCGTTGTGCCTTGTCAGTCATTTTTGTTCAGCTCTACTGTTCGCTCAACGTGTGTTAGGTGATCTTTAATGACTTCATGTAAGGGGCATAGTTCTTGCCATCTTACAAGATATCCGCATTTGGTCCATCCTACTTACCCCTGACTCAATGACCGCCTGTGGAAAAAAATCTGGCGACATCTCGTCGTCTCCGTCTACACCTACACTGACGTGACAAAACTCATGGGACAACGATATGCATGTATATAGATGGCAGTAGTAGTGCAGACACAAGGTAGAAAAGGACAGTGCATTGGCGGAGCTATCATTTCTACTCAGGTGTTTAATGTGGAAACGTTTACTACTTGATTATGGAACTAGGGAATTAACAGACTTTGAATGCGGAATGGTAGTTGCAGCTAGACGCATTGACATTACATTCCGGAGATCGTTAGGGAATTCAATATTCCGAGATCCGTAGTGTCAAGAGTGTGCCGAAAATATCAGATTTCAGGCTTTACCTCTCAACACGGACAAAGCAGTCGCCGACGGCCTTCACTTAACGACTAAGAGCAGCCGCGTTTTCGTAGAGTTATCAGTGCTGACAGACTAGTAACACTGCGTGGGATAACCACAGAAATTAGTGTGGGACGTGCGGCGAATGTATACGTCAGGAAAGTGCCGCAAAGTTAGGGGTTAATGGGCTACGGCAGCAGACGACTGGCTGAGTGCTTTTGCTAACAGCAAAACATCGCCTGCAGCGCCTCTCCTGGGCTCGTGACCCTAGACGACTGGAAAACCTTGACTTATTCAGATCCGGTTTCAGTTGGTAAGAGCTGAGGGTAGGGTTCGAGTGTTGTGCAGACCCCTCAAGGCTATGGATCCAAGTTGTCAACAAGCCACTGTGGAAGTTGGTTGTGGCTCCATAATGGTGTGGGTTGTGTTTACGTGGAATGGCCTGGGTCCTCCGGTCCAACTGAACCGATCGTCGACTGGAAATGGTTACGTTCGACTACCTAGAGACTTTTTTCAGTAAACAACGATGAATTTATATGGATGACAATGCGCCGTGCCACCCGGCCACAATTGTTCGCGATTGGTTTGAAGAAGATTCTTGACAATTTGAGCGAATGATTTGGTCACCCAGTCCGCCCGACAATAATCCCATTAAACATTCGTGGGACATAATCGCGAGATCAGTTCGTGTACAAAATCCTGCACCGGCAACACATTCGCAGTGATGGACGGCTATAAGGCAGCATGGTTCAGTATTTCCGCAGGGTACTTCTAAGGACTGGTGGATTCCGTACCATATCGAATTCTGAACTATGCCGCGCAAAAGGAGCTCCGACACGATATTAGGAGCTATCAAATGACTTTTATGACCTCAGTCTATACTCCGGAAGCCTCCATATGATATATGGCGGACAATGCTACCACCCACCTTCCCTATTGTAGTTGCGAATGGCGCGCGGTTAGCACGAAAAAAAGTCGTGGTGGCCAATGCACAGGCACAAGCTGGAAATAATTTTAATGAACGTTAAGCATCTCAGATAATAGTTACATGAGTCTGGGACTGCTTCAGGCTTGTGCTAAACTTTTGAGGGCCGAAAAACCATGAAATTGTTAGCCTTTTTCAGTTTTTCGCTCATAACTTAAAAAGACACAGCCTACAGAAAATTTCCAAATCTCCAAAATGAAAAAGAGTATAAAATTGTGCGTAGAACAACCTACTTAAAAGTTAAGATCGCTTCAGCATTTAGTACAATCTACCGTCAAAGATCAGCAATTTTTCCCGTCTTGGCGGAAAAGTGAGTTATGCTTATTTTCCAACGCTTTTAACTCAAAATCGGTTACTCCAAATGAAAAGTGTGGTTTATGAAAATTTTAGAGCATCAAATTCGGCGACAAAAGAGCTCTTATATTTTAAAATGCACTCACTCTTTTGCGAGGGTACAAATGAAAACGTGAAAGCATTCGAAACGGTAAGTTCCAGCTAACACTTCTTTTCGAAGTCATTTCTAAGCCCCAAATCATCGAAATTCGTACAAATATTCAAATATAAGTACAACTTAGTTTTAGTGAGGTACCTACGTACCTAGGCAGTTAGCTCTATGTATTAATATTAATTAAGTATCATGTCAGTCCAAGATGATAACAAATGGAATTAAAAATTAAATAAACGTATCAACTGAAAGGTTTCATTAATGGAAAAATTCTTTAACCACAATATAAAACTGACGAGAGAGAAACTTTTTGCCAACATTCTTTAAGCCATTATTGTTCTGTATTTACGTTCATTTACGACATATTTATCTTTTTATGTTTTTCTGCGTTTCGGGGAAGAGTGCCGACCTTTGGCGATAGATTGTGGCTAAATCGCTGAACCGACTTTAACTTTTTACAATGTCATTCTACGCTCATTTTTATGATCTTTCATTTTGGTATTTTGGAAATTTTCTGTAGGATATATCGGTTTCGAGTTATGAGTGAAAAACTGAAAGGAGTCCAACAATTCCATGCCTCCGTTAAAGTGAGAGGAGAAAGTACAAACTGGATCGAACTAGGAAAAGGAGTGAGACAAGTGGCGCTGAGCAAGTGGCGCTGAGCACTATGGGACTTAACATCTGAGGTCATCAGTCCCCTAGAACTTAGAACTACTTAAACCTAACTAACCTAAGGACATCACACACATCCATGCCCGAGGCAGGATTCGAACCTGCGACCGTAGCGGACGCGCGGTTCCAGACTGAAGCGCCTAGAACCGCTCGGCCAAACTGGCCGGCGGAGTGAGACAAGGACGCTGTCTATCACCTACCCTTTTCAACCTCTACTTGGAAAATATGATTGACCAATGCTCATTAGATGACAAAGGAGTGGAAATTGGAGGAAGAAGAATAGAGCGTTTGAGGTTTGCTGACAACATGCTCCTTCTAGCCACAGGGGAAAAAGAATTAAAGGATTTAGTGGACACCATTGAAGCTAACGGAAAAAATTATGAAATGAAAATACACCCCACGAAAACAAAAATATTGGCACTAGGAGGAAATAAAGAAATAAAAGTTATGCTGAATGGAGAAATATTAGAACAGGTGCAAAATTTTAATTATCTTGGAAGCACGATAGACACCGACTGGAAGTGCAGCACAGAAATTAAAATAAGGATAGCAATTGCAAAAGAGGCATTTTACAAGAAAAGGAGAATTTTCTGCAGCAGTTTGGACAGAGAAGACTCATAAAACGTTTTGTATGGAGTGTGCTTCAGTATGGCGCTGAAACATGGACTTTGAGAAAGAAAGACAGAGAAAGTCTGGAGGCTTTTGAGATGTGGACATGACGGAGGGTGGAAATAATAAGTTGGATGAACAGAGTAAAAAATGAAGAGGTACTGAGAAGAGTGGGAGATAAAAGACAGTTATTAGATGTAATAAAAAGAAGAAAAAGAAATTGGATTGAGCATATATTAAGAAAGAATGACGGACAGATAAAAACAGTTTTAGAGGGATATGTAGAAGGGAAAAGGAAGCGAGGAAGTAAGAGATTTCAGATACTGGATGATATGATGGACGGTACAACATACAGCAGCCTTAAGAAGGAAGCAATGAATCGCATAAAATGTAGACGCAAAGGACCTGCTAATACAGCAGAAAACTGATGATGATGATGAATCACTACAAGACATATACGCCCTGGACTGAAGAATATTCCCAGTTTCCTCTCGCACACTTGGTACTTGGACTTTTGTCACCACGTTCTTGCGAGTTCTTCGGGTATTTCTTTGAGCGTCTGCGTTCCAGTAATGTTCTCCTGCCACTCAAATATGCGTATGACCATTCACAACACCCATCTCCGTATATCCTCGATGTCGTCTGTTAGCATCACCTGATCCCATACACTACAGCAGTAGTAAAGCATGGGCGCCAGAAGCGTTTTGTATGTAACTTCTTTTTCGGACGAACTGCAATTTCCCAATAGCCAACCACTGTATAATACGCTGCCATTCATTTGCCTACAAATGATCATATATTCTTGTTCCACTCCATATGTCTGCTAATTCTTAATACCGAATTTTTGCATGACGAGACTGTTTCAGTTGTGCTTCATTAAGCCTGTATTTGAAGGATACCAAGATTTTATGTTTCTCGAATAACAAGACTGTACTAGGTGCCAGTCTTTTCACCTGTCCGATATTTTCTCGAGCTCTAACTGGATATTACTGCAATTCTATAGGAATAGAATTTCCCCTGGGAAAAGTCCGATTTTTCAATTAACACTATCCGCAATGTCATTAATGTACAAGGTGATTCCAGAATGCCGGCCGCGGTGGCCATGCGGTTCTAGGCGCTTCAGTCCGGAACCGCGCGACTGCTACGGTCGCAGTTTCGAATCCCGCCTCGGGCATGGATGTGTGTGATGTCCTTAGGTTAGTTAGGTTTAAGTAGTTCTAAGTTCTAGGGGACTGATGACCTCAGATGTTAAGTTCCATAGTGCTCAGAGCCATTTGAACCATTTGTTAAGTCCCATAGTGCTCAGAGCCATTTGAACCATTCTTCTATTGCCAGCTCTTTGCATTCCATATTTTGGAACGAGGTAGCATGGACCAAAACAAGAAAAAAATGCCCAGTTAACATGTGCGCTAAAGAGCATAGCTTAAGAGCTATGAAGACTTGTTCAGTATAATAGAAGTATTTCACACTAGCAAAGATGAACAAATGCTCGTAGCTGTTAAGGTATGCACTTCAGAGACCACGTCCAGTAGATAATTACTTCTTCTTCCTCCAAAAATATTGAAAGCAACGATCTGGCAGTAGAAGAAGTCCACTATCAAAGGCATCGGAACGAGTTTCGCTTATAAAATTTTTGTTCCTTACCTTAAATTGGTACAGTTACGCTGCTCCATGATCCCTGAAAATCTGTAATAACATCACGGAATCATCCTGCACAACATCAACTGCGGCGGTCCTAATAGACGCCCCTGTGACATACTAGATTGTGTGACTTCAGTGTGCGTAGATGGCTCTCCATACTGCTGAGTCCTACTTGTCAGGAAATTTTCGATGCTGTCGCAAATTTGTTTGGTTATCTCTCATGCAAGATGTTTTCCCCCAGAGGGCGAAAATGTGGTAGTGAATTAAAGGATTTTCGGAAAACTAGAACACCGACTGAAGTTTGTTCTACCTACGGCACGGAGAATGTTGTGTGTGAAGAGAGCGAGCTGAGTTTAGCATGGTGAACTTATTTTTAATCCATGCTCATTTGCAATTTTCTGGCCGTACAAACGCAGGTGGTAACAGGCGGTAGGTGGAAGTGGATGGACCAGGATCGAAGTCAGGTTGTTCCAGCTTCCCAAAATCCAATGGGGTATGGTTTCCATGGTATGGCATGTGTAAAAGTGAACTTAATGCACAATAACAATCCACTTTTTTAATTTTTTAATTATTGGAAATCAACGTTTCGTGCATACTGCTATCTTTAGTTTGTTGGCCAACATATCACATCATTTCGCTCTATTGATCGTGCGCCCCTCTTACAGGTAATGTTCAACAACAGGGTCTGTTGAGAGCCAGGAAAGACTTAACCTCACCCATTCCGTACAAAACTGACTTTTGAATTTATTCTTTGTTGGCTATCCCGTTCGGTGCCGCCGCATACTGTGGTATTTTAATGCTGGCTCCCCATAGTGGCGGATCCACACTTCGTTTGATACTACTTTTCTGCTACAAATGTTTCGTCTTTGTTGTAGCTCCCGGGTAATCGTTGTCTTGCCTCAAAGCTATTGCGCATATTCACGATTACGAACTCTGTGGCAACTATTTTTCACAAACTTCAAGGAAGCGACTCTTGTTATTAAAGACGATGTCACGGACAGAGCTCAGAACACCAATCTTCATTCTTTTTCTTGTAGGGAAGCAATCTCGTCGCGGTTGATTTCATCGGCAGAACATAACCTGATTGCACCAGGTCAGTAATTTAATCCACCAGGCAACAATTAGCATATTGGACGAAAGATGGCAAATGGCAGAATGTGTCTTCGGGCGCTGTTTAGTTGATGCTCATGTGTTAACTCTTGTAGAGTATGTACGGCAAGTCGATCCAGAAGACGACGGAATAACGCAATATATTTTGCAGTAACACGTATTATGGGAAACGCAGAAGGAGAGATTAGAAATGAAAAGACGAAAAAATGAACACAGAATGGGTTTCGTGATGCCATAATGTGATTTTAAAATAAAAAATACATAAATAATTCGAGTTTCTCTTCTCTTTTTTTTCAGTACATCGATGAAGGTCATCTCGGCTGCTCAATTTTTGTTCATTGGGAACTGCACATTCCACAAGCACTGCCGCTCCAGTAACAGCAACATTTGCGATTGTATCGCCACACAAACGAACGCGCTGGCAGTCTACAACAAACAGAGCGTGACGTAGCAGATTCTTACGAGTTGTCTTCTTCCATTGAACGCGCAGCTTGCTGTGGCCCCGGGAGGAGAGCAAATTTTGGTATTCTCGCTCTCATAGCTGACGCTGGTTACTACGCTGGTAGAGCGGCGTACTTGACTAATAGTGCATGCAATACGTTTCACATTCTCTCTATGAATCTCAAGAAGTACTACTAAATATTAATCGATCTTTTTGATACTTAGTATATCAAATTCTATGGATAACACTATCATTCTGTTGAAATTTCATAATCAATATATTCAATACTTTCGAAGATAGAAATTTTTACCTAAAACACATAATAACCCTGCTGGCTTTGTGAAACCGAGTTAGGGATTGTAATGTATTCATCTATAGTATCAATGGAAACTACAGCCAAGAGGATAGCCCCATATAAACTAATTTTCTGGAATTTTCTTTAGTTTCATTACCACAGATTTCTGACGTAGTTAAAAGTACTTTGGAAAATTATTATTTCATCGTGTTTTGGTTGGGTGAGTGTTTTGGAGGGATTGAGATAGTGAATGGAGGACACACGTAATGTGAGAGTATGATATTGTATTAAGACTACGTGTGAGAAAGTTAGTGTGCAATACGGGAATTTATGACGCACGGCCGAGTAAGCTTGATTTTGTAAAATGCATCCAGAAGATGCTTCGAGTATTAAATTTAATAGGAATTTATCTGTGGAAAGGAATCGTAGTTTTTCTTTAAATTTTATTTAGTTTCGGAATCGCGAAATTTCTTGTCTAATGTCTAGAGTAATGTGATAGCCTGATATTAGAAACACCGCGAGTATAGAAGTGCTCGAGATGATCTGATGGGCTGCTTAAAATACTAGCCAATAGGAATTTAGCGTTTCCCGTGCGTTTGAGTAGGGCTTTGTGCCTCAGATCTATGAGTATAGTCGCTCGAAAGCGACTTTCTGGTAAACACCAATGTTAAATTCCACTGATCGAATTTGTACCAAAATGAAGAAGTCCGCGCGTTTGATCGATTCTCGTATAGTTGATAAAAAGCGACTACAGTGTTGAGTGTTTTGTGAAAGTTTGGGCCTTGTGAGTGGTTTATTTAAGCAGAGATTCAAATGGTTCAAATGGCTCTGAGCACTATGGAACTTAACATCTGAGGTCATCAGTCCCTTAGAACTTAGAACTACTTAAACCTAACTAACCTAAGGACATCACACACATCCATGCCCGAGGCAGGATTCGAAGCTGCGACCGTAGTGGTCGCACGGTTCCAGACTGTAGCGCCCAGAACCGCTCGGCCACAACGGCCGGCAAGGAGAGATTCGCCTGTGAACATTTCGTCATATATATAGGGCGACAATTATTGAACTATATAAAAATACATAAATTAGTTACAAACTACAGGGTGCAGGCACTTTAACCAGCATGTAAAGGGCACTACAGATATTCGGATTTAAGTTATGACATGTTCGATATGTTTGCTATCATTGGCGATGATGTGGCGCACACGAATTCTGCATGGCCCGCTGAAGTGTCGGAGCATCCATGCCCTGTGGTATCTGCCCCGGGCGGCAATTTCGGGGGGCGTCAAATTCATATTCTTGAAGAAAAATAATCTTGCTTCACAAAGCGCCTAGCATCCAGTGCACGTTAGTCTATCGATTATTCATATGAGTTTGAAACACATCCCAGTTGGTTTTTGAACATTTTTGAACACGTTCTGAGTTGATTTCTGAACGAATCATAAGCTGATTTTTGAGTTCGTGCATAGTGTGCGTGATGTCACTACCAGGGGAATCCCCGCCGCATCTAGAACTAAAAAAAATTCCCAATGACAGGAGGGGACGGGGCTACACGAGTACACGATCTGAGCCCGAATAAACCCAAACGGGTGAATGCCAATCGCTGTTTGTTTTTGCGGTTGATTAGCTGTGCGAATGATCAGCACTGTTATAGTTATTAGAGAAGTCCATAGATTCAGACTACCAGTGTGGAAATGAACGACAAACAGGAATAACAGGTAAGAAAGATTACATATTATCTTCTCGGTGTATCCAAGAAAATGAAAATCTGACAAAAATTTTTGCCAGATCGCTACATTACTAAGGACTAGTTGTACAGTTCCCGCTTAGCAGCCGCTTTAAGTTCTGTTCTCGGAAAAGCGTGGAAAACGCGTTCCACGAACGCCTAACAACGCCAAACCGGAGAATAAACGGGGAATAACTGAACCGGTGATTCTGGCAGA
This sequence comes from Schistocerca cancellata, assembly GCF_023864275.1. Taxonomy (NCBI): domain Eukaryota; kingdom Metazoa; phylum Arthropoda; class Insecta; order Orthoptera; family Acrididae; genus Schistocerca; species Schistocerca cancellata. The sequence goes on from NC_064628.1 coordinate 384,483,351, forward strand.
GTTAGTGAAATATACAGGAGAATAAGTTTTCACAATGGCAGCAATAGTTACAGAATTAGTGATAACAAGATTATTTGTTAGGACGAGGAAGGAGAAGAAAATGGCTCTGAGCACTATGGGGCTTAACATCTGAGGTCATCAGTCCCCTAGAGCTTAGAACTACTTAAACCTAACTAACGTAAGGACATCACACACATCCATGCACGAGGCAGGATTCGAACCTGCGACCGTAGCGGTCTCGCGGTTCCAGACTGAAGCGCCTAGAACCGCACGGCCACACCGGCCGGCGAAGGAGAAGAAACAGGTACATCACACAAATTATATGGAAAAGTATGACGATTCCAAATTTATATAAAAATTTCATACAACCACTACTACTACAACTACTACTCTTCGGTCTCGTGTTTCAGAAAATGGAGCGTATGAATGAAATGCGTAAAAGGCATTTTATATTGGTACTGCTTGAATTACATTCTGTCGTGCTATTCAAGTAAATGAGGTAGACAAAAATGACCATTTGTGCTAAAACAGTCTTGCTGCAATATTGGAAAGGCCTATTTCATTTTATCTATCAGACAAATACAAAATAGACGTAATCAAATCGAAAAACACCACCCGTCTTGGGTACTATTCGTATTGACGGCTTTTTCAGCATTAGACAACGACATTTTGATTTTTAATGTAACAAAAAGTTTGACGAACTTTGATGAGGTAATAGATTGTTTCACAGAAAGGAAAGCGCGCCGAGTAAAGCTGTAGCAAGAATAGAGAGAAAAAAACTGCTGGGACCTAAGGTTTGAAGAAATGTGTACCGTCTTGCTTGTCTCTTTTTAATTTTATGTCACACAAAAGAAAAAGTTATTATCCAATAATCAATAAAGGGCGCAAATTTTCTGAAGAGTTCTTATTCTCCAGGTCACAAATAATCCCACCCAATATTAATTGTGAGATTTTTTTTAAGGGCTAGGATGTCATCTACATCTACATCTACATCTACATTTATACTCCGCAAGCCACCCAACGGTGTGTGGCGGAGGGCACTTTACGTGCCACTGTCATTATCTCCCTTTCCTGTTCCAATCGCGTATGGTTCGCGGGAAGAACGACTGTCTGAAAGCCTCTGTGCGCGCTCTAATCTCTCTAATTTTACATTCGTGATCTCCTCGGGAGGTATAAGTAGGGGGAAGCAATATATTCGATACCTCATCCAGAAACGCACCCTCTCGAAACCTGGCGAGCAAGCTACACCGCGATGCAGAGCGCCTCTCTTGCAGAGTCTGCCACTTGAGTTTGTTAAACATCTCCGTAACGCTATCACGGTTACCAAATAACCCTGTGACGAAACGCGCCGCTCTTCTTTGGATCTTCTCTATCTCCTCCGTCAACCCGATCTGGTACGGATCCCACACTGATGAGCAATACTCAAGTATAGGTCGAACGAGTGTTTTGTAAGCCACCTCCTTTGTTGATGGACTACATTTTCTAAGGACTCTCCCAATGAATCTCAACCTGGTACCCGCCTTACCAACAATTAATTTTATATGATCATTCCACTTCAAATCGTTCCGCACGCATACTCCCAGATATTTTACAGAAGTAACTGCTACCAGTGTTTGTTCCGCTATCATATAATCATACAATAAAGGATCCTTCTTTCTATGTATTCGCAATACATTACATTTGTCTATGTTAAGGGTCAGTTGCCACTCCCTGCACCAAGTGCCTATCCGCTGCAGATCTTCCTGCATTTCGCTACAATTTTCTAATGCTGCAACTTCTCTGTATACTACAGCATCATCCGCGAAAAGCCGCATGGAACTTCCGACACTATCTACTAGGTCATTTATATATATTGTGAAAAGCAATGGTCCCACAACACTCCCCTGCGGCACGCCAGAGGTTACTTTAACGTCTGTAGATGTCTCTCCATTGAGAACAACATGCTGTGTTCTGTTTGCTAAAAACTCTTCAATCCAGCCACACAGCTGTTCTGATATTCCGTAGGCTCTTACTTTGTTTATCAGGCGACAGTGCGGAACTGTATCGAACGCCTTCCGGAAGTCAAGGAAAATGGCATCTACCTGGGAGCCTGTATCTAATATTTTCTGGGTTTCATGAACAAATAAAGCGAGTTGGGTTTCACACGATCGCTGTTTCCGGAATCCATGTTGATTCCTACATAGTAGATTCTGAGTTTCCAAAAACGACATGATACTCGAGCAAAAGACATGTTCTAAAATTCTACAACAGATCGACGTCAGAGAGATAGGTCTATAGTTTTGCGCATCTGCTCGACGACCCTTCTTGAAGACTGGGACTACCTGTGCTCTTTTCCAATCATTTGGAACCTTCTGTTCCTCTAGAGACTTGCGGTACACGGCTGTTAGAAGGGGGGCAAGTTCTTTCGCGTACTCTGTGTAGAATCGAATTGGTATCCCGTCAGGTCCAGTGGACTGGCCGACTGGGAGCAGGACAGGCACCACAGGACATTTTAATTTCCTCTCTCCTGAATATGGATTTGATGGCTTCCATTACCAAATCTACACGTTTGAATTCCACAGAGTGAAATACAGTGGCGTGCGATAGAAGAATGTTGTGCGAAGAGGCGTGACACTGCACGTTGGTAGACTTAAGCCCAAATAACATGTCTTACATTTCCTCGAACATATACAGAGTAGTCCATTGATTGTCACTGGGCCAAATATCTCACGAACGCTTTCTGACAGATGGCGCTGTAATAGTCACAAACGTATAAGTACGTGGTATCACTTAACATTCCGCCAGTGCGGACGGTATTTGCTTCGTGATACATTACCCGTGTTAAAATGGACCGTTTACCAATTGCGGAAAAGGTCGATATCGTGTTGATGTATGGCTGTTGTGATCAAAATGCCCAACGGGCGTGTGTTATGTATGCTGCTCGGTATCCTGGACGACATAATCCAAGTGTCCGGACCGTTCGCCGTATAGTTAAGTTATTTAAGGAAACCGGAAGTGTTCAGCCACACGTGAAACGTCAGCCACGACCTGCAACAAAGGATGATGCCCAAGTAGGTGTTTTAGCTGCTGTCGCAGCTAATCCGCACATCAGTAGCAGACAAATTGCGCAAGAATCGGTAATCTCAAAAACGTCGGTGTTGAGAATGCTACATCAACATCGATTGCACCCGTACCATATTTCTATGCACCAGGAATTGGATGACGACGACTTTGAACGTCGTGTACAGTTCCGCCACTGGGCACAAGAGAAATTACGGGATGTATCGTGCGGCATTATGGGAGGAAGGATAATTGGCCCCCATTTTGTCGATGGGAATCTAAATGGTGCAATGTATGCTGATTTCCTACGTAATGTTCTACCGATGTTACTACAACATGTTTCACTGCATGACAGAATGGTGATGTACTTCCAACATGATGGATGTCCGGCACATAGCTCGCGTGCGGTTGAAGCGGTATTGAATAGCATATTTCATGACAGGTGGATTGGTCATCGAAGCACCACACCATGGCCCGCACGTTCACCGGACCTGACGTCTCCGGATTTCTTTCTGTGGGGAAAGTTGAAGGATATTTGCTATCGTGATCCACCGACAACACCTGACAACATGCGTCAGCGCATTGTCAATGCATGTGCGAATATTACGGAAGGCGAACTACTCGCTCTTGACAGGAATGTCGTTACACGTATTGCCAAATGTACTGAGGTTGACGGACGTCATTTTGAGCATTTATTGCATTAATGTGGTATTTACAGGTAATCACGCTGTAACAGAATGCGTTGTCAGAAATGATAAGTTCACAAAGGTACATGTATCACATTGGAACAACCGAAATAAAATGTTCAAACGTACTTACGTTCTGTATTTTAATTTAAAAAACCTACCTATTACCAACCGTTCGTCTAAAATTGTGAGCCATATATTTTTGACTATTACAGCGCCATCTATCACAAACCGAAAGAAGTGGCCCAACTAAATCATTCATATTTCTTTACGTACTACACGAATATGTAATAAAAATGGGGGTTCCTATTTTAAAAAACGCAGTTGATATCCGTTTGACCTACGGCAGCGCCATCTAGCGGGCCAATCATAGCGCCATCTGGTTTTCCCCTTAAAGCTAGACAAGTTTCGTTCTTTGTAGTTTTTTCGTTTGACTCTTATTTCGTGAGATACTTGGCCCGGTCACGATCAATGGACCATCCTGTATACTTTAAATTTCAAACGCGACAGAAAGATGTGCGCTTCAAAATGAATATATTTTTGAAATATCGATTTTTTAAACGTTTTGACGTCCTATCTCAAATGCTCGCGGGAGGGAGAGGGCGGCGCCACTATCGAGTTTTGCCGCGGTTCGGAGATATCGTAGTGAGGGGCTGGCAGGTAGTATAGTGAGGCCAGTGGAGGTGTTAGTTGAAAAGAGAAATAGCAGCTCAAAGCTTTGGGAAACCGACGACGGCCGGGTGAGCGGTATACTGCTCTCATGCCGTCAGAACCACAACCCAGTAACGAGACTGCCAGGCTATGAAAATGCCTCACGTCACCAAAGAGTGGCTCATAAGGCCGGAATGCTGATTAGTAACTAACTGGTGCTTGTTCATCCGGAAATGTGTCAGCATCGTAGGTCATAGGACTAATTACTTCAAAAAATTAAAATTAAAAACCGGCAATTGCGAGTATGTTTACAGCTGTGAGGATTCCGTACAAACTTAATTATATACGTAGATAGTTCATCTATATTAAAGCAGAGTTACTAAACACAGTCTTCCGAAATCCCTTCACCAGAAAAGAAGAAGTAAATATTACAGAATTCGAATCAAGAACAGCTGCCAACATGAATAACGTAGAAGTAAATATCCTCGGAGTAGTGAAGCAACTTAAATCACTTAATAAAAACGAGTCTTTTGGTCCAGACCGTATACCAATTAGGTTCTTTTCAGAGTATGCTGATGCAATAGCTCCGTACTTAATAATCATACACAACCCCTCGCTAGACGAAAGATCCGTTTCCATAGACTGGAAAGTTGCACAGGTCACACCAGTATTCAAGAAAGATAGGAATAGTCCACTAAATGACAGGCCCATATCATTAATGTCGATATGCAGCAGGATTTTGGCACATATATTTTTTTCTATCATTATGAATTACCTCGAAGAAAACGGTCTGTTGATACACAGTCAACGTGGGTTTTGAAAACATCATTCTTGTAAAACACAACTAGCTCTTTACTCATACGAAATCTTGGGTGCTATTGACAAGGGATTTCAAATTGATTCCTTATTTATAGGTTTCCAGAAGGCTTTTGACACTGTGACACACAAGCGGATTGTAGTGAAATTGCGTGCTTATGGAATATCGTCTCAGTTATGCGACTGGATTCATGATTTCCTGTCAGAGAGGTCACAGTTCGTAGTAATTGACGGAAAGTCATCGAGTAAAACAAAAGTGATTTCTAGCGTTCCTCAAGGTAGTGTTCCCTATCTATGTAAACGATTTGGGAGACAATCTGAGCAGCCCCATCAGGTTGTTTGCAGATGATGGTGTCGTTTATCGTCTAGTAGAGTCATCAGAAGAGCAAACCAAATTGCAAAACGATTTAGAAAAGATATCTGTATGGTGCGAAAATTGGCAATTAACCGTTAATAATGAAACGTGTGAAGTCATCCCTATGAGTGCTAAAAGGAATCCGCAAAACTTCGGTTACAGGATAAATCAGTCAAATCTGAACGCCGTAAATTCAGCTACATACCCATGAATTAAAATTATGAACAACTTAAATTGCAAAGAACATAGAAAATGTTGTGGGGGGAAGTCAAACCAAAGACTGCGTTTTATCGGCAGAACACTTGTTCTTGAGAAAAAAGGGATATTAACAGGCGGACAGACAAAGGAACAACGAAGTGACCCTGTAAAGGTTCCGTTTTTACAGATTTAGTTACGTAACTTAAAAATGCGAGGAAGAAAGTACTGGGGGGCTGGCATTTAATAACAATGGCGTGGTGGTGGCCGTTGGGTCTTGCGAATCTATCCGATAGACTACACCATCAGATACAGGACCGCAGCGTGTTTTCTCAATATGGGATGACTGGAAAATGTAGCTACCATAATAGGGGAAGAAATAAGAGACAAACGTCAGTCAAAGAGGTGGCGGTAAACGGGTACGGGATAGCAGTGACCCGGGCCGGAGAGCTTATACCTTATTTCCCAACATCAGGGAACGGTTGTAAACGTTTTGTTTCATACAGAAAATTGTAATTTTGGTAATATTTTGGATCTCACGCGGAAAAACAACGCTTCAACAGCGGCTCAGTAATACACGGCAACTTCTCTGCCAAAGATGTTACGCTGCGAGAGACTTACGAGGACCATTGTTTAGGAGTGGAGTGCAGTCCTAAAGAGAGAGAAAGAGAGAGGGGGGGGGGAGGAGTCGAGATGTATCTTGTGATGGAGTAACATGTGTTTATGCCGTGCTGTGTGCTGGCAATAATTTTCTTATATTATTTTTCATTTATGGAGAGACATGTTGTAAATTCACTCAGAGGACTTCAGAAGGTTCTGTAATAGCGCATTTGCCTAGTCAGTCAAGTGTAGTAATTAATTTGGTCAGAGATTTAGAACTGGAGATTTTTATGATAATGTAACAATGTGTGATTAACTGATCTTTCTTCAAAGATGGCTAGCATACGTGTTTCAAGGAAAGTAAAGAGAATTTGTTTTTCCACTATTAATGTGAAGTGAATTTTGTCTTACTGATGTAAGGTTTTGCTGATACAGTTACTTTATTGTTTTTCCACTAATCAGCATTCGTTTCTTTATTTCAAGTTTCACATACATCATTTTGTTTTCCCAAGTTTCTTCGTAACAGAACATTAAAATGGTTCAAATGGCTCAGAGCACTAAGGGACTTAACATCTATGGTCATCAGTCCCCTAGAACTTAGAACTGCTTAAACCTAACTAACCTAAGGACATCACACAACACCCAGTCATCACGAGGCAGAGAAAATCCCTGACCCCGCCGGGAATAGACCCCGCCGGGAATAGAACCCGGGCACCCGGGCGCGGGAAGCGAGAACGCTACCGCACGACCACGAGCTACGGACTAACAGAACTTTCATTGACAATGGTCATTACAGTAATGAGATTTATCAGCACAGAAGTTTTGTGGATTTTTCTATAGCTTAATGAACGCATTGCACATCGCGTTGCTAGTAGTTTGAATTTTTATTTTCTAACTAGCGTTGCAGCAGCAGCCACAGTAGTTAGGAGGTAGCAGCAACACGGAATTTATTCATTGTGCAAACAGGGAAGCTATTTATAATTTACGTGTGATACAATTAACTTTCCAACAGTGACATACTTTTCAGGCAGGTAATTTTTGATAGCTATTCATGTTTCATATTTTTCTCGCAGTCAGATTGTATTATTGCTAACAGGACAGTTCTTAAAATTTAACAGAACACACTGTGCTCTCGCCACGAGCATTGCAGTACACAGTTTAATGTTGCATTTCTGATTAACTTTTGAATTGCTGATCACTTTTCAAGAATTACGAGATTACTTACGAACTTAAATACGAGCTTAACTGTTTCTCTAACCACGAGTTGAACTTCACATTACGACGCAAATAAAATACTAGTAAATAGAACTAGACATTGCCATAGAACAAAAACAAATCATTCGCTTTCACGGTTAGAAATGAGACAAGTCGACCCCAGCAAAGGCATGATCCACTTCCTGATTGGACATGACCACTACCCGATGCGTTTAAACCGCATGCGTCTTATTGTTAGTGAAAGAGAAGTGTGTACTTGTGGGGAGAGAGGTTCCACAGAGCACGTCGTAATGGACTGCACACACTTCTCAAGGGGCCAAATGACCAGAGCACACGTAGGGGGACTTGCACAATGCGGTTAGAGACGAAACAGCATGGAAAGAAACTGATAGCACGGTAGGCTCGTTCTAAGAGGTCCTACACCTTCAGCACATAAGAGAACGACGAAAACGGCATAACATGACAACCAAGGCACAACAAACACTCACGTGACAACATCTCAGAGGAAGATGGCGAAACTGACCAAGCAATAATATGCAGGACGATGACAATTTCCTTGACCAAATTACCTAGTACATGGACCGTGATATGTTATTAGTAACCACACAAACCAGCTGTAAACGAATGGCTCGGTTTCTTTCAGAGGTATCTCCCCTCCACCCAGCTAGACTTGGATAGAAGTAATCTATGACTCACGTGTAGCCTTTCCTATCCTTCAGTTTCAACGAATTTCTAACATCTTACTTAACACCACCCATTTCCGTCAGTCATTACTTACATTTTCATTGTAGCTCACTATTATTACCTCAGTTTTTAATGCTGAAAACAGCAACTGCTTTTGATATGGCACAATTTATGCTGCCAAACAAAAAATTGTAAAATATACGACCCATTTTTAAAATACTAGACAACAGGCCTCTAAATATACAACTGAACAAATGAAATTAAAAGAAAATGAAATGTTCGTTAGGGTGGTGGTGGATGGGGGCACTTCTCACAGCCGAAAGATGATGCAGCAGTACCTATTGGGGGGGAGGGGGACAAAAAATATGAAAACACCCAAAGCACGACATTTTACCACGCCTTATACGATGTAGGAAACACACACGCCGCGCGGGGTAGCCGCGCGGTCTATGGCGCCTTGTCAAGGTCCATGCGGCTCCTCCCGTCGGAGGTTCGATTCCTCCCTCGTGCATGGATGTGTGTGTTGTCCATAGCGTAAGTTAAAGTTAGATTAAGTAGTGTGTAGGCTTAGGGACCGACGACCTAAGTAGTTTGGTCCCATAATACATTACCACACGTTTCATTTCAAACACACTGACACTCAAAACAGGTTCCAATCGTATCGTGATGGATAAATACAGGTCCTTTATGGTTTTCAACAGAATCTTATACCATTCTTACTGAAAATAGTGGGAAGCTCACGTAACGATGATGAAGGTGGATAGCGATCCTGAACCCTTCTCTACGAAGAAGACCATGATCCAGTGACTGTGGTGGGCAGAGGAGATTCGACAATTCGTGTTTGTACCAAACCAACCAGTCCCGGATAATGTGAGCTGCGTGCGGTCCTGAAACACAGCGTCACCGCTGAGCAACAAACATTGTAGCGTGCGATGGAACTGGTCAGCCATATAATCCTTGGCAGTGATTGCAGATTAACATGAGGCCCGTGGAATACCACTTTATGGCTGCCCAAATTATCGCTGAAGTCTAACCGTGTTTCAGTCTTGAGACGTAAACTCTGGCAGATGTTGGGAACATTGTGGAACAAGATTCATCTGATCAAATGACTCTCTTCCCCTGCTCCATTCTCCAGGTTTCACGGCATACGCACCACATTTCCCTGTTACCGGCATTTGCATCACTGATGAATGGCAGTTGAATCCCAGCTCGGTCTGAAAATACCTGCTTATGGAACTCCTGTCATGTAGTTTTGGTGCGAGTGCGCGTGCGACATTCAGTTCTGCAGTGACTTTTGGAGCTGTCGTCCTCCTATTTTTCGTCACAGTCCTATTCAGTGACCGTCTATGACGACGACTCAACACGCCCGTTCGTTTGCGTTGTGACTTAGCGCATGATGATTTCCCGCATTTCCTGTATGCAGGACAAGGAAGGAAGAGTGAGTTTAACATCCCGTCGACATCATTAGGGACGGAGCACAAGCTCGGATTGTGTCAAGGATGTGGCAGGAAATCGGCCGTGCCTTTTCACAGGAACCATTCCGCCATTGGCTCAAATGGTTCAAATGGCTCTGAGCAATATGGGACTTAACATCTGTGGTCATCAGTCCCCTAGAACTTAGAACTACTTAAACCTAACCAACCTAAGGACATCACACACATCCATGCCCGAGAGAGGATTCGAACCTGCGACCGTAGCGGTCGCGCGGTTCCAGACTGAGGCGCCTAGAACCGCACGGCCACACCGGCCGGCCCGCCATTGGCATGGGTCGATTTTGGGCAATCACAAAATACCTAAATCAGGATGGCCGGATGCGGGTTTGAAGCGACGTCCTCCTGAATGCGTGTATGCTGTGTAAATCTTCGCTAGGTACTTCTTAAAACACCAAACACTTCGGCTAGCTTGGTTACCGAAGCACCCAAACAATACGCCCGCGTTCGAATTCAATCACCTCTTACGTAATGCACTCAAAACTACACAGAGCACTGTTCCGACTGCTACCGACACCTGCAAATTATTGAGGACATTGCGCAGGCGTCTTTCACCGTCAAATCTATCACCATCTGCAGGCTTAGCTAAGATCTGCATTCATGTTCAAGCATGCATTTCTCGCCCTGTTTCCGTATTTGTACCCACCCTGTGCGGGGAAATCGTGTGGCCAAACACGCTCGGTGAGCACGTGACCTGTGGAGTCAGACTGGTTGGTTCGAGCAAAGGGAACATGCAGAGGTCTGTGTCGTGTCGAAATTTGCACACGTGCACTCCAGGATAGCTCGCGAATGCATTGCGTGCTCATTCCGGATTCCTGTACTCACTCGGCACTGGTGCTTACCTTGAAAGGCACAGAAATTCACACAGGGCGGCTGAATGCAAACACAGTGTGCGAGTTGGAGCTGTCGCGGTGGCCTGCACAGTGGAACACGTGTAGCGGTCGCGGCGCAGTTTGGCGCGCAGAATCGGCACTGGCTGCGTAGCAGTGCGCCCCACCTCCGGCCAATTACCGCGGCGGGTGTATTTATAGCGGCCGGCCGCTATTGTTTTCTAATCGCGCAGGTAGGGGGTGACGCCCGCCGCCACAGCGCACCAGCTGCCCGGCTGTGGAAGAGCGCTACGGCTCCTCGCGTCCAAACAACTCAGCCGGCCTCCGCACTGCAGTATCACTGTGGGCCGTGGAGACGGTTTCTGGACAGGCATCAAGTCGGAGGCAGGCAAACCCAAGAGGAATACTGTCAACAGAGAGTGTCTGCATATGCGTTACAACGCTCTGGGTGGCAACAACACTGGCCCGTGTATTTAAATCTTCATCTGTTGTGGCTGACCGGTGTGGCCGTGCGGTTCTAGGCGCTTCAGTCTGGAACCGCGTGACCGCTACGGTCGCAGGTTTGAATCCTGCATCGGGCATGGATGTGTGTGATGTCCTTAGGTTAGTTAGGTTTAAGTAGTTCTAAGTTCTAGGGGACTGATGACCACAGATGTTAAGTCCCATAGTGCTCAGAGCCATTTGAACCAAGCCATTTCGTCTGTTGTGGTCTTCAGTCCAAAGACTGGCCTGATGCGGCTCTCCATGCTACTCTATCCTGAGAAAGCCTCATCATCTCCAAGTAAATAACGCAGCCTACATCATTCTGAATTTGCTTAGTGTATTCATCTCTTGTCTCCCTCAACGATCTTTACCCTCCACGCTTCTTCTCCAATACTAAATTCGTGATCCCATGATGCCTCAGAGCGTGCCGTACCAACCAATCCCTTCTTCTAGCCGGCCCTGTTGACTCAGGGATAAAGACGTGGCTGCACGATCCGTTAAAGCCATGCGGATACGATGCCTGTCATCTCGACTGCTAGTGATACGAGGCCATTGGGATCCAGCACGGTGTTCCGTATTACCCTCCTGAACCCACCGATTCCATATTCTGCTAACAGTCATTAGATCTCGACCAACGCGAGCAGCAATGTGGCGATACGATAAACAGCAATCGCGATAGGTTACAATCCGACCTTTATCAAAGTCGTAAACGCGATGGTACGCATTTCTCCTGCTTACAAGAGTTATCACAATAATGTTTCACCAGGCAACGCCGGTCAACTGCTGTTTCTGTATGAGAAATCGGTTAGAAACTTTGCTCATGTCAGCACGTTGTAGGTGTCGCCACCGGCGCCAACCTTGTGTGAATGTTCTGAAAAGCTAATCATTTGCATATCACAGCATCTTCTTCGTGTAGGTTAAATTTCGCGTCTGTAGCACGTCATCTTCGTGGTGTAGCAATTTTAATGGCCAGTAGTGTATAACACGAAAAAATGTTTTTGTCATTTTTCATCCGTCTGTCTTTATATCCGTCTGTTAGGACCCCTTTTTCTCTAGAAGAAATTAGTTAGTTAGTTACATGTTCCACGGATCATTTTGCACTATATAGCGTAATAATGTGGAACGAGTCACTTTACATTCACATCGTAAATTAATTTACACATACGATTACATTGTAAACATTTCTAAGGACTTTTTTTTTTCAAAAACAAAAAAAGACATACAGATGTGAGATAGTAATTTATACCCACCACTTTTACACATTACAATAATAGAAATATAGAAATTCTTCTATAAGGAGTTGTCAAGGAGAAACTTTATCGGCCGGTCGGGGAGGCCGAGCGGTTTTAGGCGCTACAGTCTGGAACCGCGCGACCGCTACGGTCGCAGGTTCGAATCCTGCCTCGGGCATGTGTGTGTGTGATGTCCTTAGATTAGTTAGGTTTAAGTAGTTCAAAGCTCTAGGGGACTGATGACCTCAGAAGCTAAGTCCCATAATGCTCAGAGCCATTTCGAACCTTCATCTAGTCAACTTGTGACGCAAATTCCTCTTCTCCCCAATTCTATTCAGTACCTCCTCATTAGTTACGTTCAGCATTCTTCTGTAGCGCCGCACGGGAGCGCCGTGCGATCTAAGGCGTCTTGCCACGGTTCGCACGGCTTCCCCGTTGGAGGTTCGAGTCCTCCCTAGCGCGTATGTGTTTTCCTTAGCGTAAGTTAGTTTAAGTTAGATTAATTAGTGTGTAAGCCCAGGGACCGATGACCTCAGCAGTTTGGTCCACTTGAACGTACCACAAATTTCCAAATACTTCTGTAGCACCACATTTCAAAAGCTTCTATTCTCTTCCTGTCTAAATTGTTTATCGTTCATGTTTCATACCCATGATTACATTCCACACAAATACTGACACTTTAATCTATACCCAATGTTAACAAACTTCTCTTCTTCAGAAACGCTTTTCTTGCCATTGCCAATCTGTACTTCATATCCTCTCTCCTTCGAGCAACATCAGTTATTTTGCCCCAAAATAGAAAAACTCATCTACTACTTTAAGTCTCTCATTTCCTAATCTACTTCCCTCATCATCACCTGATTTAATTCGACTACATTCCATTATTTTTTTTTACCGAGCGAGGTGGCGCAGTGGTTAGACACTGGACTCGCATTCGGGAGGACGACGGTTCAATCCCGCGTCCGGCCATCCTGATTTATGTTTTCCGTGATTTCCCTAAATCGCTCCAGGCAAATGCCGGGATGGTTCCTTTCAAAGGGCACAGCCGCCTTCCTTCCCCATCCTTCCCTAATCCGATGAGACCGATGACCTCGCTGTCTGGTCTCCTTCCCCAAACCAACCAACCAACCAACCATTATTTTTATTTTGTTGATGTTAATCTTATATCCTCCTTTCAAGACACTCCATTCTGTTCAACTGCTCTTCCAGGTCCTTTGCTGTCTCTGACAGAATTGTAGCGTCATCGGCAAACCTCAAAGTTTCTATTTCCTCTCCATGGATTTTCATTCCTACTCGAAATTTTTCTTTTGTTTCCTTTACTGCTTGCTCAATACACAGACTGAATAACATTGGGGATAAGCTACAACCCTGTCTCACTCCCTTCTCAACTACTGCTTCCCCTTCATGCCCCACGATTCTTATAACTGCCGTCTGATTCCTGTACAAATTGTAAATAGCCTTTCACTCCCTGTTTTTGACCCCTGCCTTCTTCAGAATTTGAAAGAGAGTATTCCAGTCAACATTGTCAAAAGCTTTCTCTATGTCTACAAATGCTAGAAATGTAGGTTTGCCTTTCCTTAATCTATCTTCTAAGATAAGTCGTAGGGGTCAGTAGTGCCTTGCGTGTTCCTTCATTTCCACGGAATCCAAACTGATTTTCCCCGAGGTCAACTTCTACCAGTTTTTCCATTCTTCTGTAATGAATTCGTGTTAGTATTTTGCAGCCATGGGTTATTAAACTGACAGTACAGTAATTTTCACTCCTGTCAGCACCTGCTTTCTTTGGAATTGGAATTATTATGTTCTTGAAGTCTGAGGGTACTTCGCCTATCTAATACATGTCGCACACCAGATGGAATTATTTTGTCATAGCTTTCTTTGGAATTGGAATTATTATATTCTTGAAGTCTGAGGGTACTTCGCCTATCTAATACATGTCGCACACCAGATGGAATTATTTTGTCATAGCTGGGTCTCTCAAGGCTATCAGTAGTTTTTAACGGAATGTTGTTACTCCTGAGGCCTTGTTTCGACTTGGCTCTTCCGTCTTCTGTAACATTCTTCACGCAGTATCATATCTTCCATATTGTCTTCACCTCCGTCCTCTTCTATTTCGATAATATTGTCTTCAAGTGCATCGCCCTTGTATAGACCCTCTATATACTCCCAATTTTCTGCTTTCCCTTCTTTGCTTAGAACTGGTTTTCCATCTGAGCTCTTGATATTCATACAAGTGTTTCTCTTTTTTGCAAAGGTCTCTTTAATTTTCCTGTAGGCAGTATCTATCTTACCCCTAGTGATATATGCTTCTACATCCTTATATTTGTCCTCTAGCCATTCCTACTGAGCCATTTTGCATTTCTTGTCGATCTCATTTTTCAGACGTTTCTATTCCTTTACGCATGTTTCATTCACAGCATTTTTACACATCTTCGTCTCTACTCTACAAACCAACGCGAGGCGCATGGCAGGGGGTGCATCTCATTGTACCAGTTATTAAGGTTTCTTCCCCTTCCAGTCATGTATGGAGCGCAGGTGGGAAGAATGATTGTTTTAATGCCTCTGTGCATGCTCTAGTTATTCTAATCTTGTTCTCAGCATCTGTATGCGAATGATACGTAGGAGTGTATTCCTAGAGTCACCATTTAAAACCGCTTCTTGAAACTTTGTTAATACATTACTCGAGATAGTTTACGTCTATTTTCAAGAGTCGGCCAGTTCATATCATTGAAAGGATTGTGTCCACTAGCAATCAACTTCTGCAAAAACTTACTGAGGTGTATGTGTTAGCACAAAAACTTATTCAAGCTAAGTTGTTCATGCCGCTGGGCCAAGTTAATTTCAGGACTTCCTACAAGTACTTGTTACCGCAATGTGCTTAAGAACCAGAGCAGATGTCACCGTTGTTGCATTATTATTACTGAATAAAAATCGTGATTAAACACAAAAACAGAAAGAAAAAGAAATTTTGTGCTGAAGAAATGGATTCGGAGGAGTACATACAGACGCACTGAACGCAGTCCTCTGCTAGCTCAAGTTGTCTAAATGATTCACATTTCTATACATCAGAATGATTTCCGAAACCAACTTCAATTATGTTAAATAGAGTGGTATTGTTTTGACCGATGTTACTAATTTTCACATTTTAATTTTTGCTGTTCTTCCGTTTTCGTTCATTCGGGTGTAACGGTCTGCTCAAGAGAATGGACCATGGGGCAGTGCCCTGGTTGCTCCAATTTCTTTACGCCCTTGTAATTCTACGTCTACATCTACATCTACATCTATACCCTGCAAACCATTGTGAGGTGCATGACAGAGGACAAGTCCCATTGTACCAGTTTTAGGGTTTCTTCCCGTCCCATTCACGTAAACATTGTTTGAATGCCTATGTGGTTGCAGTAATTATTCCGATCTTATCCTCACGATCCCTATACGGGCGATACGTAAGGGATAGTAGTACACTCCTAGAGTCACCATTTAAAGCCGGTTCTTGAAACTTTGTAAGTTGCTTTCTCGAGATAGTTTATGCCTATCTTCAAGAGTCTGCCATTTCAGTTCCTTCACCAAGCCTGTAACACTCTCCCACGGGTCAAACAAACCTGTGATTGTTAGTGCTGCCCTATACGTTGAACATTCCCTGTTAGTCCTATTTGGTACGGGTCCCACACACTTGAGTTATATTCTACCATGGGTCGCACGAGTGATATTTAACCAATTTCCTTTGTAGGCTGGTAGCATTTCCCGACTATTCTATAAATAAACCGAAGTCTACCATCTGCTTTACCCACGACTAAACCTGTATGATAATTCCATTTCATATCCCCACGAAGTGTTACACCCTTGTATTTGTATGAGTTGGTCAATTCTAACTGCTACTCATTGATATTATAGTTTTGTGAAGTGAATAGTTTTACATTTCTTAACATTTAAAGTCAGTTGCCAATTTTTACGTCATTCTGGAATTTTTATCGCGGTCTGACTCAATATTTATGCAGCTTACTTCTGACAGTATTTAATTATAGGTAACTGCATCATCTGTATAAAGTTGGACGTTACTATTAATGTCGTCCATAAGGTTTTTAATAAAGAACCTGAACAGCAAGGATCCCAACACACTTCACTGGGGCACCCCCGAAGTTACTTCTACATATGACGGCGACTCCATCCTGACGTCCCAGATCCGAAGATTTCAGTATTTCATATGAGAAAAGTGCGAGTTGGGTTTCGCATGATCGATGTTTCCGGAATCCTTGTTGGATGGCATGTATGAAGTTATTTTGTTTCTACATATCTTTTTATGTCTGAGCCTAGGGTATGCTATAAGTTTTTCAACAAATCGATGTCAACGATATTGGACGGTAGTTTTGTGGATTACTTATGCTACACTTCTTGTAGACGGATGTGACTTTCTTCCAACTACAGGACACGTTTGCTTAGTTCGAAGGATCCACGATAGATTATAGTTTAAAGAGCCGCTAACTTAGCAAGGAAGTGAATATAGAATCTGATAGAGATCCCATCAGGCCCTGGAGCTTTGATCAATTTTGATATTTTGTAGCCTCAGGCACACCGAACATTTAAGCTGGGAAGATGCAACAGATGTTGGAAAATCATATGTTTTGGCGATCACAAAATAATTTAAAAGTACTTTTGTTGATCATAAATCACGCCCACTGTACATTCGGCGCGCACATGTATTAATCGTAGTAATGAAACGATCTAAATGTCGTATTGTAGCTAAGTGGCAGTATGTTTTTACTTCTAATATTTCTTGTACCTAACTTCAATATTTGCCAAATCTCCGCATCGTATTTTCTAGAACTTCATGGTCATCTGGAAGTCAGGCAGATGACGTTAGTAAATTACACCTCTCTACTGCAATTAGTGTGTGTCAGTGTATCGTGAATACATCTGTTTCTCCACAGTGAAATTACTTGCTGAGCAATAACTACAATAGGCAAGTCGGCCATGTACGTACTTCGTATATAAACTGTAATTAAGCTTTTTTTTCTTTTTTGTATGTACAGAATTCCTTTGAAAGCCAAAGAACGAACACAACGATGCCGGCCTCTGTGGCCAAGCGGTTCTAGGCGCTTCAGTCCGGAACCACGGGGCTGCTCCGGTCGCAGGTTCGAATCCTGCCTCAGGCACGGATGTGTGTGATGTCCTTAGGTTAGTTAGATTTAAGTAGTTCTAAGTCTAGAGGACTGATGACCTCAGATGTTAAGTCCCATAGTGTTTAGAGCCATTTGAACCATTTTGAACACAACGATGAGTAGCCGACATAAGTTACAAACACGTGGCGACCTATGCAGTACAATTATATACGTTCTTTTCATCTTAGGAGTTCTGGTAATTACTCTTTTCCAAGAAACGAAAATCCTAACACAGTATGACATGAAACACATCAGTACTTACTCCAGTTAGAGCTGCTGAAAGCAGGACAAAAAAAATAACATGACGCCAGAACAAAAAATTCAATCCCAAATATTTGGAATTCTCCTCAAAAGGAGCGATAATTAAACTTTCGAATCACGTATTAATATGTTTATTTACTTCTGCTAACGTTAACTGTCTCTATCAATACCAATGACGTATGTAAATATATATTACTCATAAAACATAAAAGAGAACTTCCTAGCGTGAAAAACGGGTAACTAGACAAATGTGTGTGTTTACGTTACAGTAAAGTCACCAGAATAATGCAGTAACTCCAACATAGCAAAAATCACGTTTGAGATACCATACTACACTAAAACGCATTACACACTGGGAATTATTTCCCAAAAAGCGTCGTGCGGGCAATAAACAAAGAAAAATCACAATTGGCAGCAGCAGACGTTACTGTATAACGTGCAGAACCAAATGATTCTTTACTAGAAAGCTGTTTGTATCACTCAGCTTGACGTTGCAAAACCTGGCCGTTAAGACTCCAATTGGCTTCAAATATAGCGTCTCCTCACCCAGTCTGGGTTGTATATATACTACGGGCGTTCAATAACTAATGCAACACATACATTTTTGGCGGTCAGTTTATTGTCGGACATCACGAAACATTCCTGCTTCATCTCCTATAGTTTCATGAATCTCCGCTAGGTGGCAGCGCTGTATGTAGCTTTCAAAATGGAGTCTGTAATGGAGGTGCGTTCCAAGCAGAGACCTGTCATTTAAGTTTCTTTTGGTGGAAAACCAGAGCATCGCAGATATTCATAGGCGCCTGCAGAATGTCTATGGAGACCTGGCAGTGAGCAAAAGCACGGTGAATCGTTGGGTCTGTCGTCATCGCAACGAGGTCGTACAAACCTGTCCGAACTCCCGCGTTCCAGTCTGCTGCACACAGTGGTGACTCCTGCAACGTTAGAAGGTGCGGACAATCTCAGTCGAGATGATCAACGGATCACAATCAAATGCCTCGCTACACAACTGGACGACTCTGTTAGTGGTGCTGACACAGTCGACCACCAACTGGGGCACTCAAATGTGTTTGGCCGCTGGGTTCCTCGCCGCCTAACAGAAGACCACAAAGAGCTACGAAGGACCATGTGTGCGGAACTGCTTGCTTGTTACCAGACTGATCGTGACAGCTGGAACGTCGTCGCAAGCGATGAAACACGAGTTAAACACTTAAAACTGGATACAAAACGGCAATCCACCTCTCCTCCACAGAAAAAGTTCAAAGCCACACCCTCAACCGGTAAAGTCATGGCGACGGCCTTTTGGGATGCTGAAGAGGCTCTTCTGTTTAATGATCGACACTGAAGTGTATTGTGCTCCCCCCAGAAAATTTAATAAACGACTCCAGCGTGTTTGTCGCAACAAAAGTGCAATCGAACTTCTCCTTCTCCATGACAATGCAAGGCCTCACACAAGTGTGCACACCCGAGAGGACATCAAAAACTTCATTCGACTGTTGTTCCTCATCCACACTACCGCCCAAATCTCGCATCTTCGTCCATCAGTTTGGCCCAATCAAGATTGCATTCCACAGGAAGTGAAACGTGGATAATAGAGACATTAAAGTGCAGCAAGATGTTGGCTCCGACGTCGACCAATAGAGTGGTAGCTTAAGAGTGGGAAACAGTATGGTGCACTGGAATACTGAATAAAATCAACCTGCTTTCAAAAAAGAAACGTATTGCATTACTTGGTAAATGCCCTTCATAATTCCCCCAGCAATACGCGATACAATTCAACTACATTGCATTATCATTCTTTTGCTTTGGTTGATGCTCATCTTATATCCTCCTTTCAAGACGTTGCCCATTCCGTTTAACTGCTCTTCTAAGTCCTTTGCTGTGTCTGACAGAATTATGTCAGCTGCAAACCTCAAAGTTTTTATTTCTTCTCTCTGAACGTTAAATACTAGTTTGTTTTTTTGTTTGTTTTACTGCTTGCTCGATGTACCGATTGAATAACGTCGAGGAAAGCTTACAACCCTATCGCACTTCCTTCTCAACAACTGCTTCCCTTTCATGCCCCTAGACTCTTCTAACTGCCATCTGATTTCTGCACAACTTGTAAATAGCCGTTCACTCCCCATATTTTAGCCCTGCTAACTTTAAAATTGCAAAGAGATTATTCCATTCAGCACTGTCAAAAGCTTTCTCTAGGTCTACAAATGCAATAAACATAGGTTTACCATAATAGTAGGACAACCTTTAACTGGCCCCCACCGAGCGAGGTGGCGCAGTGGTTAGACACTGGACTCGCATTTGGAAGGACGATGGTTCAGTCCCGCGTCCGGCCATCCTGATTTAGGTTTTCCGTGATTTCCCTAAATCGCTCCAGGCAAATGCCGGGATGGTTCCTTTCAAAGGGCATGGCCGACTTCCTTCCCCGTCCTTCCCTAATCCGATGAGACCAATGACCTCGCTGTCTGGTCTCCTTCCCCAAAACAACCAACCAACCAATTGGCCCCATTGTGCATTGTTGCCAAATTTATTCAAGATGTTGGATCCAAGATGAAGACAGATATGTCAACGTCGCATGATGGCATGAAGTTCAAATTTTGGTGGGAAAACAGATCAATTGAGGTACCTCTGATAACCTAACGCCCCCCCCCTCCCCTTCCTCCTCCCCTCCCACCTCCCCTCACCCAAAAAATGGCAGGAAGTTCAAATTTTGGCATAAAAAAGGTCACTTGGGCTACCTCCACTAACCTAAGAAAGTGGCAGGAAAATAGGTCACTTGGGCTACCTGCACTAACCTAACTCATCTGACCGCCACCTCTTCCTTGGAATTGGCGGGAAAAGGACTCAGCCTGTGCTGGGCTGCTGGACAGGGTGGACATAAGTCTTTATTTTGTGGGCAGTCTTTATTTAAACAAAATGAGACAGTAGCTCCATTCAGTGTGTTCACAATGAGGTCCGGAATCCAACTGACCTAGCACACAGTACTGCCACCAGAGGGCTCTGTCGTCCCTTCCGTGATGTAATCCAAGACAGCGGGAAAAGGACTCACCCTGTGCTGTGCAACTGGAGAAAAGCAGTGTACTTTATTTATTTTGGAACATTTTATTAAGGGATGGAATTCACGTAGTTTATTTATTACACTGATACGAAACATTCGCTCTGACATGCTTGGGGTCACAATACACAACATACAGACCTGCAAACTAGTCATAAATTATCGAAAATAATGCAGTACACTGAAGTAGAAACACGCAAACAACTCGCAAATTACCGAAATAATGCAGTGCACTGATGCCCAGACATGCAAACATCTCGTAAATTGTCAAAATAATGCATGTAAAAGGCTCTGCAAACTCGCTCACAGCACTTAAGCAGCCGAAAATAATGCAGTACACAAACTCTCCGTGCACGTAAAAAACGCTTTCGAGCTATCATAAACCGCGACGTATCAGCGAACTCTTCCCTACAAAGGTCCAAATGCGTGCACGAGCTGACGCTGCCGGCTCTGGATGCAAGCTACTGCCGGAGAGACGAACGCAGGGGTGTAAGCCATTGCTCTCTTTCCGCTGCCACCTACAGCCAGCAGGTGAAAGTCGGATCTGTTTTCGGGTATACAGTTAGAATTTTTCGAGTGTTATACTGACGTCACTTGTCTATGTAAATAAGAGCCAAGTCACCCTCAGGACGCGCGCGTGTTTTCCGTTGCTAGTGCGATGCCTTTCAACCTGCAGGCCAGTGGACACCTAACTGCCGATCGACTCATCATCGCAGGCGCAGATAAAAGGTTGTTACTGTTATACTGATGTCACAGGTCTATGTAAATAAGAGCCAAGTCTCTCCTCTGAGTCCGCAGCTCGTGGTCGTGCGGTAGCGTTCTCGCTTCCCACGCCCGGATTCCCAGGTTCGATTCCCGGCGGGGTCAGGGATTTTCTCTGCCTCGTGATGACTGGGTGTTGTGTGATGTCCTTAGGTTAGTTAGGTTTAAGTAGTTCTAAGTTCTAGGGGACTGATGACCATAGACGTTAAGTTCCATAGTGCTCAGAGCCATTTGAACCATCTCTGAATGTGCTATAGAAATCTGTTGCAGTGCTTCCTAGAATAGCACAGGGTGCATTCTCCCTAGCAATCCTAATGGGACATGCGAGACACTTCCGGCTGCATACGTGTTTACCCAACCATGACGTGGATCTGCTGGTCCAGTGCACTCACCCATAAAGGCACAGCTAAAAGGTGGTCAGTGTTGTACTGATGTCTCATGACTATGTAAATAACAGACAAGTCGTCCCCCCCCCCCCCCCTCTGGATGCACTATAGAAATCTGCATTGCTTTCAGAAACCGTTAACGAAAACAGTCCAGAATAACACTGAATGCATTCTTCCTGATGCTTCTAACGGCACAGCCTGTCCATCAATTATCAGCACCTCAAGGAAATCGTAAAGCGTCGCGGACATAGTTAACGGTCGCTTTTGTAGGAGTTTTCGTGATGTCTCAACTTGTCTGCATGGAAATTCCTCTCCTAACAGGATCTGTTTACGAAAGTAGCTCAGAATAATGCCGAATGCATTCCTCTTGATGGTCCTAACATGGCACCCTTTCCATCACGTGTTACTCTTTCTGGAAATCGTTCAGTCCTGCTTTCAACAAACATCTCTGTAATGCAAACGTTCTCACCGTTATGTAGAGGCTCCTATGTCCTAGCACAAAGGATGTCTTGCGAATGAATGGAGCATTCTGATCAGCTCTTACTGAATTTACCCGCCAAATCACTGAAGCTGCCGGTGTGAAAGTACTGTCCGCCTTTTTCTTTCTGAAGATGAGACATTCACCAACAAAGCTATATTTTACATATCACCATATTGCACTGACAGTTAAACCCTACAAAAGTAGCCTAGAGATCATCAAATACAGGAAGACTCTTGCTCAATTACACTGCTCTTCCACTTAGGACGGAAACTTGAATATTTCAGCGTGGAACCGATCTCCACGCATCATATCGTGTAGTAAACATGCAATTCGTATCTTGTGACATACAAAATCGCCCCTTTTGCATCATGCATGTAGCTATTTAGTACCAGACGCTCGTACATACACTATGTGATCAAACGTATCCGGACGCCTGGCTGAGAATGACTTACAATTTCGTGGCATCCTCCATTGGTAATGCTGAAATTCGGTATGGTGTTGGCCCATCCTTAGCCTTGATGACAGCTTCCACTCTCGCAGACGTACATTCATTCAGAGGCCGGAAGGTTTCTTGGGGAATGGAGTGCTGGACTGAGGAGAGTTATCAATGTCGGTCGGTGAGGTCTGTCACGACGTCGGCGTCCAAAACATCCCAAAGGTGTTCTACAGGATTCAGATCAGGACTCTGTGCAGGCCAGTCCATTACAGGGACGTTATTGTCGTGTAACCACTCCGCCACAGGCCGTACATTATGGACAGGTGCTCGATCTTGTTGAAAGATGCAATCGCCATGCCCTAAATGCAATTTTACAGTGGGATCAAGAAGGTGCTTAAAACATCATTGTAGACCCTTGCTGTGATAGTGCCACGCAAAACAACAAGGGCCGCAAGCCACCTTGTAACGGAACTGAAATGATGGTGGGCTGACAGTAATTTGGAGCCCGCGCGTCTGAAACGGGCGCGCTTGTGTGAGACTGCCAGGGAGTGCACCCTGATGCCATCTATTGGCGAAACTGGGAATTAGCGCTGCCTGTCAGACAATGCACTAAGCTCTCGGAGTCAAATGTATTCTTTTTCTTGGTAATTATAAGTTATTACTGTATAATTTAATGTTGTAAAGCGCTAGTAGTAAATTATTATGACTGGTATGGACTCCAGGGTAATAAATATAAATATTCTTAAATACTAAATGATTTCGGTAAAAAGGTGGTAGGGGAACGCCCCCACTCTTGGTGATACGAGCGTAGCTAGGGGTAGCTGGAGACACAGGGACTGAACAATGGGATGGCCTGGGGAGTGTTGGAGTAAAACGCGACGAATGGTTGTTGAAGCCGCCTCTATGCCACTGGGGCTGATTGTAAGAGTTCCTGTGCCCAGATTTTATGGCGGACGTGCAGTAGCTTATACGAGTGCTACAGCTCATAGTTCCAGCCGCCATTAAGGGCATGAGGCGTGAAGAGCTGCGTTAGCCACATGCATCTCACCACCAGCAACGACACGTCTACCCAAGGCAACACTGCTTGCAATTGTTAAGTCGAACTTTGTATACATGTAAAAGGAGAATACCAGTTTTCTTTTATGCAAGTGCAGAGGACAGAATATAGTAATGAGTAAAATTACGACGCATGTTGTTCATTGTAAAGTGTAGTAACCTCAAACATAGTATAGTGAAATCAGACTGAGGCCACCATCGCCTCTTTCATTTACAATTCTTTTGGTTGTAGAATACTTTAGCGTATAAGAATGTTGAAAAGAGCAATGGTCACACCAGAATGAGTCGCCTATTTATAGTTACTTAAATTTTTCTGAGCAACCTTTCAAGTAAAGCCACTTAACTAATTCTGTATCAATGGTCCAAAGAGTAATATCCAAAATCATTAAATAAGTTGAAGGATAGAATTTTGTTAACCGAAGTTGCATAAACTGTCTTGGTAGTAATTACCAAGCCAACTCACAGAAATTGAGAGAGTATTTGCTTTGTAGAATCATCTAGAATGATCAGAAATAGTAATATTCAGAATTAAGTTTAAATTCAACTCAAGCCATTTCACTTTGAAACGAGCCAAAAATTGATTTATTCTTTTGCTCCTTCAGAGCTGGCGACCGTAGTTATAAGTATTTTCAGGAGGATTCGACGGTAAGTCTGCTGCTCTCGTCGTGCTGATAGGATTATCCACTGCTGCTAGCAGTGGTGATTGGATACATAAGCTCACTACCAAGTTAAGTGGGTCAGGTAGGCAGTGTTACCGTGTGAACTGTAGGGCACTGTAGGCCGTGGATCGAACCCGTTCAATCATCACAGCTCTTAGGGAAATAGTCCGGTTAGGAGTGTACTAATCATTAGGTAAATACTGGCGAGTAACGGTCAAAAATGTATATGCAAGTGAATTTAGCAAGGTCCACGTAGCACCTAGTTAATGTGGTGCAATGGCGAGGGTAGGAGTGGAGTAAAAGTGAGCTGAGCTTGTGGCAGCTGTGCTGGATTCAAATATTAACTATGTGAATTCACTACTGCCTCTTACCATTGGGACTGAGCTATTTACAGTTAAAATACGTAGCAGTAAGCGCAAAGGCGTGACAGCTACAAGTCCGTATTGGTTTTATACATACGGAATTGGGAAGTGGGTCATTCCGTCAGTGGAGGGGGTTAAAACAACCGAGTCAGTGGAGAACATACCCCATTTACTGATGGAAAGATTCAGCGGTTCGGTCGCATGTGGCGACCGTGACAGGACATGGGCGTGGGCTCATGAAAGAATACTGTGAAGGATGGTTCAAGCGTTTGGAGTATCTTAAAGATCGTAGATCAGAATCGGAGATAGTGTGGGAGTTGTGGAAAAAGATACCTGACGATTCAAAGCGTTATGTAGGAGGCACTCATCGAACATTCGATGAATTTTTAGAAAAAATCGAGAATGAAGATAGGTGGCGTGAAACTAGAGAGTTTCGAGGTTTCAGAAATCAGAATGGAATAGTAAAAGGTGGTAGGAATGAACCTCAAATTAACATGATGAGAGGAAGAGGTCAAGAAGGTAACTCTCAGCGAGGGAGAGGACACTATCAGGGAAACAGGATGCATTATCAAAATCAGGAAAACTAAATACCGCGCAGGTCAAGGGCCTAACGCGCGCGGAAAGAAAGAAATGGCCCAAATATAGGGAAGATCGGAGTAGTCAGTACTATAGTAGGATAGTGCGTCGTTCGCCTGAAGAGCAGTTACATAAACGAAACTTTGCGAAGTATAATTCAGGGATACAAACAGAGGAGAGAGAGCAGGGAGGAATTATTAAGGGAAATGAAGTAGGAAAAGAATATCGGTCGGATGTGAATTCTCACGTGAATGAAAGAAGTACAATTCGAGGTCAGAGTGACGAATTGATGAAGGAAGAGTCAGAGAAGGCGTTGTTTGTCGGTAGGGATGGCAACTGTGCAGAGAGGCAGGGGCAAGGGAGGAGTGATGTGACTTATGGTAAAAGGTTCGTACGAATAGTCGACGAATCGCATCGAGAAGTAATTAAAGAGGAAAGGGTGGATAAGAAAAAGGGGCATAGTGCAGAGACGCATGCCGATTCAGAAATTACCTCGTATGCAGAATATATACATCAGCTCTAAAGCCAGCCAGCACAATTAGAAAGATCTTCCACTCAAGTGATTAATTTGGACCCGAATATGACAGTGTTAGAGAGCCATACCGATTATGATGTGTACCTAGTGACAGCAAGAGTACATGACTGTGATGAAGATTCTTTTAAAGAAATTAGAGAAAGTGTATCTAACCAAGAGAAAGAGTGTTGTGATCCCTGTAGTACTGAAGCAAATGAGTTGAGTGAGACTGGAATTCCATTAGTAGGGGAAAATAATGAAAGTAAGAGTGGCGAATGCACTATCCAACAAAGGGAAAGTATTGAAATGGATTATAATTTGCGAGAATTATTTGAACCCGAAGACGGTCATATTTCTAAGGAGGAGGAATTATCGTCAGAATCATCAGAAAGCATCCAGGGAGAAAAAGAAATAGAGGAAGTTTCCGATTCCGCAACCGAGAGTTCAGGCATGACAGATTCGAATGAGAACGTGATGGCATTAAAGAGCCTAGACGAAGGACTATTGGAAAAAGTGGTGAAAGAATTTAGGATGAAAAGGAGAAAGAAACCTCCGGATGGAATGGTCAGTATAAAAACCGGAAAAATAATATGGCAAGACTTGGCGGTGGAAAAGGATTTATTATGGGAAGATAAAGAAAGTATGAAAGAGGACAATAGGATGCAAACAATCCTACCTATTAATGTATGTGGGTACGATTTATATGTATTGTTGGATACGGGTGCTCAAATAAGTGCTATTTCGCACGCATTTTTTGAGATGATCAAAGAGCAACGAGGAGTAGTCATGATGCCAGTAACAGGTGTTAAAGTGATAGGGGCGACAGGGAAATGTAGTAAACCTGTTAAACATCAAGTGATGATGGAATTTAAGATAAAAAACAAGCTATTTTCTAATGCATTTTTAGTAGTTCCAGAGCTCAGTGCCGAGATCATTTTAGGCATTGACTGGTTAATAAAACAAAAAGTAATTATAGATTGTGACAAAGGGATAATAGTTTGTAAAGTTGATAGTGCGGTATTAGAAATACCATTTGAATCATCTAGAGTAATGGAAGAGAACCAGCTGAGATGGGTAGAATTTAGAGATGATCATGATTCAGGAATAGGTCAAAAATTCAATTGGTTTCTGGTGAGGCAGATAGTTGAAGATGGAAATAAGGAGACACTCCTTCGAAATGTAGTGGATAAAACGGAAGAACTATCTGATGCCTAAAGGGAGGATCTATGGCAAATTCTGAAAGAAAATCAGGAGGTATTTTCGTACAAACCGGGACGAGTGATAAATTATGAGTGCTGCATGGAGGTAGAGGAGCATGAACCTTTCTTTAAACCACCATATAATGTACCCTGAACCTGAAAAAATGCGAGTTTGTGAAGAAAGAAATAAAGTTTTTAGGTCACATAGTAACACCAGAGGGAATTGAAAAGGATCCCAATAAAGTCAAAGCAATAAGAAATTGTCCGGCTCCCATGAATAAAAAACAACTAAAGTCGTTTATAGGACTTTGTTCCTTTTATCGTAAGTATGTGGATGATCAGGTGTTCAATAGCCCACATCTGAACAACCTACTTAAGAAGAACAGTGTGTATATATGGACTGAGGAATGTGAAACAGCATTCAACCGGCTAAAAGACAATTTGGCTAAAAACATAAAGTTATGGCACCCTGACCTGTGTGAACCATTCCACATGGCAACAGATAGTTCAGATTATGGATTGGGAGTATCCATATTTCAGGAGGTAATGATAGATGGGGAAAAAACTCATAGACAAATAGCATTTGCGAGTAGAACCATGTCTAAGTACGAAAGAAACTGTACAGTTTCAGAGAAGGAGGCTTTAGCTATAGTATGGGGTTTTAGGAAATTTCAACTTTTCTTATGGGGACATAAGACTGTGGTCCATACAGACCACAAAGCTTTAATATTTTTGAAGGACTGCAGATTGTTACATAACAGGTTGACCAGATGGGCGCTGTTTTTACAACAATTTGATATAGAGATCAAGTATGTTAAAGGGAAAGAACATGCAGTACCGGATGCTTTGTCGAGATTACCGGAAGTATGTGAGACACTAGAAAGTGTAAAGAATAGGGAAGATGTTTTTGAGGTGAATTACTTCTCAAAAGCTGAAGGAAGAGAAAAAATTAGGGAAATATGTCGGAATATGCGAAGATATCAAAGTGATGATGATGCACTCAAGTCGGTAAAGGTCAAGTTTGACAATCCGGACGCAACTAACATAAGGGCTTCATATAAAATACTTAAAGGTGTACTGTATCTTCAAAGATTAAATAATCCAGGGAAGTGGAGAGTATGTTGGCCGGAACAACACACTGAAGTGCTGATAGATTATGTTCACTTGGCATATGGCCATTGTGGTGCACGGAAGTGTACCGATAAGTTAGATGAATGCATTACCTTTAACAACATGGCACGAAGGGTAGCACAGAGGATAAGATCTTGTGATCTATGCCAAAAGGCGAAAGTAACAAATGCAACTAATCAAGGGCCCATGCAAACAATAAAACCTGATGAAGTATTAGAAATAGTAGCAGTAGATATCTTTGGACCATTACCGAAAACCATGTGGGGTTTTGTGTACATATTTGTAGCAGTTGAACTTTTCTCAAAGTATATAAAGCTTTATCCCTTGAGAAAAGCTACTGCCAGAGCTGTGTATGATAAAATGGTGTGTGATTATTTTGTGAAAGTAGGGAAGTCAAAGAGAATACTATCAGATAATGGTGTTCAGTTTTGCTCAAAAATGTGGAAGGATGGGATAACTGAGAAACAGGTAGAAGTGGTACATATCTCAGCTTATCACCCATCAAGCAATCCAGCAGAAAGATATATGCGGTTATTTAGGACGTACTGCCATAGTAACCACAAGAAGTGGGGCATGTATGTGAGTGAATTCAAAGAAATCATGAATTCATTAACAAACGAGAGCACTGGATTTACTCCAGAAGAAATCCTGAAAAAGACAAGAAGTAAAAGTCTAGTAGAAGACCTACTAGAATTTCCAAATAGAGTTGAATTAGATTATGATAGTAAAAAGAACTTAGTAAAAGACAAGATGAGAAAACAAGCAGATGCGAGAATTCGTCGTCACGACGAAAAAGTAAGGAATCCCAAATTCAAAATAGGTGATTTCGTTCTTGTAAAAACACATGAAAAGTCAAGTGAAATTAA
This sequence comes from Schistocerca cancellata, assembly GCF_023864275.1. NCBI lineage: Eukaryota > Metazoa > Arthropoda > Insecta > Orthoptera > Acrididae > Schistocerca > Schistocerca cancellata. The sequence continues at coordinate 384,512,521 of NC_064628.1, forward strand.
TAACGAGATCAGCAAATTTAAATATATATATAATGGACCATTTAAAATAGTGTCCACACCCAATGTGAATGCTTATTATTTAGAGTACCCAGTAACAGGCAAACGCCTGGGAGTAAGAAACATAGTGGATCTCAAAAGGTATGAACCACAAATTCTACCAGATTGAAAATAAATATTAAAGTAAACCAATATGTAAATAGTTGTGTTTCTTTTGTTCTATGTGAAAGGTAAATGCTCACTAAAATATAGTGCAGTATTCTAATGAAACTTCTAGGTTAAGTAGAGACTAAACGGACTGGGAAAGACTGAGCTTCTAAGAAAGCCTTAATAGATGTGTAAATAAGTGTTCTGGAAGAGGTAGAAAAGTGAGGAGGTAAAGTGAAAAGGGCGGGCTACAAAGTAATAGGCGCATAACGTGTGTTTTACTTGCCTGAGATAAAAGAAGTGTATTTAAAACTTTGTAAAAAAAAGATGTTTAAAGTGTACTGTGTTTAGAAGTAAGAAAATTGGAAAGAATATATGTAAATCATTTATGTAATGTTTAGCAGGAAAGAGAGAAAGAATTGGTGTTTAATTTTAAATATGTAATATAAGTATCGAGGTGTATCAGTAAGAAAGGGAAAACCCTTGGTAAAAAGCTTATCGAACATTTCAGATTCATTATAGGAGAGACTTCTTATTGAATTATCACTGTAAGATACTTCAATAAGAAGTGGGGCATGTGTAACAGAACTGAAATGATGGTGGGCTGACAGTAATTTGGAGCCCGCGCGTCTGAAACGGGCGCGCTTGTGTGAGACTGCCAGGGAGTGCACCCTGATGCCATCTATTGGCGAAACTGGGAATTAGCGCTGCCTGTCAGACAATGCACTAAGCTCTCGGAGTCAAATGTATTCTTTTTCTTGGTAATTATAAGTTATTACTGTATAATTTAATGTTGTAAAGCGCTAGTAGTAAATTATTATGACTGGTATGGACTCCAGGGTAATAAATATAAATATTCTTAAATACTAAATGATTTTGGTAAAAAGGTGGTAGGGGAACGCCCCCACTCTTGGTGATACGAGCGTAGCTAGGGGTAGCTGGAGACACAGGGACTGAACAATGGGATGGCCTGGGGAGTGTTGACGTGATCGGACGTGCGTAACTGTGCTCACGCAAAAGTGATTGTGCAACAGCGAAGAGGCAAATATCGTCGCCGTTTTTGGAGTAAAACGCGACGAATGGTTGTTGAAGCCGCCTCTATGCCACTGGGGCTGATTGTAAGAGTTCCTGTGCCCAGATTTTATGGCGGACGTGCAGTAGCTTATACGAGTGCTACGGCTCATAGTTCCAGCCGCCATTAAGGGCATGAGGCGTGAAGAGCTGCGTTAGCCACATGCATCTCACCACCAGCACCGACACGTCTACCCAAGGCAAGACTGCTTGCAATTGTTAAGTCGAACTTTGTATACATGTAAAAGGAGAATACCAGTTTTCTTTTATGCAAGTGCAGAGGACAGAATATAGTAATGAGTAAAATTACGACGCATGTTGTTAATTGTAAAGTGTAGTAACCTCAAACATAGTATAGTGAAATCAGACTGAGGCCACCATCGCCTCTTTCATTTACAATTCTTTTGGTTGTAGAATACTTTAGCGTATAAGAATGTTGAAAAGAGCAATGGTCACACCAGAATGAGTCGCCTATTTATAGTTACTTAAATTTTTCTGAGCAACCTTTCAAGTAAAGCCACTTAACTAATTCTGTATCAATGGTCCAAAGAGTAATATCCAAAATCATTAAATAAGTTGAAGGATAGAATTTTGTTAACCGAAGTTGCATAAACTGTCTTGGTAGTAATTACCAAGCCAACTCACAGAAATTGAGAGAGTATTTGCTTTGTAGAATCATCTAGAATGATCAGAAATAGTAATATTCAGAATTAAGTTTAAATTCAACTCAAGCCATTTCACTTTGAAACGAGCCAAAAATTGATTTATTCTTTTGCTCCTTCAGAGCTGGCGACCGTAGTTATAAGTATTTTCAGGAGGATTCGACGGTAAGTCTGCTGCTCTCGTCGTGCTGATAGGATTATCCACTGCTGCTAGCAGTGGTGATTGGATACATAAGCTCACTACCAAGTTAAGTGGGTCAGGTAGGCAGTGTTACCGTGTGAACTGTAGGGCACTGTAGGCCGTGGATCGAACCCGTTCAATCATCACAGCTCTTAGGGAAATAGTCCGGTTAGGAGTGTGCTAATCATTAGGTAAATACTGGCGAGTAACGGTCAAAAATGTATACGCAAGTGAATTTAGCAAGGTCCACGTAGCACCTAGTTAATGTGGTGCAATGGCGAGGGTAGGAGTGGAGTAAAAGTGAGCTGAGCTTGTGGCAGCTGTGCTGGATTCAAATATTAACTACGTGAATTCACTACTGCCTCTTATCATTGGGACTGAGCTATTTACAGTTAAAATACGTAGCAGTAAGCGCAAAGGCGTGACAGCTACAAGTCCGTATTGGTTTTATACATACGGAATTGGGAAGTGGGTCATTCCGTCAGTGGAGGGGGTTAAAACAACCGAGTCAGTGGAGAACATACCCCATTTACTGATGGAAAGATTCAGCGGTTCGGTCGCAACCTCCATGAAAAACACGACCACCCCATAACACCACCGCCTCTGAATTTTACTGTTGGCACTACACACGCTGGCAGATGACGTTCACCAGGCATTCGCCATAACTACACTCTGCCATCGGATCGCCAAATTGTGTACCATGATTCGTCACTCCACATAACGTTTTTCCACTGTTCAATCGTTCAATGTTTACGCTCCTTACACTGTGCGAGGCATCTTTTGTCATTTACCAGCGTGATCTGTGGCTTATGACAGCCGCTCGATCATGAAATCCAAGTTTTCTCACCTCCCGCCTAACTGTCATAGTACTTGCAGTGGATCCTGATGCAGTCTGGAATTCCTTGATAGATGTCTGCGTGTTACTCATTATGACCCTCTTCAATTGTCAGGAGTCACTGTCAGTCACCAGACGAGGTCGGCCTGTACGCTTTCGTGCTGTACGTGTTCCTTCACGTTTCCACTTCACTATCACATCGGAAACAGTGGACCAAGGGGTGTTTAGAAGTGTGGACATCTCGCGTACAGACATATGACACAAGTGACACCCAATCACCTGACCACGTTCGATGTCCGTGAGTTCTGCGGAGCGCTCCATTCCGCTCTCTCACAATGTTTAATGACTAATTTTCCCCTTGGCACAAAGGCGTTACTGTTTCTGGCCCCGACCTGCTTGCTTGCTTGCTTTCTACACCCATCTCCAGACTCTGGGATTGCAAGAAAACATGTAATTTCACATGGCAACATCGCTTGCACAGCATAATTCCGAAGATATCGAATGGAAATTATTTCTCTAGAAACACGAAACTTTAGCGAGGTGGAGTGGAATGCAGCGCTGTTAATATTCCAATGTAAGAAATACATTTCCAGCGCATGACATACATCCTTCTTGCAGGTTTCTCTACGATAAACTATGGTAACAAACTGTAAAATGAAAAAACTACTTCCTTAAAATATCGATTCTGAATTATATGTGCACAATATAGCTTTCCAGAGATGGGAGCAATTCGCGACACAAGCACATACACAGACATACAGAAAACAGAGAAAACGCACTGCAAATGCGGAATATGTGGGGTGGAGGCGACTGGATGAAATCGAGTACAGTGCTATGCTATGCTTCCCGATCAGAAAAATAGTGCATTTGCGCTAGATGTTGGCAGCTGTACTACATTTACAAGCAATTTTAGAATACGGAACGAGAGGTGATGTCATGATAGCATGGGAAAAACTAAACATAAAATCGATAGAATTGCGAAAAATTATGGAAAATACGTATAAATTGAGGGAATATACACCGAAATGCGGGGAAATTGAGGAAGTTCTTGCGTGTCTTCTGGTTCGTGCAGAACAATTTCTGCATGGGAACAAGTATGTGACAGCAAGGGAAATCCGAGAAAACGTCGCCAGGGAAACGAAGAGAATCAGGGAAATAGCCACTTTTTATCTGGCAAGGCAGCATTCTAGTGTATATCTATTGAGGTAACAGTGATACATGCGAGTTGACTACTGTATTTGACGGTTTTCAGGAAAACAGAGAACCATCTGCCTCTAAACTTACAGGCATCTGCGTTAAAGGATAATGGAGAGTGTACAAAATGGTTCAAATGGTTCTGAGCACTATGGGACTTAACAGCTATGGTCATCAGTCCCCTAGAACTTAGAACTACTTAAACCTAACTAACCTAAGGACAGCACACAACACCCAGTCATCACGAGGCAGAGAAAATCCCTGATCCCGCCGGGAATCGAACCCGTGACCCCGGGCATGGGAAGCGAGAACGCTACCGCACGACCACGAGCTGCGGACAGAGTGGACAGAGTGATGGGCATTGTACGCTGTAACGAAGTACAATTTAATGGCAGACTCATGATGCATTCTAGAGAGGGAGATGTTGCTGCAGGTTATTTGACTATTTTTTCCGCTGTTCTGTCAGGCTGCATCAGCTGCGTCACATAGTCTGTATTCTACTTGTATACAACCACGTGTTCTGTATGTGACTTAGAGCTCTGTCTATTTGCGATCGTTAACAACAAACCTTTTGGTCATCGTAGGACTTCCATCACATGTGTAATAAAACGTGACCACCCTGTCTCGACACATTCCTCTAAACAAACGAAGATTTATGCGATTTACTCTACTCCCCTGTCGCATCTTGGGTATAAAATCGTGACTTCAGTTTCGTAAGTAAGAATATTCTAAGTTAGCGATAGGTGTTTGTGAGACACTGCAATCCCCGTGTATACATCTGCTTGACCGACATACTGTTTACAGAGTTAGTGGCGGCATGACATGTAATTTCACATGTCGGATGCCGCAGCTGTGCGTTTATCTGTTTCCTTGTAAGAGGTATTCTCCGTTACTAGCGATCATTTTATGTAGCACTAACGCGGGCATAGCATAATTTCTGAACCGTGATCGGATGTGAACAGTGGACGCTATACAACTCTGGAAAGCTATATTTTGCACGTATCACTCAGTATTGATATTTTAAGGAAGTAGTTTTATATTTTACAGTTTGTTACCATACATTATCGCAGAGAAACATGCAGGAAGGATGTATGTCATGCGTTCAAAATATATTCCTTGCATTGGAAAATTAACAGCGCCGCATTCCACTCGACTAATAGGTCGGAACTGAAGTGATCTAACATTATAGCCTGCTTTAAGTGCAGAACCGTGTAGCTTTAGGAGTGTGTGTGTTTATGTTCCCTCTCCTGGTACAGATCCTAGACACTAGAACAATACTTTCGAATTGATAGCGTAGTTGATTTATGTAAAATGCTACGAACTCCATCCGTCTGGAGTTCCATCATGCATAGAAACCACCAGTTTCTTGTTGTACTTAACCGCCTGCTATTATATCACAACACTTTCAAATCTACTACTATACACCGATAAGGGGTGCTAACCTTCTCGACATGGACCCATCTGGGGAAATCTTGTGCACTTGGATGGGCGAGGACTCGGAGAGCTCCATTCATTCATGAGACGCGGAATGTGGCAGTCTACCCTGGTCAGCTGCAGCAAATTAAATCGGTAACGGTGCTGCAGGGCAGGTTGTTCAAAGTCAGTGCGAGGGGATCTTTCTGTCTCTAACTTTATCCTACGACTGCGAGAATGCCTTGTGACTCTCCATCTGCATAGCAAAAAAAAATGGCTCTGGGCACTATGGGACTTGGTTTTCCGTATTTTAGGGGGGAGGTAGTATGGACCAAATTAAGGGAAAAAAGTCCAGTAAACATGGGCACTAAAGCGCATATCTCAGAACCTCTGAGCACTTGATCATCTTGGCTACTGTGAAAGACACCTCTTCTACTCAACGTGTGCTCATAGTTTGTAAGATACGCATTAGAGAGCCCCATCAAGTGAGGTGGCGCAGTGGTTAGCACACTGTAATTCGGGAGGACGACGGCTCAAACCCGCGTCCGACCATCTTGACTTAGGTTTTCCGTAATTTCCCTAAATCTCTTCAGGCAAATGCTGTGACGGTTTCCTTGAAAAGGCACGGCCGATTTCCTTCCCCATCCTTCCATGATCCGATGAGACCGTTGACGTTGCTGTTTGGTCCCCTCCCGTAAATCAATCATTACAGAGCCCAACTTCACTGGACAATTTTTGCTTGTTTTACTCCATTGTCCCTCCTCCCAAAACATGAAATGCAAAGAGCTTGCAGTAGAAGTGATTCGTTTCACAGTATCGGAGAAGTGCTGACAGCTCTTAAGGCAGTGCTTCCCAACGTTTCTGAGACGATTACCCGTGCGTTATATGAGATATTAGCTAGTAACCCCCCCTCTCTAGCCCCCCTCCCCCCCGCCAATCCCTACCTTCATCAACATTACCGCTACGAGTAACTCTGGAACGAAAAAGAATTTTCTTCAGACACTTTCATATTTTAAATCATAAAAGATTAATCGTATTTAGTTTTTGTTAGAATTTTATTAAACCACGAACTGATATGTCTATGAGACAATTGGTGCTGCTCATTGCATGTAAGCTTTCACGGCCGGCGTCTTCATTGATTAAAACTTCCGGGCTGAATTGCCGTGGTCCATATATAAAACTTCTTTATATATGGACCACGGTAATTCAGCATGGTGCAAAACTTCTTTATATATGGTCCATATATAAAACTTCTTTATACATATATAAAACTTCTTTATATATGGACCACGGCAATTCAGCCCGGAAGTTTTAATTAATGAATTGGTACTGCTGTCCGCAGCTCGTGATCTAATGGGCTAGCGTTGCTACCTTTGGATCACGGGGTCCCGGGTTCAATTCCCGGCCTTGCTAGGGTTTCCTCTGCCTGGGGACTTGGTGTCTGTGTTGTCCACATCATTATCATCATTCGCGACAGTGGTTCGATTGGAGTGTGTACAAATTGGACTGTGTAAAAATTGGGACTTTGTACGGGCGCTGATGACCGCGCAGTTGACGCCCCACAAACCAAACATCATCACCATCAATTGGTATTGCTTATTTCTAAATACTTCTTTTTCATCCCGAGTGCTATCTACAACTCCTCCTCAGAAAGGAAAGGTATCTATCCATTATGAGGGTAGACACTGTTACAAAATATGCTTCCTCTGTACCAAAGCTACACTTGCTTCACGCACACTCTGTATCCCATTTACAATCAACCAAGTTAAAATGTATCCACTGTGCTTCGGCCTCCCGTTTGTAAATCACTTGATTTGTAGACTGCTCACTTCTGAACTGGCAGAAACTGAAAGACTTTAGGCTGCCAGTGCTTTGTGTCTGACCTCTACCACTAATAATAATGATGATGATGAAGTCAAATACTCCGTGATGGAGCGTAGGGGAACGATGCGGGAGACCCGCACCGCCGTACTAGGCAAGGAGGTGGTTTGCCATCGCCTTCCTCCGACCGTAATGGGGATGAATGATGATGATGAAGACACTACAACACCCAGTCATCTCGAGACAGGAAAAATCCCTGACCCCGCCGGGAATCGAACCCGGGACCCCGTGCTCGGGAAGCGAGAGCGCTACCGCGAGACCACGAGCACTAATAATAATAATAATAGTAATAATAATAATAATACAGTGTCAGTCCTAAAGCAATATATTAGCCATTACGTAGATACTGTCGTACTGTCAATTAGTTCGTGTATTGTTGCAAAGTGAATAATGAAAGAATTCGGGTCTACTGCAGCAACTACCTAAAACTCGGAGACGACATTTTCATGAAATATTTGAGCCTATGTGGTGCATATGTCTCAATTTTACTGTCACAGACGCTCGCTAGAAAGTCTGTGTGCAGTGGGTGGACTATGTGAGGAAGATGTTGTTCATACACTCATTTCACAATCTATAACTTGAACCACATTGTGTCGTGGGTTAATTCTAGTATTGAAAAACAAACGTAATTATTGGTAATTTGCATTGTCACCGTTACAGTCTTATGACACAGTCTAATAGTAATGAACTTATAAAAATAATTTAGTTTCATGACCAAAAAAGAACTGGACCCTTTTGTTTTTACCCCTCAGAAAATTGCATTTTATCTTTCAGTGGGTAATTAACCGCGGGTTGAGAACCATTGTCTTAAGGTGAGCGTATTACATCTACATCTACATCTACGCGATTACTCTGCTATTCACAATAAAGTGCCTGGCAGAGGATTCAATGAATCACCTTCAAGCTGTCTCTCTACCGTCCCACTCTCGAGCGGCACGCTGGAGAAACGAGCACTTATATTTTTCTGTGCGAGCACGGATTTCTCTTATTTTATCGTGATGATCGTTTCTCCCTATGTAGGTGGGTGCCAACAGAATGTTTTCGCAATCGGAGGAGAAAACGGGTGATTGAAATTTCATGAGAGGGTGCCGTCGCAACGAAAAACGTCTTTGTTTTAATGATTGCCACTCCAATTCACGTATCATGTCTGTGGCACTATCTCCCCTATTTCGCGATAGTAAAAAACGAGCTGCCCTATGCCCTATGTCATCCGTCAGTCCCACCTGATGCGGATCCCACACTTCACAACAATACTCCAGAATAGGGCGGACAAGCGTGGCGTAAGCAGTCTCTTTGGTAGACCTGTTGCACCTTCTAAGTGTTCTGCCAATGAATCGCAGTCTTTGGTTGGCTCTACCCACAACATTGTCTACGTGATCGTTCCAATTTAGGTTATTTGTAATTGTAATCCCTAAGTATTTAGCTTAATTTACAGCCTTCAGATTTGTGTGACTTATCGCGTAATCGAAATTTAACGGATTTCTTTTAGTACTCATGTCAATAACTTCACACTTTTCTTTATTCAGGGTCAATTGCCACTTCTTGCACCATACAAATAACTTTTCTAAACCATTTTGCAATATGTTTTGGTCATCTGATGACTTTACAAAACGATAAATGACAACATAATCTGCAAACAATCTAAGACAGCTACTCAGATTGTCTCCTATGCCGTCAATATAGATCAGGAACAAAAGAGGGCCTATAACACTTCCTTGGGGAACGTCGGATATTACTTCTGTTTTACTCGATGACTTTCCGTCTATTACTACGAACTGTGACCTTTCCGACAGGAAATCGCGAATCCAGTCGCACAACTGAGGCGATACTCCGTAGGCAGGCAGTTTGGTTAGAAGACGCTTGTAAGGAACGGTGTCGAAAGCCTTCTAGAAATCTAAAAATATGGAATCAATTTGACATCCCCTGTCGATAGCACTTATTACTTCATGAGTATAAAGAGCTAGTTATGTTTCTCAAGAACGATATTTTCTGAAACCGTGCTGACTATGTGTCAATAAATCGTTTTCTTCGAGGTACTTCATAATGTTCCAGTACAGTAAATGTTCCATCACCCTACTGCAAATCGACGTTAGTGATATAGGCCCGTAATTCAGCGGATTACTCCTACTTCCCTTTTTGGGTATTGGTGTGACTTGAGCAATTTTCCAATCTTTAGGTACGGATCTTTCTGTGAGCGAGTGGGTGTATATAATTGCTAAATATGGAGCTATTTTATCAGCATACTCTCAGAAGAACCTGACTGGTATGCAATCTGGACCGGAGGCCTTGTTTTTATTAAGTGATTTAAGCTGCTTTGCGACACCGATGATATCTACTTCTATGTTTCTCATCTTGGCAGTTGTTCTTGATTGGAATTCAGGAGTATTTACTTCGTCTTTTTTGGCGTAGTAGTTTCGGAAAACCGTGATGAATAACTCTGCTTTAGTGTCACTGTCATCAGTGATTTCACCGTTGCTATCGTGCAGTGAAGGTATTGATTGCGTCTTGCCATTGGTGTGCTTTACGTATGACCAGAATCTCTTTGGGTTTTCTGCCAGATTTCTAGACAGAATTTCGTTGTGAAAATTATTAAAAGCATCTCGCATTGAAGTGCGCGCTATATTTCGAAAGTATGTTGTTTGGTTGGTTTTGGGGAAGGAGACCAGACAGCGAGGTCATCGGTCTCATCGGATTAGGGAAGGGCGGGGAAGGAAGTCGGCCGTGCCCTTTGAAAGGAACCATCCCGGCATTTGCCTGGAGCGATTTAGGGAAATCACGGAAAACCTAAATTAGGATGGCCGGACGCGGGATTGAACCGTCGTCCTCCCGAATGCGATTACAGTGTCTAACCACTGCGCCACCTCGCTCGTTGACTCGAACGTCTGTAAAACTTTGCCAGTCTTGGGGATTTTGCATTCTTTTAAATTTGGCATTGTAACGTTGTTGGTTTATTTTGTGGTGTAAGCGGTGCTGATAGACAATAAAAGCAGTTTAAAAGCTATGAGCTGTCTGGGGAAGTTAACCTTGCATTACTGCGCAACTGTTTCACCAGGTATCCAATCTAGCTTACCAAATTCCCGACCAGACTAACATTAATTATAATCTTTTAATAGTCATACGACAACCGGTGATATATACACTCCTGGAAATGGAAAACAGAACACATTGACACCGGTGTGTCAGACCCACCGTACTTGCTCCGGACACTGCGAGAGGGCTGTACAAGCAATGATCACACGCACGGCACAGCGGACACACCAGGAACCGCGGTGTTGGCCGTCGAATGGCGCTAGCTGCGCAGCATTTGTGCACCGCCGCCGTCAGTGTCAGCCAGTTTGCCGTGGCATACGGAGCTCCATCGCAGTCTTTAACACTGGTAGCATGCCGCGACAGCGTGGACGTGAACCGTATGTGCAGCTGACGGACTTTGAGCGAGGGCGTATAGTGGGCATGCGGGGGGCCGGGTGGACGTACCGCCGAATTGCTCAACACGTGGGGCGTGAGGTCTCCACAGTACATCGATGTTGTCGCCAGTGGTCGGCGGAAGGTGCACGTGCCCGTCGACCTGGGACCGGACCGCAGTGACGCACGGATGCACGCCAAGACCGTAGGATCCTACGCAGTGCCGTAGGGGACCGCACCGCCACTTCCCAGCAAATTAGGGACACTGTTGCTCCTGGGATATCGGCGAGGACCATTCGCAACCGTCTCCATAAAGCTGGGCTACGGTCCCGCACACCGTTAGGCCGTCTTCCGCTCACGCCCCAACATCGTGCAGCCCGCCTCCAGTGGTGTCGCGACAGGCGTGAATGGAGGGACGAATGGAGACGTGTCGTCTTCAGCGATGAGAGTCGCTTCTGCCCTGGTGCCAATGATGGTCGCATGCGTGTTTGGCGCCGTGCAGGTGAGCGCCACAATCAGGACTGCATACGACCGAGGCACACAGGGCCAACAGCCGGCATCATGGTGTGGGGAGCGATCTCCTACACTGGCCGTACACCACTGGTGATCGTCGAGGGGACACTGAATAGTGCACGGTACATCCAAACCGTCATCGAACCCATCGTTCTACCATTCCTAGACCGGCAAGGGAACTTGCTGTTCCAACAGGACAATGCACGTCCGCATGTATCCCGTGCCACCCAACGTGCTCTAGAAGGTGTAAGTCAACTACCCTGGCCAGCAAGATCTCCGGATCTGTCCCCCATTGAGCATGTTTGGGACTGGATGAAGCGTCGTCTCACGCGGTCTGCACGTCCAGCACGAACGCTGGTCCAACTGAGGCGCCAGGTGGAAATGGCATGGCAAGCCGTTCCACAGGACTACATCCAGCATCTCTACGATCGTCTCCATGGGAGAATAGCAGCCTGCATTGCTGCGAAAGGTGGATATACACTGTACTAGTGCCGACATTGTGCATGCTCTGTTGCCTGTGTCTATGTGCCTGTGGTTCTGTCAGTGTGATCATGTGATGTATCTGACCCCAGGAATGTGTCAATAAAGTTTCCCCTTCCTGGGACAATGAATTCACGGTGTTCTTATTTCAATTTCCAGGAGTGTATATAAAAAGAGAATTTAAATACAAAGAAATAAACCAGTTTATATTTGGAAATTTATTTTAACATTGATCATTGAAATTTCAGCATATTAAACCTTAGTCATAACTAAGCTGGTGCCTTATTTAGGATTGTGGAAAATGTGAGTTTGTAATCTTACAGAACATATCAAATATGGAGCCAAGATTGGGAGACTGCATACAACACTGCATTCATAAAATAACACACGAAGAACGATGAAACATATGCAAGAGGAAATTAACCACAACCAACCGATTCAACTTTCACCCAAAGAAGTTACGTTCGTAGCACAATCCTGTCCGTCATGTAATTACCAAACACTGGTATACTAAATTCATACTAACTTTCTGTGAAATCTTCCCGAAAAGAATAGCTGAGGGCTACTTTGATGATTACTCCACATGCTTCACGTGGTCAACTTGGTTTACACAAAGAGTGTAACTCCACAATAATTTTGATAATTAAAATAAATTAGATCGAAAAGCAATTTACAAAAGAAAAACCTCGAACTGGTTACTATCTTCTTACTATTAACGTGATGGGTCAAACAATTGTATAAGCACGTGGTACTGGTCTCACAAAGTACACCCCACGTGGGTTGAACATAAAGGAAAGTTGCTATATTGAAAAATATTGTCAAGACGTGATGTTATAATCTCACGCACATTCGCATTTAAGATTGATGAACTTAGTTAGAGTTACTGATCAGCACGTGGTTCCACTTTACTCACAAAGTAGTGACAAGGCAACTACCGGAATATATTCTGAACTTCACACTCGAATTATACTGCGCTGCAATTTAAGATAACATTAGATATTTTAGAGCTAAACCTGAAATAAAGGTGATTAAATTTTCAGTTAGGCTGAACTTAAGAAATCCATTGTCCTACGGACTTAGCAGACACGCGCTTAGCCGGTGATCTTACCACTTCAGACGCTCGCCACGGACAGACTGACCTGGTCCCTTTCTGAGGGAGGCTCACAAATACAAACGGAAGTGGCCAGAGGGGCAGCTTCCTATACCAACATGACAAATGACGGACAGACAGGACCATACTAAGGATACAAACCTCTTCGCTTTTAGAAAGCGTAGCTACCTGTTCCGACGTTGGTCCTACTGTTCTCTAGCAGACAGGCTTGTCTGCTACCCTCAAGCATGCAACTAGAAATACATTTGCTCATTCATCCTCTCACACAGAAGGGAAGGGGAATGACAGTATCTTATCATATACAGTATATAAAAGAAAGCGGATGTAGGTTCCGTATGAAACTGTGTGACATGAATTACATATAAACTGTGTTTTAAAGTGTAGTAGTGTGACAGATCGTTCTTGTTTATGTGTAAAAGTAACACGTTCCACTACTCACTCTCCTCCCAGATAGTCAGAAACGCCACAGTAAATTTAGAAGAGGAATTTATGCCGTAAATGACAACAGATTTAAGAAATTAACATGAAAGGAGTCCAACAGAGTCCTTTCAGCATGCTTTTCTCATTGCTTCTGCAACAGCGATCTGACCCGTTTTGTGTACCATGGGGCATCAGTACCATCACTTATTAATTTATGTGGTATATATCTCTCAAATGCTGTCGATACTATCTCTTTGAAAACATTCCACAAATTTTATACACTTACATGATCAGATCGGAAGTAGTGAAGACTGTCTCTTAAAAGGCGTTAAGAGCATTTTTATCAGCTTTTTTTTTTTTAAATAGATAGACATTGCGTTTTTTTTATGGTTATAGGTAGAGTCCATATTCAGTAGAGTTGTGGCGATTCGTGAATGAGTCGTTCATTTGAACGACTCTAAATAAAGAATCGTAAGAATCGAATCGTGATACGGACGAATCGTCGTTCAAAAGAATCGTGGGAACGATTGCGTGTTTCCGAGTCGTGACGATTGCAAGTTCCAACGATTCATCGATTCTTAGTACGCTATGCTTCGAAGGCAACTTCCGAATCATGCCGAGTCGTGCCGAATGATTACGACCGCCAGATGGCAGTCAAGTGGAGGGTGCGTGTGAGCAAAGGAAGCAATTTTGCACCACCTTTCGCACAAATCGACTCCCCTTTCCTGGCATACTGAAATAAAACAATAGATGCAATCAAATCAAATGTGACCTTTCATCAATTAAGGCATTACACGTATAAATCGAGAATCACACTTGTAACGTCATATGCATGTTTACTCATAAATAAACTATTTCTGGCATATATTATCATGACACAGTTCGATTCTAACCCCATTGACTATTTCAGACATGTCCTGCCATCTGTGAGTAAGATGTAGAACTTTTTGCCTTCCGTAAGAATCGTGCCATCGCAGACTAGAATGAATCGTGAGAGAATCGTGAACGAATCGTAGGAATCGATTCGCAATGTGAGATGAATCGTAGGAATCGAATCGGGAAAAAGAATCGTGTCGCCCAACTGTTAATGCTCAGTAGACATTTCAGCTTGGAATGAGCGTTCCTGCCACATGCCTGAACGACGATCATTGCTCCTGGCACGGCGAGCAGAGGGAGTCACTGCCCGGTCCGGGCGCCTGTGGCTAGGCGTGGGCGCCGCTCCCGGAGCGCCAATTGGAGGCAATTGTGTGCCGCTACGGCTGTCGCAGCGGCGGCGGCAGCTGGCGGCCGGCAGCTGGGAGAGCGCGTGTGTGCTTAGTTAGGCTGCCTCTCCTACCGCTGCCTCTCCTTGCCGTGTCCGTGTGTGTGTGTAATAAGTGTCGCGCCGCGTCGCCTGCAGACCGCGTCGCCGGAAGCGGCCGGCCGCGCCATTCATTAGCAGGCGCAAAAAGGAGCACCATACACACACACAGTACAGTAGCTGGCGAGACCGACCGCCACAGCCGGCTCCTTACTGACAGCCTCTCCCAGCCGGCAGTCGCTGCCGCTACACACAGCAGGCGCCCCACTGCACCACTATCGCGCGGCAGGGCCTGAGCTTAGCCGTGTCAACCGAGACCGCAACTAGAAATGGCCAAGTGCGGGGAGCACTCGCGAGTCGAGGTTTCTGTCCTGACTTACAGAGAGACGGCACGACCGTGGGGTCTGGGATTTGTCCGATATTTTGTGTGGTGAAAGAGGACCCCTAATACCTCACGTGGTTAAAATATTAGGACGCACTACCCGGAAAATCCCGAGGAAAAGTCGATCCAAAGTTTCTTAGGTGCGTTATGAGTATAAAATGTTAGTCCGCTGCTAAGCCACCGTTTGGCCTAGATGGCCAGGGCTCGGACTCTTACGCCAGAGGTCTTGGGTTCGATTCCTCCGCGCCGGCACGGTAGCTCAGCGTGTTCGGTCAGAGAGCTGGTTGGCCTGTGTAATATAAAACTGAGTGAAAGGATCAGCAACGAACATGAACGAATGTTTGAAAAAAAAAAATAATGCCGGCACGGTAGCTCAGCGTGTTCGGCCAGAGGGCTGTGTGCTTTCTGTAATAAAAAAAACTGAGTCAAGGAATGAACGATCAACTTGAACGGATGGCTTGTGACGTCCGCCCAGAACAAACGCAACGAACAATACAAAAAACAAAAAAAAGATGGACAGGGCTCGGACCCTTACGCCAGGCACTTTTTTTCCTTCTGTTCTTCTTTTGTTAATCCATCATTATTCGAAAAGTTTCTCGAACCTACATTATTTTTAAAACATTATTTTAGCTCAAGAACGTAAAGTTTTTCATTCACTGAAAAATATTCGTGCTCGTTGTTCTGTATCGTTTTATGGGGTTTTCAAGGTTTAAAGGGGCTTTGTAAGGGTCCCCTTGGGATTATAACGGTCATCTGCGCATAGGACTGTGCGCGAGCCGTGAGAAGCAAACGGCAGTTTGTTTTTCGATTTCGTCGTGAACAGACGTGCCTGTTTCAAATTTCAACGTGTTATTCCGATCCGAGGTTAAACATGTCGACTGAAGAAGTTGCTGGCTCATCTGGAATAGGAGAAGAAATTCCTAAAGAATCCATTCATAGTGATCTATCAAAATTACGATTGAAGGACGCACTGGTGTAGTATGAAAAGCTGTTGACGGAAAATAATTTCATATCATCGACATCTTCGGAAGAAATCTCTCGCGATGCTATGTTATTGGCCGAAGAAAAAAAAAAAATTTGCTGGAGGAGGAATCGAACCCAAGACGTCTAGCAGAAGAGTCCGAGGACTAACCACATCTTTTTTATCTTTTTTTTTTTTAATCTCATTTTGTTCGCTTTCGTTCGTCACATCTGCTCGGGGCGGACGTCGTAAGACAACCGTTTAAGTTCGTTGTTGACCGATTAACTCAGTTTTTTATTACAGATGGCAACTAACCCTCTCACCGAACACGCTGAGCTACCGTGCCGGCGGACCATCTAGGACAGACGGCGGCTCAGCAGTGGGCTAACATTTCATACTCATAACGCACCTAAGAAACTTTGGATCGATTTTTCCCGGGATTTTCCAGGTAGTGCGTCCTAATATTTTAACCACGTGAGGTGTTACGGGTCCTCTTTCACCACACAAAATTTCGGACAAATCACCGACCCCACGGTCGTGCCATCTCCTTGTTAGTTATGCCAAAGAAACTGGTACACCTGCCTAGTGACGTGTAGGGCCCCCCGCGAACACGCAGAAGTGCCATAATACGACATGGCATGGACTCGACTAATGTCTGAAGTAGTGCTGGAGGGGGAACTGAAACCATGAATCCTGTAGGGCGGTCCATAAATTCGTAAGAGTACGAGGGGGTGGAGAACTCTTCTGAACAGCACGTTGCAAGGCATCACATATATGCTCAATAATGTGCATTTTTAACTTATCGCGGCGTAATGAATAAA
Organism: Schistocerca cancellata; assembly: GCF_023864275.1. NCBI lineage: Eukaryota > Metazoa > Arthropoda > Insecta > Orthoptera > Acrididae > Schistocerca > Schistocerca cancellata. Next base: position 384,529,292 of record NC_064628.1, read on the forward strand.
TCATTAAATTTCGGGCATGCAGCCGCGCAAATAAAATTTCCTCCACTAATATTTCGGCCGCGTATCGTCCGGCCATCCTCAGAGTGAGTCACAAGACTGACGACAATTTTTTTTTTTTTCACTTTTCATTCCCATCCCTGAGGAGGGTAGGCGGGCTGCTTGAGGGCTTGCATTGCCCTTTTCAGCCTTTTGCTGCACAAGTACATTCGTTTATTTATTAATTCAATATTTCTTGCAAAAGTGCATTTGGTCATATTTACAGCATTGAGTATACAAAAATATAAAATATACCAAGATACGGCCGGCCGGCTTGGCCGAGCGGTTCTAGGTGCTTCAGTCTGGAACCGCGCGACCCCTACCGTCGCAGGTTCGAATCCTGCCTCGGGCATGGATGTGTGTGATGTCCTTAGGTTAGTTAGGTTTAAGTAGCTCTAAGTTCTAGTGGACTGATGACCACAGCAGTTAAGTCCCATAGTGCTCAGAGCCATTTGAACCGTTTTTTATACCAAGATGCAAAAATATAAAATAATGCAATAATACAAAATATAAAATAAGTACAAAAATATTATATAAAATAAGATATATTAAAAATAAGTTAAGTTAGAAATTGAGGTTTTAATATTAAAGTTTTTATGTCGTACTAAAATATAGTGTATATATTATACAATATTTTGCGTTATGATTATTCCGTAAATTCTTCAAAAGGTTCAAATGGCTCTGAGCACTATGGGACTTAACTGCTGTGGTCATCAGTCCCCTAGAACTTAGAACTACTTAAACCTAACTAACCTAAGGACACCACACACATCCATGCCCAAGGCAGGATTCAAACCTGCGACCGTAGCGGTCGTGCAGTTCCAGACTGTAGCGCCTAGAGCCGCTCGGCCACTCCGGCCGGCCGGTAAATTCTCTTTGAATACGTTGGTGTATATAGCGGTTGTAGCATACGATAGTAGTACAGTAATTTTTATGTGTATGCTACTTTTAATGTTTAATTTGTTATTTCTATGCTACTTTTTAGGTGTAACTTGGGTCTACGGTTCTTGTGTGTGTGTGTAAGTGTGTGTGTGTGTGTGTGTGTGTGTGTGTGTGTGTGTGTGTTCTGGGATTAGTTTCTGTGTCTTTGGGTCAGGTGTGGGGGAAGTGGGATGCCTTGCGTTAGTGGTTCCATGGTGGGGGCGAGGTCTGGGTATTCTTGGCTGGTGTTTTGTGCTACTGTACGCGCTGGTTGGGTATATTTAAATTTTGGTCGTCTGTTCACTCGTGGTCTTGTTGTCAAAATGTCTTCCATGTCTGGGCGTTTCGTTAAAATGAGTCTCCCGTAGTTTGCTCTGAGTTTGGTCAGTCTGTTTTGTAGCGGCTTCACGCCTGTGATGTCATATACGTCGTCACAGAGCGTGAGCCTTGGCAGTCTACAGATGCTGCGTAAAAGTCGTCTTTCGGTCGAGTAAAGTCGTTCTGCTACCGGTTTGTGCAAGCCTCTTAAGGGGGCTGCTGCATATTCTATCACTGGTCTAATGTACGTCTTGTAAGTGTGGATCGCCGTGTGGTCGTCACATCCATGGAAGCGTCCTTGTACTTGTCTGATTAGGCATTGTCTTTTCCTCGTCTTGTTTAACAGGTAAGTAAGGTGTGTCTTCCAGTTTAAGTACTTGTCTAGGTACACTAGATGCCAAGCGGGGCCTTACATGCTCCACCGCGGCGGTACTGCGCATGCGGGTCACAGATGCTGGTCGGCGGCAAAGAAGTGCGCTTACACATGCGCCGCCTGTGGCGAAGGCGTACAGACATTCGATTCGCTTATCGATGTATGATCGGCAGCGGTGACACGATGACGACTTCTCTGCAGTTTAATTACTCCAAGAACCGGATTCCATGCTTTGTCCAAATTAAAACCATTACCTCTATTTATTAAATTGTTAGCTAATCTATTTTATATAGCTTCCTTGAAGACAGATTCCCGAAAAGAAGAGGTGGATGTAAAATCTTCGCATCACTGTAATTCATGGAATGACCTGTATCAATACAATGTTCGGCCACAGCTGACTTGTCTGGCTGTAATAAGCGTGTGTATCTTCGATGCTCCACACACCTCTCATGAACGGTGCGTGTTTTTTGGCCTGTGTACGACTTCTCACAATTCCCGCAAGGAATTTGATACACACCCGCCTTACGAAGTAATAGATCATCCTTTACAGAGCCGAGTAAAGCTGCTCTGGGGGGCCGGAAGATCACCTTAACACAGTGATTCTCAAGAATACGGCCTGTTAGCTAACAATTTAATAGAGATAATAGTTTTAATTTGGACAAAGCATGGAATCCGGCTCTTGCAGTAATTAAACTGCAGAGAAGTCGTCATCGTGTCACCGCCGCCGATCATACATCGATAAGCGCATCGAATGTCTGTACGCCTTCGCCACAGACGGCGATTGTGTAAGCGTATGCCTCTGCCGCCGACCAGCATCCGTGACCCGCGTGCGCAGTACCGCCGCGGTGGAGAATATAGGGCCGCGGTTGGCATCTTGTCGTCAGTCTCGTGACTCACTCTGAGGATGGCCAGACGATACGCGGCCGAAATATCAGTGGAGAAAATTTTTTTTGCGCGGTGCATGCCCGAAATTTAATGGCTTAAGCTCAATAATGTTCATGCCTGGAGAGTTTGGTAACCAGGAAGTGTTAGAAGAGTATTCCTAGAGCCATTCTGTAGCAATTCTGGACGTGTGGGGTGTCTCACTGTCCTGCTGGAATTGCCAAGTCCGGCGGAATGCACAATGGACGTGAATGGATGCAGGTGATCAGACAGAATGCTAATGTACGTGTCACAGGTCAGAGTGGTATCTAGACGTATCAGCGGTCCCATATCACTCCAACTGCACATGCCCCACACATTACAGGGCCTCCACCAGCTTGAACAGTCCCCTGCTGAAATGTAGGGTCCATGGATTCATGAGGTTGTCTCCATACCCGTACACGTCCATCCGCTCGATACAATTTGAAATGAGGCTCGTCCGACCAGGCAACATGTTTTCAGTCATCAATAGTCCAACGTCGGTGTTGATGAGCCCAGGTGAGGCGTAAAGCTTTGTGTTGTGCAGTCATCAAGGGTACACGAGTGGGCCTTTGGCTCCGAAGGCCCACATCGATGATGTTTCGTTGAATGGTTCGCACGCTGACATTTGTTCATGGCCCTGCATTGAAATCTGCAGCAATTTGCAGAAGGGTTGCACTTCTGCCACGATGAACGATTCTCTCCCGTCGTCGTTGGTTCCATCCTTGAAGAATCTTTTTCGGCCGCAGCAATGTTGGAGATTTGATGTTTTACCAGATTACCGATATTCACGGCACACTCGGGTAATGGTCGTACGGGGAAATCCCCACTTAATCGCTACCTCGGAGATGCTGTGTCGCCTCGCTCGTTCGCCGACTATAACACCACGTTCCAACTCACTTAAATCTTGATAACCTATGTTGTAGCAGCAGTAACCGATCTAACAACTGCGCCAGAGTATATATCAGTATTTCACAATTACTCCGAGAAATGTCGATGGGAAGAAAAAGGTATCTTGAGGAAAGGAATGAGGATAGGAACCCGTGTGCAGCAAACATCATCCAACGACGCGACAGAGCATCGAAGTTACAGGCGCCGGCGCCTGTGAATGTATGTATACAGGGCTTTTCCGCACGTGCAAAAATGTAACATGACGTAGAGAAAGCTCCAATGAACAACGTGAGGTATGGAACCTGGAGTCGGAAAAGCCAGCTTACGGAGATATGGAAGTAAACTTGTCTACCGCTTTCTCTAGCATTACTGTTTTCCGGCTTATTTACAACCAAAATGCGTACAAGTTTGCACTTACTGTGCTGTTTGTTTATTCGTACATTTTTATTTCTTGCAAGAAACAAGGAGGACGAGCCTAATTACCAGGAAGTCATGCTGCAGCTTTTATTTACTTTACTTGTCCTTAAGGTGGCTCTGTTGTATCGTATATACATTGTCCCGTGACAGAACGTGCTATGAATCAACGACAGACCCATTCATTACACAGCACTATTCAGTGACGTACAGTACGATACGATCGAGCAATACCAGTACAGTATTTCCTTGTCTTTGGATTGGAAGTGGAGGTCCTATTCCATGGCCTGCGACGACACCTGGCCTGTATGCCCTTGATTATTTGCTATGGGGATATCTAAAGTCACTTTTTACGGGATCTGAGTGCATACGGAGATGGAATTAGTTGCCAGAATTGTAGCTGCCTGTAATGTGATTCGAAAACATACTAGGGATATTTGCTAGCGTGCGTCAGAATCTTTTTTTGCCGATGTCATGCTTGCACTGAGGTTGACGGCAGTCAGTTTCAGCACATTTTCTAACATACAGTACAAATGGTACGTTCATTGCGTTAGTGATGGTGTTTGCAATTAACTGTAACTAACGTAAATTAAAAAGTACACAGTTATGTCATTAAAATTCCTATTATCTCCCTAAGCTCGCTTCCGCTACCCGAAGCACCCTACCTAAAATTGTTCAGTGGAGCATCCTCTATGCCCTGTTAAATGTTTGCACGCTCTTACGGAAACACCCCGTATACAGGGTGTTTCACGATTTCCAGTAAACATAACCTCTAAAATGCACATCATAGGAGCTATGAGCACTTTTTCATCTTCGCTGCTGTGAAACAAATCTCTTCTACTGAACAAGTGCCAATAGGACTCAAGTTATGCATTTCACTGGTTTTTTTCTGTTTTTTTTTGTTTGTTTTTTTTGTTTTGGTCCATACAACCTCCTCAGAAAATGAGGAAATCAAGGGCAAAAAAGGCCTGCTGTAGAAGAGATATACGGGCGCTGGCGTCCATGACTTCGACGCTCTGTAGTCGGATGACGTTTCCGGGCACGGCTGCCTGTCCGCATTCTGTTTCTCAAGACGCCTTCTACGTCCCCTCGATCTCTGCTGTCAGAGTATCTACACTACTGGCCATTAAAATTGCTACACCAAGAAGAAATGCAGATGATAAACGGGTATTCATTGGACAAATACATTATACAAGAACTGACATGTGATTACATTTTCGCGCAATTTCGGTGCATAGATCCTGAGAAATCAGTACCCAGAACAACCAACTCTGGCCGTAATAACGGCCTTGATACGCCTGGGCATTGAGTCAAACAGAGCTTGGATGGCGTGTACAGGTACAGCTGCCCATGCAGCTTCAATACGATACCACAGTTCATCAAGAGTAGTGACTGGCGTATTGTGACGAGCCAGTTGCTCGGCCACCATTGACCAGACGTTTTCAATTGGTGAGAGATCTGGAGAATGTGCTGGCCAGGCCAGCAGTCGAACAGCAGGACCTGCAACATGCGGTCGTGCATTATCCTGCTGTAATGTAGGGTTTCGCAGGGAGCGAATGAAGGGTAGAGCCACGGGTCGTAACACATCTGAAATGTAACGTCCACTGTTCAAAGTGCCGTCAATGCGAACAAGAGGTGACCGAGACGTGTAGCCAGTGGCACCCCATACCATCACGCCGGGTGATACGCCAGTATGACGATGATGAATACACGCTTCCAATGTGCGTTCAACGCGATGTCGCCAAACACGGATGCGACCATCATGATGCTGTAAACAGAACCTGGATTCATCCGAAAAAATGACGTTTTGCTGTTCGTGCACCCAGATTCGTCGTTGAGTACACCATCGCAGGCGCTCCTGTATGTGATGTAGCGTCAAAGGTAACCGCAGCCATGGTCTGATTAAGTATCTGTTCTGCGTTCAGTCGCCACGGGACCTCGCAAGGACTGGCCAGATTATTGTCTACCAAGCCGGCCCAAATGTTGACAGCAAAGCGATCTTGCTAATCGCGAAGAAAGGCGGTGGGCAGATTTTCCGGTGCCCGCGCGAGTTGATTGGGGCTGCTGAACATACCCTCTTGTGTAAAGGATGTCTCATCCGTAAAAAGAACGCTGTTCGGAAAGTTCAGCTGAATGGCACACCTTTTACAAAAATCATTGGCAGAATTCAGTTCGACGTGGAAAATCGTCTGGTTTAAGACGTGAACCTTCAGAAGGCGATAGGGGTACAAATCATCTTCATGCCACACACGCCAAATTGTGGAATTGGCTACACCCGTTTTCCGTGCAACACGCTGCGAGCTTGCTATGGGTGTGTTCCCCAGCAGTGCTAACGCCTCCTCTTCAAGCCCTGGTGTAGCACTGTGCGTTGACGACCGCGTCCGTCAGGCCTCCACACCTGTCACACAAAATGAATACACCGGGTTGCAAACTAGGCCTTTAATGCACATGTGCCATTACGAGAACTTGCCAGTGGAAAACGTACCTCAAGTGAACCTGTCTCAGGTAGGCACCTGTGGATGGCAGTAAATGTGGGTGGATCTTCCACTTGACGATTCGGAATCTGCCGAAAGTACAAACGTTGGCAGCTTGAGCATTTCCATCTGCCGCACCGTAAGCACAGTGCAAGTCTGTCCTTTCCTCCCAAGAATAGCACCCCATTTCCTGCCCGCTTCACTCTGTCATAAACACAAGAATGTCCCCGCCTGATGTAAAACACGCAGAGCGAACCAGAATCCGCAGTGTGCACAGCTGCTGCACTCTATACAACACCTCTCAAACAGGCATCTGCGTAGCCAAAAGCAACGCACTCATATCCCAGTAAGAGGCGGAAAAACCTCTAGTGTTGTCCCGCCTGGAATATCCGAAACTACGTCGACTACAGCGTTTGCAAATAAAGGTCATAAACTCTCAACCCGAGGTCTCTCTTACCTTGATGCCACAAATACATCGAAATCATCGCCCTGCAGACCTGATACCACGACAGCTCGCATGGCACCTTGTGCGCCTACCCTCTTGGCGGCACGCGGCGCTGTCCAACGACGCCTAGAGCCTTAGCGTCTAAGGCATGCGGACATGGGTTGCTAAGTAAAAAATGTTTGTTATCACCCATTCTGCCAGCCCTCTCATTTTCTACATTCATTTGAGATACACCCTGTAAACATATATATAAGGGGTGTCCCAACAAACACCGACAAGCTTTGGTGACAAGTTCCTTACATCAAAACAAGAAGAAAGTCTAGTAAATATGGGCTCTAAAATGCATACCTTGAAAGCTATGAGCACTTGTTCAGTAGAAGGGATGTGTTTCACATTAGCGAAGATGAACTAGTGCTCATAGCTTTTAAAGGATGCATTTTTAGACCCCATATGTGCTGGACATTTTTTCTTGGTTTGGTCAATACTATATCTTCCCAAAATCTGGAAAGGAAAGTCCTTACAGTCGAAAATATCTGTTTCATAGTATGTATTTTAGAGCCCATGTTTAGACTTTTTTGTTGTTTTAGTGTAAGGAACCTGTGCGTAAAGCTTGTCGGTGTTTTTGGGGACACTCCACGTCAATCGAGGATCTCAACAATTTTTGCCTGTCTTCGATACAGATACTGGCAAGATATCGGTACCACGAATTCCAAGAACGTATCAAAATCTCTACGGGAACTTTAGATTATAGATATTGTTACAGAATATTTAATAAAATATTTTTATCAACTTAAGAAAACTTGCATTCCGTAATATTCCTCTACTATGCTTTTGAGAGATGATGAATGAATACAATATACTGGCTGCTCAAATGGCAAAAAGATATTTTTATGTGATATAATTACAGTTTAACAATTTTCAGATTGTTTTACTTTACTTGTACTGTGAAACCTTGCTTCTTGCCAAACTTCATGATTCTAGAACTTGGTGAGCCACATAAATTCCAATTTGATACGCCATCCTGTCCACGAGAAAAAGGGGTCTTAAAGACTGACAGACAGGCAGACGCATAAAAGTGACAAAGACATATTTGTTGATGCCATATAATAAAAAATTAACAATTTTCGGAATTTTCCTTTACTTGTAGAGTGAAACTGTTCGTCTTTTCAAATTTCATGATTCTAGGTCGGCGGGAAGTACCCTATAGGTTTCGATGAGTGTGTTTTCGTGTAGCAGAATATGTGACATAAACTGAATTGACTTCAAATTTTTAAACCGCCAAGGCCTTAGTATGTGACATAAATTTTAACTCTGTACGCTACTTGCTCATCTTCCCTACTGGGAAAATTTTGAACTATTTATGAGGAATCTGTATTCTTAACTGTCCTATCTGTCAGACCGCAACTAGCAGTTAATAGTCTGTGGTGACTTCAGTGTAGATTTTCTAAGAGATTCGGAAAGGAAAAATTATCTGGAGACCTTATTTGAATACTATAAGTTGGTCTCAGTAATTAATTTTCCACTGGTAGGAGGGGGGACCCTAACTGATGTTTTCTTTGATGAAGCTGAAAGTACGAAAATTGCTGTTTACCCAGCAACAAATTCGCTATCTGATCATGATGCATAGTTAGTTAAGATAAATATCATAGCACATTACATTATGGATCCTCCGCAGTGGAAATCAGAAAAATTAATGATTCCAGGACAATCGTTTTTAAGAAGAATTTACAGAAGATGAAATGGGGTGTAATTTTTAATGAACCAAAAGCTAATGTAAAATTTAATTTTCTCCATGACAAATTCATATCAATATTTGATAATAGCTTTCCGCATAAGCTAATCAGAAAGGACACTAAACAACCGTGTGAAAAGCCATTGATTACTAGAGAGATTAAAGCATCTTGTGAAAGGAAAAAGAAAATGTATGGCAAGAACAAGTAGAGATCCTACAATAGTTACACACAACTGCTCAAAACTGCTAAAAAAGATTATTAAAAAATCAAAGAACATGCACATAACGCCAAAAATCACTGCTTCCGACAACAGACTTGGCTGTACGGAATGTAGTGAAACGAGAGACAGAACAAGACAAAATCCCTATCGAACTGAATTGAAGGGCTACAAATGATGAGTCATAGGCAGAAAATTCATTCAATAATCATTTCTTAAATATGGTAGACACCATAGGGACAAACAGTTCAACAGCAAAATCACAGCAGTATGTTAAACACGTAACTTTCATAAAATTCAGTCACATGAATGTATCACCTATTTCTCGTTCTGAAATTAAGAAAATTATACATTATCTCAAAAATAAAAGCTCATCTGGTTTTGATGGTGTTTCCAATAGAGCACTAAAAAATTGCTCCCATATAATAAGCCCATTCATATCTGCGACATGTAGTGCATTGCTAACTCAAGGCATTTTTCCAGAGAGAGACTGAAACATGTCGTTGTTAAATCTCTCTTTACGAAAGGTAATACGAAAGATGTCAATACCTACCGACCTGTTTCACTGCTGATATCATTCTCCAAAATTTTTGAGAAGACTATGATTCTAGAATAGTATCTCACCTTGGCAACAATAGTATCCTTAGCAAATCACAGTTTGGGTTTCAGAAGGGTTGCTCTACTGAGAATGCCATTTACACGTTCGCTCGCCAGATTTTACAAGCATTAAATAACAAAATAGCGCCAGTTGCTATTTTTTGCTACCTATCTAAGGCATTTTGCTGTGTGAATCACAATATTATCCTAGATAAATTGACATTTCATGCGACTGATAGTATAGCCATCTAACCAAAAGAATGTAGAACGTTGTACTTCGTAATTCAAGCAATATAGTCCGGTGACATAATTCTGACTAGGAGAAATCACTTATGGGGTTCTCCAAGGTTCAATCTTGGTCTACGAGTGTTCCTCATATATGTAAACGATCTTCCATCTAGTATACAACAAGCAGTATTAGTTCTTTTTGTAGATGACACTACTACTGTAATCAGTACAATCCTATGTACAGAAACAGAAGACATGGTAAACAAAGTTCTTAAAACTATCGTTGACTAGTTTTCTGCGAATGGTCTCATACTCAATTTTAAAAACACACAACATATTCAGTCCTACATATCTACAGGCTCGACACTAACGACAAGTACATCACGTGGTGAGGAAATAATAAACAGGGTACTAACTTCAAAATTCTTAGGGGTCCATACTTATGAGAATGTAAACTGGAAAAAGCACATTCTGAAACTCCTAAAACAACGTAGTTTAGCTACATTTGCGCTTAGAATCATTGCGAATCTTGGGGAGATACAAATCAGTAAGTTGTCATATTTTTCATGTTTTTATTCAGTAATAATGTCATGTGGAATAACGTTCTAATATAACTCATATTCAAGAAAAAAGTCTTCATTCCACAAAAACGTACTGAAAAAAGCAATATGTGGTGCTCACCCACAATCATCTTGTAGACATCTGTTTAAGGAGCTGGGCATTCTGACCACTGCTTCACATTATATTTATTTCCTCATGAAGTGTGTTGTAATAATCCACTACAGTTCAAAAGGAACAAAGTGGTACATAATTACAATACCAGAAGAAAAAATGGCATTCATTATTCCACACTTTTTAAGATTATTATTAGCACAAAAACAGATGGACAATGCTCCAACAAAAATTTTTGATCACTTACCCGGTGATATAAAATGTCTGACAGACAGAAAAGTATAATTTGATAACAAACTGATAAAGTTTCTCCTTGACAACTCCTTATAGAAGAATTTCTATATTTCTATTACTGTAATGTGTAAAAGTGGTGAGTATAAATTACTATCTCTCATCTGTATGTCTTTTTTTGTTTTTGAAAAAAAAATCCTTAGAAATGTTTACAATGTAGTTGTATGTACAAATTAATTTACGATGTGAATGTAAAGTGACTCGTTCCACACTATAACGCTATACAGTGCAAAATGATCCGTGGAACATGCAACTAACTAACTAATTTCCTCAAGAAAAAAAGGGGTCCTAACAGACGGACATATAGACAGACGGATGAAAAATGACAAAAAATGTTTTTTCGTGCTATATAATAATAAATTTATAATTTTCGAAATTTTTCTTTACTTATGCCGTATAACCTCGGTTCTTGCTAAGTATCATGATTATAGGTCAACGGGGAGTAGCGTATAAGTTTTGATGACTGAGTTTTCGAGTATCAAAATATGTGACGTAAATGGCCATATCTTTTGATTGAATTGACTTAAAATTTTCACGCTGCCAAGACACCATAGATCTTAATATGTGATCTTAATTTGAACTTCATACGTCTACTCGTTTCTGAGAGAAAGGCTTCTTAATAGTCGGATAGATAGAAAACAGACAGACAAAGTGATCTTATAAGGGTTGTGTTTTTACAGAAACGGTTCAATAGGAGAAAAATCGCGCAGTCAACAGATTTTTGTTCGCTGGTAGGAGGGAGTGTCGTCAACAACAAACTAAACATCCCGACTGGTGGAATGTAAGCATGGTGAGCATGGTGGATGGAGGAGGGACGAGGGACGCTTAAACCTCACTTTTGTATGTTTTCTTTGAATAATTCGAAAACCGTGGCTTCTAACGAAAATGTTTCCCAGTAAAAAATAGAATTACATTACATTTCCCACAAAGAATTGTCCCACGTTGCAGGAGATAGGAAAATCCGAAATAGAGTTTTAACGGTATAAAATTACTGTTTGCTGTTAAATGATGTGAGTTAACATTAAATCTGTGTATCACATTGAGTGCAGTGCAGCTGTATTAAGGGGTAAGTTGTGTTCTGGATGTGTAACAGGGTGGAGGAGGCAGAGGTAGAGGATAGAAGCGCGAGGGAAGATACAATGGTGTAAATGGCTCTGAGCACTATGGGACATCAGTCCCCTAGAACTTAGAACTATTTAAACCTACCTAACCTAAGGACATTACACATATCAATGTTCGAGGCAGGATTCGAACCTGCGACCGTAGCAGCAGCGCGGTTCCGGACTGAAGCGCCTAGAACCGCTCGGTCACAGCGGCCGGCTGTAGGTTTCAGTTGTTATTTGGAGTGAAGATGCTTGTACAGGATAGTGTAACATGGAGAGCTGGATCAAACCAGTCTTCAGACTGAAGACCACAACAGTAACAACTCATTTGTAAAGTAATAAGACGTCTGCATCTGTTTCATTCGTGGGAATTGGATTCTTTGATGAACTGGGAATGGCAGTGGGGTTACTGATATTTGTTATTTCTCAAGCAAGAAGTTGAGTAATTCTTATGCATGCGTGCAAAGCAAGAAAGAATAGGTGTGAAACATACATCATCATCATCATCATCAGTGTTCTGCCTAAAGGCAGGTTTTCACATGGTAGTTCTCCAGGCTGTCCGGTCTTCTGCCATCCTCTTCAGGTCTGCATAATTTCCTCTTCCCTTTATGTCGTCTATCACCTTGTATCTCCTTCTTCCTCTCAGTCTTCTCCCACAAACCAATCCTTCCAAAGCATCTACTAGCAAGCACTCCCTTCTCAATGAATGTCCCAACCAGTTCTTTTTCCTTTCTCTTACAACCTTCAGCAGACATCTTCTCTCACCAATCCTTTCCAATATTCTTTCATTACTCACTCTTTCCATCCAGCTTATTCTCTCCATTCTCCTCCACATCCACATCTCAAATGCTTCTAACCTTTTTTCATCCTCTCGTCTCAGTGTCCATGTTTCTGCCCCATAGAGTGCCACACTCCAGACAAAACATTTGCCAAGCCTTTTCCTTAGTCCTTTATCTAATTTGCCACATAAGAGTCTCCTCTTTCTGTTGAATGCCTCCTTCGCTATGGAAATTCGAGTTTTCACCTTTCTTCAGTTATTGTGCTTCCGAGATATTTAAATTCACTTACTTGGCTAATGGTAGATTGTCCTATTTTAATATTGGACAGTCTGCGTCTTGTACTGATGACCATACTCTTTGTTTTTGCTGTGTTTATTTGCATCCCATATTCCACACAAGCTTCATTCAGATCTTTGAGCATGTTATTCACTGTCCGCTCACTTTCTGCCACTAATACCATGTCATCAGCAAATCTTATACATTCTATCCTCTTTCCACCAATACATATTCCTCTTTTCTCATCTAAACTTATCGCAATAATCTCTTCAAGGTATACGTTAAACAACGGTGGGGAAAGGCAACAACATTGTCTAACACCTCGTCCAATGCTGCTTCCTTCTGATATTTCATTTCCAATCCTTATCCTTACTTTCTGGAGTAAATATAGATTCAGTATCAGTCGTCTCTCTTTCCAATCTACTCCTTTCCTCTTCAAGATATCCATCAGCTTGTTCCACTGAACTCTGTCAAAAGCCTTTTCTAAATCTATAAAAACAGCAAAGATTTCTCTATCCTTTTCCATATATCTTTCCCCTATAGTTCTTAGCATGCCAATAGCATCTCTTGTTCCTTTTCCTCTTCTAAATCCGAACATTCAAATGAGTTTTGTTTATTAACGGTGCAGAATTGTGCCGAAGGCTGTCCCGGAAGTCAAGACGGGCGGTATCAGCCTTGTCCCGGTCTATTTACAACCCGCTGGAGCTCGTGAACGAACAGAGTAAGCCGAGATTCACACGCCAGGTGCTTTCGCAATCCGCCTCGTCCTATGCGAGCTGGTTTCCGCGGCCGAGACCGCTTCGCACAGCGTAAATAAACACAGATGTCTGTTCGTGGAAGATAGGAGGACAGGAGGAATGAAGGCGGTAGGGCGAGGCTGAAGAGGACTGGGGGAGGGGGGGGGGGAGGCGGTGGTTGGGAAGGATCGCGGCGTGTCGTGGGTCGTGGCTGGGACGCCCCCGGCTGCGAGGTCGCCGGGGATTCTCGCCTCAAAGGTCGCCCGCTGGTCGTGACACCCATATCTCAAGCCGCCGGGAAGAATAACACGCGCTCCAGTCTTAATCTCTGAGCGGCTAATCTCCTTCAAGTATCTGGCCTGCCTATCGCGTTCGGAATCGCAAACGTGTTTATTTGCAGCATCCGGCTGGAGTTGGTTCCTTCCAGAAAGTCATCTGTGACCGCGTGCGAGGGCTCTGCTGGCGATAGCGAAGTCTGAACCGGGCCATTCAGTAGCAAGGAAAACTGGAAGAGACGAAGGAAGAAGATCAGGATTTTACGTCCCGTCGACATCGAGGTCATTAGAGTAGTTCAAGGATGGGGAAGGAAATCGGCCGTGCCCTGTGAAAGACACCTTCCTAGTATTTGTCTGGAGCGATCTGGAGAAATCACGGAAACCATAAATCTGAGTGGCCGGACGCGGACCTGTACCATCGTCCTCCGGCATGTGAGTCCACAGTGTGTTAACCACTGCGACGCCTCGCTCTGTGCAAGGGAACCTGTCAAGGGAAATGTTGCGAGGCTTGCGCATGTTGGTGGAAGCTTGACAGAGTGTGACAAGGCCTCTTACTCGTTAGCACACTTACTTGCCAGTTTTCCTTGAATAGCCCATCGATCTGTAGTAATGTACTCAAGAGTAGTCACACACTTTCATGGAAACAATTTACTTAGCATATCACAGTTTAGATTCCAGAAAGATTGCCCAACTGAGAATTCACTCATCAAATAGTACAAGCCTTAAATAATAATATATCGCCAGTTGGTATTTTTTGTGATCTCTCCAAGGCTTTCGCTCTTAGAAAAACTCAAGTTTTATGGAATTGATGGCTTTACATACAACTGGTTTGAATCATACTTGACAAACAGAATGCAAAAGGTTGTGCTGAATAATTCAGACTATCTCCGAAACATAGAAAATATTGAAACTTCCTGGCAGGAAGTTTCATATCAGCGCACACTCCGCTGCAGAGTGAAAATCTCATTATAGAAAATATTAGTCATTGGGGTAAAAATCACAAAGAGTCCCACAGGGTTCAATTTTGGGTCCATTTCTATTACTTATATATGTGAATAACCTTCCACTTACCATTCAAAAAGCAAAATTGATACTTTTTGCAGACGATACTAGTGTTATTATAAATCCTATTAGAGAGAAAGCAACAGAAGAGTTAGTAAATGATATTTTCCAAAGAATTATTAAGTGGTTTTATGAGAATGGACTCTCCCTAAATTTTGAAAAAAAAAAACACACTTCATTCAGTTATGTGCAACAATCAGAGACATACCAACAGTTGATGTAGCACATGAACAAGAGTCATTAAATAGGGTAGAGTGCTCCAAATTTTTGGGTCTACATGTCGACGAAAACTTGCCCTAGGAGAAACATTTTACTAAGTTTCTCAAACAATTAAGTTCAGTTACTTTTGTTCTTCGTATAACTGCTGATCTTAGAAAAACACTATCATCCTCTTGACATATTTTGCACATTTTCACTCAGTAATGTTGTTCGGAATATTATTCTGGAGTAACTCATCACTTAGAAACAATTGACTCCACAAGAGCGAGAAGTAAGAATAATACACTGAAGAGCCAAAGAGACTAGTACACCTGCGTAATATCATGTACGGACCCCGCGAGGACACAGAAGTGCCTCAACATGATGTGGCATGGACTGGACTAAAGTCTGAAGTAGTGCTGGAGGGAACTGACATCATGAATCCTACAGGGCTGTCCATAGATCCGTAAGAGTACGAGGGGTGTTGGGATCTCTTTTGAATAGCACGTTCAGTGTAGCTTCCTTAGTACATCGCTTTAACATAACTTACAAGGACAATAGTTTACACGACGTAAAATCGAAGTGTGCACTCACCACTATCAGTGTTTCAGTACTGTCTACATCTAGATCTATACTCTGCAAGACACCTAGTGGTATGCGACAGAGGGCATTTTGTGTTCCGCTGTCATTCCCCACCTCTTTCTGCTCCAGTCGCGAACAGTTCGCGGGAATGATTGCCAGTAAGCCGTCGTATTGGCTCCAATCTCTCTTAATTTTATCTTCATGGTCTTTCCGCGAGATATACGTAGGAGGAAGCTATATATTTGTTGAACCTTCTAGGAACGTACGCTCTCAGAACCTTAGCAATAAAACACGACGTGATGCCGTCGGAACGAAACAAAATTTCGATGTAGACCTCCATACGCGGTATGTCACAGGTCTGTCGGCTCGTCTGAAATCAAAATTGAGTTGACGTTAACGACGTATATAAGATTCTTTAGGAGTTGTACCTCGCTCAAGTTATTTCGACCATAGGAAACAAAATGACGGCCATCTGAAAAGAAATAGGGTTTTTTCCACCGATTTTTCGACTTCGTCGGCCAAGTAAAAATATTTATAATTGATGGCTCGGAACAAAAGTGGTACAACTCCTAGACAATTTAGTTAGCTTCGTCGGAAACAAAGAATCATGCCAATCGGTTCAGTAGATTTGAAGTTACCATACCGCGCGATAAAAACAACGTCATTTCGAGAAAAACGCGTTTGAAGTTTTGACTACATATAAATGCAATATTATGCAACTTACGTTCAATCTGCTATTCCGGGTCCATAAACTAGTCCTTCCTCTTCCTCACTGAGGGCGTTCTGCTCGATCTGGGGCATCCTGCGCTGCTCCAGAGGCGCTCGTACGGCCGGTGACAGCGGTTTCGGCCGCTTGAATCCGGTGGTCGTCCGAATGCTCGACGAACTGCGTCGAATAGAGTCCCAGGGTGACGTCCATCATTGTAATGGTCTCCATAATTGCTGAATACCCTTCATTGAGGGGGAGGAGATTAGTGTTTAACGTCTCGTCGACAACGAGGCCATTAGAGACGGAGCGCAAGCTCGGGTGAGGGAAGAATGGGGAAGGAAATCGGCTGTGCCCTTTCAAAGGAACCATCCTAGCATTTGCCTGAAGCGATTTAGGGAAATCACGGAAAACCTAAATCAGGATGGCCGGAGACGGGATTGAACCGTCGTCCTCCCGAATGCGAGTCCAGTGTGCTAACCACTGCGCCACCTCGCTCGGTACCCTTCATAGAATCTGCTCACTGCCAGGAAAGTCGCAATTTCCACAGTCTTCGCGCCAGAATGCAGATGCTTGGGAGCCAACTTCCAAAGACACGTGTTCAAACTTTCATTTGAATTTTGTGTTTTTCCTCCCAAGCACCGGTATAATTATTCGTCCTCCGAAAGAAAAAAACTGGTGCGTGAAAAATGCCGATTTCATGCAGGTGCAATTTTTTTGTTCAACCGCTAATAACAAATATTTCCGCTCCGTATTCGGTAAAACAGTTTCAGGGGTGGACTCTAAACACTTTCATGGATCCAAAAATGCAATTTAAAAAAAAATCGATTGTCTGAACCAAAAGATAGTAAACCTCCCCTCAATTGAAATGCAAAATGCGTATAGTTCTTTACGGGAAAAATCATCAGAGGTGACGAGACCTGATACTGTAAATACGAACCTATCACAAAACGGCACAGTGAGGAAACTGACATGAAGGGTCAACACTTTGACAGCATAACCGACATTCAAGCCAATGTGACTCGTGAACCTTCTATGCGTTGTACTGCAGTGGGGGGAGCCAACACTACAACAGCTGCAGCATTAAGGTCACCATCTTAACTTTTCTCTTTTTTTAATAATCCAGTCTCGAAACTTGTAACTTGTTGGACCGACGTGGTAGACGGCACTACACGAGAACTAATAATGGGAATTCTGACAGAAAAAGGAAAGTGTGAGATTCGAGCAGCTCTGTGGGAAGAGTTTGAGATCAAGACTAGTGTCAAACAGGGAAATGGACTGTCACCAGCGTTTTTCAACATAGCGCTGGAAAAATTTATCAGACAGTTAAGAGCATTAGTGGGCGAATGCTACAGACGCACATTGGGCAAAAAGGAGAATAGGCCCCATGCCTTTGTGAACGGCATACCGATAGTGAGACGGAAGAAGACGCACACAGACAACTCTAAAACCTGAGCAAGGTAGCAGGAAGGGTGGGACTAAGGATCGATTACAAGACAAAGCCATTGGATACCACTGCGGGTTGAGAAACACCAGTAAAGAACCACGCAATATGTGGCCAAATTGAAATATCTGGTTTAATATATAAGAGGAAGAAATATGAGCAATGACGAAATAACAGAGGATGAAGTTGAGTTCAGTCTTCTGTATGACCAGAGATATGTACAATAAAAAGAAAATATGTACAGACGCAAAGAGCGGACACTACAAGATACCGGCGAGGAATGCGGTACCATATAGGACTGTTGATAAAATATCGAAATATATCGGCATTACCTTTTTTAACGGCGTTATCGAGTCATGATATTTTTATTTTATATTATATTTTTCGCAGTTTTCGACAAATGTTTGAAATTGTTCGTTTCAAATTGTAGTAGAACATAACTTTACTGTCACTGTGCGAAGGAGTCTTACTACTTTTTCAGCTTTCATCACGTCGAGTCTTTCTGTTTGACTGTGTGAAGTAAATATAGATGGGAAAAGAATAAGTCCGATTGCATTGGCGGATGGCGGTGTGAATGGAATGACAAGGTATCCAATGTCAAGAAATAGCACACCAGTTGCGTTAAAAAAAAAGAAAAAAGAATTTAACGCAACTAGTCTGCTATTTCTTCACATCGGCATTCTTCAACTACAATAGCTGAAACAGATGACAAAAATCTAAATGACAAGATTGATCTTTGCGGTGGGCGGGTACATGGGAGGGGAAAGGCTGTAGTAATCTGCATTCGGCGCTACCAACACGAACTGCAACCTTTAACCTCACTACGCAATTTTGACACTAAAACTGCTAGATCGCTGACGTTTGCAGAAATGAAAAAAAAAAAAATGTTTCAAATGGCTCTGAGCACTATGGGACTTAACTTCTAAGGTCATCAGTCCCCTAGAACCTATAACTACTTAAACCTAACTAACCTGAGGACATCACACACATGCATGCCCGGGGCAGGATTCGAACCTGCGACCGTAGCGGTCGCGCGGTTCCAGACTGTAGCGCCTAGAACTGCTCGGCGACCCCTGCCGGCGCAGAAATGAAAACAAATAAATAAATAAAACAGGGAAGTAGACATGAAGCTCATACAATGTAAGCTTTCACGGCCGGTATTGTCTTCACTTAAAACTTCCGGGCTGATAGGCCGTGGTCGAAGTACAAAACTCTCTCCTGACGTTTCGTCTCCGACTGCGGGAGACATCCTCGGAGGTACAGCGGCGAACTCCGAAGAAAACTCGAGGAAGCGCTGATTATATAGGCAGTACGGAGGGCGCCACTGTCGATCACGTGGCGTCGGCTATGAGATTGTCTCTGGTAATGCCAACATTCTCGATTGAAAGTAATCGATCCTCACGCTTGCGGTATAACGGTGACAGTCTGGAACCGCGTGACCGCTACGGTCGCAGGTTCGAATCCTGCCTCGGGCATGGATGTGTGTGATGTCCTTAGGTTAGTTAGGTTTAGGTAGTTCTAAGTTCTAGGGGACTGATGACCTTAGAAGTTAAGTCCCATAGTGCTCAGAGCCATTTTTATAACGGTGACATCCAAATTTCATGCAGTTTAATACCTTCGTCTTTCCTGTTAAAATTATTACGGTGTTTATCAATCTCGATAGCCTGTCTATACATGCGTGCATAATAATATGAGGTTTTTGATAAGACGCTCGTCTCGCTCTATTTTATTTCATGATCACCTTCCTGGTAAACATGTTCCGCTATGGCCGATCTATCCGTGTGACCCAGGCGGCAATTCCTCTTATGTTCAACAAGACGGGTGTTTACACTTCTCTTTGTGCTGCCGATATAAACCTGGCCACAACTACAAGGAATTTTATATACCCCCGGTGTAGCCAAAGGGTGTCGTGCATCTTTTGCCGATCTTAAATATTCTTTTATTTTCCTGGTGGGTCTGAAAATAGTTTCCACCCCATATTTGCTTAAAACTTTCCCAATGCGATCTGTGACCTTACTAATGAACGGAAGGAAAACTTTGCCCTCGGGCGACTGTTGTTCGTCGTTGCTCCTGATTCTCTGCCTAGAGCGAAGTGCTAGAGTAGCAATTCTTCACAAAAGTTGACCGAAGATGTTCAATCTAATCTTTTAAATAAACAGGTTCACAAATTTTGTACTCTCTGTCTACCAAGGTTTTCATTACACCTCTTTTTTGTCTAGGGTGGTGGTTTGAATCTTTATGTAGATAACGATCAGCATGTGTGGCCTTTCTATACACCTTATGGCTCAACGTCAGGGGAGAGTTTTATACACTCCTGGAAATTGAAATAAGAACACCGTGAATTCACTGTCCCAGGAAGGGGAAACTTTATTGACACATTCCTGGGGTCAGATACATCACATGATCACACTGACAGAACCACAGGCACATAGACACAGGCAACAGAGCATGCACAATGTCGGCACTAGTACAGTGTATATCCACCTTTCGCAGCAATGCAGGCTGCTATTCTCCCATGGAGACGATCGTAGAGATGCTGGATGTAGTCCTGTGGAACGGCTTGCCATGCCATTTCCACCTGGCGCCTCAGTTGGACCAGCGTTCGTGCTGGACGTGCAGACCGCGTGAGACGACGCTTCATCCAGTCCCAAACATGCTCAATGGGGGACAGATCCGGAGATCTTGCTGGCAAGGGTAGTTGACGTACACCTTCTAGAGCACGTTGGGTGGCACGGGATACATGCGGACGTGCATTGTCCTGTTGGAACAGCAAGTTCCCTTGCCGGTCTAGGAGTGGTAGAACGATGGGTTCGATGACGGTTTGGATGTACCGTGCACTATTCAGTGTCCCTTCGACGATCACCAGTGGTGTACGGCCAGTGTAGGAGATCGCTCCCCACACCATGATGACGGGTGTTGGCCCTGTGTGCCTCGGTCGTATGCAGTCCTGATTGTGGCGCTCACCTGCACGGCGCCAAACACGCATACGACCATCATTGGCACCAAGGCAGAAGCGACTCTCATCGCTGAAGACGACACGTCTCCATTCGTCCCTCCATTCACGCCTGTCGCGACACCACTGGAGGCGGGCTGCACGATGTTGGGGCGTGAGCGGAAGACGGCCTAACGGTGTGCGGGACCGTAGCCCAGCTTCATGGAGACGGTTGCGAATGGTCCTCGCCGATACCCCAGGAGCAACAGTGTCCCTAATTTGCTGGGAAGTGGCGGTGCGGTCCCCTACGGCACTGCGTAGGATCCTACAGTCTTGGCGTGCATCCGTGCGTCGCTGTGGTCCGGTCCCAGGTCGACGGGCACGTGCACCTTCCGCCGACCACTGGCGACAACATCGATGTACCGTGGAGACCTCACGCCCCACGTGTTGAGCAATTCGGCGGTACGTCCACCCGGCCTCCCGCATGCCCACTATACGCCCTAGCTCAAAGTCCGTCAACTGCACATACGGTTCACGTCCACGCTGTCGCGGCATGCTACCAGTGTTAAAGACTGCGATGGAGCTCCGTATGCCACGGCAAACTGGCTGACACTGGCGGCGGCGGAGCACAAATGCTGCGCAGCTAGCGCCATTCGACGGCCAACACAGCGGTTCCTGGTGTGTCCGCTGTGCCGTGCGTGTGATCATTGCTTGTACAGCCCTCTCGCAGTGTCTGGAGCAAGTATGGTGGGTCTGACACACCGGTGTCAATGTGTTCTTTTTTCCATTTCCAGGAGTGTACTTCGACCACGGCCTATCAGCCCGGAAGTTTTTCAGTGTCGACATGAAGCGTTACAGACACATCCGATATCTGACGAAACCGACGACGGACCAATGGGACACCTTTCATTGTACCACTTACGTGCAGTTACCATTGTTAGCAAAGTGGTTATCACCAAGCGTGAACGTGCGTCGCTTTCCTTTTAATTCGAGCTCTGAGGGGGATAAGCAGACTGGCAGCTTGTTGATGTTCAGAATGTATATTAATAAATCGATATTTCAACATACAGCTCTAAAACTGCCATTATATTTACAATGTGCAGCCGATATTTTTGTGGGGCGGGACATCGACGTTGATATTTTTTCCGTTGATATACGTACTATCGATGAACTTTCTCGATATATCGAGAACCGATAATGATATTGCTATAAAAATCGATATAACGGATTCCCGATATTTTTAAAAATATCAACAACCCTAGTACCGTATGCGGCTGAGGCGATAACACTAGAAAGAAATGGTGCAAACCATTTAGAGACAGAAAAGAAAAAAATAATGAGCAAAATACTATAACCTAAAAGCGGTGGTGAAACATAGTTGCGAAGACCTAAGGAAGAATTTACCGGAGCGTGAGGACGTTACCAGCAGAAATCAGAATGAAAAGGGCAAGATTTGCTGGATGATGATGATGACGTTTGGTTTTTGGGGCGCTCAACTGCGCGGCCATCAGCGCCCGTGCAAAGTCCCAATTGTTACACAATCCAATTCTTTACACAGTCCAGTCGAGCTACTGTCACGAATAATGATGAAATGATGAGAACAACACAAACACCCAGTCCCCGGGTAGAGAAAATCCGAAACCTAGCTGGAATCGAACCCGGGACCCCTCTGCTCCAGAGGCAGCAACGCTAGCCACTAGACCACAAGCTGCGGACCAAGATTTACTGAACATATACCCAGGATGAATACGGATAGAGTGACGCAAAGAGTATGGGAAAACGACAGGGAGGACAGGAAGAAAGAAAGGAAGCGATGGATGCTGAATTCTGGAAGCATTGGCAGGGACTGGCGATTAAGGTGGAAGGAGAGGAAAATTAGAGACGCAAGTACACGCCGACCAAAATGCCAGAGATCGACGACAGAGAAGCGTACAGTAAAAGCGCAGAACCACCAGTGGAGCAGGCAAGAGAAGAGAATATTGAATACATCCGAAGAAGAGTGGCAGGGAAGAACAGAAAGAATAAAGAAACTCTTGAAAGAGCAGAGGAAAATGCAGTCCATGAAGAGGCTACTCGTAGTACTACAGATGTCGTAACGCTGGAAGAAGAAGAAGAAGAAGTTTAACATTCCTGAAGTCGGGAGTCAGTGATATCTCGTGACGCGCAAAGGTATTTTATCGATGCGTTAAACCTGCAGGAATTCACAATGCGTTCCCGTTCACGGGCGTGTGATTTTGCTCCGTCACTTTCAGATTTTCTGGGCGTTTGTTGCGGTTATCGACTCTACAAGTGATCGGTAGCCAGATGTCGCATATGAGGGTGTGGAACGGTTAGCTAGCTAGAGGTGATGTTAACCGAAAGAGACGGACTTTAGTGAGGTCTGACTAAAGGACAATAAGTTACATTTGTTTTCGTGGAAATCTGAAGTGAGGTGTTATTTATTGTGTGACTCTTGAACCGTAGTCTGGTTCAAACCCGCGTCCGGCCATCCAGATTTAGATTTTCCGTGATTTCCCTAAATCGCTTCAGGCAAATGCCGGGATGGATCCTTCGAAAGCGCTCGGTGACTTCCTTCACCAGTCTTCCATAATCCGATGAGAACGATGACCTCGCTGTTTGGCCACCTCCCCCAAATCAACCATCAGCTAACCTGTTGTCTCTGAACCGTTATCCTGTTTTGTTACTCTGGAAATTATCTGTGTAATTTGCTAGGAATAGGCTGGAGTCCGTGTACCTTTTCCCCTTTTCCTGTCCAGAGGTCGAATATCGGAGTTTTTCTATATGCACTTGAAAATTGCTTGTCACAACGACAAGTTTCAAAACTATTCAGTGTTTCATGCATTCTGGATCACAGGCAGACTGCAAAGGTGTTCTGTACCAAATGATCGGGTACTGAAGGTATTTCAGTCTTTGACTAGTTGAGAAGGGAGAAGCTTTGGCGAGTTGATGTGGTAGGTGATGGCTTCCGCGAGGTCTTGGTGTGCGCGCCCCTTTGAAGCACACAAAAGCAGCCTGGTCGTTTCCTGTCGGAGTTTACAGATGGTCTACTGCGAGCGATCTTGCTGTTGCTCCAATCTTTTCTGCTATGGACGAGAGATGCAGTAATCTGCTTTGAAGTTGCTTTCTGATGGTCTTTCTCACGCAACAAGTTACGGAAAGTAGGGTGAGACTGCAGCATGCACCGTGGAGCATGACGTAATATTGCCAGCAGCATTTCAGATCTTTAACGTACCTTTACTTCTGGTCAAACTTAATGTTCGTTGTTCAGTGAAATTGCTACCTTTCGATGCGCATGGTACAGAATCGGGGTTTTCATTAATCCAAGGGATCGCCAGTTTAGTATTGGAGGGTAGCGTGGAGGGTAAAAATCGTAGAGGGAGATTGAGAGATGATTACACTAAGCAAATTCAGAAGGATGTAGGTGGCAGTATGTACTGGGAGATGAAGAAGCTTGGACAGGTTAGAGTAACATGGAGAGCTGCATCAAACTAGTCTCTGGACTGAAGCCCACAACAACATATTTATATAGTTGACAGGGATTGTCCAACATCACAATGCGTGGCTAAATTCTCACTAGCGGTTGTCTGAAACCTTCTCTACTTAAATACCATTTAGAAACTAAACGCCCCACCCACGTAAACAAATCTGCTTGTTCTTTTTTTTTACACTAAAAACTAACGAATGGATAAATGTTTTGACTACTTTTGTACCCGCTGCAAACAGGACAGTAAGAATGATCTTGAAACGACTTATCGCCGTAACTACAGAATTACTAAAACCGCAAAACCTCATTCAGTAGCTGAAGATTTAGTGCGGCCATGTATAAATGATGTACGAGTGGCACAGTGCATGCTTCGAGAATCTTACGCAAAAAAGTCAATATGATACCATTGTTCGACAATACCATCAACTGCCAGATTGAAGACATGTCAAATTATATCGAAAATGAAATTTTGGAAAGAGTTCGTGTCGGTTCTTCTTTTGCGAGTCAACTTGACGATTCGACACATGTTACCAACCATTTTCTTACTTTTTGTCCGTCTGTAGAAGAGGAGTTACTGTTCTTCAGACCCTTAAAAAAAGAGAACTACGTGAAGAGATATATTTAACCCACGAATGCTTTTGTGAAAAACCAGGAGAATGGACTGGCTGTATAGGCATTTATTCAGATGGTGCGAAATCTATGACAGGAACTTATGTTGAGTTTCTTTCCGAAGTGAAATCGCTAGCGCCGAACGATTCTTGGACACATTGCTGTATTCAGTGAACATGATTAATTTTATTAAGGCTCGCCCTATAAATTCCCACATCTTTGCAGTGCTTTGAGAGCAAATGGGAAGCATTTGTGTTTTTTATCTCACACTCAAGTTATGTGGACACCTCGAGGTAGACTATTTCCATACTACATGAGTTTACATTTTTCCCACCGGCCATGCCTTGCACAAAGCAAAGTGTATGGAAGATGGAATCTGGCTTCAGTCTTAACGTGCTTGACAGACATTTTTGCAAAAATTAGCAGTTTAAGCTTTTCTCTCCAGGCATCAAATATAAACGTTTATACTGTGCAAAATCGTATCGAATTATTCATTAAAAACTTAATTTTTGGGAAATGTGTTTCAATAGGAATCAAACAAAGTGCTTTGATAACCTTCACGACTTCTTGGTGGAAAATCATCTTTCTTTGGACGAAAATATCAAGAACATGGTTAAAGAACATTTGAAGGGACTTGGAAAACATACAGAGATAATTTCTCTGCTATATATAGTAATAAAAATTGGATTCAAAATCGCTTCTAAGAGTGAACAGTTTTATAATCCACATTAAGCGTAAATGAAAAGGGGCAGTTTCTTGAAATTTCCACTGATTTTCAGCTACAGAAGAGTTATAAATCTTTGTCATTAGTCTGTTTTTGGTTAATGTAAAGGTGTTGCCATTGTTACCGAATAAAGCCATAACGCCTTTGTTACCATTATCATCCACATATTTATGCGAAAAGTCGTTTTCTTCATAAGTCTATTTAAAAAATAAATACAGACTTTGTGCTGAAAGTGATTCGAGACTTTTTTTAACTTCTTTAGTTCTTGATTTCAAATCTCTGTGCCATAGAAAACATACCCAACCTTCCCTCTGAATCCCGAAGAAGAGGTGATCACTGTAATTAGGCATGCACGTTGTGTAACTTGTAAGCCGTAACTAGAGTATGCTTAGGTTTTAGCCGGCAAGCGTCAAGTTAATTTAAGGTTATTAAACCTCTTTGCTTGGAATTAAATTTTATGCGTGTCTGCTGTAAGTATATTTAAAAGTCAGTAGTTTACGCAATTTATATTGTTGTAGAAGGGATTCGCGGGTCGAAAAAGTTTGGGAACCGCTGGTCTACCAGAATGCGGGCTAGCGTTATCATGGAGTGATATCACTTCACGCAGTCTTCCTGGTCGTTGTTCTCAGATTGCGTCTGTAAGACGTCTCGGTTGTTGGCAATGAATGTCAGCAGTGATGGTTGCACCTCGGGGAAGCAATTCGTAGTACACCACACCGTCGCTGTTCCACCAGATGCATAACATAATTTTTTGTTTATATGAAGATGTCCGAAAGAACAAATACCATTTTCATATATAGTCATTGCCCTTCTTCTTCTGTGCTGGATGCACATGCATTGCCCGAACTCTTACGGGACTCAGTAAGATTGTCTGCCGCGAGTAATGAGTGTAGTGGGCAGGGGCACTTCGGATGTAGTGTGTGGACATTACGTTGGGAATGTGGGTCTCACGGGGAGCGTGCGAGGGATAAATCCCTGCAGTCGCACTATCATCTATGCCCTCGGTGGCTCAGATGGATTTGCAGCTTTGTTTGGGCTCAAACATGCCGGCACGGTAGCTCAGCGTGTTCTGTCAGAGAGCGGGTTGGCCTCTATAATAAAAAATCTGAGTGGAGGGATCAACAAACGAACTTTAACGGAAGTTATGTGACGTCCGCAACGACCATACACAACGATAAAAAAAAGGAAAAAAAAGATGGATAGAGCGTCTGCCATGCAAACAGGAGATCCCGGGTTCGAGTCCCGGCCGGGGCACACATTTTCAACTGTCCCCGTTGATGTGTATCAAAGCCTATCGACAGCTTAGGGTCTTGATTTAATTATCATTTAATTTTTTGTGGGCGCGCGCAAGTCTTTGTACGGGCTATTGCTGCTTTGTTTGGGTTTAAACATTCCTTTCTTTTCCTTATGTTAGCATAAATACACCAATTGTCGTCACCTGTAACGACGTAGGCTGGGAATAGTCTGTGTTGTTCACGAGCTAGCAGAGATGCACCTATGGCCACCTCTTGATTTTTATGACTATGGCTTAGAGCATGCGGTACCCATACACTCAATATTTGAACCTTCCCCACTGCATCAAATGTTGCACTATGGTGGAATGATCACAGTTCATTACATTTGCCAGTTCTCGAGTACACTAACGTGGATCATTGTGGATTAATGCGTTTAAACGATCTTCGTCAAGTCACGGATGTCTTCCTGAACGTGGAGAT
Source organism: Schistocerca cancellata (assembly GCF_023864275.1). Lineage (NCBI taxonomy): Eukaryota > Metazoa > Arthropoda > Insecta > Orthoptera > Acrididae > Schistocerca > Schistocerca cancellata. The sequence continues at coordinate 384,556,428 of NC_064628.1, forward strand.
CTTTAACCATGTCAAAACGATCCTCCTCAAAACGAGAAAACCATTTTCTTGCCTAACTCTGTCCATTCGCATTATCCCCATACAGGGTGCAAAGGTTTCTGGCTGTCTCCGCTGCTGTCGCCCGTCTACTGAACTCAAACATAAGAACATGTCGGAAATGTTACGATTTCTCTACTTGGCACTCCATTTCCTAGCGCCCACAGTTCCACTCACTACCTCTAAATGACAATGTGTAAACTCAGATGGTAACAGTGAATGACAAATAAAAAACTTACAATCGATCAATAAACCCATAGCAACCGGAATACCAACATGCAAAACAAAAACACTACGAACTTATGCACCAACCTAATATGCTATAGACAGTTCAATTGCCAAAGACGTTTCTATCCTGGTCTGTAACATCTTGACTACTCGCTGTTTATTGTTTCATGTTCGACGTTACTTATGCTTCTTTATGTTTTAGGTTTTTAGATAGAAAAGTGTTTGGTAATAAGACTCAGCGACGTATGTTCATTGCACATAAATCGCCTATAAGGGGGAATATTTACATGCTCTCGAAATCAAGTTATGAGTTTGTTAAAAGTGAGTGGGATCATAAAATCCACTCAAATATTGGTTTATGCCTGCAATCTTTTCCGTTGCGAAAGGTAAGCATTAGCTTCAGTCGATTATGTTTCTTTAAATATTGTCATATTACATTATAAATCATTTCTTGGGTCTAAACTTGTAGAGCCAGAGTAATTTATTCAAGTCATACTTTCAGAAAACGTATTTTCATGCACTCTAAGACAAAAAAAGACGCAGCACCATGAATTATTCGCATGGGGCGGGAATCGGTAGATGCGATGTACATTTATAGACAAATTACAATTTCAGATCTATGATTTATTCTAGAGAAATAGGTTTACAAATTGAGCAAGTCAATAACGCGTTGGACCACCTCTGGACCTACCAATTATTGATTGGTAGAGTTGTTGGATGCACTTCTGAAGGATAACGTAACACATTCTGTCCAACTGGCGCGTTAAATCGACGAAATCCTGGGCTGGTTGGAGGGCCGTGTCTACAACGCTCCAAACTTTCTCGGTTGGAGAGAGATGTGGTGACCTCGTTGGCCAAAGTAGGGTATGGCAAGCACGAAGACAAACAGTAGAACCTTGCTCAAACGTAAGCCCAGAATGGCTTGCCATGAAGGGCAACAAAACGGGACATAGAATATCATCCACTCTCCGCAGATATGATACTGCGTGAAGAGTTTGACAAAGCACTGAAAGGCCTAAGTCGAAACAAGGTTCCTGGAGTAGACGACATTCCATTAGAACTACTGACCGCCTTGGGAGAGCCAGACCTGACAAAACTCTACCATCTGGTGAGCAAAATGTATGAGACAGGCGAAATACCCTCAGACTTTAAGAAGAATGTAATAATTCCAATCCCAAAGAAAGCAGGTGTTGACAGATGTGAAAATTACCGAACTATCAGTTTAATAAGTCACGGCTGTAAAATACTAACGCGAATTCTTTACAGACGAATGGAAAAACTGGTAGAAGCCGACCTCTTAAAATCCATGGAGAAGAAATTAAACCTTTAAGGTTCGCCGATGACATTGTAATTCTGTCAGAGACAACAAAGGACCTGGAAGAGCAGTTGAAAGGAATGGACAGTGTCTTGAAAGGAGGATATAAGATGAACATCAACAAAAGCAAAACGTGGATAATGGAATGTAGTCGAATTAAGTCGGGTGATGCTGAGGGAATTAGATTGGGAAATGAGAAACTTAAAGTAGTAAAGGAGTTTTGCTATTTGAGGAGCAAAATAGCTGATGATGGTCGAAGTAGAGAGGATATAAAATGTAGACTGGCAATGGCAAGGAAAGAGAAATTTGTAAACGTCGAGTATAGATCTAAGTGTCAGGAAGTCGTTTCTGAAAGTATTTGTATGGAGTGTAGCCATGTATGGAAGTGAAACGTGGACGATAAATAGTTTGGACAAGAAGAGAATAGAAGCTTTCGAAATGTGGTGCTAGAGAAGAATGCTGAAGATTAGATTGGTAGATCACATAACTAATGAGGAGGTATTGAGTAGAATTGGGGAGAAGAGGAGTTCGTGGCACAACTTGAAGAAGGGATCGGTTGGTAGGACATATTCTGAGGCATCAAGGGATCACCAATTTAGTATTGGAGGGCAGCGTGGAGGGTAAAAATCGTAGAGGGAGATTGAGAGATGAATACACTAAGCAGATTCAGAAGGATGTAGGCTGCAGTACGTACTGGGAGATGAAGCAGCCGGCAGAGGATAGAGTACCATGGAGAGCGGCATCAAGCCAGTCTCAAGACTGAAGACCACAACAACATCTCCGCTGTGCTGAAACGGTGCTGTGAATGGCCACCAAAAGGGTCCTGCTAGAAAATGAAATGGCGCCCCAGACCATCATTCTTGGCTGTTGGCCCGTATGGCGGACGCCAGTCATCTTTGCGTCCCACCGCTGTTTGGGGCGTCTTCATACACGACTTCGGTCTGGAATCTCATTTGCTGGAATAGAAATGTATTCACTTATGATTCCCGTTACGAACTGAGGCCTGATGACCAAAGATTAGGTGCGTGGAGACGCCCCAGACAGCAGTGGGATACCAAACTGGTTGTCGCCTATCATACAGCCTGACAACCAGGACTGATGGTGTGGGGTGCCATCGCTTTTCATAGCAGGACCCCTTTGGTTGTCATCCGCGGTACCCTTAAATCACAGCTGTACGTCGACGCTGTTCTCTGCCCCGTTTCATTACCCTTCGTGGCAAGCCATCTCGGGCTTACGTTTCAGCACGATAACGCCCGCCTGCAAAAAGCGAGAGTTTCAACTGCTTGTCTTCGTGCTCGCCAAATCCTACTACGGCCAGGAAGGCCCCTCGCCAATATAGAGCGTTTGGAGCATTATGGGAGAGGTTTTCCGGAATTCCACAAGGCTAAAGGATCAAAAAATATGACTACATCGAATTGAAAGGAAAGATACATTTTCTTACTAGCCTGCTAGACTACTTGCAATAAATCAACATTTCTCTCATTGTGGATTACTCAGCAGTGAAGTTATATATTCCAATACATAGCACTCACACTGTATGAACGCTTAGAGCGTAATTGGTAGCGTGTTTAACTGCTACGGTAAGAATTACAATACCTTTTTCCTTTCGTTTTTCTTTGTTTAGTAATACTGCCTTCTCAAGTTTACTTTATTCGTAATACAGTTATGTAGGAGCTCTAAGTTGTATATGATATTACATTTTGACATCTACACTCCTGGAAATGGAAAAAAGAACACATTGACACCGGTGTGTCAGACCCACCATACTTGCTCCGGGCACTGCGAGAGGGCTGTACAAGCAATGATCACACGCACGGCACAGCGGACACACCAGGAACCGCGGTGTTGGCCGTCGAATGGCGCTAGCTGCGCAGCATTTGTGCACCGCCGCCGTCAGTGTCAGCCAGTTTGCTGTGGCATACGGAGCTCCATAGCAGTCTTTAACACTGGTAGCATGCCGCGACAGCGTGGACGTGAACTGTATGTGCAGTTGACGGACTTTGAGCTAGGGCGTATAGTGGGCATGCGGGAGGTCGGGTGGACGTACCGCCGAATTGCTCAACACGTGGGGCGTGAGGTCTCCACAGTACATCGATGTTGTCGCCAGTGATCGGCGGAAGGTGCACGTGCCCGTCGACCTGGGACCGGACCGCAGCGACGCACGGATGCACGCCAAGACCGTAGGATCCTACGCAGTGCCGTAGGGGACCGCACCGCCACTTCCCAGCAAATTAGGGACACTGTTGCTCCTGGGGTATCGGCGAGCACCATTCGCAACTGTCTCCATGAAGCTGGGCTACGGTCCCGCACACCGTTAGGCCGTCTTCCGCTCACGCCCCAACATCGTGCAGCCCGCCTCCAGTGGTGTCGCGACAGGCGTGAATGGAGGGACGAATGGAGACGTGTCGTCTTCAGCGATGAGAGTCGCTTCTGCCTTGGTGCCAATGATGGTCGTATGCGTGTTTGGCGCCGTGCAGGTGAGCGCCACAATCAGGACTGAATACGACCGAGGCACACAGGGCCAACACCCGGCATCATGGTGTGGGGAGCGATCTCCTACACTGGCCGTACACCACTGGTGATCGTCGAGGGGACACTGAATAGTGCACGGTACATCCAAACCGTCATCGAACCCATCGTTCTACCATTCCTAGACCGGCAAGGGAACTTGCTTTTCCAACAGGACAATGCACGTCCGCATGTATCCCGTGCCACCCAACGTGCTCTAGAAGGTGTAAGTCAACTACCCTGGCCAGCAAGATCTCCGGATCTGTCCCCCATTGAGCATGTTTGGGACTGGATGAAGCGTCGTCTCACGCGGTCTGCACATCCAGCACGAACGCTGGTCCAACTGAGGCGCCAGGTGGAAATGGCATGGCAAGCCGTTCCACAGGACTACATCCAGCATCTCTACGATCGTCTCCATGGGAGAATAGCAGCCTGCATTGTTGCGAAAGGTGGATATACACTGTACTAGTGTACCGAGCGAGGTGGCGCAGTGGTTAGCACACTGGACTCGCATTCGGGAGGACGACGGTTCAATCCCGTCTCCGGCCATCCTGATTTAGGTTTTCCGTGATTTCCCTAAATCGCTTCAGACAAATGCCGGGATGGTTCCTTTGAAAGGGCACGGCCGATTTCCTTCCCCATCCTTCCCTCACCCGAGCTTGCGCTCCGTCTCTAATGACCTCGTTGTCGACGGGACGTTAAACACTAATATCCTCCTCCTCCTCCTCCACTGTACTAGTGCCGACATTGTGCATGCTCTGTTGCCTGTGTCTATGTGCCTGTGGTTCTGTCAGTGTGATCATGTGATGTATCTGACCCCAGGAATGTGTCAATAAAGTTTCCCCTTCCTGGGACAATGAATTCACGGTGTTCTTATTTCAATTTCCAGGAGTGTATTTTCATTTATTAGCCTCATTTTCTACCTGATCTAATTGAGATGAACCACAAGGATGTTCTTAAGAAACTGCATTTCATACTTATTGTGGCTCTTAACCTGAAGAATCTGAGAAACCACTCAACAATTTCCGATCATATTATCTTTCCTGAACAAGTCGTTGACGTCATTGATTTGCCGCTACAATCAGAGCCTGCAGTAAAGGTTACGGCTGTGACAAGAAAAAAAAAAAAATGAACATTGCTTGGAACCTGCGAGAAACTGTAACACGACCAGTGCTTTACGACAAAATGAGAGTTGGTCCTGCTTAAGCACTCTTAGATCACAGTGTTTCAGCAGCAGTTACGTGTGCAGTGCAAGAACAGGTACTTCAAGGTTCTACTGGGTCACTTGCATCTTTTATAGAAGTAATTTCCCGGTAGTTTAAATTAGTGACACGGAGGATTAGAAAAACTGCAGTATGTAAAGCTGTTAAAGGCAAACACGATAATACTCTACAGTTCCCTCACGGGTGTTATTACGCTGGTTGAGAATTTAAAAACTTGGGAAAGAGGTACCTGGAAAACAGTAGTAGTTCTGTCAACATCCACACCAATTAACAATCACAATTAACTTTTGAGTGAAAGAGCTTTCCACTGCTATTCACTGGTTTACCCGTAATAAGAGGTTATAAAATGCCAATATTTCAGTGTCGAAGTTACGAAAGCTGTCAGTTTCTAGCTTTATCTTTCCAGCGGAAACCAGGAAACAAATAAAAACTGTAGTTCGTTGTTTACTTTACGCAAAAATTGGTTCAAATGGCTCTGAGCACTATGGGACTTAACATCTGAGGTTATCAGTCCCCTAGAACTTAGAACTACTTAAACCTAACTAACCTAAAGACATCACACACATCCATGCCCGAGGCAGGATTCGAACCTGCGACCGTAGCAGTCGCGCGGTTCCGGCCTGAAGCGCCTAGAACCGCTCGGCCACCACGGCCGGCTTACTTTACGCACTAGGATATCACGTGCACATATACCGTAGTCCCTTTCACCTCCTCGTAAATGGGACAACAATAGTTCTGTCCATAGCGCTGCTGTAGCTGCTTGGGTCCAAAATCGCGGATTGCACCTACGCGCGTATACGGTAAGCCACTAGAGCGCGTACTCTCAGCCCCGCCGCATAATGTACTTTTTTTACCATACGAAGTACTCAAAATTGGGTGCACATAAGATTCGATGGCGCATTAGATTCGAGTACAAAATTGAATCGTTCACTGGTATTGCTCTATGTGATCTGATGCAGCAAAACATTTATTAAACTCCAACAAGAAAATATAGGTACTGTATATGTGAATTAAAGAAAGGAAGTCGTAAATCGGGTGCGAGGTTATCGAGTTAAAAGAGCTGGTATATATTTCCAGTTCTGAATTCTGTTCGCAGGCGCCAGAAAAAAAAAAATCCATTACTGCCACGAGAGGAAATTTTCTTTACTCGGCGGTTCAAACAGAACGTGTCGTGTTTTTTGTTTTGTTTTTTATTTGTTCGTTGAAATTTAGATACTGTCCCGTACATTAAACGCATTGTTGTACTTCTCAACCTCGTTTCATTGTTGTTGGTCTTCTACAGTATTTCGCATTGTATTTGCATTAAGTAGTCACGAAATGGAACGCGAGCAGAGAAGAAAATCTTATGAAGCTACTTTCAAGCGTAAAGTAATTCTTTATGATGAAAAATATGGTAACAGAAGGGCAGGAAGAGAGTTCAATGTACACATGGCCATTAAAATTTCTACACCATGAAGATGACGTGCTACAGTCGCGAAATTTAACCGACAGGAAGAAGATGTTGCGATATGCAAATGATTAGCTTTTCAGAGCATTCACACAAGGTTGGCGCCGGAGGCGACACCTACAGTTGACCGGCGTTGCCTGGTGAAACTTTGTTGTTGCCTGGTGAAACTTTGTTGTGATGCCTCGTGTAAGGAGGAGAAATGCGTACCATCACGTTTCCGACTTTGATAAAGATCGGATTGTAGCCTATCGCGATTGCAGTTTATCGTATCGCGGCGTTGCTGCTCGCGTTGGTCGAGATCCAATGACTGTTAGCAGAATATGGAATCGGTGGGTTCAGAAGGGTAACACGGAACGCCGTGCTGGATCCCAACGGCCTCGTATCACTAGCAGTCGAGATAGGCATCTTATTCGCATGGCTGTAACGGATCGTGCAGCCACGTCTCGATCCCTGAGTCAACAGGTGGGGACGTTTGCAAGACAACAACCATCTGCACGAACAGTTCGACGACGTTTGCAACAGCATGGACTATCAGCTCGGAGACCATGGCTCCGGTTACCCTTGACACTGCATCACAGAAAGGAGCGCCTGCGATGGTGTACTCAACGACGATCCTGGGTGCACGAATGGCAAAACGTCATTTTTTCGGATGAGTCCAGGTTCTGTGTACAGCATCATGATGATCGCATCCGTGTTTGGCCACATCGCGGTGAACGCACATTGGAAGCGTGTATTCGTTTTCGCCATACTGGCGTATCACCCGGCGTGATGGTATGGGGTGCCATTGGTTACACGTCTCGGTCACCTCTTGTTTGCATTGACGGCACTTTGAACAGTGGACATTACATTTCAGATGTGTTACGACCCGTGGCTGTACCCTTCATTCGATCCGTGCGAAACCCTATATTCAGCAGGATAATGCACGACCGCATATTGCAGGTCCTGTACCGGCCTTTCTGGATGCAGAAAACGTTCGATTGCTGCCCTGGCCAGCACATTCTCCAGATCTCCCACCAACTGAAAACGTCTGGTCAATGGTGGCCTAGCAACTGGCTCGCTACAATACGCTAGTCACTACTCTTGATGTACTGTGGTATCGTGTTGAAGCTGCATGGGCAGCTGTACCTGTACACACCATCCAAGCTTTGTTTGACTCAATTCCCAGGCGTATCAAGGCCGTTATTCCGGCCAGAGGTGGTTGTTCTGGGTAACGATTTCTCAGGATCTACGCACCCAAATTGCGTGAAAATGTAATCACATGTAAGTTCTAGTATAATATATTTGTCCAATGAATACCCATTTATCATCTGCATTTCTTCTTGGCGTAGCAATTTTAATGACCAGTAGTGTAGTTGAGAGTAATGTTCGCTTATGGAAGAAACAGAAATTGGGATTATTTGCAACTACCGCTACTAAAATAAATTCATTGGACCTCGCAAAGGAAGACATCCCGACGTTGTAAATGTTTTGCAATTCGTCCGAGAAAGGAGGAAGAATGGGCAACGTGTGACCAGTCACACCATAACAAAAAAAAGCAAATGAGGTGGCTGCAGCTCTAAATATACCGAAGCAAGAAATTAAGGCTAGCCGGGCACAGGTTGATCGCTTTATGAAACGAGCGGGGTTATCTCTGCGACCTCGTACATCAATATGCCTAAAGCTTCCACAGGATTTTGAGAAGAAACTTCAAGAATTTCAGCGGTATGTTCCCACACTTCGGAAAGAGAAGAATTTTTCGATGGGTCAAATAGGCAACGCTGATGAGATTCCAGTTTGGTTTGATATGCCAGGTAATTACACGATTGATGAGAACGGTACAAAAGAAGTTACCATCAAAATATCTGGATGTGAAAAACAGCGTGTAACCGTAATGATGGCAGTCACAGCAGATGGGAACAAACTTCCCCCTTTTTTTTATCTTCAAGCAAAAAACAAGCCCCAAGATTCCAAAAAATGAAAAGCTGCTCCCTGATGACGCCATTGTTCGGAATCAGGAGAAGGGATGGATGACTGAAACTTTGATGCTTGACTCGCTCCGAAACGTGTGGGAACTCCGTCCTGGTGGGCTTTCCAAGCAACCATCAATGATTTTTTTGATGCATTTCGTGGTCATCTGACTGACGACGTAAAAAAGATTCACAGCCTATCCAGTGACCTTGTTATTATTCCTGGAGGAATTACTTCTGTATTACAACTCCTGACGTTAGTATAAGTAAACGTTTTAAAAGCTACTGAAGGAACAGTACGTAAACTGGTTTTGCGAACCAAATCGTGAACTGACTCCGACAGGAAAAATTAAACGTGCTGCACCCTTCATTATTGCGCGCTGGGTTTCGGCTCTCCGGAAACGCATCGAAGCACCAATGATCGTAAAATCATGCAAGAAATGCTGTATTTCAAATGCTCTGGATGGCAGTGAAGATGATGTACTCTGAAACGACACCAAAGATGGCGGGGGAAGGAGGAAATGAATTTATTTCCGATGTAGACTCTTCCGAGGATTCCAGTAATGATGACATTGGTGAATATTGATGAATAACGCCTGTAATTTACAGTATGTAAATTTAGGCGTTCTTTTTTAATAATGAAAATGTCACTTATTACCGTAATGAGTAACTTAAAAATAAGTTATTGTTGTTTTTTAAAGTTCATGTATACATTCACTATTGTTTGAAATAAAGTTAGCATTGTAAAATAAATTTCAACAGTACAAAAATACCCTACCAGCGATGTGCCAAAATACCTTTTTTTATTAATTTAATTTTTAAAATTGGGGTGCGCATTACATTCGATGGCGCATTAGATTCGCATAAATAGGGTGTTTTCAGTAACTTGTTGCTGCAATACAGCGAACATAGTGTTTGTTGTCGTGCCTTACAACAATGTTATTTTTTAAACAAGTAAATACATCTATATGGAAACATCAGATAAAGTAGACCAGGACGTGAAGACTAAAAACATTTGTTTAGTTCCGCATCGATTCCAGTTATATCCTCTTTTATGAAGCCAAACAACTCGTGAAATGACAATTACCTGTCGTCCACGCTTAGATCGTTAACACTGGGCAATACAATTCTCTGGTCGCTCGTGTAACACACATTTTCCTAACGTTTCGGTTTTTCTTTTTAATGAAAGACTGAGAATTAATCTTTCAGGCAACGTCATTCCCTCAACTGACTGTTTCCCAGTGAGAAGTGAGCAGTTTTAAAAAGCGACGCCGCAAGTTACCCGGTTCATGAAATATCTGACAACTAGCGAGGTCACATGTCGCCGGTCGGACGAATCTCGTTTGAAATTGTATCAAGCGGATAGACGTATACGGGTAGAAAGACAAACTCACGAATCCATGGACCCTGCATGTCAGCACAGGACTCTTCAAGCTGGTGGAAGCTCTGTCATGGTGTGGGGCGTGTGCAGTTGGAGTGATATGGGACCCCTGATACGTCTAGGTACAGAGTGGCTCCAGTAACAGTCTTCTGAGTTTAAACACTTCCGCTCACCACCAAAGTCCCCAGAAATGAACATTGTTGAACATATCTGGGATGCTTAGCAACGCACTGTTCAGAAATGATCTCCACCCCCTCGTACTCTTACGGATTTATGGACAGCCCTGCAGGATTCATTGTTTCAGTTCCCTCCAGCACTGCTTCAGACATTAGTCGAGTCCATGCCACGTCGTGTTGCGGCACTTCTGCGTGCTCGCGGGGGCCTTTGAGTTAACGGGCAAGTTGTGGCGCCCTGGAAATACCAGGTGATCAAAAAAGTCAGTATAAATTTGAAAACGTAATAAACCAAGGAATAATGTAAATAGAGAGGTAAAAATTGACACACATGCTTGGAATGACATGGGGTTTTATTAGAACCACCCCATATTGTTAGACTCGTGAAAGATCTGTTGCGCCCGTCGTTTGGTGATGATCGTGTGCTCAGCCGCCAATTTCGTCATGCTTGGCCTCCCAGGTCCCCAGACCTCAGTCCGTGCGATTATTGGCTTTGGGGTTACCTGAAGTCGCAAGTGTATCGTGATCGACCGACATCTCTAGGGGTGCTGAAAGACAACATCCGACGCCAATGCCTCGCCATAATTCCGGACATGCTTTACAGTGCTGTTCACAACATTATTCCTCGACTACGGCTATTGTTGAGGAATGATGGTGGACATATTGAGCATTTCCTGTAAAGAACATCATCTTTGCTTTGTCTTACTTTGTTATGCTAATTATTGCTATTCTGATCAGATGAAGCGCTATCTGTCGGACATTTTTTGAACTTTTGTATTTTTTTGGTTCTAATAAAATCCGATGTCATTCCAAGCATGTGTGTCAATTTGTACCTCTCTATCCACATTATTCCGTGATTTATTCAGTTTTCAAATTTACACTGACTTTTTGATCACTCGGTATTATATGTTCGGAGTTGGGGCGACCGCATAGGAGGTTCGTCAAAGTCGCGGCCGGGCAGCGACCACGTGGTGCTAAATTTTAGCTTAGCAACCGCGTGATGCCACACAGCGGCCGGTCCAGCCGCGTGGCTGGGAATTCCGCTGTGACGAGGGCGGTGTTTTGTGCTGATGAAGGAGACACGCTGGGAGTGCCAAAGATGGCGGAGTTTGTGAAACCATCATGGCAGACATTTCACAGTTCGTATAGAAATTAATGGTAGCCACATGAATCATGATATCTCAAAAAGAAACATGTACATTACTCTTATTTGGACGACGAGTCTGGTGGTGTAATCAGATTTTCAATATCTTTATCTGTTTAAAGTTTAGTATCTGACGGTAAATTATACAAGTAACACCCAGCAACGAATTTCCAAAATATAAACGCTTCATCCGATTTTGTCAATCGCCGTGTCTTTAGAAAGCTATTAGTGTAAACCTAAATTGGTATAAATTAGAGGTATGTAACTTGAATAATACTTGAGTTATTGGAGGTCAAAGTGGCCGATTACTATCGATCGTGTCAGGCCATCAGTACTCCACAGTTACGGTAGCAGCGTGCTTATAAATATATTGATTCATCCATATCTTTGTTAATATTCGATATATGCTATTCATGAAGAAACTGGTCAATTATTTACTGTGTTTTAGAAAGCACAGATACATTAGGCTCATGGCCTACCTTTTGCTTTCTTTCTTTTGATATATGTTTATTTAATTGTTTATGTATTTAATAATGTGTGTTAGAGCGTGTTTATAGTCTATGCGTAGGAATATTTATTTAATTTCAAGTTATTTAAATGTAACTCCAGTAATTCGTATGTGTTTAAATATGTGTGTGGGTGCGTTGGCTTGAAGACATAGTGCGAGCGCTCTAGCCAATCACAGCGCTCGTGAATGGGGAGACTGGATGGAAGCGAGTTCGGGGGAGGAGGACACGATACAGTTCTGGGCAGGACGGCACAGGACACGGACGGTACGACAGGACACGAGAGTGAATGCTGGACGCGGGCAATATAGCGCGAAGGACGTACAGTCAGCGGAAAGATTTGGACAGTGAAACAGTTTGCGCGTGGTCGAGGGGGATAGAAATATTTCGGAGTGCCGACCTGTGCTCTGGTGAGATTTCCGTGGCTTCTACAGTGAAGAGGTGTGCATTTAGAAGTGAATTTCCCGCGAGCTGTGTTGTTGTTCACAACTAATTACGTGCTGTCGGAATCTATTGTTTCCCTGTTATTCAACTTATATTTTATTTAATTGCTGAACCATCAACACCAATAAGTGTTTTGCAGAAATATACCACATTCTCAAAAGTACTTCTACTATCGTACTCATCATTTAAAGTCGTTATGATAGTACCTGCAGATTTTATTTAATTGAAATCTTTCATTTATAAATTTCTATATTAATTCGCAATTGCCTAGTGATAAGAACCTTCGACCATTCCTTGCATGTGTGTATTCATATAGTATACTATAGACTCAGCAGTATTTGGCCTGTAATGCGGCAACTACGTATTCCAGCCCCTAGATTAAGGAAAGGCAAACCTACGTTTTTAGCATTTGTAGACAGAAAAAGCTTTTGACAATGTTGACTGGAATACTCTCTTTCAAATTCTAAAGGTGGCAGGGGTAAAATACAGGGAGCGAAAGGGTATTTACAATTTGTACAGAAACCAGATGGCAGTCATTAGAGTCGAGGGGCATGAAAGGGAAGCAGTGGTTGGGAAGGGAGTGAGACAGGGTTGTAGCCTCTCCCCTATGTTATTCAATCTGTATACTGAGCAAGCAGCAAAGGAAACAAAAGAAAAATTCGGAGTAGGTATTAAAATCCATGGAGAAGAAATAAAACTTTGACGTTTTCCGACGAGATTGTAATTCTGTCACAGACAGCAAAGGACCTGGAAGAGCAGCTGAACGGAATGGACAGTGTCTTGAAAGGAGGATATAAGATGAACATCAACAAAAGCAAAACGAGGATAATGGAATGTAGCCGAATTAAGTCGGGTGATGCTGAGGGAATTAGATTAGGAAATGAGACACTTAAAGTAGTAAAGGAGTTTTGCTATTTGGGGAGCAAAGTAACTGATGATGGTCGAAGTAGAGAGGATATAAAATGTAGACTGGCAATGGCAAGGAAAGTGTTTCTGAAGAAGAGAAATTTGTTAACATCGAGTATAGATCTAAGTGTCAGGAAGTCGTTTCTGAAAGTATTTGTATGGAGTGTAGCCATGTATGGAAGTGAAACATGGACGATAAATAGTTTGGACAAGAAGAGAATAGAAGCTTTCGAAATGTGGTGCTACAGAAGAATGCTGAAGATTAAATGGGTAGATCACATAACTAATGAGGAGGTATTGAATAGAATTGGGGAGAAGAGGCGTTTGTGGCACAACTTGACAAGAAGAAGGGACCGGTTGGTAGGACATGTTCTGAGGCATCAAGAGGTCACAAATTTAGCATTGGATGGCAGCGTGGAGGGTAAAAATCGTAGAGGGAGACCAAGAGATGAATACACTAAGCAGATTCAGAAGGATGTAGGTTGCTGTAAGTACTGGGAGATCAAGAAGCTTGCACAGGATAGAGTAGCATGGAGAGCTGCATTACACCAGTCTCAGGACTGAAGACCACAACAACAACAACAGATAGCTTATGAGAACAGAAAGAAATTTTCACTCTGCAGCGGAGTGTACGCTACATTTACATCTACATGGATACTCTGCAAATCACATTTAAGTGCCTGGCAATTCTCTTTATTCCAGTCTCGTATAGCGCGGAAAAAATGAACACCTACATCTTTCCGTAAGAGCTCTGATTTCCCTTATTTTATCGTGGTGATCGTCCCTCCATATGTAGGTCGGTGTCAACAAAATATTTCCCATTCGGAGGAGAAAGTTGGTGATTCGAATTTCGAGAGATGATTCCGTCGCAACGAAAAACGCCTTTCTTTTAATGATTTCCAGCCCAAATCCTCTATAATTTCCGTGACACTCTCTCCCATATTTCGCGATAATTCAAAACGTGCTGCCTTTCTTTGAACTTTTTCAATGTACTCTGTCAGTCCTATTTGGTAAGGATCCCACACGCGCAGCAGTATTCTAAAAGAGGACGGACAAGTGTAGTGTATGCAGTCTCCTTAGTAGTACTGTTACATTTTCTAAGTGTCCTCCCAAAAAACGCAGTCTTTGGTTAGCCTTCCCCACAGCATTATCTATGGGTTTCTTCCAATTTAAGTTGCTCGTAATTGTAATACCTAGTTATTTAGTTGAATTTACGGCTTTTAGATTAGACTGAGTTATCGTGTAACCGAAGTTTAACGAGTTCCTTTTAGTACTCATGTGGGTGACCTCACACTTTACGTTTTTTTGGGTCAACTGCCACTTTTCGCACCATTCAGATATCTTTGAACTTCCTGGCATATTAAAACTGTGTGCCGGACCGAGACTCAACTCGGGACCTTTGCCTTTCGCGAGCAAATGCTCTATCGTCTGAACTACCCATGCACGACTCACGACCCCTCCTCACAGCTTTACTTCTGCCAGTACCTCGACTCCTACCTTCCAAACATTACAGAAGCTCTCCTGCGAACCTTGCAGACCTAGCACTCCTGGAATAAAGCATATTGCGGAGACATGGCTTAGCCACAGCTTCGGGGATGTTTCCAGAATGAAATTTTCACTCTGCGCAGATATGAAACTTCCTGGCACGTTAAAACTGTTTGCTGGACCGAGACTCGATAGAGCTCTAGCCTGCGAATGACAAAGGTCCAGCACATAGTTTTAATCTGCCAGGAACGTTCAGCTTATGAGAATTTCTCTCTCTTTACTATGATTATTTATTGACGGCTTTGTACCTGTATTTGGCGCCACCAAGTGGCGGTTATCTTTACTAGCGCCATTAGTCTTTTCTATCATTATTGCGTATATACTTCTTGATCGCAAATCAGCGCCTCGGGATTTTGTTCCGAGGTCATTTTTACAATGAATGGGCGTGGTCTTATTCTCCGCTGCTATGAAAGATGAACCACACCGCAGGAGGCAAACCGTCGGTACACTATTTAAGTATTCTTCTGTAGGTTTATTCTAGATAGTTTTTAAACGATCTTCTACGGTATTCTTTACGTTCGTTTACCGAGTATTTTGGGCGAATTTGACGAGTGCTTTTTGGTAGTAATTATAATACACTCCTGGAAATGGAAAAAAGAACACATTGACACCGGTGTGTCAGACCCACCATACTTGCTCCAGACACTGCGAGAGGGCTGTACAAGCAATGATCACACGCACGGCACAGCGGACACACTAGGAACCGCGGTGTTGGCCGTCGAATGGCGCTAGCTGCGCAGCATTTGTGCACCGCCGCCGTCAGTGTCAGCCAGTTTGCCGTGGCATACGGAGCTCCATCGCAGTCTTTAACACTGGTAGCATGCCGCGACAGCGTGGACGTGAACCGTATGTGCAGTTGACGGACTTTGAGCGAGGGCGTATAGTGGGCATGCGGGAGGACGGGTGGACGTACCGCCGAATTGCTCAACACGTGGGGCGTGAGGTCTCCACAGTACATCGATGTTGTCGCCAGTGGTCGGCGGAAGGTGCACGTGCCCGTCGACCTGGGACCGGACCGCAGCGACGCACGGATGCACGCCAAGACCGTAGGATCCTACGCAGTGCCGTAGGGGACCGCACCGCCACTTCCCAGCAAATTAGGGACACTGTTGCTCCTGGGGTATCGGCGAGCACCATTCGCAACCGTCTCCATGAAGCTGGGCTACGGTCCCGCACACCGTTAGGCCGTCTTCCGCTCAAGCCCCAACATCGTGCAGCCCGCCTCCAGTGGTGTCGCGACAGGCGTGAATGGAGGGACGAATGGAGACGTGTCGTCTTCAGCGATGAAAGTCGCTTCTGCCTTGGTTCCAATGATGGTCGTATGCGTGTTTGGCGCCGTGCAGGTGAGCGCCACAATCAGGACTGCATACGACCGAGGCACACAGGGCCAACACCCGGCATCATGGTGTGGGGAGCGATCTCCTACACTGGCCGTACACCACTGGTGATCGTCGAGGGGACACTGAATAGTGCACGGTACATCCAAACCGTCATCGAACCCATCGTTCTACTATTCCTAGACCGGCAAGGGAACTTGCTGTTCCAACAGGACAATGCACGTCCGCATGTATCCCGTGCCACCCAACGTGCTCTAGAAGGTGTAAGTCAACTACCCTGGCCAGCAAGATCTCCGGATCTGTCCCCCATTGAGCATGTTTGGGACTGGATGAAGCGTCGTCTCACTCGGTCTGCACGTCGAGCACGAACGCTGGTCCAACTGAGGCGCCAAGTGGAAATGGCATGGCAAGCCGCTCCACAGGACTACATCCAGCATCTCTACGATCGTCTCCATGGGAGAATAGCAGCCTGCATTGCTGCGAAAGGTGGATATACACTGTACTAGTGCCGACATTGTGCATGCTCTGTTGCCTGTGTCTATGTGCCTGTGGTTCTGTCAGTGTGATCATGTGATGTATCTGACCCCAGGAATGTGTCAATAAAGTTTCCCCGTCCTGGGACAATGAATTCACGGTGTTCTTATTTCAATTTCCAGGAGTGTAGTTAATACGTGGAATTAGTCATTTACGGCTTACATTTTTACGTTTTTGGGTTACACTTTTGTCATAGTAACTCAGGACAGGACCACGCCCGGTCCCTTATTATGTCCATTTTTCATTATTCTTCCAGATAACCTGATGGTTCCCTACCTGGGTGAAACGCGTCGTTTTTGAACCAATAGAGCATTGTGTAACATGGAACTGGTTTTTTATGTTAATCACAATTTGAGGTTGCTGAACCACTGCGCCAAAATGGATTGGAATAAATTTTATGTCCACTAATAGGTGTTCAGGGACATCAGATCAGGAGAGTGCGTTAAGGAGAGATATTAATTTTGGAATTCTTCGAAAAATGGAATCCAAAATTCAGGTGCGTCTTATACTCGAAATTAACATAAAAATGTCCAGTATTTGATTTAAAATTCCCACCAGTCTTAGAAATGTCCATATCATCGATGTCGCGCGGGAAACCTGTCTCCATCTGGCAATATTGGATTCAACTGCAGAAGTGCACCGATGCGACGAAAATGAGTTGCGGAGATTCACAAGCTTGCTGACAGCCCCCCTCCCCCGCGCCCCCCCCCCCACCCGGGCCAGGCCATCACAAACCCGGAATATTGTCTAGCCTTGGACACATCATTGCAGTCTACGGTGCCACTGAACGTGAATTGAAAGTAATTTGTGTTGTCAGTAACAGTACAATATTTTTATTAATAGCTAGTTTCTAATAGAAAAAAATAGAAGATATCCATATGATGTGGGCTATAAAGTGAAAGTAACAGCATATGCAGAAGAACATGGAAACTCAGCAGCTGAGCGGCATTTCGGCCCTTCATCAACAGAAAAAGCCATTTCCTATTGGCGGGCTAGGCAAGGAGAACTGAAAAAAACGAGGAAGACTAAATGTACAAATAGAGGACAGACTGCAAATTGGCCAAAACTAGAAGATGACGTGTTGAAATGGATTCAAGGACACCGTCAAAATGCCATTGGAATTAAAACAAAAATGATTAAAATACACACTCGTAAGCTAGAGCAACAGTGGAACTTGACAGACTTTAAGGGTGGAGTTGGTTGGTGCTGATGTTTGAAGCCTCATGGACTTAGCATGCGACCATAAAGCAAAATACTTCAGAAAATGCCACAAGAGTATGAAGAGAAAATATTATCTTTCCGTCCATTTGTAAGTAGGCTGTTTAGGTTTTCATGTTGGTAACGCCACGTAGTGCTCTGTATGAAAATCGCCGACTGCGCTGTGTGCAGTCTGCGGATGGTTGGACTCACTGTTGGAATATTCGCTTGTGTAGTGTTGGGGAGTTGGATGTGAACAGCGCGTAGCGTTGGGCAGTTGGAGGTGAGCCGCCAGCAGTGGTGGATGTGGGGAGAGAGATGCCAGAGTTTTGAGCGGACGATCTGGACGTTTGCCCGTCAGAATAAGTAAAAAGAGAATTGTCTGAGTACGTTGTATATTATTCAGCTGCTTCTGTATCAAATAACGTAAGAGTTTTTCCAGCACTGTCATTCATAATTTTTCAGAGGGGACGTTTCACATTTATTATTCAACGTTGAAAGGAAACCAGTGTGGAACTAAGCCAAACAGCGAATATGGAAGAAACTCCTCTGACATTTGATGTGCCGTGTAAGAGAGTGTTGACACGAAAGGTGCTGAAATTGTAACTACAGAAACAAGTGGACAGGAAAAAATGACACTGTTGTCCTCTCATGTTGTGCTGATGGTACTAAACTTAATCCATGATCATTTACAACAGCAAAACAATGTCAAAACCTTCTAAAACACCGCCAGGTGTTGTTATTCACGTACACGAGAGGATTTGGATGGACGAGTCTGGTATGAAATTATGGATTAACAGAGTGTGGGAGAGAAGGAAAGGTGCTTTATTGCAGAAGTGTTCTCTTCTTGTGCTACATCAGTGTAGTAGTCATTTGAAAAATTCTATGAAAGAGAAACTGACTCTTGGGGGACTTGCTTCGTAATTGTAGCCTCTTGATATCTCGCCGGCCGGAGTAACCGAGCGGTTCTAGGCGCTTCAGTCTGGAACCGCGCGACCGCTAAGGTCGCAGGTTCGAATCCTGCCTCGGGCATTGATGTGTGTGATGTCCTTAGGTTAGTTAGGTTTAAGTAGTTCTAAGTTCTAGGGGACTGATGACCTCAGATGTTAAGTCCCATAGTGCTCAGAGCCATTTGAACCATTTGATGTCTCGATAAACAAACCATTTAAAGTGTATGTGAGAGAGAAATGGAACAAATAGATGATGGATGAAACCCAACATGCACACTGAAGGAAGCTTTAAAACGACGTACAATCAAACAAGTGTGTCAGTGGATAAAACAGCCGTGATCTAGAGTGAGAGGAGACATTAATGTTAGATCTCTTTAAAGTTTTTAAAGGGTGGAGCCCCTCCACGCCCACACCGACGTGTCTGTTAGTTACTAATCGAGGACGTCACGGGATGTGGGGCCGTGCGTCTGGGTAGGATTACCGACTAACACGGTCGCATCGAGGTGACAGAGAGTGGGCGGGGAAAAGGGAAAGCGGACAAAAGGTAGCGTGCGGTTTCAAGGGCAGAGGGGGGGGGGGGGGGGGGGAGGGTGCCATGGCAAGCGGCAAAGTGGAAAAAACCTCTGCAATAGTCGGGTCAGGTAGTAACAGCAGTAGCGGTTTTCTTGCCATCTGCGACAGATCATGCAAGGGTAGGGTGGTTGTCAGTTTCAGGTATCGTGCAATGCTCGGTACCGTTATCATAGCTTAGGCTGTCATAAAGAGTGTCAGTCCTTTAGAGGAGAGGTACTGCTGGGATGGGCACCTGCAGAGTCTCCTGGGCCAGCTGCAGCGTCTGTACCCGTAACATGCCGAGATTGTCACACAAGTGGTCGATTGGTCATAATTCGATCACTGTGTAAGTGTTTTGGTTGGGTTTGTTTGCGTTTAGTGTGCAATACGGCTCCCCTGCGTTGCCGGTTGGTAGGCTAGTTTACACTTGGCGGTACCAGTTAATTTTGCCCAGCTGCAGGGGTTTAGCAGTATTCGTCATCTTTGTGTGTTGATGTTGTTGTTGCTGTTGTGGTCTTCAGTCCTGAGACTGGTTTGATGCAGCTCTCCATGCTACTCTATCCTGTGCAAGCTTCTTCATCTCCCAGTACCTACTGCAACCTACATCCTTCTGAATCTGCTTAGTGTATTGATCTCTTGGTCTCCATCTACGATTTTTACCCTCCACGCTGCCCTCCAAAGCTAAATTTGTGATCCCTCGATGCCTCAGAACATGTCCCACCAACCGATCCCTTCTTCTAGTCAAGTTGTGCCACAAACTTCTCTTCTTCCCAATCCTATTCAATACCTCCTCATTAGTTACGTGATCTACCCACCTTATCTTCAGCATTCTTCTGTAGCACCACATTTCGAAAGCTTCTATTCTCTTCTTGTCCAAACTAGTTATCGTCCATGTCTCATGTGTTGATGTTATCCGTGGCCAATTGTCCGTAGGTAGTAGTTCAAAATGGTTCAATGGCTCTGAGCACTATGGGACTTAACATCTGAGGTCATCAGTCCACTAGAACTTAGAACTACTTAAACCTAACTAACCTAAGGTCATCACACACATCCATGCCCGAGGCAGGATTCGAACCTGCGACCGTAGCGGTCGCGCGGTTCCAGACCGTAGCGCCTAGAACTGCTCGGCCACACCGGATGGCTGGGTAGTAGTGTTCAACACGTGCGGCATTAAGTAACGCTGTCAGTGGTAGTGAAGACCATACTATACATGAACAGGACAACGCTGACGACAAAGAGGAAGAAGAAGGAAGATCACATGGTGATTTTTTGGAGTTTTAAAGGTCAGTTCGGTTTTCAAGACTAAGAATTTTTTTAGTCTGGCTTTGCAATCTAATAAGAAAAATCTGAAAAATGTTATTTAAAAAATTACTTAAATATTAAGGTGCGTCTTATACTCCGTAGCGTCTTATACTCCGTAAAATATGCTACTTTCTACCTCCACATCTACCGGGTGATCAAAAAGTCAGTATAAATTTGAAAACTGAATAAATCACTTAATAATATAGATAGAGAGGCACAAATTGACACACATGCTTGGAATGACATGGGGTTTTATTGGAACCAAAAAAATACAAAAGTTCAAAAAATGTCTGACAGATGGCGCTTCATCTGATCAGAATAGCAATAATTAGCATAACAAAGTAAGACAAAGCAAAGATTATGTTCTCTACAGGAAATGCCCAATATGTCCACCATCATTCCTCAACAATAGCTGTAGTCGAGGAATAATGTTGTGTACAGCACTGTAAATCATGTCCGGAGTAATGGTGAGGCATTGGCGTTGGATGTCTTTCAGCATCCCTAGAGATGTCGGTTGATCACTATACACTTGCGACTTCAGGTAACCCCAAAGCCAATAATCGCACGGACTGAGGTCTGGGGACCTGGGAGGCCAAGCATGACGAAAGTGGCGGCTGAGCACACGCGCGCAAGAGATCTTTCACGCGTCTAGCAATATGGGATGGAGCGCAAGAGATCTTTCACGCGTCTAGCAATATGGGGTGGAGCGCCATCCTGCATAAACATCGTACGTTCCAGCAGGTGTTTATCAGCCAGGCTGTGGATGATGCGTTTCTGTAACATATCGGCGTACCTCTCACCCGTCACGGTAGCAGTTACAAAACAAGTATGACGCATTTCCTCGAAGAAAAAAGGCCCGATAACCGTAGATGTGGTAAATCCAATCCATACCGTGACTTTCTCGTCGTGAAATGGAGTTTCCATGGCAGTTCTGGGATTTTCGGTAGCCCAAATTCTGCAGTTGTGGGCGTTGACAGACCCTCGGAGTGTGAAATGAGCTTCATCGGTCCACAACACGTTACTCAACCAATCGTCAACTTCCGCCATCTTTTAAAACGCCCAAATCGCAAATGCCCTCCGCTTTACTAAATCGTCAGGTAACAGTTCATGATGCTGATGGATTTTGTACGGATAGCATCGGAGGGTACGCATAAGTGCCAACCAAACAGTAGTGTATGGAATGCCGGTGCGACGTGCGACTGCACGAGCGCTGACTTCCCCGTGCATAGACGTACCCACTACAGTCTCCATTTCTTCCTGAACTGTCTCAGCAGCATTACGCCTTGTGCTCGGTCGGCCACTACGGGGTCTATCGTCTAACCAACCCGTGGCTTCGAACTTCGAAATCGTTCTCGCCACAGCTGCATTTGTCAACGGACCTTTACCCGTTCGAATCCCCTTCCTATGGCGATAGGATCGTAACGCTGAACTAGCACATTCCCCATTCTGATAATACAGCTTCACTAAAAGGTCAACATGCTGCGACTGCTGGCGCATCTGATTCTCTATCTCATTACAGCTCCTTTTATACACGATTACCATGCGCTGTCACTGACGTTTTGCTGTCCAGCACCATCTGTCGGACATTTTGTGAACTTTTTTTTTTGTTCTAATAAAACTCCATGTCATTCCAAGAATGTGTGTCGATTTTTACCTCTCTATCTACATTATTCCGTGGTTTACTAAGTTTTCAAATTTATACTGACTTTTTGATCACCCGATATACTCTGCAAACCACCGTGAGGTACATGGCAGGGGGTAAGTCCCATTGTACCAGTTGCTAGGGTTTCTTCCTGTTCCATTCACATATGGAAAGCGGGAAGAATGATTGATTAAATGTCTCTGTACGTGCAGTAATTATTCTAATCTTATCTTCATGATCCCTGTGTGAGCGATATGTTCGGGGTTGTAGTATACTACTAGAACAATCATTTAAAGCCGATTCTTGAAACTTTGTTAACAGACTTTCTCGGGATAGTTTACGTCTGTCTTCAAGAGTCTGCAGTTCAGTTTCTTTCGAATCTCCGTGACATTTTCCCAAAAGTTAAACAAAGCTGTGACCATTGGTGCTGCCTTTCTTTGTATACATTCAATATCCCGTTAGTTCTATTCGGTACGGGTCCCACAGACTTGAGCAGTATTCTAGGATGGGTAACACGAGTGATTTGTAAGCAATCTCTTTAATAGACTGCTTGCACTTCCCCAGTATTCTACCAATAAACCGAAGTCTTATCACCTGCTTTACCCACAAGTGAACCTATATGATCATTCCATTTCATATCCCCACAAAGTATTACACCCAGATATTTGTACAAGTTGGCCGATTCCAACAATGACTCACTGATATTATAGTCATAGGATACTACGTTTTTTCCTTTTGTGATTACATTTCTGAACATTTAGCGAAAGCTGCCAGTCTCCGCACCACTTTGATATCTTATCAACATCTAACTCGATATTTATGCAGCTTCTCTCAGACAATATTTCATTATAGATAACTGCATCATCTGCAAAAAGCCTGATTTTACTATTAATATTGTGTGCAAGCGCAAGGCAATACTGACCTAACGAATTTTCTTAGAAGATAGGTTCAGGAAAGGCAAACTTACGTTTCTAGCTTTTGTACATTTAAAAACAGCTTTTGACAGCGTTGACTAGAATACTCTCTTTCAAATTCTGAAAATGGCAGGACTCAAATACATGGAGTGAAAGGCTATTTACAGTTTATACAGAAACCAGATGGCAGTTATAAGAGTCGAGGGGCACGAAAGGGAAGCAGTGGTTGAGAAGGGAGTGAGACAGGGCTGTTGGCTATCCCCGATGTTATTTAATCTGTATATTGAGCAAGCAGCAAAGGAAATAAAAGAAAAATTTGCAGTAGGAATTAAAATCCGTGGAGAAGAAGTTAAAACTTAGAGGTTTGCCGACGAGATTGTAATTTTATCAGAGACAGCAAAGGACCTGGAAGAGCAGCTGAACGGAATGGACAGTGTCTTGAAAGGAGGATATAAGATCAACATCAACAAAAGCAAAACGAGGATACTGGAAAGTTAAAAAAACATGGTTCAAATGGCTCTGAGCACTATGGGACTTAACATCTGAGGTCATCAGTGCCCTAGAACTTAGAACTACTTAAACCTAACTAACCTAAGGACATCACACACATCCATGCCCGAGGCAGGATTCCAACCTGCGACCGTAGCAGTCGCGCGGTTCCAGACTGAAGTGCCTAGAACCGCTTGGCCACACCGGCCGGTTACTGGAAAGTATTCGAATTAAATCAGGTGATGCTGAGGGAATTAGATTAGGAAATGAGACACTTAAAGTTATAAATGAGTCTTGCTATTTGAGGAGCAAAATAACTGATTATGGTCGAAGTAGAGAGGATGTAAATGTATAGTGGCTATGGCAAGGAAAGCGTTTCTGAAGAAGAGAAATTTGTTAACATCGAGTGTAGATTTACGTGTCAGGAAGTCTTTTCTGAAAGTATTTGTATGACTGTCCATGTATGGAAGTGAAACATGGATGATAAACAGTTTATACAAGAAGAGAATAGAGGCTTTCGAAACGTGGCGTTACAAAAGAATGCTGAAGATTAGGTGGGTAGATCACGTAACTAATGAGGAGGTGCTGATTAGAATTTTGTAGAAGAGGAATTTGTGGCACAACTTGACTAGAAGGAGGCATCAAGGGATCACCATTTAGTATTGGAGGGAAGCGTAGATGGTAAAATTCATAGAGGAAGACCAAGAGATGAATACATCAAGCAGATTCAGAAGGATGTACAGGGTGGTGCACGAAATGTGCTACACTTTTGCTTTTGAATATAAACTTTATTGTCAATACACTCTGAAAGGAGCATATACTACAATGAAAAGCCGTCCATGGAGATTTTTTCTAACTCAGCACATGCTCAATATGTCCACCATTTCGTTTCCTAACTTCCTTCAAACGAACACTGAAGTTAGTGATTACCCTACGGCACATGTCTTCCGTAATTTCACTGCAAGCTTGAAGAATAAGTCTTCTGAGCTCCATTAAATCACGTGGACGTTTTGGGAAAATTTTTTCCTTTAGGTACACCCAAAGAAAAAAGTCACATGGATTGAGGTCTGGACTATTGAGGGCCAATTTCGTCCGTTATTGAGGCGACCTGGAAACCTGAGTGAAATGATCCGTATGTCTAAATGCTAGTCTAAAAACTCCGACACAGAGTTTGCGGTATGTGGCCTTGCTCCGTCTTGCATGAACCACTGCGTGTTGAAGGACAAGGCAGTAGCAAGAAGCTGTGGAATGAAGCTATTGCGAAGCATGCTCAAATAACGCTCGCTGTTCACAATTTCTTCAAAGAAAAAGGGTCCAATTAGTTCGTGACTGGAAATTGCTGCCCACGCTGTAATCCTCGGAGCATAATGTTGTCGTTCATGAAGCACTTGTGGGTTTCCAGTGGCCCGAAAGCGTACATTTTGTTTGTTAACCACCATCTAAATGAAAATGCGCCTCGTCTGAAAACCAAACGTTGTTGAGCGTTTCTTCTCCATCCTCCGTCCACTGAGCAAACAGTAGTCTCTGCTGCTTGTGTTGTTCAGTGAGCTTCTGTGCACAGGTCATATTGTATGGGTACATATGGAGGTCACTTTTAAGAATGCGTTGAACGGAGCGTCTGGATATTCCCAGTTGTACTGCTGCCTTTCTACACGATTTTCTGGGATTTCTCTGTACAGCAACTCGTACTAGTTCAATATTCTCCGGCGAACAAACAGGCTTAGGCCGAGGTCGCTTCGCTTCCAATACTGTTCCTTCCTGTACAAATTTATCGTATAACTTGTGGATGGTCTTCTTGCAAGGGACCCATCGTGTGTTAAACTGTTGTCGAAAACGCCTCTGAGTCACAACAAGGCTTTTCGTTTCATGAAAAAGTAACACAATTGCCGATCGTTGCTGTCTTCCATTGTCAGCCATTGTTGCTTACTAGTCTCCTAGCGGCAGTATCGTGAATTACACGTCATTTCGTAACTCATTTGTTTTTCCATGCTCTGCTGGTACTGCTGTAGAGATCCCAGCGGGATATCTAATGTACGTCGTAAATTGTGAAAGAAAAAATTGGTAACACATTTGGTACGCCACCCTGTAGGCTGCAGTAGTTATTTGGAGATGAAGAAGCTTGCACAGAATAGAGTGGCATGGAGAGCTGTATCAAACCAGTCTCTGGACTTAAGGTCACAACAACATTGGCTGCAAGGTCGTTAATACACCAAATGAACAGCAACGGTCTCAACACACTTCGCTGGGGCACACCCGAAGTTACCTCTACATAGTTCTATTCCATAATTTAGAAATGGAAGAATGACGGCGAGTAAGTAAGCGTAGTTAACGAATATCAGGATACGTCAGAGCGTTGCGCACTTTGTGGAGGACTCAGCTGCTTGGCGGTTCCTGTTCCGCCGCGACGCGAGATACCAGTCGTTGTGTCCAGGAACCGCACGCACGGAGGCGCGCCGCAGCAGACGGCGGCAATTGAGCTCGTTTGAGCTGACTTGTCCGGCCGCTGGCGCGCGTGCTGGCATCGGCGCGTGGCGTGGCTTGCTTGTGTGCGCCGGGAGCGATTTCCCATCGCGAGCTCCCAGGGGAACCTGTTCACGCTCTGCGAGGCGCCTAGTCCCACGTTCCAACTCCTTGTAGCTAACAACGAGGGACTGTCTAAACTTGATACGTGCTGATGGGGTTATGTCCGTTGAACATAAAAATAAGAGAACAGGCCGCATGGAACTGGGTCTCTAAAGGAAGGGTAGATAAGACCAGGGACAGTTTGGGGGTTCAGGTAGGAGATAAGCGTGCTATCAAAAGAAGGGGGGAGGAGTTATGGCAAACATCTTGGGAAAACGAAGAAACTGGCAGAAGGGTCTTTCAGCTGCTACCTAACATCAAAGAGCGACTTGAGATGACCTATTTTGAGCCAAGTAGGGGACTACTGCACTTTCTCACGGGACATGGGACATACCCGACATACCTATGTCGGTTTGGGAAAAGAGCTACACCAGCGTGCGACTGTGGCGCTCAAGACGGAACACCTGAGCACACAACCTATGACTGTGTTATACGAGGGCTATCCACAAAGTACATTACGTTTTGGAATTAAAAATAAATAAAGTATTCGAATTTTTTTTTCAGATGAAAGCCACACTTAAATACTACTTTTCTACATAGTTGCCATTTAAATTAAGCGATGGACGAGCTTGCAAATTCCTTCATCGTAAAATTCGGCCGCCTGCGCCTTCAACCA
This sequence comes from Schistocerca cancellata, assembly GCF_023864275.1. Classification (NCBI taxonomy): domain Eukaryota; kingdom Metazoa; phylum Arthropoda; class Insecta; order Orthoptera; family Acrididae; genus Schistocerca; species Schistocerca cancellata. The sequence goes on from NC_064628.1 coordinate 384,583,385, forward strand.
CGTGGTTATCTCTTCTTGAAGCTGTGCGTCGTCATCAAAACGCTGCATAGCCAACCACTTCTTCATTGCTGGGAATAAGTGGAAGTCGCTCGGTGCCAGGTCGGGACTGTACGGCGGATGAGGAAACAACACCCACTTAAAAGATTCGAGAACTTCACGAGTGGCATTTGCCGTGTGGGCCTGGGCGTTGTCGTGAATCAGCAAGATCTTTGAGCCCAACTTTCCCCTACGCTTGTTTTGTATTGCTCTTCTGAGGTTGTGCAGAGTTTGGCAATACCTTTGAGAGTTTATTGTAGTGCCTCTTTCCAGGAAATCCACAAAATCACACCTTTTCTGTCCCAAAAGACAGTCGCCATCACCATCCTTGCCGACATTGTCTGCATGCATTTCTTGGGTTTTTGGGGGGAATTTATGTGCCCCCACTGCATTGACTGCAATTTTGTCTCGCAGTTCACATGCTTAACCCATGTTTCGTCACCATAACGATGCGATCGAATAATGAGTCGCCATCTTTCTCGTAAGCGTCCAAAAACGTTAACGCTGCAGCCATCTCTGTCAAGATTTTTGGTATCCATCTTGCACAAAACTTGTGATAACCAAGCTTTTCGGTAATGATTTCGTGCAACAAATTTCGTGAAATTTGTGGAAAACTCATAGAGTGTTCCGTTACTGTGAAATTACAGTTTTCACGGACCGCGGCATCGACTTTTTAGACAAGTTCGGCAGTCACTATGCTGGGTCTTCCACTTCGCTCTTCGTCGTGAACGTTAGTTCGGCCATTTTTAAATTTTATGACCCATTGCCGGCCACGGTGGCCGAGCAGTTCTAGGCGCTCAGTCTGGAACCGCGCGACTGCTGCGGTCGCAGGTTCGAATCCTGCCTCGGGCATGGATGTGTGTAATGTCCTTAGGTTAGTTAGGTTTAAGTAGTTCTAAGTTCTAGGAGACTGATGACCACAGATGTTAAGTCCCATAGTGCTCAGAGCCATTTTTTATGACCCATTGACGCACTCCACCTCCAGTGATTATGTTGTCCCCATACACTTCACAAAGCTGCCGATAGATTTCTATCGGTGTACAGTTTTTTGCAGTCAGAAACCTTATTACAGCACGCACTTCACACTTCGCGGCATTTTCAATTAACGCTGACATTTCAAACTGTCACAGTAACTCAACGGAGTATAGCACGAACCTCTCACTAGCAGGGCAGGATGCCGACTGAGCGGAAGAATGCCATGACACCAAGATGGCCGCGCTAGCCCCGCCCCTAACGGACACAAACGAAAACGTAATGTACTTTGTGGATAGTCCTCGTATGATGATGTGCCGCATGATCTACGAGCACAACTACCCGACAACGACACTTATGCCCTAATACGACGTGCCGATACCTTCAGTATTCTTAACATACTGGCAAACGAGGTATCACAAAAGATCTTGAGAGACTTTCTAAGAAACCAAGACGGATAATATCAAACCCGGATTAGATTGAGATGTACTCGCCATACCGCCGAGTGCGGAACAGGCCAGTCTCTCATGACTGGAATCCGTCGCACTACCGCACCAGGACAGCGAGTGCATCACCCACCAGGCTACAACAATTGCACTCTACTTTAGATATAGAACTAAATAATTAGTAGTAGTAGTAGATTAGAACACTAACAAACACTAACAAGTAGGGACTGCAGCGACAATACAGACTTGGCCAGCCCAGTGCCAGGGGTACGCTCACATGGGTTTAGCTCAGTGAGCAGGCCTTTAATAGTAGGTTTATACATCAACTGACACATTTGTAATCGCTGCAGAATAAACTAGCAAAGTAGGATAGCCTAACAGATTAACCTTGCTCATAAACATCCCCCAGGCTGTGGCTAAGCCATGTCTCCGCAATATCCTTTCTTTCAGGAGTGCTAGTTCTGCAAGTTTCGCAGGAGAGCTTCTGTAAAGTTTGGAAGGTAGGAGACGAGGTACTGGCAGAAGTAAAGCTGTGAGTACCGGGCGTGAGTCATGGTCAGAGAGCCGGTTGGCCTCTGTAATAAAAAACTGAGTGGAGGGATCCGCCACCGAACTTGCACAGGATGTCTTGCGACGTCCACAACGATCAACAACGAACAAAATGAAAAAAAAAAGTTGGTAGAGCACTTGCCCGCGAAAGGCAAAGGTCCCGAGTTTGAGTCTCGGTCGGGCACACAGTTTTAATCTGCCAGGAAGTTTCATATCAACGCACACTCCGCTGCAGAGTGAAAATCTCATTCTGAAAACCTTGCTCATAGTTATGCCAGTTACAGAATAATGAAATGTAGAAATTGCTGTATTTTGTAGTAGTATAATATGTAGACCCACTAATTATTGAGGTGGTGGGTTATTTTGTATCTTCATGTTGTTTGATGTATTGTGTTAATAAAGAATTTTAAAAAAACTTGATACGTGAGTACACTTTCCAACTGCTAAATACATGCATTTGTAGACCTAGGGAAAGTTTTTGACAATGTTGACTGGAATACTCTCTTTCAAATTCTAAAGGTGGCAGGGGTAAAATACAGGGAGCGAACGGCTATTTACAATTTGTACAGAAACCAGATGGCAGTTATAAGAGTGGAGGGGCGCAAAAGGGAAGCAGTGATTGGGAAGGGAGTGAGACAGGGTTGTAGCCTCTCCCCTATGTTATTCAATCTGTATATTGAGCAAACAGTAAAGGAGACAAAAAAAATTCGGAGTAGGAATTAAAATCCATGGAGAAGAAATAAAAACTTTGAGGTTCGCCGATGACATTGTAATTCTGTCAGAGACTGCAAAGGACTTGGAAGAGCAGTTGAACGGAATGAACAGTGTCTTGAAAGGCGGATATAAGATGAACATCAACAAAAGCAAAACGAAGATAATGGAATGTAGTCGAATTAAGTCGGGTGATGCTGAGGGAATTAGATTAGGAAATGAGACACTTAAAGTAGTAAAGGAGTTTTGCTATTTGGGGAGCAAAATAACTGATGATGGTCGAAGTAGAGAGGATATAAAATGTAGACTGGCAATGGCAAGGAAAGCGATTCTGAAGAAGAGAAATTTGTTAACATCGACTATAGATTTAAGTGTCAGGAACTCGTTTCTGAAAGTATTTGTATGGAGTGTAGCCATGTATGGAAGTGAAACATGGACGATAAATAGTTTGGACAAGAAGAAAATAGAAGTTTTCGGAATGTGGTGCTACAGAAGAATGCTGAAGATTAGATGGGTAGATTACATAACTAATGAGGAGGTATTGAGTAGAATTGGGGAGAAGAGGAGTTTGTGGCCCAACTTGACCAGAAGAAGGGATCGGTTAGTAGGACATGTTCTGAGGCATCAAGGGATCACCAATTTAGTATTGGAGGGCAGCGTGGAGGGTAAAAATCGTAGAGGGAGACCAAGGGATGAATACACTAAGTAGATTCAGAAGGATGTAGGTTGCAGTAGTTCCTGGGAGATGATGAAGCTTGCACAGGATAGAGTAGCATGGAGAGCTTCATCAAACCAGTCTCAGGACTGAAAACCACAACAACAACAAATACATTGGCTAACGAGGTATCACGGAAAGTTTTAACAGAATACTTGAGGGACATGAACTAAATAACTGAGACAACCAACACCGATTGCGTCCAGAGCCCTATTCCCATACCGCCTGTGCGTGGACTGGCCGACTTTCCATCATAGTTGGAATCCGCCACGTGCAGGATTAGGGGAAGTGGGGGTCAATGCTACCGATAAGGGCATGCACCGGAAATGACGTAGGATAAGTTAGTTTGTAGGACTTAGTTTAGGAAAATTAAGTTAGGGAACTGCAGCGAATCAACACCGTGGCCTGCCCAGTGCCAGGGGCACGCTCTTCGGGCTTAGCTCGATGAGCAAGGCCATCAAAGTAGGTTTATATCTCACTGGCACACATGTGACGCTACAGGCGATAGGAACTAGTTATAAGAAATAGATATAAGTCCTAGGTATTAGATATTAAGTGCCCATTGTATGTAACACTAACTGTAGCTCACTTGAAAATTGCAATTAGCTGCAACATAATTAAGCTAGTTGTATATTTATTATGACCCACTAATCAGATAAGGAAGTGGGTTAACATTCTATAATTATTATTATGGTTTGTAATAAAGATTTTTTTTTTTTAAATTTGAATCCCCCCCTCACACACACACTACTTCCTAATGTATTCTCTGTACTGAAGGCAACTCTACACTCACATGTGGAAGTGCCATAGAGTAGGGATACGTATGGAACGAGCATTCAACTGTGTGAAACTGACTTTTCTTTTTGTTGTCGGCATACACTGAATATGCCTTGGGGTCTAGGACTGTTGATATTTTTAAAAATATTGTGTATCCGATATATCGATATTTAAAAATTGACGTTATCGTCTCCCGTTATATCGACAAGATTTATGGAGATATCGATATACCAACGGAAAAAATATCGGCGTACCGGCAAAAAAAAAAGAACAAAAATAATTATCAACTGCACATTGCAAATATACTGTCAGTTTTAGAGCTGTGTATTTAAGTACTGATTTATTGTCTGATATTCTGCACATTAACAAACTAGCAGCCTGCTTATCCCCCTCAGAGCAAGAATTGAAATGTAAACTATGCACGTTCACGCATGGCGATAACCACTTATCTAACAATGGTAACTGCAGGGATGTGGCGCAATCAAAGGTGTCCGATGGATCCGTCGTATCGGATTTGTCCGGAACACTTCATGTCGACTTACTTTTTTTTTATTTTTTCAAATGTCAGCGACCTAGCACTTCTAGTGGAAAAATTGCGTGGTGAAGTTGAACGTCGCAGTGTCTTTAAAGAGCGCCTAGCGTACGTCAGCATTTCCCCTCAAACGCCTCCGCCCAGTGCAGAGACGGATTTTGCCATTTATATTTTTGTTCATCGGTTTCGGCAATTGTTTTTGCAGAATGCCGATGTGAAGAAACAGCACAGTACCTGCGTTAAAAAATGTTTTTTAGCGCAGCTGGTCTGCTATTTCTTCGCCGGCCGGGGTAGCCGAGCGGTTCTAGGCGCTACAGTCTGGAACCGCGCGACCGCTACGGTCGCAGGCTCGAATCCTGCCTCAGGCATGGATGTGTGTGATGTCCTTAGGTTAGTTAGATTTAAGTAGTTCTCTAAGTTCTAGGGAATTGATGACCTTAGAAGTGAAGTCCCATAGTGCTTAGAGCCATTTTCTTTTGAAACCTATATTGGACTGAGGGAAATCTTGTTATTCCTTTCACACCACCACCGTCTTGTGCAATCGGATTTCTTCTTAGTGCCACCTACATTTGCATTACGCAGTCAGAGAGAAAGACAGCGCAATGGAAGCTCAAAAAGTAATAAGACATCTTCACACACTGAAAGTAAAACTATGTTCTACTATAGTTTCAAAAGAAAAACTTCAAACATGAACCGATAATTGTGAAAAAAATATAATGTAAAATAAAAATATCAGCACACGGTACTATTATTTCCACATCGATATATTGGCGAGAAAGCCACCGCCGACATGTATCGATATTTTTTGCAAATACACTCCTGGAAATTGAAATAAGAACACCGTGAATTCATTGTCCAAGGAAGGGGAAACTTTATTGACACATTCCTGGTGTCAGATACATCACATGATCACACTGACAGAACCACAGGCACATAGACACAGGCAACAGAGCATGCACAATGTCGGCACTAGTACAGTGTATATCCACCTTTCGCAGCAATGCAGGCTGCTATTCTCCCATGGAGACGATCGTAGAGATGCTGGATGTAGTCCTGTGGAACGGCTTGCCATGCCATTTCCACTTGGCGCCTCAGTTGGACCAGCGTTCGTGCTCGACGTGCAGACCGCGTGAGACGACGCTTCATCCAGTCCCAAACATGCTCAATGGGGGACAGATCCGGAGATCTTGCTGGCCAGGGTAGTTGACTTACACCTTCTAGAGCACGTTGGGTGGCACGGGATACATGCGGACGTGCATTGTCCTGTTGGAACAGCAAGTTCCCTTGCCGGTCTAGGAATGGTAGAACGATGGGTTCGATGACGGTTTGGATGTACCGTGCACTATTCAGTGTCCCCTCGACGATCGCCAGTGGTGTACGGCCAGTGTAGGAGATCGCTCCCCACACCATGATGCCGGGTGTTGGCCCTGTGTGCCTCGGTCGTATGCAGTCCTGATTGTGGCGCTCACCTGCACGGCGCCAAACACGCATACGACCATCATTGGCACCAAGGCAGAAGCGACTCTCATCGCTGAAGACGACACGTCTCCATTCGTCCCTCCATTCACGCCTGTCGCGACACCACTGGAGGCGGGCTGCACGATGTTGGGGCGTGAGCGGAAGACGGCCTAACGGTGTGCGGGACCGTAGCCCAGCTTCATGGAGACGGTTGCGAATGGTCCTCGCCGATACCCCAGGAGCAACAGTGTCCCTAATTTGCTGGGAAGTGGCGGTGCGGTCCCATACGGCACTGCGTAGGATCCTACGGTCTTGGCGTGCATCCGTGCGTCGCTGCGGTCCGGTCCCAAATCGACGGGCACGTGCACCTTCCGCCGACCACTGGCGACAACATCGATGTACTGTGGAGACCTCACGCCCCACGTGTTGAGCAATTCGGCGGTACGTCCACCCGGCCTCCCGCATGCCCACTATACGCCCTCGCTCAAAGTCCGTCAACTGCACATACAGTTCACGTCCACGCTGTCGCGGCATGCTACCAGTGTTAAAGACTGCGATGGAGCTCCGTATGCCACGGCAAACTGGCTGACACTGACGGTGGCGGTGCACAAATGCTGCGCAGCTAGCGCCATTCAACGGCCAACACCGCGGTTCCTGGTGTGTCCGCTGTGCCGTGCGTGTGATCATAGCTTGTACAGCCCTCTCGCAGTGTCCGGAGCAAGTATGGTGGGTCTGACACACCGGTGTCAATGTGTTCTTTTTTCCATTTCCAGGGGTGTAATATCGGTATGTCCTTATTTTATCGACAGACCTATTGGGGTCCACAGAAATTATTAAATTTTTAATGATATCAGTTTGCCGCACTGTCTGTTATTGTTGGATTAAACTATACTTTTATTTTACTGAGCGGGGCGGCACAGTGGTTAGTACACAGTGCTCGCATTCGGTACGACAACGGTTCATACCCGCGTCCAGCCATCCAGATTTAGGTTTTCAGTGATTTCCTTAAATCGCGCCGGCCGGGGTGGCCGAGCGGTTCTAGGCGCTACAGTCTGGAACCGCGCGACCACTACGGTCGCAGGTTCGAATCCTGCCTCGGGCATGGATGTGTGTGATGAACTTTGGTTAGGTAGGTTTAAGTACTTCTAAGTTGTAGGGGCCTGATGACCTCAGAAGTTAAATCCCATAGTGCTCAAGCCATTTGAACCTTAAATCGCTTCACGCAAATAGCGGTATGGTTCCTTTGAAGGGGCATGGCCGATTACATCCCCATCCTTGACACAATCCGAGCTTGTGCTCCGTGTCTAGTAACCTCGATGTCGACAGGATAACAAACCCAGTCTTCCTTCCTTATACATCTACATCCATTTAATTTTGTTCCTAACTAAGTAGTTTCTGCTGTGTAGCAATTCTCAAGTGTAAAGTATGATCCATCAAACGCATCTACGTTAGTTAAAGTTAACACAGTTGTCTATACAGTTCTGTGGTAGAATGTCAGTGGGAGCTAAGCCACAAATTGTTAAAGACGAGTTACTGACGTACACCGTAAGAAAAAAAAAACTGTGCGCCACGAAGGAATTATCTACATCTACATTTATACTCCGCAAGCCACCCAACGGTGTGTGGCGGAGGGCACTTTACGTGCCACTGCATCACCTCCCTTTCCTGTTCCAGTCGCGTATGGTTCGCGGGAAGAACGCCTGCCAGAAAGCCTCCGTGCGCGCTCGAATCTCTCTAATTTTACATTCGTGGTCTCCTCGGGAGGTATAAGTAGGGGGAAGCAATATATTCGATACCTCATCCAGACACGCATCCTCTCGAAACCTGGACAGCAAGCTACACCGCGATGCAGAGCGCCTCTCTTGCAGAGTCTGCCACTTGAGTTTGATAAACATCTCCGTAACGCTATCACGCTTACCAAATAACCCTGTGACGAAACGCGCCGCTCTTCTTTGGATCTTCTCTATCTCCTCCGTCAACCCAACCTGGTGCAGGTCCCACAGTGATAAGCAATACTCAAGTATAGGTCGAACGAGTGTTTTGTAAGCCACCTCCTTTGTTGACGGAGTACATTTTCTAAGGACTCTCCCAATGAATCTCAACTTGGCACCCGCCTTACCAACAATTAATTTTATATGATCATTCCACTTCAAATCGTTCCGCACGCATACTCCCAAATATTTTACAGAAGTAACTGCTACCAGTGTTTGTTCCGCTATCATATAATCATACAATAAAGGATCCTTCTTTCTATGTATTCGCAATACATTACATTTGTCTATGTTAAGAGTCAGTTGTCACTCCCTGCACCAAGTGCCTATCCGCTGCAGATCTTCCTGCATTTCGCTGCAATTTTCTAATGCTGCAGCTTCTCTGTATCCTAATGGGACGGAAATCAGTTGATGTGATATTCATGTACAGACATTCAAATGATCACCGTTTCAGAAAAATTCGATGATTTATTCAAGAGAAAAGCTTCACAAACTGAGCAAATCAATAACACATTGGTCCACCTCCTGCTTTTATGCAAGCAGTTATTCGGCTTGGCATTGATAAATAGAATTGTTGATGTCCTCAAGAGGGATATCGTGCAAAATTCTGTCCAATTGGCGTTTTATATCGTCAAAAACTCGTGGTGCTTGGAGGATGCTGCCCGTAATGCTCGAACGATCTCAATTGGGGAGAGATGCGGCTACCATGTTGGCGAAGGAGGGGTTTGGCAAGCATGAAGAAAAGCAGTTGGAACTCTCATCATGTGTGGGCAGGCATTATCTTACTGAAAAGTAAGCCCAGGTTGGCTTGCCATGAAGGACAACAAACGGGTCGTAGAATGTCGTCGACGTACCGCTATACTGTAAGGGTACCGCGGATGACAACCAAAGGGGTCCTACTTTGGAAAGAAATGGCACCTCAGACCATCACTCGCGGTTTTTGGGTAGTATGGCGGGCGTCAGTTAGGTTGGTCCGGGGAGTCTCCAAACATTTCTTCGCTGGTCCTTGGGTGCTCAGTTCGAAGCGGAACTTACCACTGAAGACATTTCTACTCAAGTCAATGAGATTCCTCGGCAAAACAGGTCTGAACGCAGATGTTACGCCAATTCGAGTGGGAGACACTGGGCAGCCCCTCCCCCCTCCCCCTATAGTCTTCATCTCTCTCCAAACAATTATCACCCCTTTGGCCCCTTAAAAAAGACCTTGAAGAGTCGACAATTCCAGTCGTACGAGGATGTGCGACAGGCAGTTACGGACTTCTTCACGCAGCAGCAGGGCACGCTGTTCTACCAAATGGTTATCTTCAACCTGGTGCGTCTCATCTACATCTACATTTACATGGTTACTCTGCAATTCACACTTAAGTGTCTGCCAGAGGGTTCATCGAACCATTTTCGTACTAGTTCTCTACTATTCCACTCTCGAATGGCGCGTAGGAAAAAGGAACACCTAAATCTTTCCGTTCGAGTTCTCATTTCTCTTAATTTATTATGATGATCATTTCTCCCTACGTAGGTGGGTGTCAACAAAATACTTTCGCATTCGGAAGAGAAAGTTGGTGATTGAAATTTCGTAATAGATCTCGCCGCAAAGAAGACCGCCTTTGTTTCAGTTACTGTCACCCCAACTCGCGTATCATGTCAGACACACTCTCACCCCTATTGCGCGATAACAAGAAACGAGCTGCCCTTCTTTGCACTTTTTCGATGTCCTCCGACAATCCTACCTGCTAAAGATCCCGCACCGCGCAGCAATATTCCAGCAGAGGACGGACAAGTGTAATGTAGGCTGTCTCTTTAGTGGGTTTGTCGCATCTTCTAAGCATTCTGCCAACAAAGCGCAGTCTTTGTTTCGCCTTCCCCACAATATTATCTATGTGGTCTTTCCAATTTAAGTTGCTCGTAATTGTAATTCCTAGGTATTTAGTAGAATTGACAGCCCTTAGATTTGTGCGATTCATCGTATACCCAAAATTTATCGGATTGCTTTTAGTACCCATGTGGATGACCTCGAACTTTTCTTTGTTTAGTGCCAATTGCCACTTTTCACACCATACAGAAATTCTCTCTCGATCATTTTGTAACTGGAATTGATCGTCTGATGATTTTACTAGACGGTAAATTACAGCGTCATCTGCAAACAATCTAAAGGGCTGCTTAGATCGTCTCCTAGATCATTTATGTAAATCATGAACAGCAGAGGGCCTATGACACTACCTTGTGGAACGCCAGATATCACTTCTGTTCTACTCGATAATTTACCGTCCATCGCTACGAATTGTGACATCTCTCAGAGGAAATCACGAATCCAGTTACACAACTGAGACGATGCACCATATTCACGCAATTTGATTAATAGTCGCTTCTGAGGAACGGTATCAAAAGCCTTCTGGAAATCTAGGAATATGGAATCGATCCGATATCCCTTGTCGACAGCACTCATTACTTCATGGGAATAAAGAGTTAGGTGCGTTGCACAAGAACGATATTTTCTGAATCCGTGTTAGTTATGTATCAATAAGTCATTTTCTTCAAGGTGATTCATAATGTTCGAGTACAGTACATGCTCCAAAATCCTACTGCAAAGTGAGGTCAGTGATATGGGTCTGTAACTCAGTGGGCGTCGGTGAGGTGATTGCCTTTCGCTCACAGCGATTTCGTCTGACTGTCATACGAATTCTGGATAGTACGGCTTTCGAACGGCCAGCAAAATAAATGATGATGTCACACGTAGAGAGAATGCAAAATGCAGACTGGCGGTAGCAAGGAAAAATTTCTGAAAATGGTAAGTATGTTAAGATCAAATATATATTTACTTCCTAAAGAGTCTTTTCTGAAGATATACGCCTGCAGTGTAGCATTGTACATTTGCGTGCCTTGTCACGAAGCAGCACCCCTTGTCGTACCATTCCACTACGGTGATTTCCGACAGACATGCCGTCCCCATACATTTTCTTCGTTCTCCGATGGCTGTGTAACGGTGTTTGTCCTTCTGGCAAACAAGAAAAAAAAAAAAAAAAAAAAAAAAAAAAAACAGTACGTTGATCCCGTTTCGATGCACTTGGTAATAACGTCGCCATAGTTCATGTTGCAGCATTTACCACACCCACATCGGAAAGACACTAATGCCGCAATAATCCCTTGCCTACACGTCGGCGCTTGTGTACCAGCATCAGAACCGCGCTACGTTGCATACGCTGCAGCAACGCCGCCAAGCGGAAACTTTTCGATCCTCCTTTGTAGTTACGCTCATCACCAACTTTTAATGTCTCATTTCCTAACCTAACTCCCTTAGCATAGTTCCATTTAATTCGTCTGCGTTCCGTTATCCTCCTTTTGTGTGTGTGGGTCACGTCTGCAGCACCACAGACTGACTCAAATGGTTCAAATGGCTCTGAGCGCTATGGGACTTTACATCTGAGGTCATCAGTCCCCTAGAACTTAGAACTACTTAAACCTAACTAACCTAAGGACATCACACACATCCATGCCCGAGGCAGGATTCGAACCTGCGACCGTAGCGGTCGCGCGGTTCCAGACTGAAGCGCCTAGAACAGCTCGGCCAAACCCGGTCTCTGACTCCACGGTGCCATTGTTGTGACTACCCTTGAGGCGGCAGCAGAGAGAGGCGCGCCGACAGGGGTGCAGGGAATGTAGGGATGGCGGTTATCGCTGAAACAACCGGTTTTCGGTAATATCGTTTTTTTCGACACGAGTTTAACCTCACTATTAAAACCATTAAAAACAACCGGTTTCTGATACAACCGATTCTTGTTTCTTTCCAGTTATTTCCGCATTAAGCGTAGATATCGAACACAGTTTGAAAAATTTTGACTCCCTCAATGTCAAGATACAAAGAATCAAAATATTAAATTAAAGAGGAAAGTAAAAGAAAACTTAGTCCGTCCACCGTTCGCTGCTTTTCTCGAAAAGTGAAAGTGATTGAATACTATGAAAAACCATCAGTATTCTCCTATCGAATGTAATTTTTAAAAATTCTGTTCAAAAATCAGGTTGTAATCGGGGATCCTACCGATGTTTGGGCATTACTAATAGCCAATGCTGAAGGGCGAAAATTGAGGTCGAATAACTCTGTTCTTTGTGTTCGTCTTCTGCTTTTAGTGTTCAACCCTGAGATTGGTTTGCAGCAGAGCGCCATTCCCCTATTCTGTTTGCCTTCCTCTTCATTTCCATGTACGCGTTACATCCAAGGTCATTCATGATCCAAGGTCATTCATGATACGTTGCATGTATGATATCCTTGGTCGCCGCTACCGATTCCTTCTGCTATTATTCCAGTGATGATGTGTTTTAGGATGTGCCCTACAAGTTGGTCTCTTCTTGTTTGGTTGTGCCTCTACATAGATCTGGTTTCATGTACTCTTCTGAGCACCTCCTCATTTATTACTTTGTCTCTCCAGCTGATCTTCATCATCCTTCTATAGTACCACATCTCTGGGGCCTCTAACCGTCTTCTCTCTTCTCTTGCCATTGCCCATGTTTCACATCCGTATAGGGCCACACTCCAAACGAAAGTTTTCATGATACGTTTTCTTATTTTCAGACTGATGTTCTTGCTGGTGAGCAAGTTCCTCCTCAGATTAAATGCAATTTTCGCCTGTTGTATTCTTTGTCTATTTCGAAAGGTCTTCAAGAAGATAATCGCATATTATGTAGAAATAGGTGACAGAACAGCTAGATTCTACAGTATTTTCTTTGTATACTATGGATAAATTGTTGTTACATTTTTAATTTATTACTGTTTCCATAATTTCCTCCCTCTTTTATAATTTCGTAGAAATGGTAGACAAATTTTTACAGCAACCAAAGCATTGTTCTCCTATGCTACGTCACTTCTTAAATATATTCCCAGACTAGGGTTGGTGCCCTTCTACAACACAACTGACGTCCGGCGACAACAGCCAGAAACTAACGTATAGACCAGGTGGGGGCAAGTCTTGCACATTGCACGTACATACGTACCTTAAGCCACGACATGACTATGGCCTGGATTTTATCGACCTTCAAAACAGCCAAATATGCAAGCATTTATGAATTAAAACTTATATATGAGCTTGAGAAATAAAATATGACTTTATATAAGTTGATATAAAATCACCCTCGCTGGTTTCTTTTTTCGTACGGCATGTAATACAAAATTCACTTCTGAACAAATGGTGAGTATAGCAGTTACTTTTTGCAGTTTTTGAAACAAACTAGCACTTATTTAAAAAAAAAAAAACGAAAGACAGTAAAACAATAATGCCTATCCAAATAATAAAAAAAATGGTTCAAATGGCTCTGAGCACTATGGGACTTAACATCTGAGGTCGTCAGTCCCCTAGAACTTAGAACTAATTAAACCTAACTAAGAGCATCACACACATCCATGCCCGAGGCAGGATTCGAACCTGCAACCGTAGCGGTCGCGCGATCCAGACTGAAGCGCCTAGAACCATTCGGCCACTTCGGCCGGCCCAAACAATAGAACAACGACAATAAAACAACGTTTTTACCACTGCACTCCAGTTTTTAAAGTATTCCCAATTAGTTAACATGTCCCGTCGATCTTCAGTTTCTGTTGAGTTGCACTGGACTACAAGGTCCATTTCCAGGTTTTCCGCTTTCAAAGATTTACATTGTCGCTAGGGAGAGTTTGGTACCTGGAAAAGTTCCTCTCCACATTATAGGGTGCCACAGTAGCATATCTGAATGCGGCACTCACAGAAAGACTGTTACTAATTTTGCACACTGTAGAATATCCAGTACTCCGCTTTGCGGTTTGTTGTTGACTTTGTCAACAATGCGACCCAACTCAATCTGCACATGTTACGTAATAGTCCAGGGTATCACGCTGCTGAGTACCAGTAGCTTCCAGTCGTGTGATGGCTTTTGATAACACTGAAAAGTTGGCACTGATGTATGTCAAGTTCCATACAAGATTTCTGTAAACCTCATGATTCATTAATATCAATCTCACAAAAGACTGTCTTTATTTTGGTGTAGCTGGTGCAATAATACTCAACAGCATTAAGCCAAGAACTCCCATCATACAAGAACAGACTTGGGGGAGGAGGCAGTGAAAGTGCGTGTTCCTCGAATTTCTCCACCTGTAGCGGAGCTCCTACAAAGGCTTTCTTGCCACAGAAAATTAATTTGCCCACATTAGGATAATTTGATCACACCTCTTCTGCAGCTCTGCATAACGCATATGCACGGCAGTTGACATACACCATACTGGGGTTGTGAATCTGAAGCCCGTTGGCTGCTTTAGCCATGCGTGATGCACCAGCAGCGAAACTTGTCTCTGTTCACACTGTCAAAGACTGTGCACATACTGCGATTTGAAGTGGAACAACCACATGAAACTAATGGTGGATAAGACAGATTCATTGGGACAGTTCTCAGAAATGTAGTTCATCAACAAAGGAGGTATGTTACAAAAAACTCCTTCGACCAATACTTGGATACTGCTCGTCAATGTGGGATCCGTAACAGATAGGACTGAGAGCACAAACAGAAAAGATCCAAAGAAGAGCAGCAAATTTCGTTACAGTTTCATGTTGTGAGGCAGATCGTCAGAAAGATGTTCAACCAACTCTAGTGATAGATGCTGCAAGAAAGGCATTATGCATCACGGTGAGGTATTGTGTTAAAGTTCTGAGAATGTGCCTTCCTGGAAGAGTCAACCAACACACTTCTTCCTCCTACATATGTCTCGCGGAAAGACCATGAAGATAAAATTAAAGAAAATTGTGCCCACACGGAGACTTACCGTTAATCGTTCTGGAACATGAAAAGGGGGGATTGACACTGACACAAGAAGTATCCTTTATACCCATTGCCAAGTAGCTTGCGGACTATGCGTTGTTCAGCATTTTGACTGAGTTTCAGAGCTGGGTCTCTCCATGGCCGCCCACAATACCGAGATGCATTGCGAAGTCTGTTTCATTAAATTTAGTTGGGAAAATAGCCGTTCGTGACGTTTATGAAGTCATTGTTTGTCGTGGTGGCAGTCTGGTCACAAGACCGTTAATCCGCTAATCGTTAATTAATTAAGTTTAATTTTCCAAGAACTGGATTAACTTTAAAGTTAATTACAAAACGTTAATAGACTCTTTAACTTATCACGCCCCACCACCGGTGGATATCATGTTCTGACAAGTTCGGGTCATGTGGGTTGGTGGCTGCGCTGTGGTGTGCGTGATTGATGTAAACCATGGGGTCCGAGCTTGAATAACTACGGGTTGCACACGTTTACTTGGCCCCCGTGTGACCAGTGGAAGTCGGCTTAGTACGTGCCGCTGCGGAATGTTTACCCTCGTTACCAGTGTTAGTACGTAACGGTATTGTGCCCTGTAACAATAAGCAGCCATTGTGAATGTAGTGTTGATTCTTGTGTAGCGTTATGAGCAGTGATTGTTAATATTATTTACAAGCGTTGGCTGCTTATTGTTGTTTGTTTACTGATTTCGAAAAAATGGGACTTAACATCTGAGGTCATCAGGCCCCTAGAACTTAGAACTACTTAAACCTAACTAACCTAAGGACATCACACACATCCATGCCCAAGGCAGGATTCGAACTTGCGACCGTAGCGGTCACGCGGTTCCAGACTGAAGCGCCTAGAACCGCTCGGCCACAACGGCCGGCTTTACTGATTTCGGATTAATTACAACTTTTGTTAGTACATTGAATGCGCAAACTAAATCACGGAATCAAATTCCAGCTTTACAACTGATGAAAATCCGTGGGTGCATTTAAGTGATTTACGTTAATTTTGTATCCAGATCTGGAGACAAATACTTTTCGATTGAAAGCTGTGCTTGAGTACAAAATCAGCAAAACAATTAGAGCTCACACTTAAGAGTGTCTTTTTTATGTATCTTGTGTCCTTCTTAAATTTCCCCCCAACCAAAACATTTTTACTTGAGCAACGGTACTATGTTTGATTCACTTGCTCGTTTCAAAACACCCACAACATAAAGTTTACTGTTACGGTTTAACGATTAACCTTAACTTCTGACAGATCTCCTGTAAAGTAACGCTTTAACATTCACCTTTTTTGGTAACGGATTAACGATTAGCGAAGTTAATTTTTTTATTAATGTTGCCCAGCTATCTTGGCCAGTGTTCCTGGGGATAGTAGCTGCAGATACTGCTGTCATCTGTTCCAGGGCTAGGGTTGTCCGTTCAGATACAGGGTGAAGCGAAATTCGCGCACTCAGGCTTCGCAGTGCGACTCCTCACATGGCAGCGATAAAAAAATGTCTCTCCCAAAATTTCGTCTAGCGAGCATATCTGGCATAAAAAGGGTGTTAAAGAGTGGCAATCTGGCAACACTGTGACAAACGTACGGTAACTACATCTGACAGGACATTTTAATACTGCTGCACAGTTGGCGCAGTGGATAAGAGTTTTGGGTTAGCATGAGGAGGTTGAGGGTTCTATCCTGGGTTGGGGTGCATTATTTTAATTTGCCAATTTCATTCTGACATTTAATACTGTAATATACACCGTTTCTTATGTCACATGTACCCTAAATTTACAAGATTTTGTAACGCTGCACGAAACAAATACGCAGTTAAACAAATAAGAAATAGACGTTGAAACAATTAATGGGACCATGGTGATAACACATACAAATAGTAACCGAGTTTGGACATTATTTACAAAGCACGTTGCTAGTCCTATTGGTAATGTAAGGCCCTAACGAAATGTAATGGACCTGAACGAGGCAAGAATAATAGTTGGTACTAATCTATGTGACCATTAGAGGAGGGTACAAAGAAAACAGATTTCGCTTCTAGTAGTGGAGGTAGTGCGAGTAAATTCGAGCTGAGCTCATGACGTAGAAAGGGCATCTTTCAAAGCTGACCAATGTTCCAATTCTACGACTGTCGTATGTACTGCAAATTTTTTCCAGAAGACCCCGCTGCAATCACTATTGACGATACCGTACCACTTGGACTACATTTACAAAATAAAGATCACATGCTTGAACCCAGGATCGAACCCTCGACCTCCTTCCTGCACGCTAAACTTAAACTCTAGCCACTGCACCAATTGTACAGCACAACTACGATGTGTTGACAGAGCTAGATACTATAGATGTGGTTACAGTGTTGCCAGATTACCACTCTTTAACGTCCTTTTTCTGCCGGATGTAGGCTACTCGCCGGACGAAATTTTGTGACAGACATTTTTTTTTTTATCGCTGGCATGTGAGGAGTTGCGCTGCGAAGACAGAGTGCGCGAAATTCGTTTCACCTTGTATATCAGGACCGTCACCGTTATGTCCCGGCATGTCCCAATTTTGGCCCGATTTTTCAAAATACTGTTACGAACTTCGCTCATGCACTGAAGTAACGCCAGGTGTTAGTGTAACATGTAAATGCAGCCTCAGTTAATTTATGTCAACAAGATTATATTGGCAGGGTCGTCTCACAGACGGCGTTGCACGTTGCGTATCCAGTACCGAAGATGCAAGCATCTTCTGGTACTAGTGCCATCATTCGAGAAAATACCAGACTTCGCCAGTAGTACGGGGCTGGAACTACTTAATTAGCACCACACGGAACAATCGGGCAATTCCCGTTTAAATAACGATCTGATAAGACGATTCTTTCTCTGCGTAATACGACCAACGAGCGCAACTTGGTAATGTCAGAAGAGTTTACTGCGGGCATATAGGGGGTGACGTGTGCTTCGATGACTAAAGTATTATTGTCGACTGTTTACCGTCTAATAAAGTTATCATAGCTTAGGAAAACGCCTAAGAATGGAAAGAGAGTCGCTTTTTGAATGATTATATAAAGGAGTGGTCTTTTGTCAAAAATGGACGTACGGATCAGGAAACGTTGTGTGAGACTTGTAGCCGTTTCATCTCAGTAACTCACGGAGTTAAGCCAGATCTACATCTACATCTACATTTATACTCCGCAAGCCACCCAACGGTGTGTGGCGGAGGGCACTTTACGTGCCACTGTCATTACCTCCCTTTCCTGTTCCAGTCGCGTATGGTTCGCGGGAAGAACGACTGTCTGAAAGCCTCTGTGCGCGCTCTAATCTCTCTAATTTTACATTCGTGATCTCCTCGGGAGGTATAAGTAGGGGGAAGCAATATATTCGATACCTCATCCAGAAACGCACCCTCTCGAAACCTGGCGAGCAAGCTACACCGCGATGCAGAGCGCCTCTCTTGCAGAGTCTGCCACTTGAGTTTGTTAAACATCTCCGTAACGCTATCACGGTTATCAAATAACCCTGTGACGAAACGCGCCGCTCTTCTTTGGATCTTCTCTATCTCCTCCGTCAACCCGATCTGGTGCGGATCCCATACTGATGAGCAATACTCAAGTATAGGTCGAACGAGTGTTTTGTAAGCCACCTCCTTTGTTGATGGACTACATTTTCTAAGGACTCTCCCAATGAATCTCAACCTGGTACCCGCCTTACCAACAATTAATTTTATATGATCATTCCACTTCAAATTGTTCCGCACGCTTCTTTTGGCGTTCTCCAGATGTAAACCCGGTCAGATTTAGGAAATAACAAAAACAGATGTGAGGCATCACATTTCTACGAAGAAACTTACAAATACAGGATTAGGCAAAATAATGAGAACACCTGTACGTACTTAGGAATGGTTTTAAATAAGGGGCTGGACCCCCATCTGCCTGTAATACAGCTTCAATTCTTCTTGGAATACTGGCATATAATGACTGTATAACCTCCCGTAAAATGTTATGCCACTCTTCGATCAGGACCTCTTCTAACTTCTGTAGTGACGAAGGATGCTGAAATCTACTCCAGAGTCTGCTCCAACACCGCCCACAAGGATTCGATAATGTTCAAGTCCAGAGATGTGCTGGCCAGGAAAGACGCTGCAGTTCAGTTGCATGCTCCTCATACCATGATAGTACTGTCCTGGCTGTGTGAATGGATGCATTATCGTCCTGAAATATGGCATCATTATTGGAAACAACATCTGAATCATGGGGTGCACCTGATCATCTAAAATGTTCACATAATCGTTGGCTGTTACACGGCCTTTGAGAGTAATGATGGGACCAGCAGGATACCAAGATATGGCTACCCACACCATCACATTTCCATCTCCATGCTTAACCGTCGGAATCAAGTAATCGGGATTGTAGGCTTCTTTTGGCGTTCTCCAGATGTAAACCAGGTCAGATTTAGGAAATAACAAAAACGTTGACTCGTCGGACCATATATGTTTCCAATATTATGGAAAACAAACATTAAAAATTTATTTTCAGGTGCTCAAACACTTTTTAATGACAAGAACAAAATTTATTGATGGTATAGGGCTTATGATGAGACCAACAGAAAAAAATATAAACGGTGCGAAAAAGTAAAGTCTTGGATTGGAAAAACAATTATCATCTGTAAATGTTTTGCTCCTACTGATATAATAATCTGCAGTTGCCCATGACTAGACATATGTGATGTATATGATAGTAGAATGTGGGAATTTTAGTGTGAAAATATTAAGTGGAAAGACAAACGAGTTTATGCAGACAGGATATCTTGCCTGAACCCCATCCCCTACCAATGATATGAGGTGATGTAGCTGTCAACAGGTTAAGAGGGACCAAAAGTAAAAAGTGTGTATATGAGAACATATGGACTCAGTGACTGAGAGAAAATGTAGATACATGAACCCAGAAAAATAATGTAATACCATGAGTGGAAGTGGAAATATAAGCTGTAAATAATTGTATATAAACCAATGTGTGTTCCAGTGGAATTGGAACCATAAGTCAGAGATCAGAACTGCAACGATGGTGCAGCCAGGCAGCAGGTGCTGGTCACTGAACTGTGGGATCAGCTCTTGTGTTGTCAGACTACAAGTGCTGAAATCAGGTCACAAGTCAGCAGTCACCCAACTTGATCAGCACCCCTCAGCAGCAGCACGACTTTCATGACACCCTTCCAGGTGTCAATGCACTGTGACCAGCCTCCGAGAAGCAGTGTCGTCAGAGCGCACTGCTAATTCTGCCAGACACCAGCCATCTTCCTGTTCCAGATTGTTTGCACTGGCTAACAAATGCAGCCCTTCACGAATTCTGTACCAAGAACCAGAATTTAAATGCTAGCCTAGCAGAGTTTGTCATGTTTGGCATGGCACAGCCATGTACAGCAACTGCCCTGTCAGCTGGGAGTCTTCACCATAAACTCTGCCACCGCTGCATTGCAAATGAAGGACCACTGCCTGACTGCCCAGCCCAGGCAGCCAACTCCCCTCCAGCTGCCAGTCCCTACTCTTCAGTGTTGGTCCAACCTTCAACTCGGGGCAACGCCGTCGCCATGCTGCGACCTATTGCAGTAGAGAAGACGTGGTGACCACCCTTGACTGCAACCAGCTACCTCAGCTTTCCCTCCACGTCGGAGACACCAGCACAGCACTCTGTTCCCCTGGCAGTGTGAGCACACTGCTCACCATACATAACTGCCTACAGCTCAGTGTGCAGTATTACAATATAGTTTGCAGTGTCAAACTAAGATATGAAGACTGTCTTGATTCAGCCCAATCTTAGGGTTGCTTTAGGAAGTTTCTCTCAGTTCATCTACTTGTAGCACACTGTACACAAAGAACTCAAAAATGTAGCTTTCAAAACACATTTTATTCAACTTTCTTTTCCTCTACTTTGAGATCCATCAGTTGGTGGCAGTTTTTCTGACTACTTTTATTCATACCAATAGGATTTCTTTAATAGATCTGATTTTTTCCCTACTTTTGATTTTTAATTTTTAGTATCAACCCCAACACTATTGGCATGTCAATAAAAATAGTGTTTCTCAACATTTCCTAATTTGTTGGATATGTGTTACTGAATCATATGAGGATGTAACTGCAGATGACTAAGCGAAAAAGGTGGCATCCCTATTGATAGTGTCAAATGATGTATTATAAATATGTGTCTACCTTTTAGGTGTCAAAGTAATCTACCTCCACAAATACATTAAGTGGCTAATTATCAAACATTCGCAAAATTAGGAAAAGGACAGTTTGCTACTCACTAGAAAGGTGACCTGTTGAGTTGCAGACAGACACAATGAAAAGACTGTTACACATTATAGCTTTGGCCAAAGCCTTCTTCAGGAAAGAAAACACACACATTCATATTTACACAAACAAGCACACCTCAAATAAACACGACTGCTACCACAAACAGCTGCAACTGGATTCCAGATATGTCAATGATCGAGGTCATGGGTATGTGAGGTGTGCTTGCTTGTATGGAAGTTGGTTTTTTCTTTGCTGAAGAAGGCTTTGGCTGAAAACTATAATGTGTAACAGTCTATAGGATTCTGGATACAGATCGTAATATATGTAATAAACAGTTCCCAAGTTTTCTATATACACATATATTTTACCATAAAGACTGAAACACATGAACACTGCATGAAGTACAAGGGCAGACTGAATTAAACATGGCAGCTCGTCAGAGCAGTTGATGTTCTGAAGATTGTAATTTGTGTGGTCGATGTGACCTATCGACACCCTCCCCCTCCCACCCCCCACAGCACGGCCTATGAGCCCTAAGGGGGGGGGGGGAGGGGGGGCGTGTGGGTGTCAGCGTCGGCGTGAGTGGTGCGAGGTGACAGGTGGACGACCGGAAGCTCCATCTCCGTTGGGTCGGTGTGTGACTGTGAGGTGTGCGGCGGGTGGCCGCTAGCCCAACTAGTAATCCGAAAACCAGCGGGGGAGGGGGGGGGGGGAATGATGCGTTGGCCAATCAGGAGTAGCGGTATGGGAGAGGAGACGGCATGTGAGCATGCCTTCACTGATGCATACTGAGCCATCCAAAGAAATGAAAGCTCGAACACATTACAGGTCGCACTCTTGTGGGAGGGACAAGCTGTGCACTATCTTGACGTTGAGTTCCTCGGTGAGGGTTGGGTCTGTGCTGTCGGTGAACAGTACAAGCATACGATTATCTGACACCAGGGACGGGCAAACGTTGCACGTGGCTCATGAGCGCACAGCGCTGCACGTGTGCTGCTCGCGTGCAATCGTCTACCGGGTCAGTGGCTACAGCCGGCAGGTTGCGGCAGTGCATTACCAGGCTAAGATACGGATGTTGATGTGAAGCGACCACTACGTAGTGAACGTTGTAATTGAAGAACCGGAAAATGCAGAGTGAATCAAGGAAACGGAGAAGTGGAGATTTTCTTTTACAAAGGAATGGGAGAATCATTTTTTCTTTGTGCAAAAACTTGAAAATTCGAAATGTTTAATATGTGGCAGTATTCTCGCTGGTCAGCGGAAGTTTATTATTGAACGCCATTATAATAAGGTTCATAAGGACGAGTACAATTTACTGTAGGATTCTGAGCGGATGGGGAAATTGACTGAGCTTAAGAAGAGCGATCTCACGATACTAGATGAATCTGATGTAAGTTGCTGTTGTCACAAGAGATCTGCGACTTTCTTCCGTCATGTCTCTCATCCAACTAATTTAACATTTTATGGCACACTGTTTTCAATTATTCAGGACGACAGCAATGATAGCCCAGCAGTACGTGCAAGTTATACGACTGTGCTTAATATAGCGAGAGCTGGAAAACCATTTGCTGAAGGTGAGTTTATAAAGGAGTACATCAATGACGCTACTGATTTACTTTGCTCACTGAATGCAAATCAGTTTCGAGCTATCACTCTTTCTCGGCGGACTGTAAGTCATCGTATAAGTGCCATGGCAGGTGACATTTACCGTCAATTAAGGAGTGCAGTGCAGGACTTTATTGCATTTTCCATCGCACTTGATGACTCCACATATATTTCAGTTACCGTGGACACTGCTCTGCACATAACACAGGATTTTTTTAGATATGATATCTTTAAGAAGCACGACCACCGGTGCGGACATCCTAAAAGCCGTTGAAGAAGCTATCGATTCAGCTGGCTTAAACTGGGAACGTTTGGTGTCAGTGACAACAGACGGAGCACCTGCAATGAAAGGGGAAAAATGGGATTTGTTGAATTACTAAGAAAAAAGCTACAGCGTACAGAAGAATCATTGTACAGCATCCACTGCATTTTGCACCAAGAAGTACTCTGTGCAAAAGCAGCAAAACTGGGGTACGTCATGCAAGTGGTTATTCGGACAGTTAATTATTTGAGATCCCACGGGCTTACACATAGACAGTTTCACACCTATTTAACTGAAATTGGGGAAGAGTACGGTGACATATCATACCACAGTGAAGGCCGCTGGCTTAGTCGCGGTAATGTACTCAAAAGATTTTTTGAGCTGAGAATACCAATAAATCAGTTTTTAAAGGACAAAGGATGGTACGACCTCAAGTTAGAAGATCCAGAGTTGGTTGCCGACCTTGCATTTTTAGTGGACATTACCGGACACATGAATGCGTGGAAGACAAGTTTGCAAGGAGAATATCACCTAATTTGTGAAATGGCTGAAAAGGTGAAAGCTTTCACTAGCAAGCTCGAGCTGTGGGAATGACAGCTCTCGTTAGGGAATGCAGTGCATTTCCCTACTCTGTCTACTGTGCAAGAACAGAACTGCAAAGAATATGTTTCCGTACTTAGTGCAATAAAAGAGGAATTCCTCAAGCGATTTGGGGATATATCACATTTATCCCTTCTTTTGAATGGTTCTCGAGACCATTTTCTGTTTCCGCAGATGATATTCATCCCAATTGGCAAATGGAATTAATAGATCTACAGTGTAATTCTCGTCTGAGAGATACGTTCCTGTTGGGAAGACGTGTAATAGACTTATCACGACTTTTGACAGCAAGAGTTTCCTCATCTCCATCGCGAAGCCGCAAAGATAATGTCAATGTTTGGCTCGATGTAGGTCTGTGAGAGATTTTTTTCTGTTACGAAAATTAATAAGTCTCGGTTAAGAGCAAACATCAGTGTTGAAAATTTACGTAACTGTTTGCGTTTGTGTGTAGAAATTTTGTTCCAGACATTAAACGTATTGTAAAAACCACCTGTGATAATTAAATAAAACGTATCGTAGGCAACAGGTACTCTTTCAAACCATGATTTCTTTCAAGCACTCCTACTAACCTTATTCCTTCATTCAATAAAGCAAGCTAGGAAACAAAACAAAGTACAGAGAAAGGAGTGGAGATACAGTATGGTGGGGAGAGGACAGAAGCAGGTGGCCAGTTTGCCCCTGTGTGCACGCAGAAGACCTGTTAACTGCATTCGTGCAAGTGCACCGCACACGTGCAGGATTTCTGCCCGCCCCTGTCTAACACCATAATCGACATGTCACTGATGCGATCAGGTGGTACGTTGCAGCGCAAAATGAAGGATGGGGCATCTGCGTCTCTAATACCTGAAATGTCTTCAAAACCTGTGAATGGGGATGATGATGACATGCCTGAGGAACCCATGAACTGCGGTGGTAACTCATTGGGCAGAGGAAACACAACTGTAGGTAGAACGGACTCGGTAGCGGGTTCGTCGAAAGAACATGTGCTCGGGCAGTCCGACTGGGGCAGCAGAGGAGTTTTGGAGTCTACGGAGGCAGGTTTGAGCCTTTGTAGAGAAACGATTTGCGGGTGATCTTTTATCATAATGCCGAACATCATTTCACCCCTCCGGAATACTTCGAAGGGGCTGTGGTAAGGGGGTTGTAAGGGTTGTCTGACAGAGTCATCCCTGAGCATGACATGTGAGCAAATGCTGAGTGCAGTTGGCACGTAAGTGTCAGGTGGGGAATGTCTGGCAGGTGGGTGTAGCTGGGTGTTTCTAAAGAGTGCATGCACCCTTCCAACAAAGTCTGGGAAGGAGGGGGAATCTTGGGGGAGAATTAGTTCCCCAGGTAAAATGTGGTTTTCGCTGAAAACGAATTTGGAAATCGTCCCATGTAAATCTGGTTTAAATGTAGAATGTAGAAACAGCAACACCCAAGGAAGTGCCTCGGACCAGAAACAGTTGTGGCACCTGTGTGCAGTTTTAAGGGTGCGGTGCCATCGTTCCACCAACTCATTACTTTGTGGGTGGTAGGCAGTTGTATGGATTTTTTAAATACCGGCAGAGATTACAGAGAATCGTAAAAAGTGCAGATTCGAACTGTCGACCCTGGTCGGTTGTGATGGTAGACGGGCAGCCGAACCTAGTGATCCAAGAAGAAATGAATCCTTTGGCCACATTTCAGCTGTGATGGTGAGTTAGGGGACAGCTTCCACCCAACAAGACATTCGGTCTATTGCGGACAGGATATACCTGTGGCCCTCCGACAGAGGCAGGGGACCGATTAGGTAGATTTATACATGACAGAAACATCCCTTAGGGATGTCAAACTTGTCAAGTGGTGAAGAGGTGTGACGTCCTATTTTGTTTCGTTGACAAGAAATGCAGCTGCATGCCAATGTTTGATGCTCCCGTTTCACATCTTTCCACAACAAACGTTCGGTGATAAGGGGAGTGGCGGCTCGGACGCTGGGTGGGCGAGATTATGCAAGGCGTTGAATACCTGTTGGTGCAGTGTGGGCGGGAGCAAAGCCACAGAATGCCTGTAGAAGAGTTGCACCATACTTCTTCCAAAATGCCGGGGTAAACACGAGCGAAGACTGCGGGTCTGTGAGCAGATCCTGAGTGTCCTCATCTGAAGCCTGTAGAGTGGCGAGGTCTGATAAATCGACGATACTTGAAACAGAATTGATCCGCGACTGGAAATCAGCAGGGATTTTCTTCATGCCTTTGATATAGCATACGTCTGTAGTAAATTGAGAGACCAGGCCGAAGTGATGAAAGCGAGGGAGGGGGAAAGGATCCTCTGGTGGTTTGCAAAAGGTGTCCGCCAGCTGTTTGTGATTAGTAAGAATGAAGAAAGGATGGCCCTTGATGTCAGTGCGTAAATGTTTGACGGCCTCGTACACTGCCAGAGGCTCTCTATCAAAAACAGAATATTTCTTCTGTGCTGTAGACAGTCTTTTGGAGAAGAAATGAAGTGGTGAAACTGTGTCACCTTTGCTCTGTTGTAATACTGCCATGACCGCGATGTTGTGGCGTCCGTAGTGATGAACAAATCGGCGGACGGATCAGGGTGGGCGAGTACGTCTGTGTGAGCTAAAGCGGTTTTAAGTGCCCTGAAAGCCTCTAGCATCCAATCCAACGGACTGGTTTAGCGCCCAAAATTTGTTTGCCAGAGATTGAGTCCGTCAGCGGGGCCTGCACGGCGGCGGCAGAAGGAAGACGACGGCGGTAGTAATTTATAGTACCTAGGAAACGTCTGAGTTCTTTGTACGTAGCTGGGGGTGGCAATGACGTGATAGCCTGTACGCAGCATTTGGGAGGCTGTATTCCATCTGCAGAGACAGTGTAACCCAGAAATGTCACAGAAGACTGACACAATTGGAATTTTTCTTTGTTGACCTCAACACCGTTGGATGCCAAAGTCCGGAGGACCTGGGATAAATGATCTTCAGTTGATTTGCTGAAAATGAGGAAGTCATCCAGGTATGCTAAGCAGAACTCGAATAGTTGTAAGACTGAGTCAATGAAACATTGCCATGTTTGTGCCGCGTTCTTTAAACCGAATGGCATGAAGTTCTACTGGAGCATACCGAGCAGCGTGATGATTGCAGTCTTTGGAATGTCTTCCGGCACTACAGGACTCTGGTAATAAGCACATTTGCAATCAATCATACTGAAGATTGTGGTGCCCGATAACATATGAGTGAAATTGTTTGTGTTTGGCACGGGGCAATTGTCCATGACAGAGCAAGCATTTAAATGTCTGTAATCACGACACATTCGAAAAGAAGCGTCGTATTTGGTGACGAGGTGAATCAATGAAGACCAATTGCTGTAGGATGCCTGTCTCCAGAAGTTCGTTAATTTCCTGCCAGGCCACGTGCAACTTAATGGGGTTGAGGCGTCTAACCTTGTGTCTAATAGGAGGGTCGGCAGTGGTAATTATCTTGTGTGTCATTCCGTCAGTGATGGAAGAGACTGAGAACTGCACACAAGGCTGAGTAACGTTGTGATGTGGAGTTTTGGGATGAGTGGGGCGCGATGAGGCATAACCGTTTGCGCGAAAGGGAAAAGGCAGCACGAAAGTCACATGCCTATTACGCGAGTGTGGTGTGCGCTTGTTTGTAGAGGTCGGCTGCACGTGCAGCAAGAAGCGAAGTGGGACGACTGTCTGTTGTTAACTTTGCCTTTGGACATTGGAGGAGGAGGAGATTAGTGTTTAACGTCCCGTCGACAACGAGGTCATTAGAGACGGAGCGCAAGCGGGTGAGGGAAGGATGGGGAAGGAAATCGGCCGTGCCCTTTCAAAGGACCCATCCCGGCATTTGCCTGAAGCGATTTAGGGAAATCACGGAAAACCTAAATCAGGATGGCCGGAGACGGGATGGAACCGTCGTCCTCCCGAATGCGAGTCCAGTGTGCTAACCACTGCGCCACCTCGCTCGGTACCTTGGGACATTGATGGCTGCCAAGTTGCTTGGCTGGTGTACAGGAGAGGGGGAATGTTTATCAAGTGGGGTGGCTGCCTGTGTAGTGGGCGTGGTCGTGCTGTGCGAGCGACTGTTATTAGATGATGATGTTCGGTTTGTGGGGCGCTCAACTGCACAGTCATCAACGTCTGACTGTTATTAGAGACACTGATTGAAACACGAGGCACTGTGCATAGTGGGCGCTTGGGTAGTGTCGAGATCACTGAATGTGAATCGTCAAACACAATGCATGTTTTTGAACTAACCTCATGAGTGTTCGAACTGATGCTTGGTGATGAAGTTAAATCCTGTGAAGGAAATGCAGATTGCAGTTTCAACAGTGAGGTGCGGGTCGCAGCAAGCTCGTTGTAAGTGTAAGCAATGCGTCGTTTCAGCTCATCGTTCTCCTGGTGGAGGTGCACTGCTGAGTCGTATTCTGAAAGTGAGTCGTATTCTGAAAGTATGTTAGTGACGCAGGTCACAATCTTGTCCACAAGGGCAGAACACTCACGAACTAAATCCCATATTGCGGTGGAAATAGAACGAGGAGAATGGGTGTTGGAGCACGGTATCTGAGTGTTAGATAGGTGGTGTAACACTGAACTACGCACGGGGAGAGCTTGTAATGGGACAAAAAATCCATACCGAGAAGTCTTTCCATTACACCTGTCTGTAACACAACTGACCATCTTTCTGGTGAGTAGCTATCTATCCTTTTGCTAATATTGTTGATATTCCAACCTCCAGTTTTCATTGTTTAATTATCAAATGTATCATTCAGTAAGTACTGCATACCTGATGTTAAATTAGTTCATAGGATACAACACATTCTCAAACTTATGTAATCAGTTATATTAAAAACAGCAATTTCAGAATCTTACCCGCTCTTGAAAGTACACAGAAGAGTCACGTCATTTTAAGTACACAGAAGAGTCACGTCATTTTCAAGTTGCATCCATCTTCTAGTTTGTTTTCCGTCTTTCCTTCCCTCACATGGTTTCCATTTAGATTCTTTTCAGTCATCAATTATCAACCATTAGTTGGGGGTAACCATAGCAAATTAATATTTTGCTATCTATGGCATAAAAATATTGTCTATTTCTCCTATAATGTCCCATATTCTTTCATTTCTGACATGTTTTGGTCTGGAGATGTGACATCATCAAAAAATCCATCCCAAGGGAATTCTCCTGTTTGGTTAGCTCCCACATTTCAGTGACACATTTCTATGACTGACTTGTACAGTAAAACAAATTTTGCAAAACTATAGTACTTCTAAGTATCTAATGGAAATGAAGTCCCATGCTTCTTGACAGAGCGTAGGGGAATGATGCGGGAGACCCGCACCGCCGTACTACGCAAGGTCCAAATGGAGGTTGTTTGCCGTTGCCTTCCTCCGACCGTACTGGGGATGAATGATGAAGACACAACATACAGCCCAGCCATCTTGGGACAGGCGAAAATCCCTGACCCCACTGGGAATCGAACCCAGGACCCCATGCTTGGGAAGCGAAAATGCTACTGCGAGACCACACGTGGCAGCCACTTCTAAGTATACTTTATTTAAAGTCAGAGCTAATGAACACCCTTGTCTTAGTCTCTTATTTATAGAGAATTGATGGGAAATTTTGTTACCTATTTTAAACATACTGTTGTGCCCAACATATGTTTCTTATTGCCTAAACATATCTACTACTGATACCAAAATTTTATATTGCTATCTGCAGTTTATTAGGACTGTAATGCATGCCACATGTAAAAGATTTACCCTTGTAAAATCCGATACTTCTTTTGATAATGAAAACTTTGTAGTCCTATTGTGAGTTAAAATTTGCCACAAAGTTTGCATCTTCAGGGTAGAAGAAACAGTCTTGTGAATGTATTTTTGAAATACAATGTATTTATTCCAAAATAGACAAACCTTAGGGATATATTTGATTGGTTTCAGAGGAAATATGTTATTCCAACAGCAGAAATGGAGACTGCCAGGTTTCTTTGCAAACTGGAGGATTATCTATGAAGGAATGAACCTGAGAATACTTCCATGTTCTCAGAACTGACAATGCCAGCACATATGAAAAATACCAGCACTTGTTATCAGTAATAAATTGCATTACCAATAATCTTTCTGTTTTGGAAAATGGACAAATAAATGCCTAGGCTCTAAGACAATTTTCAATGAATAAAGAAATATTTTCAGGTAGTAAATTTCAAACCAAAGTACATTATTTGGATTCTGTCATGTCAATACACTAAAAAATGATTTTACGACACACAAATAGCATCAATTTGACAAAACATTTGTGTTCAATGTATCAATATTATCAGTAAACCACCTATCACAACTTCAAGATGTGAAATTAGATTTTTGAGTGATATGCATTAGCTGAGACCAAATTGAATATAAATAAAGTGTTAGAAATCAACAGTACCAACTGTCTCATGTAATGGTTGCTTCTTTATTTAATAAAACACTCACAAACACATGTGAGTTTACTTTATTTAAACATTAACGTTTTATCTTTACATTTCACAATTTTAAAATTAGATCAGTTATTTACTTTCTTCCATTGTTACGTGGTAAAAACTCATTACGGGGCCTTCACTGACATCTAACTTTGTTCAGAGGTTATGGTGCAGAAACGCTGAGAAACACTGTGGTGGAGGTATTTTCGTGTGTGTATGGGGGGGGGGGGGGGGGGGGGGGCACTGTTTGCGCAAGAGGAATTGGATTGCTGCTACATCTGTCATCATGTCTCACTGGTGAAATACCCATTCAGCTACTGTCAAATTAAACGTACCTATTTACTTCTCTACATCACCCTGCAGGGAACGCACCACCCCATCACAGCTGAATTGTGTCATAGTAATTCAAAGAGCAATCCACAGATGACATGGTGCCAGTGTGATCCCCCAGGTCACTTGATCTCAATCAATTGAGAATGTCTGAGAACCCACAGAATGAGACACCACCTCTGACCATTCCCCGCAATCTGTGGGTGCCACTCGAGCATACAAGAATGTATAGATACCTTGGTGCTCTCAGTGTCTAATGATTACCATGCAACAATATGTTGATGTCACAATGAGGAGAAACGGGTGCTACATGCAACTAGATAAGTGTGTGTATTTCAATCATGCATGACTGTACATGATCTTTAGAGTCCATCATGAAGAAAAGCTTTCATGGCTGTGGAATAAGAAAAATAAAAACTAATTATGTACTAAGGTACTATCATTAAGGTATTATAATTTTGTTGTGGTTACATGTATCACATAAAGAGTGACCAAAATTACCAAGAAGGGAACGGAAGGGAAAGGGGGTGGAGGGGAAGGGGGAGCTGGTGCTCCCTCATTTATACTGAGTACATACTGTTTGTTTACTACATCTTTCTTAATGTTAATAGCACTACACTGATATTTAACAAAGCATAGCAGTTCTATTAAAGCTTCACCAATAAAGATTTACAAAGAAAATTATCATATTTTACAGACAGTAAGATGCACTTTTTTCTTTGAAAAATTGCCTCCAAAATTCAGGTGCCTCTTATACTCAGATTAATATAAAAATGTCCACTGTCTGATCCTGCCAGTCTTAAGACAATTTATTCGTTGCCAAGGGAAATCTTACTCTGTCTCGTAACACTGGATTCAAGTGGCAGCAGCAGTGCATCAATTGATCAACATGAATTGTTGGGATTCACAAGCTTGCTAACACTGTCTCCCTCCTGCCCCACCATCACAAACCCAGAACACTGCGTAGCCCATGATGCATCACTGCAGTCGATGGCCAATGAACTTGAATTGAAACTGATTTGTGTTATCCAGAAGAGTACAATATTTCTGTTAGTAACTAGTTTTGTAATGAAAAAAAAAAAATAAAAGGTATTTATACATTGCTGGCTATAAACTGAAAGTAATAGCACAAGCGTAAGACCATGAAACCAGAGCAGCTGAGCAGTATTTTGGTCCTCCACCAACAGAAAGAACCATTTGTGATTGGCGGGCTGGTAAAGAACTGAAAAAAACTGAGGAAGACTAAATGTGCAAATAGAGGACAGAATGCAAAATACCCAAAACTAAAGATGATGTATTAACAGAGATTAAAGGTCACCATAAAAATTGCACTGGAATTAATACAAAAATGATTCAAATACATGCTCAGAAGTTAGTGCTACTATGGAACTTAATGGGCTTCAAGTGCGGAGTTGGTTGGTGCTACAAGTTTATGTAGCATTAGGGGTTTAGCATGTGAACCAAAACCAAAATATCTCAGAAAATGCCACAAGAGTATAACAATAATACTTCCATAGCTTTATTATTCAACATCGAAAGAAAACCATGTGGAAGTAAGCCAAATAGTGAATATGGACAGCTCCTCTGACATTTGATGTGGCGAATAACAGAACTGTAGCCATGAAAGGTGCTGTAGTTTTAACTATAAAAAAAAGTGGACCTAAGAAAAATGTACTACACTGCTGTCTTTTCATGTTGTGCTGATGGTACTTAACTTAATCCAATGATCATTTTCAAGTGCAAAATAATGCCAAAACCTTCTGAAATACTGCCAAGTGGTGGTGTTCATGTACAAGACAAGTGTTGGATGGAATGGCTGATATGAAATTATGGGTTAACAGACTGTGGGAGAGAAGGAAAAGTGCTTTATAAAGAAAGTTCTCTTCTTGTGCTAGATCAGTTTAGTAGTCATTTGAAAAATTAGAGAAGACATTACAGTTAAATCTTTCAAGTGTGGCATAGGTAACTCTCCTGATGGCAGTGAAGACCATCTCATACATGAAAAGGACAATGATGACAATGAAGAGGAGGAGGAGGAGGACGAGGAGAAAGTTATGATGGTGATTTTCAGGGATTTTTAAAGAAAGTTCGATTTTATAAGCTAAGAATTTTTTTTAGTCTGGTTTTGCAATCTAATAATAAAAATGTTATTTAAAAAAATTGCTTAAAAATTACAGTGCATCTTATAGACCATAGCACCTTATAGTCAGTAAAATACATTACTTTTCATCTTAGCAACGACACTTTGGTTAAATTGTATGAGTGACTAAATATAGATAATTGTGATTTACTTTCTTTCAAGACTGCAACTATCCCCCATTTCTGGCTTTAGAGCTTGCTGACAGCTAATTGAAGACCATAACACAAATCTAACAGACTCTGAATGCCATTCACAAAAGTGAAATATGGACGAAATCTTATGCTGTTGTTCTGTAAACTCAAGTTCACCATAAAGTGATTCCTATTATTAGTTGTAAATACAATAAGGCGTAGAGTAAATGCAATGGTTAATGAATAGAGCAGTTCCAAAATCTCTGAATAGGTTTCGTACTCTACACAATATTTTAATTGCTCATAATTATTGAATAGACAGTCTATACCAATAAAATACCTCCGAACAGTAAGCCTATCAATAACTGTTGTGGAATATGGTACAAGTCTTCATCTTTGTCTCCATTTTTTTTAAACTTTAGTACACACACTTATTCAGATTATGCATACAAATTGCAAAATGCTATAACTCTGCTTCAGATTTCCTTTTTATTACAATATTGTAATAAGTGAAAGACATACCTTTCTCTGCAGTATCAGTCCATTTCAGTGTATACAGAACTTTTCTTTAGTGATATGTTATTAACAGATTTCTGAAGTGATTTACCCCCCCCCCCCCAAGAATGACGTAAAATAACATGAATCTGTTGTTTGCACTGTTCAGATATATGACAGTACACTTTGGAAGAGACTGTCTGATACTGACATAAATGGAAAAGTGTGTTTTCTGGTATTGAGTACATGCCATGTCAACCTGAATTTCAGTGTTACAATACACTGATAGTGTGAGTTGCTCCACAGATAAGGTGTGCAGAAAAATGCTAGGCTATACATATTATGCCCAATAAAATTCAAATTTGTAGCATGCAATGCCACAATAAAAATCCATGAATGGAATTCTGTGGTTGGGGAAGTTCTCAATAACACAAACTTCCTTAGATTCCAGGGTCCATTTCTTATCAAACTATTCTTAAGTTTACTGCACTATATTCTGTTGGTATGCTGTATTTAAAAAAATTGGCTGTTTAGCTCTAAGTAAATTAAAGTATATTACAGCCATTCCCCCCCATGAACCATGGACCTTGCCGTTGGTGGGGAGGCTTGCGTGCCTCAGCGATACAGATGGCCGTACCGTAGGTACAACCACAAAGGAGGGGTATCTGTTGAGAGGCCAGACAAATGTGTGGTTCCTGAAGAGGGGCAGCAGCCTTTTCAGTAGTTGCAAGGGCAACAGTCTGGATGAATGACTGATCTGGCCTTGTAACAATAACCAAAACGGCATTGCTGTGCTGGTACTGCGAACGGCTGAAAGCAAGGGGAAACTACGGCCGTAATTTTTCCCGAGGGCATGCAGCTTTACTGTATGATTAAATGAATGATGGCGTCCTCTTGGGTAAAATATTCCGGAGGTAAAATAGTCCCCCATTCGGATCTCCGGGCGGGGACTACTCAAGAGGATGTCGTTATCAGGAGAAAGAAAACTGGCGTCCTACGGATCGGAGCGTGGAATGTCAGATCCCTTAATCGGGCAGGTAGGTTAGAAAATTTGAAAAGGGAAAGGGATAGGTTAAAGTTAGATATAGTGGGAATTAGTGAAGTTCGGTGGCAGGAGGAACAAGACTACTGGTCAGGTGACTACAGGGTTATAAACACAAAGTCAAATAGGGGCAATGCAGAAGTAGGTTTAATAATGAATAGGAAAATAGGAATGCGGGTAAGCTACTACAAACAGCATAGTGAACGCATTATTGTGGCCAAGATAGACACGAAGCCCACGCCTACTACAGTAGTACAAGTTTATATGCCAACTAGCTCTGCAGATGACGAAGAAATTGAAGAAATGTATGATGATATAAAAGAAATTATTCAGATAGTGAAGGGAGACGAAAATTTGATAGTCATGGGTGACTGGAATTCGAGTGTAGGAAAAGGGAGAGAAGGAAACGTAGTAGGTGAATATGGATTGGGGCTAAGAAATGAAAGAGGAAGCCGCCTGGTAGAATTTTGCACAGAGCACAACTTAATTATAGCTAACACTTGGTTTAAGAATCATGATAGAAGGTTGTATACATGGAAGAACCCTGGAGATACTAAAAGGTATCAGATAGATTATATAATGGAAAGACAGAGATTTAGGAACCAGGTTTTAAATTGTAAGACATTTCCAGGGGCAGATGTGGACTCTGACCACAATCTATTGGTTATGACCTGTAGATTAAAACTGAAGAAACTGCAAAAAGGTGGGAATTTAAGGAGATGGGACCTGGATAAACTGAAAGAACCAGAGGTTGTACAGAGTTTTAGGGAGAGCATAAGGGAACAATTGACAGGAATGGGGGGAAAGAAATACAGTAGAAGAAGAATGGGTAGCTTTGAGGGATGAAGTAGTGAAGGCAGCAGAGGATAAAGTAGGTAAAAAGACCAGGGCTCTTAGAAATCCTTGGGTAACAGAAGAAATATTGAATTTAATTGATGAAAGGAGAAAATATAAAAATGCAGTTAATGAAGCAGGCAAAAAGGAATACAAACGTCTCAAAAATGAGATCGACAGGAAGTGCAAAAGTGGCTAAGCAGGGATGGCTAGAGGACAAATGTAAGGATGTAGAGGCTTATTTCACTAGGGGTAAGATAGATACTGCCTACAGGAAAATTAAAGAGACCTTTGGAGATAAGAGAACCACTTGTATGAACATCAAGAGCTCAGATGGAAACCCAGTTCCAAGCAAAGAAGGGAAAGCAGAAAGGTGGAAGGAGTATACAGAGGGTCTATACAAGGGCGATGTACTTGAGGACAATATTATGGAAATGGAAGAGGATGTAGATGAAGATGAAATGGGAGATACGATACTGCGTGAAGAGTTTGACAGAGCACTGAAAGACCTGAGTCGAAACAAGGCCCCCGGAGTAGACAACATTCCATTGGAACTACTGACGACCTTGGGAGTGCCAGTCCTGACAAAACTCTACCATCTGGTGAGCAAGAGGTATGAAACAGGCGAAATACCCTCAGACTTCAAGAAGAATATAATAATTCCAATCCCAAAGAAAGCAGGTGTTGACAGATGTGAAAATTACCGAACAATCAGTTTAATAAGTCACAGCTGCAAAATACTAACACGAATTCTTTACAGCCGACCTCGGGGAAGATCAGTTTGGATTCCGTAGAAATACTGGAACACGTGAGGCAATACTGACCTTACGACTTATCTTAGAAGAAAGATTAAGGAAAGGCAAACCTACATTTCTAGCATTTGTAGACTTAGAAAAAGCTTTTGACAATGTTGACTGGAATACTCTCTTTCAAATTCTAAAGATGGCAGGGGTAAAATACAGGGAGCGAAAGGCTATTTACAATTTGTACAGAAACCAGATGGCAGTTATAAGAGTCGAGGGACATGAAAGGGAAGCAGTGGTTGGGAAGGGAGTAAGACAGGGTTGTAGCCTCTCCCCGATGTTATTCAATCTGTATATCGAGCAAGCAGTAAAGGAAACAAAAGAAAAATTCGGAGTAGGTATTAAAATCCATGGAGAAGAAATAAAAACCTTGAGGTTTGCCGATGACATTGTAATTCTGTCAGAGACAGCAAAGAACCTGGAAGTGCAGTTGAACGGAATGGACAGTGTCTTGAAAGGAGGATATAAGATGAACATCAACAAAAGCAAAACGAGGATAATGGAATGTAGTCGAATTAAGTCGGGTGATGCTGAGGGAATTAGATTAGGAAATGAGACACTTAAAGTAGTAAAGGAGTTTTGCTATTTGGAGAGCAAAATAACTGATGATGGTCGAAGTAGAGAGGATATAAAATGTAGACTGGCAATGGCAAGGAAAGCGTTTCTGAAGAAGAGAAATTTGTTAACGTCGAGTATAGATTTAAGTGTCAGGAAGTCATTTCTGAAAGTATTTGTATGGAGTGTAGCCATGTATGGAAGTGAAACATGGACGGTACATAGTCTGGACAAGAAGAGAATAGAAGCTTTCGAAATGTGGTGCTACAGAAGAATGCTGAAGATTAGATGGGTAGATCACATAACTAATAAGGAAGTATTGAATAGGATTGGGGAGAAGAGAAGTTTGTAGCACAACTTGACCAGAAGAAGGGATCGGTTAGTAGGACATGTTCTGAGGCATCAAGGGATCACCAATTTAGTATTGGAGGGCAGCGTGGAGGGTAAAAATCGTAGGGGGAGACCAAGAGATGAATACACTAAGCAGATTCAGAAGGATGTAGGTTGCAGTAGGTACTGGGTGATGAAGAAGCTTGCACAGGATAGAGTAGCATGGAGAGCTGCATCAAACCAGTCTCAGGACTGAAGACCACAACAATATAGCCATTATGCAGGATATATGAGAGTTGAAAATAGACCTACGGTCTTAGTGTGAAAGCTATTGGAATATTAAAGACTACTTAAAACAAGAAGAGAAAGCTGTATTTGACAGACTGCTTCTTGTGAAAGCCATGTTGTTCCTTACTGAAGAGTTGAAAACTTCATATGTGAGCGCAATACATATTCTGTTGTATATATTTTTTATACCACAGTCCATTGTTCCTAAGATTTATACTGAACTGTTGATGGGAGAGACATAATCTCTTTCACGTAACTGATAAGAGAGTTTAACAAGTACCTCATCAAGTTCAGTACCTACCCTCTATTAGTTGACTCCACAGTCATTTAACACTCTATGTTTGAAATCCTGAGACTGTTCATCTTACCAATACCAACTTCACAAGTCATGCATACACTACCAGATAGTAAATACGTCATAGCACAAATCCTGTTCTGTGGCTGCAAGATCTCTACATTCCTGATATGTCTTCCGATCATGTCACAATCACACCCTGCCTATGTGCTTGCAATATTATGTGGTAGACTCATTATTTTATTTGTAGCGTCACCCGGATACTCTTAACATCCATTCCATTTCTTTCTAAGCCAGTCAGTTTGAACAAGTGAATTATATATTTCATTTGGGTCTTGAAAACTATAGTCAAGTATTCGAGTATTTTTCAATAATGTAAACTTTTGTATTCCTCCTAAAAACGTTCTTACTGTACAACTTGACATGTCTCCTATACATCAAACCATAAATGTGCTATTTAAGATCTTACAAACATGGGCACATTTTGAATATTTACAAGGTATTCAGCCGGTTGGCATTGTCCAGAAAGTGTGATATTTTGGCAAGCCAATGTCTTGCCATCTTCAGGTGTTTCTGATGGCAAACATCAAGAATGCCTGAAGAGGGCAAGAAGTCAGCTTGCCAAAATATTGTGCCTTCTGAACAATGCTACCCAGCAGAATACCTGAAGAATATTCAAGATCTCAAATGATTTGAAAACAGTGTGCAATGAGGAAAAAAATACACATTTCACATATCCTATGGAAATGAATTTATTTTAATCCAGTAAGTGGTAAATTGCTGTATAATAATGCTATGGATTTAATATAATCATGTGATAAACAAATGTCATTCACCACCAATGCAACAACCAGACTTGTGAGCAAATAAAATTATCTACCCAATTTTATAACCCACAGCTGAGTCTGAGATACTTAAGACGTAAGCTTTTGGAGGCCATGCATGTTCATTATAATTTCGTTCCCCTGCTTCTGTCTTCATTTATGTTAAATCACTAAAATTTCTATGTGTGGTGCATGTTCAAACAGTAAGTTAGATGTTTATATTTTTTTAGGAAAAGTGCATTTGAAAAAAAAAAAAATTACAGGCTACTGTAGCTCATGTCCTGAAATCAGCATAGTTTAAAAAAGCATCGCCCTATTCTCACATGATATACCACAAACTATGAGTGAAGGTCAACAGACAGATTTCAATATTTCTAGATTTACACATAGAATAAGTTCACAGATATGTGAGTGGCTCAAAGACTTCTTAAACAATAGAACCCAGTACGTTGTTCTCAATGGCGAGTGTTCATCAGAGACAAGGGTATCATCAGAAGTGCCCCAGGGAAGTGCGATATGACTGCCGTTGTTCTGTATGTACATAAATGATTTTGCAGACAGGATGGGCAGCAATCTACGGTTGTTTGCTCATGATGTTGTGATGTATAGTAAGATGTCAAAGTTGAGTGACTGCAGGAAAATACAAGACAACTTAAGACAAAATTTCCAGTTGTTATGATGAATATCAGCTAGCTCTAAATGTGGAAAAACCTGAGTTAATGCGGAAGAGTATGAAGAACAAGCTATAATGTTCGGGTATAGCATTACTACTGTCCTGCTTGACACTGTCAACTCATTTAAATATCTGAGTGTAATGTTTCAAAGTGATATGAAATGGAACGAGCATGTGAGTACTGTCGTAGGGAACGCGAATGTTGGACTTCAGTTTATTGGAAAGAATTTTAGGGAAGAGAGGTTCACCTGTAAAGGAGACCACATATAGGAAGCTGGTGCGACCTATTCTTGAGTACTGCTCG
Organism: Schistocerca cancellata; assembly: GCF_023864275.1. Classification (NCBI taxonomy): domain Eukaryota; kingdom Metazoa; phylum Arthropoda; class Insecta; order Orthoptera; family Acrididae; genus Schistocerca; species Schistocerca cancellata. The sequence continues at coordinate 384,622,543 of NC_064628.1, forward strand.
AGTGTTTGAGATCCTTACCAGGTCAGATTGCAGGAAGACATTGAAGCAATTCAGAGGTGGGCTGCTATATTTGTTACTGATAGATTTGAACAACACGTAAGTGTTACAGAGATGCTTCAAGTACTCAAATAGGAATCCTGAAGGGAAGACAATGTTTTCTGGAAACACTATTGAGAAAATTTAGAGATTCCGGTTTTGAAACTGACTGCCAAATGATTCTACTGTCGACAACATACGTTGCGTGAAAGTGCCAAGAAGATAAGATATGAGAAATTATTTCCCTTGTTCTACCTGCAAGTGGAACAGGAAAGAAAATGACTAGTAGTGGTAAAGGTACCCTGTACTATGCACTGTATGGTGACTTGCAGAGTACCTATGGAGATGTAGATACACCTGTTGACTATTTTCCACATAATCACAATGCCATTCAATGCATATAGTAAGCTGTGCCATAAGCTTTGTAACACCATAATCGATAGTGAGTAGTTTATACAGTGTAATTTATTATGTGAAGTGTAAAGTGTTTACTCTTTACTGCTTAATGTCTTTGCATTACTGTAAGGAAGTGGAGTTTAGCGAAATATGTTTTGTAGAATTATAACTGTGTGCTTAAATAATGGAATTTTATTAAATATGTTTGTTTATGTATGAAAATCTGCAATGTACAAACTGGTTCATACTTAGGGATTTTGTATTGTATAATATAAAAGACATAGTGATTCCCCCCTGCTACAGAAGAGGTGTGGCGCGAGCTAGAAGGTGGAAATGGCACTCAATCTGGGTGGTAAGCGAGAGAGCACAGTAGGCAGTCAGTAGCCAGCAGCTGATCAGTCAAGAGCGCAGGTGCCGAGCGAGGTGTTCAGTATCTAATTTGAGATGGAATGGCCTCGGGTGTAATTGTGGCTGTAAAATGGCGCTCTCACATTGGAAATGGCTCTATAAAAATGATATTCACGTCACCCAGAAGAACTAAAGAGAGCATATTACTGCCAAAGGAGAGACCAGGTAACCGCCACGTGCTCGCCACCAATCCATCAGATTCGAGAGGTTAGAACTGTATAACAGTATGAACCAGAGTGTTTGTGGGATTTAATTTGCAATAATAATTCAAATACTGCTGGACTTTGTGTTCGAACCATGAATTTACTCCTTTCATTGTACTTAACAGAGTCTTCTCCTGAAAAATTACTAAACACCGAGTATCCTGTGTGTGAAAACTGATAATAATCTGTGTTATTTGCTTATGCCTAATTTTTGAATGCAAAAATATATAAATGTGGATAATCAGATTGTTGGTATCATTAAAATCAACAGAGACACTTACTGATGAATTTATAAAAATCTCCAAAGTGTTTTGATTTCCTTCTATCTTACAAATATCAAAGTTTTAATGTTCAATGGTATAAAAGCTATCAGTGAAAATCACTTGCTTCCCAAGTGATGTTATAAAGCATTTGGTTTTGATGCTATTTGAAGCTGAACTTTTACCTGAAGTCGTTTCTGAAGTTGTAGAGAGTCTTGTCCGTGCAAATAATGTTAAAACTTTGCAAGGTAAATGATCTTAAGTGGGGCAGTAATTCAGCTTCTATCATAATGCAAAATATTTCTAAAAAGTGTGTATAGTTTGCTTATATTAAGAAGGGACAGTTTCATTCTTTTATATCAGGAAGAAAACAAACTGAATAGTTGTTTTCTAGCAAAAGAAATTAGAAGTGATTGTTTAAAAGAGTATACATGTGTTAGTCAAACTTTAATTCTTACCAGATGCCACTTAGTCTTGTGTATGCCCTAGGGAACAATTTATGTTCCAAATTAGTGAACGGTAGAAGTGAAATTGTGGTTAACAGGGATAAAGTCTCTTTTCCATTTCTGTGATTGCTTAACTATGCTGTTGATATCTACTGCTACCCACTGTGTAGTTCATCTGGTTATTGTAGGAGTTCATTGCACTTGATTAAGAAAGGATTCATGAAAGTTACTTTTGCAAGCGTAAAGTTAGATTAATTAAAAATGATGTTTCCACATTATTATGCCTAATTAGACTAGCGACCGTTTTATATTTATTTACCGGAATTCTGTTACAGTAAAACTTACAAAATTTTAGTCTTTCTGTTGTCTACCAACTGCTACTATTACGAACTTCATGTTCGATTCCCTCTGTCTGTTAGGCAACACACGGTCAAACTTTTAAAATTCCTTCCAGAGGGTAATACACACTGTGCGTTTAAGTCGTATTTAGGCAAATTGCAGTGGTAGTGTTGTACTTGGCTTCCTTGTGACAAGCTTGTAAGTTCCGTTGTTTGGAAACAGTGTAGCACACGCAAGTGAATGCCAGTAAGAGTGTTATTGCTTCTTTATGCCCTCCTCAATAAACTCTCCTGGCAGCTGCTTCCTCCTTTTTCGAACCTCCTTCAGCACCTGCTTGTTGGCTGAAAATTTCATTTCATTTGTATGCCTTCAGGAAGGTGAAAAGATAATCTGAAGGTGCAAAGTCATGGGAATATGGGGGTGAATCAAAACATCCCACCCAAATGATTCCAAGAGCAACTTGGTAGCTAAGGCTGTGTGATGACAGTCGTTGTCCACTAAGCACACTCCCCTCATCAGTATTCCCATCCTTTCGTTTTGAATTCTGCTTTCGAGTTTTTTAGGGTCTCACAAGCTGCCGACATTTCATCTCCAGTCACAACACAGCTCAGAAAATCCTCACTTTCCAATTCAAGTCGCTCAGGAAATGCACTGGCGCTACCGACTTGAGTTTTCTTGTGCTGCTCTGTCAGCTGTTACGGGACCCATCTTGTGCATAGTTTCCAGTTAAACAGCATTTCTGTTAGTGTCTCATACAAAAGAATTCTGGAGAATTGTGTAAACATCGCAGAAATTTCATCCAATGTTAAACAACAATCTTCACAAACAGTTTCCTTTTTTTTCCGCATCAGTCAAAATGGAACGTCTTTCACTCCTCTCTTCATCATGAACATTTGTTCTACCTCCACTAAACTCGATACACCATTTAAACACACTCATTCTGTTTGTAGCACATTCACTGTAAACTATGAGTTTACTTACTATTGCTCCTGTACTGTTTGCTCAGATCATAGAAACTGCCTCTAACACTAGTGTCGCCAACAATAAAAACCACATCCCATTATGGTCACAGTATACTTACTTTCTTAACATGCCTCATATACTTAAATACACCAAATTTGGTGCATTCAAAATCACAACCATATTTAAAGTGCTGATCAGCATTGGTACAAACAAACTGCAAAGTTCATGAAATGAATTAAATGCACTGCGATAAAATGAATCAAGTTGAAATCAATGAAGACACAATATCCTGGTCTGGCATAAATGTTCATGTGTCACTACAAATTCATGCTGAAATCAAGTTGTCAGTTTCACAGGGGAGACTGGATGAGGTAATATTATCTGAAAAAAGTTTTTCTACAATCTTTTAAGTATTTCAGCTATTTCATGAAGATACAGCACCATTTTGTACAAACACACTGCAGTAGTTTCTGACAGAGAGATTTGCAAATTACAGCTGTAGCTGTGATATCCTGCTGAGATCTCTAGTTTTAAGTTAGCTTGGGACAACATTTTTATGCTACAAGAAAAGCATTCTTTTGGCATTAAAAGTGTCTAACATGCTTCTAAACAAAACCAGCACCAGACATAACACATTTCTACATTATGAAACTGTTTTAGCTAGAGACCAAACAGTGTCACGTGTGTTGGTAAGCACGTTAAAACTGACTGTAGTCTATAAACTCAATGGGAGTGGCTTCTGCCAAATGCCAATCCTCATCAGATGATTGTACAGTTCTTCTGTTCTAAAAGATAAAAATGGTGGTGAGGGCACAGTTCATTCTTATTTTATTTTATTTATTTATTTTTTTTTTTTTTTGCAGTGAATGACAATGAACTTGGACTAAAATACTATTTCCATTGGAATAATTGAAGCAAACTGAGGACAGTATTCATTGGAATTTTACAGTCACATTCCATTCATGCAAGATTTTGTGTTGCAATCACATTATATTATTTTCTGTACATTCTTATTCTTGTTTTCCTATTTTTTGTTACAGGCAAGCCAAGGGCCACCTGTAAGCTGCTAAGTTATCTTTATGCCTTCTCCTATATTCCATTATATCTGTTCACTTTTTTGTCTCCTCTCTTCTGCTGACTGTTTTCTTCACTACCTTCCTGGAACTGTTTTATCTCAGAACTCTTCCACTTCTTAACTTTATTGCTATTTCTATCATAAAATACATAAAAGACTTGTAAGCGATTTGCTGCTGCCTTAACAATATTTTAGCACAAGTTGAATATTATTACAATAGCCTTCCTAAAAAGTAACTTTCAAATATTTTTGTTCTCGTCCACATTATCTAAAATTCTTCTTATTCTTGGCCTACCTGTGGTGAGTATTCTTCTAGCACTGTCTTGATGAATCTGTTTATTTTATTTATTTATTTGTCGTTCAACCATTTGGCACAACAATATAGCACACATTTAATACATAACAGAAATAGCAGATGCATGCGAGGTCTGTTCAAAAAATTTCAGAACTTCGCACACAACATTTTCCTAGGCTTACTTTTTATTCGTTGAACATGGTCTCCTTCGAAATACTCTCCTCCACAAATGATACACTGTGCCCAATGCTGTTTCCACTTCCTGAAGTAATCTTGGCATGCTCTTGTTGGAGCATGTGAAGCGGCATGTGCAGATTTTCTTTTATCCCGTTTATCGTTGCAAATCTTTGTCCTTTCAAAAGAACTTTCAACTTTAGAAATAAAGAAAAGTTCTGCACAGGCCAGGTCTGGAGAGTACGGAGGATGAGGCGCACAGTGATTTCGTTTTTTGTGCAATAGTCGCGCACCAATGTGTGGGTGCGTTATTGTGATGCAAGAGCAGTGAATTGTCTTGTCACATTTCAGGCTGTTTCCTTCTCATATTTTGTTGCTAGCACTGCAACACGACCCAATAGTACCAGCAATTACCAGTTTGTCCCTGTGGTATGAATTCATGATGAACAAGTTCTTCAAAGCCAATGAAAATTATCAGCATGGCTTTGACATTTGACCTGATGTGACAAGCTTTTCTTGGTCTTGGAAAACCTTTCCCAACCCATTGTGGATGCTGAACCTCGGTTTCACCACAACTGTAGACCCATGTCTCATCACCAGTTATGATTCTCTTAAGGAACATCTCGTTCTCATTTGCGGGATCCAAAAGCTCTTCGCAGACTGCAAGGCAAAGGTCTTTCTGGTCTTGACTCACGAGCCATGGGAGGAACCTGACAGTAATACGATGCATTCCAAGATGCTGTGTCAGGATTTCATGACATAACCCAACTGAAATGTTACATTCTCCTGCAATATCTCAGAGAGTCCATCTTCAATTGACGCACGCAATTTCATTGATGTTCCTGTTACAAGCATTGTCGGTACATGTTGAAGGGCATCCTGAAGAATAATCTTTAGCTTTTGTCCGGCCATTTTTAAACCACATGAACGATTCGTAACATCGAGTATGGTATAAGCACTCAACACCGTCGGCTTCCTGCATCATTTGGTGTGTGTATGTACAGGTTTCCTTGAGTTTCATGCAAAATTTAATGCAGACACAATGCTCCTCTTAACTCTGCAATCTCAAAATTCGCAAACTGTGTGATACAATATTCTACTCAAAAGAGCACTGAACAGTAACTAACAGGCATACAACAATGAAACTTACAGTAGTTACACATTAAACACAGGTATGTGCAGGGATGCCAACTGCATTTTGCTCCAACACACCATTGGCACAAAATTATGAATGTTCTGGAATGTTTCGAACAGACATCGTACATATACATATACAAAATAGGATATGATTAGGTGAAGGTAGGGTAGGATGTACTAAATTGCTTTGCTACAATGTTAGGTTCTTTTTTTCCTTCCAGTTTCGCCATTCTACACTGACACAGCATTTAACTACTTACATATGTTGTAGATCATTTTCCTCTCTAACATCCCAAAGACCTCATCTTTTTGTCGAGTCCAGTTTTCACACGTATGTGTTAGAACTGGTGGTATAAGTAACATAGGTGCACATTTGGGTTTGCTGATAGGTATTTCTGCTTTTAAAGATTTTTGGCAGGGTGTAATACGTTTTATTTGCATTGTGGATTCAAATTTTAGTTCCATCTTTTACATTACTTACTGTGTTGAACAGGCTTGCATTAGTTTATTAACCCAATATACACTGAAGAGCCAAAGAAACTGGTACAGCTGCCTAATACTGTGTAGGGCCCCTGCGAGGATGCAGAAGTGCCACAACACAACATGGCATGGACTCTGCTAATGTCTGAAGTAGTGCTGGAGGGAATTGACACCATGAATCCTGTAGGGCTGTCCATAAATCTGTAAGAGTACGAGGAGGTGGAGATCTCTTCTGAACAGCATGTTGGAAAGCAACCCAATATGCTCAATACTGTTCATGTCTGGGGATTTTGGTGGACAGTGGAACTGTTTGTACTCAGAAGAATGTTGCTGGAGACATTCTATAACAATTCTGGATGTGTGGGGTGTCACACTGTCCTGCTGGAACTGGCCAGGTCCATCGGAATGCACAATGGACATGAATGGATGCAGGTGATCAGACAGCTTGCTTATGTAAGTGTCATCTATCAGAGTTGAATCTAGATGTATCAGAGGTCCCATATCACTCCAACTGCATGTGCCCCAAACCATTACAGAGTCTCCACCAGCTTAAGCAGTCCCCTGCTGACATGCAGGGTCCATGGATTCATGAGGTTGTCTTCACACCTGTACACGTCCATCTGCTTGATACAATTTGAAACAAGACTTGTACGATCAGGCAACATATTTCCAGTCGTCAACAGTCCAGTGTCAGTGTTGACTGGCCCAGGCAAGATGCAAAGCTTTGTGTCATGCAGTCATCAAGGGTACACGGAGGGCCTTTGACTCTGAAAGCTCGTATTGATGATGTTTCGTTGAATGGTTTGCACACTGACACTTGTTGATGGTCCAGCACTGATATCTGCAGCAATTTGTGGAAGGGTTACACTTCTGTCACATTGAACAATTCTCTTCAGTCGTTATCGGTCCCATTCTTGCAGGATCTTCTTCTGTCCACAGCGATGTCGGAGATTTGATGCTTTACTGGATTCCTGATATTCACGACACACTTGTGGAATGGTTGTACGGGAAAATCCCCACTTGATCACTACCTTGCAGATGGTGTGTCCCATCGCTCCTGTGCCGACTATAACACCATGTTCCAACTCACTTAAATCTTGATAACCTGCCATTGCAGCAGCAGTATGTGATCTAACAACTATGCCAGACACTTGTCTTATACAGGAGTTACCGACCACAGCGTCATATTTTGCCCGTTTACATATCTGTGTATTTGAGTATTCTTGCCTATACCAGTTTCTTTGGTGCTTCAGTGTAAGATATCTTTATTTTTATTCAAAACACTGTGAAATTAAGATTTATTAATAGAATAGAAAAATGTAAGGATTTTTACAAGAGATTCAGATGCCAAATCATGACAATGTGAATACAGGGTGTATACAGGGACAAGGAAAAAAAATTCCCGGATTATTCCCGGATTTCTCCCGGAAATCCCGTTTAAAAAACATGCTTTCTCCCAGGCGAAAATACGCTTTTTCTGTGCTAAGTGACAGTAGGTTTTCCGTAGATTTTCCCTCGGAACTGTATAACTTATCAATCCTTTGAACGGTTAACGTTTTATACAATCGTGCAGAACTTCCCGGAAAAAAAAAGAAGACGGGGCAGAGAAGTTTTGGAAAGACCTTTGATTTGCAGCAACATATACGCTGCATATTTTCGTATTACGAAAGTATAAATTCGAATTGCACCAATCACAGCGCGTTAGTTTCCGGAGCGTTGAAACCGAGGTTGCGATGTCCTTTTGTAAGCGAGTCATATCTCAAGCCACGAGATCTCGCCAGCCGATGACAGCAGCTATTCAGAGCATAGGACACGTGTTATAGGCAGCCAATAACAAGATCACTGGTCACATAGCGCGAACACGCAAGAGGAAAAGTTAACGGTTTACATTAATGTACACAGTACCGTATATCTACAAGAAAAGCTAAGCTTTCACATATAATTTTGGTCTATAAGATTAACACGCTACAACAGAAGCTAAGTTTTCACATGTAATATTGATTTTATTTTTTATTTTTGCGTGTGTTATACTTTAAGATACATCACACAAATGTGCCAGTAAATTTAAAATTCTGACATAAATGTCTCGGCTCGAAATTCTTTTAAGTGGCTGGTCCTCAAACTGTTCAGTTTCGAATGCTCTGTGATTTAGAGATCCATCCCACTTTCTCACACGTAAAAAGAAATTTACTTTGAAAGTAACGCTTTTCTAACCACCATTTGCAATACTATCCGGAGACTGTTAGAAATAGGTTCGATTTACCAGTTGCCAGAGAGCGCCAGAAAAACAGGCAGCGTGTGCAACTGTATTGGTGTAGGAAGCCCGCATGTTCGTGTATATTAAGCTTGTCAGTGTGGTTTTTGGGATGTAAATTTTCTTGGAGTACCAGTACTCTGCGATCTCATTTTTGGTTCTTTATTTTGGCATAATGCCATATATGGCAGATGATGATAACGTGCACTTGAAATTAGCTTCGCTTGGAACTAGGCAATACTGTAGAATGAAACACTTCGTTTCAAATAAAATGACTGCCTCAGCAGAAAGATTAAATTTCTTTAGCAAACTTGCAAAATTAACTTCACTGTTCTGCAATGCGATTAATGCTTGACTGCTACAAACTTGGAAATAAAATAAAATCAGAAAACTGAAATTAATAATATATTTTTGCCCTCCGTAATTATATGAATGTACTTTAATTCACTTGATAACTTATATATATATATATAATATATTTTTGCCATCCGTAATTATATGAATGTATTTTAATTCACTTGATAACTTCCGGCCACAGAAATCCGTTTTGTTTTCATTTGATGTTGGAGCTGTACACGAAGAGAAGCAGCGAAATCACTTAACGTAAACACGGGTCACGTGGAGAACCCCCTCCCCACTACAACTCTGTGCAAGCGTGAATCTGGCAGCTAGGGCGCGGGAGAAAAATTTTTCTCGTTTGCATCTGGCTGCTTGCTGCTACTACCGATACAGCTAACAGCCAAACTTCAAGTAGCGGGAGAAGGTACTGCTTATACGCGAGTCAAATGCGCATGCGCAACAGACCGCTGGCAATTGGTCAAACGAACCTAATGTGAACAGTTGTGACGTCATTCTCATGGCAAGCCGTTTATTGTTACGAAGAATTACAGTCTGCACCCTACGGTCTTTGACATATTTTTGCTATTTGCAGACGCTTGTGCGTGCACGGTGTTTTGTTGTTGTAAATTGCACATTTCCTTTGCCACTAAAGTTTTATTTTTTCCCTCTCGTTTATATTTTCTTGCTGCAGTATCATTCTCCAGTAGCAGGATACAATAACATTCTTTGCTAGAGAATCAATTCTGCAGTCAAAATTACAAAAATTTAACTGAAAGCTAACACAATGAAAAATTCCCGGAATTCCGAAAAATTCCCGGGTTTTTCCCGATTTTCTCCCGGATGAAAAAATTCTCGGGTTTTTCCCGGATTTCCCGGTTGTCCCGGGTCGTAGACACCCTGGAATAACACCACAAGAGCTGGCCCTTACTATTCATCCAAGTGACTGTAAGATGGGAGATACAATGTTTGTCAGCTTCCAGTCTTTGAAATGTTCTTTCTCATAAAATGGACAAAGGAAGAAACAGTAGGGCACTTAACTTGCTTATATATTCACCAGACATGAATTTTAATATCAGATAGGAATGTTTACCCTGTGAACTGTGCTTCACTCATTCCATGTTAACCAATGACAAGACTTGATTTATTAGTGACAAACTAAGCAAGCATGACAAACAGTGCACATCATGGCTACTGATTCCAGTTCAGATCACTCTGTGCCCTTGCTACTTTATTCACGAGTCATTCAATACCGACAGATTATTTGTGATCATGTCAAATTACATGTAGAGCAGGGATGGTGGATCTCTCCTCCCCCCCCCCCCCCAAACTTAAACAAAATTTCGTCTTAAAGCTATCAGAGTTTTCCATCTTGTTTAAATTCCAATTGATGACTCAGTGCCTCTAGTACAAAGGACATTCAAAAAGTTTTGCACAGTCGTCTCTAATTTTTTTTATTTTTGGCAGCAAGAGAATGAAATTTTTTGTGAACACACTTGGAACATTTAGCTATAAGTTGGTATACAAAAGTATTTTCTTTTATTTACAGGTAAGCCACAACGGGCCATGAAGTGATTGTCAGGTTGCAACAATGGTCAATGATGGAGTTCCTCTTCAAGACTGGCGATGTTTTGATGGCATCATTACCCAGGATGAAACATGGTTGTTTTTGTCCAAACCTGAGAGCAAAACCCAATCCATGGAGTGGCGTCATCCAGGTTCCCCTCGGAAGAAGAAATGAAGACTTTCATGAACAGCAAGCCGAAAGGTGATGGCCTCCTCCTTCTAGGATCAGTGTGGTGTCATTTTCATTGACTTTTTGTAATCTGGCTCCACAATTAACCAGGACCATTACTGTTTGTCACTGGACAAGCTGTGACGTGCCATTAAGACCCACAGACCACAGCTTCAGGGTCAGCTCATCAGACTGCACCGTGACAACGCCAAACCCCATCCTCTCTACAGTCCGGACTTGGCTCCATCTGATTTTTACCTCTTTGGTCATCTGAAGGCCCACCTGTGTGATAAACATTTGATTGAGAGAAAGACCTTATTTCCTGTGTCAAGCGATACTGTAAAAGCCAATCCCCAGGATTTTACCAAAGTGCATTTACATCATGGAAAGAATGTTGGGCCAGATGCATCACAGCTGATGGAGGCTACATTGAGTAGGATAAATGTATAGTTAAATGTTCCAAGTATGTTCACAAAAAATTAAATCCTCCTTCTGCAAAAAATAAAAAATTAGAGACGACTGTACAAAACTTTTTTAACACTCTTAGTATCATGTGAGTAGTAATTTTTACTCATAAACTATTTATACTGTGATACCTACAGGTTTCTGCAATAAGCATTAGGTGCAAGGATCGAGGTTTCAACTATGTACAAACTGGTAAAGGACTGTAACATGCAACAATGTGGGCAGTGTGGGCATAATTCAACCTGTAATGGCAGCAGAACTCTTTTTTAATTTCCTGTTTCTAGGATGGTGTTGGTGTTTACATGCAAGCTGTATGGATGTGGACATACAAGCTATGCAAATGATAAGAAAATGAGTTATTTCCAGAATTAAATGTCATATTGCAATTTGTAAGTTAATGTGGTCTTTGGAGTGTCCCTCTAAATAACTTCCCAACATCAACACCATCAACAGTGTCATGGAAAGAGTCTAAAAAGACAATTCGTAATAGACAATTCGTAATTTGTGTGCACCGCAATTACAGAGATCGTTAATATTTTCTTTGGCAAAATAATATTGCTAATAATCAACTGACTATGATAAGGAAGAGAGTGATAGCTGCAAATGGAGAATGATTTGCCTTCTCTATCACAACTGTTAGATTAATTTCTGTAAACCTCGGATGTTAAGATACAGATAAAAAATATGTACCAGTATTCATTACTGCAATAAATAAATTATTTTAAAAGAAATCAAATTTATCTACGATGTTTGGAAACATATCTTGAATTTATGTTGTAAATGCAGCCAACTAAAAAAAAAATGGGGGTATGATGCATGCTACATAATGCAATATGTGCATCAAAGAGACTAAATGTGGTTTGATGTTTCCAAAAGGTATCAGAGAACAGAAGTATGCCATGGATGATACATGAGGGTGGTTCAGTAAGTATCTGTGTTAGGAATGAAGATGCAATTTCCATCATAAACAAATTATTTTTCAACACAGTCCCATTTTACAGGTATATATTTTCCCAAACCCCGATCACTTTTAACCTCGTTCCCTTAAAGAAACAGGAAATATCAAGGGATCTAGAATAGACTTATGTTTTGGCAATGACCACATTGTTAATGTTTGGAATCAATCAAATTTCATGAGAACAAGGTCAGGGGAATAGGGGGTAGCAACAGCAGTTCATAATGCAACACCTCCAAATGACTGTACTGGCATGAAATCATGCTGAAGCAGCACTTCCTTCATCACCAAATGGAGCCATTTAACTTCAGTTTCCTGTTGAAGCAGTACAGCACTTCCTGTGATCATTTACCTTAATAAGAGCCTCTGAGTATGAAGGCATTTGTATAGTAAATCTACAGGAAATAAATTATGGAGTCTGCCACACTTCTATTACTGTGCCTACCATTGGCATTAAGAAATATCCAGGCAAACCCACATAATTAATACACAGAGGCATTTGCGAATGCTACCATTCTATGTATTACAGAACAGGATGAGGCCATCTACAGGGAAAAATGTCTGCAACAGAAAAACATGCAAAAAATTAGTGCAGATAAATACATGGTTGTGAATTTTGTAAAATGTACATATAAAAAGGTAAGAGATTGGAATGCACATTATAGAAACTGAATCAGGAGCAACAGAATGATGGTGCTAGGGAAAGTAAGACAACTAAATTCAACAACAAAATTAGTAAACACATTAATGATTCATTGCTTAAAGTGAGAAACATTTAAAATTTCCCAAAAACTTTGGGATTTTTCAGGCTAAAACTGTTTCCTGTATCTTGAATTCACATGTACAGAGTTTACGAATTTTAAAATTAACCCAAGTATAAAATAATAGCAGTAGCAATAATAATAATAATAATAATAATAATAACAATAACAATAATCTAATTCAGATTCTTGCATCTATAACTACACCTATACTCTGTAAACCACTGTGAAATGCACAATGGGCGGTACTTTCCACTGTCTCACTTAACAGTGCTTCTTCCCATTCCATTCATATGTGGAGAGCAGGAAGAATGACAACTTAAATGATGTCATTGTGCATGTTGCAAGTAGTCTAGTGCAGTTTTCACAGCCCTCACAGGAGTGATCCATAGTAGGTTACGATATATTTCTAGATTCTTCATTTAATGGTGGTCCTTGAAACACTTTAAGTAGGCTTTGCGTCTACCAGTTCAAGTTTTTCAAAAATCTCCATGACATTCTCACATCGGTCAAACAAACCTGTAACTGTATGTGTTGTTCTTCTTTTTACACATTCTACATCCCCTGATAGTCCTATTTGGTATGGGTCTTACATATGTGACCAGTACAGAATTTTCAAATGGCTTTAATAATCATGATTTTATAACACACCAGTGAAGGTGAAATGTCACAAGTTCTAATAGTTTAATAACTTGTTTGTTAATGTGAAGCTAGAAACTGGCAAGATTTTCAGCCAAAAAAGAATCTGACTACATTCTGTATCAGTACGGTTTTGTTTTCTTTTCTCAAAATGTACTGATTAATAAAAATTGAAGTCCTGACAGAAACAATTAAATCAGTGAAAACATATTTCAACTGAGAATGAAATGTTTCTGCAATTTCCCTTCATCTGCATTCTTCTTCTTCTTTTTTTAAAACAGGAATTAATCATGTCAAAATTAAGTGAGTCACAGATCATGAGGCCGCTTTGACCTTAGGAGGAGAATGGTAACCCTATCATCTAAAGAAACTGTAGAATTCACAGGCTTGGGCACCTTTAAGTCTACCTGCAAGTAACCAGTTTTGGCTTTACACACACACACACACACACACACACAGGGATATATATAAATATGTCTGCTTGTGTCTGTATATGTGTGGATGGATATGTGTGTGTGTGCGAGTGTATACCCGTCCTTTTTTTCCCATAAGGTAAGTCTTTCCGCTCCCGGGACTGGAATGACTCCTTACCCTCTCCCTTAAAACCCACATCCTTTCGTCTTTCCCTCTCCTTCCCTCTTTCCTGATGAGGCAACAGTTTGTTGCGAAAGCTTGAATTTTGTGTGTATGTTTGTGTTCGTTTGTGTGTCTGTCGACCTGCCAGCACTTTCATTTGGTAAGTCACATCATCTTTCTTTTTATATATATATATATATATATATATATATATATATATATATATATATATATATAAAACTGGAAAAGTTATCTTTTCAATTAAAGTAAAATCAGTGATCAAGCACTATCTTAATCAGGCAAGCTTGTGGAAACTCTTGATAAAGCGCCAATTCCAAAATAATTTACCAATGAAGATTTAGGACAATAATCTCTCCTTCTTCCTCCCTCCTTGTTCCATCACTCACTCACTCACTCTCTCTCTCTGTCCACACAGGCCTCCAAGGCCCAACGGAACCAACCGGCTGCTGTGTCATCCTCAGCCCTCAGCCGATAGGCATTACTCAAAGAAGATATGGAGGGGCATGGCAGCACACTGCTCTTCCGGCTGTTGTCAGTCTTTGTGACTAGAGCTGCTACTTCTCAATCAAGTAGTTCCTCAATTGGCCTCGCGTGGTCTGGGTGCACACCACTTAACAGCGCTCGACAGACCGAGGTGGCCACCCACAGAAAAGCAAGCTCGGCCTGACAGCACTTAATTTCGTGTGATCTGATGGGAACTGGGGTTACCACTGTGGCAAGGCCGTTGGCCACGACAACAATGGTAAACCTACATTGCGATGGCTGGACGGTGTGATTAGCTGTGTACCTTTCAGATACTAGTTCAATGTCTGAACCATGGCCTGCTTTAACTTGGCCAATATGCTGTGGAAGAACCTCTTAACTACACAGGGATCACTAACTCAACTAGAGAAGTAAGGAAGATTACTGCTTAAAGTCAAGTTTGGTGAGAAGGACATTAGAGGTTGAGTTCAAGTTCAGATTCGACAATGATGAGGCAACAAACCATCCACAGCCATTCAGACAGATACCTTCCCAGAATGTGTTGCAGGGCTTACGTAAACCAGGGGAACTCTAAATCTGGATGGCTAGATAGGGATTTGACCACTGCTCTTCCCAAATGTGAACCCATTATGTCTTGGTAACATTCAATGAAATTGTGGTTGCGTACGTGATCAGCCAAAGGAGCAAAATAATCTGTTCAGCTGTTGGGAGTTCTGAATTCTGATTTTCATAATTCATCTACTAATTACAGTTGTACTACTGTTTCCTATGAGATGAGATACAAACGTTTGAAACTGATACACATTAAAGCACACAGACACAGTGTGCCACAGCAGATCTGATGAACTCTCTGTTAAATTGCATTCAGCATAAACCTGTTTGCATTAAATTCTACAGTTGTTCTCCCTGTCCTAGCATTTATTCTGTCATACGTGGTCAAAAGTTTTCGTGATTGGGAATACACTCCTGGAAATTGAAATAAGAACACCGTGAATTCATTGTCCCAGGAAGGGGAAACTTTATTGACACATTCCTGGGGTCAGATACATCACATGATCACACTGACAGAACCACAGGCACATAGACACAGGCAACAGAGCATGCACAATGTCGGCACTAGTACAGTGTATATCCACCTTTCGCAGCAATGCAGGCTGCTATTCTCCCATGGAGACGATCGTAGAGATGCTGGATGTAGTCCTGTGGAACGGCTTGCCATGCCATTTCCACCTGGCGCCTCAGTTGGACCAGCGTTCGTGCTGGACGTGCAGACCGCGTGAGACAACGCTTCATCCAGTCCCAAACATGCTCAATGGGGGACAGATCCGGAGATCTTGCTGGCCAGGGTAGTTGACTTACACCTTCTAGAGCACGTTGGGTGGCACGGGATACATGCGGACGTGCATTGTCCTGTTGGAACAGCAAGTTCCCTTGCCGGTCTAGGAATGGTAGAACGATGGGTTCGATGACGGTTTGGATGTACCGTGCACTATTCAGTGTCCCCTCGACGATCACTAGTGGTGTACGGCCAGTGTAGGAGATGGCTCCCCACACCATGATGCCGGGTGTTGGCCCTGTGTGCCTCGGTCGTATGCAGTCCTGATTGTGGCGCTCACCTGCACGGCGCCAAACATGCATACGACCATCATTGGCACCAAGGCAGAAGCGACTCTCATTGCTGAAGACGACACGTCTCCATTCGTCCCTCCATTCACGCCTGTCGCGACACCACTGGAGGTGGGCTGCACGATGTTGGGGCGTGAGCGGAAGACGGCCTAACGGTGTGCGGGACCGTAGCCCAGCTTCATGGAGACGGTTGCGAATGGCCCTCGCCGATACCCCAGGAGCAACAGTGTCCCTAATTTGCTGGGAAGTGGCGGTGCGGTCCCCTACGGCACTGCGTAGGATCCTACGGTCTTGGTGTGCATCCGTGCGTCGCTGCGGTCCGGTCCCAGGTCGACGGGCACGTGCACCTTCCGCCGACCACTGGCGACAACATCGATGTACTGTGGAGACCTCATGCCCCACGTGTTGAGCAATTCGGCGGTACATCCACCCGGCCTCCCGCATGCCCACTATACGCCCTCGCTCAAAGTCCGTCAACTGCACATACGGTTCACGTCCACGCTGTCGCGGCATGCTACCAGTGTTAAAGACTGCGATGGAGCTCCGTATGCCACGGCAAACTGGCTGACACTGACGGCGGCGGTGCACAAATGCTGCGCAGCTAGCGCCATTCGACGGCCAACACCGCGGTTCCTGGTGTGTCCGCTGTGCCGTGCGTGTGATCATTGCTTGTACAGCCCTCTCGCAGTGTCCGGAGCAAGTATGGTGGGTCTGACACACCGGTGTCAATGTGTTCTTTTTTCCATTTCCAGGAGTGTATTTATTTAATTTAACTTTGTGGCTTGCCATCACAGCCTGTGCACCATCAGCCTGTGAATCATGTAAACTTTGTTTTGTGTTTTGTCATATTTTTAACTGGTTGTTTACTGTATTTTCTGTAGCAGGGACGTAGGACCAGCTCAGCATTTGCCGAAACATGCATACAAAACTACCTAGAAGCCACATTCCAGCCGGTCAGTGGTCAATACTAGCCGCCATCAATCCGCTGCACGTTCTCAATGCAGGATTGGTTCACCTCCCTGTCTGGCAAGCTGATGCTGCACATTAAACTACACAAGCAGGTTTCTAAAGCTGCTAAGAAACTAGAGAGATTAAAACCAAGTTTTTAATGTGTGCAAGAGAACCAACAGAGAAGCTTCTAGCTGTTGGTAAGCAGGAACAAATAAAGCAGCAAAACACTGCATGGAATTAAAAGTATACCACATCATTATCAATAAATGTCATATGGCTCACGTATTCCATTGGCATCAGTTTATTATAAAATTGTGATGCAAATTTTGTGCTTTAATATTAGTAAGCTTACTTTTTCAGCAGCATTTACAATAGCTCTCACAAGACTTTTCCATTGATCCTCAACACCAATAATTCCTTGCAACATCACTCTATCTTTTGTGACGTATGCTTCCCAAATAGGGTGAATTTATGCTTCCTTCCAACTTGTATAGTTTCGAACATTTCAGCTGCTTTGTCTTTAACTTCAACTGGAACTTCATTATTACTAATTTAGGGTTGCTATCAATGTCAACACCCAGTTAGCTCTTGCAATGTTGAACTTCATTTCTAAATCTTTATTTTATCAAAATGACATCTCATATCTTGCCACATCCCCTGGCATCTTCCATGTACTTTCCTTCTCAAGAAATTCTCAAAAATCGTGTTTGCAATGACTAATGTGTATTCAGCAAAAAATTCTGTTAACCTTCCTCCCCTCTCTTACCCCTATCAAGACATAGTTTTCTTCACAAAAATTACATCTACACAAAAACTAAATAAACAATAAAAACTATAGATTCACCAAGGTTCTACAGTTTGATCATTAAACACGTTTCTGATTGTGTAGGTGTTCATCAAGAAGTCATTTACTCAAATGGTCGGGTGCCTCTTGCCAAACTTCAATAGTGACACTACTACTAATAAACCACACCACATTGAACCATGCAAAGGGCATGGGTGGTTAAATATTTTATTTATTTCTTTATTTATCCATCTGTAGACAATAAATATTGTATGGGTGTTGTCCAAAAGTTCATGTAAATTTTGGGAAACAATTTGAGCAAAAGGAGCATACAATTTTTTTACATTAAGTAGTACAAAGAATAATACATACAAAATTGTACAAAAAAAGTACAAAGAATAATACTTGGTCATACAAGGGTAATCCCAAAAGTAACGTCTCCTATTTTTTTTATAAGTACATAGACCTTTTGAGATTACCCTCATACAAGACACAGTAATACAACTTTTTATACATGTATACTAAAAGTATTGTAACTGCATAGTCTGTTTGCCCTAAAGGCTTTACTTTTGTCTTCCCTAAACAGGAAGCCCTTATATTCACTACAACATTTCAGTACAGATTTTACCACACTCAGCAGCTGTCCATAAGATATATAAAATTAACAGAAACTTTGAGGGATGAAAGACAGTTTTTCAATTTTGCCTTAATATAAACATTATCGGAATTATTTATTGGTCTAAATAGTCATTTACTGAGTAAAAACACTGTTCAAGTAGAAAATCTTTAAATTCTACTTTAAATTTGTTTTCATCTTCTAGCTTTATGATGTTGGCTGGCAGTAAGTTGTAGAGTTTTGTACCAATGTGGCTCACATGCCCTTGTGTGTGTGTGCTTTTTGTTCGCTGAGTATGGAGTGCTGTTCTATTTCGAGTATTGTAGTTATGCAAGTTGGCATTTGTCTGAAAATCTGCAACGTGAGCCCTAACAATTGAAACATGTTTATGGTATTTTTAGAACGTTAAACTTGTTGAATAAGGGTTTGCATTGTTTCTGTGGATGACTGTGTGTTATTATTTGTAAAGCCCTCTTCTGTAACAGAAAGATTTGTTTTAGATGGCAAGTGGTGGAACCCCAAAATATTATTCTGTAGGTTGCAAGAGACTGAAGATAGCCAAAATATGCCATCCTGGCATCCTCTGCAGTAAAAACATTTGCAATAATTTTAAGAGCAGAAAAAATTAAGATTTTCATCTACATGAATCCCCAGAAATTTTGTTGATGCCACTCTGTCTATAGCCTTGTCACCCAACAACAGATTAAGATTTACATTTTGACATATTTTTTCCCAAACTGCATATAATTTGTTTTATTTGCATTTAATGTCAACAGGTTTGCACTGAACCAAGTGTGGACATTCTTTATTACTTGATCAGTAGTTGTTTGCAGCATTTGCTTTGGTGCACCTCTTATCAGACTAGTGTCATCTGTGAACAGTATGGCCTTTGCTGCTCCATCTGAGGTGTGAAAGTCATTTATATAGACAAGGATCAATAGGGGACCTAGAATACTGCCTTGTGGCACTCCTATTTCCACTTTTTTTTTTTTTTTTTTGCACCTGATACTAAATTTATTTTGTGTTTGGAGTAATCTGACATCATTCCCACAATCTGTGTTCTGTTTTGTAGGTATGCTTCAAACCACTTTTTCCCTGCCCCAAGAATACCCAATGCTTCCAGTTTTTCTAAAAGAATGCCATGATTGACAATGCTTTGGAGGGATCTAAATTTACTTCTACTATGCTCTTGTATTTTTCTAGATTTTTGATTATTTCTTCAGTGTAGCACATTAGTACTGTTTCTGTATTTTTGCTTGCCTGGAAGCCATGCTGATTTCTATTTAGTAACTTATGGTCATTTAGATATTTGCTGATTCTGTGTTTCATTAACTTTCTATTATTTTGGAAAATGCTGGAAAGAGGGATATTGGCTGATAGTTTTCTAACTTATGTTTGTTGCTGTTTTTGAATAATGGCTTCACTTTTGACATTTTCATCCTTTCCACCTTTCCAGTAACGCTCCTTCACTAAATGATAAGATAGCTATGTATGCCACGGCATTTGTGATTTGTGCAGCTGTCATTGTTATGATATAAACAGGTACCTCATCTACTCCTGCTGACATTTTAAGTTTCAAGCTTTTTATTACTCTGAACATTTCATGTTCATCTATTGGATCTATCCTCATGCTACGAGCAGCTTTTGGAAATTAATGAAGCTGTTGCATTTATGAAATAATTGTTGATGTAATTTGGCAAATCTTGTTTTCTAATATTGACATTTTCTGTGTTTCTGAGAATGATATCCTGGTCTTCACATCTCTTTCCTGTTTCAGTCTTCACAATACCCCATATGGCTTTCGGTTTGTTATAAGACTGTCTTATTAAGTTGTCATTACTTATAAATTTTGTCTTGGCAATTACTTTTCAATATACCCTCTTGTAATTCTTAACATTTTCTATGAACTGTGGCTCTATAGATGTATTCAATTTTTAATTTACTTTAGAGTTCCACAAGAAGTTTTGATTCCAGCTGTGATCCAAGCACTTGGCTTTTTATTGTGACGTGATTCTTGACAGCTTCTTTGGAATGAACATTTCAAAATATCCCATGAAAATTGAAGAAAAAGTGTTATATTCATCATTCGTGTTTGTTAGGGATAGCATTTCCCCCCAGGACTCACTAGTTAGGATATTTGTAAATTCTACACAGTTTTCAGAGGAAAATTTTCTTTTATACATGAAGTACACTTTTTTTCCTTGCAGTGGCACTCAAGGAATTATGAGGATAAGAGCATTATGGTCTGATAATCCCAAATCAGTATTTGTTACTTCTACTTCTGTGGATCGTATATTAGAAAATATATTACCGATAAGACTGTGTGTATTATAGGTTATTCTTGTAGGTTTGTATATGTGTGGAAACAGACTGAAACTACATAATAGATTTAGGAACTGATTTTAGCCTACTTTCATTCATAAGATTTATGCTGAAATCCCCACAGACAACTACAGTGGCTCTTTTAAAATAATGAATGTTAAGCAGTGTTTCTAATAGATCAATGAATAAGGCTGTATCCCCATTAGGTAGACTGTATATTGCTATGACTATGACTTTATCCTGTATGTCATACAACTGTATAGCTGCTGCTTCAAAATGATTTTCCACACTCAATGATTCAGCTTCACACACTCTTTTGTACCTGATACTTGATTTGATGAAGATACATACACCTCCGTTTTTGTCATTTTTTCTACAATACTGACTTGCTAATGTATATGGATGAATGTTAATGATACTTAGTTCAAAACTTCTGCACCAATGCTCCATGATGTACATGCAATCAATGTTAGCACCGTTCATTGCTACCTCACATTCTAGTGATTTATTTCTAAGGCACTGAATATTCAGGCTTAAAATCTGCAGGTGACTAGGGTGAGAACTGGTTACAGTGTTTTTACTACCATGGTGGATGGCTTACCAAGGTAACAGTTAATTTTCTCGAGCATTTTACTGAATCTACCAGTAATCTAATCCGCATATACAGCAGACATTTCTCAGGTTGATGTCAAAAAGACTATATAACAATTTTGTAGAAGTACACAGACCTAATGCGAAAACTACCGGTTGGTAAACGACAGCAAAATATATCTTCCGTCAATACAGTACCAATAGTACTTTAATCCAACTTTAAACCTTCAAAAATTCTAAATCATCTCTTGTCACAGCAAAGTTAAAAACACAAAAGTGGCAAAAAAAATCAATAAAAAGTGTGTGCCCTGTTACATTTTGGCATAAGCAAATATTCTGATTTGATGTGAATTTAATTGATCCCAGAAATCCCGTTGCGTGTTGTTACATATGAATTTGGTACAAGTGAAAATTACAATTTGTATAAATATTGCAATACGCATACCACGGGGGGGGGGGGGGGGGGGGGGTGTGCAAATTACGTCCGTATAATCAAATACATCAGCTAATAACTAGTTGATTCAAGAAAACATTTACTGATCAATATTCTACAAAGCGAATAAGCAACAATATATACACGTTCGGCATATTACCTGAACTGTTGGTGTGTTTCCATTGTCAAGAGTGATGTACACATAACCTGTAGATACATTGAATTTTCGCCGAATTTTATTGACTCAAATGATAAATAAAAAATTACGCGCAATAACAACGTAGTTGTCATTACTGACAGGATTTGTAAGTTAATATGTACGATAATGATAATATAAACCGTTTCACACCCACCGATTAAAGCTAAATCGGTACGTTTTTTGTTTATCGCTTTAAATTGTGCAAATGACTGCAACTCCCGGACATACTCACGGCAGCCAACGCTGTAGACACAATACGCACCAAATTCAAGCCACTCATCGGTTGAAACAAAATACGAATGGTAACTTGTTGCAGACAGCCTAATGAAATTGTCATGGCAACGGATGGGGTTAATGCGAGACGGGGTGGCGTGGAGCTCGGATTAAGAGTAGTAAGATGCCAGTTAAAGTATATTTGTTTATGCATTTGTTGGTACTCCGACCACAACACAACGAAATGACAGAGTAGCAGAACGTGTTGTGACCTTCTTCGTATTGTATTGCTTGCAATTTGTGATGTGGCAACGTTTTTGTATACTTTTTTCCCAGTGCATTATGTGAAACCATAAGTGAGGCCGGCTGGTCATTGTAACTGTGATATTCCAAATAGAAGTTTGAATGAGAACTGTACACATAACCCCCAAGCTGTCAAAAATCTTGCTTGTGCGTATCTACGAGGAAGTTTATTGTTAAAGTTGTATTAAATAGTTGTGGGATTCTCAAAAAGATATTAAAAATGACTTCCAGTATGGGCATAACGATGACGCTAGCCAACAGCATTATTGGCGTTAGTGTCCTAGCAATGCCTTTCTGTTTCAAACAGGTGAGACATTTAATCAGTTTGTGGAAAACTATTACCTCCCAAAATGAAAAATGAAATAAAATGGCAATTCTTTTCTTTGCAGTGCGGAATAATTTTGTCAATAGTTATGCTTCTGCTAAGTAGTATGCTGTCACGTTACGCTTGTCACTACCTCCTTAAAGCAGCAATAATGGCCAGGAGGAGGAACTTCGAATTTTTAGGTAAGTAGGCCTATATGTTCCATGCATACCTTAAATTAATATATCGTGTTGATTGCTAGTTGACTGCTAGTTCGTGTCTCCAAAGTGAAACACAATAAATATAATGATCTTATCATAGACTAGATTGTAAACTGTAATCTTCATCCCTTTCTGCGACAGCGTTTATTCCTCAAGTCATTCCGTGTAAGCTTATCCATTTGCTTATTTAAGGTGCATGAAACCTGAATTCATGCCTTCTAGAGCAGTGGATTACCCCTGTCAGCAGTGGTGGATGCCCCAGTGCTGTTCTGACTTGTACCATTATCTGATTGAACACCAAGCAATTTCTTTTTGTTAGGAGCTGTCAGTGATATTGTTTGTCTTGTCTTTACTACAAGCTATAGATAAATTGAAAAATTGTTTCTCATGCAAAATGGAGGAGATAACTGGTGATATTGTATGCCCCATCCCAGAAATGACATACTGTTTATCAAAAGTTACGAGTTGGGTTATTTGTTGATAAAGAGAGCTTACATCCGTTATGGGTAATAATGTCTAACAAAGTATCATGTGCCATAGACAAACAGGATTATGCTTAAAAACCCCAGAATAAAACATCGGACTATATTACTAGAAGACTGAAATGAAAGAAAGTGTGAGCTGAATTTGATTATTCCAGGTTCATTGTACAAAAAACAATTTTACTTTTTCCAAAACATGTCACACACTTTGTTTTAAAATGACATCTCTCTTCCACATCAGTTTAATCCATTACTGGTAGTATGCAAATGTGTCAGTGTAGCTGCTATTTCAGATTAATTGATATGAAATTTGTCATGGTCACAATGTTCTATGCTCAACAATCTGCTTTAATATCATTTACTACATGTATTTCAACAAAATCTTAAAATAATTCCAATAAAATCTCCTTTATGCAGTTGCAATACTTTACACTTCACAATGTATTAGTAGGGAATTAATCTTCACCAAAATGGAAATATTGTGTGACACTTGCTACTCTAGTGATACGAGTATCACATATCTAACACAATATGCACAGTGCTGACTCTCCTCTTACAATGCTAATATGTGCTGAACTCCAAAGCTTGTGTTGTCATTCCACAAAACATCAATGTCCAAGACTCGTATCAGCTGAGCAGCTGCCATTGGAGAAAGAAAAGGTACATCAGCCTGCTACAGTTAAGTGTGAGTGTATGTGGTGTGCTTACAGTGTGATGGGACACATCCAGTAAGAAGTAAATTACCATGCAGACATCTGCTGTGTGATCCTATGTGGCACCTCTATATCTGTTTGATTGTTTCATCAGTTATTACACATTATACATATGACAAACTCATGAAGGTCTTCTATCAAGTATATGTTTTAGGTCATGTACAAATTAAATCAGCTTACTTTTGCACTGCCTTTTTTTAATAACCCCCGTATATAAATGAACCAGAGTGAATATGATACAATATATGTTCTATTATCTGAGTTACTTTAATTTTTTCTTGGGGGATAAAAGTCAGTGGTAGCTATGGTTTTATCAGTAAATAATAAACTAGTTTTACGTATGTTATGACATTATGTTTCTTCGCTATTTTTTCAATGTCGCCAAAATATATCTGTTCTTTGACATTGACTTTTTTCAGCCTTCCACGCATATGGACCCACAGGAAAATTTTTGGTTGAGCTCTGCATTATAGGTTTTCTGATGGGCACATGTATTGCTTTCTTTGTGGTGGTTGGTGACTTGGGACCTGCAATTGTTGCAAAGACACTAGGAGTTGATGACTCATCCAGACTGAGGTCCTCTGTTCTTGTTGGTAAGTAATCACACCTCAAAAGACAAGTTAACATTAATTACTTTGTGTCATAGCATAGCTTACAGCCAACATATTCTGAACAATTCTGCATTATATACGAGAAAATTTCTTTTGTTTGTCTGTTCAGATGGCATAACTTTGCTTCAGTGTGATTATTTGCTTCACTTTACGCACTTAACTATTCTACATCTACATAGTTACTCCACAGGCCCCATATGGTGTGTGGCAGAGGATACCCTGTACCGCTACTTGTCATTTTCTTTCCTGTTCCACACACAAATAGAGCAGGAGAAAAATTACTGTCTGCATGCCTCTGTATGAGCAAAAATTTCTTGTTATCTTATCTTTGTGGTCTTTATGCGTGACGTATGTTGGCGGCACTAGATTTGTTCATCAGTCAGCTTCAAACATTGGTTTTCTAAATTTTATCAGTAATGTTTCTTGAAAACAACATCGCCTTCCCTCCAGGGATTCCCATTTGAATTCTCGAAGCATCTCTGTAACACTTAGATGTCATTTGAACCTATCAGTAACAAATCTAGCAGCCTGCCTCTGGATTGCTTTGATGTCTCTGTGTGTGTGTGTGTGTGTGTGTGTGTGTGTGTGTGTGTGTGTGTGTGTACGAGTGAGTGAGTACAACATATGATTTTCCACGTCAGAATGCAGCATATGGCTCTTCTTGCATTTGTGAGTTGCACCCTAACCTTTAGGTTTCCTCACAAGCTGCTGCAAATAATTGCTGACACATGCTACTAGAAACACCTATGTTAAAGATGCTTCCCACCTAGTTGTGGTGGTGGTTGTGGTTCAACCATAAAAATGTATAGGTTGTCGTCATCTTTTTAAGACAGGTTTGATGGTGATCATCACACCAAACTAGCATGTACATGAAACTTTTAGAAACAGAGACTACTGCATAATAGGTGTAAAACAAAGTCCACAGCTATAGATAGAAAGATGCCGAATGAAACACATTTTGCTGTCAAGAGAGCGATGTGTGATGCCTTCAATGACTACTGTAGCACAATGTTGTCAAGTGACCTTTCACAGAACCCAAAGAAACTCTGGTCTTATATAAAGACTGTTAGCGACACCAAAATTAGTTTCCAGTCCCTAATGAATGAGACAGAAACTGAAACTGAAGGTAGCAATGCAAAAGCTGAAATGTTTAACTCTGTTTCAATGTTCCTTTATGAAGGAAAAGGCAGGAGAATTGCCACAATTTAATCCCCATACTGCTGAAAAGATGAATGAAATAAGTGTTAGTGTCAGCGGTGTTGAGAAACAGCTGAAATCATTAAAACTGAATGAAGTTCCAGGCCCCAATGTAATCCCTGTGAGATTCTTTACTGAATTTGCAGCTGAGTTAGCCCCTCTTCTAACTATAATCTATTGTAGATCCCTCAAACAAAAACCATGCCCAGTTCTTGGAAAAAGGCACAGGTCACACCTGTCTACAAGAAGGTGTGTGTGTGTGTGTGTGTGTGTGTGTGTGTGTGTGTGTATATATTGTATTGTATTGTGTAACAAACCGGAGACCTAGAAATGACAGAGAGGCTTCATCCTGCTGTAGCCCTCAGTGGTTCACAAGCCCACAGCAGGACACCCCCTCCACACACCGAACCCAGTGTTATTGTGCGGTTCGGCCCCCAGTGAACCGCCGTGGGAATGTCTCATTCAGACGAATAGAATCCCAAATGTTTGCGTGGTAGAGGAATAATGATGTACGCATACATGGAGACAGTGTTTGCGTGGCAATCGCTGACATAGTGTAGCTGAGGTGGAATAAGGGGAACCAGGCTGCATTCGCCAAGGTAGATGGAAAACCACCTTAAAAACCATCCACAGGCTGGCTGGCACACCGGACCTCGAACCTAATCCACCGGGCAGATTCGTGCTGGGAAGCTGCATGCCTTCCCACTCAGGAAGCGGCGCGTTAGACCGTGTGGCTAGCTGGGCAGGCTTACAAGTAGGGTAGTAGAAGTGATCCACAAAACATCGATTTGCTGTAGAATCTTAGAGCATATAATGAACTCAAACATAATGAGGTATCTTGAACAGAATGACCTTCTCAATGCCAACCAGCTGGGATT
This sequence comes from Schistocerca cancellata, assembly GCF_023864275.1. Classification (NCBI taxonomy): domain Eukaryota; kingdom Metazoa; phylum Arthropoda; class Insecta; order Orthoptera; family Acrididae; genus Schistocerca; species Schistocerca cancellata. Next base: position 384,649,424 of record NC_064628.1, read on the forward strand.
TCGAAAACATTGATCATCTGAAAGCAAATTCGCAGTTTTCTCACATGACATACTGAAAGCTTTGGATCAATGTAATCAGATAGATGCTGTATTCTTGATTTCCGAAAAGCATTTAAAACAGTACCACACCTATACATATTGTCAAAAGTACGATCATATGAGATATCTAGTGCAATTTGTGACTAGATTGAGGACTTTTTGGTAGGGAGGACACAACACATTATCTGGAATGGAGAATCATCATCAGATGTAGATGTAACCTCGGGTGTGCCCCAAGCAAGTGTGTTGGGACCCTTGCTGTTCATTTTGTATGTTAATGACCTTGCAGACAATGCATGGTGCGTGATGCAGTTATTATCTATAATGAAGTAATATCTGAAAGAAGCCACATAAATATTCAGTCAGATCTTGATAAGATTTCAAAGTGGTGTAAAGATTGGCAACTTGCTTTAAATGTTCAGAAGTATAACATTTTGCACTTCACAAAACAAAAAAACCCTAGTGTCCTATGACTGTAATATCAATGAGTTACTGTTGAAATCGTCCAATTCATACAAATACATGGGTGTAACACTTTGTAGGGATGTGAAATGGAATGATCACGTAGGTTCAGTTGTGAGTGAAGCAGGTGGTAGACTTCGGTTTATTGGTAGAATACAGGGGAATTGCAGTCAATATACAAAGGAGATCCTTACAATTCACACATTCAACTGGTTCTAGAATATTTTTTGAGTGTGTGGGGTCCATATCAGATAGGACTAACAGGGGATATTGAATATGTAAAAAGAAGGGCGGCACGAATGGTCACAGACTGGTTTAATCCATGGGAGAGTGTCATGGAGATACTGGAGGAATTGAACTGGAAGATTCTTTAAGGCAGACATAAACTATCCCAAGAAAGTCTGTTAACAAAATTTTAAGAACTGGCTTTAAATGATTACTGTAGGAATACGTACAACCTCCTTCGTATTGCTCACATAGTGATCATGATGGTAAGATACGAATAATTACTGCACACACACACACACACACACACACACACACACACACAGGCATTCAAACAATTATTCTTCCCATGCTCCCTATGTGAATGGATCAGGAAGAAATCCTAGTAACTGGTACAATGGGATGTATCTTCTGCCATGCCCCTCATGGTGGTTTGCAGAGTATAGGTGTAGATGTTCCCTAACATATGAGTATGTACAACATGTTTCAAAGTCTTTGCATGAAACATCAAAGAGTGATAGATTGTGTCATGGGGAACATGACAAAATATTTGCTGACGATTCCTGGTGAAACTGAGCAGCTCCTGACACAAAGAGATTTCACCAAACTGGCACTAACCAGGTGTGCTGTATACTACCTACTCCAGTAAACTGATTGAGTTGTTTTCAACAAGAGCACCATAAGAATGAGTGGCTCTTAAGTGGAGAAATATGATTTAGAATTGAAACAGGAACTTTAATTTTGGTCACTGCAGCCCCTATCATGCAGAGCTCTCTCTCTCTCTCTCTCTCTCTCTCTCTCTCTCTCTCTCTCTCTCTCACACACACACACACACACACACACACACACACACACACACACATTCTTTCTTCAAAATGCCATTCATTTCATTCAGTGGATCTCCAAGTTCTTTGCCGTCTCTGACAGAATTACATATTTCGTGGCAAACCTAAGTATTTATTTTTTCTCCATGAACTTGAATTTGTTTTTGAAATTTATTCTTTAACCCCTTTACTGCTTGCTCATTGTATATTTTAGATGACATGGGTTTGGGCTACAACTATATCACTCCATACTCAAGCGCTACCACTTTTTCATGTCCTTTGACTTGTACAAATACAGTTTGATTTTTGTACAAATTGTAAATAATCTTTTGCTGCCTGTATTTTATCCTTGGTAATATTGTAACCCAAAGAGTGTATTCCAGTTAGCAATGCCAAAATCTTTAACATGATCTACAAATGCTATAATTTTGGGTTTAACTTTTTCTCTGCCTATATTTCAGTGTAAGTGATATTGCTTCATTGTTGTTGTTGTTGTTGTTTTTTTTTTTTTTGGGGGGGGTGGGGGGGGGGAGGAGACCAGACAGCGAGGTCATCAGTCTCATCGGATTAGGGAAGGACAGGGAAGGAAGTCGGCCATGCCCTTTGAAAGGAACCATCCCGGCATTTGCCTGGAGCGATTTAGGGAAATCACGAAAAACCTAAATCAGGCTGGCCGGACGCGGGATTGAACCGTCGTCCTCCCGAATGCGAGTCCAGTGTCTAACCACTGCGCCACCTCACTCATTGGTTATTGCTTCATATATTCTTACATTTCCCTGGAGCTGAAGCTGATCTTCCCTCATTGTTCTTCTGTAGATAATTCAGTTTACCATTTTACACTCATGAATTACTAAACTAAAGGTTTGTTAATATACCTGCTGTATCTGCCTTTTTTGGTATTGGGGTTACAGCATTCTTCTTGTAATTGGAGGATCTTTTGCGTTTCATTTCACATATAGCTTGCATACTGGGTGGAAGAGTTTTGCAGTGTTTGATTGTCCAAAGGATCATAATAATTCTGAAGGAATATTGTCTTCTGCAGGTTCAGCTTAACACCATTTATTGTTTTGTGAAATTCTCCCATGTGTTTCATTTTTTCTTTCCATAATGTTATCATAAAGTGCCTTTCCTCTGTATATCTGTCCTGTATATTCCCTCCATGCTTCAGCCGTATCTTGCTTGCTTTGTACTGGCTGCGCTAAATCTGGAACATGACTTCCATTGAGTCAAGCTTACCTGTTGCTTTGCAGAATGGTGCACTTGATCTATCAAATCTTATAGGAAATTCCAGCATATTGCTGGATCCAGAAGTGGAATGATTATAACATAGCAAACCTTGGAAACTATGATAAAGTGTGATTGGGACTGTATCAGCACTCCATTTGAGATTATGCACCTCCTTTATAAGCACCAGCTTTGATTCTGTAAGCAGTGGTAATGCAGAGCAGTTTCCTCCATCCATTCGAAGTGTCTAGTAGGTGGCTGAGTGTTGTGACTTGCTGATCTTTCAAAGTGCCGCCGCACAGTTACGCGCGTCCTCTACATGCGGCGCTGTCTGCCAGCCACGCAGCAGCCGCGCCACCTAAGCGGCCAGCCAGCCAGCGGCCGCTAGACTTGGACTCAGTTATGATTTGACTGTTAAAATGTACACGTCTTACTCTGTTTACTTGATCTGTGACTTTCATATATTGCATCTTCCTTGAAATATATTTGTTCAACTTGAAGTTATAACACTGAGACTGACAGACAGGCTGACACTAGTTTCTTGAATTCTGCAAAGCCTTTGACTCAGTTTCTCGTTGTCATTTAGCTAACACGACTATTTAAATTTGTGAATACGGGTGAGCTGACTGTCTTTAGGGAGGAAAAGGTGTCAACTAGGAGTTCGACTTGCAGTCACATTGAAACAATTTGACTTGCAGTCATATTGAAACAACATGGATTGCGGTCTGTAGGTGTTCTTTTACAGAATAATAATACATGGCCGCATATGGCTGGTGCAACACTTTCAGCCCTGGTGTTTGAGGGTCATATATACCCACCATACACACTTTATCTTTGCCTTGAGCTGTTTCCAAATGTTTGGAACACTCTGAGAAACATTGTGTGATCAACATGTTGTCATGTTTTTCACCGAGAAAGTGCATTACATTTGTAAATTAAATGACATGTTCCGCATCATAGCCAGAGGTCAGAGTTGTGGTCCATGAAACTCACAAATAATTATGGTATGCTATTGTAATCCAAGTCACTGGGAAACTATTTCTGGGAGATAACTGTAGATTACCTACAGATTGTCACTTTGTGAATTCTAGAGTGTTTGTAGTATCTTCTTCATGCCTCGAAGCAGCCTTGATGATGGTGAGATGAATCGAGGCAAGCGGTAGTTGAAAAGATGCAAGAAGATGAATTAGCAAGAAAACAAACCAGAAACAGAGTCCTGAAATGATACTACGAAACTAACAGCAGTGACTAATTTTACTATATGTTCTTAAAATCTACAGTTTATTTATTGAAAATGCTAGACATAATGTTTCGTCAAGTAGTTATCCATGTTGTTGATGGAAGCTTATTTGGGCATTAATGTGTTAGTTAGTTAGTTACGAATTATTTAAGAATAAAGGAGGCTTTTGGAATGAACTTCCTGTTTTCAAACTTGTAGGAAAAGCAAGCATGCACGCGCGCATGCGCACACACACACACACACACACACACACACACACACACTATTTTGGGAGGGGGGGGGGGGCAGTGTGTTATCATAGGTTTAGGTTAGGGAGGTTATGGGAGTGAAGGCTGTGCTGTAAGGATAGGTCCCATCTGTGCAGCTCAGAAAAGCTTATGGTGGGCCAAGAAAGAACTAGCAGTTGACTGAGCACAATGTGGGGAAACAAGTATGTGCATCTAAGTGTTTTTCATTCTGAAAGTTTAGCAGTGCTCTGTACTTTTTGTTTGTCTACATACCGACAATGCAACACTAGTGTCTTTCTGTGAGTCATCTCTTTTATTTTTAAATAATTCATTATTCTCAACCAGAACTTTCTGTACATTATTATACCACCTGGTGGCTCACTTCCATCCAAATCTCATGTTGTCCATCCTTTGTTACTGTCTCCTTTATTTAGGTGCCTTCTATTGTCTGCCCATTTCTTTCTCTTACATTTCTTCACTCTTGTCATTATGACACACACTGTAACTGCCACAATACAAGTGGTTGCACATGACTTTCGTTACACCCTGCAGTTATGGTTGTGTTTATTATAACAGCCACGCACACAACCCATTACGACAGCCACACACACAACTCCACGTGCCATGTGACTCCCGATAACAGCATCACACAGTTCTAGCAACACAAAATCCTTCCCTCTCTCACATATCACTCCCAATCTGCCTGTTCTTGTTTTCTTTTTATCTCTTATGTGTGACGATAAATCATGTGCTATTGAATTTATTTTGCGCACATGACAATATACAGGGTGATTCAAAAAGAATACCACAACTTTAAAAATGTGTATTTAATGAAAGAAACATAATATAACCTTCTGTTATACATCATTACAAAGAGTATTTAAAAAGGTTTTTTTTCACTCAAAAACAAGTTCAGAGATGTTCAATATGGCCCCCTCCAGACACTCGAGCAATATCAACCCGATACTCCAACTCGTTCCACACTCTCTGTAGCATATCAGGCGTAACAGTTTGGATAGCTGCTGTTATTTCTCGTTTAAAATCATCAATGGTGGCTGGGAGAGGTGGCCGAAACACCATATCGTTAACATACCCCCATAAGAAAAAATCGCAGGGGGTAAGATCAGGGCTTCTTGGAGGCCAGTGATGAAGTGCTCTGTCACGGGCTGCCTGGCGGCCGATCCGTTGCCTCGGGTAGTTGACGTTCAGGTGCTTGAACCAATTTCAGACGATAAGGTTTCATAACTAACCTTTTTCGTAGGACTCTCCGTACAGTTGATAGTGGAATTTGCAGCTCTCTGCTAGCTCTGCGAGTCGATTTTCCTGGGCTGCGAACAAATGCTTGCTGGATGCGTGCTACATTTTCATCACTCGTTCTCGGCTGTCCAGAACTTTTCCCTTTGCACAAACACCCATTCTCTGTAAACTGTTTATACCAACGTTTAATACACCACCTATCACGAGGTTTAACACCATACTTCGTTCGAAACGCACGCTGAACAACTGTCGTCGATTCACTTCTGCCGTACTCAATAACACAAAAAGCTTTCTGTTGAGCGGTCGCCATCTTAGCATCAACTGACGCTGACGCCTAGTCAACAGCGCCTCAAGCGAACAAATGTACAACTAAATGAAACTTTATAGCTCCCTTAATTTGCCGACAGATAGTGCTTAGCTCTGCCTTTTGTCGCTGCAGAGTTTTAAATTCCTAAAGTTGTAGTATTCTTTTTGAATCACCCTGTATAATGTGTGGTCAGATATACCTGTCACAATACTGACCTGTGCCCCCAACACAATTTCTTTCACTCCTTACACCTGTCAACGTTATTCAGCTCCCCCTGCAATGGCTTGAAACCTTTACCCACCACATCAGCACCATTTCCTTCCCCAGTGCCATCCCCCTCCCCCCCCCCTCCCCACCCCACCCTCTCCTCTTCCCCAACACAGTGGACCCCTGCTCTATTTATCTGCATCAGTTCAGAAAAGTTTCCCTACCCCTAGCCAAAACCCTGTCCAATATCCTGTTCCTTAAATGCTGCCTGAGTCATGCAATTCCCCCCCATCAATTGCCTAACCATAAAAATCCCTAATTCTGGATTGCACCTCTCCTTCCACTATGACCTTCAGCTTTTCAGATTCCACCAGTCCCATTCCCTCACAAACCTGATTCTACAAAAACACATCTCCATAGCACAGCCATCCTTGAACCACCTCCACTCCATCTGCAAAATATTGTTACCATGCAATCCCCACTACCTATACTTCATCGCCCAAATTGAAATCCTGACACTCCAACATCTAGAAGAACATTCTAAACACCACCTCCACATGTTATTCACGCTGTTGAAATCCTACTCCCACCTTGGAACACCATCATCCAACCCCAGGTGTTCCTCCTCATCAACCCCTCACAGCACCGAGACCCTGCCTAGCTGACCTTTTCAAATTACCACATCCTCCAAAGCATCTACCAACACTCCGCAAAATCCAGAACCCAAACAATCCCAGAACGCTGTTGTTAACCTCTCCACCAAAATCTTCAGCCCCATGACAGTTTCATTTCTATCCAAAGGCCACACATTTAGCCCTACTTGCAGATTTAACCATGCTGGACTTAACGAAAGAACTACACCTCTTTGCCACCAACCCCTCCAACTAAAGCCAATCTAATCCTAACACTGAACTCTTCCTGTCCGAACTCTTACTACCACCCAACTGTGACCCTCCCATACTTCTTCAGAACCATCCCCTGCTCACCTTCCAGGAATTCCTGATTTCCAACCTGGCCTCACCATCCTTCCCCAGGTCTCTCCCCAACAACAACAACAACCTTTCAGCAGAAGAAAAGACTGCCTTACACAACGTAAAAATGGATCCTGACCTTATCATCCTCCCGGCAGACAAAGGTTCCACCACTGTTGTAATGAACTGGAGGGATTACCCAGCTGAGGGGTTGTTTGACACCTCCACCTACAAGCTCTGCCAAAGTGACCCCCTCCCAGGAGTCTAACATAACCTCCAATACCTGCTGAAATCGTTAGGTCCTTCCCAGAGCCTGAATCTATCTCCCTACTCACCCCAACAACAGCCCACACATCCATTTTCTACATGCTCCCCAAAATCCACAAACCTAACGATCCTGGGTGCCCCATCGTGGCTGGTTACTGTGCCCGCATTGAAAGAATTTCATCCCTTGTTGACCAACATCTACAATCAATTGTTCAAACCTTGCCTCCGCCATTAAAGGTACCAACCACCTGCACTGGCTCCCCAAAACCGCCACACCCTTACCTCCTCGTTTCCTACACATCACTCTTCATGCAACCTCCTTATACACCAACATCCCTCATGCCCATGACCTTGCTGTGATTGAACATTACCTCTCCCAACGCCCTGCAGATTCCAAACGCACCACTTCATTCCTCATGCACCTAACCAACTACATCCTAACCCATAACTACTTCACCTCTGAAGCGAAGGTATACAAACAAGCTCGTGGCACAGCCATGGCCGCCCACATGGCACCCTCCTACGCCAACCTCTTCATGGGCCACGTGAAGAAAACATTCCTAGTTTCCCCAAACCCCTGGTCTGCTTCAGGTTTATTGATGACATCTTATCCTGATTCCTCCACAATCTCAACACTTTCTCTCCTATTCATTTCACCTGGTCCTCGTCCACCTATCGTGCCACCTTCCTAGATGTCGATCTACTCCCCTATGGCTCCATCCACATTTCGGTCCACATCAAACCCACCAGTCACCAACAGTACCTGCACTTCCTGCCCCATCAGACCCCAGGCCACCTGTGAAAGCAGCCATGTTATATACCAGCTCTGCTGCAACTTCTGAACATTGTTTTACATTGGTATGACAACCAACCAGCTGTCAACTAGAATGAATGGCCACTGCTAAACTGTTGCCAAAAACTAGGTGGATCATCTGGTGGCTCAACATGCAGCAGAGCACAACATGTGAGATTTCAATGGCTGCTTCACAACCCGTGCCATCTGGATCCTCCCGACCACCACCAGCTTTTCTGGTCTGCGCAGATCGGAGCTATCATCACACCATATCTTTCGCTGCCGTAACCTCCCTGGCCTAAACCTAAGGTAACTTGCTATCTACCCCCTCTACTTGCAACCCTAGCTAGCCCACAGACAGCTCCCCAATTCCCCCGAGCTGCTAGGTACTTCCCCCCCCCTCCCTTACCCCCTCCCTGCCTGTCTACATCCCACACCCCACTCCACCCCACCCTGCACCCCCACCTCATGCCAGTACACTCCTCATGGGCCAAGAAAGAGCTGGCAGCTGACTGAGCTCAATGTAGGGAGATGTGTGTGTGTGTGTGTGTGTGTGTGTGTGTGTGTGTGTGTGTGTGTGTTTTCCCTACAAGCTTGAAAAAGGAAGTTCATTCCAAAACGTAGCAAAGCTCTGTACCTTTTGTTTGTGTATCTATCAACAACACAGTGCTTCTGCCTTTCGGTGAGTTGTCTCCTTTATTATTCAATAATTCATAATTCTCAACCAGAACTTTCCATACATTATTAGTTAGTTAGTAATATATAGTATGTTGGTGCATGTTATCATATTTATGATTCAGGTACTCCACTTTACAGTCAAGCATGCTGTCATCAGCTCAATCTACTGAAAACAGTTTGTATCTTTATGCTTCTGTGCTCAGGTCTGGCTCTCTTTGTGGTACTGCCTCTTGGACTGCTAAGAAACGTTGACAGTCTTTCAGCTATTTCCATGGCAACAATTGGGTTTTATGTATGTTTGGTTTTGAAGGTGAGTGACATGCACAATAAGGTATGTTAATGTTAAGTAATGATCAAATCACATATGTTTTACCGTCTTGAAATTTCATCCAAGTAATTTATCTTAATGTGTTAACTGAATAGCCTTATTGAATAAACAGTAAGGTACATCCTCCTTTTACTATTTTTAATTCAGTTATCCAGGTTGTTGTTGTTGTTGTTGTGTTGGTGGCCTTCAGTCCAAACACTGGTTTGATGCAGTTCTCCATGCTACTCTATCCTGTGCAAGCCTCTTTGTCTCCGAGTAACTACTGCAACTTCCATCCTTCTGAATCTGCTTACTGTATTCATCTCTTGCTCTCCCTCTGCAGCTTTTACCCCCTACACTTCCCTCCAATACCAAGTTGGTAATCCCTTCATGCATCCTATCACCCATCTTTCAGTCCAGTTGTGCCATAAATTTCTTTTCTCCACAGCTCTCTTCAATACCTCCTCATTCATTGCATGATCTACCGATCGAAGCTTCAGCATTCTTCTGTAGCACCACACTTCAAAAACTTCTGTTCTCTTCTTGTCTAAATGCTTTATTGTCCATGTTTCAGATTGCTACACTTGAGACAAATGCCTTCAGAAAAAACTTCCTAACAATTAAATCTATACTTGTTGTTAATAAATTTCTTTTCTAAGGAAACACCCATCTTACCATTGTCAATCTACAGTTTATATTATCTCTACTTTTTGCAACACCAGTTATTGTGCTGCCCAAATAGCAAAACTCATATACTATGTTACGTGTCTCGTTTCCTAGTCAGATGTCCTCAGCATCACCTGATTTAATTCAAATACATTCCATTGTCCTTGTTTTGCTTTTATTGGTGTTCATCTTATATCCTTCTTTCAAGACACTGCCCATTCCGTTCAGCTGCTCTTCCAAGTCCTTTGCTGTCTCTGACAGAATTACAGTGTTATCAGCAAACCTCAATGTTTTTATTTCTTCTCCCTGGATTTTAATCCCTACTTATCCCTTATTACCTTCACTGCTTGCTCATTATACAAATTGAATATCAATGGGGATAGGCTTCAACCCTGTCTCAATCCCTCCTGAACTACTACTTCCCTTTTGTATCCAACGACTTTTATAACAGCCATCTGATTTCTGTATAAATTGTAAATAAGCTTTCACTTTCTGTGTTTTGCACCTGCCACCTTCAGAATATGAAAGAAAGTATTCCTGTCAACATTGTCAAAAGACTTCTCTAAGTCTGCAAATGCTAGAAACGTAGGTTTACCTTTCCTTAACCTATCTTCTACGATAAGTCATACGTCAGTATTGCCTTGCGTGTTCCTACATTTCTACGGAATACAAACTGATCTTCCCTAAAGTCGGCTTCTACCAGTTTTTCCATTCGTATGTAAAGAATTTGTGTTAGTATTTTTCAACCATTAATTATGAAACTGATAGTTCGGTAATTTTCACACTAGTCAGCACCTGCTTTCTCTGGAATTATTACATTCTTCTTGAAGTCTAAGGTTATTTCGCCCGTCTCATAAATCTTGTTCACCAGGTGGAAGAGTTTTAGGCTATCAGTAGTTCTAATGGAATGTTGTCTACTCCTGGGGCCTTGTTTTGACTTAGGTCTTTCAGTGCTCTGTCAAATTCTTCATGCAATGTCATATCTCCTATTTCATCTTCATCTACAACCTCTTCCATTTGGATAATATTGCCCTCAAGTACCTTGCCCTTCTGTAGATTCTTTCCATGTTTCACCTTTCCCATCTTTGCTTAGGGCTGGTTTTCCATTTGAGCTCTTGATATTCATTCAGGTGATTATCTTTTCTCCAATGGTCTCTTTAATTATACTATAGGCAGCATCTGTGTTACCCCTTGTGATATATGATTCTACATCCTTACATTTTTCCTCTAGCCATTCCAGCTTAGCCATTTTGCACTTCCTGTCGAACTCATTTTTGAGACATTTGTTTTCCTTTTCACCTGCTTCATTTACTACATTTTTATATTTTCTCTGTTCATCAATAAAATTCAGTATCTTTTGTGTTGCCCAAGGATTTCCACTAGCCCTCGTCCTGTTACCTACTTGATCCTATGCTGTCTTTACTGTTTCATCTCTCAAAGCTACCTGTTCTTCTTCTACTGTATTCCTTTTCCGTTTTCTTGTCAATTGTTCCCCAATGCTCCCTCTGAAACACTCTACAACCTCTGGTTCTTTCAGTTTATCCAGGTTCCATCTCCTTAAATTCCTTCCTATCTTTTTGTAGTTTCTTCAGTTTTAATCTACAGTTCATAACCAATAAATTGAGGTCAGCGTCCCTTTCTGCCCATGGAAATGTCTTACAATTTAAAACCTGGTTCCTAAATCTCTGTCTTACCAGTATATAACCAGTTCGAAACCTTCCGGGGTCTCCAGGTCTCTTCCATGTATACAGCCTTCCTTCACGATTCTTAAACCAAGTGTTAGCTATGATGAAGTTATGCTCTGTGCAAAATTCTACCAGGTGGCTTCATCTTTCATTCATTACCCCCAGTCCATATTCACCTACTACTTTTCCTTCTCTTCCTTTTCCTGCTATTGAATTCCAGTCCCCCATTACTGTTAAATGTTTGTGTGCCTTAACTATCAGAATAATTTCTTTTATCTCACCATACATTTCTTCAGTCTCTTCATCATCTGTGGAGCTAATTGGAATATAAACTTGTACTGCTGTGGTAGGCATCGGCTTTGTGTCTGTTTTGGCTACAGTAATGCGTTCACCATTCTGTTTGTAGTAGCTTATCTGTGTTCCTATTTTTTATTCATTATTAAACCTACTCGTGAATTACCCTTATTTGATTTTGTATTTATAACCCTGTATTCATCTGACTGGAAGTCTTGTTCCTCCTGCCACCAAACTTCACTAATTCCCACTATATCTAGCTTTCACTTATCCATTTCCCTTTTTAAATTTTCTAATCTACCTGCTTGATTAAGGGATCTGACATTCCACACTCCAATCTGTAGAACACCAGTTTGTTTCTCCTGATAATGATGCCCTGCTGAGCAGTCCCTGGCTGGAGATCCGATTGGGGGACTATTTTACCTTGGGAATATTTTACCCAAGAGGACACTATCATCATTTAACCATACAGTAAAGCTGCATGCCCTCAGGAGAAATTACAGCTGTAGTTTCCCCATGCTTTGAACCATTCACAGTACCAGCACAGCAGTGCTGTTTTGGTTGATGTTACAAGGCCAGTTCAATAAGTCATACAGACCGTTGCCCCTGCAACTACTGAAGAAACTGCTATCTATCTTCAGGAACCACACGCTTGTCTGGCCTCTCAACAGATACCCCTCAGTTGTGGTTGCACCTACAGTATGGCTCTCTATATCGCTGAGGCACGCAAGCTTCCCCACCAATGCCAAGGTCCATAGTTCATGGAGTGAGGGTGGGGGCAGTTATCCATAGAATGTTCTAATAAGATGTAGGCAGTAATCCTATGCTTTAACCAACCATGCTGTGTGCAGAGCAGCTTTATGTGTTGATAGGTGGAGAGGAAAGCAGGTTTGTATTAAAAATGACTTGGCATGTGATTTCAAGAAGACCCTTAAGTGCTGAGATGAGTCTTGGTGAGCTTTTGAATTGCACTGTTTACAATATTGCTGCAGAGGATTTCAGCTGTGTGAAGAAAAAACATAATTGCTTGGCTTTTCAAAGCTGAACTTTTTGTTCTTGTTTTCTGCCTGGAATGGGGTGGAGAGAGGCAACTGTACAGGAAGTCTAGACCATTGTCCATTGCCTGTATTGTATGCCTTGTGGCAGTGTAAACTAATAGTGTGGCAAAATAGAACTATTACTTCCATTATACTGAAGCTCTTCTAGTGAATTAAGTAATGGATTTTGGATGTTGTATTGCTGCATCCTCCACGAACCATGGACATTTCTGAGGGGTGGAACTTATGTGCCTCATCTGTACAGATAACCATATCGTAGGTGCATCCGCAACAAAGGAGTACTTGTGGAGAAGCCTGACTAATCCATTGTTCTTGTAGACGGTCAGCGGCCTGTTCAGCAGATACAGAGGCAACAGACTAGATGACTGACTGATGTGGTCTTGTAACATCAGCTAACAAGGCCTTGCTATGTTGGTATTGTGAAAGTCTGAAAGCAAGGGGAAACTGCAGATATTGTTTTTTTCCTGAGGACATACTGCTGTACTGCATGTTTAAAAGATGACGACATTGATGGCATTCGCTGTTGTCATCAGGAAAAACGAAAGTAGCCTCCTGTGTGTAATGGTAGATTTCTTAATTGGGTAGGCTAGCTAGAAGACTCAATAATAAGGGAAGTGGATAAGTGGAAGTTAGGTATAGTGAGAATAGTGGTGGCATGGGGACAGGGCTTCTGGTGCAGGGGTAACACAGTAGCAGGTCTGATAATGAATTAGAAAAAAGGAGTGCGAATAAGCTACTCTGAACAGCATAGTGAACACTTTATTGTAGCCAAGATAGACATGAAGCCAACATCGACCACAGTAGTGCAAGTTTATATGCCAACTAGGTGTGTGGGTGATCAAGAAATTGAAAGAATGTGTGACGAGATGAAGGAAATTATACAGATAGTTCAGGGAGACGAAAATGTAATCATGATGGGGGACTGGAATTCAATAGTAGGAAAAGGAAGAGAAGGAAAAACTTTAGGTGAATATGGACGGGGAAAGGAATGAAAGTGGAACCCACGGGTTAGAATTTTACACAGAACATAATTTAATCATTGATAACACTGGGTTCAAGAATCATGTAAGAAGGTTGCACACGCGGAAGAGATCTAAAGACATTGGAAGGTTTCAGATTGATTTTACAGTGGTAAGACAGAGATTTTGAAACCAGATTTTAAACTGTAAGACATTTCCAGGAACAGATATGGACTCTGACCATAAATTATTGGTTTTGAAATATAAGTTAAAACTTAAGAAATTGCAGAAAGGTAGGAAATTAATGAAATCAGACCTGGATAAGTTAAAAGAACAGAGGTTATTGAGAGTTTCAGAAGGAGCACTAGGCAACATTTGACTGAAACAGAAGAAAATCTAGCAGAATATGAATGGGTAAAGTTGAGAAATGAAATATGATGGCAGCAGTGGATCAAATGCGTAACAACACAAGACATAGTAGAAATCGTCACATAACACAGGAGATAATGAATGTATTTGATGAAAGGAGATAGTATGAAAATGTAGCAAGTGAAGCAGGTGAGAGGGAATGCAGATGTCTAAAAAACGAGATTGATGAAAGAGCAAAAAGGCTAAACGGGAATCACTAGAGGAGAATCCAAGGCTGTAAAAGGATTCATAACTAGAGTAAAGGTAGACATCGCCTATAGGAACACTGGAGAAGCCTGTGGAGAAAAGAGCAGCAGCTTAAGTAATATCAAGAGCTCAGATGGCAAACCAGTACTGAGCAAAGAAGGGAAAGCTGAAATGTGGAAGGAATGTATAGAAGGGCAATATAAGGGAAATGAAGTTGAAGGCAGTATTATAGAATGGGAGAGGAAGTGGGTGAAGGTGATATGGAAGATATGATACTGTGAACAGAATTTGAGAGAGCACTGAAAACTGTTGTCCCTTTGAGTTAAAAATGCCTGCAGGCTTCAGCACTGATGCCTCCCATCCTGTTTCTCAATTAATACTGTGGAGGAATTTGTTTCATATGCAATGGAGAGATACATGTTTCCTCCTTCCCACAGAAAGTTTGCAGATGATGAAAAGCCACCAACAGCAGCCCATGAAGGGCACCCCAAGTGTTATCTGCTAAGATGAATCACATTCCTGTCTGTGTGTGAATGATTCAGGGGCTCACATTCATTGTAAATCTCACCAAGCTACCTGGAGGGGGCTGCAAACAAAGAGTGGTGTCACACGGAAGTGAATGTGTTGACATGTACATTGAAACAGAACAGCTACAACATGATGCTTTGTAACAAAGTTTTCTCATGCTTCCAGTATGAGCTGTATAATGGCTTGCTGAGGATTTATGTAGCCAGTTGCTGTGCTGTGCTTGGAGGAAGGTACATCGTACCAAGAGTAGCCACTCTCTGCTTTGTCCTGTATGTAGTTTTAGGAAGGGAAAAAATATCTATATACTGCATTCAGGTAATGATTACGTAGTCAGAAGGTTCCTTTGTGTGACATTTTACGCAAATAGAAAATTTGTTGCACTGTTTATCTTGTATCACTGTCACTGTTTTGTAAATTTGCTCATTTGGTTTGTGTGAAAGTGTTTAAAAATTTCTGTTTAAGTTCTCTGAGCATCTCTGTTACACCTCTATATTGGTGATGTGTTTTGATCCTGAATTTGTTCATATGCTGTCATACCTGTTTGCTGCGGACTAGAAAGGCTAGAGCAGTGTTCTGTAATTTTCCGCACTAGTGTCATGTATGAAGTTTTGTTTACAGATGTGGCTCTTTTCCCAGGAGGCTTCCTTCAAATCTGTGTCTTCTGTTTGCTTTACCTACTACTGATTTTACATGTTCTTTCTGCTTCATACCACTTCATTTAGTCATTTCAAAATGTTTAAACAATGTGATAGATTCCCAAAATTTACCACTAATTTAGCAGTTGGTTACTATCAAGTTTGCTCTATTGTTTATGGACCATAACTTGCATTTTTCCACATTAAAAACAGCTGCTGTTTAATATGAAGTAAAAAAGCTGTTTATGTTGTTCTATATAATCATCCAGTGATGACACTCTCCAGTAGAAAGCAGCATCATTACTGAAAAATCTGTGAGTACAACTGCCACTGTCTTATAAACCATGTGTGTAGATTCAGTGCATTACTGGACTTTTTACATTTAAGTAGTGCTCACTTAGGTTACTGTTGGAGATGATGCCGTGAGAAGATATAGGACTTGTATTTGAGAGGATGGCAGTTAAAATCCTCATCCAGCCACTCTGATTTGGTATTCTCTAGTTTCCCTAGATTGCTTAAGGCAAATATTGAATGGTCCCTTTAAAAGTACATGGTCAGTTTCCTTTTCTAATCCGAGCTTGTACTTGAACTCAAAAAACCCATTGTCAAAACGATGTTAAACTCCATCCTTGCTTTTTAATTCTATTTTTAGTTCCTTTGATTGTTGGCCATCTACACTGCCTGACAGAAAAGTGAAGCACCCAGAAGGGGAGGAGAAAACAAAAGGAATTTCACAGTTTAAGAGAGTATGTGACATTATTTCAGTGATAACAAAATCGGGTCAAATTAACAAAGAACTTGGCAGTATGAGCCCACTTACTAGTATGATGTTGCACCCCCTCTGGCCTGGATGCATCAACTGATTTGTTTGGGAAGCATCTCATAAAGCTGTTGTTTCCTCTTCGGAGGCAAGCTTGACCACAACTGTAACTGGATGTTGACATCCTGGATACTGACGCTGCAGCAGAGTTATGCACAAGCTGGTCCCACACATATTCTGTTGGGGACAGATGTGGGGATTGTGCTGGCCATGGGATTACCTCAACATCATGCAGACAGTTCAAAATATGGCACCATGAAAGACAGCATATTATGATGTCCATTACTTGCCATTGTACTATCAGAGTTCCCTGTGTCACTACCCGCCATGAAGTTAAACCCAATGACTCCCCATACCATGACACCAAGAGTAAAATTGTTGTGTCCCTCCTAAATGTTGGAAGAGTGAGACATCTCCCCAGCTTGCTGCCACACCTGCTGACGATGGTCATCCAGGATAGTACAGAACTGCAATTAATTGAAAACAGTGTGACGCTATTAATAAGCAGTCTGTGCTTCCTGGTCACAGCACTGCTCCAAATGCAGCTGGTGCGTTGCAGTGTTAATGGCAGCCTATGCGTGGGACAGTAATTTCTTAGTCTGACTGTTTCTTGTGTCCAACCAATGGTGCAGAATGACACAGAATGTATCAGGGAATCCGATAGTAGGTGCAGATGTGAAGTGGTTACAATGTGCTCGGTGCACAGTGTGGCTATCCTCCCTTATGGTGGTCAGACGTGGTTGACCGGAATGCAGATGAGAAGTGTGCCTGCCCTCATGTTGCCATTAGCACACTGTTACATCCAAACACTTTCCAAATCTGAATATTGAATATTGCATGATTCAACAAGCCAGCCAAATGGAGACCCACAATGAGGCCTCTTTCAAACTTGTGTCAGTTGCTAAGAAGTGCTGTCTCACACGCGTATGTGGCATTTCCGTGTCCTTCACAGTGATCACTGACTATCTGATGCTGTTCATGCCACTTATAAACCCTTCCAGGCCTGGTAACAACACTAAACACAAATAACACTAATGAACTCTTGTGCTTGTCTGCCAGTCCTGGTGGACTGCAAATCATTTACTTACCGGCCGATGGTGCATATGTGTATGAAGTTACAGTGACATCAGATAATGTCTTCTCGTTGCTTCACTTTCTCTGTCAGGCAGTGTAGCAGAAACTACTGCATTCAGTTAGTCTTAAGGTTTTCAAGCTATTTATGTATCTACTGTGTTACTTTAGATGTTCACGTCTTTTTTATCAGCCAACAGTATGGTATTGTGTGAGATGCCTTTTGGAATTCCCTCAAGGACTGAATAAAGGCATACACCTAAGTCTGTTGTTTGCTAGATAGAATATGTGAAAGAAGTGGTGTGAAATGAATCCTTGCTGAGTCTTTCTGAGAACCATATTTTCCTATGGGTCTGCCAAATTTGCCCTTCCATTATATTACGTATGCAATTACTGTAACTTATGCTCAGTGTTTACTACCTGTAGTTACCTATTACTTAGCCATTTAATTGTTACTATAGGTTGTTGTTGAAGCACTGCCTCACTTATTGGCTGGAGACTGGATGGAGAAAGTCCATCTCTGGCGGCCATCTGGGATCATGCAGTGCATTCCTATATTCTCCATGGCACTGTCCTGCCAAACGTGAGTGAGTTCACTTTGTATCCATATTTAAAAATCTTGCTGTGTTCTGTTTCTTAGATCATTTGCAGTCAAACAGTTACGCATATTGTGTTCTTATAAAAGCTTCAAAAATATTGTATGAAAAACTTGTAGAATTCTTGAAGTCCTGAATTAAATTTGAAATTCCTCAATTAATGTTATCTTTAGTGTTCTTTTGTTGAAAGGATGGAGTGGGGAGGTTGTGTACAGTTAAGTTTATACCTCAGCTCTGGACCATCTTCTGGGGTTCCTATCAGTATAATGTGCCTACCATTGTAACAGCCACAGCTGCAGTCTATTCTCACAAGGGAAACTCCCTGTTGCACCTCTGTGGGATTTAGTGCCAAGAGAGCCCAGTGGACAGCCTGCCAAAAACTGAACTCAGATCAAGCATGGATACAGGAAGAAGATGTACTGGACTGTGAACAAAAAAGCAAAATAGAAACAGTGAACTGTCCAAGAACTGCAAGTGCACTGTAGAGCAGCCGGAAACAGCAATGGCGTCTTGGTTAAGTGGTCACGGTGTTGGACTGCGAAACGGCGAGCCATGTTCAAACCTCCCTCTTGCCAGTTCTTTCTTCTTTTTTCTCCACTGTTTTCTGTATTCAGATTTTTGGTTAGCTGTGTTCAGATCTCCCTCGTGCCATTTTTTTGCTGTATTGAAATTGGTGTCTGTGTCATAGTGCAACATCAGTTTGCAACAGTGAGGTGTAAGGTGGGAACCTATAATGACAGTTGTTTCTGCACAACTACTCTATCACAGCCGAAAGGAAGTGGCTTTCAAATGGGAACCACAAACATTTGATGACGCTAGGTGACAAGGCAACCAAATCCTTCTCTGGAAAATGCATCTGGTGTGTCATACATGGCATTAGTGACAGTCCATGTGTCGTATGATAGGAATCTCGTATCACTGCATCTAATTTGTATGACTGGTAAGTGAGTGAGATATGATTTCTTGCCCAATTTAGGTGTTTGTATGAATGTGATCACGTCCACATAAGCTGGAACAAATGAATGCAACAGTTTCACAATCACACAGTTTCTGTGTCAAAACATAAGTTTTTAATGTTTCTGAAGGTGGTCTCCATTTTGGAAGTTTTGACTCTTGATTTCCTTTGTTGTAATGGAGTTCACACCCATGTATTTGTTTTTTTCATTTCCGTGACATGTCTAGGTGGTATCTCACTTGCTCTCCCTATTTATCACATTTACTTGTTATGGTAATCTATTCTTACCATATGGCTCATATATCAGTGTACAGTATAACACTGCCAAGACTACAGAAAGGGAACAAATGTTTCAGGGACCGGACAGACAGTTCGTAATGTTATGAGGAAAAAAAAAATTAAAGAAAAATTAATGAATAAAAACCACGAGTGAGTTTTGAAAACAACTCGTCCAGTTTACAGTCCAACATCATAACCACTTAACCAAGGCACAACTGATGTTCAATTTCTGTCGATATTGCACTTCTTACGAGGTGCATTCAAGTTCTAAGGCCTCCGATTTTTTTTCTAATTAACTACTCACCCGAAATCGATGAAACTGGCGTTACTTCTCGACGTAATCGTCCTGCAGACGTACACATTTTTCACAACGCTGACGCCATGATTCCATGGCAGTGGCGAAGGCTTCTTTAGGAGTTTGTTTTGACCACTGAAAAGTAGCTGAGGCAATAGCAGCACGGCTGGTGAATGTGCGGCCACGGAGAGTGTCTTTCATTGTTGGAAAAAGCCAAAAGTCACTAGGAGCCAGGTCAGGTAAGTAGGGAGCACGAGGAATCACTTCAAAGTTGTTATCATGAAGAAACTGTTGCGTAACGTTAGCTCGATGTGCGGGTGCATTGTCTTGGTGAAACAGCACACGCGCAGCCCTTCCCGGACTTTTTTGTTGCAGTGCAGGAAGGAATTTGTTCTTCAAAACATTTTCATAGGATGCACCTGTTACCGTAGTGCCCTTTGGAACACGATGGGTAAGGATTACGCTCTCGCTGTCCCAGAACATGGACACCATCATTTTTTCAGCACTGGCGGTTACCCGAAATTTTTTTGGTGGCGGTGAATGTGTGTGCTTCCATTGAACTGACTGGCGCTTTGTTTCTGGATTGAAAAATGGCATCCACGTCTCATCCATTGTCACAACCGACAAAAAGAAAGTCCCATTCATGCTGTCATTGTGCGTCAACATTGCTTGGCAACATGCCACATGGGCAGCCATGTGGTCGTCCGTCAGCATTCGTGGCACCCACCTGGATAGCACTTCGCATTTTCAGGTCGTCATGCAGAATTATGTGCACAGAACTCACAGAAATGCCAACTCTGGAGGCGATCTGTTCAACAGTCATTCGGCGATCCCCCAAAACAATTCTCTCCACTTTCTCGATCATGTCGTCAGACTGGCTTGTGCGAGCCCGAGGTTGTTTCGGTTTGTTGTCTCACAATGTTCTGCCTTCATTAAACTGTCGCACCCACGAACGCACTTTCGACACATCCATAACTCCATCACCACATGTCTCCTTCAACTGTCAATGAATTTCAATTGGTTTCACACCACGCAAATTCAAAAAACGAATGATTGCATGCTGTTCAAGTAAGGAAAATGTCGCCATTTTAAGTATTTAAAACAGTTCTCATTCTCGCCGCTGGTGGTAAAATTCCATCTGCCGTACAATGCTGCCATCTCTGGGACGTATTGACAATGAATGCGGCCTCATTTTAAAACAATGTGCGTGTTTCTATCTCTTTCCAGTCCGGAGAAAAAAAATCGGAGGCCTTAGAACTTGAATGCACCTCGTAAGTGCACAGGGCCATCTTACCACTAAATATGAGGGGGTGCAAATGAGGAGTTCCCCTTGTTAGTAAAACAGGCACCAGCTGAAATGGTTGCGGAAATAGGATCTACATTTACATCTCTGTTACGTTGTTTTGCCCTATGATATGTGACAGAGACTACTTACTGTATCCTGTCATTTACTCCCTCTCGTGTTATGTTCACAAATGGTCTGCTTGAAGATTAACCGTCAGATAAAAATCCATGTGAACTCAGACATCTCTGATTGTACCATCATGACCATTATGTGTCTGTAGGGGAAATTAGCATGTTGCTTCCTACTTTTTACTTTTTGGTGTGTACATTCTCCAACTTTTAACAATAAATCTCTCCCTGATGCTCGACACCAACCTCATAGCATCTGTCACTAGAGTTTGATGAGCACTTTCTGCAGTGTTGAGACAGTGTATCTGTATTTTCATTAGTTTGTTAGCTCTAAAGGACGACACTGTCTGAAAACTTAGTGACAATTTAAATCATGGTTATGGGCGTGTCGACAGATTGTTGCCTCAACCATATGATGAATGGTTACCATTACTCCTTCCTTTATTTTTATTCCTGTCTGGTTAGTCAGCTAATTTTTAGTAATTACTTTCTAACTGCTTTAACGACTCTTGCTTCATATCTTTATCCGACTTTTAAACAAATTCTTACTATGAACCAAAAGCTACTTCATGTTCCTGCTTTAAAGTCCAGTGTTTCATTCTTGTAGCATGGTTTTTGGGAGTTTGTTTTTAATGTTGTATGTATTTCTTTCTAAGTTGTCCTCTTTCATGCAATCAGGTATTGATGAAATAAGTGAAGCAACAATAAAAATAGCAGCCAAGGCAGTATTTGTATCAAAATGCTGATGTGGAGATAGTATATAGGATGCACTCGTAGTGTTTCAAACTATCAATAAGTATGCTTAATTCCCCTACTTAACATAGATGAAACATTTTAAAAGCCTTAAATAACATTTTCACATGGTTTCTGCAAAATAACTTAAGCTTACCTCAGAGTTTGTTTATTTTGTTATACATCACTCAACTACTCACTAAAGAAATATTTGCCTTTCACTTGCAGGCAACTATTTGAAATTTATGAATCTCTTTATAATGCTTCACTGGACCGCATGAATGATGTTATAAAGGCTGCCATCAATATGTGCACCGGAGTATACATTTGTGTTGGCTTCTTTGGATATGTTGCATTTTGTACCCAGAATTTTACAGGTGAGTTTGTGAGATTATTTTTTTATTTTTTTTTTGACCATTTGTAAATTTGTGGTTCTTCTGAGTATTAAAGACATTGTGAATGTTTATGATGTGGAAAGAGACAAAGCTACTCACCAAGTGGTAGCAGTTGGAAACTTACAGAAAGGCATAAAGTTGCTATCTTTTGGAATCAGGAAACTATTATTTTAGCAGTAGAGAAGAAGGAGTTAGAGGAAGAAAGACTGGTGAGGCTTAAGGATATAAGAAATGTCACAGGATTCAGTCACCCATGACCCCGAGTCAGAGGAGGATTACCACAGAGGATAGGAGAGAAACATTTATTTATTGTACCCCTTCAGCTTGTCCAGTAAGTTTAACTTGACCTACCAGCTCTTGGCAACTTTTGCTATATACTTAAGCCTTATCAGTCTGTTTTCTTCTAACCATCTTCGTCTCTTTGGCCAGATAAAGGAGCTGCTGATCCCAAAAGCTAGAGTTTTATGCCTCTCTAGATGTTTTAATCTGCTATCAGTTCATGAATAGGTTTTTCTCTATCCATTTTATAAATATTTAGAACCAACAGACTGTTTACAAAGGAATTCTGTTTGTAATGTTTTCTACTCATGTGCACTTAATTTCAAAACCTTAAAACTTTTTAAAATGCGCATTATAACTGTATGAAGGTCCTAGCTGTAATGTTATTTTTCATAAGATACGTACATTTAAGAATTTTTTTATCCTTTTCTTACAGGTAACATACTTATGAGTTTTGCACCTACGACTTCAAGTGAGATTTTCAAATTGGGATTTGTCCTGTCAGTGGCTGTAAGCTTCCCACTTGTCATCTTCCCTTGCCGTGCCAGCCTCTACTCTTTACTGTTTCGCAGGGTTAGTATTTGTATAATTAATGAATGAAAATCAGATGTTTTTCCAATACTGTGCAGTAACATTGCAGTAGCTTCTCGTAATCTGCAGTATGTGATAACCATATAGCCTTCCCCCCTACCCCTCTTTCTTCCTCCCTCCCTCCCTCCCTCCCTCCCTCCCTTTTCCTCCCTCTCCTCCTCCCACCACTCAGTAGTCCTTTTTTCAAATTCTAAATATTGAATTGTTTTGAGAAACCTCCTGTGTAATGTATACCATCTACATGTTACTGAATGAAAGGGTATATTTAATGAAATCGTCAGCACATTTTGAATATGTAATAAACATCACACTGAAATTAATGTACATCTTATACAAGAATTGATAGTTTGCATATATATTTAGGAGGTATGGTGTAGAATATATCTATAAAATAGCCACCTATTGCTACTGATTGAAATTACACTTTAAAATGTGCCAGACATCATCTTTGATTAGGATTTAAAGTATTGATACATGTTGAAGGAAATTTTTAATATTTGCACAATGCATTCAGATTTATGTTTTTCATGATTTCTCTTAATCACCTCATAGGAATGTGGGATTGGGTCCCTTAAATGATTTATAGCTGATTTCCTTTCCTATCTTTATTCCACTTTGCTAGTGCTGTCATCTGTAAAAGCCATGATATCAATAGGAGGGTGAGCTCTTAACATTCCTCCCTTTGACATTCATATATCTGTTTGCAACTCACCACAGGTATACAACATTTCTTTAAAGTTTTTCTTCTCATGTTTTACAAGACAGTTGTTCATTCCTCTTCTTTTCTTTTATGTGTTGTTTATAGTATTATGAAAGTTATGGAAACTATGGGGCAAGTGTATAGTTACTGTTACATCAATATTAATTGTTGATATTGGCTATTTTAAGTGTGGAGGAAACAAAGTAATGTTATTTTCACTTAATAATGCTCTTTCATATTGTGTAATACTCTTGTAATTTCACTGTTTTGTAGGCCATAGTATACCATGAGGGTGCTAGCAGTCATATTCCAGAAAATCGATTCAAATGGATCACAATTTTTCTAGTCGGTGCGTCACTTGGTGTTGGACTTCTTATCCCTAACATAGAACTTGTGTTGGGACTTGTTGGATCAACAATAGGTGTTCTCATCTGCGTGATCTTTCCTGCTGCTGCCTTCATCAGAGTTTCACCAAAGGCTTCCAGTGAAAGACTTGCAGCACAGGTATGTTAATACCAACAAAATTTGATTATGCACACAAAATGCTATTACTTACATATTACCACTTGTCTTCAGAATAATAATTACAGAAGTGAAGCTGTAAGGGTGGGTTGTGAGACATGCCTGAATGGCTCAGATGTTAAAACGCTTGCCCATGAAAGCCAAAAAAATATTTCCATATAGCGCTTTACAGTATTCGGAAACCTGTAGTAACTTTCTTCCACTAAAAAGTTTCTTCTTTCTTTTTTTTTTTCCTCATGTGTTAATCATCACTGCTTTATGTCTCGTAATGATGTAATGATGAATATGTCTATTATGCTATTTTCAAACAATATTATGAAAAGGAAAGTTGCCACTCACCATCTAGCGGAGATGCTGAGTCGCAGATAGTCACAACAAAAAGACTGTCATAAATAAAGCTTTCAGCCTATAAGGCCTTCATCAAAAATAGAAGACACACACACACACACACACACACACACACACACACACACACACACACAAAGTGCGTGTGTGCACGAACATGCCTACACTCACGCATACGCAACCCACAGTCACGTAACTGCAATCTCAGGCAACTGTAGCCGCACTGCCACAGTGTGGCAGTCCCTTGTGTGTGTGTGTGTGTGGGGGGGGGGGGGGGGGTCTATTTTTGATGAAGGCCTTACCGGCTGAAAGCTTAATTTGTGACAGTCATTTTGTTATGCATATGTGCAACTCAGTGTCTCCGCTATATGGTGCATTATGCTATTTTCTCTTTTATGAACATAATTATTTTGCAAACATGCACAGTGTTCACAGTTAGTGAATTATAACCAGTAGTATGGTCCCTACAGAATTGATATTCGCATACAGTGGCATTTACTCTTAACTTCCCTCTTCTGGAGCCTGTATACTGTATCAGCCTAAACTGCAGATGCCCCACTCCAAAACTCAATCCTATGTTGCATGTACGAGTGGATTAATCTGTAGTAGTTAGCTGTATGGCAAGCAGAGATATTGTGCTTCTGTGTGTGACTTTGTCTGTGGATTTTTTCTTGTGTTATTCTTCTTCTTTTCTTCATTTGTGTTGCTCTTTAATGTTGATGATTGATCTTTTTTTTTTTTTAGATATATCATTTATCATGATTGACTAACGAAACTAGTAATTTGTACCACAGGTTTTTCTGTTGAGTTGACAGATGTTTTGTGTATTTAGTTCAATTCTTACAGGGAATTAGTAATTTTTTAGCTGAACGGATTAAAAGGTAATCAGTAAGCTTAGTTCAAAGTTACATGTTCATTGACCTGCAACACATACATCAAAAAAAGTTTTGCATCACCCCGGTTCCCAGAACTCATGAAGATAGACATTGACTGTGGATATTGTATCACAAGACACAGTCTCTTTGACTTTTCAGAGATGTCACTAAACCCGCCCAAAGATGTAGACAACCATGCATGAGCAGCGCCTATTAGACAGAGGGGATCTGACAGCCGATCAGTTGCAGTCATTCCACCAGGAAGGAGGTACACGGCTCATGTTGTCTGTAGTTCAACCATGTCTAGATGGTCAATACCGCAGTTCGATCGCGTCCGCATTGTTACTTTGTGCCAGGAAGGGGTCTCAACAAGGGACATGTTCAGGCATCTCGGAGTGAAACAAAGAGATGTTGTTCGGACACGGAGGAGATACAGAGAGACAGGAACTGTCGATGACACCTCGCTCAGGCCGCCCAAGGGCTACTACTGCAGTGGATGACCACTACCTACGGATTATGCCTCAGAGGAACTCTGAAAGCAACACCACCATGTTGAATAATGCTTTTCGTGCGGTAAAAGGAAGTTGTGTTACGACTCAAACTGTGCGCAATAGGCTGCAGTGTGCGCAACTTCACTCCCGACGTCCATGGCGACGTCAGTCTTTGCACCCATGACACCATGCAGCGTGGTACAGATGGGCCCAACAACATGCCGAATGGACCGCTCAGGATTGGCATCACATTCTCATCACCGATGAGTGTCGCACGTGCCTTCAACCAGACAATCATCGGAGACGTGTTTGGAGGCAACCCAGTCAGGCTGAATGCCGTAGACACACTGTCCAGCGAGTGCAGCAAGGTGGAGGTTCCCTGCTGTTTTGGGGTGGCATTATGCGAGGCCGACGTATGCTGCTGGTGGTCCTGGAAGGTGCCATAATGGCTGTACGATACATGAGTGCCATACTCCGACCGATAGTGCAACCATATCGGCAGCATATTGGTGAGGCATTTGTCTTCATGGATGACAGTTTGCGCCCCCATCGTGCACTTCTTGTGAATGACTTCCTTCAGGATAACAACATCGCTCAACTAGAGAGGCTAGCATGTTCTCCAGACATGAACTCTATTGAACGTGGCTGGGATAGATTGAAAAGGGCTGTTTATGGATGATGTCACCCACTAACCGCTCTGAGGGATCTACGCAAAATCACCATTGATTAGTGGGACAATCTGGACCGACACGGCCTTGATGAACTTGTAGATAATATGCTACAACGAATACAGGCATGCACCATTGCTAGAGGATGTGCTACTGGGTATCAGAGGTACCAGTGTTTACAGCAATCCGGACCACCACCTCTGAAGGCCTGACTGTATGATTGTACAACATGCAATGTGTGGTTTTCATGAGCAATAAAAAGGGCAGAAATGGTGTTTATGTTGATCTCTGTTCCAATTTTCTGTACAGGTTCTAAAACTCTCGAACTGAGGTGATGCAAAACTTTTTCTGATGTGTGTACATTGCATGAGCCAAAAGGCAGCCTCACAGTGAATGCTGTTCTTGAACATGGGATGAGTTGGTTGACATTTGTATGTGGCTGCAAATCACCTTGAGTACCATGTACCTGTGATTACCAAAGGTACCTCAAGTACTATCCTCATCTGTGGATCCTGTCTCTGCTGCAGGAAGTATAGAATCTGTCTTTATTCATCCATTTTACTGTGAGTACCATTTCAGTGGTAGGCCTAGGTGCCCTGAATAGGGTGGATTGGGAGTAGGGAGGATTTGGGGTATTATACCGATCCCCTTAACCAAGTTTGAGGTGCCCTCTTTAAGTGAAACTGAGACAGTGGGACTCACTTCACCTGTTCTGTCTGATGTCAAGAGGAGACAAATGCAAAAGGGTAAGGGTCTATTAACCATCGGCAGTTCGGACGAACAATGGTATCCCTTATGGAAATGGCAGCAAGAGACGGGAAAGGAAACTCAAGTGCACTCAGTGTGTATGCCTGGGGGCCTCATTCAACATGTTGAAGAGGCTATTCCAGCAGCCATTGAGGGAACAGGGTGCAACCAGCTGCAGATTGTGGCACACATTGGAAGAAATGATGCGTGTTGTCTGGTCTCCGAGGTCATTGTTGGGTCATTCCAGCAACTGGCGGAGAAGGTTGAGAAGTTGAACTTTCTGCATGGAGATTTAATGAAGCTCACAGTTTGTAGCATTACACCCAGAACTTGTCATGGCTTCTTGTTTCTGAGTCGAGGGGAAGGACTGAACCAGAGACTACGAAGGTTCTGTGTCAATCTAGGCTGTGACTTCCTGGAGTTGCACCGTAGGGTTGAGAATGGTAGGGTCACCACAAATGGGTCAGGTGTGCAGTACACATCGGAGGCTGCTACTTAGGTAACTGACTGTGTGTGAGGTGCATACAAGGATTTTTTAGATTAGGGGACTCTGCATCCAATCCAGATAACAATAGTTGTAGGAAACACAGAAGTATCTGTAAAATAGAAAGAAATGCTTCCAAGAGGTGAGAGTATTAAACCCTTATTGGTTAACTGCCAAAGCATTCGCAATGAAGTACCAGAGTTAAAAATGCTCCAGAAATGCAGGGAAGCTCACATAACCCAAAGCACAGGAAGCTTGTTGAAACCTGACATTGATAGCAGTGAGACTTTTGGGGAAAAATGAACTATATTGAAAGGATATGCTAATAGGAAAATTGTTTCAGTAGACAAGACACTCAGATCCGATGAGAAAGAAACTGAAGCTGCACATGAGATTGTTTGGGCAACACCCAGTATCAGGTGTGACATAAAATAATAACTGGAGCCTTCTATCGCCCATCAGACTCTTCTCCTGATGTGACCAAAAAGAAAACCTCAGTTCACTGCTTATAAGTTTCCCAATCATACTGTAATCATTGGTGGAGACTTAAATCATCCAGAAATCAATTGTGGAAATTGCAGTTTTATTAGTGGTGGGCAGTCAATATGTAAAGACGGCTAGTGGCACCAAAGTTGGTGTCTAATCCCTAGAAAATGACAGGAACTGAAATTGAGGGTAGCAAAGCAAAAGCTGAAATGCTTAAACCTATTTTCAGATAATCCCTACGAGGGAAAATTTACGAGAACTGTCCCAATTTAATCCTTGTACCACTAGAAACGTGAGTGAAATAAGTGTTTGTGTAGTTGAAGCTCCAGGACCCCATGCAGGGTGTGTATGGGGACAAGGAAAAAAAATTCCCCGATTTTTCCCAGATATCCCATTTAAAAAATATGCTTTTTCCCAGGTGAAAATACACTTTTTCTGTGATGAGTGACAGTAGGTTTTCCATAGATTTTCCCTCGGAATGGTAGAACTTATCAATCCTTTGAATGGTTAATGTTTTATACACTTGCATAGAACTTCCCGGAAAAAAAAGAAAAGACAGGGGAGAGAAGTTTTGGAAAGACTTTTAATGAAAAAAAAAGAAGAGAAGTTTTGGAAAGACCTTTGATTTGCAGCAACATATATGTTGCATATTTTCGCATTACGAAAGTATAAATTCGGATTGCACCAAACACAGCGCGTTAGTTTCTGGAGCATTGAAACCGTGATTGCGATGTCCTTTTGTAATTCAATCATATCTCATGCCATGTGATCTCGCCAACCTATGACAACAGATATTCAGAACATAGGAGATGTGTTATAGTCAGCCAATAACAAGATCACTGGTTATGTAGCGTGAACACACAAAGAGTAAAAGTTAACGGTTTACATTAATATACGTAGTATAGCTACAAGAAAAGCTAAGCTTTCACATATAATATTGGTCTCTAAGATTAACAAGTTGCAATGGAAGCTAAGCTTTCACATATAATATTGATCTTTTTTTGTGTCTGGTCTCCTGGGCTCGAAATTCTTGTAAGTGGCTGGTCCTGAAAGTGTTTAGTTTTAAACGCTCTGTGATTTAGAAATTCATCCTACTTTCCCAGACATAACGTAATTCATCTTTCGTGAAAAGAAATTTATTTTGAAAGTAATGCTTTTTGAACCACTGTTCACAATACTATCCGGAGATGGTTAGAAATAGGTTTGATTTAGTAGTTGCCATAAAGCACCAGAAAACGGGCATTATTGCGCGTGTGCAGCTGTAGTGGTGTAGGAAACCCGCATTTTCATATGTATAAAGCACTAAGAGAGCTTACATTACACCATAAAAGAAACAGGGCATCAGAGGATACTCCGCAGAGCACTGGAATTTCTTAAACCATACTAAAATGCATAATTCGGCTTGAAGTGCACATTGGTTTTTTCCACATTCACAATGAAGTAGGTGTCTCTGATATTAAGCTGTTCAGTGTGGCTTTTGGGATGTAAATTTTCTTGTAGTACCAGTACTGTACGATCTCATTTTTGGTTCTTTATTATGGCATAATGCCATACATGGCAGAAGATAACTTAATGCAAACATGGGTCACGTGGAGACTAACCCCTCCCCATTACAGCTCAGGCAACTCTGTGCATGTGCGAATCTGGCAGCTAGGGTGCGCGAGAAAAATTTTTCTCATTTGCATCTGGCTGCTTGCTGCTACTTCCGATACAGCTAACAGCCACACTTCACATAGCAGGAAGCGGGAGAAGGTACTGCTCATACACGAGTCAATTGCGCATGCACATGAGCCCGTTGGCAACTGGCCAAACGAACCTAATTTGAACAGTTGTGATGTCACGCAAATAGCAAGCAGTTTATTGTCTTCGCCCTACAGCCTTTGACATATTTTTGCTATTTACAGATGCTTGTGCGTGCACGGTAATGGTGCATTTCCTTTGCTAATAAAGTTTTTTTTTTCCTCTCGTTTATATTTTATTGTTGCAGTATCATTCTCCAGTAGCTGGATACAGTAACATTCTTTGCTAAAGAATCAGTTCTTACCAGTCAAAATTACAAAAATTTAACTGAAAGCTAAAACAATGAAAAATTCCCGGAATTCCGAAAAATTCCCGGGTTTCTCCCGGTTTTCTCCCGAATGAAAAAATTCCCAGGTTTTTCCCGGATTTCCTGGTTGTCCCGGGTCATATACACCCTGCAATGGAATCCCTGTCATATTCTACACTGAATTTGTGGCTGTGTTAGCCCCTATTCAAACTATAATCTGTCATAGATCCCTCAAACAAGAAACCTTGTCCAGTAGTTGGAAGAAAGCACAGATCACACTCGTTTGCAAGAAGAGTAACAGAAGTGAGCCACAAAACTACTGTCCAGTATCCTTGACATCGATTTGTTGTAGAATCTTAGAAAAAATTCTGAGCTTAAATGTAATGAGGCATCTCGAACAGAATGACCTTCTCCATGACAACTAACATGAATTCCAAAAACATCTATGTGTAAAACCCAGCTCACACTTTCCTCACATTACGTACTGAAAGTTTTGGATCGAGGCAGTCATATAGATGCAGTAGTTATTTATTTTTGAAAAGCATTTGACTCAGTACCACACCTACGCTTACTGTTAAAAGTATAAGGGGCATTCAAAAAGAAATGAGCCAGACTCGGGAATGTGCAAACCGATGACAGGAGGGTAATATCATGGCTTGTGAAATGAGGTGTGGTTCTGACTAGTGTGGAAGTTCACAGCTCGTCACCAGAGGGCACGTGTGCATGTCACATGACTATACAGAGCTAGCAGCAACGTGCATCAATCGTCCAACGCTGCCAGTTGCATTGCGAACAGTGACATGGAGGTGTCAGCAGAAGAGCAAAGAGGTGTTGTTCGTTTTCTGACACCGGAAGGAGTAGGAAGAACAGACATTCATTGACGAATGTTACAAGTGTACAGTGAACACTGCATGTCCCTTGCAAGGGTCAAGGCGTGGCACAAGGGCTTCAGGGAAAGATGGGTGTCATTAGTCGATGATACACGGTCTGGAGCACCACACTTTCTTACCGATGACATTGTCCAGCTGGTGGATGCACTCATTACCCAGGACTGTCAAGTGACAGTGAAAACCATAGCCGCCGTGGTTGGATTGAGCATCGGAAGTGTTCACACAATAATGAAGGAACGACTGCACATGTGCAATGTGTGTGCCCAATGGGTGCCCCACAATCTTCAACCACACCAGAAAACATATTGAACGGCCCACTGTCTTGATCATATGCAACGCTATGCTCAAGAAGGGCTGGCTGGAGATGAGTCATGGTGTCACAGGGTGTATACGACCTGGGAAATCCGGGAAAAACCCGGGAAATTTTCGGAATTCCAGGAATTTTTCATTGTTTTAGCTTTCAGTTAAATTTTTGTAATTTTGACTGCAGAATAGATTCTCTAGCAAAGAATGTTATTATATCCTGCTACTGGAGAATGATACTGCAACAATAAAATATAAACGAGAGGGAAAAAAATAAAACTTTAGTGGCAAAGGAAATGTGCAATTTACAACAACAAAAACCGTGCACGCACAAGCGTCTGCAAATAGCAAAAATATGTCAAATGCCGTAGGGCGCAGACTGTAATTCTTTGTAACAATAAACTGCTTGCTATGAGCATGACATCACAACAGTTCACATTAGGTTTGTTTGACCAATTGCCAGCGGTCTGTTGCGCATGCGCATTTGACTCGCATATTAAGCAGTACCTTCTCCCGCTACTTGAAGTTTGGCTGTTAGCTGTATCGGTAGTAGCAGCAAGCAGCCAGATGCAAACGAGAAAAATTTTTCTTGCGCGCCCTAGCTGCCAGATTCACGCTTGCACATAGTTGTCTGAGTTGTAGTGGGGAGGGGGTTAAACTCCACGTTAGCCGTGTTAACGTTAAGTGATTTCGCTGCTTCTCTTCGTCTACAGATCCCAT
Source organism: Schistocerca cancellata (assembly GCF_023864275.1). NCBI lineage: Eukaryota > Metazoa > Arthropoda > Insecta > Orthoptera > Acrididae > Schistocerca > Schistocerca cancellata. The sequence goes on from NC_064628.1 coordinate 384,681,596, forward strand.
GTCAAATGAAAACAAAACGGATTTCTGTGGCCGGGAGCTATCAAGCGAATTAAAATACATTCACATAATTACGGAGGGCAAAAATATATTATTAATTTCAGTTTTCTGATTTTATTTTGTTTCCAAGTTAGTAGCAGTCAAGCATTTGCAGAACAGTGAAGTTATTTTTGCAAGTTTGCTAAAGAAATTCGGCTTTATTATTCTTTCCGCCGAGGCAATCATTTTATTTGAAACGAAGTGTTTCATTCTACAGTATTGGCTAGTTCCAACTGTTCGCTGAATTTCAAGTGCAATTTCAAGTGCACGTTATCATCCTCTGCTATATATGGCATTATGCCGTAATAAAGAACCAAAAATGAGATCGTAGTGTACTGGTACTCCAAGAAAATTTACATCCCAAAAACCACACCGAAAAGCTTAATATCAGATGGGACCTACTTCATTGTGAATCTGGAAAAAGCCAATTTGCACTTCAAGCTGAATTATGCATTTTAGTATGGTTTACGAAATTCCGATGCTCTTTGGAGTATCCTCTGATGCATGGTTTCTTTTATGGTGTAATGTAAGCTCTCTTAGTGCTTTATACTCACGGACATATGGGCTTCCTACACCACTGCAGTTACACACGCACAATAATGCCTGTTTTCTGGCGCTCTCTGGCAACTGGTAAATCGAACCTGTTTCTAACAGTCTCCGGATAGTATTACGAACGGTAGTTAGAAAAGTGTTACTTTCAAAGTAAATTTCTTTTTACGCAAGATGAATTGTGTTACGTGTGAGAAAGTGGGATGGATATCTAAATCACAGAGCGTTCGAAACTGAACCGTTTGAGGACCAGCCACTTACAAGAATTTGGAGCCGAGACATTTATGTCATAATTTTAAATTTTTCTGGCACATTTGTGTGATGTGTCTTAAAGTATAACACACGCAAAAAAAGATCAATATTACATGTGAAAGCTTAGGTTCTGTTGTAGCATGTTAATCTTAGTGACTAACATTATATGTGAAAGCTTAGCTTTTCTTGTAGATATACGGTACTGTGTACATTAACATAAACCGTTAACTTTTCGTCTTGCGTGTTAGCGCTATGTAACCAGTGATCTTGCTATTGGATGACTATAACACGTGTCATACGCTCTGAATAGCTGCTGTCATCGGCTGACGAGATCTCGTGGCTTGAGATATGACTCGCTTACAAAAGAACATCGCAACCTCAGTTTCAACGCTCCGGAAACTAACGCCCTGTGTTTGGTGCAATTCGCATTTATACTTTCGTAATACAAAAATATGCAACGTATATTTTGCTGCAAATCCAAGGTCTTTCCAAAACTTCTCTCCTCTTTTTTTTCTCTCTCCAAAACTTATTTGCCCCGTCTTTTCTTTTTTTTCCGGGAAGTTCTATGCGATTGTATAAAACATTAACCATTCAAAGGATTGATAAGTTTTACAGTTCCGAGGGAAAATCTACGGAAAACCTACTGTCACTTAGAACAGAAAAAGTGTATTTTCGCCCGGGAAAAAGCATATTTTTTAAACGGGATATTCGGGAGAAATCCGGGAATAATCCGGGAATTTTTTTTCCTTGTCCCCGTATACACCCTGTGTCATCACTTCAAACCAGAATCAAAACGACAAAGTCTCCAGTGGAAGCATCCAGGGTCACCACCACCAACAAAAGCCAAGGCCATCCACACGACTGCAGGAAAGGTTATGCTGATGTTCTTCTTTGACTAAGTTGGCCCCCTTGTGATTCTCTTACTGCAGCTCAGGACAACAGTGAATGCCCAGCGTTACTTGCAAACCTTGACCACCCTTCGCCAAGCGATCAAATCAAAACGACTGGGCAATCTCACCTGTGGGGTCATTCTGCTCCATGACAATGCAAAGCCTCGTATGGCCAACACAGTCGTGGCACTCCTGCAGAAATTCAAATAGGAGGTTCTCAGCCACCCTCTGTACAGTCCGGACCTCTCTCCCTGTGATTAAGTCATTTTTGGTTCCCTGAAAAAGGCTTTGAGGGGTAAATGATTCACCTCGGATGACTACATCCAGCTGTATGTGCGGAACTGGTTAACATCACAGCCCTGGGAATTTAATGAGACAACCATTCACCACCTTGTGTCACAGGGGGACAATTGTCTCAATAGCCAGTGTCAATACTTCTAACATACAGGTACTGGTTTCTGTAATTATGCCTCTGGCTCGTTTCTTTTTGAACGGCCCTTATACAATCATATCGCGTATCAAGTGAAATTTGTGACTGGATTGACAGGTGTGTATGCTCCGGGAAATCTGGGAGAAAACCTGGGAACTTTTTCATCCAGGAGAATTTTTCATTGTTTCAGTTTTCAGCTAAATTTTTTTAATGTTGACTGGTAAAAACTGATATTTTAACAAAGAATTTTATAGAAGCCCACTACTGCAGAATGATATTGTCACAATAAAGCATAAACAAGAGAAAAACACCAAAATAAAACTTAAATTGCAAAGAAAGTGTGTCATTTACAACAACAAAACACAGTGCACACTCAAGCATCTGCCTACAGCAAAATGTGTCAGAGGCTTTAGGACGAAAACTATGCAGTGCTTCATAACAACAAACTGCTTTTGATGAGCGTGATATCACAGCTGTTTACATTAGTTTTGTTTGATCAGTTGCCAGCGGGCTCACAGAAAGCGCAGAGCTGAAGTCACGTGTGAGCAGTGCCTTCTCCCTCTTCTGGCTACTTGAAATGTGGCTGTTAACTACAGAGGACTAAAATGTGTTGTTAGTTTCAGTCTTACGATTTTATTTTATTTCCAAATTTTTGGCCCTCAAGCTACTCATCGTGCAGAACAATGAAGTTAGTTTTGTTGGCTTGCTGAAGAACTGTGGTTTTTATTAATCCTTTCTGCACAGACAGCCAATTTATTTGAAACGAAGTGCTTCATTCCACCTACTGGCATGTTTCAACTGTTGGTAGAATTTCAAGTGCACATTTTCATCTTGTGGCATGTATGGCATACTGCCATAATAGGAAACTAAGCCTGACATAATACAGTACTGGTATTACGAATCTACCTTTCGTGAAACACAAATGTTTTTATTTCTGAATTTGTCTTGTTTAGTCTTAAACTTACCGTATTTACTCGAATCTAAGCCGCACTTTTTTCCGGTTTTTGTAATCCAAAAAACCCCCTGCGGCTTAGAATCGAGTGGAAAGTAAGCGGAATTTCTGAAAAATGTTGGTAAGTGCCGCCACAACTAACTTCTGCCGTCAAACATATGTAGCGCTACACAGGCATGCGTTGCAGGTACAAAGATAAATACTGGCGCCAAAACCTCTGAGTCAGTAAATAAATTAAAAAAAAGGTGGAAGACGAGCTTTTTTTCTCCGCCCCGAGTTTCGACCACTGCATTTTCATACATTATCCAACGAAGTAAATACAAATTCCGTATTGTTCATCTTCGAATGTAGCAGCATTTCAATGTACTATGAAAATCGGACTGGCAAGACTGTTTGGGATGTTTGTCAATATGGCCAACTCCACGTTCTGAATTTTTTCCTACCTGTGAGAAGAGACGGTTGCTAATAGGAAATTTATGAATTGTGAATCACATGCAGTATTCTCATCACCATAAGAATAATACGAATATAAACATTTTGCCATGTATTCTTTCGTGTTTTCTGCTATCTCATTTAAATCCTGTCTGCCTAATAAACTATGAAACTAATGTGAGACAACAGCAAACGCGGAAGAATATACATATCATGTCATGTTTATTTTCGTATTATTCTTATGCCTAATACTGATACAGTCAGAAATGAAGCATGGCAATTAACTAGATTTTAAATCTAAGATGACTCTAATTTCTGTGCAGAATGTAATGTACAAAAGAGGCGTCTGCAAAGATTTTAACGGCGAAAAATTTTAGCTAAACTCTCGTTCAGAACATCTTCTATCATACGCAGTCTATTATTTGGTTCTTGTTGATCAATTGATCATTATCAAAGAAAGCAGCAGTGTAAGTAACAACAAATAGCAGTCGCTTGCCATTGTTTCGCTAATGAGACAATTCCTCTCTTTTTTTTATCGTAAGCGGCGGTAGCGCGCACAAAAGCAAACCATGCTGCGAGCGGCGACAGGTCGTAAACACACATTATCAGAATGCGACAAACAGTGCATGACACAGTACAATAACGCATTTTCAGCTTAGAGTGACGTAAACGCCTATAACAAAGAGAACAGCACTTATCAGATCAAAGAAAAATAAGCAATCGATTCAAACCAGACGAAGCACGTGAAAAAGGAAGGGTACTCGTATAAATACGGACGGAGAGCCTAACGCATAGCAATAGCTACCTGTAAAGCTTAACTGCTAAGCTTACGACTCGAACCAAACTACTGTAGCTGTATCGTCATTCATTCGACCTAAATTGTGTCTCATATAACAATGCACCAACTTTGTTTCGATTTGGAGGTGTGGCCTAAAACTTCTCTCTCCCTTGAATTTCGAGTCTCAAATTTCAGGTGTGGCTTAGATTCGGGAAAATTTTTTTCCCTTGATTTCGAGTCTCATTTTTCAGGTGCGGCTTAGATTCGAGTGCGGCTTAGATTAGAGTAAATACGGTACAGTGTGTCATTCTTCGTTACATTATAGACTGGCGGCACACTGTGTTGTATCATTGTAACTCCCCACAAGGCTTTATACACTCCTGGAAATGGAAAAAAGAACACATTGACACCGGTGTGTCAGACCCACCATACTTGCTCCGGACACTGCGAGAGGGCTGTACAAGCAATGATCACACGCACGGCACAGCGGACACACCAGGAACCGCGGTGTTGGCCGTCGAATGGCGCTAGCTGCGCAGCATTTGTGCACCGCCACCGTCAGTGTCAGCCAGTTTGCCGTGGCATACGGAGCTCCATCGCAGTCTTTAACACTGGTAGCATGCCGCGACAGCGTGGACGTGAACCGTATGTGCAGTTGACGGACTTTGAGCGAGGGCGTATAGTGGGCATGCGGGAGGCCGGGTGGACGTACCGCCGAATTGCTCAACACGTGGGGCGTGAGGTCTCCACAGTACATCGCTGTTGTCGCCAGTGGTCGGCGGAAGGTGCACGTGCCCGTCGACCTGGGACCGGACCGCAGCGACGCACGGATGCACGCCAAGACCGTAGGATCCTACGCAGTGCCGTAGGGGACCGCACCGCCACTTCCCAGCAAATTAGGGACACTGTTGCTCCTGGGGTATCGGCGAGGGCCATTCGCAACCGTCTCCATGAAGCTGGGCTACGGTCCCGCACACCGTTAGGCCGTCTTCCGCTCACGCCCCAACATCTTGCAGCCCGCCTCCAGTGGTGTCGCGACAGGCGTGAATGGAGGGACGAATGGAGACGTGTCGTCTTCAGCGATGAGAGTCGCTTCTGCCTTGGTGCCAATGATGGTCGTATGCGTGTTTGGCGCCGTGCAGGTGAGCGCCACAATCAGGACTGCATACGACCGAGGCACACAGGGCCAACACCCGGCATCATGGTGTGGGGAGCGATCTCCTACACTGGCCGTACACCACTGGTGATCGTCAAGGGGACACTGAATAGTGCACGGTACATCCAAACCGTCATTGAACCCATCGTTCTACCATTCCTAGATCGGCAAGGGAACTTGCTGTTCCAACAGGACAATGCACATCCGCTTCCAACGTGCTCTAGAAGGTGTAAGTCAACTACCCTGGCCAGCAAGATCTCCGGATCTGTCCCCCATTGAGCATGTTTGGGACTGGATGAAGCGTCGTCTCACGCGGTCTGCACGTCCAGCACGAACGCTGGTCCAACTGAGGCGCCAAGTGGAAATGGCATGGCAAGCCGTTCCACAGGACTACATCCAGCATCTCTACGATCGTCTCCATGGGAGAATAGCAGCCTGCATTGCTGCGAAAGGTGGATATACACTGTACTAGTGCCGACATTGTGCATGCTCTGTTGCCTGTGTCTATGTGCCTGTGGTTCTGTCAGTGTGATCATGTGATGTATCTGACCCCAGGAATGTGTCAATAAAGTTTCCCCTTCCTGGGACAATGAATTCACGGTGTTCTTATTTCAATTTCCAGGAGTGTATTTACCCTGTATTAGAATATAAACTGCCAGTTATGCAGTTTCTTGGCTTCACAGAAACCTTGTTGTTTTTTATACCATTTGAAAAAGTCGTGAAAAACTTATATTTTTTAATGCTCTTAGTTCTGGCATATACAAACAACAGTTTTATTTATTTATTTTTCTTTTTTTTGCAAGAAATTTGTATTCGTGCTTACTAGCTTTTTGCAGTGCTGTGTGGATTTAAACCAGATAGGAAATGTTAGAAAACAGTACTGCAGAGCATGAATGAAAAAAGATCTATGTTAAAGCCACCACAAGGGAAAATATTAAGGTACCTTGAGGTGTATAGTCTAGTTTCGAAATGAATATTATTCAAGGACTGCTTTCTTATTTTGCATTCTTTATCCATATAGGATATGATAAAATAAGTGCCCTAAGTGCACTAACTCTGTAAATCCCCTCCAAACAACATGCTGCAGTGCTGCACATGGTCACGTGATGCCCCACTACACAAAAAGTTCCGAACGAAAATGCGACGAAAGTCATATGAACGGAGAAAACACCAAGCACGGGCTTCCTACATTACCATAGTTATGCTTGCACAGTAACGCCTGTTTTCTGTCACCCTGATAACTGTTCACATGGACTTGTTTCTAACAGGTCGTTGGGAAGTATTGCAAATGATGGTTTGAGAAGTGTTACTTTCAAAGTAAATTTCCTTTTACACAAGGTGAATTACATTATGTGTGAGAAGGTCCGATGATTTTCTTAAATAGCAGATCGTTTGCCTCCCATTCAAAACTTAACACTTTGAGGCTCAGCCACTTAGAAAAATTTTGGGCCCAGAAGACCAGCCATTTCTGTCATTATGTAAAATTTTACTAGCATATTTGTGTTTGATATATCCTAAAGGGTAACACATGTAAAAAGGACCAATATTATTTGTGAAATCTTAGCTTTGCTTGTAGCCATACTATTTGCATATTAATTTAAACCATTAACTTTTCCTATTTGTGTGTTTGCACTACTTAACAGTGATATCTGCTGTCACTGGCTGGGGAGACCTCATGACACGAGCTATGATTAATTGTCAGTATCAGTGAAATTTTGCAATAGCCGTGTAACTGAGATGTTGTTTTATTTAATTTTGTCAACTACCAGTATCGGCATTCCACTACGCCATCTTCAGGCCCCATATGCATCTCTCAAAATAAACGATAGTGTTGTACAGTGCCATATATCACTGGATGTTGAGAATTCAGTTTCACAAGTGCTTCATTCGAAGACTTGCTGTCAAGCCTTCATAATCTTGGATGCCAGTGGATTCAAATGATGTTTTGTGGAGTATTATTTTTGTGAAAGGTATTCTGAAAGGGAAAAATCCAGTGGGTCTAAAAAAAAACCTTCTTGTAGGGCTGTCAACTTGACTTATTTCAGGTGCTCAGTTAGGCTAAATGGGGTAATGCAGCATTGTGTGTGAAGTCCTCATACATATTGTCTTGTTTGCTGCCAATAGGCAGAATTCAGTGTTTCTGCCATAGGCATGTAATTCTCAACATTAGTTTTCTAACATGGAATATACAGATCTAGGAAAGGAACACCTCAAATACCAAACCACACACTCGGACAGATATGAGGCTTATTTTTCTCGATTGTAAATACACTATTTGTCTATTAATGACAATTATAAACAGTTGACAGTCTAAAGAGTCTGGAACACCCCTATCTGACCATAACATTATAGTCTCCTCCTAGCATGGATTCAGTGACCTCCGTTCTATGTCACAGTCCCTTGATGACAGTTCTCTGTGATAACTAATTCGTCTTGCTCACTGTCCGGTGTGCAGAACAGTAAGTGAAATGTCTGACCTGGAAGTCTAGTGTTGAGGTGCTTGTCTGCAAACGGAGAGGTCATGGGATTGAATCCTGATCAGACAACAGATTTTTTGGTCTGTGTTTTAACGTAACCTTCACCTCTCCATGATGTGAAGAGTCTCCAGAAATGACATATGGTTCGAATTCCATGTTGAACTGTAGATCCTCTTTTCCCGGTTGGATAACCGGAATAGATTAAGGACATGCAAGACGCCAAAGTGGCGTTCAATAGAAAGATTTGCTCCAGGCTGTAGAGCCATGCCAAATCATTATTATTAGTGTCCACACAGGGGCCTGGGTTTGATTCCCGGCAAGGGACTGGGTGTTGTGTGTCCTTCATCACCATTTCATCGTCATTGACCCGCAAGTTGCCGAAGTGGCGTCAACTAAAAAAAGGACTTGCAATATGGCAGCCGAACTCCCCCGCATGGGGCCTCCTGGTCAACAATGCCATACGCTCATTTCATTTCATTATTATTAGTTGTTGTAGTAGTGAAACCTTCATAACAACTGGTATTGCCTATGGGGTGTAGTGATCACCCTAACTGCATCTTGATATAGGTCAAGATTGAGCGGCTTTAGGCTGATTTAACTACCAAAGCAGAGTGTAATGAATGAGAAGGAGAAAGTTTTCTCATCTACTGTTGATGACAAGGTTAGGAAAGACTTAAGAATGAAAATGTTGGGTAGCAAAAGCAATTTCATAATTAATCAGAAGGGAGTTGCTATCTGTTCCCTTGCCTACCATGATTCCTGAATGCATATTGTTGAGTGCTCTGTTCTGCCTTACATATACTCTTCTCTGGTTGATTGCTCATAGAATGCACAAGTCACGGTTCGGCTAAGAACTGCAATCTATTTATTGTTTTTGCAACTGATTTACAGTTCTGTGACTTCTCTGGAAACAAGTGTCATGAGGTTAACTTTTCCACTTATTCTAATCAAATGGTGATGTTATAGATAATGTTTGCACCTATGTACTCAGCCTTGTAATTCTAAATAATATTTAGAGGCAAGTGTGAATCTCCACCTCCTCTTGTGGATAGATGGATATCAAGCAATATCAAGCACTATGGACTGAACTTAATCTGTTGTTACTTGTTAGCACTCAAAACTTCATTTTGCGATGGTGGCAATGGCTTCTGATGATGACTGTTGTTCACTGCTGACGACTAGCTGTTGCTACTGCTCTTGTTCTGGTATCGTTATTGGTACTATGCATGAAAGCACTTATTTTATATTCCATTTCCCCCTCCCTAGTTGAAAACAAACTCAGTTGCTATTTGAAGGCAGTCTCGCTTTCACATGTGTTCCTGAATCTTAGAGAAGCTTCTAGGACCATCGATAAGAGCCCACAAGATGAAGGATGATACGCAGCTGCCAGACTCTCTTCTGTAACGAACTCTTATTCGCACAGCTGGCACTTTTTCCAGCCCATTGTGCCAAAACGTGAAATTTTACGTACTTTTGCATGTTGTCACAGACTTGTCAGCTGCTTAGCCTCTTTGTGTAGCAACATTGAGTGAAGCCTAAGGTATTTATACTGCTACTTAGCATTCATTATATTTGCTGCCCAACATTCACCACAAGAACTTCCTTAGGTGTATTACAAACAAAAAACAAGCAGTAGCGTTTATGCTTTTTGTGAGGCCCTCAATTTGGACATTTCTCTGTTTGTATTGAGCAACTGACAACATTTGATTCTTGTGTAGTTTCTCCCTTGTTTTTGCATGTAGTGTCATGTGTCTCCCATTTGTCCTTTCTCTTATAGCTGTACTGTTACTGGTGACTACTAAAGCTGCATCACAGCTGTAATTTAACTTATGTTTGTAATGCCACCATGTTTATGTGTCATTCATAAAACAGAAAAAGAAAATCTAAATATATAAAACAGCAATGCTTGAACTACAGTAAAAGCAACCATTGAGTATATGTTATGACATAATCATCTTCATAAATGGAGGTATCAATTTTGAATTACTAAGTATAAGAGAAAAGAATCTGCATGCCAATTTCAGGGAGACTAACTATGGTTTCCAAATAGAATATGCCATTATTACTTAGTTATATTAAAAACTGAAATGCATGATATTGATGTTCCACAATAGCTATTTATATTTTATTGTGAGGTATATTTCAGCTTTCTTGGACATTATCAGACAACTTAAGACTGACTAGACAGTCCACACACCAATGAGAGCCTGTAGCTGCACGATGACTATTATTTGCAAAGGTATAGGATGATTTGAAGATTATTTATTCATAAGAGGAACACAAAATTGTGATACTTCAATGTTGTATGGTTAGAAAAGAAGAAATAGTATGTAATGATGTACTGTATGTTTTAGACTGTAAACACATGGGTATAACTCCTTAATCCCACTATTTGACTGACCTAAACATATTGTGCTACACAATATAATCAGATATTAGTTAAAGTTTTTTTATATTAAATTGTATTTAAAGATTAAAAGTACATTAATATAAAAATGAAAAAAAAGTGCATAAAGTGAACACTGATTCACAATACTATGGTATATGGACAAAAATATAGAGGCTGGTGAATGTGATTAACAGGAATAAGGGATGGAGACAAAGGGGAGGAAGGTGGGAATGCAGTGTGATGTATGGGAAACAATTAAATAATTTACAACAAGCATGTCATCTTATTGTGAGAACAGTGGTAACTGGCTACTGTTACTTTGAATGAATGGCATTTTTCTCATATTAAAAGTGGTGGTCTCCTTAAATAAAAGTAAAAATATCATTACTGGAAATTCTGGTTATCAGTAAACAACAGTCATATGGTTTTGACTGAATCCTTAATGATCGAATGTGGTTCTGTTATTCACCCTTTCTATAACAGCAGCTAGTTAGCATTGCTCTCACCGTTTCCACGAATAAGGTCGCTCAAGTAGTTGTAAAAATTTTAACAGAATCCTAAAACTGTGCCCACTTGAACAATTTCAGCTTTTGTTGGATTTCATATTGTAAAGGGAGATGCAGATTACTTGATGATGGTACATGTTTGACTGATTTGCCTTTCACAGATTTTAATTGTGGATGCTGTGGTTTTCAGGCAGTACTGTTTACAGGGGTGCTTATTCTCTTCCTTGGTACCTATGCTACATTGTATTCAGCATCAGAGGCAGCTTCGACCAAGTTGGATGTGCCACTGGAGTCAGGGAAACTTCTTCATGAAGGACAATCTGGAGTTATCAAAAATAAGCTTCTGGACAAAAATAGTGAGTTTATTTCTGTGTTTTTATTATTTTAATACTAATTTACATGACTTATTTATATTTTTAATCTTTCCTGAAACTCACTAAGATTTTTACTAATAAGGGCTGCTGCTAACCTTGTTGCTGCTGCTGCTGAGATGTTCAGTCTAAAGACTGGTTTGATATAGCTCTCCTCGCTACTACACTATGTGCAAATCTCTCACTTTTGAATAACTTATGCATCCTGCATCCATTTGAACCTCTTTACTGTATTTGTACCTTGATATCTCTGTACAGTTTGTCTTCCTGTGTCCCCATGTCCCCCACCCCTCTACTACTACTCTCCCTCCCTCCCTCCCTCCCTCCCTCCCCCTCCCCCTACATTATTAAATTGACGAGTTTTTGATGTCCCTGAATGTGTCCTATCAACTGATCCCTTCCTTTTGTCAAGTTTCTTCTGGAACTGGGACCTGTATGTTGTCTTTGGTTATATCAGTTATGCAGTGCAGGTTGAAAGTGGTTACAGGTCTGTGGAAATAAGTACTCTACTTTGTTAGAAACTTGTATTACGATCAGAAACACCAATTTTTCACATATCTTTTCAAGAATTAGGTTTGCTCTCCACTAGCAATTTCTAGTTGTGTAATTTTTCAGTCATAATAACCTAAGTCTTTGTTTCCAGTGCAAGTGCACACACTTGCAGATAAGCAATCTTAGTGATTAAAAAGTTACAACATGTCCTGTTTTAGCTGCAATGTGACTATCACTTTGCTGAATGAGTCGCATGATCAGGCACAGGCAATCACCCACTTGTGATAATTTAGTCATGTCTTGAAGCTGGCTTGTACTGTTTTGTTCATCATCTTTCCTGATTTTTCCGCTATTTTTGCTTTTTTAAAATGTCTGACAAGGAATCTACTGGATGTGATGAACATATATTAACAGTGACTGCTACGGAGTTACTTATTAAAACTAAGAAGAGACCAGATCTTTACAACAAACAATTAAAAGAATTTAATGATACTAATTTCAAGAATGAACTGTGGGCTCAAGGTTGTACACAAATGATTCAAAACAGAAATGAACTGACAACAAAAGATAAGAAAACTAAAGGTAAGTTTAAATAAATAAACAAATTTGTTGTTATAAAAAATATTGCAACCCAAAATAAAGAAGACATGTATAGTTACAATAATTCATATGTTGCTATTAAGAGCATTGTTATTTTATATTTGTTATCTAATGAATGAATTCATGTCCCACTGGTTAGAGACTGTTGTAGTGCCAAGCCGTAGGTGAATTGAAGTAATTTGCAAAATAGTCTCTCACTTCAGTACCTGAAAAGTCAGCCTGTAACCAAGACAAGAGACTCCTTCCAGCAGACACTCCCATCTTTTCTCCTGACAAAGTTATGAACTACACAACATGATTTTGCAGTGTCATCTGCTAACTTTGTTTGGATGGTGAAAGGTGTTCCAGTTATTGGCCAAAATGTCAAAAGTACATTCCAGCAGCCTTTGAGCATGACTTATTCTGTGGTTGCACACACATTGTTTTATGAATGAGTTTCTTTTAGAGTAGGTCTGCCCTTTCAACAATCTTTGATTTTTTGTTGGATGAACCCAATAATTATGTTTGTGTTGTTTACTTCTCACTCGAAGCAAAAGAGTGATCACACAAGAAGTTTCAATGATATCTGTTGGGAAATTCATTTAATTTAATGACTTATTTATCACTGCAACAGATTTTTTTGTTGCCACTACTAGAAATCACTGGTTGAGGCAGAGTCTTAGGCTGTGTCCTACGTGAGCAACAGAAGTGAGCAACTTCTGGATACGTGACACTCCAGCGACAAGCAGCAGCATCGGGCGAAAAGCTTGGGCGTACTGCGTGCGAGCGACCGTGTCGCGCTACAAGATGGCTGCTTACAGCAAACCAGCTGTTTCTATAAATCGGCATCCCTAACCTGTAGAATACTGTAGCTGGAGAGTTAGGCTACAGAATTAGGTTTACTTAAGAAAATAAAGTGAAAAGGAATGCCGTGCATGAAATTTACAAAGGGAAGAATCTCCATGGAGAATTTCATCATGAACTACAAAGATCACCAGACAAATTCTTCGAATACACATGAATGAGCAGAGGAGCATTTGACTATCTCATCAATACATTAAATACGAATGTTTTTTTTTACATGAACAAGAACTTTTAACAGCCAATAAATGCGGAGGAATGATTACTACATGGCTAACTATGCTAAATACAAATATAAGTACACAGATTGTTACCAATGAACGAAAGCTAGCTGTGGTGTAGGGGTAGTGTATGCAGTTCATGAGAAGTGTTGGGAAAAGCTTCTGGGTTCGATTCCGGGTCATTCTTACTTTTTTACTGACTCAGTTACAGTTCTGTATACTAAGTTTTATGTATACTGTTTACGCTGCATCACTAAGTATATTTTTTAGGTCTTGCTAAAGAACTTGATCTTCACACCAATCCCAGTATATCACACACATTTAATTCTTAATAAATTACAATGAACCATGAAATTTTACAGATATTTGATGTTGCGAACGTAATTCATCAGCAGTCATTGTTGAGGCTAAGTGTTTTAATTACTCTAAATAGTCTGTAATTTTGGTGCAACTCATTTTTTGTTCATGTTTTGAGCATCATTCAAAGGCACGTAGAACATTTCTCTAATCTAATTAGTTCTTTTACACAAATCATTTCATAAAATATTTGACTGATTTCTTTCATTTTTTAATTTCAAGTTTTATTCAGAAAGCATGATCTTACTGACTCCTCGTTTGCCTTCCTAACGTACTTGATTAGAAGGAAGCCTTTTTGACATTTAAATACTGCACCAATGTATCTTTTTATGTGCAAAATAGGTAGGTCCTGAACAGATGAAATTTTTGACACTTCATTTACATAGCTTGGCAGCAGCTTTTCGTGAAATATTTCAATTTTTCCTCAGCTTATTAATTAAGTTTTCATTAATTACCCTGATTACTTTCAAGCAGTTAAATATTTTCATGCCAAACTAGACCTCAAGCTGGTCACTTTGATACCCCGTTTACCTGTTTCTCTCTCTTCGTTTGACTATGAAAATTTGGACAAAACCTCATGGTGTAAGTTATAGGGAGTCTTGTTTCGCTCTGCTCACGCATTTACAAAAATGTATCAAGTGTTAATCATATGATAAAATAGTCCTTTCTGCGTGCTGTCATTTCCAAAATTCGTCGTTTTGATATCTTGAACCTTTTATGAGATACGACAGTTTTTACGACCCTTGATTCCAGAAGCGCAGGAAAGGTTTGGATGCACCGCAAGCAACCCATCCGCGGATATAACAACCAATACCTCAAGAATTAAAAGTGATATCATTCCAGTCTCAAACTTTAAATACAATTTATATATATTGGTTACATTTCATATGCAATAACGTATGGCCTTAAATGAACTATATGGAAAGTCTACACAGTGTGATTTTACCTCTGCAAATTCTTAAAAATTTCGTGCAGCCATGTACTCAACTTCGTGCAGCACAGTAACTATGACGAATAACAAAAATAAATTCAGACCTTTTTCTTTTAAAGATATCAAGCTATAGGTTGAGGAAGAATCAAATTTTTTTACCAAATAGTTTTCTTAAAATCAGATGTTAAGTAATTCATATTTGCCGTTGCATGCACTCCACTGCTTTGCCGAAAGACATGTGGCTGTCGCTCTCTGTCACGCATGCTGCAGCGGCAAGATTCAAACACATTTGAATTCAAACGTTGTCAGTTGCAGCGGGAGACAGGCAGCGATACAGGTGTCACTCACATAGGACACTTCCTTAACTACATCTGCGGTTGTGTTTTGTCGCCTGAAGCTGTCTCGCTTCTGTCGCTCACGTAGGACTGTTGCTCATGTAGGACACGTCCTTAATGTCGTGTAACTATGTACACTCCACTGCCAGGTCAAAGATTGATTCTGCTAACACGCCCCTAGGCCTCAAGTGCATTTGTATAGAGGTGGGCAGGGATGGGCAGACAGGTCATACTCAGGTGGTGAGGCAGTTGGACCGAAGCCTGCAGGTTTATAAGCCTCAGTTGAGTGCCCTTGGGCACACTTCTGACATGGCTATAGTGGCTAATGAGTTAACGTTGCAAACAATCCTGTTGGCAGAACATCTGCAACTGAGCATTATAGCAGAGGTTGAAAATACTGCTTCAGTTGTAAATTACTTTATTTTCATGCGACCAGTTTCGGACTGTTACAAGCCCATCCTCAGGTGTCGTAGTTGTGCTGTGGCCCCGAGCGCCGCGTGTACCAGGTGCGGTGTGCTGCCTATGAGCACAGAACAGGGTAAATATACAATTATAAAACAATTATTGCTATTTACAACTGACATTGCTGCAAGATCCTGAATACTCTCCAGTATTGGGTTGTGACGATGGGGCCTCCCTGCAGTTTTTTTCCCTGATCAAGAAACATTGCCGTAACAAAATGTTGACACAGACATGGACGTCATATCAACAACTTTTTTGTGTAGCTTAGGAAAGTCTTCTAATTGCAGATCACAGTACCATTGTAACAGATTTGTGCTGCCGTAATACCTGTCCTTAAGCAGAGTGACGTGTTGTAAATCTGTCACTTCCTAATTGCGTTTCCAAATACTGTATACAACATCTGGTTAACTGAAAATATAGTGCTAAATAATTTCATTTTGTTTTCTAGACCACAGTTCTTGACCTTTCTCAGACTCTGACAAAGTTGCTATGTTTTGTTGATAAATGACACAGAATGTCTAGAGATGAAGGTCATTCGGGAAAGAATGTGTTTCCTGTACCAAGCTGCCTTTCAGATAGATGTAATTTCGTCTTGAATGCATCAGTGTTGTTGCTTACATCAGTAATCAGTAGATTCTTCCCATGATCTGTCATTTTTAAATTATTGTCAAATTGTGTGTCTGTGGAGTATTGTGTGACTGGAATCATGGTTTCCCATCAGAAAGGACACCATTCATAGTAATTGATGGGAAGTTATCAAGTGAAACAGAGGTGATATCTGGCATTCTTTAAGAAAGCTTTATAGGCGGTCTGCTGTTTCTAATTTGTATAAATGATTTGAAAGACAATCTAAACAGCCTTCTTAGATTGTGTTCAGATGTTGCTGTCCATTACTGTGTAGCAAACGCATCAGAAGATCAGTATGAATTACTAAATGATGTAGACTAGATATCTGCATGGTGTGAAAACTGGCAATTAATACTGACCAATAAAAGGTGTGAGGTCCTCCATATGAGTACTATAAAGAATCTATTAAATTTTGGTTACACAATAAATACTACAAATTTAAAGGTAGTCGATTCAACAAAATACCCAGGGATTATAATTATGAATAATCCAGTTGCAACCATCAAATAGAAAATGTTGTGGGGAAAAGTGAACCAGAGACTTTTTTTTGTTTGCAGTGCACTTAGAAGTTGCAACAGATCTACTAAAGAGACTGCTTGCCCTTCCTCTGCTAGCGTATTGCTGCATGGTATGGGATCGTTGCTGTATACAACTGACCAAGAACACTGGAAAAGTTCAAAGAAGGGCAGCCTGTTTTCTATTATTCTGAAGTAGGGAAGAGAATGTCACAGATGTGATATGCTAGTTGAAGTGACAATTATTAAAACAAAGGCATTTTTCACTACAATGAGATCTTTTCACAAAATGAAAATCACAAACTTTACCTTGAGAATTAGATAAAAATCGAGTGCTGATATTTTTATTTTATATTATATTTTTTCACAATTTGTGATAAATATTTGAAGATGTAATAGAAGATAATTTTACTTTACTGTGTAAAGAAGTTGTACTACTTTTTGAGCTTCCATCACACCCAACCTTTCTCATCACACTCAATCTTTCTCTTTTGACTGTGCAGTATATGTGGCACAAAAGTAGTAAGTCTGATTGCACTTGGAGGGGGGGGGGGATGTCATGTGAGTAGAATAACAAGATTTCCAGTATGAAGAAATAGCAATCCAGTTGCATTAAAAAAAAGAAAAAAAAAAGGAAAAGAAAAAAAAGAAAAAGCTGCTTTTAATGTTTCTTCACATTAACATTTTTAAAAAACAGCTACTGAAAAGATGGACTCAAATCTAAATGATTTGAGGCAAAATGCTGACGTAATCGGCACTCACCACTACCAACAGAAACTGCAACATTTAGCTTAAGTACACAATTTTGACACTACAACAGCTAGGTCACTGGCAATGGCAGAAATGTAAAAACAATGAAGTCGACATGAAGTGTTCCGGACAATTTCGATATGTGATAAAACCTAACGACAGACCCATCTTTTACTGTGCCACGTACATGGAGTTACCATTGTTAGCTAAGTGGTTATTGCCAAGTGTGGACATGCATTGTTTCCCCTTTCAATTCTTGCTCTGAGAGGGAGACACAGGCTGCTAGCTTGTTGATGTGCAGAATATCTGATTATAAATCAGTAATTAAATATACAGCTCTAAAACCAGCAGTATATTTAGATATGCAGGTGATATTTCTGTAGGCAGTTAGGTTGATATTTTTTCCGTCAGTATATTGATATATTGATACCTTTTTCGATACATCGGTTGGCGATAATAATATTTTTTTACATATTGATTTATCGGATTCCTGATATTTTTAAAAATACCGACAGTCCTACAATATGAATAGGAAAAGATTTTGTTGTAGGCAGAAATGCCCATTGTAATAAAATAAGAGAAATTGAAATTTGCACAGAAAGATTCAGGTGTATTGTTTGAGAGTGGAATGAATTGTTTGAGAGTGGAATGGCCGAGAAATAGTCTGAAAGTGGTTCTCTAAACATTCTGCCAACCACTTAGATGTAAATAGCGGAACAATGATAAAGATGAAGGTTTAATGATGTGCCATTATCAGTGAGAAAGGCTGTGTGCATGCTACAGAATGAGGCTTTAATGCAGTAAAATAATGCCCCTTTGCGGGTAGCTGACAACATGCATCTGCCCCAGTGAGCGATCTGATGGCCCTCAACGTATTTCTCCAAAATGCCATTTCTTGCAGGAATGCTAGTCCAGCAAGGAATGCAGGAGAGCTTCCGTGAAGTTTAGAAAGTAGCAGAGATGTACTGATGGAAGTGAATTTATGAGGGCAGTTAGTGAGTCATGCCTGGATAGATGCGTCATCAGCGCATAGCCCTCTGGGATGTTTCAGTCTAAAACCTTATGGTTTTGTTAGTGTATCTCATGCTTGTTTACTTTCAGTGCACTACGATTAGATTGCTTATGCCAAATAGTATGCACCTGAAGAGTTTCATTGAGATGTGATTGTTGGTTTCAGATTAATAAACATCTCACCTGTTTTGCAGGCTTTCAGCATTTCTTGATCTATGCTGTTTTTCTACAATACTCCTCTGAAGTTGTTACTATGTGCGGTGGACTGCTCAGAAATCTATCCTGTGCACTTGATGATCATGACTAATAATGGGTGTCATAATTTGGATTAATGTCTGTAAAGAAACTCCAAAATAAAGCAACAATTAAAGTAATGCTGGAAATACATCAACTTACCAGCAGAGAGCATGCAAGCAACAATGTGTGGAACTATTATATCTGTAATATTAGTAGTTTTTCTTGTTTTGTAAAATATAATGTAATAAGCTATAGTTTGTACCACCGGTAACTCATAAAGTTACACTGTGCAACAGCACAAATTGATTGTACTTGAAAATGTCATACTGTCAACATTACAATCACACATAATAAAATGTAGACAATCTTAAGCAGATGTGACTAAGTTCAAATTAAACTATGGAGCAAGTGTTCCTTCATATGGAAGAAGAAAAGGAAGTTTTCTCGAAATGGAACTCATGTTGGTTTAAGCTGGGAACTTATCCAGAGAGTGAAGTTAAAAGAGAAAGAGGGGGACCAGTGAATGAGGATGAAAGGGAAATCCCCCGCCCCCCTTTTACCCATTAGTCTGCTGTATCACCTGTGTCAGTATAATTAATGTCTTTCTCACTTAATCCCTGAACAGTCCTGGTCCTTTCATATTTTCTTGTCTTCTGCAAGCATTTGTTGCCATTTTGCTGTGCAAGTCCTTATAGAAGTGTAATGCATTTTTTAGCACCCCCTTAGGTGTGGGAACAGAAGAACTACAACGTGGGATGCAGCATTCTTGCCAAAATGTGTGAACTTAAGGCATAGGGGGACCAGAGACATGTGGATTAGGAAAATTAAGTTACTGATCAGATTCAAGCACAGTGCAGACACACCAAGATTGTATATCATGGTTAACAATAAGATTTATTGGAATCAAATGCTTGCATAAAATAATTCACTGACGTAACTTATTTTGATGTATCAGTCATTTTCAATAACACTGAAAAAAAATTAACAAAAAATTGTTTCAATATTTGGTGTAAAAACAAGTTACACTGATTAAAGTACATGGAAATGTTCCTAGACTGTGAATAAGGACTAGTACAAGATTATATGAAAATTGATTACTGAACTGTGTATTATTAATTTCGATGTTCAGTCATTTTGAAAACTATTGAAAAGATGATGTGATGAGATGAGATAATCATGAGGTATGGAAAGGAAATCCTCTAGCAGATACAAAATACTAAGCTACATAATTAGCAACATAAAACACCCAAAAACACCCAAATTTTTTGATAGGAAATCCACTTTACAAAAGAAGAAATTGCACAATGAGTAAAAGATTACTGTAGTTTAGCATATTATTTATCAGCATAATTAGAGTGTAAGTGTTCTTGTAATACACGTTTTCTTAGTGACTGATGCATTTCAACATGTCTAGCCTCTGAAAAATTTTATACAAATATTAGACTGCAATAAACTGATGGTGCCCAAGTTAGGAGGCACAATGGTTAAGATGTGGGACTCTTGTTGGGACGAGAGTGTTTCAAGGGCTTGCCCAGCCATCCAGATATTGGCTCTCCATGGTTTCTATAAACGGAATATAGCAAATGCCAGGATGCTTCCTTTGAAAGATACACTACTGGTTGCCTTCCCCATCATTCCCCAGTCTAGTGTTTTGCCCAGTCTGTAAATGACATCCTCATTGATGGGACACCAATCTTCCATTCTCATTGTTACTGACAATATACTAATAGGTAATAGAAGAGGAAATGGGGAGGGGGCGGTGGAGGGAGATATTGGCAGATTTCATTTCATTGTAAACTGTCCTTATGTCTCTAATACATAAGAGTTCTGCACAAATTTTGTGTCTCTCGCATCTTTCTCCAACATTTTACACATTATCCCTCTCATCTCACCTCATAGCTCTAGAGGAAGAAATGTTCTATTCTGTAAGCTTGAAATTTTGTAAATTTCAGTGTCATATTTGTCTGCTCTACTCCAGAAAATTGTTTCATTAATTTGCAAGCCATCTCATGTTTGGAAAGAATACAAAAAATAATGAGGTATGTGGTATATCACAGATTTGGAAGGTGCAAAATAATTGATGATGTGTAATACATTTCAATTTAAGGGTCTGTATTGTGTATATAAAAGAGGGCCCTTGGTCACCAGCAAAGACAGAAAGACAGACAGACAGGCAGGCAGCCAGTCAGCCAGTTAAAGTCAACAGATGGGGATGTTCTGGGAGGTCCCACAAGCCCCCTTGTACTTAAGGGACAGGCCGGATGGGCACCCTTGATGTGTTTTTGTCTGCCAGTCAATTTAATAGTACAATGGAAGTGCCATTCGAAGAGCTCATGCAATAACTTTGTGGTCTGTATTACCTATAACAAAATTCTCTGTCTGCAATGTAAGAATGCTACTTACAGTAAAAAAGACATGTCAGGTTGCAGACAGGCACAATTATAGGACAGATTGAACCAGAAATGTAATACTTAGTCACAAACTTTCCTTCCAAGCATACTCTAATAGCCAGTAAATAAGACAAGATCATAGCATTATGTGTGACCATCAATCATTAACACTGTCTTCTGACATTGCATTGAGAAAGAGAGAGAGAGAGAAACAGCATAAATTTCAATGCTGAGCTTGGTAACTAAGAAAGAAAACTAACTGCTACTCGCAATTAAATTTTATTACTTCCTAAAGCTCTGCAATGTATGAAATCCATCACCGCAAAGTTAACTTGCAGTGGAGCACTAACAAATTGATCAATACTTAATATAGATTCCTGTATAGGGTTAGCAAAATTGTGTTCTATTGTGTGTTACATATTTGTTGTTTTCAATGACTCTGATCAGTTGCAGGTGAGGTGGCAGACACACTGGCAAAGGCACAGGCTGCTGTGGATCTGGCAGCTGCTGTCAACAATAAGAAACCTCCCGAGGAGCTGGTGGTTCCAGATGCGAAGCAGCCGGCTGTCGAGGCGGGACCTCCAGCAGCTGATGTGCGCCGGGAGCTGCCAGTGCCCGGAGCCCGCCAGGAGCCTCCGGTGCCCGTCGAGCCACCTGCTGCACCGGCAGAGGTGCCGGTTGCCGCACCTCTGAAGGCAGTGACAGCTGGAGCGCCAAAAGAGGAAGCCGCGCCAGTGGCAGCTGTCCATATGGATGTGGCACCAGCAGCAGCAGTTGAGGAACCGCCAAAGGTATTGCGTGCTGGCGGATAAGCCAAATGCCTTAAATTTACACTGAGTGAGGTTATGCAGTTGTAAAACACTGAGTTTACATTTCAAAGAACAAAATTTTAAATGTGATTCTTCAGTTTCTCCCTGCATATTTGCTGATCGAACAGTCCACTGGTGTACTGGCAATTCACAGGGTCCGACAGGCACAATATTTTGGGGATCAGACTGTCGCCATTGTCAGGTGCACTGATGAACTGAGCTCCTTGAGCTCCTGAGGGCACCGACCGACTTATATCCCCCCCCCCCCCCCCCCCCCCCCCCCTCCTCTCGTGAAACGTTCTCACTGCAGCCCATGCCCACAGTTGTGTGTCGGCAGTCGCAGACACAGTAGTGTTGGTGTCTGTGGTAGCTTTGATGCAGGTGCTCTGACAGCCGTAGTCGCCAGATCATTTTGTTTGTCGGCAGTCTCCTTAAGTAAACTCATTGCTGGATCCCAAGCCTTGCTAAGATTATAGCCGCAATTTCAGTTGATGAGATCAACCCTGGTGGGAATTTCTGTGGCCTCTCTAATAACGTTATCCCAGTATTTGGAAGTCTGGGCAGGAGATATGTAAGTCATGTGTGCCTCTGGTGTTCTCAACAAAGATCTTCGATGGTGTGCACTGTTTCTCCAATGTGTCTTTTCACATTGACGAATAACCTGATATAGGTCTGCCTTGCGCAAACCGAGGTAATCTTTGATGCCTCCCAATAATGCTCTTGTTTTATTGGGCAGGCAAAAGACATTAGTTATCCAGTAAGGTTTTCCATGGCTTCACTAAATTGCATTAGGCTAATGCCAGGTTGGTTCCTGTGAGAAGGACATGGCTAATTTTCATTATTCCTTATTAGTATGCATGTTTATTTGCAGTTAGCACTTAAATGCTTGGCAGAGGACGTACAAAGTCGCTTTTAAACTATATCTTTACCGTTCCACTTTTGAATAATGTGTAGGAATAAGAACAACTCAAATCATTCTGTGTGAATACTGATCTGTCTTATTTTATCATGATTATCTTTCACCATCTGTAAATGGAAGGAAACAAAGTATTTTGATACTTGGAGGAGAAAATTGTGGTTTGGAATTTCATGCAATTGTTTCACCACAGTGAAAACTAGCTGTCTTCGATAGTGTGGTGTGCATACTGTAAGACCTTCGGTACACACACCATCAGATTATTTGACTTGTCGCTCTAGCGAAGTAGGCGAGTGTCAGCAGTATGTCTCGTGGTCTTATCGTGGCGTGTTTATCTTCTGCCGTTAGGTCAGACGATAGAAATGCCACTTGCACGCTTAGAGTAGCAGATTGACGGTGGCCAACTTTAAGCAGAAATTGATTAATTTTCACACACATTTATTTAAAAAATAAAAAAAAATAGAAATAACTTAACTTGGTTCTGGATGCTGTTTACAATTGACAATCTGAAGTTCCTTTGGTCTTGGTACGTTAATCTTATTCTCACTTATCTCTGATACTTGACAAAGTGGCTACCGTATTTACTCGAATCTAAGCCGCACTCGAATCTAAGCCGCACCTGAAAAATGAGACTCGAAATAAAGGAAAAAAAAATATTTCCCGAATCTAAGCCGCACCTGAAATTTGAGACTCGAAATTCAAGGGGAGAGAAAAGTTTTAGGCCGCACCTCCAAATCGAAATAAAGTTGGTCCATTGTAATACGAGACACAATTTAGGTAGAATGAAAGATGATACAGCTACAGCAGTTTGGTTCGAGTCGTAAGCTTAGCAGTTAAGCTTTACCAGGTAGCCATTGCTATGCGTCAGGCGCTCCGTCCGTATTTATACGGGTACCCTTCCTTTTTCACGTGCTTCGTCTGGTTTGAATCGATTGCTTATTTTGCTTTGATCTGATAAGTGCCGTTTTCTTTGTTATAGGTGTTTATGTCACTCTAAGCTGAAAATGCATTACTGTACTGTGTCATGCATTGTTTATCGCATTCTGATAGTGCGTGTGTACGGCCTGTTGCCGCTTGCGGCATGACTTGCTTTTGTGCGCGCTACCGTCGCTTAAAAAAAAAAAAAAAAAAAGGAATCGTCTCATTAGCGAAACAATGGCAAGAGACTGCAATTTGTTGTTACTTACACTGCTGCTTTCTTTGATAATGATCAACAAGAACCAAATAATAGACTGCGTATGATAGAACATGTTCTGAACGAGAGTTAGGCGCAAATATTTCTCCGTTTGAAAATCTTTGCGGCCGCTTCTTTAGTACATCAAATTCTGCACAGAAATTAGTCATCTTATATTTAAAATCTAGTCAGTTGCCGTGCTTCATTTCTGACTATATCACTATTAGGCATAAGAATAATACGAATATAAACATGATACGATACGTATATTCTTCCGCGTTTGCTGTTGTTTCACTCTAGTTTCGTAGTTTATTAGGCAGACAGGATTTAAATGAGAGCAGTGAACACGAAAGAATACATGGCAAAATGTTTATATTCGTATTATTCTTATGGTGAAGAGAATACTGCATGTGATTCACATTTCATCAGGTTCCTATTAGCAACCATCTCTTCTCATGGGTAGGAAAAAACGTAGAGTTGGCCATATTGACAAACATCCCTAACAGTCTTGCCAATCGGATTTTCGTAGTACATTGAAATTCTGCTACATTCGAAGATGAACAATACGGAATTTGTATTTACTTCGTTGGACAATGTATGAAAATGCAGTGGTCGAAACTCGGGGCGGAGAAAAAAAAAAAGGTTTTGGCGCCAGTATTTATCTTTGTGCCCAATAAGCATGCTTGTGTAGCGCTACATATATTCGACGGCAGAAGTTAGTTGTGGCGGCACCTACCAACATTTTTCAGAACTTCCGCTTGCTTTGCACTCGATTCTAAGCCGCAGGCGGTTTTTTGGATTACAAAAACCGGAAGAAAAGTGCGGCTTACATTCGAGTAAATATGGTATTCATTTATCTTCATGGCTATGTACAGGAATATGATAATCTTAGTAGGCCCAGACTGAAACTTGACTACAGACTAATGCAGACTGGTACAGACTAATGCAGACTGATGCAGACTGACTAATCAGAGGTCTGTACACTTGTTATAATACCTCGGGCGTTCAGGTATCACTGTGCGAGTGTGATCCGCGAGGAGAATGTATGCTGTATCTAATGTTCCTGGTACCTACCACAGTTATTGCATGTACTTCTCAACACTTTCTGCTGAAACTGCCATGTTACCCTATTCTTGCCACTTACTGTGTGACATCTGTTTCGTTGTTCTGGGACATGTTGTTGTTCTCAAATGACTTTCATGTATGTCTTTGACTGATAAGCAGTTTTTCTACAGTACATAATATATTACTTTTTTGTGCACAATATTTTTATTCTGCATTGCATCCTGTACTGATCCATGGTAAATCACAAAACACCCAGAATCGTCATCATCATTGCACTGCTAGAAAGCCATACAAGATTATACACTGGACTTGCACACGTGTTAAAGACCGAACTGTCTGAAGTTAAACATTTCAGTTATTTGATCCAACTCTGAAGTAGGCCACCCTTCAAGTCTATTGTGTCTGATGCTTACGGTGGTCGCAGCACAACTGACTCGAAGATCAGTACTGCTATAATTTTGAATTGCTATATCTTTGTAAACTTTTGTGACTAATCTCTTTTAAAATGTGATATCCACTTATTACTGCAAAGTGGTTTTATTACAGACTAGCTGTTATGCGCAGCTGTGCTTGCATTCAGTAGTTTTGTTGTGATGAGTGATGGTGATGAAGTAAACATTGGATATGCACTGGGCAACTTTTGTGCAAGTGTTGTCTTCATCCCACTCATGCATAACCTACCTCATTTAAAGATGTTAATAATACTTTTAAAAAAGGCAGGAAGGTTGTTATAGAAATGGAAAAATTTGAAAAAAAAAGTAGAAGTTGTTATAGAAACAACTCAGTGTGGAACAACTACTCAGTTTAACAGACTTTCGTAAGACTCTGTGAAAAACAACTATTCTTACTCACCTTGTTGATGATTACTTTTAAAAAAATCAGTAAAAACATTCATTGCAAAAAGAATCATGAAAATAAATAAATAAATAAATTGCTAAACAACTTTTTAACTCATGACTATACTATCAAAATTAAATTAAATACAAAAAAAAAAAATTACAAAATTTATATTATACACTGCAAAATGGACACCTGATTCAAGGAATCAAGTTGGACACTAAAATAAAATGTTGACTTTCTAAAATTATTAAATTGCAGTAAACTGAAGAAGGAAGAAAATAGATAACCTGTGGTTAATTTTACAACACATTGCTCAAAAGAATTAGGGGAACATGACTTTAGGCATCTGCCATACTCCATTGAGCAGTTAATTGTTCGTTTGTCTTTTTTTACAATAATCACAGTACTAAAAACCACAGAATAATACACAGACACTTCTTTTCCTTTTAATACAACTTCCAAGGTGCGACTGGCAAACACTTGTCGTCGTCTGACACAGCTCCTGCCTTCCCGCGATAAACGGTAATCCTGCACACACTGACATGTTTTGTGCAGTAAATAGGCTCTCTCACTCACTTATCTTTGAAGTGTCACGTGTTCGAGGTGGCAGAAGGTCAAGTGGTCCCAGAATTCACATGTAAATTCTGTGTTTGGGTAAGCATATCTTGTGATATGTGCACCATCCCATCTGCAACCTACCCAGATCGCAACTATCCCAACACATGATGATGCGTCATGTGCAACGATATAGCCGAGTGGTGCACTCAGAAAGAAAGGCCACACCATCTCAACATGCTTATCATATCCGTGATACACTCTCCCTTTTGTACTAATAGCATGTAATGAGCTGCTCATTGTTGAGCTTTTTGAATGTCCTCTGTCAGTACTACCCGGTAATGAACTTGAACTACACAGCAACAGTCATAGAAGAGGGCAAACAAGCGTAGTGTGGGTAAGAAGTTGAAGCAAGGATATCTCCCATTTGCGTAGCTCAGAAAAGCACAAGTACTCTTAAATTACTTACATTCTGTCTGGGGATTACAGTTAGATACAATTAGGAATGGAACCGATCATATAGAAAATGTTGTGTTGAAGTTGAACTGAAGACAGTGTTATATTGGCAGAACATGGAGCAATGTCTTTGTTGGCCATTGGGGCTCAGGTCTAAACAGGGCTCATCACTGAACACAATTGTACTCCAGTCAGTGAGATTCCAGGCTGAAAGTGTGTCTGGAGATATCTTGGACAGCAGAGGGATGCCAGCCCGACAGCCAGGAGTGTTGGTCTGGGGTGTCATTTCTTTTCATAGCAGGACCAATTTGGCTGTCATCCATGGCACCCTTACTGCACAGCAGAATATTGACAATATTCTGTGTCCTGTTTTGTTGCCCTTCATAACAAGCCATCCTGGGCTTACATTTCAGCAAATAACACCCGGCCGTACATGGGGAGAGTTTCTACTGCTTCTCTATGGACCTGCCAAACCCTACCTTGGCCAGTAAGGCCACCGGATCTCTCCTCAGTTGAAAACGTTTGCAGCGTTATGGGCATGACCTTCCCACCAGCTCATGATTTTGATGATCTAATGAACCAGTCGAACAATTTGGCACGATGTCTCTCAGGAGAACATCCAAAAATGATGTCAATCAATCTCAGGTCGATAACTGCTTGCATAAGGGCCAGAGGTAGACTAAAGTGTTATTGACTTGCTTAAATCATCAAACTTTCCTGAAATTGTATTAATTTGCCTTTCTGCACGTACATCATGTCTACCAGTTTGCATCTCATTGGGATAATTCCTCGATGGTGTGTCATTCTTTTTTGTCTTAGAGTATATCTCACACACATAAAACAAAGGGAAGAGTCGTGATCCTTTGAAATAACTACACTTCCTCAAAGCTGTAATCATGACATGTTTTGTAAAAAAAAAAAGAAAAGAAAGATAGAAATGGACAAGTGTAAGTAGGACACTCACTCAGGGTTTCGTAAAAATTAAATTATGTATTAGATAGTTTAAGTATAGTTGTTTTATGAGTAGGTTTGCTAGTATCAAGATAATTGACATAAATGGCCATATCTTATACCTCTACCTGTTCCTGAGTAAAAGGGGCAGTAAAGGGGGCAGGCAGATGGATTTTTAAAGTGATCCTGTAAGGGTTCTGTTTTTACCAGTTGAGGTATGGATCCATAAAAATGGAATTGAATGGTGGTGATGTTTTTAGTAATATTGCAGGAACATTTTTGAACAACAGGAAAAATGACCACTGTATTCTTTGAGCTCTACACAAAAAAATCCAAAATGCGACATTTTGCTAACAGATTGTGGCAACGGAATTGTGCACCGTGATTTTATTTACTTTGTCTCCATAGTGCCACTTATGATCAATTGCAATGGTATGGGTGGGACATTTTGTGCATCCATTCTGAAATCCAAATAACACACCAAATAGATTGCATCTTTTATTATGTTGAGGAAGGATGTTGGTGGAAAACTTTTGCGTATGATGGTGGTGGTGGTGGTGGTGGTGGTGGTGATCTTGAGGTAAGATTGTAAAATTGGTTGAGAAGTCAAGTAGGACACATTTAAGGTGTTGGCATAAAAAAGGAGGTACTAATTCTTACATGATGTATGGACATCTGTGCTGATTGAGTGCTTTTTAAGTTGACAACGTAAATGAAATAAATGCGGAACTATGATCCATCAGAAATATTTTCTGTGCTTTTTATCTTTACTTTCCAGGCAATCTTGATATTTATGGCCATTGTCTTTTTTCCTTTTCATCATACATATAGGATGGGTAGGAGAAACATTCCTTATTGTTCAAATATAATATTTATCACATACTGCATGAGTCAGTCACATTATGTAACTATCTGTGTGTAATGTTGCGAAATGATGTAGGGTAGAATGAACACACAAAGTGAATTGCAGGAAATGTAAATTGTGGACTTCAGTTTGTTTGAATAGTTCGAGGAAAGTGTATGAAGAAGGCTGTTCCAAAGCCGGCCCATGTGGCATGGTGCTCGTTAGCCCACCAGAGGGCCAAGTGACCCTATTGTGCACATTCTGCACATGTTTGAGCCACTTGGCCACCCCTGCCAGGCTAGTACGGTCACATAGGCTATGGCTCGGCTGTTTGACTGCCCATCCACCGACTGTTTGCATAGCTTTGCCGACTGCCACCCATGGGTGAGCTCTTGAGCTGGAACTACGTGATGTACAGACTGCTTGTGTGACCCATTCTTGAGTAGGCCTACTGCTAGAGTGTTTGTGTTCCCACCAGGTTGAATTAAAGGAAGACATCGAAACAGTTCAGGGAAGTGCTGCTGGATATTTTACTGGTCGATTCAGTCTGTATGAGACTGTTATGGAAATACTCTGTGAGCTTAGATGGGAAATGTTGGAGAGAAGAAAATGATCTTTTGTGGACTGGTGTTGGGAAAATTGAAAGAGCTAACATTGCGATGGACTGTAGAATGATTCTGCTGACACAGAATAAGGTGGATTATGGTTTTTTACAGATGTATATGAGAAATTGTTTATCCATTGCTGAAGCCACAAGTGGCTAACAACTAGCATTGATACAAAGTATCCTCTGCCATGCACTGTACAGTGGCTTGCGAAGTATTATGTAGTCGTAGATATATTCCTCCATCAGATACTCATTGTATGCATTCATGATGAAAATTACCCAGAATCATAATTCAGTTCAGGTACAGGGTATCTGTTGATGACGCAATGGTTCAGTCTTTCGGGGAGTCATCTCCTTTGTTCCTAAATAATTCGTAATTCTTAACCAGAAATTTACATGCTTTATTATACAGGCACATTTGTTTTTGATATATCTTAAAGGGTAACACATGCTTAAAAAAAAAGACCAATATTATATGTTACTGTTTGTATATTAATTTAAACCATTAACTTTTCCTATTTTTGTGTTCGCGCTACTTAACAGTGATGTTGCTATTGGCTGACTGCACCATCCTATATTATGAATATGTGCTGTCATTGGCTGGAGAGATCACATGACTTGAGCTACAACTGGCTGACAAAAGTGCATCACACAGTGCAATTTCGATTTCAGTGCTTCTGAAGCTACCATGCTGTATTCGGTGGAATTCGTATGTAGACTTTCATGATACAAAAATATGTGGTGTACATGTTGCTGCACAACAATGATCTTTCCAAAATCATTGGGTTTTGCTGGGTTTGCATTGGGTTTTGATGGGTTTAATTTCCTAAAGTGTCAAGAAGTTCTGTGCTGGTGTATCAAACCTTTAGCATTGATAAGTATTACAGCTACAAGGGAAAGTACATTGTCATTTAACATGGAAAAAAATGTACTTTCACACAGCATATAGTGTATTTTTAATCCGGAAGAATCTGGGAATGTTTTTCTCTTCTCCACATGTGCACTCTGTTATAATATGAAACATAACTATGTTAACATCACAGAAAAAGACAAGATTATACAAAATTTTAAGTAGTGAGAAGGCTGTGTGAAGACCAGGAGAGAAAAAGGAGGTGAGGCTACTTATATGTCAGACTATTTTTATGTTACATTTGTGGAGCTTAAGTTCTGTGTATTACAGTGCACAAATGCTTCAGCGATGAAAGTGTCAAGTAACAGATAATATGACTGTTTTAATACATGTGTGCTGGCAAAACGGAAGAATAAAGACATACGTTCATAACTGTGACACAGCATCATACCAGCAGTGGAATCTTTTTTAATTTGAGTTGGCCAAACTGAACATAGTTAGACAGGCAACTGTTTCACTCTCATTTCTGTCCCAATTGTAGGAAAAGGATAAGGTTGCTAGCCACAATAGAGGCACTGTGAAAAAGACTATTACACTGTATAGCTTTTGGCCAGTGCTTTCCTGAGCAAAGAAAACACACACACACACACACACACACACACACACACACACACACACACACACATTCACATGAGCAAGCACATCTCATGTGTCCAAGAAAGCTATAATGTGTAACAGTCTTTTCGTTGTGACTGTCTGGAACCCAATGGGTCATCCGTATGGTACTAGCAATCTTCCCTTTTCCTGATATAGTTGATATTCCAACCTGAAGTTTCCATTGTGTAATCTTAAATGATATGCTCAGTTACTTTGTGTTTGTTATTTTGTTTTGGACCACAGATAGCTTCTCTAATGACAACAAAAAATCAGAAGTCTCAGGAAGAAACTGGTGAAATAATCTAAGAAGGAGAATGTTACTTCCTCAGAATGCATACCAAAGTAAGAATCATACACTTCCAGTGTTTTGTGATTGCTACCGCCATTTTATTAGGCTCAACAGAGAGTGCTTATTATTCAGATTCTCAAGATAAGTTCATTGACTTACAGATTTGCCCCTCCGAAGCCCAAACCTACTATGTGCCACCACCATGTAAATGATGTATTCTCTTCAGTACTATATGATGATGTATTGTGACTTTCAAAATACTCAACATCTTGGACAGTTTCCAGCCTCTGGCCAGCTCTGTTTGGAACATAGGCCTTTCCATCGTCTTCTGTCTTACCGCCATCTCTCCATCTTCACCTTAGTCCAGTCTTTTCTTTTCTTCTAGACGCAGTCCTCCATTCCTTTCGGCCATCTGTCTCTCGGTCTTCCTTTCCTTCCAGTTTCATCTTATGTATCCTCCTCCATTTGCGTATCATGTCCATACCGTATCAGCCTTGATTTCTCTATCTCCTCCATTAACTCTCTGATCCTCTCATTTCTTAACCTGTCTATCTTTGTCAATCCAATACTGTTCCTCAAGAATTTCATCTCACTAGCTTGTACTTTGCTTTTCTTTCTTCATTTCATAACCCAGGTTTCAGGTGCATATGTCAGGATCGGGACATAGTATGACCGGTATATAACCTTTTTACTGATTTGGGGTCCATCCTTGCTCCATATCAGGCTTCTGACACTCTTTCGAAATGCTTCTACTTTTCTCACCTGCTCGTTTATTTCTCTGTTGTTTTTTCTATCCTCCTGTATCAGGCTTCCTAAGTACTTGAAACTCTCCACTCTCCTCAAACATTCCCCACCAATTGTTATTCCAGTTGTTCCTCTCTCCTTCATTCTTGTTGCATCCGTTATTCTTGTACTGTTCATTCCTATATGTCCAACTGCTCTTGTACTTCCTCCTCCATATTCCCCCAAATCATCAGATCATCTGCAAACACCATAGCTTTCATCTTCCTTTCACCAGTTACTTGTGCTACTGTACTCATTATAGCATCCATCACTACAATGAAGAGTAATGGTGAAAATGCACTTCCCTGCTGCAACCATTCTTCTGTTCAATCTAAGCTGATCTCTGTCCTCCCATTTTCACATGGCTCACACTTCTGTAGTACATTTCCTTATCCTCCAAATAATCTATTTTGCTACTTCTCTGTTCTCCAGGGCTCTCCACACTTTGATCCTACGTATACTATCATATGCTTTTTTGATGTCGAGGAAGGTCATTAGTAGCTCTATTCCATATTCATAGGGCTGTTCGTGCAGTTGTCTTACAGCAAAAATTAGATCCACCTTGGACCTTCCTGTTCTGAAGCCATGTTGCACTTCTCTCATCCCTCCTAATTTTGTCCGAATTCGTGCTTCCAAAATTTTCTCAAAAATCTTTGCACAGTGACTCATCAATGTTATCCCCCGATAGTTCTTTCACTCTTTTCTATTTCCCTTCTTGAAGATCAGGACAATTATTCCCTTATTCCAGTCTCGTGCGATCATCATCTCTCTCCACACAATTTTCGTTACTCGATATAGCCATTGTATCCCCACCTTTCCTGCTGCCCTCACCATCTCTACACTTAGCTCATCCAGACTTTCAAAATACAAAATAATTTTAAGCGATTTGTGGTAAGCAAGAAAATAAATTATTTTCATATTTTTATAGGTATTTAATACCCTATCATGAAGAAAATGTGTTTTTGTTCATGTAGTTTGATTTTACCTCTTTGGCTCCTGAATAGGATCATTTCAGCTAGTTTCCACCGTGATTCATATTTATTATAAAAATGCTCAGATAACAACTAAAGGATGTACAATTACTCACATATCTGTGTACTATCGAAACTAAAAGTAGGTTATTGATGTATTAATTTCTGTGACAAATTTCTTGGAAATAGACCTAGTGCAAAATTTATTTGCCTGGACTTATGCCCATTTCTCCACAGTGGTCTTCATTTAAAAATTAACATAAAGTCTAGGTAGTAAAGTCTTGGCATTTCTTAGCTCTGAAGAGCTGGTAGTTGATTCTCATTGTAAATCATTTTTGTTAACAAATTTCAATTTATAGGCAGAAGCAGTAGCGGTAGCTGGAGACCCAGGACAGGGGCAGGTGCGGGCAGAAGCTGCAGTCAAGGTGCAGGATAAACATGAGGAAAGTCCACAGCGGCAGCGAGTGGCGGAGGACGCCATCCGCAAGGAGGACAGCGAGCTGGCGGAGGCGCAGAGGCAGGCTGACTCGGAGAAGGAGCGGAAGGAGGCGGAGCTGCTGGAGACATTGGCTCGCCACAAGCAGGAACAAGAGCAGCTGCTGCGTGAGCAGAAGCACATCCTACACGAGATGAAGCAGCAGCATGAGAAGCTGCAAGCCGCGGTGTGTACCAGTGGTGTTTGCTGTGTGTGGGGCATGCCGATCAAGTAGCAACACTGGTGTCAGATGCGTGATTTATTGCCAGCAAAGTAACAATTAACTCTTTTCCCCTTCAACATATTCTCTTTCCTATCTGTACACTATTGCATGTGAAGTGTGATGAAAAAGTAAGCGGAATTTTTGTTTCTCTTACATAATCTTTATTTATGCATCACATCAGTTTTGTCCCCTTCAAAATAAACCTCTCAGTTATAATACACTTGTGCCAGTACTTTTTCTAATCTTGGAAGCACTTGTGGAACTCACTTTTCATTAAGGTGTTCAGCTCCTTCAGCGATTCTGTATTTATCTCATCAGTGGTGGCAAAACGATGTCCTTTCATGGTTGTATTGTTTTGGGAATAGAAAGAAGTCACAGAGGGGGGGGGGGGGGGGGGCGTGTCCAGTGAATGTGGGGGCTGAGGCAACATAACAGTTTTGTTTTTTGCCAAGAAATCATGAATGAGCATTGATGTGTGAGCAGGAGCGTTTATGTGATGAAATTTCAATGAGTTGTTTTGGCACAATTTTAGTAGTTTTCTTCTGACTGCTTCATGCAAACGGCACATAACTTTCAGGTACTATTACTTATTGGCTGTATGACCATAAGGCAGGGGACTCATGATGCACTATCCATTTATAATTGAAGAAAACAGTGGGAAGAACCTTCACATGTGATCCAACTTGTCAATTTTTTATTTTTTTAGTCTTGGCTCTTCAGCAGTTTTCATTGGGATGATTGGGCCTTGGTTTCAATGTCATACCTGTATAACCATGTTTTGTAACCTCTTATAACCTTCTAAAGGAGTTCTTGATTTTGTCATCTTCATTTAGCAATTTCTGAATGATGCCTATTCCATGTCGTTTTTGCTCAAAATTCAACATTTTCAGATCAAACTTTGATGCTACATGTTTCATGCGAAAAAAATTGCTTGACATGAGCCAGAGGATATCCTGACATAGTCAGAAACCTCTCTGATGTTCATTCAGTCATTTTCCAGAGCTATTTTCTTTACTTTTTCCACATTGTCATCAGTAATTTATGTGCTAGGGTGTTCAGGGTGGTCGTCGTCTTCAGTGTCATTGTAACCGTCCTTAAAACATTAATACCACTCATAAACTCTTGTCTTACTCATAGTAGATTTGCCAAAAGCCACAGTCTATTTCGAATGCTATTCTGCACTTTATTCCATTTTTCAAGCAAAATTTAATGCAAATTCTTCGGTCCACCTTTTTCGAAAGTAAAAATTTGCTGAGCAGTTGAAAACATGTATAACCCTTTCTACTGTTAACAATAAACTAAACATTCAAAACAGCTGAAAATGCAAACTTAAATCAGGAACATGTGTACTATCATAAACAAAAAAATGAAAATCAGTTGTATAAAGCCTGCAAAATTAAAAATTACCTCTACTTTTTGATCACACCTCATATGCAGAATGAGATTTTCACTCTGCAGCAGAGTGTGCGCTGATATGAAACTTCCTGGAGGATTAAAACTGTGTGCCAGACCGAGACTCGAACTTGGGACCTTTGCCTTTCGCGTGCAAGCCTGAGCTACCCAAGCACGACTCACGACCCATACTCACAGCTTTATTTCCGCCAGTACCTTGTCTCCTACTTTCCAAACTTCACAGAAGCTCACCTGCGAACCTTGCAGAACTAGCACTCCTAGAAGAAAGGATATTGCGGAGACATGGCTTAGCCACAGCCTGGGGGATGTTTCCAGAAATGTTCGCAGGAAAGCTTCTGTGAAGTTTGGAAAGTAGGAGACGAGGTACTGGTGGAAGTAAAGCTGTGAGGACAGGGCGTGAGTCATGCTTGGGTAGCTCAGGTGGTAGAGAACTTGTCCGCAAAAGGCAAAGGTCCCGAGTTCGAGTCTCAGTCTGGCACACAGTTTTAATCTGCTAGGAAGTTTCATATCAGTGCACACTCCACTGCAGAGTGAAACTCTCATTCTGTTTCTACCGTTAAAAAGCACCTTCATTAACATTAAAAAAATTGTTAGTTGTTATTTCTTAATTGCTCAAGGAATTTGAGGTTACAATGTCCTGCTTGACTTTTAAGTCAGCCAAGATGACAATGCTAGAGTGTGATGCAGTTCTGGTGGTATCAAGGTGAACTGCATTCCAATTCCAACTTCATTCTATGAGTGTGCAGTAGGAGGTGCACTGTCTCGTAACTTTGTTGGCACATCTCATATTGATGTCACAAACCCTAGGTGCTACATTGGAGGTATTAATCAGAATTAACCTAAAGGCATCCAGAACAAACTTTTAACCCAGCTCTGAGTGCACAGTTTTGAATTTTCATGGTAGAGTCAATTGCAGGATAAAGATTCATTCTAGAAATAACCCCTTAGGCTGTAGCTAAACTGTTTCTCTGTGCTCTCATTTCTTCCAGGAGTGTTAGTTCCATTAGCTATACAGAAGAATTTCTGAGAAGCTTGGGAAGAGAAATAGGCATATTTAAAGTTTGAGTGTGGGATATTATGCTGCTGATTGATAGCTCAGCATTATTTGAAAAAGACAAGGTATGGGTATGAATCCAAGTGCTGCACACTGTTTTAATCTGCCAGGAAATTTCAATCTAAAGCTGATTATGTAATCATCATTCGGTGAGTTTGAAAGAAGAATTTTATTTATTCATTTGATCATAAGCAATATCAGTTAACAGGTTGAAATTGTGTGTTGAGTCACTCATTGATTGTACAAGATTCATAATATGATGATGCCTGAAATTCTGAAATCTGTGTTCTGGTATTGTTGCACTGTATTTCAGTCCCATTTTTGATCCCTACAGGGATGCGAAAATGATGGATATGGCGATAAGTGAACACGGAGTTTCTTTGCAGAGAAGGTCATACTAGACCCCACAAATAAAGTTGTGGTAGAACTAAATGAGAAAAAAAAGTCCTGTTGAAATATTCTCTGTCCTTGGCAAAGACTTTGATTGTTTGGATCACAAAATTCTACTTGTCAGACTAAAGTTTTATGGCATAAATGACATGCTCATGCATGAATTGGGTCTTACCTTCATATTCAAAACCACCTTGATAGATAGTATTTGTATCACAGGAATGTAATTATCATTCTAAGAATGGTGGTGTGTAGCATTTAGGGTCTCTCAAGTATCAGTATTGGGTCTAGTCTTGTTCTTAACTTACTTTTCCAGTGACTTTAAATGACAGTTCAAAAACTGTTAAGTTTTCTGATGACACAAGCATACTAATCAAGGTTCCAAACTCGCCCTCACCAGACACATCTCAGGGGATGGCTGAATAAGCTTATAATTGCATCACAGGAAACACTTTAAGTCTAAATCTCACAAAGACGAGCAACTTCAAAGAAGCAAAAACGTTGTGCGAGCTTGGGAAGTAAATGTTAATGATCATAGACTAAAGGAGCCACTGTGCCTACAAATACCTGCGGTCCAGCTGGAGAAGAAGTTAAAATAGAATCAACACAAATAAACTAATCAAGAAGTTCATTTCAGCCTGTTTTGCTGTTAGAAGTTGACCCAAATATGAAGGTATAGGCTCCCTGTTGCCTGATGAAATTATCTTTTGGGGCAGTGTATCTAAAACAAAGTGCCAATTCAGTAGAAGCAAATATTAAGAATGTTTTGTAAATTAGCTAACTGAAAATCGTGCAGAAACTTCTTTAAAGATGTTGTGTTTCCTAAATATTGCTTGTTGATGGATTTTTTTATTGATAATAAAACCAGACTTGTGACTGTTTAATTTTCTGAGTGGACTTCTCTACTCTAGTGCAAAGGTACTAATTAGGTTCCTGTCTAACACACAACAAGAAATTGTTAACGTCTACTGATTCAGAAGGAAATAAAAAACTTACCTCATTAGGAATTCCTTTTACAAATTATATTATCAGCTAAATGCAAAGATTTGTATTAGCTACATGGCAAATAGCAGTGTTTGCTGTAAAGCTGTATGGATAGTAGAAGTTCACTGTAAACAAGCCTCACCTGTTACAGGCATAGCTACCAATGTTTTAAAGAAATCACCTGTGCAGTCAACTACATATTAAGCTACCAGCGAGAGATAAAACAGTCGCTCTCTACTAGAAATGAGGACGCAGCAGATTTTTTTCAGACTAGTGAATCTATTTCCAATTTAAATGGGTACAGTTATTATAAACACTACTGTAAATCAGTATAGTGGTAATTTGTGTGGACCAGTGGTAAAGTGCCGAAATACAGATCCAAAGCTAGGACAGTGTCATACATTTATACAGGGTGTTAAAAGAAAGTATTCCACATTTTGTGACTTGGTAGTATGGACCAGAACAAGAAAAAAATGTTCAGTAAACATGGGCTCTAAAAGAGCTATGAGCATTTGTTTATCTTTGTTGCTGTGAAACACACCTCTTTTGCAGCAAGCTGTTTGCTTTCTATTTTTTGATAGGTGGTAGTATGAACCAAAACAAGGGGGAAAAAAACAGTAAACATAAACATGAGCTCTAAAGTGCTTTCTGTAAGAGCTATGTGTACTGGTTTCATAGTAGTAAAGATGAATATAGCTCTTAAGGTATGTGTGTTAGAACCTTCTCTCTCTCTCTCTCTCTCTCTCTCTCTCTCTCTCCCTCTCTCTCTCTCTCTCTCTCTCTGCTTTTTAAAGACTTTGTGTTTGTGCCTATTGGAAATACTGAAATATTGCCTCCTGATGGTAAATACTAGTCAACGATTATGTCTGATAATTTTGTAGTTTTCTCAAAAGAATTTACTTTTGATGTAGTTTATGGCTAATATCTGATTGTACTTTCTCTTGCAGGGCGAAGGTAACTCTCCAAAAGATCAAACCAAGAATATTACTGAAAAACTAAGTAAAAAGAGTAAGCTATCTGCAGATGAAACAATTAAGGAATCTAATGCTCAGTCAAATATGGTGAAACCTGTAGATGTTGGTGTGAAACGTACTTTGCATGAAGTAGAATTAAACAATAAAGCTGCACAATCCATAGCAAACCCACTGCCAGCAGAATCAGTGAAAAGCCCAAACCAGCAGGCTCTCAATGTTGTTAAGCCCTCGCAAGCCAGTGCTATAAATGCATCAAAACAGATAGCAGCAGAAAGTGGAATTGCACAGGCAGGAGCTGTCAATCAAAACACAGCAAATCAAAAAAGTCTAGAGACTAAATCGAAAGTAGTTGTGGCAAAGGCACAGGGTGAAGGACAGAAACAGGGAAGCGCTGGAGCAGCGAAACGTAACGAGGAGGAGAAGTCACTCCAGATTCCAAGTGCGCATCCAGGGGGAGTGCAGGTGCCGTCTTTGGCAGACATTGTGTACAGCAGGAAGGGGGTGCGACCTGTGCCTGCCGATAGCGGCGTCCAGAAGAATGCAGCAGGTGAGCAGGTTATAGCTGTCAGCTAATAATTAAACCCACTCAGTAGTTCACACATAAGGTTTGAGTGTTCCAGTTCCATGGCTCTTAACCATGAGGAAATTTTGCGTTCTTAACTTTTTAATATATTCTTAACTTTCTGCTCTCAAAAAAAAGCTTTAAAATTTTGACTCCTTAAGTAAAAACCGGAAAGTACAGGATGGAATAACAATAATACAGAAAGGGTAGGGTGCTACTCACCACATACAGGCACAGTGAAAGAGAATGCTAGAAATATTTCAGCTTTTGGATAGAGCACTTCTGAAGGAGGACTGCCTGAAACTTCAGATACTCCTCTAAATTAAATAACTGCGTGGTGCAGGTAAGAGATAAATTGTACATAGCACCTCTGCCTGAAACTTCAGATACTCCTCTAAATTAAATAACTGTGTGGTGCAGGTGAGAGATAAATTTACATAGCACCTCTGAATGCATTTGTGTCATGCATTACCAATGTTTACCAGTCAGCTGATTGCAGGACCACTCCCAGTGAAAAGTGACAGCACTTTCCTCATCGTAGTGGCACCAGGCAGCCTTCATTTTATGATGCTTCTCCCAGGTGCATTGGAATATTGTAAAATTGTTAGGTTGTAGTTTTTTCCCCTATGGTGTGTTGCCACGGTGTGCAGATAAGCTATGAATGGTTGTAGTGGGACCGTAAGATTCAGTTGTTTGTAGAGCTCCTTTTAAATTGTTCATTGTTCAATCTCCCCCTATCTGTAACTTCTGGAATCCACTTTTGCTCTCTTTTTGTGAGGGCTATAATGCTAGCACATGCAGTTTCATGAGGTTGTGGTGCAGGGAGATGGGGAAAAAAAGGAGAGGAGCAGGGAAAGGCGGGTGAGTGTGCATTGACAGAGGGCGGCAAACGAAGAGGGTGGTGAGGAGAAGATAGGACAGAGGGGATGAAGTCACTGCCACACAGCCCCCCCACTCCACACACACACTCACACACACACACACACACACACACACACACACACACACACACACACACACACACACACACACCACTACCCTTCCCCGTCCCAACCCCTCCAGATTGTTGCTTGCATCACACGTAATATTTGCATTCTGGCTCAAGCTTCCAGAGTTAGCAGTCATGTGTATGCGAAGTGTGGTTGCTTGTATGTATGAATGGTTTCTCTTTTGGTGATGAAGGCTGTTGCCAAAAGTTGTGCAAGTGTTTTTAAATTGTGCCATTCTGCAACTTAACATGTCTTGTTCATGGTAAGTAGCAATCTGTCATTTTCTACACTGATATTTTTTGGATATTTTATGCAGTGTGAATGACATTAGGCTGACAGAAGAGTTCTTCCAGTATCTCGGGGAGAAAATAAATTAACAAGATCCTGAAAAATATTTAGAAATAACGCAACATTAAAACATAAGACCCAGAAACAAATATTATCAGAAGGAAAGTATTAAATTTGGAAAGATTCCAAGGGGGACTCAGTAAGAGAGCTTGCCTCAAAATGCGAAAACGTGAAATTATGTAATACTCACTATTTCACAACAAATTGTATCCAGATGAACTATTTTATTAGATATAGTTTGAAATGGCTTTATTTTCTGCATATAAATATCGAAAATTTAACCAGTTTCCAGTTCTGGTATTGTACATCATGTGGCGAAGCCCAATTTGGAAAGATAATGTGCATTATAAACAGTTTGTATAAAAAAAAAAAGTGTACAAATGCAACAACATCTTAATGTACTCAGTGATCTGGTGCAATGCTTCTGCCATGCCGGTTGAATGGTCTATTTAAGATACAGACTGCATAATGCAACATAGTATGCCGCTTACAAAAAACACGTATGTTTGTCTTTAGCTAAAACTCAAAAGATGTTACAATGGGAACACTTTTTATGTGGCAAAATATGTGGTGTATGTTTTGAACTGCAGTTGGATCGAATACCACTAAAGGTTGGGCTTGAACTACATTGTTCAACAATAATCTGCTAACCTCTAGTAGCAGTTGTGCAGCCGCTGTTCCCGAATGCTTTATGTTGGGCATTGCATGCTGTTTTCTGTTCTTATTTTGAAATAAGTTAAGCGATTAATCCCAATCCGTCACAAATTTACAACCATTACAACACCAGAAGAGATCGGCAATCCTTGTGACTTGTTTCCCTGCACTGCTTATCTTCCGTGTGTCAGTCAAAATTCAAGTTTGCTTACACTCTCAGCCATCTGCCACTATAGCTTATAGTGCCCACTCTCTGCACCATGGTGATTGGAAAACAGAATCTGTAACATTTTTTCACTGTGCCTAAGTTCTTCCCATAACATCAAAATAGAGTTACCATGCAGTCAGTTCCTGTCTGTAGCATGGTCAAGCACGAGTCACATGTCTATGAATGACAATGAAATGTTGAAATTAATAGTTTGCAGATTTTGTAATCATTGAATTGAGCGGGATATAACAAATATTGTTCAGAAACACCTTAAATCAGAGATGCATTCAATTCACTGCCAGGAAAATGGTGCTGCTTTTTAAAAGAACAATCATTTTTGAAAGCTTAAACACAGCCAGATGAAAAAACAAAGGCCGTTTTGGGACAAAAAGATGTTGAAGTTGTTGCAGAGCAAACATTTCAGGCAACAAGTTCCCACTCAGCACTTTTTAAACTGCTAATTTCAAAGAACTAAGCCTTTGTCTTCACTCATTTAGCATGACAATCTTTCAAATTTGTGTGTCTAATCATTTAGAAACAAATAAATAGCTGTGAATTTTGACGAAAATAGACGCTCCTTCCCCCACGTTTGTACGATCAGTGAACAAAAAGCAGCATTTCAATTTCAGCTGGTATTTTGGATATTTTAGGGTATCTACTTTAGAGTAACTAGCTTTGTATTGTGGAGCCATAAAAGCTCGCTTTGGGTAATGTGCTATGTCAAATGACATGTACGTCATTTTGCAAATAATTTCTTAGAAGAAAATTAGTAACCTGCTTGCCATGAGTTCTAGAAAATACAAATTGGTAAGCTTGAGCCTACTTTACCTGTATTTCAGTGTTTAGGATGATGATTATAATGGTATGTGCTTGTTAAAACCACGTCCAGTGCAGCACAGATGTGATTTCTATCCACACAGCAATGTTTCTGTCCACAGTGCCACATTGTGTGAAGTGTATTCCACACGTAAATACTGTAACTCTTTGAAGATGAACTAGTAAGGATTAAGACCAGCAACAGAAAACTGGCAATGTGATACAAAAGGAAGAATTTGTAGACTGACTGAAGTTTTTGTTTCATTTGATAATGTTTTGTATTTAATAGTCACATGGTAAAGATTAATGAAAAGAGTCTACCATATCAGTCAGTATTTACTAATTATGTCATCACCTGCATGTTTCGGAAACATGCTGCCATCCCCAGATGCCTAATTATTGATCTGTTTCACATTTATATTACCTTATCAAATTCCTCATGTGTCATTTTGCTTAGGCTACATTCCCAAATTCATGGCATACTACTGTAACATCTTCATCAGCCTCACTCATATTCTGGACGAGTAGCTTGATTTATGGCAATTGTTAAAGATATTGGGAATGCATGTTTGAACCTAGTTTAACTGTTTCCACACTACTAATGTTAATGGTTTGGTCTCCACCCACTGATAACATCTTTAAAATCTGGACGCATAGTGAAACCACACTTTGAGCATTTTTATGTGGATTGCAACTGTGGTTGAAAGCACAATTGCCTCCACATACTGAGGCAGTGTGTGTTTCCAGCATTAGTTCGGTCCTGTCTGAATTGATGAACATACTTACTTCTTGCAAAACAGTATTGTATTGTATTTTTGGGGTGCATATCGTACATCTACATAGCACTATCATTGATGTTTTGTATTTGCTTAACTGACACCCTGTGAATGAGACCAGTTGAAAATAGGAGATAATAAGCACAGAGGTGACAAAAGTTGTGGGATACCTCCTAATATCTTGTTGAATCTGCTTTTGCCTGACATAGCGCAGCATCTCAATGTAGCAGAAATATTGAGCTATGTTGCCTCAATAGCCATCCACAATTGTGAAAGTGTTGCCATTGCAGCATAATGTGCACGAACTGACCTCTCAATTAATTACCATAAATGTTTGCTGGGATTCATGTTTCACAATCTTGGTGGCCTTACCATTCACTCAAATTGTCGAGAACGTTCTTCAAACAAGTGATGAATAGTTGTGGTCTGGGGACATGGCGCATTGTCATCCATAATTACATGATGTTGATGAATGGATGCAAATGGTTTGTAAGTAGCCAAACATCGAGAGGACCCAGTCCGTTCCATGTAAACACAGCCCACTCCATTGTGGAGCCACCACCAGATTGCACAGTGCCTTGTTGACAACTCGGATCTATAGCTTCATGGGTTCTGCACCACACTTGAACCCTTCCCTCAGCTCTTACCAACTGAAATCAGGACTCATCTGACCAGGCCACAGTTTTTCAGTCATCTAGGGTCAATTGGTATGGTCACGAGCCCAGCAGAGGCATTGCAGGTGATGTCATGCTGTTAGCAAACGCACATGTGTTGGTTGTCTGCTGCCATAGCCCATTAATGCCAGATTTCACTGCACTGTCCTAATGAATATGTTCATCTTACATCCCACGTTGATTTTTGTGATTATTTCATGCAAGGTGGCTTGTCTGTTAGTGCTCGTAACTGTACGTAACTCGGTCATTAAGTGAAGGCTGCCAGTCACTGCATTGTCCGTGGTGAGAGTTAATGCCCGAAATTTGGTATTCTCGGCACACTCTTGACACTTTGTTTGTATCTCCTCGAATTCCTTAACGATTTCTGAAATGGGATGCCCCATGCGTCTAACTCTGCCAGTGCACTGCCCTTTCATACCTTGTGTATGGGTTACTAACGCTATGTCTACAG
Source organism: Schistocerca cancellata (assembly GCF_023864275.1). Taxonomy (NCBI): domain Eukaryota; kingdom Metazoa; phylum Arthropoda; class Insecta; order Orthoptera; family Acrididae; genus Schistocerca; species Schistocerca cancellata. Next base: position 384,725,340 of record NC_064628.1, read on the forward strand.
TGCATATTACTATCCAATTACTTCTGTTACCTAAATGTATGATGCAGATATTGTGTTGGAATTTTATGATGTATGAGAAATGATGACTTGCCTTCCACTTTACTCGTGTAAAACTTAACACTCCAAAGAAAATTTGCCATATTTGATATAAAGCAGAACATTTGAACAACTCTTAACCTTCATGATATTTATGCTATTTAAATGCATTACCATTGCTCCACCCCCTACCCCCTCGTCCCTGGTTCCTTTCTAAGTAGTAAGACAATAACTAATTTGCTGTTTCATTATATTTGTATTAATAGAGCTGTTTTTTTATGTTATGTATTACTAGTTCACTTTTGTTAAAGAGACTCTTTAACTTTCAGATGTATTGTATTGTGTGGCATTAAATTTGTGTTGCAGAAGTTTCATCAGGCACTGTACTTTTGGATCGCTTGAAGGGCAATGTTAAATCAGGCAAAAAGGACAGTGCAGGAAAACAGACACAAGAAGAAGCTGGCTCACCACAAGAGCAAGTAGCAGAGGCACACGCTAGGGAGAAACGGGAGACGGAGGCAGCCGCTGAAGAAGGGAACTGCGACGTTGCAGAGAAAGCAGCCAGCTCTCATCTTCAACAGTCAGGCGGCACAGTATTGGCAGAAGCCAGTGTAAAGCAGCCAGAAAACAATGGGTCTTCAATGTATCTGCCTCACATTGCTCCAAACAAAAGGGACAATTTTTCCACATTACTTAGTGCGACAGAAAACAGTGCAAAGCCTGCAGTGGTGGAGGATGTCTCTGTTCCGAAAGATCCGTCCAGAGAATCTGTTGTAAAAGATAACAAGATTTTGAGTATAAAGTCACCAGAAATGGAAGAGGAAGTAGTAAGGAAGGTAGCAGATAACTCTAGTAATCTTGTATTCTCAAGTGATATGGTAACAAGAGATTTTAATTTGAGATCTGTCTCAGAGTTGGGAATCAGCAGTGTAACTGGGGCTCCCCAACACATGAGGAGCTACACAGATGTTGCGGTAGAAGCAGAGAAGGCCACGGGTGCTCCTTTTGAGATAAAGGCCCCACAGCACCTGTCACCTCCCGATGTCAGTCTTCCTCCGTCAATTGTCGACTCGGATGACCGTCTATCAGCTGCCGGTGTTAAGCCACTGTCCCGCGATCTGAAGTCTGCTAAAGATGATGAGGCAGAAGACAACACATAAAGGACAATGTTTGCTTGTGTGTTCGCGAGTTCTGAGGAAAAAGCAAAATTTGTGTATGTAAATGTGGCAGTGCAACTTCCCTGTGTTGATGAAATTGGCCACGTGATTTCATGACCGAGAATACGTTGATGCGATTTTCAGACTGCTCTATCCTGTCGAAAAATTGTCCAAATAATGACATATCACACCTGTCGTGTGTGGCCTGTAGGTCCATAAAGACTTTTGTCATTCTAAGCAATGGTGTATGCAATTATTGTTGCAGTTACTGTATAGCAGGTATTTATGATGGTGTAATTAGTTGTATCCCCCTCCCCCCAAATGTGTAAATGTGGGCACTTATTTCAGTATCTCTGTTGATAAAAGAAAATCTAGTCAATTACCCTAGCCTACTGCAATTTACTCATTTTGTATAAGAGGATCTCCATTGAGTATTGAAACACGTGTGGCTGAAACCCATTATGTACTTAGGTATTGTGATGTAATGCACAATTAAAACTGGCCTTTGACCATTTGCCAAGACCGAAACATTTCAGCTGTGAAAACATGTGCAACCTTGTGACAGTTTCTGGGCTTAGTATAATTAGTTATTGGTTTTTGGTATTTTCTGTAAGTAATATACACCTATTTTTTTCTTTTTAAAAACGTAGTAATATGTCGCATTCATTGAATTATTGCGTTACATTACAAAATGTCCATCAAAATTTATAAGAACATAGAATAACATATCAGGTCAGTAGCCTAGACCAGTATGTATATTTTTATAATTGAATTGAAATTGCAGTCATTTTGGTGTTGTCATAGAGTTTTGATGCATAAATTCTGTACCAAACAACATTTATAAGATGGCAGGACTTCCAGTACATAAAATTTTGATTATTAATTAAAAGGTGACTTGATAGCTCCTTAGGAAGAGATGTTTATACATGTAACAATCTGTGTTTCTAGCTATGTATTTTTGAGACAAATTCTTTCTATGTGTAATGCTCGCATATTTTTGTTTGTGCAGTGATTAACTGTTTGAAGCAGTTCCATTGCTGCTATAAAATGAAATACTTGAAACCTGTCATTGAAAACTAGCCAGAAGTCACGAAAATAATTCGAAAGCTGATGAGTAACTTTAGGTAATGTTGACTCTCTGTGTGGATGCAGAAATGTTGTAACTCATTGTAGAAATGCCTGAAAAGTTTCGCTTGAAATGATTATCCTGTAGCCACCCTGCAGTTTCAATTTGAGTCATCCAAACAGTGGTGCTTTCAACAGCATAGCTGTCCCGTGACAACAGTGTACAACAGACCTTTCTGTGTGTACCTTAAACTCCTTGGTACTGTACTCATGTTTCAGAGATGCAGGTGTATCAAGGAAATGTGCCACACCTGATTTTGTGATAATGACTTTGTGCAGTGTTCCTTTAAGTAATAACTGCTTACCCACCAGCTCTGGTGGCCGTATAGAATTTACTAACAGAAATACTGTTTTTATGACTCATGATCAGGTCGTAAATCTGTAGATGGAATCACCCACAAAATTTAAGGTTGTCATTCAGCTCTCTATATTACACTTCTAAGCTTTTCTTATTTATCTCTTTTCTTTAAAATTTATTTATCTTACCATAGTTCTGTCATTAGAGCTCATCTCTTGCTCTTGTTATAAAAGTTCCTTTCTTTTGGTTTTTAAAATTCTTGCTAGTGATGTATTGTCACTCACATTTTGTGTTTTCTTTTTACATTTTTTTATTGTTTTTTCTGATTTTAAATTAATTTTGCCAGATTTCGTAAATAGAAATATTTATAATGCTATCCTTTTTCATTTTCATGTGTGATCTATACTTTCTGGATGTTTCCGTTTTTGTTAAACATGGTCAATTTTTTGAAGAAATCCTAGCTTACTACTTGTCCAATAAGCCAGTGACTACTTGAATAATAAGCCATGACAAATTAAATTGGATTTTGATTGTGATAAATTATGAAATATTGGCATTAGTAATGAAGTCTTATATTTGAGGAATTAATGAAAGTAACAGTGTTAATAATGTCTGTTTTTAGAATAATTTTATACTTGTTAGCAAATTTTTCATTCTTGTCTCTCCTTTTTCCTTTGTGTAGTGCTTCTTCCTCTTTTTTATCTATCTTTGGACTGGTTTGATGTAGCCCAACATGATTTCCTCTCCCGTGTCAGTTTCTCCATCTCAAAATAACACTTACAAGCCACATTCTCAGTTATTTGTTGTGTGTATTCCAATCTCTGCCTTTTCCTATAATTTTTGGCCTCCGCTACTACCTCCAGTTCCATGGAAATTATTTCCTGGAGTCTTAATACATGTCGTATCATTCTATCTATTCTGTTGGTGTTTTCTGCATGTTGCTTTTCCCTCAATTCCGTGGAAAACCTACCTCGTTTCTGATCACTCCATCCTTAACATCTCAAATGCTTAGATTCTCTTCTCTTCCTGTTTACTGACATTCCATGATTCACATCGATACAGTGGTGTGTTTCTGACGTACTTTGTCGAATATTTCTGTTTCAAATTAAGGCCATTGTTTTGTACCAGTAGACATATTTTGCCAAGGAATGCTCTCTTTGCCTGTGCTAGTTAGCTTCTTATGTCCTCATTGCTTCATCCATCATGTATTACTTGCTCCTAAGACATCAGAATTCTTTTACTTTTTCTATTCGTGATCCAAAATTTTGATTGAAAGTTTGTTGCGAATCTAATTTGTGCTGCTTCTTAGTACTTTCATCCATCTTAATTTCAGTACGTATTCTGTACTTAGAAGACTATTCATCCCTTTCAGTAGGTAGTGTAATTCTCCCTTACTTCCTCATTTTAAGTACTGCACTCTAGGGATTATTATTCATGTCAAACTGTGTGTGATTTGCCCCCCCCCCCCCCCCCCTCAAACATTCCCCACCAATTGTTATTCCAGTTGTTCCTCTCTCCTTCATTCTTGTTGCATCCGTTATATCTCAAACTGTCAGCATAGAATTATTTAGGAAATTATACTCTCTCTCTCTCTCTCTCTCTCTCTCCTCATAAGGCACTCTGAATTATGCAGCAGAGGCTGTTTGTTGCATATTTTGTATTGCTGGATTATTTTTAGGTGTGTATATATAATCATAATCATCATTATATAGATTTTTAACATTTGGGTGCCTTATCATCTGTGCTGTTTAGCTGTCTCTTTGCTGTCATATATTCTCTACTTCTTTTTAATGCAGCTTCATTTGAACAGCCCAGTAAATTAACTGCAGTGCTCCCCACCATTATCAAAACTATATGTTGTTTTATGGTGCTAATGGCTAACTGTGTAGATTATGTTATTTACTACTCATAATTAACCCAAACTGTGAAATAAATGGACTGCTCAGACACAGTGTATTAGTCAGCCTCTTAGCTTTTTGCTGCACAGGTTCAGATGGTTATGAGACATACTGTGAAGTATGGGAAGAAGTCAGCTTTTAGTAGCTGTTGCTGTGGCAAGGTTGTTTATTTGAGTCATATTTCAGCATAGGCCTTCATAGCTCAATGCATTGGGAGAGATGTTTATTCTAACCATGTTGCAGTATTATCAGACTTCAATAATAACATGGTAGTGCGTGAAAGATTTATATGAAGATGCATAAAGAAAAAAAGATAGATGACTGGTGTTTGTTGACTACAGTTTGCTTACAGTATGCATAAATAATTTCCATACTTCTCACCCAGTGTAATTACTTTATAGGCTGTTATAGGTCATGATAACATTTCTGAGGAACTTACTGAATTCTAAATGGATCTCCTTCATCTGTGGAAGTCCCTCTTTTCAGGTTTTAGGTTGCGCACTTTGCCCACAGTTAAAATTTCTAATCTAATTTGCATGATGCGCTAGCAGAAGATTGCAAATTGTTCTTTCACCTGACTTGATTTCCATTTTTAGGGAGAAACATTCATGCCCCTGTTCCTTAGCATCTTGTATAAATAAATATTACTTTGTTAAAGTCAATGAGGTAAGTGCTGCATCTCATGTCTCTCCTGATGAGGTATTTGGAGCAACTTTCTACACATCACATTATACAGTTTTTCATGTTTTTTATCTGCCTGTTCCTTGTGAGGAAGGAACTATTTTGGAAATTTAGAAATCCTTTCTCTCTATAGTCATCTGCTTGCCTGTAAGCCCTGTCCTGGTTGATTATGTTTCAGCAGTCCTCAAGGAAGTTAATTCCCTTCTGTAACAGTATGTTGATAACATTTGTTTTTATTTACTTCACTGAATCTGCATGAACCCAAGTCTACAAATCAGTGTTTCATTTTTTAACAATAATATTATAAAATTGCAGACAGTATTGTCAAATTAACTTCTACTGTTACACAGTAATTAAACAGAGGTAAACAAATCTAAAACACTTTACCCAACATGTGAAAATTATAACAAAACTTCCTGTGGTACATTAAAACAACTAACCTATAAGTAGAGAATCTTAAGTATTGGTTTCCACCATTCACTTTGCCTGTTACATGAATGTCCTGACACACAGTCTCAAATGCTGGTAGGGGCAAACCTGTTAAAGATCTACAGTTATTGTTAGTAAGTGTGAGCCATTACCAGCAGTATGTTTCACCATAAGCTGAGAAATTCCTGCATGGTATCTGGTATTACGAATTAGTGTTGCATCAAATCCTAAAACAATGTGTCTGTGAAGCATAGACTTAGTCCCATAGATTATCTACTAGTGGCATTAATGATTCATTCCACATTGGTACTTTGCTATTTAGCTGACGTGATTAATATGAGTTGGCATTGATAATGCAGATGACACTTGACAATGTGGCTGGTGCTGTATAGAGCATCAACTTCTAAGACTCATGGGTATACCATTGCCCCTCACACCACTCTCAATGCCGTTTTTGTTTTCAGCATCACTAGTACTAATCATAAGCATTATGAGTGGTGGATCATGTTTATCCTTAGAGAAAGATTGAAAAGGTCCTTTGAATTAGTGTCTTTGTTATCTATGAAACATACGGCTCTATCTAATTTATACTAAGTGAACATTCTGGTATTAATTTATGTCTAAAATAAGGATAAAGTTGACATTCAGTAAGGTCAGGGGTATCTTAAAATCACGAACATAATTATGTTCTTCATTCTTGGTACCGGATCCCATGGGCAAAACATGGCGTATTGATTGAATTGTAATTCTTATCCTATCATAGCTTGAGTTAATACTACACTAATAAAATGGGAGACTCTTCTATCTCAGTGCAGAATGATTCAGCAAAAGATGGACTGTTTAACATATTTCCAACGTTAACTTCTCACATCATTTTCTGCGACATTACTCTCCTGCCCTTCCTTCTCATTGTTTCAAAGCAGTGTGATATTGTCTTTTGCAAAATATCCTCTTGCATTACCAATAGAATCAATGTTGTTGACATTAAATAGATCACCAAAGACACTCACATGAGATATCCGCTTACATTCTGTAGTGGTTCAACCATAATTAAATAGTTAAGAGTTAAGAGACACAGCAACATTTAAATGACCTCACTACCATGTCACCCTTAGCTCTCTATAATGATGAAAATCTTAATAATCAGTGGACAGTCTGAGTATTAACATCACAAATTCATCTTTTTTTTTGCCTAGGTCTGTTTACCTTCAGCTGTATAATTTTAAACTGACTCATTTCTGTATGTCTTTTCATAGTATCACTCTCAGCTATATTTATTTGTCTCTTGATTTTATCTGCATATTTTCTTACTACTTTCCTCTCTTCTATGTATATTTTCCCCATGTTTTCCACATTCCTTGTCATTTAATTTTTTTGTTTTGTTTTAATTATAGTTGCAGCTATTTACCAGCTTAACCACCTTTTACATTGTATCCATTTTTTTCCCTTTTTACATATTATCTTGTTGAAAGATTGAAAGAAAGGGATAGTTGCAGAATTTAAAATTTTACTTTGTTTCAAGTGTAAACTAGCTTTTAGTGACTCAAAAAGTAATTTTCTTGACTTTGTTTCTACTCAGTTGTACAAACTGTTTCTTTTGTTTGCAATTTCATTTACAGTTGTTCAGAAATGGAAGCTAACTGTGATTCCAAACCTTTGCACAATTTTTACTCAGTTGTACAAACTGTTTCTTTTGTTTGCAATTTCATTTACAGTTGTTCAGAAATGGAAACTAACTGTGATTCCAAACCTTTGCACAATTTTTCTTGTGTCTGATAATGTTGACACATGTTTAGATTTTAGTGAGAAGTATGAAATAATGTGAACAAGGTGTTAAAAGGAAGAATGATATCGTGTACCTTAGCACAGATTGTGCTGTATTAAAGCACTGACAGTATCAGTAACTGTCGGTGAGAGTTTTAAAGTATTGTTACAAATACAATCAAACATTCCATCACGTGACAAGATTCTTTGCTGCAAAGTAGTTCTAAGACTGATTGTTGCTATATATAGTGGACTATTAAGACTGCCACAAAAAATATTTCCTGTATGAGTTTTGAGGACTGACTTACGAAATTAGTTTTTCAAATATATAAGTTATTTAGGGAAGATGGTAATGTGGGAAAAATGTGACTAGATTATTTTTTTCTGTGTTATCAGTGCCGCCATTAATTTCACAAGAAACTGGCAGTAATATTATGCAAATTTTAAAATGTGCAGATTATATTGAGAGAATAGAAATATTTTGTCGTTTTACGAGGAAATAACTATTTTTCTTTTGTATATAGATCAAAGGTTTAAGGAACAACATTTTTTATGATGCGTAAAGAGAATCCAACTAAAAAAATTCGTTTTTGGAATCAGAATCCAGATTTTTTAATAACAGATTTGTAATGCTGAAGGAGCTCTAAAGATGTTAATTTAGATTTGTAATACTTTTTCCAGTGTTATGTAGGGTATAAATGGATTATTGTATATGTGTGACGATGATTTAAACTGCAAGAAAAATGAGAGACTGCTTTTTTAAAACGTAAAATTGCCTACTATGTATCATTAAATATATTGTGTAATTGTAATGTTATGTGCGTATTTTCCCATTTCTCTTGGTTCATGATCTCTTCAGTGAGTAACTTAGCTGCTGGATGTTAGAAGTTTGACTTAGAAAAATTGTGTATTTTTGATGTTGTTTTCTGTTAGATGTACACATACTTTATCTGTGCCAAAGACTTCTTAAATAAAATGATAGTATTGCGAAAATAAATGTTGTCCTCTTTTACTGCCATACCCTGTGTACACATGAAGTAGTCTTGATACAATTTAGAATGAGAACATGAAACTATTGAAGATAGTCAGTCAGCTTCAGTTAAACAAATGTTATTCAGTCAGCATAGCTTCTTGAGAGAGTGCAGGTTATTAGGGGTTGTGTGAGGTAGAGTGAGTGAGAGGAGAAAGGTGGCGAGGAAGATGGGGAGATTGAAGGAAGGGTGGATGACGGGTGAGAGGTAGAGGCTTAGTCTGTTGCAGAAGTTACCTGCTAGATGTGATGCTTTGCACATGTCAGGTATCTTGCTGAAAGCAAACTATGATCTTGTTGGGAGGGGGGGGGGGGGGAGGTAGAGCAAGTTGGTTGCAACAATGGTACCAACAGCCTCACTGTTATGGTCTTGATCTCCACTGTCACATGGAGAATTGTGGGCACCTTTAATAAGTCAAGTGTGCACTGCATACAGGAAGTGGATACTAGCGTAGTGGGATACATGTGGTGCACACATCTTGGAATCAGTGCGTCCCTTTGGAATTGATGAACTATCTGCCAAAATCGAAGATAAATGAGGCAGATTATTCTCAAAGAATGTTTTTCCCTGCAGACTGGAAATAGAGAAGATATCAGTAAACTGCAGAAGGATCCATGGTAAATTACAGAATTAATATCACTTACTAGGTAATAATGTCCAGGTAGTACTAGGAACAAAATGTACAGTGAAACTGGAAACAGCAACGAAATCCTAAATTCAGATTGGAATATTTATTGTAAGGATAGTTTAGACATCAGTTGTGGTGACCTATTTATTGCAGTAAAGAATTCAATAAGTTCTAGTGAGTCTATTAGAGATTCTTTGTGTGAAATAATCTCTGTGAAACTAAGCATTTTACAGACCACTGTAGTTACAGAGCGCTTCAGAGAATATTTGCAGAATTTCATGAATAAGTTTATTGGTCATGCTATTGTAATGGAGGGAGACTTTATCTTGCAAGAGTCACATGACATTATTCTGAATGTCTTGTCCGAAAATTAGTATGAGTTGACAGATAACTTGTGAAAACAATGACTCAGACCTCCTAGTAACAGCAAAACCTGTACTTGTTGAATCAGTTAACTCAGTTAATGTCGAGAAGGATATCAGTGAACATAGGCTATGGTAGCATCTATGACTGGAGATACTATAAGGACTGTTAAAAAGATAGTAAAATATTTTTGCTCAGCAACAGTGACTGGATACAAATTTCTTAGTACTCAACAGTCATTACTCAGAGTTGAGGATGATGATGTGGATGTATGTTTTGAGGAAGGAACAGGAAAGACCCTCTTCAGTTTAATTCAGTAAGCAGTTTGAAATTATGTATTCAGTCACTTAGTGACCACACTGGCAATGAAACTGAAGATGGCTTAGTACCTCATCTACACTTATTGTCAAAAGTATGATCACATGGGGTAACAATCGAAATTTGTAACTGGTTTGAGGAATTTTTGGTAGGGACATAGCATATCTTGGATGGAGAGTCATCATCAAAAGTAGAAGTAACTTCAAGTGTGCATCAGGAAGTGTATGGAGACCCTTGCTATTCATGTTTTATGTTACTGACCTTGCAGACAATAGATGAAGGCGATATTGCAGTGCCGGCATTATTCAGATGACGATCCGCTGCGGCGATCACAGCCATTACTAAACACATAAGATGAATTCGCAACTGCAAATAATGACTACCATCAGCTGTAGAATGGAATGAAGACAATGAAAATTTGTGTTGGACTGGGAGTCAAACCCGGATTTCCCATTTACCATTTGACTATCCGTGCATGACTCATGGCCAGACCCAAACTCCGATATGTCATCACCATACGTCTAAGATCTGTACTTGCACATCCATTATGTGTATTCCCGTACAGATCAGACATTGTGCTTGAAAGATGCGTGCCTGGTATCAGCAGATAAATATGATATTGCAGCACTGGCGTTATTCTGATGACGATGCACTGTTGTGTCCACAGCTATTACTAAACACATCAGATGAATTCGCAATTGTGAATATTGCATTTATCTGCCGATACTGGGCATGTGACTTTCAAGCACAACGTCTGATCTGTAGAGGATTACACATAATGGACATGCGAATACGGATCGTAGATGTATGGTTGACGACATATGGAAGTTTGGGTCTGGCCGTGAGTCGTGCACGAATAGCCAAATGGTTAGGCGACTGCTTGCGATAAGTGGGAAATCTGGGTTCAAGTCCTGGTCTGGCACAAATTTTCATTGTCGTCATTCCATTCTACAGCTGATGGCAGGCATTATTCGCAACTGCAAATTCATCTGATGTGTTTAGTAATGGCTGCGGTCACCGCAGTCACCGTCATCAGAATAACGCCGGTGCTGCAATATCGTATTTATCTGCTGATACAGGGCATGCAACTTTCAAGCACATCTAATCTGTATGGGAATTCACTTAATGGGTGTGTGAGTACAGGTCATAGACATATGGTTGACGACATATGGAAGTTTGAGTGTGGCCGTGAGTCGTGCCCGGATAGCCAAATGGTTGCCAGCACGGTAACTTAGCGTGACCGTAGTTGGTCTCTGTAATAAAAAAACTGAGTGAAAGGATCAACAATGAACTTCAGTGGATATTATGCGACACCACTATGACCAAGCACAATGAACAACATGAAAAAGAAAAAAAGAAGAAGAAGAAATGGTAAGGTGCTCACCATAAGTGGGAAATTCGGGTTCGATCCATACTCGGAGATCGTCACCATATTTAATTTTATCTAAAAAATCCTGTTTCTTGAGATTATACAGCTTCAGTGTTTAGAAAAACACTTTATCGACTTACAGAAATCACACACACGAGTGTTCAGTCTCACAACCAGTGCACTGGTTGTGCACTCATTGTGGGCCCACATTTCACAGAGCATATGTCTGCACCCACAGTTTGCCACCAGAGTACTCTGTATATATTGCATCACAAAAGAGGCAAGCAGTGTCATCACAGACACCAAATGCAGCTTCAGGACTGGACTCGCCCCTATCTATCTGTCTGAATGACATGACTCCTCATTAGAATCTTTGGGGGGACAGCAGTAATTTTCTCTTGCAGGACTCTGTGACAATCTCTCCTTCTTCTTCTCTTCCTTTTTTTTTATGGGAGACATCCTTTCTCTTACACTCTCCTTCCTACATTCTTTCACGTCATTTTGTTTCCTCTTCTGTGTTTTTTCTTTGAATTTCTTCTTGCATTCTTTCTCTGCTCTCTTCTGTTCTGCAGTAACTAACAGTGGTTTATGTAGAGATGATGTTATTAAGGCAGATTTTCAGACTCAGGGCCTTTGTTTGGGTGTTGGAATGGACTGAATGTCTGCTGTGAACAGATACTTTACGTTTTCACTGATGCAGAGTGTCCAGAGGGACCAATTCTTCTATATCCCTAGCTCACGACAAAATATTCTGGTTGGAATTATGTCAGGTGCTGACAGTGGAATTTGTGGATTTCATATCATCAGAAGAATCGACAGTAATTCTGTCATTTGGAGAAAGCATTCCCCTGTTGTGTTGGAAACTTTGTAGATCTAACTATGCCATGTTGCTCCCAGAGGAAACAAAACTGACTTCACCAAAAACCAGTCAGTTGAAGGGTTAAATTCTTGTCACTCTGAAGCCACTGGCAGCAATTGTTCCAATCTGACACATTAGGTAAGCCCTTGCAAACAGTTCTGAAATGTCATGTCACCCAAGTGGCTTCTCATTGTGGCGCATACATTGTCGAATATTTTCACTGTAGTGGTGTTTCAATGAGCCCATAAATATCTTGTCTAAGAATTGCATTTTATTGGTTGTATGAGGGAAGGCTTATGATGGTAATGTGACTATCCCATGCGAGATCAACAACCTCAATATTTTGTGTGTGTGTGATGTGTGTGGTGTGTGTGTTTTATGGCCATCAAGAATGAGGAGGACAGGACTTTCTGCTGTGGGCTTGGACTTCTTAATAAAGTATTTGATTGAATCTGTAAATAGAGTTCCTTGAATTCATTCAAACGGACAGCATCTTCTAATGGCACCAGGTGGAGCCCCTTTAATTAAAATCTCAACCATGTTTTTCCTCAGGAAAATCACCAGTGGTGGGATAAATGTTCCTCAGCACTCATAAAACACACAACAGTAATGAGACTTCCTCTTTCAGCAGCACTTAAAGCACCAACCTGCCATCTGCCTCTAAGGCCAATCACTTGAGGAACCTTGCTGTGCACGATGGATTGCCTGTTTCATCCACATACAATCAGGTGAGATACTTGTGTTTATCAAGGTCAGCCTCCAGAATGTTAAAAAATGTGTTTATCACTTCCTTAGTGGAACCATTACCACAGAGAAAGTGAAGTTGCTGAGAGTTTTAAGGTAGACAGAAACATCTTTATGGCAATTAATAAAATTGTTAAACCAGACCAGTCCTGCAACTTCACTACTAAATGGATGAGAGATTCCATTCTTCTCACATAACTGGAAGGCTAAATGCTGCACCTCATCTCTTGTGAAGCCATAGAATTTAGATTCTATTATAATTAAATATTTAACAAGTCTATCTTTCCACATCAGCAGACAAAATTGGCTTCCTTTCAATTTTTCAACTAACTGCTGCTCTGAAGCAAGTCAAGATGAAAGAGCCTTTGTAGGGTTACTCTAGGTACAGATAACGACTTTACTCCCTTTTTTAGGCCCAGTCTTTTCTGTGATGGTGCCTGTAAAGCCGTTACTATGTCTTGTTTATCCCATGTTTCTAATTTTTGTTTTGTACCCACACATTAACTCTTTACGGGAATCGGCAACACAAATTGAACAGAAGCTCTGTGTAATTATAGTTGGGCCCCTACTGTTTTGAGGGCTCTTATTGCCAGTACAGAAGGGGCTCATAATACCAACACCGGCAATGGTTTGGTGTAGAGTAGACTCATCGTCTAAGTTTAAGCATAAATTACAATATTAATACTGGAACATAATAAATATTTGACACATGTGCAATAGAAGGAAAATATCATAATGAGTACTTTCATAGGTATAACTATAGTAATATTGCTACAAATGCCTACCTCACAAAGTTTTTGTTAGTGGTGAAAAGACGATGACCTCACTGTTTGCTGGCAAAACTATCTACTGCGTTAGGTGCACTCTACAGGCAAAACTATGAACTAGTGCTAGTAACTTATGCATTCACCAACAGAACGTTACCACATTGTTTATTAGATATTTAGGGGTCGGGGGGGGGGGGGGGGGAGAGGGGGGGGGCAAATTAACTGGAGGGGCCCACAATACCACCCTTATCTCGATTAACAGCAACCTCAAAATTTTTGCAGATGACACATTTATCTATAGTGAAGTACTGTCTGGAAAGAAGCTGCTTAAATATTCAGTCAGATCCTGATAATATTTCAAAGTCGTACAAAGACTGGCAACTTGCTTTGAATGTTCAGAAATGTGAAAACAACTCCCACAAATATATGAGTACCCACACTTCGTACAGATATCAAATAGAAAGATCACATAGTCTCAGTAGTGGGTAAAGCATGTGGTAGATTTCAGTTTATTGTAGAATACCAGGAAAATGCATTCAGTTTACAAAGGAGATTGCTTGCAAATCACTCATGCAACCCATTCTGGGAAACTGCTCGAGTTTGTGGACCTGTACCAGGTGGGACTAACAGGGGATATTGACTGTATACAGAGGAGGACAGCATGAATGGTTACAGGTTTGTTTAATCCGTGGGAGATTGTCATAGAGATACTGAAGGAACTGAACTGGAAGTATCTTGAAGATAGACAGACTATCCCAAGTAAGCCTACTTACAAGATTTAGAGCTAATACAGAGGATTATTGACAATCATTCTTCCCAAGTATCATTCTTGAATGGAGCAAGTAAGGGGGGATCAGTTTGTGGTACCAGAAGTTCCTTCTGTCACACACTGTCAGGTGCCTTGTAGAATGTCAATATAGATGCACTGAAATTAAATTGAGCTAAGTGTCCACTGAGTGTTGGTTCCTTTTTTGAGGTGGTCTACATACTCATTTTGTGGAGGCTTTGCTGCAATGGAGTCCATACAGCTGAAATGTGAATATCATTCATGTTATGTTCACAAGACAGACATTATTGTCCTTCCATATTGTCTGGGTTGCCAAGTGCAGATGATACAATTAATGAGTCAGATATGGTCAGCAACCTGTTTTGTCCAAGTGGTCTGATGAACTGTAGAGTCTGAAAGATGGGATTGCCTCGGGGACAGACACTTATGGATTCTAAGGCAGGGAGAATGACCATTCTTCATGGAGATCAGGACAAAAGAACATATTGTTGAGCAGTTATTTTCAATTTGTTAGTGTACATTTTAATGGTACATATCTTGGTCAGTACATATACACAGTTATCCTGAATATTTTGTAATATTTTATGTTTCACCCATTGCATAAAGTGAGTAACAGAAAAATAGGTATTTTGAAGTGCTGATTTGTCAGAACAAATGAGTAGTACATAAGTGTTCTGTTAAGTAGATGTTACTATTCAGCAGTGCACATTATTATTATTATTTTATTTTATTGTCCAAGGAAGTTCTTAAAGCTTAGTTAATTTCTAAACAGTTGTGGCTGGAGTCTCTGCAAAGATAATTTTTTGAGTAAAGAGGAGGCAACAAATATGAGACGCATTTTGTTGCTTCCAAGAGCGGAGCATTGCTCCGATTTGATTTTCCATGTTCAAGGTAGTTTCCAAAACAGACACCAGTGCAACAGTCCCTGCGTCTTATCTAATTACGATGAGTGCTGATTTGAGTCTATTGAAAAAAGCCTAGCATATCATATTCCAGCTGTGGTCACACCATTGGTCATTGTGGTGGGAGCACTGTCTAATAAAGGGAGAGCAGTTATCACTTATTTTATTCTTGGAAGCATATCTCTGCTGTCATGAGCCGTAGGTTTGTCCCAGTAATTGTGCAGTTAAGGTTACTGATATTTTGCGATCTCCCAGCAGCATCTCTACACGTCTGAGAATAAATGCAACTACTTGTGATTTGAAAGGTGATACAGGTAGTCCATTTTGTATGAGCCAGCTTAATAGTTGGGGGGGGGGGGGGGGGGTTAACTTGATTGCATGATCTAGACTATGCTTGGTATGCCGAAGAGATTTGTCTGATGTGCTTAGCCATATTGATGATAGAGAATTTTCTGTGTCAGGACATTTATGTGGTATGTGATATTTGGCAGAGGACTGCCCATTGATGTTTGTCTTGTAATGTTCATTAAAGGTCCATGATTAGAGGTTTCCTTGATTAGCCATTGAAATTCTTCCCTTGTTAAAGGGTTGCAAAGAAAGTGATTCTTCAATGTGGGATCAAGTGCAATTGATTGACAGGTAACAGATGGGCTGGACAATTCTGTAAGAAAAACCTGCTATGCGGCTTGTGGCTCTATCTCCTTTATTGTGACTACACTTTTCATTTCTAAACTTTTTAACAATCTACTTCACAGTAGTGCTGCATGCCAGTGAAGCACAGAATGACTCTCATGCCTTGCACTGTTTCATGAATATTATCATAGTGTTTGGATTTGGGAAACATTTTTTTGTGGACTGTTGCCCAAATTTTTGTTATGTTGACTGTCTTAAAGCAATAGCCTGAGAGAATGCATATTCCACTATGTTGGAGGCTGTTATTGCTAGGGGCAGTGACAGCTCTATGTGAAATGGTTGGGGGAGCTGTTTTATTGTCCAAAACCAGTCCTACCCCATCCATCCAGTGAGGTGTGAAGACAACATTCTCAATTAGTCTTGTCACAGTTATCTAGGAGACAAGTTTTCTGTCAAAGTGATCGGAATGAACAATAATCTGACCCCACAGTGTCTTTCAAGACTTCCCAGTCACATGGCAGAGTGGGCAATAAATAACAGCTGAGTTTGCTCATAAAGCTTAAGGCATCATTGTTTGCATTATGTTGTTTAACACTGAGCCTCACAGATTTTCATATCAGTAGGGGCAAAATATTTTCACCAGACATGTGGTTTAGAAATTTTGAGGGCAGTGTTATCTGCTCATTATTTTCTGATCTTGGTTTGTACACTGCACTTTTTAGATGGTCAATGTTATAAACGAGCTAGCAGTATAATTATAGTAATGCCTCTTTTTACATTTTTCCACCAATTATTCTATTTTTTGTTTGCCCATTGTAAGCTCTGTTCTCTCCACTTATGCTTTTCCTGTCACTAAACATTATGTATGGATAACATTTCCTGCATTCTGTACTTCTGAACCACTACAGTACTGCAAGGTTTAACATTGATTTTCAAATTGATTTATGGGGAAACTACATATTGTTCCAGCTCATACACAGCTTGTGTATAACATAAAACTGTACAGTTTGTTTCAGAATCTAAATTATTTTGGATTCTTTTGTAAACCCTTGTCGCCAGTTTTGTAAAGGCCTTTTGCTACTGCTGTGGAGGCCGTGCTGCCATTGTCATTACGGAAGGCTGAGTTTGTGAAACGGTTTCTGGTGCAGTGCACTGCTAAGACAATTTCTTCCTACCACTATTGCACAACTACGCCCCAGGGTCAGGTAGTAGGATAGGAGAACAAAGGTTCCACAACACTCCAACAATTTAGTAACAAAGTCACACAAATGAGTTAAAATGTTTACTTATCTTTGTGACTTGTTGAATAATGAAATCTGCAATACTGCTTGTAACATAACACGAAAAAGGCCCTCAATGGCTGAATGCAAATAATCATAGGTAAACTTCACAGTAAATAACAAATGCAGTTTACAACAACTGCAAAAAAAAAAAAAAGTTCACTAAACAATGTCCCTATCTAAGTCAGCCCTGGACGATGGTCTATAACCAAGTAGGAGAGAGTTGCTCTTCTATTTATTTATTTATTTATTTAGCATCCATTCCATCGTACAAGCGATTATGGACTTGTCATGAGCAAAAATAGGTTAAAAATGCAGTAAAAAACTGATTGCATACAAAAATAAAACAGTAAATTTACCTTCTGTCAAATGATACATCAGGTTAAATTTAATCACTACCACAAATAGAATCCATACAAAATAAACTATAGATAATAGGCTAAACTCCTATAAACTGCAACATAATAAATACAAAATATAAAACTTCTCACAGCAATTAACATATAATTGTACGTCCTCTTTTGTGGTGATTAATTTTATGGTCTATAAAAATAAAAAGAATTCAGCAGCTGAGCAGTTTTAAAAGTGAACTCAAAAGAATGTTAATCAGTAATAGTTTTTACAGTGTTAGTGAATATATGAATTCTTCAGAAAGATAGCGTGCCTTCACCTATCTTATAAGTTACTCATATACAAACTTGTGTCGTGGGGTAGACTCTTATGTACACACAAAAATTAATTAATCTGTCGATATAGAGTGTTATAATCATTGTTTCTTGTTGCTGTCCATTATACACAGAATATATGTAACATATTTGTGTCCTATATTGTTACCAATTTTTATCATGTAAGCTATAATTGTTTTGCCCATATATTTAATTCAGATTGTTCACTGATAGTTTTTACATAATATGTTGTTATTCATATTTTTTCTGTATGTAACACATGACAAATCCCATATCATTGTACATGATAAAACGGGTGCTCAATAAACAATAACAATAACAATATTACAGGAATGAGATTATATAAAATTAACAGTAAATTTACATTCTATTTGAAGATGCTGCAAGTTTTAATCATAATTAATAATAATATAAAGACTAAAGTGTTGGAGTTTTGAAGGAATATATAATTCATAAACAAAATAAAGGCATCTCAAAACTTTTAACAAACAAGTCCATTACATTTATTGTGATGATTAGTTTTCCATTTCTTTACCTTGATCTTCATAAAATTCATTTACTGAATAGTAACATTTTTCAAGTAAGTATTTTTAAGTCATAATCTAAATTTTATAATACCTTTTAAATCTTTAATGTGTTGTGGTAGAGCATTATGAAGTTTAACCTTCACGCGCTCGCGCTAGAAATAGTCACCCGAGCGCTCGCGCGGGCGGTCGGCCGACCGCCCTTTGAGTTTTCATTAATCTCTTGAGGTTTTCCGTTTTTAAAGATCATATTTCCATAAAATATCGACATAGGATATCTCACAAAATATTGCAAACACATTTGTAATCAAAATTATTTATTTAACAATAAAATATACAATGGAATACAAAAAGGAAGACAAATACCTAAATGAAATATAAGATCATTTCTTTAATTGTCATGTTTTGGGACTATATAATGTAACACTTGAGACTAGAATTATTCACTGTCTTAACTCGTCACAAGAAAAGCTAATTTTGCTTTGAAAAAAGAATTTTTGATTGAAAACGTTACAAACATTTCTGTCAGATGAAAAATGCTGATCAGTCTGTATCGATTTCATTTTCGTTTTGAGGCTGACAACAATTATTGCACGTAACTGTCGTGGTTGAATGTCGTAGGCAGAAGTTTCTTCTACATTCACCGTATTCTCGCTTTGTTTTTATATTCCTTTTTGAGCCACACAAATAACATATTCCTCTCCTTGTAAGGGTTGATACAGCTGGATAAACTACGTCACTCTCTCTGTAATTTTCCAAAACTACTAACAAATCTTTCGGTAAATGCTTCAATTTAGCTCTTTCTTTCAGGTTTTCGCTCACCAGTTCCAAAGATAACGCATGTAAGAATTGTCTTCTCGTTTTTTCTTTCGTATTACCTGTGTTCAATTGAAAAATGCGTAACGAATTTATTCCTGCCAAGTCAAGTAAGCGGAAAAATATACATGCAAGCCACCTTTGTGTTCTTCTTTATGTTGAAATTGTGGAGCACATGAGGTCTACAGTATCAACTCCACCTTTGGTTGAATTATAGTCTATGATTTGTACAGGTTTTTTGGTATCTTCATCAATGATGTCTGTATCATGCATTGTGGAGAGCACTACTACAGCTTTCCTTTTTTTTTTTTTTGTAATCTTAGAAATCAATGTTTTGTCATCTTGACAACCGAACATGTAGTCTTGTGCCACTGCATTTCCATTTACTGTCACAAATTCTGGGGAATTTCCTTTTTATTTTTTCTCATTGTACCTAAAAAAGTGAGGTCTTTGCTAAGGAGGTATTCAGCCAACGGGGAACTTGAAAAATAATTATCAGTTGTTACATTTCTATTTCTTCCTTCTATGCATTCAACCAATCTAGCGACCAAGTCGTATGGTTTGTTGGAGAGTACGTTAGGGCCTGGCACTTGTTTTCGTAGTACACTTCTAAATTATATGTATAAAAAGTGCGTGCATCACACAATGCATACATTTTTAACCCGTATTTGGCTGGTTTTTGAGACATGTACTGGATGAATGAACATCGTCCTCTAAACGCAATCAACATCCCATCAACAGTGACAAATTCCTCTAAACTGAATGATTTTTGGCTGTTAGCAATGAAAGAAGACAAAATTTCTCGTATAGGAGCAAGTTCGTCCGTTGCTTGACGTTCCAGTCTCGTGTTTAGGTCATCAGATCTTATAGCTCGTAGCAAAAATCCTAATCTATTTAGGCTGAAATTGGCTCGCAAAATTGTCAGACCTGTTCCATTGCTATTGAAATATTCAGAGAAATTCGCACGGTTTCCTCTTTTGACCGCAATCAAAAACAGAGCACCAAACAATGCTAGCATTTCAGCCGTTGTTGTCGGCTTATAATCCCTTTCACGTACTTCAGTGTTACTGCTTCCTTCTGCCAGTGCTTGTCGTGCCAATTTTTTCCTTTCAATAAAAATATTCGTGTACCTTACGATCCCTTCTTTCATTTCGGGAGTTATTGTACACTGAAAACTTTCCAGTCGAGTTTCACATTGTCTGGCTTGTCCTCTAGGACCTGGTAGAGTCCCTTCCTGTTCATAATCTGGGTCATCGAAAACGTCATCTTCTAGGGATTCCTCATGGCCTTTCCCCTCTGCTTCCTCTCTCTCCAATTCAGCCAAGATTCTATGTATGTTTCGTCGTTCCCTTTAAAAAATAAAAATAATTGTTACTTTTGCCAACAGAAATTTCTTAGAATGACGAAGTGCTAAAGTAGAAAGAAAAACAGAATTTGTGAATGGCAAAATTTATAGAAAGTAATGCACAACTGGAAGAGTCTATAAAATTGAGGAATTATAGGGGAATTACAAAAAGAAATACTTACATTCCGAAGTAGACGAGTAGAACAAAGTCTAGTAAGCACTCGCAAGGCGGTAACTGACCGTTTTTGTAAGTGCCGTAAGCGCTAGTAAGGCGGTAAACTGACCGTGTTTGTAAGTGCCGTAAGCGCTCGCAAGGCGGTAAACTGACCGCCGAACGTGTTCGGACCTATTTGAACTTGTCCTGAGAGGCAGAGGTGCGACTTGGACGAACTTTGTGCAGCATCTGTCGGCAAAAGGTGCAACTAGAGAATACATGACTCTCCCGCCGCCTCGTTACCTTTGTGGAGTAAGTATGGCGCGAAATTGCAAAAAGGCGGTCACTTCACCGCCCGCGCGAGCGCGTGAAGGTTAACTCCAACATAGCTTACATGCTTCTGAGTTCGTGTTCTTTTTGTATATTCTACATGCAGACCATTCTTGTTCCTAGTGTTAAAATTGTGACAGTCTGCATTTGTGTGGAGATTGCGTAGGTTCGCTTTGGTTGCAAGTACACAACTGAGTATGTATAGTGAGAATTCCTAGTTTCTGGAACAGTGGTCTACAGTGAGCTGTGTGTAATTATTTGAACAGGCCGTTTTTGTAGGGTAACAATTTCTTTTAAATTAGATTTTGAGCTGGCCCAGAACTTTAACCCATATGAAGCAACACAAAGAAAATATCCAAAGTATGCCATTCTGATGCCCTCAGAAGTTCTTTGCAATAACTCTCAAGGCAAAGCAGGCTGAATTAAGTTTGTGTGAAAGGTATCCAACAAGGTTTCTTTCAGTTAAAAGCTTCATCTATATGGAGACCCAGTACTTTTGCAAACTGCATTCTCTCTATTTGACTATCATCCAAGCCTAGAGTAATGTCATCATCGTGAATTATTTTACCAAACTGCAGGTAATTTGTTTTCTTTGCATTTAGTGAAAGTTTGTTAGCACAGAACAAAGCCTCAGTACTTTTCAAGGTGTTATTTGAAGTAATATGTAATGAGCTTTTTACGTCACTCACTATTAGGTTTGTATCATCAGCAACCTACCCCCATGAACCATGGACCTTGCCGTTGGTGTGGAGGCTTGCGAGCCTCAGCGATGCAGATGGCCGTACCGTAGGTGCAACCTCAACAGAGGGGTATCTGTTGAGAGGCCAGACAAACGTGTGGTTCCTGAAGAGGGGCAGCAGCCTTTTCAGTAGTTGTAGGGGCAACAGTCTGGATGATTGACTGATCTGGCCTTGCAACACTAACCAAAACGGCCTTGCTGTGCTGGTACTGCGAACGGCTGAAAGCAAGGGGAAACTACAGCCGCAATTTTTCCCGAGGGCATGCAGCTTTACTATATGGTTAAATGATGATGGCGTCCTTTGGGTAAAATATTCCGGAGGTAAAATAGTCCCCCATTCGGATCTCCGGGCGGAGACTCCTCAAGAGGACGTCGTTATCAGGAGAAAGAAAACTGGCGTTCTACAGATCGGAGCGTGGGATGTCAGATCCCTTAATCGGGCAGGTAGGTTAGAAAATTTAAAAAGGGAAATGGATAGGTTGAAGTTAGATATAGTGGGAATTAGTGAAGTTCGGTGGCAGGAGGAACAAGACTTTTGGTCAGGTGAATACAGGGTTATAAATACAAAATCAAATAGGGGTAATGCAGGAGTAGGTTTAATAATGAATAAAAAAACAGGAGTACGGCTAAGCTACTACAAACAGCATAGTGAACGCATTATTGTGGCCAAGATAGACACGAATCCCATGCCTACTACATTAGTACAAGTTTATATGCCAACTAGCTCTGCAGATGATGAAGAAATTGATGAAATGTATGATGAGATAAAAGAAATTATTCAGGTAGTGAAGGGAGACGAAAATTTAATAGTCATGGGTGACTGGACTTCGAGAGTAGGAAAAGGGAGAGAAGGAAACATAGTGGGTGAATATGGATTGGGGGAGAGAAATGAAAGAGGAAGCCGTCTGGTAGAATTTTGCACGGAGCATAACTTAATCATAGCTAACACTTGGTTCAAGAATCATAAAAGAAGGTTGCATACATGGAAGAATCCTGGAGATACTGGAAGGTATCAGATAGATTATATAATGGTAAGACAGAGATTTAGGAACCAGGTTTTAAATTGTAAGACATTTACAGGGGCAGATGTGGACTCTGACCACAATCTATTGGTTATGAACTGTAGATTAAAACTGAAGAAACTGCAAAAAGGTAGGAATTTAAGGAGATGGGACCTGGATAAACTGAAAGAACCAGCGGTTGTACAGAGTTTCAGGGAGAGCATAAGGGAACAATTGACAGGAATGGGGGAAAGAAATACAGTAGAAGAAGAATGGGTAGCTCAGAGGGATGAAGTAGTGAAGGCAGCAGAGGATCAAGTAGGTAAAAAGACGAGGGCTAGTAGAAATCCTTGGGTAACAGAAGAAATATTGAATTAAATTGATGAAAGGAGAAAATATAAAAACGCAGTAAATGAAGCAGGCAAAAGGGAATACAAACGTCTCAAAAATAAGATCGACAGGAAGTGCAAAATGGCTAAGCAGGGATGGCTAGAGGACAAATGTAAGGATGTAGAGGCTTATCGCACTAGGGGTAAGATAGATACTGCCTGAAGGAAAATTAAAAAAAAAAAAAAATGGTTCAAATGGCTCTGAGTACTATGGGACTCAACATCTTAGGTCATAAGTCCCCTAGAACTTAGAACTACTTAAACCTAACTAACCTAAGGACATCACACACACCCATGCCCGAGGCAGGATTCGAACCTGCGACCATAGCAGTCCCGCGGTTCTGGACTGCAGCGCCAGAACCGCTAGACCACCGCGGCCAGCAGGAAAATTAAAGAGACCTTTGGAGAAAAGAGAACCACTTGTATGAATATCAAGAGCTCAGATGGAAACCCAGTTCTAAGCAAAGAAGGGAAAGCAGAAAGGTGGAAGGAGTATATAAAGGGACTATACAAGGGCGATGTACTTGAGGGCAATATTATGGAAATGGAAGAGAATGTAGATGAAGATGAAATGGGAGATACGATACTGCGTGAAGAGTTTGACAGAGCACTGAAAGACCTGAGTCGAAACAAGGCCCCGGGAGTAAACAACATTCCATTGGAACTACTGACGACCTTGGGAGAGCCAGTCCTGACAAAACTCTATCATCTGGTGAGCAAGATGTATGAGACAGGCGAAATACCCTCAGACTTCAAGAAGAATATAATAATTCTAATCCCAAAGAAAGCAGGTGTTGACAGATGTGAAAATTACAGAACTATCAGTTTAATAAGTCACAGCTGCAAAATACTAACGCGAATTCTTTACATACGAATGGAAAAACTGTTAGAAGCCGACCTCGGCGAAGATCAGTTTGGATTCCGCAGAAATTTTGGAACACGTGAGGCAATACTAACCCTACGACTTATCTTGGAAAATAGATTAAGGAAAGGCAAACCTACATTTCTAGCGTTTGTGGACTTAGAAAAAGCTTTTGACAATGTTGACTGGAATACTCTCTCTCAAATTCTAAAGGTGGCAGTGGTAAAATACAGGGAGCGAAGGGCTTTTTACAATTTGTACAAAAGCCAGATGGAAGTTATAAGAGTCGAGGGGCATGAAAGGGAAGCAGTGGTTGGGAAGGGAGTGAGACAGGGTTGTAACCTGTCCCCGATGTTATTCAATCTGTATATTGAGCAAGCAGTAAAGGAAACAAAAGAAAAAATTCGGAGTAGGTATTAAAGTCCATGGAGAAGAAATTAAAACTTTAAGGTTCGCCGATGACATTGTAATTCTGACAGAGACAGCAAAGGACTTGGAGGAGCAGTTGAACGGAATGGATAGTGTCTTGAAAGGAGGATATAAGATGAACATCAACTAAAGCAAAACGAGGATAATGGAATGTAGTGGAATTAAGTCGGGTGATGCTGAGGGAATTAGATTAGGAAATGAGACACTTAAAATAGTAAAGGAGTTTTGCTATTTGGGGAGCAAAATAACTGATGATGGTCGAAATAGAGAGGATATAAAATGTAGACTGGCAATGGCAAGGAAAGCGTTTCTGAAGAAGAGAAATTTGTTAACATCGAGTATAGATTTAAGTGTCAGGAAGTCGTTTCTGAAATTATTTGTATGGAGTGTAGCCATGTATGGAAGTGAAACATGGACGCTAAATAGTTTGGACAAGAAGAGAATAGAAGCTTTCGAAATGTGGTGCTGCAGAAGAATGCTGAAGTTTAGATGGGTAGATCACATAACTGATGAGGAGGTATTGAATAGAATTGGGGAGAAGAGGAATTTTTGGTACAACTTGACAAGAAGAAGGGACCAGTTGGTAGGACATGTTCTGAGGCATCACGGGATCACAAATTTAGCATTGGAGGGCAGGGTGGAGGGTAAAAATCGTAGAGGGAGACCAAGAGATGAATACACTAAACAGATTCAGAAGGATGTAGGTTGCAGTAAGTACTGGGAGATGAAAAAGTTTGCACAGGATAGAGTAGCATGGAGACGTGCATCAAACCAGTCTCAGGACTGAAGACAACAACAACAACATCATCAGCAAACAACACAAGTTTTCCTTTAACCTGTGGTAAATGCAAATCATTCACACAGAGAAGAAAGAGTGGGCCTAAGGTGCTTCCCTGTGGGACACCTATGGTTACTTCTTTTGCTTTTGAAACTAGCCTTATTTTTTGATTCAGACTAACAGTGGTGAGCTCTATGATATGAGATGTGTTCTTGAGATAAGACTGAAACCACATTTTTGCTGTTCCTCTAATACCTATTGCTTCCAACTTATCAAGGAGGATTTCATGGCAGACAGAATAAGATGCTTTGGGCAGATCTAAATTCATTCCTATTACACTTTTGTTGTTTTCCAGATTTTTTATAATTTCTTGAATGCAGTCTGCAACTATAGCTTCTGTGCTGTGTTTTGCATGAAAACCATGTTGATTGCAGTTTTAAAGTATATTTTTGTTGAGGTAACTAGTGACTCTTAATTTCATTAGTTTCTAAAATATTTTGGAGAAAGTAGAAAGAAGTGATATGGGACAGTAGTTTTTTGTTTCATTTCTGTCTCCATTTCTAAAGACTAGTATCACTTTTGAGAGCTTTAGCTGCTGAGGAAACACACCTCCACTAAATGATAAATTTGCAATGTGAGCTATTGGTTTTGCAATCTGCACTGCAGCCATTATAAATATGTACTTCATCTACACCTGCTACCGTTTTAGGCTTCAGGCTCCTAATCATCCTAATTACGTCTTGTTCATTTGCTGGGGGTATGTTAATGTTACAATCAACCCTTGGAATGTCTATTATTTTTTTGTAATTTAAATTTAGTGTGTGTGATACATTTAAAAAGTGGCATTAATGTAATATGCTATTTTATTTTTGTCTATGTTATGGTTTTCACTGTTCTTGAGTGCTATTTCTTCATCTTCACGAATACTATTAGTTTCATTTTTTACAATTTTCCATATAGTTTAGATTTGTTATCAGACTTCTTGATTACACTGTCATTAAATAGCTGCTTCGCCTTTGCTATTATCTTCTGGTATATTTTTCTACAGGGTGAAAAGTATTTACACCGACAAACTCTGGGAGGTTGTAGGGGACATCAAAACAAATATTTTTCCATAATGTCATTTTTTCCTATGAGGAGTATTTAAACCGGTAGAGGATGATTTCTTTAGCGACTAATTAATTAAACCAACAAAAAAGTCCAGAGGGGACACATCTGGGGGGGATCGAGCAGGCCATGGTACAGGACCATCTCTGCCAATCCACGTTTCTGGAAACTGTCGGTCCAGGAATCGACGCACACGACGACTGAAATGTGCCGGCGCCCCATCATGTTGGAACCACATGCGTTGTCTTTTAGGGAACGGGACGTTTTCCAGCAATTCTGCCAATGCTCTGGTGAGAAATTTGTAATAGTGCCTGCATTTAATGGCCTAGGTAGCAGATACGACCCAGTTAAACAGTCCCCAACAACACTGACCCACACATTAACGAAGAACCGCACTTGATGAGCGCTAGTAACTGTGGCATGTGGGTTATCCTCACTCCAAACATGCGAATTGTGCATGTCGAAGACTCCATCACGACCGAACGTTACTTCATCGGTAAACAACACAGAGGATGGAAATGTAGGATGCATTTCACAGAGTCCCAGGTACCACTGCGAAAACTGTGCTCTGGGTGGATAATCAGTTGGTTCCAGGTTGTGGACACGCTGTAAGTGAAATGGACGTAACAATTGCTCTCGAAGGGCTGTTCTTACATTCGTCTGATTCGTCTCCATGTTACGTGCAATTGCACGAGTGCTGATTGAAGGATCCCGCTCCACATGCTGCAAGACAGTTTCCTCAAATTGCAACGTTCTTACCGTGCGACGGCGTCCCGGTCCAGGTAATCTGCTAAATGACCCGGTCTCACGCAGCCGTTGGTACACAGCAGCAAAGGTCGCATGATGCGGGATATGGCGATTAGGATATTGTTGCTGATAAACCCGCTGTGCAGCTCGTCCGTTGTGGTGCGCTACGTAGTACGCACCAAGCATGTGAGTGTACTCACTCCAGGTGTATCGCTGCATTAGTAAACAGAGACAATGCACTACTACACTGGTGGACAGCAGTTTCCACCGATTTAAATACTCCTTATAGGAAAAAAATGACACTAGGGAAAAATATTTGTTTTGATGTCCCCTACAACCTTCCAGAGTTTGTCGGTTTAAATACTACTCACCTTGTATATGTTTTTACGTGTTCTACAAACTGTGGATCAATGCATGTTTCATTTCTTGGTTCAATGTTTTCATGGTTACACTGAAAATCTTAATTCCAATCTATTTGTGGGTTTCTGTCCATTATCCGGTCATTGGTGGACTGTACTCGGCTGGCAATTGGTCAAGGCGAAGTCGATATCTTCATCCTCAGCGCTGCCCGAGGCCCTGGAGGAGCTCGAAGAAGTGGCGAGTCCCTATGGCACTGTCACCAGCTCGCATCTTTGTGCCTGTGGTAGTTTTGCTCTGGCTGTGTCTTGTTCGGACGACACAGCGGGTTCTATGAGAAATATGGGTGGCACTTTCAATTTGTTTCTGCACTGTTTTTTCACTCGTCTATACTCGAAACTGCAATAAATAATCAAAAACAGCATTTGAAATAGGTTTTTCTGTTAAAAGCAAGCCGTGTAACTGGACAGAGCAATATGAAAGAAACAACTGATTTCAACGATGCGCTGTTAGTTTGAACCAGTTTCATAAGATTCTGATCGACGAGTAATTCTTTGCTTATCACAACATTAACAAAATTACTTTATGCCATTCAGCAGTCATACGCATTTTTGCAGATACGTTAAACTTTTTGAAATTTGTAAATGGCCAGCTTATGAATGCGCCTTGATGATTGCATTGCATAGTAGACACACAAACCTTAAAAAGTGCACCTTTAACGGCATTAGAAAAAATGTAAATGAGCGTATGGCATCAATGAACCAAGCATGGATATAACGACAGGAAGTCCCATCGAAATGTTCTCTTTATACTATCTACATCAGTCTTGAAATTATAATATTTCTTAGGACGCCATTGATTCAATTAAATTCAGACATCATAAGTATTGACCAGGTGACTACCATCCTTTCCATCAATGCACCTGAAGGCATCTTAAGTACTAGCTAGGTCTGGTTTTTCTCTACGACTTCAATTAGTCGGTTTTTAAAAAGAGATATTTGAGTCTGATTAACCCTTTTCTTTGACACGTCATTGCGGGTAGTTTATTTCTCGAGTCCCTCACTTTCATTTTCAGTTTTAATTCATTTACGATGTACAAAATACTTAACGAATATCAGTCATTTTTCTCTCTATTTACTAGGCACAAAACTCCAAGTAAACCGCATTCTTGTACCACTGCTCGCTTACGCTGTTAACTACGAAAAATTTGAGAGATGACGTCATTCAATAGCGGTAGCATTGTTTCTTGCACCGTACCGGTGAGCAGAGCTTCGTGAAAGCTCACTGTAGAGAGGTTCATGCTCAAATGTGGTGCTTAGGTGCAGTAGTGATTGTGAAATCGACTAAATGAAGGCTGCTGTACAACATTACTCAATGTGTGGCTGCCGCCAAGTACTCATCCGTGGCCAAACGGTAAATAAGGTACCCCTTCAGCAAATGAAAAGGAATCAACACAATCCACTACTTAAAACTGGCGTCTGACGTTTATTAACCAGTACTCGAATTTTGAAGGTATAGTTTGTTGATGTGATTTTGTACACCAATAGTCATTTGAGGTTTATGAAGATGTGCACAGGTAGTGCTGTCGGAGCCGGGAGGGTGATCTTTTAGTTACCTAGGAAAGCAACATTACTCAGATGGAGCTCTTCATCTTCTCATCCTTCTTAATGGGACTGCATATACGTGTAGTAGTTTTATCACTCCGTCGATTGGGAGCTTCATTTCATTTTATCATAGCGTATTAGTAATTCCTGCAGTTTGCTAACATGTAATCTTTCTTTCCTTGCTACGCATTTCATACAGGTACTAAAACGCAATGGTGGCTTCTGCAAAATTTAAAAAAAATGTGCTATAGTTGGTGGCCTACAGCTATTTAAATTATAAGGGTAGTTATCGCAACGAAATGGAGTATATTAATTTTGCTTATATAAATTGGACAGTTTGAATATATTTAAATTTTGATAATACTCGTTTAACATTGCGAGGAATAATGAAAAAAGAAAGAAACCGCAATGGTAGTTGCACGAATCAAACTCAAGCTAATGAATTGGCAGTCCGTGCACTCTACCGCTGGGATTTGGCACTCAAACATGAACCACTGCTCGAAAGCCCATCATACTCTAAGCGCAAATCTTCAGAGAACTTAAGTACTACTGACGTGTTTACACATCCCATCCTGCAGACACGCTCACTGCAGTGCTTGCGTTCGTACCATATCTCGCTGAATAAAAAATCTCCGACTATTTATCATATAGCATACTTGCCTCTTTGTGCGCTATCATTTGCATAAAACCTCGTTCCAAAATCTTGAAAACATGACGATTGTTGTGACGGTATGATTCGCGGTGGACAGGAATGGAAATGGCGCATCACAACGTGGTCGTCTGCCGGGTATACACTGAAGCGCCAAAGGAACTGGTATAGGCAAGATACGTGAACAGGCGGCAGAGTACGGCGCTCCGGTCGGCAGTGCCTATATTGTACAAGTGTCTGGCGCAGTTGTTAGGTGGGTTAATGCTGCCACATTGGCAGGTTATCAGGATTTAAGTGATTTTGAATATGGTGTCATAGTCGGCGCACGAGCGATGGGACACAGCATCTCCGAGGAAGACAAGTGGAGATTTTCCCATACGACCATTCCAGGGATGTACCGTGAATATCAGGAATTCGGTAAAACATTAAATCTCCGACATCGATGCGACCGGAAAAAGATCCTGCAAACCAACGGCGACTGAAGAGAATCGTTCAACGTTGCAGAAGTGCAACCCTTCCACAAATTGTAGCAGATTTCAATGATGGGCCATCAAGAAATGTCAGCGTGAGAACCATTCAACGAAACATCATCGGTATGGGCTTTCGGAGCCGAAGGCCCACTCGTGTACCATTGATGACTACACGACATAAAGCTTTACTCCTCGCCTGGGCTCTTCAACATCGACGTTGGACTGTTGATGGCTGGAAACATGTTGCCTGGTCTGACGAGTCTGGTTTCAAATTGCGTCGAGCGGATGGAAGTGTACAGGTATAGAGACAACCACATGAATCGATGGACCCTGCATGTCAGCAGGGGCCTGTTCAAGCTGTTGGAGGCTCTGTCACGGTGTGGGGCGCGTGCAGATGGAGTGATATGGGACCCATGATACATGTAGATACGACTCTGACTGGTGACACGTTCGTGATTATCTGAATCCATTCATGTCCACAGTGCTTTCCGACAGCTTGGGCAATGCCAGCGGGACATGCGACCCCTACACGTCCAGAATTGCTACAGAGTGGCTCCAGGAACACTCCTCTGAGTTTAAACACTTCCGCTAGCCGCCAAACTCCCCACACATGAGCATTATTGAGCATGTCTCAAATGGTTCAAATGGCTCTGAGCACTATGCGACTTAACATCTGAGGTCATTAGTCGCCTAGAGCTTAGAACTAATTAAACCTAACTAACCTAAGGACATCACACACATCCATGCCCGAGGCAGGATTCCAACCTGCGACCGTGGTGGTCGCTCGGCTCCAGCCGGTGTGGCCGAGCGGTTCTAGGCGCTTCAATCTGGAACCGCACGACCGCTACGGTCACAGGTTCGAATCCTGCCTCGGGCATGGATGTGTGTGATGTCCTTAGGTTAGCTAGGTTTAAGTAGTTCTAGGGGACTGATGACCTCAGATGTTAAGTCCCATAGTGCTCAGAGCCATTTGAACCATTTTTTGTAGCGCCTAGAACCGCACGGCCACTCCGGTCGGCTGAGCATGACTGGGATGCCTTGCAACATGCTGATCAGGAAAGATCTCCACTCCCTCGTACTCTTGTGGATTTATGGACAACCCTGGAGGTTTCATGGTGTCAGTTCCCTCCAGCACTACTTCAGACATTAGTCCAGTCCATGCCATGTTGCAGCACTACTGCATTCTGTTGGGGGCCTTACACGATATTAGGCAGGAGTACCAGTTTCTTTGGCTCTTCAGTGTATAAAACCACTTACTGGACACCGTAATGAGATATTGTTCTGCTCTCAGTTTTAAATAAACTTCTATACCTTATTTAAATTTTAAACTCTCAAAGTGCGGCTAAAACCAGCCGTCCACAAAGTTACCGCAATGGCTTTCCACCTCTACAAACTCTTGAAAATTTTGTGCTATGCTTTACTTAACTTGATGCAGCATAGTAATTATGAAAGATATGACAAATTCAGTCCTTTATCGAAGAAAGATATCAGACTGTAAGATGATAAAAAATCATATTTTTTCACCGAATAGTTTCCTTAAAATCGAATGGTAAGTATTTCATATCCACTGGAACGTAGCTTCTCAGCACAGGTGACAGCATTGGGCGATCAGTACAGCGACGACAAAGTTGCTTTCAGCACAGAATGTAGAGAGCATGTCTGTAACAGTCAAAGGGTTAAATTTTATAGTTAATAGTTTAGTGTTGCGAAGAATAAAATTTTAAAAAATGATGGTTGCAGCAGGAATCAAATCCTACCTGAAGAATTGCCATTCATGCACTTGACCACTGGACTATGGCAGCTGTTTCTGTAAAATCCCTCAGACTCCACGTTTGCTCAATACTGACCTGGTGCTGTGAGCAACGTAGCATCTTCGGTGCCCGCAAAGATGATGTCACATTAGAGCACGCACAGCCGAAAACAGACAGCTGCGTCCCTTCTCCGAGTTGATCGCACTGTGTCTTACCATCATCTCAGAATTTGACACTGGTTTCTAGTTATCACGGAGACAGCGTTAGCCTGCCGGAGTGGCCGAGTGGTTCTAGGCGCTTCAGTCTGGAACCGTGCGACCGTTACGGTCGCAGTTTCGAATCCTGCCTCGGGAATGGATGTGTGTCATGTCAGCTAGGTTTAAGTAGGTCTAAGATCTAGGGGACTGATGATCTCAGAAGGTAAGCCCCATAGTGCTCAGAGCCATTTGAACCATTTGAGACAGCGTTACAAAACACGTTTTCGTCCATGTTATCTGCAGACCAGCACTCATCTAAAGAGAACTGTCGTAATTTTAGTGCATTTCCAGCTCGCATTCGACGAGAAGTGGTGCAATTTTAGTGACATTTACAGCTTGCATTGGAAATCTTATAATCTTAGTGCAATATTTTTAGTGTGTTGTAGCGCATTAGCACATGATCACTGGGCACCACTGCTAAAATCATAAATCTTTGGCTGTAGGTTATTTATTTGATTTGGTACTTTTCTATAAACTGAAGGAGAATAGAGAAAGGAATTGAAAGGGAAAGGATTATTGACATCAGTTGCATCAGGACTTTGTGTGGCATCAGCGGCGACAAGTGAAAATGTGTGCCAGACCGTGATTCGAACCTGGGATCTCCTGCTAAACTGACAGACGCGTTAACCACTGCGCCACCCAGCCACAGTGTTTGTTGTGGGTTGGCAGGAGAGCCAACACCGTATTATTAGAGGAAGCCGAAAGGCACGCGTTTTAGCTCACGCAGGCGGGCGCGAGGTCTGAAACAGGACAAGGAAATTAGACTTTAGAAAAAAGGACGTAGCTGGTGGAATACTTAACTTTAATCCATTAATGATGAGCGTCGCTCTTGGCGGTACATGATTACAGTATCAATAGTAACTGGTAATGGCGCCTTGCTAGGTCGTAGCAAATGACGTAGCTGAAGGCTATGCTAACTATCGTCTCGGCAAATGAGAGCGTATTTTGTCAGTGAACCATCGCTAGCAAAGTCGGTTGTACAACTGGGGCGAGTGCTAGGAAGTCTCTCTAGACCTGCCGTGTGGCGGCGCTCGGTCTGCAATCACTGATAGTGGCGACACGCGGGTCCGACGTATACTAACGGACCCCGGCCGATTTAAAGGCTACCACCTAGCAAGTGTGGTGTCTGGCGGTGACACCACATTCCTCCCCCGCAAATCGGCGGACGGTTGTGGCATAAGCCTTCCGCCCGCCGTGGGGAGGACCCCATGTTGACGTATGCGACGAGGTGGGGAGCCTAACAACAGGCGAGGCTGTGCCACCCGCACCCTGCCATTCGGACCGCGGGGAGCTAGGAAACGCCTGAAAACCTGCTCCAGGGTGCACGCCAACATGCGGTGTATGCGCCCGTAGAGAGACAGGAGGGGCCGAAGGGTCGACCTCCATCGGGCCGGGGCACCCGACGGGCGAAGACGACAATTGGTCCGGAGCGGGCAAGAGTTCCATGTCGGAGGACAACTGGTCACGGGAAGCGATCGGCGGCGCGTGACCCAGGGAGGCGCCCGGCGGTTGCAGCGACGTGTCCACTGCGGGCGTCGCCAGCGGGAGAACAGGCGGCGGCGGCGGCGGCGGCGGCGGCGCGTCGCCATGGGGCAAAATGGAAGGCAGCGTTGGTAACACCTGGGGATGAGGCGAGCCAGTAGATGGGTCCCCAGGGTGCTGACCGGACGGCACCGTCGCTGAAAGCAGACGGCGAGCGACAGATCCCATGCGACGACAGAGGCGCAGCTGATTGAGATGCCGACGCACCTCACCAGAGACCCCCAAAACCAGATACATAGCGCGGCCGAGGCAGCGAAGAATGCGCCCTTCGAGCCAACGCCGGGAACCTCGATAGTTGCGGTAGTAGACAACGTCGCCTGGGGCAAAAGCAGGTGTCTACCGCTGCACAGAAACCTGATGCGGAGGATGTAGCAAAAACCTCAAGGTCCGATGAGGACGACCGTGGAGCAACTCAGCCGGCGAGCGACCATCTCGGGGCTGAGAGCGATACGAGGACAAAAAGAGCAATAACGCGTCCTCCCGAGAATGTGACTCTTTCAACTTCAACATATGTGGTTTGAAAGTCCTGATCAATCGTTCAGCGGCATCGTTGGACTGTTGCGAAAACGGTGCGGACGTCAGATGTTGAATACCATTGGCCTTGCAGAAGGACTGAAATTCTGCGGACACGAATTGTGGGCCATTGTCGAAAACAATAGTCTGTGGAAGACCTTCAATGCAAAAGGTAGCAGATAACGCTTGGATGGTGGCAGATGACGTCGTAGGAGACATCTGGACAACAAAAGGAAAATTACTGAATGAATCTACCACAACCAACCATCGAGCATTCCAGAATGGACCAGCAAAATCGATGTGTAAGCGTTGCCAAGGGGAAGTGGCTTTTGGCCATGCAAAGAATTTCTGCGGTGGTGCTGATTGTTGTTCGGCACACACCATGCAAGAAGAGCACATTTTCGTAATCGCGGTATCGATTCCGAACCAAGTACAGTGCTGACGAGCAAGTTGTTTCGTTCTCACTATACCCCAATGTCCTTGGTGGAGAAGCTGTAAGACAGAGGACTGTAACTAACGTGGTACCACGACCCTGGACTGATCATTATCAGAACGCAACAGCAAAACACCACGTCGTACAAAAAGTCTCTCCTTGTGAGCAAAAAATCGGCGAACCAACGGATCCCCGATCCGTGACTTTGATAAGGGCCATTGCGTAGCAACAAAATGCAGAACGGTAGCAAGGACAGGGTCGGCAGCTGTGGCTGTAGCTACACGACGAAAATCAATCGGAAACGATTCGACGACGTCATCGGCTTCTGAATCAATGAACATGCAAGCAAGTTCAGAGGAATCGAATGCTATATCCTCAGAAACAGGCAAACGGGACAACGCATCGGCGTTTCCTTGCTTAGCAGTGGACCGATACAAGATATCGTTGCGGTACGGCGAGAGGAAAATAGACCAGCGAATGAATTTCTGCGCTATACGTGGAGGTACAGGCTTGGTCGGATGAAAAAGCGATGTCAGAGGTTTGTGGTCTGTAATGATGGTAAAGTGACGACCATACAAGAAATCATGAAACTTTGTAACACCAAATACGAGAGCCAATGCTTCTTTCTCGATCTGTGAATAATTTCGTTGCACAGACGAGAGCAATTTGGACGCAAAGGCAATAGGGCGATCGTGCGAACCATCTTTGTGCACAAGCACAGCACCGATCCCGAAATCCGATGGATCCACCATCAACAAAAGGAGCTTCCGGGGATCGAATGGCGTAAGGCAAGTATTGGAAAGCAAGGCCGATTTCAACTGACGAAAGGCGCGTTCGTATTCCGTCGTCCAGACGAACGGAACACCTTTACGGCGTAAGCGATGAAGTGGAGCTAAAATGGAAGAGGCCTGTGGAACATATTTGTTATAGTAATTTATTTTTCCCAGCACACTCTGTAGCTGCTTCAAATTCTGCGGCGAAGGCAAGTCTTGTATGGCACGGAGGTGCTCTGGACTGGGATGTATGCCTTGGGCATTGAGTACATGTCCATATAGGGTAAGTCACGAGCAAAAAACACACATTTGTCCTTCCACAAGCGAAGACCATTTTGTCGCAAGACCTGAAAGAATGTTCTGAAATTGGCTAAATGTTCTTCTTCCGTCTTTCCGGAGATCACAATATCGTCCAGATAGTTTGCTGCAGTAGGGACCGTCGCACAAACAGTTTGTAGATATTGCTGAAACAATGCAGGGGTGGATGCACACCCAAATGGCAGTCGTTTGAATCGATACAAACCAAGATGCGTGTTAACCACCAAAACGCGCTGGGATTCTTCGTCCACCGGTATTTGCAAGTACGCATCTGCTAGGTCCAACTTCGAAAAATATTTACCCGGGCACAGTTTGTCAAAAAGATCTTCCATGCGGGGTAAAGGAAAAGTTGCAATCACTAGTTGTGGATTCACTGTTGCCTTGAAGTCCACACAAAGTCTCAATTTTCCGGAAGGTTTTGGCAAAATTACTAAGGGTGATGCCCAGAGAGAAGCCTGCACACGTGCAATTACACCTTGTGATTCCAAATCGTGTAATGTTTTTGCGACCTCATCACGCAATGTGTGGGGAACATTGCGCGCTCTGAAAAATTTCGGTTGAGCGTTTACTTTCAGTTCCAAATGTGCTTTATAGTTCTTAGTGCAACCGAGGCCCGGTGCAAAAATGTCTGCAAATTCTTCACATAGACGAGAAACACTGTCTGAAGGCACAGTCTGGTTCACTGATAGGACCTGATTTACTATAGACAAGTTAAACAACTGAAATAAATCGAAACTAAACAAGTTCACTGCAGAAGAAGAACGAAGGACGTAAAATGACACAAGTTTTGTTTGTCCCTTGTATGTTGCAAGAAGGCTGCACTGTCCTAACACAGGGATCTTGTGAGCCGAATAGCTAGTTAACTTAACAGTTGCGGCATGCAACGGAGGTGTGCCCAGTAGTTTGTAAGTGTCTTGATTGATCAGTGAAACTGCAGCCCCGGTATTGAGCTGGAATGGTATCACTTTGCTGTTAATGTCCAAGTCCACAAAAAGTTTATTGTCCTGCTGACGACAAGAGCGACTGTCTTGTGCAACGTGAAGTGACACTGGTACAAAATCACTTGTGACTTGATGGGAGTTCATGCAATGTCGACGCACACTATTTGTGGGACGAACACAGTAACTGTTAAAGAGAGTGGCACTGGGCAGAGTGGAATGAACTATATGAATTTCCATGGGCGAAGTGTTGCGAGCCTGAGTATCCTTGGTTCGATTCCGATTCCGGCGTGAAGCAAAGGGCCTGGAATGGTTTTGAGCTTCCGATCTGAGCTTTTTCTGGCAAACACTTTGAACATGTCCTTTTTTATTACAGTAAAAGCAAATAGCCTGGCGTGACGGGCAATTCTCACGCGAATGTCTAGTAGCACACTGCGAGCATGATTTTAGCACTGCATTTGCTTGCTGGCGTCGTACACGTGACTGAGAGCCTGGTGGCAGCAGCGCGGCCGGGCGCGAGGACTGTTTACTGTTCCGTGCAGCTCGCCTGGCGGGCCGGTTAACCTGACACACGGGTGGCGAAGTTTCAAATGATTCCTGAGCAAAGTCAAGTGTGTCCTGCTGATCAAATATGTCCATCACTTGTTGAAGGGAGGGATTGACTAGTTTCAAAATCTGTTCCCGTATACGAACATCAGAAACGTTCTGTGCAATTGCATCATGCACCATAGTATCTGAATAAGGGAGTCCACATTGACACTCAAAAGCACAATCCCTAGTAAGGCCTTGCAAGGTTGCAACCCACTCCCGATTAGTCTGACCTGCCGTACGTTTTGTACGAAAGAAGGTATACCGTTTGGCAACTACATTGACTGATTCTTTGAAATATGCATCTAATGCAGACAAAATTTCGTCATAGGACAGAGTTGCTACGTCGCGTCGGGGAAATAATTTGACTGTCACACAGTTCGTGTGCACCCCGATGGAGGACAATAAAATAGGCTGCCGCTCGTTACCTTGAATTCTGTAGGCAGCGAGATGGAATCCAAATTGGCGTGACCACTCCGTCCAGCTATCCAGTGCAGCATCAAAAGGACGAAAAGTCGGTGCAACTGCGTGTTGTGGCTGCGTTAGCGGTGGAGCGGCGGCTGCCACATCGTTTTGCATTGCACGTTGACCCTGGACGAGCTGTCCAAGGGCATCCAGTAAGGGCTGCGTCTGCGGATTCTGTAAGCGATAAAATTCGGACAGTACATCTGGAGATGGTGGCGAAGCCATTACACAAGTAAATCAGGGCAGTATAGTTACGAACGCGGTGTTGCCTCGTCACCAATGTTGTGGGTTGGCAGGAGAGCCAACACCGTATTATTAGTGGAAGCCGAAAGGCACGCGTTTTAGCTCACGCAGGCGGGCGCGAGGTCTGAAACAGGACAAGGAAATTAGACTTTAGAAAAAAGGACGTAGCTGGTGGAATACTTAACTTTAATCCATTAATGATGAGCGTCGCTCTTGGCGGTACATGATTACAGTATCAATAGTAACTGGTAATGGCGCCTTGCTAGGTCGTAGCAAATGACGCAGCTGAAGGCTATGCTAACTATCGTCTCGGCAAATGATAGCGTATTTTGTCAGTGAACCATCGCTAGCAAAGTCGGTTGTACAACTGGGGCGAGTGCTAGGAAGTCTCTCTAGACCTGCCGTGTGGCGGCGCTCGGTCTGCAATCACTGATAGTGGCGACACGCGGGTCGACGTATACTAACGGACCGCGGCCACCTAGCAAGTGTGGTGTCTGGCGGTGACACCACAGTGTTTATCACAACTGTGTGGACTATCTCGTCCCTCCCACATTCCCATGTAGTGCTACTTATCCGTAGTCCTTGTCCACATCCTGCATGCTCACTACTCTACTTTGAGATTCCTGCAGGAGGTCAGATGTAATTGTGTATTCCCACAAATTTTCCTTTCCTTTCTTCCCCGTCCTCCTTCAGTTTAGATAATATGTTTCACAGCTTGGATTCGGCATGGTGTTTGTTCTTCCGGACACGTCTGAAAGAACAGACATCATGCATTCATATAATTAGCACTTTTCGTCATGTAAGTAGAATATTGTATTTAATTCTTCAAGAATGACGCGATTTTTAAAATTTTATTTAATTTTTTACATGTTTGTTTTTGACGTTTATTTACGACATAACACTTCATTCTTTTAATGATAATGAATTGAGGACGGGTCCGCTTTTCCGCAAGTACACAAATTATTGTTCTGTTTTATCACCCAAATATGTTTCAACGCAGTTGCGGCATCCTTAGTGGTTTTTTAAATTATTTTCCTGAGATACATACATAGAGATTATGTATATATTTAAGGAAAATAATTAAAAAACCCAATGAGTATGCCACAACTGTGGCGAAACATATTTGGGGGACCAAAAAAAAAAGCCCAATAATTTTTGTACCCGGAAAAAGGTAGTGCCATCCATAATCCATCATTTTTCTGCAAGCATGGGAAATCAGCTCAAAATTCCAATATGATGGGATTCTTCTAATGTTTATAAGAATGAACAATTTACGTGCCTCTAGGAAAAACACAACAATGTTCCTCAAGAATGTATTTGTATGTACTGAAATTGAATTTATGGTTGAACTGTTTACTGTCTTTGCGGTGTCGCTTCTTGTTGTAAACTTGTACCAGGTATGGATACCGACACAAAAATATTGACATTTCGTATCAGTATTGTACCAAACATAATGTCCATTTGTGGAATGTCAAATAACGTGCGTCGAAAATATCAAAGTGCACGGTCCACTTGATTCTGGTGGTGAGAAGTAGATGAACTATTTCAGTTTGGTGCCTGGGAGTCCCGTACTGCAGTATGAGAATTGCTGCAAATTGAGAAGATTTCCTGTCATACGTCATTTGATATAACTGATTTTGGAGGTCAGTAAGGTGGCATGATTGAAAATGAACCATCTGTTAAATGTTGCCACAAGCTGGAGAGATAATTGGGGATGGGATAGTTAAGCTAATATCACCAAAAAATTGACATATGAATGGTACCGTATATATCACATGTAGCAAACTTTCTCCGTTAGATCTCATCGATTCTGAGTTACATTGGATATGTTGACTTGAAGATAATTAGGATTCTATCAGAATGCCAACAAATAATGAAATATTGTATACTGTGCTTATACAGGGAGGTCTATTGATCGTGGTCGGGCCAAATATCTCACGAAATAAGCGTCAAACGAAAAAACTACAAAGAACGAAACTTGTCTAGCTTGAAGGGGGAAACCAGATGGCGCTATGGTTGGCCCGCTAGATGGCGCTGCCATAGGTCAAACGGATATCAACTGTGTTTTTTTTAAAAAAATAGGAACTCCCATTTTTTTATTACATATTCGCGTAGTACGTAAAGAAATATGAATGTTTTAGTTGGACCACTTTTTTCGCTTTGTAATAGATGGCACTGTAATAGTCATAAACATATGGTTCAATTTTAGATGAACAGTTGGTTACAGGTAGGTTTTTTAAATTAAAGTACAGAACAT
The DNA here is from genome assembly GCF_023864275.1 of Schistocerca cancellata. Classification (NCBI taxonomy): domain Eukaryota; kingdom Metazoa; phylum Arthropoda; class Insecta; order Orthoptera; family Acrididae; genus Schistocerca; species Schistocerca cancellata. The sequence continues at coordinate 384,765,474 of NC_064628.1, forward strand.
AGGTACGTATGAACATTTTATTTCGATTGTTCCAATGTGATACATGTACCTTTGTGAACTTATCATTTCTGAGAACGCATGCTGTTACAGCGTGGTTACCTGTAAATACCACATTAATGCAATAAATGCTCAAAATGATGTCCGTCAACCTCAATGCATTTGGCAATACGTGTAACAGCATTCCTCTCAACAGCGAGTAGTTTGCCTTCCGCGATGTTCGCAAATGTATTGACAATGCGCTAACGCATGTTGTCAGGCGTTGTCGGTGGATCACGATAGCAAATATCCTTCAACTTTCCCCATAGAAAAAATCCGGGGACGTCAAATCCGGTGAACGTGCGGGCCATGGTATGGTACTTCGATGACCAATTCACCTGTCATGAAATATGCTATTCAATACCGCCGTATCACTAGCAGTCGAGATGACAGGTATCTTATCCGCATGGCTGTAACGGATCGTGCAGCCACGTCTCGATCCCTGAGTCAACAGATGGGGACGTTTGCAAGACAACAACCATCTGCACGAACAGTTCGATGACGTTTGCAGCAGCTTGGACTATCAGCTCGGAGACCATGGCTGCGGTTACCCTTGACGCTGCATCACAGACAGGAGCGCCTGAGATGGTGTACTCAACGACGGATCTGGGCGCACGAATGGCAAAACGTCATTTTTTCGGATGAATCCAGGTTCTGTTTATAGCATCATGGTCGCATCTGTGTTTGGCGACATCGTGATGAACTTACATTGGAAACGTGTATTCGTCATCGCCATACTGGCGTATCACCCGGCGTGATGGTATGGGGTGTCATTGGTTACACGTCTCGGTCACCTCTTGTTCGCATTTACGGCATTTTAAACAGTGGACGTTACATTTCAGATGTGTTATGACCCGTGGCTCTACTCTTCATTCGATCCCTGCGAAACCCTACATTTCAGCAGGATAATGCACGACCGCATGTTGCAGGTCCCGTACGGGCCTTTCTGGATACAGAAAATGTTCGACTGCTGCCCTGGCCAGCACATTCTCCAGATCTCTCACCAATTGAAATCGTCTGGTCTATGGTGGCCGAGCAACTGGCTCGTCACAATACGCCAGTCACTACACTTGATGAACTGTGGTATCGTGTTGAAGCTGCATGGGCAGCTGTACCTATACACGCCATCCAAATTCTGTTTGAGTCAATGCCCAGGCGTATCAAGGCCGTTATTACGACCAGAGGTGGTTGTTCTGGGTTCTCATTTCTCAGGATCTATGCACCCAAACTGCGTGAAAATGTAATCACATATCAGTTCTAGTATAATACATTTGTCCAATGAATAGCCGTTTATCATCTTCATTTCTTCTTGGTGTAGCAATTTTAATGGCCAGTATTGTGTTTCACACTTTCATGACATCATCAGATTAACTGCAAAACGTGACAAAGTAATTATTACATCGATGTTTTGACTCACAAACCTATCTTTACCACTAAGTGGCAGAGGAAGTTAATGGTGTGAGGATACAAACATACCTTAAAAAGGCTGCATTAGTCAGAATTAAAGGCCTTGGTGGCAATCACATTAGTCAGTATTAAAACCATGGAAAACTGGTTGACGCGGAAACGCTGTAGTCAAACTGAAGATAAAATTCCTTAAATGATGAAAAAGTGCCTATGCAGGAACGAAAAACCACGAAATACACTTCTGGATAGGGGAAACAAACGACTCACCAAGCACCAGTAACGAACGGTGTAGATATGCTAGTGTTCAAATGGTTCAAATGGCTCTGAGCACTATGGAATTAACATCTGAGGTCATCAGTCCCCTAGAACTTAGAACTACTTAAACCTAACTAACCTAAGGACACAACCTGCGACCGTAGCGGTCTCGCGGTTCCAGACTGTAGCGCCTAGAACCGCACGGCCACTCCGGCCGGCGCTGGTGTTAACAGGCATGTGTGTCACTAATAAATAAATGCTGTACCCCATGAAAAGTGTAGAGGACGCGGAGTAATGTAAGGTAAAAGCGGAAGTTGATGGGGAGGTCTGAGTGGCGGCGCAAGTAGTGAGAATAAGATGAATTAAACAATGCACTGTGTAATTATAATTGAAGTGCAACTACATACAGAGGTCCAGGTTATCAAATGGCAGCGAACTTGGAAGATATTCTAATGCATTAATACAGAAGCTATTAAAACTCAAAAAATAGTTCTGAATTTGGCCACCGGGTGCAAATATGGCGCAGTGAATGTAAGAAAGTGGTATAGAAATGTTTCTAGATATAATGGATTAGCAACAGGACGTGGGCAGAAAAAGTCAAACAAGTGAGAAAGGCATAATTTTGACTTATTATTAACCGCCCCTTATACAATTTGTTCAATATGAACACCAAAGATGTCGACGAGATACTATACAGCACACGATCTGGTCGTTGTGGCCAAAATTGGAACTAATTTTCTTCCAGTTTAAAGCGGCTTCGTATTAAAGCATTACCTCATTTACCAAGTTTCGCTACCATACGATAATCACAGCCCGTACTGGACCTCCATGCGTAGCTTCACTTTAGTTATAACCGCCCGGTACTAGCACAACAGCTCACTTAATTCTACAAATGATGGAAAGTAATGCAATACTGGCAGTCTATCAATATTCTACTACAAATACGCACTTGAACGCGCTTTCAATAAATTTGGGAAAGGAAGTAACTGTTGCTGGTGGCAGTATAATTTCAACTGGACTGCAGGTTTTAATAAACGAACATCAATATCCAGTCACGAACTATATTACAGTATCTTTCAGCCCACTTGCAGAAAGCAAAGTCCAGATCTTGGTATAGAGTATTTTTAATATTTCGTCTAATTGTAACTCGTTTAGGTTGCAGGAGTGAAAATATTAGCTTTCAAATGAGTGTTCAGGGTTCAGCACCCAACACATCACACAAGAACAGTGAGACTGTGCTTTTGGAAACGTTCTATAAATATTGGAAACATAACAGGCAAATGCCAGACGGCAAATATCGGAGCGTCACTTTTAGTTTCACTAAGGCAGGTACTGTATCTCTAATGTAAGTATCGTATTTTTTAATGAAGCACGACATACAATTAAAACAAGTGCTTGAGATATACTTTTGTTGTTCGAAAGTGGCTCAAGACTGGATTTTAGCTCACGACTGCTACTTCGTTTATAAGTGTGTTCGATGCCCCTATGTTATGTCTCCCAAAATCCCAAATTTATGCTTTGCATTCTTCTTATTGTGTTCTTGATCCCTTTCTAATTCCATAAACTGAACGACAGCACCAAAGAGTGTCCGAATAAACTCAGTTGAGGCCATACTGGAAATAGTGGTACAACAATTTCCACAGATGCGTGTCGAAGCAGCAGCACACGACGCCACAATACTATGGATGACAATGCACGGCCGTACCGATAGGCGCAGGTGCAAAGCTAGCTCTTTTTAGTGATGATACATGTATAATAATCACACCCAATAAACAAGAATTAGCTGAGGAAATTGTAAATAAAGTATTTTAAAAAATTATTAAGTGGTTCTCTGCAAATGAAATCTCACTAAATTTGGAGAAAACGCACTATATACAATTCTGTACAGTACATGGCATAACACCATTGATAAATATAGACTACGAACAGAGGTTAGTTTCAAAGTTAGAAACAAAGTCAACCGTTTCGAGTTAGAAACGGTTAGTTTCAGCTACTTATGCTTTTAGCGTTATTGCAAATTTTGGTGATAAACATATGAATAAATTAGCCCACTATGATTTATTTTCATTCGCTGCTTTCATATGGCGCCATATTTTGGGGTAGTTCATCATCAAGAGAAAAAGTACTCATTGCACAAAGGCGTGTAATCAGAATACCAGCTGTAGCCCACCCAAGATCACCCTGCATACATTTATTTAAGGAACTCGGGATAGTCACAGTACCTTCACAATACATATATTCACTTATGAGATTTGTTATTAATGACCCATCCCAACTGAAAAATAATAGCGAAGTGCATAGCTACAACACTAGAAGAAAGGGTTATCTTCACTATTCTGGGTTGAATCTGACATCGACACAGGAATGGTTGAATTATGCTGCCACAAAAATCTTTAGTCATATACAAAGAGCATTAAAAGTCTGACAGGTAACCAACCAACATTTGAAAGTATATTAAAAGAATTTCTGAATGACAACTCCTTCTACTCAATAGATAAATTTTTAGGTATGAAGTAGTACTGTAAAATAATAATAGTAATAATAATAATATTATTGTGTGATGAAAATTTATGTTAAACTGACATTTTCCACAAAATGTATTCATTATCTATTGTGTGACACCATAGCTCTAATGCTGCAGTGATTTATTTTGCGTTTTGTCTTGTTTAATGTTATAACATTGATTTTCTGTAAATGTTGTTGGACCGAATCGATATCAATTAGAGAGTTCATTCTTTTCTGTGTAAAAAATTTGCTGTCATGGTTTGATTCTATGCAATGTAATGTATCTATCATTTGAATTCTTTGTCTCATTTTGAGGGAACGAAACTTTATCTGTATATAGCTGTAATTTCTGTGTGAATAATTTTTTGTGGAAATACCTATTGTACAGGGTGATTCAAAAAGAATACCACAACTTTAGGAATTTAAAACTCTGCAACGGCAAAAGGCAGAGCTAAGCACTATCTGTCGGCGAATTAAGGGAGCTATAAAGTTTCATTTAGTTGTACATTTGTTCGCTTGAGGCGCTGTTGACTAGGCGTCAGCGTCAGTTGATGCTAAGATGGCGACTGCTCAACAGAAAGCTTTTTGTGTTATTGAGTACGGCAGAAGTGAATCGACGACAGTTGTTCAGCGTGCATTTCGAACGAAGTATGGTGTTAAACCTCCTGATAGGTGGTGTATTAAACGTTGGTATAAACAGTTTACAGAGAATGGGTGTTTGTGCAAAGGGAAAAGTTCTGGACGGCCGAGAACGAGTGATGAAAATGTAGCACACCCTGATCTTACCCACTGCGATTTTTTCTTATGGGGGTATGTTAAGGATATGGTGTTTCGGGCACCTCTCCCAGCCACCATTGATGATTTGAAACGAGAAATAACAGCAGCTATCCAAACTGTTACGCCTGATATGCTACAGAGTGTGTGGAACGAGTTGGAGTATCGGGTTGATATTGCTCGAGTGTCTGGAGGGGGCCATATTGAACATCTCTGAACTTGTTTATGAGTGAAAAAAAACCTTTTTAAATACTCTTTGTAATGATGTATAACAGAAGGTTATATTATGTTTCTTTAATTAAATACACATTTTTAAAGTTGTGGTATTCTTTTTGAATCACCCTGTATATCACTGTTTAAAGACACAAAACGCGTGGGTGTTTTCAGCTCGTTACTAAACGCAAATAAGTAGGAGGCCGAGTTGATAGGAGCTGAAGTAGTCCAGGTTGCAATAATATGCGGTACGGCACACTGTTAGAGAGAAGGATTATTATTCAAGCAACACGCAGTACAGTGGAAATTACTTATCTTCCGTAGTTTATAGGACTGTAGCTGCGGCTATGAACTGATATATTCTCAGAGACTAAGCCTAATGGGCCCTCCTCAGAGAATCAACGCAAACAGAATTATGAAAGTGCGTCTGCCTAGGTTGAAATCTAGCTAATAAGTGAACTTGGCACACTCCAGTTCCGTCGAGCTGCACAGCCCGCTAGAGTGCGCTGTGCTCGGCAGACCACGCGCTGCCAACCTTGCGTTGGCGCGGCTTTGTAGTAGTATCTGTGGCAATGATACTACAATACCAATATGTGTAACTGGTCTACTTTATTTAAAGTGATTGTTTGCTGTTATATAAACTACTGACCTTCACTTAGGGTTCTTAGTTATTTTGTATATAAAAGGTGTTGTGGTGCCCCTCGGGAAAGGAAGCATGCAGCGCACGCAAAATGTGGTTGGCATGGATAAAAAGGTGGAAGGGAGAGTTAGTCGGGGACCAGCTACCAAACTGTCAATTGCTCACGTAAAAGTTGTGTATTGTGCTGGTGCCGATAGAGGCTTTTCGTGCCGCTTTTGGCACGGATGGATATAGAGCTGGAACTATTCTGGAGTTGGTACCTATCATCGCCACCAAGAAATGACAGAGTCCAGCATTTCCACCTGCAAGTCCACCCACCGACATGCACTCGCCACCATGTTGCGCGATAACTGAAAAGGAAACAAGGAATTGTAAATATGTAAAGTGAAAGATCAGCTCATTGGAAGTTTTCGTTTGCTCAAATATAAGGTAACTTATAACTGAATTTATGTACCTACTTTGATTTTTTCCTTATCACAACACCTCTCAGCTTCCTCTCCGTTTGAACTATGATTACTGAGTGTTCTTGTTGTGGAAAAAATGAAAGCCTCAAAGTCAAACAATTAATTAAATAATGTTGTTTGATATTTGGTAAGAAGGGAGTATTCAGATTTACTATGGATTTGGTAAAATTGTGAGAGGTAGTAAATGTAGCTTTGTGAAAGCCTCCCAGTGATTGAAACAGTCCAATTTAAAGTTTTGAGGACTTTCAAAGTTACCTATTTAATCATTGACTTGGAAGTATAAGACTGTGGTAATAAAAACAAGCAATAAACCATCTTGAGGTTAGTTCCAAAAGTAAATATTACTAAAGTTTGTCTTGAAATGTTCTTCTTAGTAGACGATTTGCTGTTACTTTTAAAAATTAAAAGTTCTTAAAACTGAGGCTTATAAAGTTTTGCTTAGTTAATGATCATAGTGCTGCCTGTAGTAAATTTTAAAAGGTGAGTCAGTTTCTTGCAAATTTGTCAACATTATGTCTCACTGCAATAAAAGTCGTGAACTGCATTTGTGGAAAGTTATATACTCAGGTTTGTTAAGTGTTTGTCTCTCTTGTGTATTGGAAATGCATATTAATAGTGTAACAGGATCCACAGTTTGTGTGTTGTGCTCATGCTAGGTAACAAGTAACAGAAAGACCACTATCTATTCTTTTATTCAGAGGACAGTGAGAAATGGTTTACTAGTGAAATATAATTTTTTCATGTCAGATAGAAACGTAAAAGAGAGACTAAACTTATGCCCAATTTATAATTTTATAGTAAATATTAATAGTAGTGTTCTTGACACCATTCAGTTTGAATAAGCCCTGAAGGTAATAGTGTGTATTGCTATCTTTTATATTTATGCAAATAGTTTGTTCTGCTCTGTCAGCTCCAACCTTAACGTGAACATATGCAGGTGACAGAGTTCATTGCACTATCGTGTAACAAAAGTATAGGCTATGTTTACCCATTGAAGTTACTAATTTTCAGTTTCTTGAACAAGAATGTGGCTCATTCTTATGCCTAATACCGTTGTTATTATCATTTGGACACTGTGGGTAGGTAAAATATTGTTTGTTACTGTTTAAATATTTACGTAATTCTGACTTTCACTTCCGATAAGCCACCTCCGTTAGGTACATCGCGGTCAACACAACAAAATTCCTTTCAGAGGGTAACACCGCTCTGTTGCTTTATACTGTAATTGTTTTATAAACATAGTTCCATTTTACGATCTGCCTCCTGCTTTGAGTTTATGGGATTGCAGTAGCAGACGGTAGTGTTATACGTGGCCTTTCCGTGACAGGACTGTTTGTTATGTTGGGGCATGGTACATTGGACTGTCTGCCGGTTTCGCTGACTTAAATCCCATCGAGCCCGTCTGGGATGCGTTGGGCAGACGTATTACAGCATTTCCAGATGCACCATCGACTAACCAGCAATTATCAACCGCGCTGCTGGAGAAATGGAATGCCTACTACAAGAATCCTTTAACAACATGGGAGCACATTTTGGAGCATGCATTGCCGTCCATGGTGATCACAAACCCTATTAACAGGAATGTCTCGCCTTTTATGATGTCCAGGTGACCACCACAAATCACGATGACCTCAGTGTAATTATTGTATTTCAATAAGTGTCATTTCTCTTCATCTCATTACGCACTGCTTTCAGTTTCCTTCTGTACTATACAGCAGCAGTTCTTTCTATGTGTGATGCATGTTTCATCGAGCTGTATTACTTGGCAGTGACTTTTCATGCGAAAGTTATTTTCGTCCTTGAGTTTTGGACACCAATTTATTTGTTGTGACAGATAAGTGGGTACACAGTGGTGTGCAAATCGTATTCACTCATCACTGAAATGAAACACAGCTTCAAACAATGACGACTACTGTGTCAAGCACAGTACCATAATGGACAGTATCATTTGGTCGGCAAAGTTGGTAGCGAGATAAATCAACATATTAGCAGCTCGAATTCCAGCGACCTCTACTGATTCGGTACTAGGAAGATAAGAAGCCAAGAATATGTGGGCGGACCAGTGCTGGCCGCTTATCTTATGCTAATGTGTTACAGTACATTGTACGAGGGCGAGTCAAATGAAAACCTTAAATTTGTAATAACAAATCGAAATTTCGCGGTTGATCCTGGCGAAGGTTCGAATCCTCCCTCGGGCATGGGTGTGTGTGTTTGTCCTTAGGATAATTTGGGTTAAGTAGTGTGTAAACTTAGGGACTGATGACCTTAGCAGTTAAGCCCCATAAGATTTCACAAATATTTTTTTCGAAATTTCGCGCCGTTACCCTGTAAGTTGGTAAGCGTGCTACAAACAGCGTGCAGAACGGCCTGTAGGTGGCAGCATAGTGCAGATGTACACATACCGTCGCAGTATCAGTATAAAGATGGCCTCCCCACTTGCGACATGCACCAGGGAAGAACAGTGTTCTGTTATTCGGTTTTGGCATAGTGATGGTGTGAAACCTATTGAAATTCATCGAAGAATGAAGGTTCAGTACGGTGACGCATGTTTGTCACAGCAGCAAGTCTACGAATGGAGTAGGAAGTTCGCAAATGGTGTGACTTCAGTGGAAGATGCTCCTCGTCCAGGTCAGGCACAACGAGTTGTGACTCCACAGAACATTGCAGAAGTTGAAGCCATGGTGAAGGAAAACCGCCGAGTGACACTAAATGACATTGCAGCATGTTTACAGATTAGTCGTGGGTCAGCACACCACACTGTGCATGCTGTCCTCCAGTTTCACAAAGTGTTTGCAAGATGGGTGCCACGGCAGCTGACTCCTGAAATGAGAGAATGACGTGTTGATGCTTGTGAAGAACTTCTTCGGCGCTCTGAACAGAAAGAAGGCGATGGCTTCCTTGCAAGAATTGTTACTGGGGACGAAACCTGGGTTCACTTGCACCAACCAGATATGAAGAGAACGGGCAAGGAATGGCGCCATTCCTCATCACCAAAACCAAAGAAGTTTCGAACAGAACCATCAGCAGGGAAGGTTATACTGACTCTCTTTTGGGACGAAAAAGGCGTCATTTTAGAGCATTACATGCCTAGAGAGACCACTGTCACCAGTGCATCATACGCAGATCTCCTAAAAAATCATCTGCAGCCTGCAATCAAATCAAAGCGAGGTGGATTGCTGTCAGCAGGTGTCCTTTTCTAACATGACAATGCAAGGCCCCACACTGCCCGTACAACAGTTGCAACAATCACAGAACTTCATTTTCAGTGTCTTCCTCATCCACCATACTCACCAGACCTTGCCCTAAGTGATTTCCATATGTTTTGAGCACTCAAAGACGCAATGGGAGGAAAGAAGTTGTGTTCTGATGAAGAGGTACGCCATGAGGTGCATGAGTGGTTGCATGGACTACCAAAAGAATTGTTTTCTAAAGGAATTTATGCACTTTGTAAGCGTTGGAGGACTTGCATTGAGCGTGGGGGAGATTATGTTGAAAAGTGATACAGCTTTGTACCACTTCTGCACAATAAACAATATTTAAAAAAATATTTAAGGTTTTAATTTGACTCACCCTCGTATGTGGTTAGGTTAGGTGGCCTTGGGCAAGTACAGAAAGGGCAACAGCCTCAATGGGTGCGGGGCAATCAGGACATGCGAGGACCAGGCAGCAATCGGTATTGTAATTGTAAACTGTCGAAGCTGCGTTGGTAAAGTACCGGAACTTCAAGCGCTGATAGAAAGCACCGAAGCTGAAATCGTTATAGGTACAGAAAGCTGGCTGAAGCCAGAGATAAATTCCGCCGAAATTTTTACAAAGGTACAGACGGTGTTTAGAAAGGATGGATTGCATGCAACCGGTGGTGGAGTGTTCGTCGCTGTTAGTATCTACATCTACATCCATACTCCGCAAGCCACCTGACGGTGTGTGGCGGAGGGTACCTTCAGTACCTCTATCGGTTCTCCCTTCTATTCCAGTCTCGTATTGTTCGTGGAAAGAAAGATTGTCGGTATGCCTCTGTGTGGGCTCTAATCTCTCTGATTTTATCCTCATGGTCTCTCCGCGAGATATACGTAGGAGGGAGCAATATACTGCTTGACTCTTCGGTGAAGGTATGTTCTCGAAACTTTGACAAAAGCCCGTACCGAGCTACTGAGCGTCTCTCCTGCAGAGTCTTCTACTGGAGTTTATCTATCATCTCCGTAACGCTTTCGCTATTACTAAATGATCCTGTAACGAAGCGCGCTGCTCTCCGTTGGATCTTCTCTATGTCTTGTATCAACCGTATCTGGTACGGATCCCACACTGCTGAGCAGTATTCAAGCAGTGGGCGAACAAGCGTACTGTAACCTACTTCCTTTGTTTTCGGATTGCATTTCCTTAGGGTTCTTCCAATGAATCTCAGTCTGGCATCTGCTTTACCGACAATCAACATTATATGATCATTCCATTTTAAATCACTCCTAATGCGTACTCCCAGATAATTTATGGTATTAACTGCTTCCAGTTGCTGACCTGCTATTTTGTAGCTAAATGATAAAGGATCTATCTTTCTGTGTATTCGCAGCACATTACACTTGTCTACATTGAGATTCAGTTGCCATTCCCTACACCATGCGTCAATTCGCTGCAGATCCTCCTGCATTTCAGTACAATTTTCCATTGTTACAACCTCTCGATACACCATAGCATCATCTGCAAAAAGTCTCAGTGAACTTCCGATGTCATCCACCAGGTCATTTATGTATATTGTGAATAGCAACGGTCCTATGACACTCCCCTGCGGCACACCTGAAATTACTCTTACTTCGGAAGACTTCTCTCCATTGAGAATAACATGCTGCGTCCTGTTATCTAGGAACTCCTCAATCCAATCACACAATTGGTCTGATAGTCCATATGCTCTTACTTTGTTCATTAAACGACTGTGGGGAACTGTATCGAACGCCTTGCGGAAGTCAAGAAACACGGCATCTACCTGTGAACCCGTGTCTATGGCCCTCTGAGTCTCGTGGACGAATAGCGCGAGCTGGGTTTCACATGACCGTCTTTTTCGAAACCCATGCTGATTCCTACAGAGTAGATTTCTAGTCTCCAGAAAAGTCATTATACTCGAACACAATACGTGTTCCAAAATTCTACAACTGATCGACGTTAGAGATATAGGTCTATAGTTCTGCACATCTGTTCGACGTCCCTTCTTGAAAACGGGGATGACCTCCGCCCTTTTCCAATCCTTTGGAACGCTACGCTCTTCTAGAGACCTACGGTACACCGCTGCAAGAAGGGGGGCAAGTTCCTTCGCGTACTCTGTGTAAAATTGAACTGGTATCCCATCAGGTCCAGAGGCCTTTCCTCTTTTGAGCGATTTTAATTGTTTCTCTATCCCTCTGTCGTCTATTTCGATATCTACCATTTTGTCATCTGTGCGACAATCTAGAGAAGGAACTACAGTGCAATCTTCCTCTGTGAAACAACTTTGGAAAAAGACATTTAGTATTTCGGCCTTTAGTCTGTCATCCTCTGTTTCAGTACCATTTTGGTCACACAGTGTCTGGACATTTTGTTTTGATCCACCTACCGCTTTGACATAAGACCAAAATTTCTTAGGATTTTCTGCCAAGTCAGTACATAGAACTTTACTTTCGAATTCATTGAACGCCTCTCGCATAGCTCTCTTCACACTACATTTCGCTTCGCGTAATTTTTGTTTGTCTGCAAGGCTTTGGCTATGTTTATGTTTGCTGTGAAGTTCCCTTTGCTTCCGCAGCAGTTTTCTAACTCGGTTGTTGTACCACGGTGGCTCTTTTCCATCTCTTACGATCTTGCTTGGCACATACTCATCTAACGCATATTGTACGATGGTTTTGAACTTTGTCCACTGATCCTCAACACTATCAGTACTTGAGACAAAACTTTTGTGTTGAGCCAACAGGTACTCTGAAATCTGCTTTTTGTCACTTTTTCTAAACAGAAAAATTTTCCTACCCTTTTTAATATTCCTATTTACGGCTGAAATCATCGATGCCGTAACCGCTTTATGATCGCTGATTCCCTGTTCTGCGTTAACTTTTTCAAATAGTTCGGGTCTGTTTGTCACCAGAAGGTCTAATATGTTATCGCCACGAGTCGGTTCTCTGTTTAACTGCTCAAGGTAGTTTTCAGATAAAGCACTTAAAAAAATTTCACTGGATTCTTTGTCCCTGCCACCCGTTATGAACGTCTGAGTCTCCCAGTCTACATCCGGAAAATTAAAATCTCCACCCAGAACTATAACATTGTCGGGAAGTCTACTCGAAATATTTTCCAAATTTTCCTTCAGGTGCTCAGCCACAACAGCTTCTGAGCCAGGGGGCCTATAGAGACATCCAATTACCACGTTAGAGCCTGCTTTAACAATGATCTTCACCCAAATTATTTCACATTTCTGATCTCCGTCAATTTCCTTCGATACTACTGCACTTTTTATCGCTATAAACACGCCTCCCCCTTCACTGTTCAGCCTGTCTCTGCGGTATACATTCCAATCTGAGTTTAGGATTTCGTTACTGTTTACGTCTGGTTTCAGCCAACTTTCTGTCCCTAGTACTATATGGGCGTTGTGATAGTTTATTAATGAGAGCAGTTCTGGGACCTTTCTATAGACGCTCCTGCAGTTTACTATTAGCACATTAATATTGTTATTCTCTGTTGCATTTTGCCTACTCCTATCTTGCCGCGTCTCAGGAGGCGTCTTGTCGGGCCTAGGGAGGGGATTCTCTAACCTAAAAAACCCCCATGTGCACTCCACACGTACTCCGCTACCCTTGTAGCCGCTTCCGGCGTGTAGTGCACGCCTGACCTATTCAGGGGGACCCTACATTTCTCCACCCGATAGCGGAGGTCGAGAAATTTGCACCCCAGATCTCCGCAGAATCGTCTGAGCCTCTGGTTTAAGCCTTCCACTCGGCTCCAAACCAGAGGACCGCGATCGGTTCTGGGAACGATACTACAAATAGTTAGCTCTGATTCAACCCCGCGAGCGAGGCTTTCCGCCTTCACCAATTCCGCCAACCGCCTGTACGAACTGAGGATGACCTCTGAACCCAGACGGCAGGAGTCATTGGTGCCGACATGAGCAACAATTTGCAGTCGGGTGCACCCAGTGCTCTCTATCGCCGCCGGTAGGGCCTCCTCCACATCTCGGATGAGGCCCCCCGGCAAGCAGACAGAGTGAACACTGGCCTTCTTCCCCGACCTTCTCGCTATTTCCCTAAGGGGCTCCATCACCCGCCTAACGTTGGAGCTCCCAATAACTAATAAACCCCTCCCCCCGTGTGCCTGCTCGGACCTTGCTGAAGGAGCAGCCACATGTCCCCTCACAAGCAGAGCGGGCGATGCCACACGGCCAGCCTCCACATTGACCTTCCGCCTCGTGCGCCGCGAACGCCGCTGAACCCGCCACTCCCCTTGGGGAGAGGGTGGCCCAACCGCGCCCGGTACCCGCGAAGATGTCTCGACAGCAGGGACAGTGGGTGAAGCATGTAACACCTGGGGTGTACCTTGCGACGCACCAGACTCCCCACTGCCGCTACACTCCGAGGCAGCAGCCTGAAGACGGCTGACCGCGGCCATTAACACGCTCAGCTGTTCGCGAACAGTGGCCAGCTCCTCCTGCGTCCGTACACAGCAGTCACACATCCTATCCATCCTAAGCAAACAATTTACTGAAGAGAGTTAATCAACCTTTAACTAGACTGCTAATTCACTAAAGGCGGCTGCTTATTCACTAAACTGTGGTTGCTAGCCACTTCTTGTAGAAAACAATGAAAATAGCACTACTTGTCTCTGGACTGTATTAAAAACAAACACTAGCGCTACTGGCACTATGGTTGACTACAGGGACTCTCTCTTACTGTATTCAAAACAAACACGAAATCTATGGAACACTATTAAGAGCACTCGAAAATTAAAGCTTCCTAAAAGCAAATACACACGGAAGAAGAAGTGACAAGTAAGAAAAATACAGTTAATACATAAATTAAGGTAGCTCGCTGCACAGCAGACGTGAAGCAGGCGGCAGTTACGACGACACTGACACTGACTATGTGTGACTAAAGGGACTCTCTCTGACTGTATTCAAAACAAACACGAAATCTATGGAACACTATTAAGAGCACTCGAAAATTAAAGCTTCCTAAAAGCAAATACACACGGAAGAAGAAGTGACAAGTAAGAAAAATACAGTTAATACGTAAATTAAGGTAGCTCGCTGCACAGCAGACGTGAAGCAGGCGGCAGTTACGACGTAGTAGTTTATCCTGTAGTGAAGTAGAAGTGGATAGTTCCTGTGAATTATTATGGGTGGAGGTTACACTCAACAACCGAGCTAGGTTAATAATTGGCTCCTTTTACTGACCTCCCGACTCAGCAGCATTAGTGGCACAACAACTGAGAGAAAATTTGGAATACATTTCACATAAATTTTCTCAGCATGTTATAGTCTTAGGTGGAGATTTCAATTTACCAGATATAGAGTGGGACACTCAGATGTTTAGGACGGGTGGTAGGGACAGAGCATCGAGTGACATTATACTGAGTGCACTATCCGAAAATTACCTCGAGCAATTAAACAGAGAACCGACTCGTGGAGATAACATCTTGGACCTACTGATAACAAACAGACCCGAACTTTTCGACTCTGTATGTGCAGAACAGGGAATCAGTGATCATAAGGCCGTTGCAGCATCCCTTAATATGGAAGTTAATAGTAATATAAAAAAAGGGAGGAAGGTTTATCTGTTTAGCAAGAGTAATAGAAGGCAGATTTCAGACTACCTAATAGATCAAAACGAAAATTTCTGTTCCGACACTGACAATGTTGAGTGTTTATGGAAAACGTTCAAGGCAATCGTAAAATGCGTTTTAGACAGGTACGTGCCGAGTAAAACTGTGAGGGACGGGAAAAACCCACCGTGGTACGACAACAAAGTTAGGAAACTACTGCGAAAGCAAAGAGAGCTTCACTCCAAGTTTAAACGCAGCCAAAACCTCTCAGACAAACAGAAGATGTCAAAGTTAGCGTAAGGAGGGCTATGCGTGAAGCGTTCAGTGAATTCGAAAGTAAAATTCTATGTACCGACTTGACAGAAAGTCCTAGGAAGTTCTGGTCTTACGTTAAATCAGTAAGTGGCTCGAAACAGCATATCCAGACACTCCGGGATGATGAAGGCATTGAAACAGAGGATGACACGCATAAAGCTGAAATACTAAACACCTTTTTCCAAAGCTGTTTCACAGAGGAAGGCCGCACTGCAGTTCCTTCTCTAAATCCTCGCACAAACGAAAGAATGGCTGACATCGAAATAAGTGTCCAAGGAATAGAAAAGCAACTGGAATCACTCAACAGAGGAAAGTCCACTGGACCTGACGGGATACCAATTCGATTCTACACAGAGTACGCGAAAGAACTTCCCCCCTTCTAACAGCCGTGTACCGCAAGTCTCTAGAGGAACGGAAGGTTCCAAATGATTGGAAAAGAGCACAGGTAGTCCCAGTCTTCAAGAAGGGTCGTCGAGCAGATGCGCAAAACTATAGACCTATATCTCTGACGTCGATCTGTTGTAGAATTTTAGAACATGTTTTTTGCTCGAGTATCATGTCGTTTTTGGAAACCCAGAATCTACTATGTAGGAATCAACATGAATTCCGGAAACAGCGATCGTGTGAGACCCAACTCGCTTTATTTGTTCATGAGACCCAGAAAATATTAGATACAGGCTCCCAGGTAGATGCTATTTTTCTTGACTTCCGGAAGGCGGTCGATACAGTTCCGCACTGTCGCCTGATAAACAAAGTAAGAGCCTACGGAACATCAGACCAGCTGTGTGGCTGGATTGAAGAGTTTTTAGCAAACAGAACACAGCATGTTGTTATCAATGGAGAGACGTCTACAGACGTTAAAGTTACCTCTGGCGTGCCACAGGGGAGTGTTATGGGACCATTGCTTTTCACAATATATATAAATGACCTAGTAGATAGTGTCGGAAGTTCCATGCGGCTTTTCGCGGATGATGCTGTAGTATACAGAGAAGTTGCAGCATTAGAAAATTGTAGCGAAATGAAGGAAGATCTGCAGCGGATAGGCACTTGGTGCAGGGAGTGGCAACTGACCCTTAACATAGACAAATGTAATGTATTGCGAATACATAGAAAGAAGGATCCTTTATTGTATGATTACATGAGAGCTGAACAAACACTGGTAGCAGTTACTTCTGTAAAATATCTGGGAGTATGCGTGCGGAACGATTTGAAGTGGAATGATCATATAAAATTAATTGTTGGTAAGGCGGGTACCAGGTAGAGATTCATGGGGAGAGTCCTTAGAAAATGTAGTCCATCAACAAAGGAGGTGGCTTACAAAACACTCGTTCGACCTATACTTGAGTATTGGTCATCAGTGTGGGATCCGCACCAGATCGGGTTGACGGAGGAGATAGAGAAGATCCGAAGAAGAGCGGCGCGTTTCGTCACAGGGTTATTTGGTAACCGTGATAGCGTTACGGAGATGTTTAACAAACTCAAGTGGCAGACTCTGCAAGAGAGGCGCTCTGCGTCGCGGTGTAGCTTGCTCGCCAGGTTTCGAGAGGGTATATATTGCTTCCCCCTACTTATACCTCCCGAGGAGATCACGAATGTAAAATTAGAGAGATTCGAGCGCGCACGGAGGCTTTCCGACAGTCGTTCTTCCCGCGAAGCATACGCAACTGGAACAGGAAAGGGAGGTAATGACAGTGAACGTAAAGTGCCCTCCGCCACACACCGTTGGGTGGCTTGCGGAGTATAGATGTAGATGTAGATGTAGATGTATCGCACTAAAATTATGCCATTTTGCTTCGATTGCGAACTGGAAATTGCACTAAAATTCTCTTCGTATGCGAGCCGAAATTAGTAGAACAATTACGCCATTTCTTTTCCAGTGCATGTTGGTATGCAAACAAAAAGGACGAAAACATGTTTTGTAGCGCTCTCTCAGTGATAACTACAAATCAGTGTCAAGTGCTAAAATGACGGTCAGCCGCACTACGGTTAACTTTTGAGAGAAGCGACACAGCTGTCCATTTTCTGCTGCGCGTGCTCTGATGTGGCATCGTCCCTTCCAGCTCTGCGTGTGTTTACAGCACCAAGTCAGTATTTTTCTTTGCAATTTCGTGTAGTGTATTGTGCAAGCATAGAACATGAAGAATTTTTAAAGCTCCTATGTTGTAACTCCTGTCGATATGAATATTGATAGGTATTCCCTTATTTTATTATTTATTTAAGAAATTAATTCTTTGATTAATGTAGCAGTTTGAGGGTTGCCTCGATAGTGATTGAGTTTGTATCAACTTTTGTATAATACTGCAATTCATTGCGTCCAGTACAATAAAAGATTTTGAAATAAGAAAGAAAAAATGGGTGCGTTGTCTAAGGCATAGACTGGTAATTCGTGAACCCAGTTTCGATTCCCGCAGATACCAACATTTTTTCATTTTATTTGATTAATTGCAATGTTAAATGGTTAACTACAAAATTTAAAAATAACAGTTCAATGTATTTGAGAAAACTAATACAAGGGCTATTCTGACGCCGCTAGGCGCGCGCTGATCGCGTATATTTTGGTATGTGCGTGCTCGGCAGCTCAGTCGGCATCCATCCGTGACAGCGGGAACGTCTCTTTTTTCGATATTCGAATTTGAAATGTGCGCTGCAATCGAAAATCCCGCCAGTTGTGAGGTGCGGTCTGTGATACGGTTTTTGTTGGCAAAAAACCTAAAACCTATAGAAATTATTGTGAACTGTGCGAAGTGTACAGAAACAATGTAACGAGTGAATGTTCCGTCCGGAAATGGTGCATTCAGTTTAAAAATGGCCGAACAAACGTTCATGATGAAGAGAAGAGCGGACGCCCGAGCATTTTGACTGACGATCTTTTCGCTAAAGTAGATGAAACGATTCGTAAAAACCGTCGCTTCACAACAACGGAGCTTACGCTTTCTTTTCCACAAGTTTCAAGAACTTTTTTGTTTGAAAATTGTCACTAAAAAGGTAGGCTACCACAAATTTTGCGCACGATGGGTGCCCAAAATGCTTACACAGCACCATAAAGAACAGCGAATGAGGGCAACGTTGATATTTCTGGAGGCTTACCACAAGCATGGTGATTCATTACTGGATCGGAGCGTAACTGGTGACGAGACTTGGGTGAAACACGTCAATTGCGAGATAAAATTACAGTCCATGGAGTGGGGGCACACAAGGTCCCCCCAGAAACCAAGAAAATGATTGCAAACCTTGTTAGGTTGTTTGATGGCGACAGTGTTTTGGTATAGGCAAGGTGTGCTTGTTATTGATTTTCTCGAACGTGGAGAAACCATAAATTCTGCCCGGTACTGTCAAACTTCGTACAGTCTCAGAAGAACAGTTCGAAACAAACGCCGAGGAAAGCTGACGTCCAAAATTTTGATTTTGCACAACAATGCCCGACCTCAAATGGCAAACCGCACTAAAGAACTCCTTAATTGATTCAAATGGGAAACTTTCCCGCCGGCCGCGTTGGTCTAGCGGTTCCAGGCGCTCAGTCCGGAACCGCGCGACTGCTACGGTCGCAGGTTCGAATCCTGCCTCGGGCATGGATGTGTGTGATGTCCTTTGGTTAGTTAGGTTTAAGTAGTTCTAAGTTCTAGGGGACTGATGACCACAGATGTTAAGTCCCATAGTGCTCAGAGCCATTTGAACCATTTTTTTTTAAATTTTCCGCCATCCACCCAACAGCCCCGATCTTGCTCGAAGCGACATCCACCTGTTTCTCAAGATGAAGAACTGGCTTGCAACGCAGCCCTTTGATAACAACGCGGAACTCCAGGCGGGCGTGACTCACTGGCTGAAGTCTCAGGCGGCAGAACTTTGTGACTAACGGCGCGTGTCCACTAGCAAGTAACTTCTGCAAGTACTTGCTGAGGTGTTTACATTAGTACGAAAACTTGCGCAAGTTGACTTCTGCAAGTCGCTTCAGCAAGTTAATTTCACGAACTTGCTGCAAGTACTTGCGGAAGTGTATCCACTACAGTTCGCGTTGTGGGACAGGCAAGTTGTAGTTTACAATGTCGTATGCACAAACCAGAGCAGCTGCCAGTGTTGTTGTATTGTTACTGTTAAAAGAAAAAGCGTGACGAAAAACGAAAAGTTAAGGAAAAGAGAGGTGTTTGGGTAAAGAAATGGATACAGAGGCGATTCGGAAACAGGATACAAATATGCGGCAAGCTATATCACTAATATATCGTCTTTTAATTACTCTTCGATTTTTAGCTACAGGTAAGGGAATAAAACACGTAAATGTCAAATAAATATTTATTGTCAATAGTCGTACATTTATATTTATTTCATTGAATTACTTTTTTTTTAATTTTTAGGGGATAGTTTTCACTCTTTGACGTACCTTTTCCGAGTATCCTTTTGCACAATCTCTTGATTTGTTACGGACTGCTGTGTGCCTCTGCATGAATGTTTGAAAAGAGAATAAAAAATGGCTCTGAGCACTATGGGACTCAACTTCTGAGGTCATTAGTCCCCTAGAACTTAGAACTAGTTAAACCTAACTAACCTAAGGACATCACACACATCCATGCCCGGGGCAGGATTCGAACCTGCGACCGTAGCGGTCTCGCGGTTCCAGACTGCAGCGCCTAGAACCGCACGGCCACTTCGGCCGGCAAAAAAAGAGAATATTTGAAGGTTAGTATTTCGATATTTCATAACTCACACAAATAATTCGCTTAATCAGAAAACTTACGAAACAGTTACCTTGCGGATGATGAACTTGGGCAGTATCAGAAATAGTAATTACTTTCTCTGATGATGTGCAGATGAAACTGCTTTCACCTGTCATCCAAGAATTAGTTATAGTTTTACCTTCCTCAGATACTTCGACTATTCCTTTTGTATTATCCTCCTTACTTTTTTTCGACTTGACAATTGTGTTAATAACCTTAATTCCGATGTCACATAGTCTCCAAACACCTGATGTTCATCAACAGGTTTGTGCATCGCTTCTATTGCCTTTTTTGGAATAGTATGTGAATTATCATCGGTATTTTTTTTTCAAAATTTTCTTTCCTGTGCGTTTTCTGTCTCACACTCATTATCTTCCCTGGCGTTTTCTGATCCCTAAAATAAACACTGTAATGTAATATTGATCTTCAAAGGGATAAATTTCAGATATAATTCTGTTTTCTATAATTTTAGGTATCTTCAACAGAAGAAGAATGGTTACAAATCGCGTCTGGTTTTGAGAATATATGGGATTTTCCAAACTGTATTGGCACTATGGATGGAAAACATATAGTCATGCAGGCTCCCAGGAAGGAAGGCAATGCTTACTTTAATTATAAAGGAAACCACAGTATTGTGCTATTGGTACTGATTGGACCTGACTACAGAGTTATATACTTCGATGTGGGCGGTAATGGTAAAATATCTGATGGTGGAGTTTTTAATAATTGTAGACTGTCAGAATGTCCTGAGTCTTTCTTTGAATGTACCAGTTCCTCGAAGTTTACCTGGTAGAACTGTGCAGATACCTTACGTCATTGTTGCTGGTGACGCATTTGCTCTAAAAAATTGTATTATGAAGCCCTACCCTTTTAGAGGCCAACCAGTGCAAAATCGTGTGTTTAACTATCGGCCCTCTAGAGCAAGAAATGTGTCTGATAACTTTTTTGGGCTTATATGCACACGTTTTCGAGAGTTAAGATCGCAAATTCTTCTAAACCCAGAGAAATCGTGGAAAATTGTCAAAGCGATTTGTGCTCTTCACAACTTTTTACCCACAGAAGAGAGTAGAAATTCCGTTTATGACCCACCTGGCACATTTGACTCTCAAGATTTACAGACTCAAGGAGAATGGCGCAAAGACATAGGGACAGAAACGAATATAGCGCTGGAACCAATAAACATACATAAGTGGCCACAGATGGCCAATGAAGTCAAAAATGAATTCACAAACTAGTTTGTTTCACCAGAAGGGGAAGTAGCCTGGCAATACAGGTGCCTTTATATTTCAATTGATTTTTGATGAGAGTGTAAACATAAATACATCTGTAATAAAAGTAATAAATACTATATGCAGCATATTAAATTTGTTTCACTTACCATATTAACTTCAGTTTCTTTTGGTATGTAGGAACGAAACATAAATTTCATGGAATCAAAGAATTCCCATTTACTTTTATGTAAGTCGTCTGAACTTTGTCCACTTTTACTCTTCTTTGATTTATTTAGTTCTTGATTATACTGCGAACGCAAATCGTGGATTTTTTCCCGTATTTCTGGCTCTGTAGTGTCGAATTCTGAAACAATAATTTCCAATGCGTCCTGTTTTTTTTAACCGATTTTTAAAGTCCATGTGTTGTGTGTCCCACAACACGGGAAAACACTCCATTCGCTGAATAAGCCATTGTGTTTTTTCACTCGTCCACACGAACTTCAAGATTGACATTTCGTACTGTATACACTTCTGCAAGTTCCGGATAAACTTCCCGCAACTGACAAGTCCAGCAAGTAACTGCAGCAAGCTACGGAGAACCGTTTACACTAGCTTGCGGAAGCTACTTCTCCAAGTTGACGAAACTTGCGGATGTCAACTTGCTGCGGGTGTTTCCACGCGCAAAGAACTTGCAGAAGTGGCTTCTGCAAGCGACTTGCGTAAGTTTACTTGCAAGTGGATACGCACCTTCAGATATTTCAAACCTTTTCCACCGCTATGATAAGTGCCTCAATGAGTTTGGTGACTATGTGGAAAAGTAGTATGTCAGTCGCTCTTTCAGATGTATATAACAAAATGTATTTCTTGTACTTAGTTGTTTTTAAATGCCAAAACGTTCCCTACTTCCTGAATAGCCCTCGTATATTAGATTAAATTACGATTACTAGGCTTACTAGTCAAAACGCTATAGTCTAGATAGTGGTAAAACAAGCAAGTATATGAGAATATTTAGTATGACAGTGTTTTTTGCAGATGATATGCTAAGGAGGCCCTTTTCCAGTAGAATCTTTGGAGAAGAAAGTGAGATTTAAAGAGACAGGTAGATGTACTCCAAATATAAATATAACAACGCAGGGTTGTGGTACAAGGCTAACCGATTTGAAAATTCGGAAACATTTGCAATATGCTTCGACCAGCTTCTTCATTGTCCAGAAAAAATCCATAAGTCTGAATACTTAATTCTCTTAAAATATAGAAGAAGATTTACCCCCAACTATCAAAGAAATTGAAGAAGTTATTAAAACCTTATAAAGTTAGTGGAGAAGACTCTATTATAGCAGAAAGTTTGAATCGATCTTTATCAAAGTTAAAAAAAGAGCTAAAATTAATTTCTGAGAAAGTTTGAATACAGAAAAACGTCCAGGAGAGTGTAAGGTGGTCTTGATACGTCCACTACATGAGAAAGACAGTAAACAAGATTTCAACACTAACAGGAATTTCATTGCAACCAGTGGCATATAACATATTTTCCAAGATTATACTAAACAGAGCGTAAACAACATTGGAGAGTAATTTAGGTGAATTTGACAAGGGCGTCTTAGGCAGGACAGACCATGCTCTCAACAAATATTTAATCTGAACTTAATTATTTGGCACAGATTACTGAATTCAAAACTTCAGTATTTTTCTTTGAAATTGCGTGTCGCTTATTGTGCAACTGTAGGATATGAGGGTTTTCCTAAAGAGCCGGTATCATGACACCACTGTGGGCAAGTGGTGTGAAGCACAGTCAGATAATTCGCGGACCCGGGTCGATTCCCCCAATTATTAACACTCTTTTCATTTTTTCCATTTCATTTCATTCCTCGAAATATTAAACCATTGATTATAAAATTTAAATAGTTCAATTTATATACGTAAAATTAATAAATTCAATTTAGTTACGATTACTGCCACTGTAAGTCTAAAGGCTATTATAAGGCACCACATTGTACCACACTGATGTAATTTTGCACGAGACCCCCCCCCATCCCCCCCCCCCCCACACACACACACACTGGGACGCTCTGTTGTGAAACTGAGGATAAAAACTGCACTGACACAAACACGTACGCTGACGCACCTTACTTAATCGTACGTAAGCAGAAATAGCAATATTAAATCACATTTCAGTCCGTTTTAAGGCATCAACGATTTAAAATGCAAATTAGTTTTGTGATGAATATATAGCTTACTGTTTGAAATTCGTGTGTAGTTGTTAGAAATTGTTATAAAAATGTATTCTTACATATGATATGTGCATGGAAAATAAGTGTTTCAAGACACAGTGTAGTGACACACCCCACCTGTCGAATAAAGTCGTATACGAGGGAATACAGAGATCACGTGACACAGAAATGACGTAGGAACTGCACCACAAGATGGACAATGCATAATTTGTAGTCTTCCAATTTTGCTGTAATTACAAGATTTACGAAACTCATTTCTGTCGAACACAAACCGCCTCAGGCAAACTTTGCTGAACAGTTTGGACGAGTGGTTTGCAAAATCAAATCACCGTTGAATGTAATTGAAGTGTCAGAGGGCTCCATATTTATTTGCTATACATACATGTGAGAATTTATGTTACGAAGCCGCAGAAACGTGCAATCGATTTGATGTTTGTGTTTTTAGTGCAACGAATTGGCAGAACTCAGATGTTTGTTGCTGACATACCTTCTCATTCCTATTGTCGCTCCATGCTATTACTGCATTCCATGGTTTTCCTAAGGGTTTGCTGACTAGTGATTGACACATGCACATTAATCCCATCACATGCTCACCTGTCGCCTCACCTCAGACTGATGCTAAGCAACGGCGTGGGCGCTGCAGAGAGCTCTGTATTGTTGACAACTGCGTCACGCCGCGATGTGTTGTTGTTTGCTCTAAGAGGATATGCGGAAAATAAAAACCGCACAATTAAGGAAACTCTCCGTCGATAATAGCAGAGGCGTAACTAGGCTGCGACGACAAGGGCAAAGCCCTTGAGGAAAAGATGCCTCTGGGAAAAGAAAGGAAAAAAACGAAAAATTGAAATGAGTAGGAAAAGTAGAAAACTTGGTAGAACAGATAAGTCAAGAGAAGTGTTTCATTAAGGTAGAATAATTAAAGATCGTTTTGGAGATCATTATGACGTAAAGATATGCAAACCGTTTACCACCTTTCGTCAAGTGAAGGATCAGTTTGCATTAGGACTCTAACATCTGTTAACTGAATCTATAGAACTTAGGGCATTTAATGAGCATTTATTGGATTGGTGCACAAGTTTGAAGCCTTTTTTGTAAGTTTAACAAACACAACAGATACACATAATACAGATTTTAGTCCTCAATGATATAATCTCCTTGACCATTTACAACAGTCTGCCAACTCAGCGGTCACTTTTCGATTTCGCGACTGCATAAATCACGCGGTTTTTAGGCGAAGAGCTCGTGGAGCCATGTTCGGAGCGAATTTTCATCCGGAAAGGAAGCTCTTGAACTTCCTTTTCATTCTTGAACTTCCTTTCTGGAAGAAAATGCGCTCCGAACATGGCTAGACGAGTTCTTCGCCTTTCTTGAAGGCTGTTCAATAGGGAGCGGAAGAAGTGAAAATCTGAGGGCGCAAGATCACGTGAATAAGGTGGGTACGGAATGGCTTTCCAATCCAACTCCCGTATAGTGTTCTTTGTCAGTCTAGCAGAATGCGGGCAGGCGTTATCATGGAGTAGCATCACTTTAGGCAGTCTTCCTGGTCGTTGTTCTTGGAGTGCATCTGCAATACGTGACAGGTGTCGACAGAAAATGTCAGCAGTGATGGCTACACGTCAGGAAAGTACACTACTGGCCATTAAAATTGCTACACCAAAAAGAAATGCAGATGATAAACGGGTATTCATTGGACAAATATATTATACTAGAACTGACATGTGATTACATTTTCACGCAATCTGGGTGCATAGATCCTGAGAAATCAGTACCCAGAACAACCACCTCTGGCCGTAATAACGACCTTGATACGCCTGGGCATTGAGTCAAACATGGCTTGGATGGCGTGTACAGGTGCAGCTCCCCATGCAGCTTCAACACGATACCATACCACAGTTCATCAAGAGTAGTGACTGGCGTATTGTGACGAGACAGTTGTTCGACCACGATTGAGCAGGCGTTTTCAGTTGGTGAGAGATCTGGAGAATGTGCTGGCCAGGGCAGCAGTCGAACATTTTCTGTATACAGAAAGGCTCATACAAGATCTGCAACATGCTGTCGTGCATTATCCTGCATTCGCAGGGATCGAAGGAAGGGTAGAGCCACGGGTCGTAACACATTTGAAATGTAACGTCCATTGTTCAAAGTGCCTTCAATGCGAACAATAGGTGACCGAGTCGTGTAACCAACGGCACCCCATACCATCACGCTGGGTGATACACCAGTATGGCGATGACGAATATACGCTTCCAATGTGCGTTCACCGCGATGTCGCCAAACACGGATGCGACCATCATGATGCTGTAAACAGAACCTGGATTCATCCAAAAAAATGACGTTTTCCCATTCGTGCACCCAGGTTCGTCGTTGAGTACACCATCGCAGGCGCTCCTGTCTGTGATGCAGCGTCAAGGGTAACTGCAGCTATGGTCTCCGAGCTGATAGTTCATGCTGCTGCAAACGTCGTCGAACTGTTCGTGCAGATGGTTGTTGTCTTGCAAACGTCTCCATCTGTTGACTCAAGGATCGAGACGTGGCTACACGATCCGTTACAGCCACGCGGATAAGATGCCTGTCATCTCGACTGCTGGTGATTCAACGCCGTTGGGATCCAGCACGGCGTTTCGTATTACCCTCCTGAACCCACCGATTCCATATTCTGCTAACAGTCTTTGCATCTCGACAAACGCGAGCAGCAATGTCGCGATACGATAAACCGCAATCGCGATAGGCTACAATCCGACATTTATCAAAGTCCGAAAGGTGATGGTACGCATTTCTCCTCCTTACAGGAGGCATCACAACAACGTTTAACCAGGCAACGCGGGTAACTGCTGCTTGTGTATGAGAAATCGGTCGGAAACTTTCCTCATGTTAGTACGTTGTAGGTGTCGGAACCGGCAACAACCTTGTGTGAATACTCTGAAAAGCTAATGATTTGCAAATCACAGCATCTTCTTCCTGTCGGTTAAATTTCGCGTCTTTAGCGCGTCGCCTTCGTGGTGTAGCATTTTTAATGGCCAGTGGTGTATTTCGTAGCACACCATACCGTCGCTGTTCCTCCAGGTGCATAAGATTATCTTTTGTGGATGGGCACAGCTCTTTGTATGAGGAATTGCTGCTTTGTTTGGGCTCAACCATTCCTTTCTTTTCCTTATGTCAGCATAATGGTACCATTTCTCGTTTCCAGTAACGATGGAGGATAGGAATGGGTCGATGTTGTTCACGAGCCAATTGATAACGAGCGAGCAGAGATGCTGAGGTTTGTGATTTTGACTTAGAGCATGCGGTACCCACAAGCCGGATTTTTTAACCTTCACCCATTGAATGCAAAAGTTCAAAATGGCTCTGAGCACTATGGGACTCAACTGATGTGGTCATAAGTCCCCTAGAACTTAGAACTACTTAAACCTAACTAACCTAAGGACATCACACACATCCATGCCCGAGGCAGGACTCGAACCTGCGACCGTAGCGGTCGTGCGGTTCCAGACTGTAGCGCCTTTAACCGCTCAGCCACTACGGCCGGCCTGAATGCAAATGTTCATAATGGCGTCATGACCATAGTTCATCATATTTTCCAGTTCTCTGGTACGCTGATCATTGTTAATTAATGGGTTTAAACCATCTTCATCGAACTCGGAAAGTCTTCTTGAATGTAGAGAGCCACTAAGGTCAAAGCGATCCTCCTTCAAACGAGAAAACCTACGGTATTATCCCCATACACAGCACAAATGTTTGTGGCTACCTCCGCTGATATCAAACAGAAGAAATGTTCCGATTTCTACACTTGGCACTCCATTTTCTACTGACCACAGCTCCACTTGTAGTATCACGTCGAGAGAATTTGACATTTCATTGTATTCTCGGTCTTACGCGGTGGACATGGCTTTTTTTATTTTCTTAAAAGCTGGTGGTGGCCAAATGTTTACGTCGCATTTGTTTTGAAAAGTAATGCCTAATCGTTTTCTTTACGTCCGATGTGGACAGATTAAGAAAGCTAAACATTGGTTTAAATGTTAAAAACTACGACGGTAATGTTGTTGTTGTTGTTGTGGTCTTCAGTCCTGAGACTGGTTTGATGCAGCTCTCCATGCAACTCTATCCTGTGCAAGCTTCTTCATCTCCCAGTACTTACTGCAATCTACACCCCTCTGAATCTGCTTAGTGTATTCATCTCTTGGTCTCCCTTTACGATTTTTACCCTCCACGCTGCCCTTCAATACTAGATTGGTGATCCCTTGATGCCGCAGAACATGTCCTACCAACCGATCCCTTCTTCTAGTCAAGTTGTACCACAAACTTCTCTTCTCCCCAATTCTATTCAATACCTCCTCATTCGTTATGTGATCTACCCTATCTAATCTTCATCATTCTTCTGTAGCACCACATTTCGAAAGCTTCTATTATCTTCTTGTCCAAACTATTTATCGTCCACGTTTCACTTCCATACATGGCTACACTCCATACAAATACTTTCAGAAACGACTTCCAGACACTTAAATCTATACTGGATGTTAACAAATTTCTCTTCTTCAGAAATGCTTTCCTTGCCATTGCCAGTTTACATTTTATATCCTCTCTACTTCGACCATCATCAGTTATTTTGCTCCCCAAATAGCAGAACTCCTTTACTACTTTAAGTGTCTCATTTCCTAATCTAATTCCAGCAGCATCACCCGATTTAATTCGACTACATTCCATTATTCTCGTTTTGCTTTTGTTGATGTTCATCTTATATCCTCCTTTCAAGACACTGTCCATTCCGTTCAACTACTCTTCCAAGTCCTTTGCTGTCTCTGACAGAACTACAATGTCATCGGCGAACCTCAAAGTTTTTATTTCTTCTCCATGGATTTTAACACCTACTCCGAATTTTTCTTTTGTTTCCTTTACTGCTTGCTCAATACACAGATTGAATAATATCGGGGAGAGGCTACAACCCTGTCTCACTCCTTTCCCAACCACTGCTTCCCTTTCGTGCCCCTCGACTCTTATAACTGCCATCTGGTTTCTGTACAAATTGTAAATAGCCTTTCGCTCCCTGTATTTTACCCCTGTCACCTTTAGAATTTGAAAGAGAGTATTCCAGTCAACACTGTCAAAAGCTTTCTCTAAATCTACAAATGCTAGAAACGTAGGTTTGCCTTTCCTTAATCTTTCTTCTAAGATAAGTCGTAAGGTCAGTATTGCCTCACGTGTTCCAACATTCCTACGGAATCCAAACTGATCTTCCCCGAGGTCGGCTTCTACCAGTTTTTCCATTCGTCTGTAAAGAAATCGCGTTAGTATTTTGCAGCTGTGACCTATTGAACTAATAGCTCGGAAATTTTCACATCTGTCAACACCTGCTTTCTTTGGGACGGTAATATTGACACTCAAAGATACAGTGATTGTGAGTGGCAGCAGCGATGCAACAAACAGACTGTTAAATGTTGTATCTCTGTCTTTGTTAGCTGACTGGGATGTTATTTCTAGTTTTTGTTTTGTTTTGTACTGTCTTCCTAACGAGGGTAGTGAGAGATAGATATTGTTGTATGAAAGGGATAGTCCGCCATTGCAATCATAACTGTGACTTTAATGTTTGGTGTCTATATAGAAAAGGTGGAAGGATTAAAAACCATTGTAATTCGAAAGAGTTCATCTTGATCAATAAACGGTGAATATAATCATCGTCAAAGACAACAAAACAGGAAAAGGTAATTCATTCTTTTAAAAACCCGACACTTCACATTGGACATTACATATGTTTAAGTTTTACCAGCAAAATTTAAATCCTGTAGCGAAAATAATTTGAAGAGCCTGCATCGAATTTATAATAACACGGATCAAAACCAACGACGAGCGACATTGCCGTCTGTTTCAAAAGTAACATTCAATAGCCCGGACGTGGATTTATTCTCGATACAACGGTTAAGGATCTGCTGTTATTTTCATTCCCCTCCCCGTTCTCAATTGGGTAGAGATCCAGCGACCTTACTGACCGACGTACGGTTTTGGCAGTCACGAAGAGAAGTAGAAACTCTCGCCGTGTGTGGGTGGGCATAATCTTGCTGAAATATGAACCCAGGAAGGCGTAGAATATGTCGACGTACCGCTGTGCTTTAAGGATTTCGCGGATGACGATCAAAGCGGTCCTACTGTGAAAAGGAATGGCATCCAGGACCATCACTCCTGACTGTTGGAGCTTATGGAGGGTGACAATGAGGTTGGTAGCCTACTGCTGTCTGGTACGTCTGAAGACACATCTTCGCTGGACATTGGGGCTCAGTTGGAAGACAATTTCACTCCGGTGAATGAGATTCCAGGCCAAATGCCTGCACCACTGCAAACGGGCTCCATCATGTACAGAAGTCATTGGTGGTCGGCGCAAGGGGCGCCATGAGCTCAGCCCACTTTCTGTGTGGCGCCCGTTAATGATCCTCACAGTCAGTGAAGCACCAGCTGCGCGTCGGATCGATGATAATGACGAATGCAGGGTTCTGAGAGGCTCTCTGACGACTACTCGGACCTCGTGTTCTGTCGTCTCTCTAGGGCGAGTGCGTCCTTCTTAACGTTGTGTTCGGCTGTTGTTCACCCATTTTCGTGCCGACATCGTCGGATAGTGGCACCGGTGCTGTTGAGATCTCGAGCGATTCGCCGATTGCTTCAACCGGCTTCTTTGAGCCTAAATACACGACCTCTCCCAAAGTCTGACATCGGCTTATATTGTTGATGCGCCTGTCTGCGAGGCGTAGTTACTGTCCAACCGAGCGCCGAGGGAAGAAATTTGCAAAGACTTTATGCCCTGGTACCTCCATGTCCCTGTTTACTATCCCTGCCAGCTGCATGGTGAAACTGCACTGCGGTGTGTAATAGAGATGGGCAAAACTGTTCTTTTCAGAGATTGGATCAGAACTGTTCACTCCCTGAAATGAATGAGCTCTTTTTCATGACTCACCACTCATTTACAATAGAAAATAAATGGAAGGCACATTGCGCTTTAAACTTGGTTTATTCCAGTACTATACCTGTATTTTGATCTTATTTGATCCTATTTTGAAGTAACACAGATAATGAGTAAGAATTTTGTATTGTTTATTGAAATTTCCACGATATGACAAAGTTTTTGATTATTGATTTATTTTGCACTATCGTGGTTTTCTGGGTGATCGGAAAATGTTGTAACTTGAGATTTACATTAACAATATATTTGGCTATAATGTATTAAAATTTCATTAACCTCATACAAATACATCGCAAGCCATATATTTTTAAAGTGAACGTTTCCTTCCGAAGACGCCTAAAATCGCAAAATCCGTACCAGAATAAGAAAAAAAAATATAAATTTGACTGTAAAACGAAAGTGCTGCATATAGCCTTATGCAGAATAAAACAAGGAAAATATTGGTGTATCACATTTTGCGATACGTTTATCGGTTCGCTCGTAATTAAAGCGTAAATTCGAGTGTCCATAATAAAAATCCTATAGTAAGAGGAGTCATCAGGAACCTAATCTAATCAGTTTAAACAAATAAAAATAAAATAAAAACAATTGATGTATACATAACAAAATAATGTAATATACATAGCGGTATTACTACGAAGAACAATATCCAGTAGGGACGAACTCCGATGCAGAGGCGCTGAGTCGAGCAGGTCGAGCCGCGAGCTGTATTACTGCTGAGACCGCAGAGACCAGAGTGACACCTGAGTTGCTTTGCTCAACGCTCTGGCTAGAGTCGAGACGGTGGGGTGAGCGTTGAACGGGCGAGTTCCGAGGGTGGGGGGAGCGGTGAACTCACCCGCTCCGAGACAAATCGTCCGTTCCCTTGCGAGCAGGTTGTTGCAAGTAGTTCCTATGTTATCCGCTAGGTGGCTCTCTGTCCTGTTGCTCGCATCAACTGCCCAGAGGGCAGGACGTGCGACTGAAACGATCGCTGACAGAGTGCGATGCGAAGTTAAGCTGCGCCAGACACTGCAAGCGGCAGACGATGCACAGAGGCGGCACGGCATATGTGAAACACAAAATCCAATGGGGCACTGCACAATGCAGGCAGCCAAGGTAGAAGCAGGGCAGAGGCCGGCGCTGGCTGTGTTGTGTGGCGTGCACTGTGCTCTGACCAGCAGAGGCGCTGCTGATATGCTCCGTCTCTCTCTCTCTCTCTCTCTCTCTCTCTCTGCCGTGGGAAACGTTTGGAGCTACTGTTCTTTTTTTCTGAATCACTGATTGTTCACTCCTTTGAAAGATTGAACTCTATGAATTAGTTCAAGAGCGGATCCCCCATCTCTAGTGTGTAACACGCCCGGGGTTACAAATGGCGGGGGACTCTTTAACTGGTATCTCTTTTTATCGTTTCGTGACGGTGCACCCTGTCCACACTAATTACCTGATAATCCCGTGGCGGTCGTATTGTTCTGCTGCACTCTGCTGCTGGCTTGCCTGAAATTATGTATCTAAATATGCAAGCAGGTTAGGGGAGCTACTCAACATCAAACAAAACACTGTCCTACATCTGGTATGAACAACTATATTCTGAGACGATAAGAAGAATAGCAGGTTGCACTCTTTATACTCTAAGTCACAAGTGTTTATTCCAAGTTCTAGATAATTATCTGTCCACAATATCACTTGGACGAGCGTACACGTAACCGAACACGGCGCGGCTGATTGTTAATGACGCGGAAGCCGGTATTTTCCAAGAATGATTGCCTATCGAAATCGCGGGGATCCAAACGATACATATCGAACATGGGATCGTAAATCGATTATGCGACTCCGGTGGCGGGTGTTGCGATAAATTGAGATCGTCATTTTTATCTGTTTTCTGTTGTTCCCTTAGTTGTTCTAAATTACATACCTCCGCTAATTGTTTGTGATTTGCTAGGTAAACCCAGACGATTTATATCGTTAGTGAGTGGGATGTCTCGTGTTCTTGACGGTTCTTCGGCGGATTCTCTCACATGATAAAATCTAATTCTATGTTTATCCAGCGTAGAAAATTGTTCGACTTTTTGTCGCAAATATGGAGTACTACCGGACCAGAAAAGAAGGGACTGTATAGACTGTGGTGGTGCGAAGTGTGTAAAACTTCGTAAGAACAGTTTCGATGCCGAAATGCCGTTACAATTTCATTGCGGACAGTGCGGAAAACGAACGAGTATCAGGAAGAATACATGGTTCGACTCTTCCAAATTATCCATCCAGACCATCGTAATGGACTTTCACATGACGACAACACCAACGACGAGTGAGGTAAGTTGTCTCCTTTGCAATTACAAGTATTTTTGTAACGCTCTTCGTTTGTCGTTGCTGCAATGACCACTGTAAACATACAACACCCGCCACCGGAGTCGCATGATCGATTTACTTTCGCACGTTCGATATGTATCGTTTGGATCCCCGCAATTTCGATAGGCAGTCATTCTTGGAAATTACCCGGAAGCCGAATGACCGAACGGAAGTTCTTACACTCGCCACGCATACACAGATTTCTAGCACCAGTCCTCCTTGACACTAGTAATAATATAACTCTGCTCCTAAAGTTAATTTACAGTTCACAGTTCTCAATTGTACGAACGTGCGCGTAACAGTCGCGACGCGGCTGATGGTTGATAATGCGGAACGCGATGACCGAACGCACGTACTCACGCTCGCTACAAGACACTGGCACTTGATTGCTCTCTTACGTGGTAACCAATAATTACTGATTCATCTTAGTTCATTCCGGGAGACCGAACACGGCGCGGATGATTGATGCTGTACGATGCAACACGCAACGAGAAGATACAAAAATTCGTTATCGGTGGCACTGTTCATTTTTAATTACATCATTACGCATTTTCTCTTAATCATTTCCATCTTTCATCACTTTACTGTAATAGCACTTGCAACAACACTTCAGCTTCCATACTAACAATGCTTCTCACATGCAGAGCTACCCACAAAGCAACATACCAGTTCCGTGTCCTGCGCTCGACTCTGCAAACGCGCTGCCGGCAAAGATACTCCGCAACCAAGCCAGCGATATGACAGTGCGCTTACAGGTGTCACACATTCGTCCATCTACCGCCAAAGTTTACAATTTTGTGTTTTCCGTCGGTACCTGTGTGGATATGAATTTGTGACCAATTTGCATTAGTCCACCATGGTGAGTCGCTTTTTTTGTCTTAGAATGTACATAGGAGGAGCAGGAACGAGATGGCAATCACTCTAGCAACGGTATGAGCCGCAAAAGGAAATTTTCTGCTGTAAGCGGCTTTGACGAGGCGCAGATTGTTATGTCCTGGCGCCTGGACAAGAGCATCTCGCAAATTATGAAGCTGTTGGACTGTTCGCGTGCTGCTGATATGTACATCTATGGGCAGTGGTGAGCGATGGTGAAGCCACGAGTAGACGACAGATATTGGACATCAACAACTCATAACAGAACGTAAATGCTGGTGGCTTGTCTGCTCTGTACAGAAGCACAGGCAGTAATCGTTCCCAGATCTGACGATAGAGTACAGTGCTGCTGCTGGGATACCGTTCAGCGCATATTGTTGAAAACAGGCCCTGGCAGGTGACGAGCTGTATGTGGCATCATCCAAAGATCACAATGGCACACGAAAGTCAGCAACGCGAATCACTAGCACAGACTTTAGCGAAGGCTTGCTGCAATCCTCAGCAACCATGTCAGGCACTCCACAAGACTACGCCTCCCCCTCAGCACAGCAGCGCCCTCGCACCAGAGGTCAATATCGAGCTGAGCATGGAAGCGCTCTGCCCCTGACATCACAGTATAGCACTAACGAGTTGTTAAAGTTTCTGATGAACTTGTACTTTAGAAAATGTTGAACATTGTACCTCGGGAATACAGTTTGTTAATATGTGCTTCAAGTGATCCTTTCATATTCAATGACAGTTGTAAATTATTGAGCAATCCTGTGGCAAAGAATAGTCTCAAAGTCAAGAAAAATTTTAATTCATTTGTGTAAGTGAAGTGATATTTCATGTGTGCTACTTCGATGAGCCTTCTCCCAGAGCAATCAAAGACCCACCATTATGGCCAGATGAACGTACACTATGTGACCAAAAGTATCCAGACACCCCCAAAAACATACTTTTTTTATTAGGTGCACTGTGCTGTCACCTACTGCTAGGTACTCCATATCAGCGACGTCAGTGGTCATTAGACATCGTGAGAGACCACAATGGAGCTCTCTGCGAAACTCACGGACTTTGAACATGGTCAGGTGACTGGTTGTAACTAGAATCCTACGTCTGTAGGCGAGATTTACACGCTCCTAAACATCCCTAGGTCCACTGCGTCCGATGTGATAGTGAAGTGGAAACGTGAACGGACATTCACAGCACAAAAAGTACAGGCCAACCTCGTCTGACAGACACCGCCGACAATTGAAAACAGTCGTAATGTGTAGTAGGCAGACATCCATCCAGACCATCACATAGGAATTCCATACTGCATCAGGATCCACTGCAAGTTCTATGACAGTTAGGCGGGAGGTGAGAAAACTTGGATTTCATGGTTGTACGTCTGCTCATAAGCCACACATCACATCGGTAAATACCAAACGACGGCTCGCTTGGTGTAAGGAGCGTAAACATTGGACGACTGAACAGTGGAAAAACGTTGCGTGGAATGACGAATCACGGTACACAATGTGGCGATCCGATGGTTTTTAAGCAAATAGCGCGTGACCTGTGCGTAGACCTGCATGCCATATACGAGTACCTCCAGAAACCTACCAGTGACTACGCAGAATCGCTACTATATTGCGTTCTAAAGTGGACCAACACGCTGTTGACGAGGCGGTTACAATGCTTCGTCTCTTCAGTATTTTTTAAAATTCGTGAACGTTTGTCTAAACTTGCGTATTACGAGACTGCGGAGTACTTCCGTTCCCATCTGAGTATACATAAAAAGTGAGCAAATTTTGTGCTCTGTCAGAAATTCCATTAACCGTACCTAAAAAGAAACGTAAATAGGAAACCTCGTTAAAACTAGTGAAAAACACTCTAGATCGCAATGGTTATTTTATTTAGAGTGACCGGTTTGCGCCTAGTCGTAGGTCCTCATTAGAATAGCACTGTGAAGGACAGAAATCGTGCTAGTCCTGTAAGGAAGTCAACGACTTAAAAAAAATAATTTATACACATTAAAATCGAAGAGTCGTCATCCATCAACTGAAGTTGACGATGTCCACAACAACCAGTAGACCTGAGTGCTGAAACCGCTGCTGTTGGCTGGGCAGCATTACGTTATGAAGGCGTATTTGTGCCGCATGACATCGTCAGCTATGAGGAACGATTTACATGAATTACGTATCATTTGAAGAGACAGTTTATCTAAAAGTGAATAATAATAAAAATGTAATGCCTATAGGACAGAACAGATTGTTAAAAATAGTGAATAACTGTAATAAAATAATTTAAAAATTATTTCTCTTATTTCTTGTAGTACATCTGGCGGAAAATATTATATTTAACCAGTATAATATATCCATAGCAACGGCTATTTAATCAGTAGAATGTGTGTACATAATAAACAAATGGATTTATGTAAAATAATTATCATCTATAAAAATTACACAGTAATTATATTTTGTTCTGAATAATACGAAATTTAGTAGCACACTGGCACGCTCGTCTGGCCTGATCTTGCTATCTACGGACGCCGTTGCCATGGACGCCTCGTAGTAAGATCGCCAGAAAATAATTTTTATATAATCTTATTACAGTTACTATTTTTAACAACCTGTTCTGTCCTGTTGTAGTTGTTGTGGTCTTCAGTCCAAAGACTGGTTTGATGCAGCTCTCCACGCTACTCTATCCTGTACAAGCGTCTTCATCTCCAAATAACCATTGCAACCTACATCCTTCTGAATCAGCTTAGTCTGCTGGTCTCCCTCTATGATTTTTACTCTCCACGCCTCCCTCCAGTACTAAATTAGTGATCCCTTGATGCCTCAGAACGTGTCCTACCAACCGATCCCTTCTTCTAGTCACGTTGTGCCACGAATTCCTCTTCTACCCAATTCTATTCAGTATCTCCTCATTAGTAATGTGATCTACAGATCTAATCTTCATCATTCTTCTGTAGCACCACATTTCGAAAACTTATATTCTCTTCTCGTCTAAACTGTTTATCGTCCATGTTTCACTTCAATACACGGCTACACTCCATACAAATACTCTGAGAAAAGACTTCCTGACACTTAAATCTATACGCGATGTTAACAAATTTCTCTTCTTCAGAAATGATTTCCTTGCCATCGCCAGTCTGCATTTTATATCCTCTCTAATTCGACCATCCTTAGTTATGTTGCTTCTTAAATAGCAAAACTCATCTACTATGAGTACTTTAAACATCTCATTTCCTGATCTAATTCCCTCAGCATGGCCTGATTTAATTCTACTACATTCCATTATCCTCGTTTTGCTTTTGTTGATGTTCATCTTATAGCCTCCTTTCAAGACACTGTCCATTCCGTTCAACTGTTGTTCCAAGTCCTTTGCTGCCTCCGACAGAATTACCTGTCTTCTAAGATAAGTCGTAGGGTCAGTATAGCCCCGAGTGTTCCTACATTCCTACGGAATTCAAATTGATCTTCCCCGAGGTCGGCTTCTACTAGTTTTTCCATTCGTGTGTAAAGACTTTGTGTTAGTAACCGGCGAACCTCAAGGTTTTTATTTCTTCTCCCTGGACTTTAATTCCTACTCCAAAGCTTTCTTTGTTTTCCTTTACTGCTTGTTCAATGTGCAGATTGAACAACACCGGGAATAGGCTACAACCCTGTCTCACTCCCTTCTCAACCACTGCTTCCCTTTCGTGCCCCTCGACTCTTATAAGTGCCTTCTGGTTCCTGAACAAATTATAAATAGCCTTTCGTTCCATCTATTTTACCCCTGCCACCTTCAGAAGTTGAAAGAGAGTGTTCCAGTCAACAATGTCAAAAGCGTTCTCTAAGTCTGCAAATGCTGTAAAAGTAGGTTTAT
Source organism: Schistocerca cancellata (assembly GCF_023864275.1). Lineage (NCBI taxonomy): Eukaryota > Metazoa > Arthropoda > Insecta > Orthoptera > Acrididae > Schistocerca > Schistocerca cancellata. Next base: position 384,802,969 of record NC_064628.1, read on the forward strand.
CTTTCCTTAACCTGTCTTCTAAGATAAGTCGTAGGGTCAGTATAGCCCCGAGTGTTCCTACATTTCTACGGAATTCAAATTGACCTTCCCCGAGGTCGGCTTCTACTAGTTTTTCCATTCGTGTGTAAAGACTTCGTGTTAGTAACCGGCCAATACCACTGCGATCTAGATTGTTTTTCACTAATTTTTCCTTGCTTACAAGGTCGCTGTTCTCCGAAAGTGTTATGAAACATTAGGAAACCTTGACTTTAGTGTTTAGTCAGTTAACACAAACAGAAAATAATACAATCACGTTATATAATCTTTCTCTAAGGGAATAAAGCAATTACTCTGATTCTGCCACTTCTTACCGGACGCAGGTGTGCTGCAACACGCCGGCCGGTGTGGCCGTTCGGTTCTAGGAGCTTCATTCTGGAACCGCGTGACCGCTACGGTCGCAGGTTCGAATCCTGCCTCGGGCATGGATGTGTGTGATGTCCTTAGGTTAGTTAGGTTTAAGTAGTTCTAAGTTCTAGGGGAATGATGACCACAGATGTTAAGTCCCATAGTGCTCAGAGCCATTTTGCTGCAACACCTTTAAAGCGGGTGCCGCAGGACACGACGACGTGATATTGATCGAAAGAAAAGGACCTTTTCGATAAGAAAAAGTGTAGCGACTACTCGCGAAGGCTTTAGAACCAATAAAATGGAAGACTGATTCATTTTCCACCTCAGAGTCAATAAAAATTTTTACGATAGGATCGAAGATATCGCTATCACAAAAATAATACGACTTTGGCCTTTTACAGGTGTTTTAGTAGAATAATTGCAGCCAGGTTGGATCATAAAGAAGACGGAGGAAATATAATTCTGCTGGTTGAAAGAGGTGCAGTAAGAACGAGATGGAAGAGATATAAACCGAGCAGAAGTTAAAGAGAGAAATACTGTTGTGGAGCTGAGATATAGTGTTCGAGTATAAAAGAGTGCAAGTTATGAAGTTCTGCTGGAAACGTGAGACAAATGCACGTATTCATAGATCACAGATGTTTCTGTAACCATGTTAATAGTGACAATGATACTAATAATGGCAGAAATGGTACTACATGGAATGATAATTAACGAAAGTGTAGCGTCGGAAGGAACGAAGGAAGATTGTGTTCCCATAGACATCGAGGTCATCAGAGAAGGAGCACAATCTCGGATTGTGTCAAGGACGTTGAAGGAAGTCGGTCGTGCCCTTTCAAAGGAGTAAAGTCGGAATGCAAATTCATCTTCCGGATATTTTATCACAATATTGAACAAGTACTGCATATTTACTGATTTGATTTTTAGAAAAAAAAGAAAACAAAAAAAGGCGTGATACTGAAGACAACACAATGAAAACATTTTTGGCAGCAGAACTCAATTTATTTTTGTGTTCAGAGTTTAGATGACTCTCTCTGTGACGTGTTGTTTTGTACATGTGACATGAGATAAGGTTCGCGTGTTGTGAGCAATACATATATCTGTAATTAGCTTCTTCAGTCTTTTGAAAAGGACCACTAACTTGACTTACATTGTCAGTCTGTTCACACACTAGTTTATACTCCACAAAGCATTTCAGGTTTGCAAATGAATGAAGTGTATATTGCTTTAGACACGAGTATACCAGCATATACATGGAAAAAAAACTGGAAGATAATGATAAAAATTGGTACACTATGTGATCAAAAGTATCCGGACACCTGGCTGAAAATGACTTACAAATTCGTGGCGCCCTCCATCGGTAATGCTGGATTTCAGTATGGTGTCGGCTCATCCTTAGCCTTGATGAAAGCTTCCACTCTCGTAGGCATACTTTGAATCATGTGCTGAAAAAATGGCAGCCCATTCATTACGGAGTGCTGCACTGAGGAGAGGTATCAATGAGGCTGGTGAGGCCTGGCACGAAGTCGGCGCTCCAAAGCATCCCAAAGGTGTTCTATAGAATTCAGGTCAGGACTCTGTGCAGGCCAGTCCATTACAGGGTGTTATTCTCGTGTAGCCACTCCGCCACAGGCCGTGCGTTATGAACAGGTGTTCGATCGTGTTGAAAGATGCAATCGCCATCCCCGAATTACTCTTCAACAGTGGGTAGCAAGAAGGTGCTTAAAACATCAATGTAGACCTGTGTTGTGATAGTGCAAAACAACAAAGAGTGCAAGCCCCCTCCATGAAAAACACAACACCATAACACCACCGCCCCCGAATTTTACTGTTGGCACTATACACGCTGGCAGATGACGTTCACCGGGCATTCGCCATACACACACCCTGCCACTGGATCGCCACATTGTGTACCGTGATTCGTCAGTCCACACAACGTTTTTCCACTGTTCAATCGCCCAATGTTTGTGCTCTTTAAGGAACCATTTTCACTCGAGCACAGACGATCTTTAATTTACTGAACATAGAGTATATGAATCGATTTTTTATGACAAGAGAAAGCAAAATAAAGGAATTAACACCACTCTCTTGTCGCAGCCTGTAGGCATCAAGACACTCTTGTGTCATTCGTTGTCCTAGAAGGATGTAATATTTTGTGCCTCCACAGTTAGCCATATTAATATTTATTTGCAGAAAAGAGGCGCGGAATTAGTAAGTCGCTCTCATTTGTGAATTATCTGCAATTATTTACTTAGAATTTTACGTGTCACTTATATCGTAATGTATATGTTAAAATGAGTATATATTTTATTTAATCGTATGCTTTTCTTTGTTTTAGTAGTTTTAGTCACTCACTCCATTGTCATGATTGAAGCTGAGGTCAGATATCAGACTTTTGTCTACAAAAAATATAAAATGTGCCCTGGCTACGTTCCGTACATCTTCGGACGTGCGAAGCTCGATAAATTCACGGCGTAAATTTTAATCTCTCAATTACTTATCCAACCAAACAAACAATAGTTATTATTATTTTTATTTTATTATTATATTTTATTTTTATCTGTTAAATTGGCGACTATGTGCCAGGTCTCATTATTGTATCTGTACTACAACTAATTGTTCTTTTTCATGTACATCCTGACCGGCAACAACCTGTGTGACGAGAATATTGAAGAAAACGAATAAAATCTGGAGACAATTTGGACTGGAAATGCAATCTTCGCATCAAGACGACATGTACGGTAAGACGCAGCACTCGCGCATCCACAATTGATTCCAAGCACATTTTTCATTCAGAATTATTTTTCTCAGCATTAAATTCGATATACAGTTTCCATTCAGTAATTTTTCCAAACTCCACGAAATCTCATTATTCAGACGATTACATTCCGATCCAACAATAAGCAAGTTAAATTGCACAGTATGGCCGACATTGTACAAGATTCAAGCAACATGGCTAGTCATCATTAACACGTATGCTACTTTCGATCTTTAAAAAGTCATCTCTCAATCATTCTGTCATTTAAGCACACACATAGGCAGTACGTTTTCAGACTACGCGTTTAAACAATATTTTTCTTGCACACAATTTATTCACGATATGGTAAAAACTCGACACCAGTACACAATGGAACAACAATCAAGTAACGCAAACATGGATACACAGACACATTGAGGCACAGAAATTAATAAAGACACGCAAACACATCAAAATAACCCACTACACACGCACACAAACGCCGAAAGGAGCAATTCAGAACCAAACCTGAGAGACCACGGCAGGTCTAATGACGCGGCGGGGGCAAGCTCATTTTGCAATCAAAATTTTGCCGCTATACTAAATTCAATTTTGGAAGGCATATCCCATATTACGCAAGGTAATGACGAAAAATTCACACAATTAATGACAGACAATGCAGCTTTCAGAAATGAGATAAAGTCAGGCTTCGCCACACTGACTCAAAAGGTAGATGAAATTAATAAACGTCTTTCCAAACAGGTCGACAATCTTACGGAAAAATTTGAAAATTTAGAGTTACAACAAAGCGACAATGCCAGTCACATCCATGAATTGACAAAAACCTGTGAAACTATTAATTGCAAATTAGAATCAAACACGCACACATGTGACGAAATTAATTTCAAGGTGAATACAATAGAAACAAACGTAGCTGACATCACAGACAGGTTCACACAACAATACAGAGAGAGGCTGAACCCCATTTCTCTCGCATTAATTCACAATTTAAAGAATGGACAACACACAAAAACCAAATTTTTAAAGAATGTATACAAAACAATTTCCCACATGTTGTGCGCGATTCTGTAGTGGAATACATGAACAACAACAGACAAGTAATCGATGACGATATGCAAACAAAGATAACTCAATGCCAAGCACAACAGAATAGTACACCCACTACACGTTTTAACACACACAGAAGAAAATCTCGATTCGGAAATGAACACATGTACACACACGAATTTCAACACTCAAATTCACAATACACTGACACGCATAGCAACAGATACCCATCGCCTGAAATACAATACAATTATCATTTTGATGAAGAACCATGTACACACAGGGAAGAATTCAATGATTACATGGAAAGAGACATACGAACACGTAACGAAGAAGAAGAAAGTCTATTCAAGCACCGTAAATTCCAACCTTTTATACCAGGCAAAAACACTGTACACCCTGTCATCTTCTTAAAAGCTTTTAGGAACGCATTTCCACGTTCGTGGAGCGACCACAAAAGCATTGCATGCATTGTGGATTACATTCAAGGAGACGCTGCTGTCTGGGCTTACCATGAAAGCGACAGATGTGTAACGTACGAGCACTTTGAACGCGCCTTCTTGAATAAGTTTTGGTCACCCACTGTGCAGGAAGTATCCGCAAACAAGTCACTGAACCCGAACACTTCAATCCTAAAAACGGCAATCTGCGCCGATATTTCGAGAAGTACCAAAACATGATACACTTCCTTAATGAACCAGTGAAACCAAAAGATGTGATCCGATCACTGAAAGCAAGACTTCCTTTTAATATTAAAGAGAAATTACTGTACTTATCGGACGACGATCCTGAATATTTTTTGGAAAAGTTAGATGCTGCTGATTTATGTATGAAGAACAAGAACCAACACATAACTCACGCAGTAGAAATCAACATGTCTACATTGCTACATTACCAAACACGCAGAAAAATTCACAACACACAGTAAACATGCAAAACAATCGCCAAAACTCACAGCTGCACACAAACAACAACTGTAACTATACACAAGGAGATAACCCGTACAAAAAACGAAGAAACGACAATTTTAATTCAAGAAGGAATAACGGAAACAACAACGGACACAAAGCCAAACAGAAACACTGGCAAAGAAACAACAACACACATTACACAAGAAATGGAACACCTATCCCGCACTTTAACCAGAACAACAACCAGTATTATGTGAGACAGTGGCAAACACAGCAACCGCCACCACAAAATCATATTCAGATGCCACAAGGGAATTTTGCACAAACAAACAACACAAACCAACAAGTGACATCAGCCACCCGAAAACCGACAGGCGATTGGCAAAGACAATATCCTAATGTAAATATTATTGAGGTAGCTAATGAAACTGGAACTACACTTACCAATGACCAGACAAACCAGGTAAACTAGAACCAGTCATTACTGAGCCCCAGGTCATGACTGAGGAACATTTGGGGGCAACTTCAATTTGGAAACTATGTTTGAATACACACTTGCTAGTGAAACTGTGAGACAAGAAAAATTAACATTTACACAACAAGAGTTGCCTACGCTATTCTTAAGATATAATGAAAGTGGAAACTTAGCTGATGATCTGATAAATGACAACACACAATGTCACAATGCAAAGAAAAGGTTTGTACTGTCTTCCACCTCAGGCATTGTAGGAGGTATACCTACTAACATAATTATTGATACAGGAGCTGCTGTCAGTGTGATTTCTCACAATTTTTATACTATGATGAAGGAAACTTCTAAAATACCAGAGTTCCCAGGTCAAAACTGTTTAATATTAACTGTATTAGGTAATAAGTCAAGTAGGGTTAATAAGCAGGTATTTGTGACTGTTAATATGGGAAATGGAATCGTACAATGGCCGTTCCTAGTTGTCCAGAACCTTGCTGCCAATTGTATATTGGGCATTGATTTTCTTTGCGAGAAGGACTGCACAATAGACTTCTCCAAAGGCATTTGTTATTTTAAGTATGAAGGCAGAGACATAGTTTTGAACTTGGACACTCGACTAGTAGACCGTAACAAGCGCTGTTCTGGCTACAAGATACAGATTATACATGAGACTGACGTAGATTCCACACAACAACCTGTATCACACAGTGAGGTAGTGAATGATGTACTTACACAAATTAATTCTAAGTTATCAGAATGTGATGCTATTAATGAAGAGGAGAGATCCCAGCTTATGCATATTTTACTTACGAATAAGGATGTTTTCACTAGTAAGACAGGTAGGATCAGCACATATATGTATATGATTGAAGTCAAGCCTCACCAAATCTATTACCACAAGTCATACAATGTACCTCTAGCTCTGCGACCTGCAGTTTGGGAAGAACTAAAGAAAACGATTACAAGGAATATTATAGAACCATCAACATCTCCGTATTGTAGCCCTTTGCATGTAGTGAAAAGACACAGTGGAAGCATCAGGTTAGTATTACATGCAAGAGCTATCAACCAAATTATCTTACCTGTGAGGACACAACCAGAGAATCTTGATGAACAACTTCAGAAATTCTTGGATGCAAAATATTTCTCTACAATAGGCCTTAAAAATTCGTTTTGGCAGGTGCCAATAAGCAAAGAATCTAGAAAATATACAGCCTTTATGTTTGGTGGCAGAACTTATCAATTTTGTGTATTACCATTTGGCCTAAATGTAAGCTCAGGAGTGTTCATTACTGCACTAAACTCTGTACTCGGTGATGATTTACTAGAAACTGTTACACACTATGTACTGATTGCCTCAAAAGCCTTGAAGGAACACACTGATACCCTGAACACTTCACTATGCAGATTCACACAAGCTGGTATCACTGCCAATCTTTGTAAATCTAGATTTGCTTGTCCTGAGATCAAATACCTAGGACACATCATCAACACACAAAGCATTAAACCTGACCCTTCAAAATTAGATGCTATCAGAGATTTCCCCAGTCCCACTACAAAGAAACAGTTAAAATCATTTCTCGGTCTATGCTCATTTTTCAGATGATTCATACCTAAACAGTTACTCAATAGCAGATACTTATTAAACTTATTGAAGAAGAACCAGATATGGATTTGGAAGCAAGACTGTGAAAATGACTTTACTAAAATCAAAGAAGCCTTAGTAAATTCTAACATGCTGGAACATCCAGACTTCAACTTGAACTTTTGTATTGCTTGTGATGCATCAAACATTGGTTTGGGATGTTGTTTATTTCAACTTGTTAAAACAGAAACTTCAGAACATATTAATATCAATGGTTCTGCCAGTAGGACTTTAACAGAATGTGAAAGATCTTACTCCACCACAGAATTGGAAACATTATCTATTGTATGGGCATTTAAAAAGTTTAATTATTATCTGTATGGAAGACACACCATTATATACACTGACCATCAAGCACTTACCTTCCTTTTGTCATGTAAACTCATTCATCCTAGACTTACACGATGGGCACTTGCATTACAGAATTACTCTTTCGAAATCAAGCACATCAAGGGAAAAGACAACATAATAGCTGACACACTTTCAAGACTACCACAAGGTTTACACCATAAGAATACAGACTTTGAGAATACACACGATTACAGAATACTACTCATGCAAGACAAACAGTTTACACAATACTACAAAGACCTATGCAAGAACATGGCAACACTAGAAGATTCAGATCCACACTGGTACAAAATAAAACAAATCATAGTACAACAACACAATAACACTTTACAAGACAGATACATGTTACACAACAATATACTTTTCTACAAAAGACACACAAATGCTACTAACTGGTGCGTTAGCATACCACAAGATTCTGTACACAATCTCATTGCACACACTCACACAGTTTGGGGACACTATGGAACAAAGAAATGTCTTAACAAGTTACATACATATTGCTATTTTCCAAACATGAGAAGAAAAATACATGATGTTATCAGCAAATGTCTCATATGTCAAAAATCCAAGCCACAAAATCAATCCACCAAAACAGATTTGCACTCTATCTAACCCACTGGACCTAGAGAGATACTTTGTACAGATGTTAGCGGACCTCATCCAACTAGCATCAGTGGTTGTAAATACATTCTTGCATTTTATGACATATTTTCGAAGCACATCAAACTTTTTGCCATTAAGTCACCCACAGCAAACACCATCATAAGATTCACAAATGATTACATGCCATACTGTGGAAAACCTAAAGCCATTCTATCAGATAACGCCACATATTATGCAGGATTCACCTGGAGAAAATTTCTAAAGTACAATAACATTAAGAGCATCTTTATTTCAAAGTTTCATGCATCAGCCAACCCTTGTGAGAGAATTTTTAGAGAATTAAATAGATTCATGAGAACTTATACCTCAACACAGCACACAAACTGGATACATTACCTAGCACTTGTTGAGGGAATACACAACAATTTAAATATATACAACACACCCTATACTCCCAGAGAAATCATGTTTGACACAAAGGAAACTAATGAATGGAGCAACCCACTACCAAAATTTTCTGAGACCAAACCTTCACACTAGGAAAAGGTAAGGGAAGTACTCATTGCAATTACTGAACAAGCTGACATTAGAAATAAGAACTATGGTGCTAATCTTAAAAGAAGGCAAAACTTTACACTTGGCATGCAAGTTTTACTTAAGACCCACTAATACGTCATCACCTCTAAAACGTTATGTTAAGTGGCGTCCATTATATGAAGGTCCTTACACAATCATTGATATACCACACCCTGGAGCATATCTTCTACAAAATCCCAAGAATAAGAGAATTTTAGGTTTGTACCCTCACAAAGATTTGAAAACTTTCAGCCCTTAGCAGAGTATGCTGATACAACAACAACGTGAGTCACATCTGGTACTTCAAGCTGGAAGAAGAAGAAGATATAAGCTATAATCTAAAGTATCTACATTTTACAGCACCAGCAATAACAGCAGCAACAGGAAGATAAGACACAGGAAGAACTAACAATCTTCATGCAAAGCATAGATACTGATTATATTGTATTAATACCCTGCAGACAAGCTGACAGACTAAATGAACAGAGACAATTTCTGCCGTGAACCTGTTATATTAATTGGCATGATAGACACTTGATTTGCTATTCACACTCACACCACAATCCACATGAACACAACACGCACAATAAAACACCCTACAGGAAATGACAAATGAGATTAATTGAGCAAGGCTATATACTTTATTTTATTTGTAAATGATACTTTGTGCGTGTGCTAATTTGGAATTGATTGTGGATGTGACGTGTCGTGTCTTATTGTAATCATGACTTTTCAGGACAGATCATCTCCACGATGTTTTCTAACCTACTATGAAAGTTTATGTTGCAGGAAACATTTAATGAGGAAGAACACTTATTGTGTAGTACTGATGTCAAGGAAAATATACTTAAAAGGAAAACATTATAAAAAACCTATAACCTAATTTTTTCTATGTTTGACCCATATGTAGTTGTAAATATCTAGTTTAATGCAACTGAAAAATGTAAAATATGTATATGTATTACCAAACAATGTATTGTAAATGTATAGGCACATGAAACTTCCTGGCAGATTAAAACTGTGTGCCCGACCGAGACTCGAACTCGGGACCTTTGCCTTTCGCGGGCAAGTGCTCTACCAACTGAGCTACCGAAGCACGACTCACGCCCGGTACTCACAGCTTTACTTCTGCCAGTACCTCGTCTCCTACCTTCCAAACTTTACAGTTGGTTCGCAGGAGAGCTTCTGTAAAGTTTGGAAGGTAGGAGACGAGGTACTGGCAGAAGTAAAGCTGTGAGTACCGGGCGTGAGTCGTGCTTCGGTAGCTCAGTTGGTAGAGCACTTGCCCGCGAAAGGCAAAGGTCCTGAGTTCGAGTCTCGGTCGGGCACACAGTTTTAATCTGCCAGGAAGTTTCATATCAGCGCACACTCCGCTGCAGAGTGAAAATCTCATTCTGGTATAGGCACATGTTTGACAGAATTTTTTTATATCTATGTAAATATGTAACAGAAAACTGTACTCAATGTGAAGTGATATTTATTATGTTTTGTGCTCTCTGTTGTGAAGTTTGTTTTGCAACGAACAATGTATGAAAAAAAGATGTGTGCAAATTGTTAAAAAATGGTTCACTGCGGTTCACTGCGCTCATGATGGGACACTATAGGTGACGTGAGTCGCAAGACCACACACTTTTCGACAAAACAATATCCAAGAGACGACATAACGCCTTTCAGAAGACGAAATTTGAGGTTATTGAGTAGATGTAACACGGACTGGTCAGTATGGAACCACTGACACCATGTATTCCTACCAAGACGAAACCACATTTTAACTACGTCTTCCAAAGCACGCTTCATTGCGGGATTGTTGATCTCCAACTTATTTCATCAAGAACTTTCGTCGCAAGTCGCAACGTAAACTAAACATGTGACAAGTGATATTTGTTTTAAAGTGCAAAGACGTTAGCACAGTATAAACCATTTCTATCAAGTGACATTCTGCAGAGAATACGTTACACATATCTCTGCATATGCACAAAAACTTTAATTATTTTTATTTATTGAATGAACATGTGTAATAACATTTTGAAGTGAAAGAGAACAATGTACTATATACCGAATAATTTTTTACAAAGTGTCTAACCGCAAGTGAATACGAACTGTGAAAAGAACGTAACATACGTATGTCTGCATACGTGTTAATGATATATACCTGTTAATGATAAATCTGTCGATAGAAGCATCAATAGCTACGCGCTAGCGCACTAGACTCCGGCCTCCTTTCTGGAAGGGACGGTAATCCTTCTCCCAAAAACACAGGCAGCGAAACACGTCGAGTTCAGGCCAATAACTTTGCTGAATGCAGCTTACAAGATTGCCGCGAAATGCGTCGCAAATAACATCGAGACAGGCTAATGAAGGCGATCAGCCCGTGGCAAACGTGTGCAGTGCTCGGCAGGTGCATATTCGACGCCGCCTGCGCATGATTGCGCACGCCGCCACCAGCAGAACGACCGCAGCAATAATTTCTGTTGACTTCCAAAAGGCTTTCGACAGGATCAGCCACCGATATCTCCTGCAAACGTTAACAAAACTCGGATTTGGACAAAAATTCACCGAAATTATAAGAAACCTTCTAACGAACGCCACATCGATAATAACTGTGAATGGATGAACAACAAAAAGGACACAACTAGGGAAGTCACCTGCAGGTTGGGGCAGGTGGAGAAATCGGCAGTGGCGGAGCACGCACTGAATGAGACCGACCACGTAATAAAATTCGCTGATACGGAAGTTCTGGCTGTAGAGAAGCACTATCACACGCGCATGTTCAGAGAAGCTGTAGAAATACAAAAACACGCGAACAGTTTGAACAAGAAAGAGGAAGCCTTAAGGTAAACGTATCCTGGCTTCCCGTACTGCAGCGAACGACCGCCGCAGGTAGCAAGAGGAGAACCGCACCGGAAATGACCGCGGAGAAGCCCTCGGACGTTGGCGCGCCAGGTACATAGAGTCTGTGGCCGCGAGCTCGGCTCCAGTTCACCACCAGCAATGGAGGGTGAAGCTTTGACAATGCCAGCCACTCGTGCTGGCGAAACGTCAGAAAAATCATTAGATGAACGTCGGTCGAAGAACCCGAGACAGAAGCCAATAGGCAGTTTGTCAATTGTTATTTTGTAAATAAAAGTCTATACACGTTAAAAAAAAAGACTCTGAAACTGCAGTTCGCGGGTTCAATTCCGCATGTAATCAAATATTTTTCTTTTTTCTTTTCACTTTCATTTAACTTGTATGTAAATATTATTATTTATTTGTATAGATGTATGATATTTTATGTATGTTGAATCTGTGAAACATGATACGTAATAACTTATGATTCAGGACATGACAAATAAAGAAAATACGTCAACAAATTGCTCAGCTGCAGGTGGTACACCTTTGCTTCGCAATTTGGGGGGCAGTTTAAGGAACCATTTTCACTCGAGCACAGACGATCTTTAATTTACTGAACATAGAGTATATGAATCGATTTTTTAAGACAAGAGAAAGCAAAATAAAGGAATTAACACCGCTCTCTTGTCGCAGCCTGTAGGCATCAAGACACTCTTATGTCATTCGTTGTCCTAGAAGGACGTAATATTTTGTGCCTCCACAGTTAGCCATATTAATATTTATTTGCAGAAAAGAGGCGCGGAATTAATAAGTCGCTCTCATTTGTGAATTATCTGCAATTATTTACTTAGAATTTTACGTGTCACTTATATCGTAATGTATATGTTAAAATGAATATATGTTTTATTTAATCGTATGCTTTTCTTTGTTTTAGTAGTTTTAATCACTCCCTTGTCATGATTGAAGCTGAGGTCAGATATCAGACCTTGTCTACAAAAAATACACTCCTGGAAATGGAAAAAAGAACACATTGACACCGGTGTGTCAGACCCACCATACTTGCTCCGGACACTGCGAGAGGGCTGTACAAGCAATGATCACACGCACGGCACAGCGGACACACCAGGAACCGCGGTGTTGGCCGTCGAATGGCGCTAGCTGCGCAGCATTTGTGCACCGCCGCCGTCAGTGTCAACCAGTTTGCCGTGGCAAAAGGAGCTCCATCGCAGTCTTTAACACTGGTAGCATGCCGCGACAGCGTGAACGTGAACCGTATGTGCAGCTGACGGACTTTGAGCGAGGGCGTATAGTGGGCATGCGGGAGGCCGGGTGGACGTACCGCCGAATTGCTCAACACGTGGGGCGTGAGGTCTCCACAGTACATCGATGTTGTCGCCAGTGGTCGGCGGAAGGTGCACGTGCCCGTCGACCTGGGACCGGACCGCAGCGACGCACGGATGCACGCCAAGACCGTAGGATCCTACGCAGTGCCGTAGGGGACCGCACCGCCACTTCCCAGCAAATTAGGGACACTGTTGCTCCTGGGGTATCGGCGAGGACCATTCACAACCGTCTCCATGAAGCTGGGCTACGGTCCCGCACACCGTTAGGCCGTCTTCCGCTCACGCCCCAACATCGTGCAGCCCGCCTCCAGTGGTGTCGCGACAGGCGTGAATGGAGGGACGAATGGAGACGTGTCGTCTTCAGCGATGAGAGTCGCTTCTGCCTTGGTGCCAATGATGGTCGTATGCGTGTTTGGCGCCGTGCAGGTGAGCGCCACAATCAGGACTGCATACGACCGAGGCACACAGGGCCAACACCTGGCATCATGGTGTGGGGAGCGATCTCCTACACTGGCCGTACACCACTGGTGATCGTCGAGGGGACACTGAATAGTGCACGGTACATCCAAACCGTCATCGAACCCATCGTTCTACCATTCCTAGACCGGCAAGGGAACTTGCTGTTCCAACAGGACAATGCACGTCCGCATGTATCCCGTGCCACCCAACGTGCTCTAGAAGGTGTAAGTCAACTACCCTGGCCAGCAAGATCTCCGGATCTGTCCCCCATTGAGCATGTTTGGGACTGGATGAAGCGTCGTCTCACGCGGTCTGCACGTCCAGCACGAACGCTGGTCCAACTGAGGTGCGAGGTGGAAATGGCATGGCAAGCCGTTCCACAGGACTACATCCAGCATCTCTACGATCGTCTCCATGGGCGAATAGCAGCCTGCATTGCTGCGAAAGGTGGATATACACTGTACTAGTGCCGACATTGTGCATGCTCTGTTGCCTGTGTCTATGTGCCTGTGGTTCTGTCAGTGTGATCATGTGATGTATCTGACCCCAGGAATGTGTCAATAAAGTTTCCCCTTCCTGGGACAATGAATTCACGGTGTTCTTATTTCAATTTCCAGTAGTGTATATAATGAGTCCTGTCTACGTTCCGTACATCTTCGGACGTGCGAAGCTCGATAAATTCACGGCGTAAATTTTAATCTCTCAATTACCTATACAAAAACAAACAAACAAATAGTAATTATTATTATTACGATTTATTATATGTTATTACTTTATTATTTTATTTTTTATTTGTTAAAGCTCATTACACCAGGCGAGGTGTCGTTTGGCATTTACCGGCGTGATGTGTGGCTTATGAGCAGCCGCTCGACCATGAAATCCAAGTGTTCTCACCTCCCGCCTAACTGTCATAGTACTTGGAGTGGGTCCTGATGAAGTTTGAAATTCCTGTGTCTTGGTCTGCATAGAAGTTTGCCTATTACACATTACGACCCTCTTCCACTGTTGGCGGTATCTGTCAGTCAACTGACGATGTTGGCCTGTACGTTTTGTGCTGTAAATGACCCTTTACGTTTTCACTTTACTATCACATTGGAAACAGTGGACCTAGGGATGTTTAGGAGTGTGGAAATCTCCTGTATGGATGTATGACACAAGTGATGTCTAATGACTACTGAGCTCGCTGATATGTAGTACGTGGCAGTAGGTGGCAGCATAATGCTCCTAATACGAAAAACATATGTTTTGGGGGTGTCCGGATACTTTTGATCATATAGTCTATCTATAGCTATTTTGGGTCTGGTAACAGAGCATCAGTTGATATCACTTCTGTCACAGTATGTCTGCAGTTATCACAAACGTTGAAATATCGAAGATGCAACGTATTGAAAGTCAAAAAACATTAATACAAAAAATCTACACAGATCTTGCATTGACATAATAAAGTTGCGTTATTTTAGACTGTCACTAATGTGTGAGTCATGAGTTCACACACTTTCTCTTTTACAATTGTTGTAGCTGCAGTCTGAAGGAACTTGTCTAACTGTGCAAGATTCTTAGTATCTACATAGCTACTGCAACTGCTGCCATCTTTTCTCCCACCGTACAAATTCATTCACCTCCAGTACCAAACTGACTATTTGTTGATGCCTTAGAAAGTGTCCTCCATATCTATTCTTTATCTTTACTGATAGTTACCCGAAATACCGTCCAATCTTCAGCAATTCACTGTAACTACAAAAGAAGACTTTTCTCGAAATTCCTGTAGCTGTGGTTCGATTAATCTGATTCTTTGAGATCTGATATTTCAATGTATATGTCCGTAAAACTTCTCTGCTTCGGCCGTTTGTGGAATAATTCACTGCCTGTTCAAGATTGGGCACATCCTGGAAAGATTATCCTACCGGTTATGTGAAACAAGCACCTTTACTCAGGTTTGTATAGAATTTACGTGATGAAACATCATATCTACAAGTTTTAAGATGTCAGCAAAAGTGACTCATCAGGTGAATGAGTGAAATGTCACACTTTATGATTCCCCCTCCCCCCTTAATTTATGGTTAGCCCTAAGGTACAGACCTAATTCATAGTCTGCATGAAACTCCTTAGGTGTTAAAGCCATGTCATGTCTGAGTTGACTTGAACTTTCGATATGCATCAGCTCCTTGAGAAGAAGCTGACTTACTCTGGGATCGACGTGTCTCTTATACATTGCAGAAGAGAGAGTCCATATGTAGGCGCCCCGGTGGTCCTGGTCGCCTACGGTGGACTGGATGGCCGAGCGGTGACCTCTCCAGTTGTCAGGATGCTAGGAAATGACTGTGGACGCGTCAGAAACGCCAAAGAAACATTATTAATTCATAACACCTTTATTCCTGCCAAGTACAATGTGGCCCGCATAACACGGGCTGGCTGAGCTTGGTGATATCAACGACCTTCCCCGAGTCCTCGCTGACTCATAGTGGTGACACAAGGTCCGGGCCGCACAGTCTTGCTAGTGCTGTGTCGTATGCTGTGACGTAGCGAAGGAATGTCCTTACTTCGTACTTTGGCCGCGCATGGCTGGTGGCTACCGGCTGGCCGGCTGGCTCGGCTGTGGACAGCAAGCCGCTGCGCGTAGGAGCCTCCGGGTTGGAGTCCCGGCGCTGTCGGTACGAGAGTTGTTCTCGTAGTGCTGAGTGTACTTTATACTACCCCGTCTTCTTCCCTGCTCCTCCTGGTGGCCCGTCCGCGGTGGACAGGCGGAACGGGCTGCAGTCCCCCAGTGTCGTCGGCTCACCCGGTTGTGATGGCAGATGCACAGGGCCTAGGCCCCGCATGATCTCGACGGCGGCTCGCTGATGTGATCAGCATTGGCAGCGAGTGAGTCTGCCGCGATGTCTGCTAATCCTGGGTTGATGATTGACAGCGGCAGCAGAGATGACCAGAGCTGGTACTGTCCCCTCACGTCTGCTGCTGGATGGGTCGCCCTTACTGCAACATCTCCTTAATAAAGATTAACATGTCGACCACCAAGCTGAGCGCTATGCAGCGACCCAGTACACATCTAACTGCAAGTCTAACTGCGAGTGCCTTGATGCTATCAAAGTTGGCGTATTTAAAGGAAGCACGAGCGACGTCCTGACGTTATGCTCGTTTGTAATGAACGCATTCGTTCCACTTATACTGCTGATTCATCTGTCGTACTCGTCCCTTAGGTGTTCTTGCGGCAGAGTTACGTGTTGTTACGGCAGACTTACGCGAAGTTGTGAAATGCAGTACAGCTGACGCTACACCTCTGTCTTGCACTCTACAAAAGTCTCCGTCTAACACAAACCCGTGTGCTAAGCAATTCTCTCTCGCCTGTTGTGTGTAACCAGGCCATTGCCCCTGCGTGACGACACATTCTGATATATGTGCAATCCTCTTACCTCTTGGCTAGCCTACTGCCTCTGGCTCTCGGCATAGGCAACGAAACTTTGACAATATTCCACGTTTCAAACTCTTTACTATTCCGCGACACTGCACATAATATGAAGTGTTGCTTGAAACACGAACTTTCGAAGACATCAGAGCTACATGTCGGTCCTGACAGGCAGCTGCTGACGATGATGTGGGTGAGTATCTCCGGAAGATCGAATATTCGCTCTGATATGGCGTGCCTTGGTTACCAAAGAATCTTTATGCAGAGCTGCCATCGCCATAAATTCTGGAGCTAGAGGGAGGGTAAAATAAAAAACGAATCTGGAAGCTACACTGCCCAACAGAATTAGGGGTTAACTTTTTAGAAACCCCCTAATTTTTTCCGTTACAACGCATAAATTTCAAATTTGGTTCAAAGTTGCATATGACCTTCCTCTCTAATGGTGCAAAAGCGAGGCGCTCTGCAACGTCACCCCTCGGGGTCGACGGTGCTCCATAAAGCAAGGTCACGACACATGCGAAAAAAATCCACAGCTCAGAAGTTGATGTGACGTTTGACGTATGTTAACGATGTCACACTGGCACCAAATTTCACTCGTTTTGCCCAACGCCACCGTGGAAGTGTCACAGGATGAGATGGTAGCCACACCCCTCTCTTACCCACATTTCACCCCTTCTCTCGACGCCTTTGCGATGGAGGATAGGACCACGACGCCTAGAGTTATAAATCACGTGGTTTTCTTATGAGTGGCAGCGGAAAACATTTCAGGCTTAGCGACCCTCATATTGGATACGAAAATGCCTCAGAGGCGCCTGCAGGTAGGCAACTCATTGACACATCTGCAAATCCAGTTGCCTGCCTGCAAGGGCCTCGGACTAAATTACAGGTTGTTACTGTACACGTTCATTTCATTTTCAAAATTCTCAGTAAAGGTGGGGGTGCTACCGAGGGGTTTCGGCAGACTGGGGGAATTTATTTATTTATTTATTCGTATGGCTCACCAGCAGTTTCAAAATACAGATATGTAACATTTGAAATACAATGTATGATAATAATATGAAGATACAAAACTACATTTAAACTGTAAAATTTAAAATTTTCCCGGCGAATCAATTGTTCAAAGAGATTTCGGGATTGCAGCCGGTCGTCTCAAACTTCATTCCACGATATTTCGGCTGGACGACTGCCAGCCATCTTCAGGATGAGAATGCCCTATCAATTTGCCGGGTCGAGTATCCATTGTCTTCTCAACTAAAGCCAGGAACCGGGAAGTGGATAAAGAGGAGAACGTGCCAACCAAGTCCCTAGCTTTTCTTCCCTTCGTTGCAAATATCTCCTTCAGAATAGCGAGGATTCTTAATAATTTTCACGTGAAAGTGGTTTTTCGTCCACCTTCTAAGAATTCGAAACTGCTGGAGTTGGTGAAGGATGATGTGTTACTGCGGAAGGCAGGAATTAATAAAATACCGTGTCAATGTGGTATTGCCTATATAGGACAGACAACACTTACAGTGGAAGAGCGTTGTACGGAACATCAACGTTGCACTCACCTACTTCAACCCAGTAAGACTGCAGTTGCGGAAAAATGTATTTCCAACGGACATTCAATGGAGTATGACAAAACTTCGATTTTGGCCACAGCAACAACCTTTCGGGACTCCATTATCAAAGAATCCGTTGTAATACGCATTGCGGTAAATCTAATGAAACGTGACAGTGGTTACCAACTTAATAACGCGTGGAATCCCGTCATCTCCGAGATTTGCTCGACACGAAGATGCCAGAAGATTTCGATAGCTGCGGCCAGCGACAATACCGACGGCAGCTGAGTCTTGCAGTTCCACCAACGAGGGCGCTGCCGCTTAGCAGTGTGTCCTCGACTTCAATGGGTGCGCGGCAGTACCATGAGCGCATTATATAAGATGGAGCGGAGAACGTCTTTGTCTCCTCTTACACCTCCCGCAAATTTGATCCCCCTCACCGGCTTGTCTCTCCCATCCTCTCCCACCCCCGTCGGTTGCCGCGCCTGCATTCCCACATCCCACCTGCTCTCCATCTCTCCACTCTCCATACCCTTACCAAAGGTGGCTTCCACCAACTCCCCCTCCCTGATGATGCCCTCATCCCCTCCATCTACCCCTCCTACCAACTTTGATCATCCTCTACCGCACCCTGTGTTTTCTCCCGAGGGCACCCTCTCTCCCTTCTCTCCCTCCTCCCTTCGTCCCTCCCTCCTCCTCCGGGCTTCCCCTACCGCCCTACCTTCTTTCTTACCCCTCCCATCTCCTCTGCCACTGGCATCTACACTTCCCTGTCCCTCCTCCCCCTCTTTTTCCCCTTTTGGCAGGTCCCCGGACTAGCACACATATAGTGAACTTTCGCGCGCCGAAGATCATCGCCTAGTGTTTGTGTGTGTCGTCGTGTTCGTGTTCCAGTGTTACTCGTTTGTGCTCCAACGTTCGCGTGTGCCATCTGTCATCTCTGTGCGTGTCCACGTGTCTGAACATTTTTATTTTGGTCTCTGCGCCCGTGAACGGCTCCGTGTGTTTTAATTTTGTATGTCTACGTTTGTATATCCACCCTGTCTGTTCTGCGATTGTCTTCTCTTGTATCATTAGTTTTATCTGTGACCGAAGAGCGGCATAATATGCCGCTGCTGGCCTACCAGTATTAGGTGTGAAATTAACAATAAAGAAAAAAAAAAAGGTCTTCATCAGTCCTCGTTCGGCTCACCTGAAGATGGCTGGCAGTTGTTCAGCCGAAATATCGTGGAATGAAGTTTACGACGACCGGCTGCAATCCAGAAATCTCTTACATATCAATATCTAAGTACATAATCCATATTAAAGCCGTATCGTCGGCTTTCATGAGGGTCGCTCCACCTCCCCTGGCAGTTACGTATGGGGCATTCATCTCTAATGTTCTTGATCGTCTGGTTAGGAGCCCCATAGTCACAAACCGAAGACTCTGTAGCATCCAATTTGTAACGAGAGTCTGCGTATTGACCGTGCCCAGTGCGAGCTCTGTTCAAATTTACCCATGGTTTCCTGTCGAGGCCTGTGCCAGCAGTATTACACTTGCGGGACCACTCACGCTGTTCAGGATTTTCAATAAGTTTACAACTCTGGTCCCACAGGTCTCTCACCCCAGTATTACTGGCATCTAGCTATTCTGCTTGCCGTAATGGTGGGCTTCTTGAACGGCGTGTATTTCGACGTAGACTTGATACGTCTTCCTGTATGGATAATTCCAGGTTCTCCTGTAGCTTGAGGTGTTCCCTAAGCAAGGCCTCGCTCCTGCGAATTGTGGGTGCATGGATGTTGCTCAGCCGAGGGAGCCAATACTTTGGTATTGGCCGGATTGCCCCAGTTATTAACCGTATAGTGTGATTCAACTGGGCATCGTTCAAGTTGGTGTGGCAGCTGTTCAGCCACACCAGGGCACAATACTCGGCTGCTGACAAGACTTACTGGGGGAGCCTAGAGGGACCGTTAGCCGTTTTATTCATGTGCTGTGATCACGCCACAGGAGAACCAGAAATAGTAGGAACGAAAAACCAAAAGAACCCTTTCACGCTTTGGATCAAGTTTAAATTTCATCGGATGGTTTTGGATCAGCGCTAGTGGTTACAACTTGTACACGGTAGCAAAAATTGCGGTCGCACTGCGCTCCAAAGACGTCAGACCAAGTCTAACCGTGGTGCAGCCGCACGGTGTCCTTAGAGAAGGATGGAAACGTCCGAGAAAGTCAGCAGAGTCAAAGTTACTCAAAGAATGTCTTTTTGTTGTTCATCGCACTGCGGACTGTCGATTTCGATCAATCAAAGGCTCAAGAAAATGTGTGGTTTCATTGACGCCCTTTATGTAATCCCCCGAGGCCTCTTTAAGCCGATTTTGAGCGGCGGACTGTCTGGAATGTTTTCCTCAGCCACTCGTGAGAAAACCGCGTGATTTCAACGCTGGGCGTCCCGGCTCTAACCGCCACTGCAGAGACGTCAAAAGAAGGGGTGAAATGTGTGTAAGAGGGGCTGTGACGACCTTCTTATCGCGTCACACGTCCACGGTGGTGTTGGGCGGAAATGTGGTGAAGTTTGGTGCCAATATGACTTCATTAAGCCGCCTTACAAGTAACATGACCTGAACTGCGTTTTTTTAATTTTTTAATTTAATTTAATTTTTTTTTTTGCATGTGCCGACACCATTCTGTTTGAAGCGTCGTCGAGTCAGTGGGAGAGGTCGCGGGACACAACTCTTTTCCACCATTGGAGAGGAAGGCTGTGTGCATCTTTGAGCCAAATTTCAAACTTATGGGTGTCAATGTGAGACACTGTCCTAACGTCGATGCGGCCTTCAGCTTCAACATTCCATCGTTCTGATTGTAATTTTTTTAAAGTTACAACAACCACGAAATTCTTATTCGGAGAGGAGCAAATAAAACGTGTCTGGAATCTGTTTCATGCGTCTTAAGATAGGCAACCTGACCTCCATCGTCTGCGCTCTCAACGCTATAACAGAGTGAAATGCAGGTCTTTTTTTCGTTCTCAGGTCCCTAAAGACAGTGAAGATAGTGAATTTTTGATGCACATTTTTGCATTATAATAAAATGATGTTACACAACAGAAAATATTAATAAAAGTATCTGCTTTTTGTATTATTATTCACATGTAGCGGACAAATCAAAATGTGAAATCTACTGAGCTGTATAACACAAAAGGGATATTATGAAATGTTAAAGACCGAAAGCTGCTATTATGAAGATTAGTCCTCGAAAGAGGATAGTTACAAATTTTAAAAATAAGTAAAATTTGAGAGCAATTCGTGGTTTTTATGAAATCAGTATTTATTCACAGTGTAATTACATATGTTGTATATAATCATATTAACACTTCTTAATAGTATTGGTGTGAAGGTTTCCTACTTTGCTGGAAACTCATCCAAAAGTATAACCATTTCAAAACACACTCTTTTAATACACCACATAAAAAATTATAATGCGAAATCTCGTACAAAATCAGTATAGTATTAAAGTCACAAAAATTAAATTATAAAGAAGATTTTTTCCTCCTCAGGAACAGAAATAAAAACTGAAGAAATACACTCCTGGAAATTGAAATAAGAACACCGTGAATTCATTGTCCCAGGAAGAGGAAACTTTATTGACACATCCCTGGGGTCAGATACATCACATGATCACACAGACAGAACCACAGGCACATAGACACAGGCAACAGAGCATGCACAATGTCGGCGCTAGTACAGTGTATATCCACCTTTCGCAGCAATGCAGGCTGCTATTCTCCCATGGAGACGATCGTAGAGATGCTGGATGTAGTCCTGTGGAACGGCTTGCCATGCCATTTCCACCTGGCGCCTCAGTTGGATCAGCGTTCGTGCTGGACGTGCAGACCGCGTGAGACGACGCTTCATCCAGTCCCAAACATGCTCAATGGGGGACAGATCCGGAGATCTTGCTGGCCAGGGTAGTTGACTTACACCTTCTAGAGCACGTTGGGTGGCACGGGATACATGCGGACGTGCATTGTCCTGTTGGAACAGCAAGTTCCCTTGCCGGTCTAGGAATGGTAGAACGATGGGTTCGATGACGGTTTGGATGTACCGTGCACTATTCAGTGTCCCCTCGACGATCACCAGTGGTGTACGGCCAGTGTAGGAGATCGCTCCCCACACCATGATGCCGGGTGTTGGCCCTGTGTGCCTCGGTCGTATGCAGTCCTGATTGTGGCGCTCACCTGCACGGCGCCAAACACGCATACGACCATCATTGGCACCAAGGCAGAAGCGACTCTCATCGCTGAAGACGACACGTCTCCATTCGTCCCTCCATTCACGCCTGTCGCGACACCACTGGAGGCGGGCTGCACGATGTTGGGGCGTGAGCGGAAGACGGCCTAACGGTGTGCGGGACCGTAGCCCAGCTTCATGGAGACGGTTGCGAATGGTCCTCGCCGATACCCCAGGAGCAACAGTGTCCCTAATTTGCTGGGAAGTGGCGGTGCGGTCCCCTACGGCACTGCGTAGGATCCTACGGTCTTGGCGTGCATCCGTACGTCGCTGCGGTCCGGTCCCAGGTCGACGGGCACGTGCACCTTCCGCCGACCACTGGCGACAACATCGACGTACTGTGGAGACCTCACGCCCCACGTGTTGAGCAATTCGGCGGTACGTCCACCCGGCCTCCCGCATGCCCACTATACGACCTCGCTCAAAGTCCGTCAACTGCACATACGGTTCACGTCCACGCTGTCGCGGCATGCTACCAGTGTTAAAGACTGCGATGGAGCTCCGTATGCCACGGCAAACTGGCTGACACTGACGGCGGCGGTGCACAAATGCTGCGCAGCTAGCGCCATTCGACGGCCAACACCGCGGTTCCTGGTGTGTCCGCTGTGCCGTGCGTGTGATCATTGCTTGTACAGCCCTCTCGCAGTGTCCGGAGCAAGTATGGTGGGTCTGACACATCCGTGTCAATGTGTTCTTTTTTCCATTTCCAGGAGTGTATATTTAAAGGAACCATGACGGAGTTTGCCTTAAACGTTTTAGGGAAACAATAGAAATCTAAATCTATGTATCTGATCAAGGATTTGAACCAATGTCCTTCAAATGCAAGGTTATTCATAAGTACGTTCATGCTTTCGGCATATGACAGTGTGTAAACTACGAGACATGCAGAAAATAGATACACATCATTCTATCGAAATTTTTAACTCACACTATACGTGCTCAATATGGGCACCGTTTACGAATACTCCCATGCTGGCCACAAGGTCGGTAGCAGCTTTTGTGATAACGCGTTCCATTCCTTCACCAGTGCGGCAAACAGCAGTTGGATATGTACGAATGCATGCTTTCGTGGCGATATCCCTTAGTACGAGGTGCATTCAAATTCTAAGGCCTCCGATTTTTTTCTCCGGACTGGAAAGAGATAGAAACATGCGCATTGTTTTAAAATGAGGCCGCGTTCATTGTCAATACGTCCCAGAGATGGCAGCACCATACGGCAGATGGAATTTTACCGCCAGCGGCGAGAATGAGAACTGTTTTAAATACTTAAAATGGCGACGTTTTCCTTACTTGAACAGCGTGCAATCATTCGTTTTCTGAATTTGCGTGGTGTGAAACCAATTGAAATTCATCGACAGTTGAAGGAGACATGTAGTGATGGAGTTATGGATGTGTCGAAAGTGCGTTCGTGGGTGTGACAGTTCAATGAAGGCAGAACATCGTGTGACAACAAACCGAAACAACCTTGGGCTCGCACAAGCCGGTCTGATGACATGATCGAGAAAGTGGAGAGAATTGTTTTGGGGGATTGCCGAATGACTGTTGAACATATCGCCTCCAGAGTTGGCATTTCTGTGGGTTCTGTGCACACAATCCTGCATGACGACCTGAAAATGCGAAAAGTGTCATCCAGGTGGGTGCCACGAATGCTGACGGACGACCACAAGGCTGCACGTGTGGCATATTGCCAAGCAATGTTGACGCGCAACGACAGCATGAATGGGACTTTCTTTTCGTCGGTTGTGACAATGGATGAGACGTGGATGCCATTTTTCAATCAAGAAACAAAGCGCCAGTCAGCTCAATGGAAGCACACAGATTCACCGCCACCAATAAAATTTCAGGTAACCGCCAGTGCTGAAAAAATGATGGTGTCCATGTTCTGGGACAGCGAGGGCGTAATCCTTACCCATTGCGTTCCAAAGGGCACTACGGTAACAGGTGCATCCTACGAAAATGTTTTGAAGAACAAAGTCCTTCCTACACTGCAACAAAAACGTCCGGGAAGGGCTATGCGTGTGCTGTTTCACCAAGACAACGCACCCGCACATCGAGCTAACGTTACGCAACAGTTTCTTCGTGATAACAACTTTGAAGCGATTCCTCATGCTCCCTACTCACCTGACCTGGCTCCTAGTGACTTTTGGCTTTTTCCAACAATGAAAGACACTCTCTGTGGCCGCACATTCACCAGCCGTGCTGCTATTGCCTCAGCGATTTTCCAGTGGTCAAAACAAACTCCTAAAGAAGCCTTCGCCGCTGCCATGGAATCATGGCGTCAGCGTTGTGAAAAATATGTACGTCTGCAGGGCGATTACGTCGAGAAGTAACGCCAGTTTCATCGCTTTCGGGTGAGTAGTTAATTAGAAAAAAAATCGGAGGCCTTAGAACTTGAATGCACCTCGTAAAACATTCTCGGGTTTCAAGCAGCGTCAAGCGGTTTACTGCCCATGAGCTTTCGGCAGAGGTCTCCTCTACCATTATCAAGTGGACGCCGTCGCTCGTGACGTCGCCTGTGACGTCAGTGGTGCTCGGTCCCGCACCATATATGGTAATGTTTTGGCCGCGCGACCGCCGGGCCCGCTTCAACTCCCTGAACACCGGATCCCACGCTGTACTCAGCTGCAGTCCACCGTCTCTATTGAAGGTGTTGTCAGAAATTCTAATCTCTATGACCTAACTTTGCTCCTTCGCCACGAAGCATCCCCTTCGCTGACATATTGAGTGGTGTTGATCAAGCGATTCGTAAGTTTCCAAGTGATGTGGCTGAGGAAATTCGTAGAGAAACGAGCCGTATTCTTTTAAAATCCAAACCACCAACTTCAAACATGACTAGAGCTCTCCGGAATTATCCTCTCACCGTCGTCCTACCAGCTGACAAGGGCAATGCTGCCGTCTTAATGGAACGATCCGACTATGACGCAAAAATCAGACGCATGTTGGAGGAAGACACATTCCAAAATTTACCTGGGGACCCAACATCCAGAATAGTGAGGAAGACTTCAGAGCTTCTCAAACGGTCATCGTTGGAAGAGAATACTATTAAGAACCTCCTCCCCAAGGCACCAAGACCGCGCACGTTCTATGGTCTGCCGAAGGTGTGTAAGAAGGACACACCATTGAGGCTGATAGTGAGTAACATCGGATCGCCGACGTATAAACTTGCTAAACATCTGACCAGCCTCCTCTCTACGCACGTTGGACACCGTGGACACCATATACAGAATACGGCGGACTTCATCAATCGGATTAAAGGTCTGCGACTTGCTGAAGGGGATATTATGGTTAGCTTCGATGTGGTTTCTTTATTCACGTGTGTTACCATCACAGACTTGCTGTCCCAGCTCTTTGACGACACCATCGTGGATTTATTTAAGCACACTCTGACGTCATCATATTCCTTACATGATGGAGAATATTTTAACCAAACGGCGTGGCGATGGGAAGTCCATTAGCTCCAGTAGTAGCCAACCTCTTTATGGAGCATTCGAAGACATCGCCTTGGACACGGCTCCTGCAAAGCCGAGATGTTTTTATAGCTACGTCGACGATACCTTCGTCATTTGGCCACATGGAAAAGAAAAGTTAGAAGAGTTCCTGGAACACCTCAACAGCATCCATGAACACATCAACTTCACAATGGAAGTAGAGAAGGAGGGTTCCCTGCCGTTCTTGGACGTGCTTGTCCGCCGTAAACCCAATGGATCACTAAAATGGCTCTGAGCACTATGGGACTTAACGTCTATGGTCATCAGTCCCCTAGAACTTAGAACTACTTAAACCTAACTAACCTAAGGACAGCACACAACACCCAGCCATCACGAGGCAGAGAAAATCCCTGACCCCGCCGGGAATCGAACCCGGGAACCCTGGCGTGGGGAGCGAGAACGCTACCGCACGACCACGAGATGCGGGCTAATGGATCACTAGGTCATAGCCTTTACCCACACGGATCGGTATCTGCACGCCACCAGGTTCCATCACCCAGCACAGAAACAGTGAGTTGTGAGGACCTTAGTGCATCGAGCTGAAACCGTCTCAGATGCTGAAAACTTGCCGAGAGAATTGAACCACTTACGCAAAGTTTTTAAGTAAAACGGTTACAACAACAAACAGATCTCACAAGCAGTGTCATCCAAGCCTCAAAGGAAGAAGACACCAAGCAGTTTGCATTCT